>NC_136059.1:751158343-752377732 GCF_964261635.1 Lissotriton helveticus | reverse complement strand
AAATGAAAACAATTACAAAAAAACATAAAGTGCAACAATGTTTGATCTGCAGTGCCATCACAGGGACAGGTTGGAGATGTTCTCGCCATAGGGCTGTTATGTTTCATAGGGTACCTCAATATAGGCTTGTGTAGTCCCCTAACCCTTCACCTTCATTTACCGTACCATTACACTACATAACGTATTTTGGTATTTACCTCTTACCTAGTTAAGCACCGCATTAATGTCATGAGGTTTTTCCCGAAAACTGGCCACACTAATTGTGCATGAGGATTCTCAGCAGAGTTACCATCTTCTGCACAATAACTATGTATAAGGGTCAACCCTTCCGTCATCCCCGGCGGACATGACAAAGGCAATGAAGAATCCCCTGAGGGTACATTTTGGGTATATATACACCATATCTTTGCCGGAACAGGCAGAGGAGTACGACTTCCATGCTCAAACACTGACACAAGACACTGAGGTTTCTGCACGCAGACACTCCAGCTCACAGCGGTGTGACATCCCTTGCGGGGTGCCCATCTCAAGTCCAAGACAGGGTCCCACAGTCTCCCACTTAAGGTAATGGGGTTGGCTTCAGCCCAGGGGGATTCGTGGCTCTACACCTACTTACATGCAAGATACACTTAGACACATGTAGTTAGGGTTGCGTCGTAGGAGTACACATTCTTACTGTCATTTATTTATATTGAATGAATGAATGAAATGATTTTATAAAGCGCGCATTACCCGAGGGTGTATTAGCGCTGAACAGATTGAGGCCAGAAAAAGAGGGAGTCATAGGTTTAGGTGGGGGAGAAAGATCAGGTGACCTCATCGATTTAATGTGGAAACAGCCAGTGAAGGACTGAGCTATTTAAGACCCAGCGGTGCCAGGGAACAACACCTATAACCTTCGTGGGATACCTGTTCTGGCGCACAAGTGACAGAGACACGGGAGGCTTCCTTCGGCGTCAAAGATCAGAGTTTATTACTGCAGGGAGGCAAAAGTCACTAGAAGTACAACAGCGTGTAGGTTCTACGAGTCTGCTTCAACTTGCATATGTGAGTCGCTCTCTTTTATACAGGATATTGCCATTGCACAACATGTGAACAAAAGGTTACAACCCAGTTCCCACAATAAACTTCAATAAGGGTCGCTTTCATGCTTTCAGAACTCCGGAACATAATCACAGTACATTACCAGTCCCCAACTGTAAAAGCACATCTTCCCATCGTTAGGCACATTCCACTTGAGTTGTAAATGAGCAAGAGAAAAGGGACAAGAACAGCTGCTAGGAAGTCAGGCACACCTAAAGAAAAGAGTGTGGGGGTAATATTGAAAACATGATCATAGGATCAAAGAGCTTGATCCCAGCGCATGCACGGCTGAAACAATAGGCCGGTACGAAGTGATTACCCTCAAGCTGAGCCATTTGCCTTTGCAGTGTCATTCCTCCGGTCATAAAGGAGCATGAAAGGAATATGCGTCTTCCGTATGTCTTGGGAACTAAAAGTTCATGGTGCGGACACTTGCCTGTTCACTGACTACGTGAGGGCAAGGAACAAAATGGATGCCGTATCTAAAATGGAACCCACGGGTTCAGATGTAGAAACACGTAAATAAGGCGAACCAAGCCAGGTAGTGTAGTGAAAACGCGTACACTTACCGAGCTTGCCATTTACGGTTCATAGACACCACATTCGTCCATATTCGGCAATGCCCAAAACACCGTAACGATTTTCACGGAACCTCAGACGCTCCTTTTGCCCTCATGTAGGCAAGCACTAGTCGAAATCAGGATCGACCTCGATATTCATCAGATCGTTCAGGTGTTGCTGGAACATTATTCTATCCATCAATGCCTCTCTGGAAACAGTCGGCCTTCTTATACACGTTGTAGCACAAAGGCCACATAAGGCAGGACCACACTGTACACAAAGACAACACGTGAACAGGAACGTCACAACAACCCCTATAATCATCAGAATCTTCCAACCCCAGGTCGACATCAGGCCCCAAAACCATCCTAGAAGCGTCCAATCTCCCTCGTCCACGTGTATGGACTCCGAGATTTTGTGCAACTTGGAGATGGCTTGGCAAACCGTTGGAGAGTTATCAGGTATGAATATGCAGCAGCTCGAATGGATGACCTTACACACACCTCCTCTATCTGCCAGAACAATGTCGAGAACCATACGGTTCTGTAACGTCATAAGCCTATCCGCTTGAAGCTCTGCTGTCAAATTACCAAGGGCACTTGCGGTTATGTTAGCAGTTGACTCTACTACACGGGTTAACTGTCTCAGATTTCTGCTATTAACCATAGGGCCCCAGAACGGTAGGAAACCCTTAAAGAAGTCTCCTGCTTCTTGACCGGCAGTATCTTCTTTGCTAATAACACCTCTCTCAACTCTGGCTCTGTGATAATCTGAGGCAACAGTGAAGGTCGGAGGCAAGAGATTTGCAATATAGCAGATACCCGAGAAATCAAGAGGTAACCACGTATATGCTCGATCATAACATACAAAATAGGTACCCTTGGCAGTTAAGAAGACAGGGGAAGAGAGCATCGGTAGAACGTAAGTATCCACACAAGCGCTCTTCCCAAGCTGGGCTCTTGGATTTCGGCCACGACCTTGCAGACACAAGTGGCCTAGGTGAGGTACAATCCAGATTGGAGATGAGCTTTTAAGCTGCCTATCACCCACTGATATACTATACTCAGCCTCACTAAGGTACTTATAGGCCTGCACTTCCTCCTCTGGGATAAGTGAGGTATCGAAAATGTCTCTATCTAGATCAGCAATCGCCGTCGCCAGAGACTTATGGTATGGACCAGGACCAGAGCTTGCTGAGCGTGGCTCTCGGTGGGGGTAGGAATCTAGTGCACTATGGAACATGATTTGGAATGCCCGAGCTGACCCTTGGGGACTGTACGGAAGCACAAAATACGGGATACCCCTGTCCATGGTGTGTGGCATTAGTCCACACACCCAACAATTTGTAGTATTTACCACCATCTGATGCTGGTGCAGAAGTTGTACAAAAGAATTGTTTCGAAATTCCGCACGTCGGACTTGCTCATGTTGGGGCAGTATGTGGAAAGAATGTGGAGAAACAGTAGAGACGAATTTTAGATCATTAGAAGGAGAGGTAGGCAAAGCAGAAGGCAGTAATGTTTGAAAACCATAATATACTCCACTCACCAGCAGCATAGAAACAGTTAGGAACAACATAAAAACCTGTAGCAAGAAACATTTTGTACGCAATACCCTATCTAATGCAGATCTTTGCGCCGGCATTTTCTCTCTTTTCGACAGCTTAGAAAATTCCATCCTCTAACGACCGTCCGCGACGTTCTTGACGCACTTTGTTCTGTGTAGCGATCATCAATTACCAGGAGTTCCCAGAAATTGACAAAAGAAACCGACCTAGTGTCGATAACTGCTAACCAGAAGAAAGTACCCGCACGGCCCTACGGCCAACCCGGATGATAGGTTCTAGATAAATTGAACATTCAATTTATTATAAGGTCCTTGGCTGCGCGAAAAAGGAAAAAGGTACACCATATAAAATGTCCACACTGTTCAGAGTTACTGCGTGATCCAAACGCAAAAATTATTTTATTAGTCTTTTGTGCGTGGGCGAAAAAAGTATCGGCTGCTCCCAGGGCGTGTCTGATCTTCAAACAGTGAATTGGATGGCAAATGAGTGTTCGATTGTTCAGACAATTGTTCAGCACTTGAAGTTTTCAAGGTAGAGGGAAAGGAAATTGTTTGAGGGGAATCAACAAGGGTGTCAGATATGGGCTGAGCTTCGTTGAACGGGACAAAGCGTTGTGGGGCGTCGGTCTCGGACGAGGAAAAACCCTTTATTATCCAAGTATCCGCCGGCAAAGGAAGCGGGACTTTCTTGGTGTGGGTGGCATGCACCCAATGCTTCCGTCCCTCCAGCCGAACCGCCGTCCTCGTTGCCAGTAGCACCTGGAAGGGTCCCACAAACCTCGGGTCAAGGTTTCGTTTTCGTCCGAAGTTACGGGTGAGGACCCAGTCCCCTGGTTGCAGCCGATGACCAGGACCCTCTGTCTGTGACGGCAGAGCCTCAAAGACCTGTTGATGAATCAAACTCAATTTAGCAGTCAGATCATGAAGATAATCAATCAACATTGGATATTCGATTCTATCAAACTCTTCAGGCCTTGGGACTCCCCATATATTAGCAGGACGACCGAACACAATCTCATATGGGCTAAGCCCTACTCGAGAGTGCACAGTTGCCCTGGTCGATAAGAGAGCTAGAGGCAAAGCATCTGGCCATGATAAACCAGTTGTTGCCTGAATTTTTGCAAGTTTCAGTTTCAGGGTGCCATTGTATCCTTCCACCAAACCCGCTGACTGAGGATGATTAGCACTATGAAATTTCTGCACTATACCTAAGCCACGACACACACTCTTCATCACACTTCCCACAAACTCACTTCCGTTGTCCGACCATACAATCCGAGGCATGCCGTATCTGGGGAAATACTCTTTGAGCAGAATTTTTGCTGTGGATAGGGCAGTATTATCCTTAAGGGGGTAAGCCTCAATCCATCTTGAGAAGGCACATACTACAACCAAAACATATTTCAAATTGTTGCATCTCTCCATATGGATGAAGTCCAACTGGATAACTTCGAAAGGGCATGTAGGAGGGGCAAAATGACCAGGTGGAGTGGGAGTGCCCTTACCGGGGTTATACATCAAACACACCATACAATTCTTAACCACTCTCTCTGCACATTTAGTGATACCATCATTCTTCCATACAGGGGACAACAACTTGCATATGCCCTTTGCGCTTATGTGTGCTGGACCATGAGCCATTGTAACAACAGCGAGCACATATGCATCCGGTAACATCCGTCTCTGCTTTTCTGACAAATCAACCCAACATCCATTTTCATCCAACTTCCCCGTGCTCTCTTTCCATTTAGTCTTTTCCGTCTCAGTGGCCTCATTCTGTATTCCCTTCACACTTTCAACTGTGTCTTCACACATACTAGTCTCCGTTGGCCATCTCACTGAACTCGTAACATACATTCGATTTGTCAGATCTTTAGCTGTCTCCTTAGCAATCTCGTCTGCAAACGCATTACCACGACCAACATCATCCGTCACTTTCCGATGCGCACTACATTTGATTATTGCCACCTGTTTAGGCAATGTAAGTGCATCTAGAAGGTCGTTCACAAGCTGACCATGCTGAATCTTCGTGCCATGCGACGTTAAGAATCCTCTTTCTCTCCACAATCGCCCAAAACTGTGCGCCACACCAAAAGCATACTGGCTGTCGGTAGACACATTCACCCGTTTTCCTCTGGACAACACACACGCTCTTGTCAAGGCGATCAGCTCAGCAGCCTGAGCCGAATTCTGACTCAATCTTGCAGTTTCTACAACCGTACTCAATGTCACTACAGCATACGCAGTCGTCACATCACCATTCGGCAACTTAAAACAGGAACCATCCACATACAAAGTGCCATCGGGATCTACCAATGGAGTATCTTTCAGGTCAATACGACCCTTTGTTTCCTCCTCAGTTCTCAGATAACAGTCATGTGGTGCTTCACCACTTGACTCCATGTTGATCGGCAACAATGTTGCTGGGTTCAACACATTACATCGTTTGATGCGTATGTGACTGGCCAGTAACGTCAACTCATACCCAGACAACCTTGCGCTCGTCAAATGTTGAGTTTTCGTTCGATTCAAGAGAGTGTCAACTGCATGCGGAACCATCACCGTAAGCATATTATCCATGACCAGACCTGCGGACTGTCGAATGGACGCCGCGGCTGCCGCTGTTGCTCTTAAGCAACTCGGCAAAGCTCTAGCTACTGGGTCTAAGGTCGAAGAAAAATATGCGCATGGGTGCGGTTTGTCACCAAATTGTTGCGCCAGAACACTCAACGCACAACCATCCCTCTCGTGAACGTACAGTGTAAACGGCTTACTGTAATCAGGAGTACCTAACACAGGAGCCGAACACAACGCATCACGTAATTCAGAGAAACTTTTCTGACACTCTTCAGTCCATGGCAAAGGAGTCGGAACATCCTTGCACGTGAGGGCTAACAATGGTTTCGCCAATAGCGAAAAATTTGGGATCCATTGTCTGCAGTATGATGTAATACCTAGAAAGGCACGTACATCTCTCTGAGTTTTAGGCACAGTCATTCGAGAAATCGCTGCAATTCTCTCTGGGGTCAACCTTCTCCCTTCTTTTGATAATAAGTGACCTAAGTAGGTTACTTCTTGGCAACAATATTGCAGCTTGGAAGGTGACACCTTGTGATGTAAGTCATGTAGGTAGCGCAATAGTGATACTGTAGCCGTTTTGCAAATAGCCTCCGTATCAGCTGCCACTAATAGGTCGTCAACGTATTGAATCAAAGCCGCACCCATCTGTAACACAAATGCATCCAGTTGGCTTTTGAGTGCCTGGCTATAGATCGACGGACTTTCACAATAGCCTTGTGGTGCGCGTTTTAGTCTGAAACTGCGACCACCTAATGAGAATCTGAATAGGTCTCTGCTTTCCTCAGCGATCGGGATACTGTGGTAAATAAATAAATAATACCCTATTTTTGACTAGGCATATATCATAACAGATAGCTCAATAAATAAGAGTCAAGATTCGAGGTAGTAGGAGTTTCTGCAGGTTTATTACAGCATAAGGACAGGATCAGGACAACCTGCATAGGAACAGAATGGCAGGGCTAGAGTGGCCCGGCAGCTGCCGGGGCTGGGTCTGGGATGAGCGCGCTAACTTTTAATAACAATACACGGGCATATATACATAGCGCGAACACATAGCATTACATTGCAGTAGGCGTAGCAGTGGGTGGAGCAGAAGGCGTGACGCGTAGCAGTCGCGAAAGATAAGAGATAAAGTAGGTGTTACTGGGCGTTTACATAGACATGTGATGCAAACGTAACAGTATATGTCATGAATAGGACGGAAACATAGGAGGGGGCTACCTAAGGAGCCGGGACCTCTAACCTAATGGTGCGCGTAAACTGGCAATGACGTATCACTAGGAGAAGCTGGGGGCTATGAACTCTGTGCTAGGAGCAGAGACTAAAGTCTGGAGGGTCGGAGTGACATGTACCTAAACCCTATCTAGTATCTGATGTTTAGGGAACATGTTGATATAAACTAGAAGTCATGAGGGGAAAAGCTAACTTGACTCTAAGACTGGACCATGCATTATTCTACATGTAGTGCGTGATGAAGAATATTAAATGACCAGTAAATACAGTATTTCTCTAACATGGAGACGAGAAGGCTAGACAATGACGGAAACTATTGATGCAGTTCAGTAGCTTAGGAATGCAGAGAAGGAGGACTAAACTGATAGCTGGAATCATAACATACTCTTGGCAGACTCGGAGGCAGAGCCAGGCTGCACCGGGCACTGCGAGGCAGGAAGTAAGTGAAAGGTCGAGGATACAGGTGGGGGCTGTATCGCTCCTCAGCGAGGCTTCAGGAGACAGGAGCTGAATCTGATGTCCAGGCCCTTTTGAGGCCTAGAAACGGGGACTTTGTAATGAAATAACGTGCACACTGAGAAACGTGGCAACGTAGCTTTACATAGGCCTGATATTCGTAGTATTCACGAGGACTGGAAACTGGCATACTAGAGGGGGACACAACTGTAATTGCGTCTTTAATCAGACATGAGGAATAACATATGCATATTGGTCATGCACACATAACATATGATGGATGACACGTGGTGACACAGAACATGGCAAAATTTACTTTTCCACATTCCCTCCTTGTCACTACGTTTCCATCAGGAAACATCAATATTCATGATACCATCTATCATTTCATACAGTACCATTTGCTCATCTCGAATTGTCTTGGAACGGGGTTTAGAACGGGGCTTGGGACTAGGAATACAAGAGGTAGCACAAATGCCGCAAATCGCAGGGCCACATTGTATACAGAGGCAGCAGCTTAATATGATCGCTACTGCAATACCTAGAAAGGACAGGACTTTCCATCCCCATGCGGAAATTATATTCCAGAACCAACCGGACCATGTCCAGGTGCCTGGATCTTGGTGTAACAGATGGGCAATTTTATGAAGTCTGGTTATAGCTGAATAAACAGACGGCGCGTTATTAGGAATGAAAATGCAGCAACTAGATCCGAGAACTCTACAGGCCCCGCCCCTATCGGCCAGTATGACGTCAAGGACGAGACGATTCTGGAGCACAACAATTCTCATAAAGGATTGCTCTTCGGTTAAGTTACCTAGAGCGGAGGCAGTCTCATCTACTACTGCTTCAAGGGTTCTTGTTAACCTACGGATTAGCTTACTATTTACAACTGTACCTAAATAAGGGAACACACCTTTATCTATATCAATGAATTGCTCTGCGGCAGTTTCAGTATAATCGACAATCGGGAGGTTTCTCTTGTGTCTAGTATGTACTAGGAAGGAATTCCTATGGTAGTCAGGTGGGGCTAGAAAAACTGGTGGCAGTAGGAAAGCAATGTAACAGGTTCCCTCCCAATCGAGGGGCAGACGAACATATGCGGTCTGACCACAAACAAAATAAGAATGACGTGAAGCTTTAAAAATGGATTTCCCACTGTCACTATACTTGACAATAGTAGTACAATCACTGTGTCCTACGTGTACAGAACCATAACTACGGACACATAATTCACCTTTGACTGGTAGTACTGAAATAGCAGGTGAGTCTGGAGTAGTATCAGACTGGACATTCAGGACCATGAAATTCGACGAATAATTACCTAAATTATACACTTCATTTTCTAGATCTAAACCTGTTCTGTGGGGGAAACCTTGCTTGTCTGGGAAACATGTACTGTTAAGAAAAGACATATCTGTTGAGGAGGACGTTAACGTGGACCATGCTCCACACGAACCATTATGTGAGAATGGATAAGGAAAGAGTGGCAGAACTCCCTTCGGGGTCTGGAAAGGGGGGAGTCGACCACACACCCAACAATTAGTGGCATTGCTGGTCTGGTGTGAGTAATGTAACATACGGATAAATGAATTGTTACGCATAGCGAGGCGGTAAGCATATTCGTGAGGAGGCAGATCACTAAACGTGTGCTCTACTGTAACATTAGCAGACTTATTTACATGAGAAACTGAAAAACACAGGAAAAGTGCGTAACTAGTGCAGGAAATCATTATGCTGAGAAATAATATGAAACTTAGAAAAACGATACATTGACTTGAATTGTGACTGACTCTCTCACTATGGGGGTCTATTTTATACATGTCAGAAACAGTCTAACCGTTTCACCTAGGGGAGGACTTATACAATCAAACTGACTGACTTACTAGACCGTAGCTTTTGCTTATACTCCTGCTGCGGAGTTTTCTCTAACAGGGAAGGGGTTGTGTCAATGTCTTTTGCGGGACAGTCCTTAGGAACAATATTTCGGCAGTCTTTAAAATCCTGGGAATCCTTGGAAATATTTTTAGAAACGGGTTTCAATCCATTGAAAAGTTTTACATGAGAAAGGTGTATCCACCCCTTCCTGCCTTCCAGCTTGACGGCAGTACGGGTGGTCAAGAGGACCTGACGTGGCTCCTTCCAACGTGGTTCCAGCGGACTTGATCTGTCAAAATTTCGGATCATCACCAGCGAACCTGGAACGATTTCATGCGGTGCCACCTCGGTATTGTCTGGAAATGCGGCGGCAACCTGTGAACGACATGAGTTGAGGGCAGACATCAAGGAAGCTAGGTAATCTGTCAGCATATTACATGAAACATCAGTAATACTTCGGGGTCTAGGAGTACCCCACATATTAGGGGGGCGGCCGAAAACGACCTCATACGGGGACAGACCTGATCTGGAATGTGCGACCATGCGCATATAAAATAAAGCGACTGGCAGGGCTACTAGCCAGTCCACACCTTTTTCTTTGCATACTTTGGCAATACGGATTTTCAGGGTCTGATTATGTCTCTCGACTAGACCGGCTGCTTCAGGATGGCGTACACAATGGAACTTCCACTGGTACCCTAACAACAGGGAAACATGTTTCATTAATTCTGAGGAGAATGGCTGACCGTTATCAGAATATACGACTCTAGGGAGTCCATATCTAGGGAAGAATTCACGAACCAACTGCTTGGCAGTGGTCGCGGCTGTGTAATCTGGGACTGGATATGCTTCTGTCCACCTGGACAAAGCGCATACTACTACAAGGACATACTTGAAACCTCGACATCGCTCCATCTGAATATAATCCATCTGGAGGACCTCAAAAGGGTGGTCAGGGGGCTGGAAACCACCTTGTTCCACCGGGACACTTTTACCTGGATTGAACTGACAACATATCATACAGGTACGGACTTTCTGTTTGGCTGCAGCTCGTAAATGCTTGTTGAACCAAATGTTCTGGATACTGTCTAACATAGCTTTTTCTCCTAAATGTGCTGGACTATGTGCGGTATTAATAATGACTTGAACCATAGAGTCGGGGAGAAACCATGTGGCTCTACCCTTCGTTAACCATCCTTGATCTGTCTGGACCCCTCCCTGTTCAGACCATTTCTTGATTTCATCGGGAGTAGCATGTAACTGGATGTCTATGACATCTTGTGTAGGGTCCTTGACTGTCATACATGTAGTCAGATCTGGAGTATGTGTCATGTTAACTGGACTGTCTGGAGTCTGTGCTGTAAGCTTGGCTGTGCGATCTGCTAGATCATTACCTTGGGAAATAATGTCAGTAACTTTCGTATGTGCTTTGCACTTCATGATAGCAATAGATGTCGGTAAATGTATGGCATCTAACAGAGCTTGAATAAGGAAACCATGCTGAATCTTGGTTCCATGAGAAGTCATGAAACCTCTCTCCTGCCAGAGCACTCCGAAGTCGTGTACAACTCCAAATGCGTAACGTGAATCTGTGTATACATTAACTTTCAAGTTCTTGGCGTGTATACAGGCTTGTGTCAGAGCAACTAGCTCTGCTGCTTGAGCGGACAGGGTGTCAATACGGTGTGTCTCGATAACTTCAGTGTCAGTAGTCACTGCATACGCGGCGACTAAATCTCCTGTACTAGTTCTCATACATGAACCATCCACATAAAGTGTCAGGTCGGGATCTGGTAATGGAATATCTGTCAGGTCTTGTCTTGGCTTTGTCGTAATGTTAACTACTTCCACACAGTCGTGTGTGGCTGGATTTGGATTAACTGATGGTAACAGTGTAGCAGGATTCAGAACGTTGCAGCGTCTAATTTCTATGTTTGGCTGAAACAGTGTCAATTCATAACCTGTTAAACGTGCAATTGTCAAGTGCTGAGTTTGTGTTCGGTTTAAAAGAACTTCTACGGAGTGTGGAACTTGTACTGTCAGGGAGTGTCCTAAAACTATGGAATCACTTTGTCTGATAGCTAGTGCTGTGGCTGCAACTGACTTGAGGCACGCAGGCAAAGCCTGGGCGACTGGATCTAATGTGCTAGAAAAATAAGCACAGGGCTTGTATTGTCCTGCTTGATCTTGTGTAAGAACAGATAATGCTGTACCTTCACGTTCTGTGACGAAAAGTGTAAAAGGCTTACTGTAGTTCGGTGTAGCTAGAACTGGAGCTTGGCATAAAGCTGTCTTTAACTCATTGAAACTAAGTGTATGTTCAGATGTCCAAGGGAGGACAGTCGATACGGCTGCCTCCTGTGTCGTTAACTGTATCAGTGGCTTGGCTAGAAATGCATACTGGGGAATCCATTGTCTACAATAAGAAGTGAGGCCGATAAAGGCACGTACCTCCTTCTGGGTTCTGGGCTGGGGAAGACTCGCTATTAACTGGATACGGTCTGGTGTCAACTGCCTACCCCTCTTGGACAGTAAGTGTCCTAAGTAGACCACTTGCTGGACACAGAATTGAAGCTTCGAAGGGGACACCTTGTGCCCCATCTCGGCTAGGAAATACAGAACTGTGAGTGACGCTCGCTCGCAGTCGCGTTCAGAACGGGCTGTGATCAGTAGATCATCGACATACTGGAGCAGGGCAGTGTCAGTTGGCATGTGAATATTATCAAGTTGTCTCTTAAGTGCTTGACTGTAAATACTAGGACTTTCTGTGAAACCTTGAGGAGCGCGTGTAAACATATAGCTCCTTCCTTTTAAACAAAATCCGAAAAGAAACTGGCTGTCTGGATGAATTGGAACACTAAAAAATGCATTCTTAAGGTCTATGACAGTGAAGAACGTGGCTTCGGAATCAATGGCTGTCAACAGGGAAGAGATATCTGGGACAACTGGGTACTGTGGAATAATACATTTATTAAGCTCTCGTAAATCTATCACTAATCGATATACTGGAGGTGCATTTGGATCAGTGCGTTTCATGACTGGAATGATCGGGGAATTACATACATTGGAGTCAGTTTCTACAACTACTCCTTGAGCGATGAGCTCGTCAATAATTTTGGATAAGGCTGCTACAGCCTCAGGTGGCAGTCTGTACTGCCTGATTCGTGGTAACACTACACCTGGTTTGAGAGTCACACGATAGGGTGTGATTTGCATGTAACCTACATCTGTTGGACCTTGCGCCCATAAATGCTGCGGAACTTTAGACAGTCTTGAATCAAAATCTCGTAATACATAGTGACCCTTAAAGTCACGTAGGAACAATCGTATTCCCTCTGGGGAACAGCAAATAACTGCACCTAATTCTTTCAGTGTCTTAATGCCTAATAGATTTTCTGGACATGACTTAGTAAGTAACAGATCAGTAGTACGGGACAATGGACCTACTTCTAGAGTGACTGGCTTTGAAATCTCATTCACGATCGGTTTTCCTGAAAATCCAAGGGAAACATTTCTTGAGCCTGAGAGCGGAGCCCCTGGAACTTCGGCATGACTAATTGTGGTCCTACTTGCCCTGTATCAATCAAAAACTTTCTGTCTTTCCCTAATACTTGACTGTGAACATAGGGACCTTCTTGATCTACAGGTATCTCGATGAGAGGCAAGCCTACCTCCCTCTCTAGGCTGTTTCATGAATATGGCTGGTACTCTGGATACTCAGACTGTGCATACTGGTACATCTGCTGTGTAACGTGCTGTGTTGCAGCAATAGGCTGCGGTGCTGTAACTGTCTGTGGTGCATTCTGTGGCTGAGGAGTCTGTGAAACTTGTTCTTGTCTAGGCGGACGTGGTCTTTCTTTAGTCTTACCAGTAGCTATGTTGTGTTTCAGAACTGCACACTCGTTTATAAAATGACCTGGCTGTTTACAATAATTGCAGTTCCCTTTAACGGGAGCTGCAGGATGACTGGCTTGATTCGGACCCCTCTTCTGACTGTCTTGAGGAACAGATTGTGCAACTAGCACTTTCATTTTCGTATCTTTCATACGTTTTCTCTCGTGTTCTTGCTCTTCCCTGATTCTATTCTGGTGATACTGAAGCATCTGGAGCATCTGGGACGGAGTATTTGCTTGCCAGGTGCTTTCGACTTTCAAAACTCGATTTTTAATTTGTGGACTTGAATTCTCGACTAATTTGGTAACGAAAAGGTGAGGGTATGACTCACTACTTGTCTTGAGGCCACTGTTGATACTGAAACATTTTTCAAACCTAGAATAAAAATCACTAATATCTTCATCTTGTTTCTGTTTACAGGCTGAGATTGCATCCCAGTCTTCTTTTCTCGTTGTCAATAATCTGGGTAAAACTTGAATTAATAATTCTGGTAATTCTTTACATTTATCTCCAAGACCGGTACCTGGTACTCGTGCCTTGTCTTCAGCTTCTAGGACTGCCCAATCTATCTTTTTCTCTCCCACCTCCCATTCTTTTTCCTTTAGCTTTTCATACACCCCTGCGGGTAGCAGAACCTTTAACATTTTAATGATATCTGGGTAAGTGTATTCTCCCATACGGAGCATGTCTTTTAATTCTCTATGGAACCCTGCTGGATCTTTGTCATGACAGGGAATTAATTTCTTCATCTCGAGGAGTTCCATCTTTGATATTGGAGTGTATACAAACACTCGTTGCATTTCGCCACCCGTTCCTCTAACTGGGTGGACTTCTCGTAACGGATTCTGTCTGTCTATGTAGAATGGTTTACTTTCTGGGGGTGAGACATGAACAAAATGCGGGTTCAAGAACGTTCTATATTTGTGACGCTGTTCTAGAATGACACTAATTAAATCGGTACCTAGACCTCTCCATTTATACTGGAGTAACTCGTTCAGGATATCATGTAACGGACCTGGATCAGAATGTTGACCCTCATACAGAGTAATGAGGTGCTGGATCATATACATACCCACCAGCCGCTGCTCGGCTGGGGGCAATTTCAGAAACATTTGTGCCACTATTTCGTCTGGAAAAGTGGTAGAATCAGTAATCCATCGGACTGCTGATCGAACTAGTTCTTGTTCATGCATAGTACTTAATTCACTGTAACCGATTCGTGATTTCAGAATGTGATCGGTAGCTTGAAATACTTGTTCTAGGGAACCTTGTTCTGGTGCTGAATGATGGAAAATAGACTTGGGTTCTAGGCGTAAATGGCGCGACGGAAATCTAGGTTTTCCTACATACGCTATTCTGGCGGGATTCTCGTCGTCTTCCTCTTCAGGATCAGAGGTACTTTCTTTCTCGCTTACTTGTGCTGCTTTACGCTGTTCGTGTATCTTTATTATCTCTCTACGGATTTTCTTGTACATACTTTCCATGGCACCGACGGTCTTGTGCTTACCCTCGGCTATATTATCACTCCACCTTGTCAGGATTCTCATTTCGGCAGAATCTTTAGACGGGTAATCTTGTTCTCTTATTAGACAATTAATCAGAAACTTTAATATCATGAGCTGGATCTCGGCTTTCCTTTGAGACATGGCCTCGCCAATACTTTCTGGATCATCCCCTGTACGGATGAAACGATATATTCTGTCTAGATCTTCTTTCATATTTGGTAGGGTGACTAGATACTCGGCCACCTTTCTTACGCGGAATGAATATAAAACCATATTATCCTCGCCTGGGACTGGATCATAGCAACATTCGGCAAGGGATTTTCTTATTTCTGCAACAGACTGATATCTAGGCGTACGCTGTGACGCTAGTGCATGTAATTCGGCTAACGTTAAACGCTTGTGTGGCGGCGGGGTTTGAGGAGGACCTCCTCCTGCGGCCCCTAAACTAGAATCATCGACGGACATTCTTCGTGGCGGAGCGGGAAGTTGAAATGCTGGCTGGACCGGGGGTACCGTAGCAGGTACTCCGGTGTCTGGAAGAGCGGGAAGTGCCTGATTTACAGGGACTGGCGGAGCGCGAACAGGATTTGCATATTCTGGGACTGTGTCGTCCAAATAGGACGAAATAAAAATATCAGCTGCGGTCGGTTTGTGACGTAGCTTGGTCGGAACTAATGGTGGCGGGAAATTACTGGATGCCTCTGGGGTCGCTTTTGGCAAGCCCTCGGCAAGAAGAGGATACATACCCCTAATAAGGGCACGCCTCTGTCTATCTGACTGTTCGGCTTTGACTTGTTCACCTATCTCGATTAATTCTCTTTCTTGGGCTCGTTCTTGGGATTCTCTACTTACTTCCGACTTTCTGACTTCTTTTTCGGTTCTTCTATGAGCTTCCTTGCGCCATAACTCGATGGCATCTTTCTGTGACTGTCTGGCTTTCTTTTTCCATAATGCTTCTTCTACTCGCATGATACATTCGGCATCCCATGTACCCGATACGGGCCATCTATACTTTTCTTCTAACTGTTTGGTATACTCTACCCATAAATCTAGATACAATATGGCGCTTATGCCATGTTTCTGATACATAAAGTGACCTGGACTGTCCCTAGGCGGAACAGGAACTGCTTCTTCTAATAAACCCTTTCTAGTTTTTAACTGACGTAACTTGGAAAATATAGGCATGACTGAACTGTAATCTAGGCACAATACAATACACACTAAACACGAAATCACGTCACACTCATACCACAACATTAAAATACATGAAGAACATTATAAATAACAGTTCGAACAGAATATTACCTGGAATACTGAAAGCAGAAATACAAGAATTTTCTCGAGAACGGAACAGACTAGAATTACTGGATGCACTGCTGTAACAGTACGGAACATACCGGTCCCATAAAGGAACGCATCAAGACCCGTATCCACCTAGGTGAACACTTCGTTTGTGAGTCTGGGTACCACCAACCCACGGACCAGGAGTCAATTTAGATTGGTCCTGTCTAGATACTACCCCAGCAATGGTACTCACCGGGCAGCACGGAACGGAAGGCCTCGGACTGGACTGGACTGCTACGACGACGAACTTCGGACTTCGGTTACGGGTGGGCCTCCGGATACCTCGGACCTTGGACTCTCGGCTTGGGCTCTGGTCGGGACTCGCCGCGTTCCTCCACCGTCTCGTTTGGATGCTGGACCGCCTCCTCCGTCTCCTCCGTGGGCCTGAGGGATACTTGAAGCAGAAATATCTGCACGTGGCCGGTATGGTTCCGTCACGGCTGCAGAGGGTCAGGGGGTCGGCGTGGCTTCACCGACGCGTGGGGAAAGGGCAAGTCCCTGTTCGGGCGCCATTATGTGGTAAATAAATAAATAATACCCTATTTTTGACTAGGCATATATCATAACAGATAGCTCAATAAATAAGAGTCAAGATTCGAGGTAGTAGGAGTTTCTGCAGGTTTATTACAGCATAAGGACAGGATCAGGACAACCTGCATAGGAACAGAATGGCAGGGCTAGAGTGGCCCGGCAGCTGCCGGGGCTGGGTCTGGGATGAGCGCGCTAACTTTTAATAACAATACACGGGCATATATACATAGCGCGAACACATAGCATTACATTGCAGTAGGCGTAGCAGTGGGTGGAGCAGAAGGCGTGACGCGTAGCAGTCGCGAAAGATAAGAGATAAAGTAGGTGTTACTGGGCGTTTACATAGACATGTGATGCAAACGTAACAGTATATGTCATGAATAGGACGGAAACATAGGAGGGGGCTACCTAAGGAGCCGGGACCTCTAACCTAATGGTGCGCGTAAACTGGCAATGACGTATCACTAGGAGAAGCTGGGGGCTATGAACTCTGTGCTAGGAGCAGAGACTAAAGTCTGGAGGGTCGGAGTGACATGTACCTAAACCCTATCTAGTATCTGATGTTTAGGGAACATGTTGATATAAACTAGAAGTCATGAGGGGAAAAGCTAACTTGACTCTAAGACTGGACCATGCATTATTCTACATGTAGTGCGTGATGAAGAATATTAAATGACCAGTAAATACAGTATTTCTCTAACATGGAGACGAGAAGGCTAGACAATGACGGAAACTATTGATGCAGTTCAGTAGCTTAGGAATGCAGAGAAGGAGGACTAAACTGATAGCTGGAATCATAACATACTCTTGGCAGACTCAGAGGCAGAGCCAGGCTGCACCGGGCACTGCGAGGCAGGAAGTAAGTGAAAGGTCGAGGATACAGGTGGGGGCTGTATCGCTCCTCAGCGAGGCTTCAGGAGACAGGAGCTGAATCTGATGTCCAGGCCCTTTTGAGGCCTAGAAACGGGGACTTTGTAATGAAATAACGTGCACACTGAGAAACGTGGCAACGTAGCTTTACATAGGCCTGATATTCGTAGTATTCACGAGGACTGGAAACTGGCATACTAGAGGGGGACACAACTGTAATTGCGTCTTTAATCAGACATGAGGAATAACATATGCATATTGGTCATGCACACATAACATATGATGGATGACACGTGGTGACACAGAACATGGCAAAATTTACTTTTCCACAATACTAAAGAAAGCATTCTTTAGGTCGATCACCGTGAACCAGGAGGCAGAGGCTGGAATCAGGGTCAGCAAAGCCGTGATATCAGGGACCACGGGGAATTGTGGAATCACGATTTTATTCACCTCTCTCAAATCGATTATGAAACGATACACAGGAGGTTTAGATGGATCAGTGCGTTTTAAAATTGGTAGTACAGGACTATTACACAGATTTCCTCGAGTTTCTTCAACGACATCCTTTTTGATCAGATCGTGTACAATCGCTAATAGCGCTCGTTCTCCCTCAATGGAGATACGATACTGTGGTATACGTGGCAGTCGCACATTTGGTTTCAGCTTGATCATATAAGGTGGGATGTCCAAGAGACCCACGTCATTGGGACCTGTGGCCCATGGAGACGCAGGAAGGGAGCTCAATTCCGGTGGGAGTTTATCGATCGACAAGTACATAGGAGAGATTACTTTCCGACCTAATGTAAGCTCCACTCCTTCAGGGGAGCAATACAAAGTCGCATATAACCGTTTTAACAAATCCAAGCCCAAAAGATTCTCACCACAACCAGTAGATAGAATCAATGGAGCCTCCAGCTCACGAGGGCCAATCGTAAGTGGCAAAGGGCTGGAAACAGGATTGCTAACAGGGGCGCCAGAGAATCCAACGGAAATATTTGTTAAGCCATACAAAGGTGCGCCAGGGAGTTTCGAATGCATGATGGAACTTTTTGTCGCACCAGTGTCTAACAGAAAAGGCTCAACTACGCCAGAAGTAGCTACTGCGACGTAAGGCCCACTCTGATCAACTGGAACTGATACTACTCCCTCTCTTTGTCGGTGGCTGTCCTAGTAATGATCGTTTGCAACAGTCTCATGTTCAACGTAGTAATCGTCCACATGATATTGTGTAGATCTAACTGACCCCACATTTCGCTTGTCAAAACAATTATTCGTATCTGGTGAATTCTGGAGTCGCTCAATTTGATTTTGGGGGGCACCGCGACCTCTATCTCGTGATGCCTGTTGAGGACCACCACCACGGTTTCCTCGTGTTGACACACCATTTAGACGGTCACGTAAAGCAGGACAATCATATTTTATGTGTCCCTCTCTTCTACAATATGCGCACTGATTATACCCAAGTGAAGATCTATAGTCAGAGTTGTCAGAACGCGGCTGCATCCTATCAGGCTGTGCTCGCGGTCGATACTGCTGTTGTGAATCATTTTGGTTTGATCGTGGAGGATACGCTTGTTGCAACAAAACCTTAGTTTTGAGCTCCTTCGTTTTCTTATCTACACGATCACTTTCTTCCTTTTCCCTATTCTCATAGTATTGCGCCGTTGCTAATATCTGTGCAGTGGTTGAAACAGCCCATGCACTTTCTGAATTTTTAAATTTGTTGCATAGTTCTGGCAACAAATTTAATACGAATTTATCGACAAATAAACGTTGGCCTCCCTCAGTGCCCATATCCTGACCGCTATGATCGACAAATGCCTCTTCAAACCTTGTGAAGAAATCCGAGACACTCTCGTCTTTCTTTTGCTTACAAGCTGATAACTTATCCCAGTTCACCTTCATCGCTGGCATGAGAGTTTTCATGAGCGTAATGATTTTCTGAGGTAAATCCAAGATCAACTGCTCAGGCTTAGCCCCACCGACTTGCAATGCATCAGCCGCTATCAGTGCAGCCCAATCACCACCTAACTCATTTGCGTGGTTTGCTTGACGAATTTTCGCCCAAACTGGTTGTGGTACAACATTACCAAACAACATGTCGATGTCGGCAAGGTTCATAACAGAAGCTTCCACCAATTGGGATAGCTCCTTATAATAACCAGCCGGATTCTTACGCGGATCAGGCAAGGATTGCTTCACTTGCAAAACTTCCGATCGTTTCCATGGGAGGTGTATCCACACTCTTCGAAAATGCGGTAAAACCGGAGGGTTAGCTTGCGGATCACCAGGCACCCAAAGTGGCGGAACCTCTCTCATAGGATACTGACCAGGAGCCGCTTTCCAATTCTCTGTGGCATCATCAAATGACACTCGAGAATGCACTGTGGATCTGAACGCTAACAAACGTTCCAAGGCACGTCGTACATCACCCCCTACAATCATACCGTTCGAAAAGTGACTCTGGAGTTCAGTTATATCGGGCGGTACGTTATCTAGATCATCGTTATACCATTCTTCCCTCAAAAAGTTACACATTTCTTCGAACACGAATCTCTGCGTAGGCTCATTAAACTGAGAAAACGTGTCGAAGACCACACGTGGAGTGTAGTTAGCAGGGTGTCTTATCCATCTATGTGCCATAGTCACTAATGTCTCTTTTTCCCTTCCACTAGGGATCTGGCTCCGTCTCTGGGGAGTTTTGGAAAGATCAGACGGGAATAACTGACCAGAAAGCGGTGAATAAAGGGTAGCAACAGTGTTAGGGATACGATTACGAACAGAAGGAGAAGAAGAAAGAAGAGCAGGAGCAACAACATTAGAAGCGAAGGAAGGCATAGTAGAAACAGACAAGGTAGTCGGGGTAACAGGAATAACAGATTGAGGAGGTACAGGTACAGGGGCAGTAGGGACAGGGACAAGTGGTGGGACAAACGTAGAATTAACGACGGGCGGACCCGCAGCCACTGGAACAACGGGAGGAACAACAGGAGGAACTACAGGAGGAGCTACAGGAGGAGCTACAGGAGCCGTAGCACCCTGTGCATAAGGAGGTGGCGATTTCATCAAATACGCTAACAAGGAATCCTCCTTTGAATCTTCTTCTTTTTTATCTAGACCAGTCGGTAAAACCGGATAACATTTATCTACACTCATATGATGTAGTCTAGTGGAAACTTCCATTTCTTTTTCTTCTTTTTCTCGCTTACATTGTTGTACAACTTGCATTATCGGAACAAACCCTTCTCTTCGATCCTTTTTAAGCTGTTTGATTTCTTTCTGCTTGGCCTCTTTACGCCATAACCGAAAAGAATCAAACATAGCTGGCCGAGCTTTCTTTTTAAATAATTTAGCTTCAAGATTATCTAAAATCACAAGTTCAAAACTTCCATGCGGTGGCCAACTAAGGACACCATCTTTTTTCGTGTAACGGACCCAGTATTCATTATATATAATAGGGCCCACACCGTGTCGACTGTAGAGCTCATATATCGGAGTTCCAACTGGAGGTATCGGACACGAGTCCTCCAACCGGGAATCCATTGCGCAACATTTGAAGATACCAAACAAACCACTATGGCTAGGCATCGTGCACACTAACCTAGTATCAAACTTCAAGGGTTACCGAAGTGCTAAATCTTCGTGTAAGACAAAACCCTCGGTTTTTGGCAATTGCAACTGTCAAATAAATACTAAGAACCACGACTAAGAACCACAAATGCAATGGAACCATGCAATACAACAAAGCCTTAAAAGGCTACCACAAAGCTTCAATGAGCTACAACAACAAAGCTTCAATAAGCTACAACAAAGCTTCAAGAAGCTAGAGCAACCACTAAGGACTGGGAGCGACCCACAAATAGGGAGCGACCCACAAATACTTAACTCAGAACTTCAATGGCGTCACCAGGAAGGCCCGTCTATCGTCTCGCTTGTACGGAAGGTCTACGCCGGGCGTCGAAAACAGGTCGACAGTCAGGACATCGGTCCGTCGCAGCCGTCAGGAGGCGGGAATCTTCGCGGGAAAAATCTTCGGACCACTTATTTCGACAACAGGATCGATGAAGCGGGGTGCACCTTTTCCTCAGAGATTTCACACGAAGTTCCTCACAATCGTCAGGCTTTGGACCGGTACCGCCGATGTCGCCCCGAGTTGGGCGCCAACTGAAGGACTGAGCTATTTAAGACCCAGCGGTGCCAGGGAACAACACCTATAACCTTCGTGGGATACCTGTTCCGGCGCACAAGTGACAGAGACACGGGAGGCTTCCTTCGGCGTCAAAGATCAGAGTTTATTACTGCAGGGAGGCAAAAGTCACTAGAAGTACAACAGCGTGTAGGTTCTACGAGTCTGCTTCAACTTGCATATGTGAGTCGCTCTCTTTTATACAGGATATTGCCATTGCACAACATGTGAACAAAAGGTTACAACCCAGTTCCCACAATAAACTTCAATAAGGGTCGCTTTCATGCTTTCAGAACTCCGGAACATAATCACAGTACATTACCAGTCCCCAACTGTAAAAGCACATCTTCCCATCGTTAGGCACATTCCACTTGAGTTGTAAATGAGCAAGAGAAAAGGGACAAGAACAGCTGCTAGGAAGTCAGGCACACCTAAAGAAAAGAGTGTGGGGGTAATATTGAAAACATGATCATAGGATCAAAGAGCTTGATCCCAGCGCATGCACGGCTGAAACAATAGGCCGGTACGAAGTGATTACCCTCAAGCTGAGCCATTTGCCTTTGCAGTGTCATTCCTCCGGTCATAAAGGAGCATGAAAGGAATATGCGTCTTCCGTATGTCTTGGGAACTAAAAGTTCATGGTGCGGACACTTGCCTGTTCACTGACTACGTGAGGGCAAGGAACAAAATGGATGCCGTATCTAAAATGGAACCCACGGGTTCAGATGTAGAAACACGTAAATAAGGCGAACCAAGCCAGGTAGTGTAGTGAAAACGCGTACACTTACCGAGCTTGCCATTTACGGTTCATAGACACCACATTCGTCCATATTCGGCAATGCCCAAAACACCGTAACGATTTTCACGTGACCTCACCAGGTCTTCAGCTGCTTCCTAAACACCTGCAGCGCCGGCTGTGAGCGGAGAGCCAGGGGGAGAGAGTTCTATAGTTTTTCTCCCTGATAGGCTAGCATTCTGCCACCCCAGTTGGCTCATTTGATTCTTGGGGCCGTAACCATAAATTCAGATCTAGAACTAAGGCTCCTGCTGGGTACGTACCAGGAGAATCGTTCTTGACAATATGACGGGCCTGTCTTATAAAGCACCTTGTGCATAAGGCACAGTGCCTTGAAAGACACCCTCTTCTCCACAGAGAGCCAGTGGAGATGATGCAGTAAATGGGATAATGGTTTGAATTTAGGAATTTTCAGAAGTGTCCGTGCTACAGCATTCTGAAGAGACTGCAATTTTCTTAGCAGGTATTTGGAAGCCCCTATAAAGGGAGTTACAATAGTCCATTTTGGATGTGATGAGGGCCATCATCACCATTTTTTGCTGGTCAAAGGGAATGTATGGGAGGACTTTTGGAGTACACGCATCATGAAAAAGCCTCCCGACATTACTGCATTCATTTGAGCAGAAAAACACTGTTTTGTGTCAAATAAGACTCCCAGGTTTTTTGCCTTCTGCACCGGCTTCGGAAGGTTACCCAACTCTGCCGGCCACCAGGACGCATTCCAGAAGGAGGTCTCTCTCCCAAAGAGTAGTACCTCTGTTTTGGCCGAGTTTCATTTAAGGCAGTTGGTCCGCATCCAACTCGCCACTGCCGTCATACAGCTACAAAACATTTCAGCGTCTTTCTCAACCTGAGATGAGATGGATACTACTATCTGTGTATCGTCGGCATATGACAGTACCGTCAGAACAAAACTGAGGATCAGTTGTACCAGGGGGGTCACATACACATTAAAAAGAGTGAGACTAAGTGCTGAGCCCTGTGGCACCCCACAGGGGAGCGTGAAAGGATGTGATTTTGCGTCTCCCATATCCACACACTGAGTTCTAGCTGCCAGAAAGGAGCTCAGCAGCGCTGGTGCAGATTTCCTGAAACCCAAAGCAGACAGACGCTTTATGAGTAAAGCATGGTGGACCATATCAAAGGCAGCAGAGAGATCCAGGAGGATTAGAGCCGCTCTTCCGCCTTTGTCCACTCTTATTCTTACCTCCTCTCCTGCAGCCACCAGAGCTGATTCAGTGCAGTGGTTAGCTCTAAACCCATATTGGGCCCATCTAACAGTTAATACGTGTCCAAAATGCTAGAATTTCTTCGTTCATAGCCTTTTCTAGCAGTTTGGCCGGAAAGGGAAGTCGAGAGATATGCCTGTAGCTTTCTACAAGCTTTGGGTCCAGGGAGGGTTTCTTCATCAAGGGAAGAATAGCAGCTTTTTTCCAACAACTTGGGTAGTGCCCAGAGCTGAGCACCTTATTCAATAGGGCCTTAAGTGGTCCAACCACCGTGCTGGCCACTTTGTTGAAAATCAAGAGGAGACAAGGGTCCGAGGGGGCACCAGATTTAATGGAGCTCATAAGGCATAGTGCTCTAGCTCTCCCCGCGCATATAATTGGCATGCCTTTCTTCATGCACAGCGGATGCGCGCAGCGGGCGCACCACCGGCGCGCCAATGGCGCGCGAAAGGCAAGCCCGTCTGTGCCCATCCACGGCCGGCTGGGGCAAGGAGCCAGCAACTATTCCCATTTTATCTCCTACACGGCAACCGAGCTGAGACACCTACAAGTTAATTGGCCTATCAACTCCTGTCCCAAGGCCCACCTGCACTCTACAGGGATCCTCAACCCCAGGAACTCCTTTCCTGCACTTTGGCCCTACCATCTGAACAGAGCTCCCCTGCCAGTTCTCATGACTTACCTGTACCTATCACCCCCCTGCCCCAGGAAAACATTACCCTGGTAATTAGCATATTCAATACCCGCTCGTTGGTCAAACACCAACTTGAAATATTCCAGCGACTTGATCCCGACAAACCAGACATACTTCTCTTGTCGGAAACATGGCTCACTACCGAGTCTGTACCTGACATCCTTACAGCAGTGCCATCAGGCTACTACATACTTCAGGCCAACAGGCCCTTGGGGAAGTCTGGAGGCGGGGTTGCAGCAATCATTCACCAAAAACGTAAGTTTTCTGCTCTTAGGATCACCGACATTCCCTCAGTTCATAGCCTAATTTTAAAATTTGAATCACCCCAATCCCCTTTTATCTGTGCTCACTTTTACCAACCCCCCTCCACATGCCCTGTTTCCCCTTACTGCTTGGTGAAATGTTGTCCCAACTAGTTATTAAGAACGCTAACATTATTATCATTGGAGACTTTAACTATTGGCCCTCTGATGCAAAGGAGAGCACCAGCTCCTTAGAATTCATGGATCTCCTATCCGGAATGAACTGCACTCAGGATATACAGGTCGCCACAAATATTAAGGGACACATCCTAGACCAACTCTGGACCTCCAACTTGGAAATTACCCAACCTCTAATCTCCCCATGCCCATGGTCAGACCATCCCATTATAACATTTTCCTTGGACTGTACCCCTCTCACAATACCTCCACTCACAGGCAACAACCTGGCGAGAAACTGGAGTCGTGCCAATATTGACGAGTTCTGTACCTCACTAAAAGCGTTATCGCCTAATGAACAGGACTCTCTATGCGACCAGGCAACTAGTATCAAGTACTGGCTTCAATCAGCCAGCATATCGTTGCGCCTTTTAAGAGAAACAAACTCAAACGTCCCCATGATGCTCAGCGCTGGTTCTTAGATGTGCTGAAAATAAAGAAACTAGCACTCAGGCAAGCCGAGCGCAGCTGGAGACGAGAGTATGCCCCAGAAAAAAAAGCCACTTATATCACTCTGCTAAAAGATTATAAAAGCTTCATTCTTCAAACTAAGACAACATATTTCTCCTTGAAAATCACAAACTCAGCTACTAAGACCAAAGACATCTTTTCCATAGTGGATGAATTATCACAACCGGACAGAGTAATAGCTAAACCGTTCCCTTCACAAATATTATGTGATTCACTAAATTTGTACTTCATGGAGAAAATTGCCACCATCAAAAGCAGTATTTCCCCTCTCACACCCTCAACAATTTCTCCCATCCCAGTTAAAAATCCCCAGGTGTTGGATCAAATACCCCTGATCTCTAGGGAGGAGTTTCTCGCCCTACTAATAAAAGTGGGATCAGGCTCCCCCACAGACTGCTGGCCCTCACACATTCTACGAGAAGCCTTTTCTACCTGCCCAATAATTCTTTCACACAAGGCACCGTACCCGACACCTTCAAACTTGCCGAATTTGTTCCCATCCTAAAGAAGCCCAACGCTGACCCCTCGATGCTGTGCAACTTTCACCCTATCTCGTTACTCCCCTACCTAAGTAAGCTTCTAGAAGCTCATGTTACCAACTGCCTCAGCTCTTTTATCAAACACTCTCAGTTCCTTCACCCCAGCAAGCAAGATTTAGACCTTCACTTTAATTTTAGGAGTCATTGACGAGCATAGGAAGGGGGCTGACCAAAACATCAGCCAGGCCTTAATTCTCCTGGATTTGTCAGCCACCTTTCACACGGTCGATCATGACATCCTGATCGACCATGTCAGTGATGCTGGCATCCAGAGACTGGCTCTGAGGTGGATCTCCTCCTTCCTTAGCAACCAATACCTAGCAGTCCGTCTCACAAACCTTTCAGCAGAGAATGTTAGGCTGACTTGCGGGGTCCCCCAAGGGTCCTCTCTTTCTCCCCTTCTATTCAACCTATACATGTCTCCCCTGATCCGGTCCTTACGCAACAGTAAAGTTGCTGCTGGACGACATCCAGTTGGAGATTGAGATTGACTCCTTCCCCATCTGAGTTGTTAACTTTCAGTCTGCCATGAACCTTATTTGCAATTGGATGTATGCCAATCAACTAAAGCCTAACCCGGACAAGACTGAGCTGATTCTGACCGGAGGCACTTCCAACCCTTGTAATTCTAATTTTGGGCCTCCCCTCCTAGGCAATCCTCCTTGCCCAGCGGAATCCGTAAAAAGCCGAGGGGTCATAATCAGCAAAGATCTGTCTATGAAATCTCAGATCGGCGCGGTGGTAACGTCTTGCTTCTTCCATCTTCGAAGAATCTGAAACATTTCTAGATTCCTATCCACTGAGGCCCTAACTCTTGTTCTTTTGGCCCTGGTCATCTCCCGCATTGACTATGCCAACTCACTCTATGTTGGCATCCCAGCCTGTCAGCCCCATCACCTGCAACTGGTACAAAACCAAGCAGCTAGGCTCATCTTCCATCAACCTAGACACCAACTCGTCCGTCCCCTGATGAAGAGCATCCATTGGCTTCCAGTGGCCAAACGGTGTGCATTTAAATTAGGCTGTACCATCTTCAAAGCCCTGGCCGGTCATGGCCCGGCTTTCATCTCCTCCATGATCCATCGCTATACTCCCTCGCGTGAACTTCGTTCTTCCCACTTGAATCTGCTCACCATCCCCACTTTCAAATGGAAAAAACACGGTGATCCTAGGTTTTCTCGTCTTGCCCCTCAATTCTGGAACTCCCTCCCCTCAGAATTCAGATCAGTAACTTCTTATACCCACTTTAGATCACTCCTTAAGACTCTTCTGTTTTTTCAGGCATACGAGTTAGCTCCTGTTAATCACATTTCTGCTGCCCCCCGTTCACAGCGCCTTGAAACCGCCTTGTGTAAGTGTACTCTACAAATGATTTTAACATAACAAGGCAGACAATTCTCTCCTTTGAGAAAGGAGAGAACTCTGCAAAAAGCGGAGGAGCTCCTTCCCCTAAGAATGTCACTGAGGCGATAACCTCAGGTTGGTGAGGGGAGAGATCGGATCTACATGAGCTTTAGGAGAACACTTGAAAGATAGTGTTGACCTTATGTTGAAAGAACTCTGCCAGTTTGTTGCAGAAAGGTATATCCAGCACAAAAATGTTGCTATTGTTCCAATTGGACAGGTTTTTGACCATTTTGAAGATTTCCCTGGTGGAGTTTGCAGCGAGCCTGATCTTTTCTGAGAAGTATTTAATCTTTTCTGTTTTGATTAGCTGTTTATACTCCAGGAGACCTTTCTTGTATTTGACTTTTTCCTCCCACCCATAGTCTCTCCTCCATGTACGCTGCTGCAGCCTGCACTTAAGCTGTTCTGATTTTAGTGCTGGTGAGAACCAAGGAGCTGAAGGATTTTTCCTGTGGCTCCTTAGCATTTTTTCAGGTACCACTCTAGAACAAGCCGCATCAAGCCAGTGTGTGCCGCTAATAGTGGCACAGTCTAAATTGCTCTCAGGCAAAGGAGCTGATTGAGATAGGGCCTCACACAGTGCTGCCACTTTAGTATGCTTCCAGGGCCTGTATTTGATTGTTCTGTTGACGCTGGTGCTATCTATTTTGTAGCCTGTGGTTGTGACTGAGAAGAAAATGGCCTTGTGATCTGACCACAGGAGTGACAAAAGTTTGTCTTGCAGTGTGAGTGAGAGCATCTATTCCAATCCAATCCAAGATAGCTTTATTCGATATATAATCAGAAAAGCACAATACAAACAACATTTAAATACACACACTTTAAAAATTTCTTGACTGGATTGTGCAAAGTCCAAATGGTTAGTAGAGTTAAATAAAAACTAAAATCTGAACAAAATGGAAGAAAAACAAATTTCATAAAACAAGTAATTCATTACGAATAAAGATAAAAATAACTTACTATTGAATCAGTCACATTCTATGTTCATCTAGGTAAACTAAAAATATTACTCAGGGTAGAATTATCCAGATATTAAACTCAGTCTTATTACCCATACCCACGCTAAGTATTTAGCAACCGCTATTGAGATTAATGGCAAAGTACTAGAGCATATAAGCCTTTCAGCTTCAGCACTCCTTTTTTTGTACAAAGTAGTTTGCACATAGGGGTCAGCCAAACTCTCCTAGGGGTGGCGTAGGCAGAACAGGCAAAGAGCACATGAGCAACTGTTTCATTGCAACTCCCACAGGCCGGGCAGATGTTATCGTTTTGTGATGTATTCCTATAGGTTCTGTATCGATCCCCCTATTCCTGACCCTATTCTGGTTAACAAGTTAACTAGCAGCCATCCCATGAGGCAGAAAACCCCCATGATGCAGGAACCGTTATCTGATTAAGCCACACTACGGCACAGGAACGTGTTATCTGATTAGGTCATAACGCTTGCCATCTAATTAGACAAGCGATATTCCTCCAGCCCCTGATAAGGCATACGGAGTTCTCAAAACAAATCAAACCTATGACAACCTGGGAAAAACCCTGCGGCCATTGTTTTGATTTCACCGAGAACTTCAGCAAAAGAATGTGCTAACGACCAGGTCGTATGACATCCTTATTGACGTATCTATGTCCATCCTTACGTCAATCTCGGCACCTTAAAGGTATAAATATTACCGATATTGCCCTATGCAAACACACGCGGTGGTGACGAGATCGGAGCAGCCAGACTTGCCGAAGCCCAAAGCAGAGCAGACCCCGCTGGCGCAGCCCCGCCTTCCTGACGCGCTGAGAACGAGACGCTGCTTTCTCCTGCCGAGAAATCCAGCTCCGGCGCTTCCGGGTAGCCCTCGCAGGCAGCCTGGAATATCGAGACAAGAGACGAGAGATACCATCCCTCATTCATCCTAGATTCCAGGTACAGAACTGAATAACCCCTTGCAGAGAATTCTTTAGTCAGTCACTTGGCAAAACAAACTTAACTTAAACTGCTACTTTCTACTCCCGCCCACGTATTAGGCTTAGGTCAGGTACATCTGGGGTAGGCGTAGTTAGAAACACCAGTTGAGTACGATTAGTCAAATGTATATGTGTATGTATATATTTTATCCATTTTAAACCATCATATGGCTTAGAAACCATATCAATGTTTTTACAGTATTATTTTATACTTCTGCTTCTAATGTATGCACTTTACTTAACCATAAGTATTGCAATAATATCGATCCATTTCTCTTGTATGAGAAAAGAGACTGATCAATAAATAACATCTTTTATTGAACACGCCCGTCTCTTCCTTTTCTCTACAATCTGGTGAGACTAAGAATGCACGTACTGACTGAGTAAAATAAGTCGTCTTTTGTTTTCACACGACTCTAGAGATACACTCTTGATTAGGGGAGAGCAAAGTTGTCATGTTCTATGGTTGTCAGAAACTAAATCCCTTCTTGTCTATCCAGGGAGGTTCAACTCCTCCTTGCCTATTCGAGAAAGTTTCTAGTGAACTCTGAGCTAGCTGGCAAACCCAAAACTTTAAGTCTAATATCGACAGTAGTAGACCTAGTTAACGTCTGGTCTAGGCCTATACTATTGAAGGTATTATTCCAATGCGCAGAGCCTATTGGGATAATAGGAACTACACTACATGGCGCCCAACGCGTTTGGATAGGCGATAAAACTAACGTAAGACATTTAGAGTAACTCAGTCGTGCATTTTCACTCAGACCCCTTTTTTCCCATAATACTCCAAAGACGTCTGGAGTGGGTGAAAGGTAATATCCGCCAGACCTCGCAGGAGGAAACTCCTATGTATGGTCCTTGGTTTAGTCAACGTTGAAGGATACACTGTTCCAAAATATTGTGCATCTAATCTTTGTTTCCATAAGAACCTGATCTGCAAACAAACAAAATAACCTTCTGGACAGTACAATGTCAGACAATGAAGGAGAAAGAGAGGCAGTTAGAATAGCAACTGAACTCGCAGCAGCTGATACTGCTATGCAAGAAGCAGACCCGGGTATAATAATCATCCCGGTCAACACAAGAAAATCTATAACTTTAAAACTTATAGAAAATGGACTGACACCTAGAGGTGGCACAGTCATATTCGTAATTGAGGCACACGAATATCGGCAGACAGAGGTATTCTACACATGGATAAACTTTCCAGCAGCTAATGCTGTAACAAAGGTCTTCCACTATTATAAAACAGAGGAACCTCCTAATGAGTACACTCCTTTCGAGGAGGTGGAAGTACCACTTAAATTTCAAGAGCATCTGCTCTTATTTAATGGCGCCCTAAAACATAATAATCACATCACCAGGCTCGGTCCATTAGGTAGACCAGGAGCAACGTGGCCGGTTCTAGCCGGATACACACCACATCCAGACATCGATGGGATGTCTGAAGCAGAGCTTTTAACACAGCTAAAACAATTAATAAAATTCCATAGACAATTAGTCCAATATGTGATGCGGACTTCAACAATTCAACCAGCAATTAAAATTCCACAGCTGACCCCTCATCAGGGGAACACAAATAAAATTACACCACAGAACATAAATCCTGCCTAGGTAAGGTACCAGCTAAACGGGAACAAATACCATTCTGGTTAGCACAAAAAATCACCCAAATAGAGGCGGTGTTTCCAGACACCACCCCGTTAGAAAAACACAGGAACTGACTATCTGTCTTCCAATGGGAATCGCACCACACGTGGAGGACTTGGGGTACAGTCTTTGCTTCCATCTACACAAAAACGCACGGTGTTCCATCCATTTCGGTAATACCAGATGTGCTAAAACAAATTCAAGACGAATACGGTCCAGAACCCGCTTTAACTCTTGGTATGAAATTACTAAAAGACTTCAAGCAGGTCTCGGCTATATTATTAGCCAACATAAAGGGAGAAGCAGCAAACGTGGCGATCCGCCAGAGGTTAAAGGAGACAGATATAGCAGACCAACCAGCTGAAATTGCCAGAATTATAGAAAAATCCTATGAGGAACTAGGTAGAGATAGTTTAGGTGGAATACCAGTAAAACCACAACTGATTGAAAGTCCTGGAAAAATATTTTTTAATAATAATTCAACATCACAAAAAAAGAGCTGGGATGGAAACAAACAATCCAATCCTAAAGAAAAGAAATTCCAGTCCAGAGGGAGGTCTCCTCGGCGGAGAGAAAAATCTCCGAACCAAAGACACAGGTCACCCCAAAGTGACCCCTCTGGGAAAAGATATAACCTTAGAAATAGGGATAATATAAAGAAGCCTGATAGATATCAAGACATTGATACACGTCCCTCTCAATCTTTTCAGACTTCCTCGCAGAAATCGGAAAGAAGAGGACGATCAGAACAAAGAGAAGAGCACGCCAAGTCCAAAGACAAGGAATCTGCTCATCTAAAAAAGAAACTACAATTTCCAAAAAAGAAGGTAGCCAGTATCAAGGTAGTAAACAATGCCGAGAATACTGAGGACACAACTGAAAAACGGAGAATGGGCTCAGACAATGCTAGACAGCGCAGCAGAAGTGAGCATAGCTCGCAAAGTCCTTATGAATCATCTGGAGACAGTGGACACGAATGAATATCTTCAAGTGGAAACTGCAGACACCAGAGTTAGCAAACCTCACAAAATATATGAAATAACTTTACGTATAGAAGGGGATAAGACTAGAAAAATAAGGGGACTATTTTGGGATAATCTCTCCAAGGGCTATGACATCCTTCTAGCTGAAAAAGACTGGCCACCAGAGTTTGTCAGGGAGTGCCCTCATGGCGAAGAAATAATTATGCCCGCCTTCTCAAATTATATCCCAATTCATAAAAAATACACACTTGCCAGAAAGTGGGCAGTAGCTCAAGCTCCTGCTTTATATAAAAATCATGTAGGATGGGATGAGGACTCTCCTCCTCACAAAATCCAGTTAAAATCACAACCTACTGCACAAAGACAGTACCCAATTAAGCAAGAAGCTAAAAAACAGGTAAAAGAAATCCTAGATCAACTAGAATACCAGGGGGTGATTGAAACTTGCACCTCACAAATGAACAACCCTTTGTTTCCGGTCTCCAAACCAGACAATTCATATCGTCTAGTTTTGGATTACCGACACCTTAACTCATGTTGCAAAACTTTTGCAGTGCAAAACTCGCATAGTGCTGCACTAATGAATAACATAGTGCGCAAAAAATACAAAACAACATTAGACATCTCTAATGGATTCTTTTGTCAAAACATAGCACCAGAGAGCAGATATTTGTCTGCGTTCTCAATAAATGGCACTCAAAAACAATTCTGTCGGTTAGCCCAGGGGTACAAGAATAGCCCAGGGGTATTCTCAGCGAGAGTAACAGAATTACTACAAACATATGATGACGAAGCATTATCTTATGTCGATGACATATACCTAACAGATGATGACTTGGATACTCACTTGAAGAGAGTGAACACCATAATACTTGGGTTCGCAGCAGAGGGTTACAAATTCAACTTTAAAAAATCTAGAATTGCCCATCTAACAGTCCTGTTCTTAGGATATGAATTATCAAGTGAAGGCAAAAGCCTGGCTGACAATTTCCTAGAGAAATGTGCCGTACTCCAAGCACCTAGAACACTAAAAAACCTACAGTCAATTCTAGGCTTCCTAAATTTCGGAAGAACATACATTGCAAATTACGCAGAAAGGGTCAAACCCCTTTATGATCTAATAAAACCAGATTTTAAAAGAACCAATTGGACTCAAATACACACAGAAATTCTGAGATCCTTACAAACAGACATGTTAATTAAAACAAAATTAGAAACACGTGATAACACACGCAATCTTGTGATTCGAGTCATCCCAGGAAGATGCGGATTCACATACCTGACCTCTAATGAGGGAGAAAAGGTACCAATTGCATTCAAATCACACTTGTACACAGAAGCTGAAAAGAAATTCAGCATTAAAGAAAACATTGTTCATGCAGTTCAAACCGCAATAGCTAGAGAAAAAGATCAAGCGGACGGTAGACACATCACAGTCAGAACAGCAGAATCAGCCTTTGAGGCATTAACAACACAGTGTAATTTACCAACAAAAACATTGAATCCGGAATGGATACAATGGGTGAATTCAATTACAACGGACAAAGTATACTACTACTTTGATCCAGAACTAAAGGAATTGAAAAATCTAGAATATGAAAGAACATTCCCTCTGCCAATCGACATTCTGCCCTTACGACAATACGCTTGTGTAATCTATACAGACGGACATGCTCAACCCTCCGTTTGGGGAGAACAAGCATACAACCCCACATGTGAGATTACAAAAGAAGTGTGGCGCGGAGGTAATCTAAGACCTCTATTAACAAAAACACACTCAGTAGAAACTAATTCAGAACAACAGACTGAAATAATAGCATTAAAAATGGCGCTAGATAATGCGGATCGCGAATTCCCGACACTTATAGTGTCCGATTCATATTACTGCGTCAAATCATATAACAACGATTTGCAGACATGGATTCAAAATGGTTACAAAGATGACACAGGTGCAACAATAAAGCAAAAACTGCTTTGGGAACAAATAGTTCTGTTACAAAAAGAACTACCAAAGACTCACATGATACATACACTGAGTCATCAGCGTGATGGCGTTCACGTTGCAGGGAATTCATTGGCTGAGACAGCCACAGCGGTAGCAACTAAATCGGCTTCCGTAGCTCGAAAAAAGCGTACAGTGAAGTATATTGACGGTGAAACAGTGCTGGCGGTGAAAACGTCATCAAAAGGCGACTGCTCAGCGCTACCGATCAACTATCCACTCAATTATACATACATAATCGATGCAAACTCCGTCTCTTTTGCTCGAATCCCTGGAGTGGGGGATAGAGTGATTCCAAACATGGACAGGAGAACCTTGTTAATAGCAGACGCACATATGGGCGAGGGTCTCAGACACCTCAAACTTAAAGATTCTCTGGAAGAATTACAATCAAGGTACTGGTGGCCAGGCATGAGCCTGCATCATACCATGTTCGTAAAGAACTGCCCAAACTGTAACAGAAATCGCAGTGGTGAGAGAAACGGTGTAATACCGTGTCGTTTCACTCAAAGAAAAGATCAACAGTAAAAAGCAAAGCGTCCGATTAACATATACAGGCTAGTTTCCACTTATAATGTAGATCACCAGCGCTCGGCTGACGTCTGGACTGTTATACAAAGATTTGCGAGTCTAAATGGCATATACGCTAGAAGCATGCTACGTTTGACCATTGTTTTCACTCTAGCCCTCCAGCCTGAGGGGAAACATGGCCAAATGAGCATAGCACAGCGGAACTCTTCTCACTTCCTTCCCGAGGGATACGGGATGGTGTAAAGAAAAAACCAAGGCATAAAGCTATCTATAACAGAAAGGATATTAGGTTCAGGAGCTGGGTGGGTCAAACATCTAATAAGTGTCCAACGTAGTCTAAATAACCTGCCAAGAAATTCTCTGAAGGGATTCAGTCCGTACGAATTATTGTTTGGAACTAGGATGTTAGTCTTAGACCTCAACAGTCAGACTTCAGTGGTGAAGGAAAAAAGCTTTGATATCAAAGATCGTTTGGCTATTTTGCAGGACTTAAACGAAACAAGAAAAGACCTGAGCAACATAAAGTTGAAACAGCAGCCAACAACCACTGAAGAACCACCACCTGTCCCAGCAAGACCTGTCTGGATTTCAAAAGTCGGGGATCTAGTCAGAGAAAAGATCGCGGTAAAGAAGGAATTTGGGCCTTCTTACAGAAAAGCAGTTCCTGTCTTGTCTATCAACGGGACAAGATCAGTTGTACTACCGCCGCTTGCTGGTAAAAAGGAGAACCGAGTTGTATCCATCGACCTGGTAAAACCACAATCATGTGGCCGATAACAAATAGTAGGCCAAGTGGACTCCCGAAAAGTAGTAGAACACCAAGATTTGCTACAAACACAGAGGTTCAATCTAAGAGGCTAATCACATTCGAAACGCCTACAGAACTACAACAAGGACTATGCAACAATGCAATGGAACTTAGACCTCTGAAAACCCAAAGAAAAACATTTAGCAGAGACACACCAATCTATAATGAAGTAACAAACGACTATGCAAGAAACAGTAATCCTGAAGTAATTGGAACAATTGACAGAACTGCATCCGGCTACTTCATAAACTTCGATGATTCCTCTGAAGGCTTCACTGAATCAAAAACACAGCCATCAACAAAAACCTTTAAAGATAAAGTTAAAGTACTTTTGAAACAACTGAAAGAAACATATCTGATTTCTCCATGGATTGAATTTTGGGTGGGTTTTGGTGCATTTATCCTCATACTTTGGCTCATCATGGTACTAACTTTGGGACGCTTCATTGAGGGAAAATATGCTAAAATGGACACAGCAAGTCAGAAAATCAACTTGATCCTCAAACCACACACATCTTCACACGTCGAGAAAAGAGAACTTTCTTCAGTCAACTTCACAGCCAATCCTATACCGGGTGGGGTAGCATGGGACAACACTGACTACGAAATTTATGGTCCGGTTGAAATCCTGAAATATCCACACCAAATTAAGATCTTGTTGAGTGACTTTGTAAAACCAAGCTCATTTGCTGATGATTGGGACTTTGAAAGTATAAATAATATGATGTCTGACTTAGTGATGTCTGCTAAATTTACCAAACATGATTATTTGCAGGGTTCGACAAATTATGATAGTATGTACTGTTATAACCACTATGGTAACCATTTTCTACATAGATCTGCACAACCTAGAAATGTTTTAAATTATAATCAATGGGAACATTGTGCAACCCCTCCAAAAGGAAGCTCAAGAACCGTTTATGACAAATATTCATACTTTTCAGGTTTTAACACAAGTAATGCTGAAACATTTTATTTCAAATTGTCAAATAAGACAGGGACAAAGACCATGATAACAAACACGAAATTTATATATTCAGACTCATTCTTTGAACAAATGAATACTTTTGGTTTTGATTATTGGGACAAAAATGTTGAAGTAAAGAGTGTTTGGGGTACAAAAGAATGGCAAGTACAGGGTATAGAATCTTTGTTTAGAGCCTGCATGATCCCAGAACAAATTATATTTTTAAATGACACTGTTCAACAAACTACCTGTCTTGGCCTAGCCAAAATCAAAGACTTAAATAAACCGTCTATTCCAAAACCAACAATGAACAGCAATAGCTCTACAGATGAAGAGATAGACGTAAATTATGTATTAAACCAAAACAGAACACATCCTGATTGGAAAAAGTGGTTGATCTGGCCCACAGATACTAATAACTGTCAAGACAGATTCCTGAACAAAACACAGGGGTTCAAAATGACCAGGCCAGACCCTAGATATTTCCAAAGACAACACCCAGGGATAATAACCACCTACAGTGTGGGCAAATTATGCCTTCAGTGGCTACAAACTTCCACACTGGCAGAAATTAAGCAACACCTAACTTTACTTACTGATGGTGCTGACTTGCGTGATTTCATTATGGGACCGCGCAAACAGCGTTAGAAACGTTTCATAGCAGCCTCTGTATATGCAGCATACAACGAGGCCTGGAAGGTGACTCAAATTGAGACAGCAGAAAGTATACGGGAAATTGACCGTATTAATTTGGAAAAATCACTTTCTGTAGTGGACAATGGGTTAATGACTCTGTCCTCCAGAATTTTTTCTCTGGACAGCATTGTGTCTTCAGCAATCGACATATTATCGCAAGACTTACTGTTGTTACAACACGGTCAGTCCCAATTGCGTTCTATTGTACAGCTTGGCTGGACGTTACAAAATCTGCGTTCAGGCTATGTGCCTTGGCGTTTAATCAACACAACGTCACTATTCAAAACCTTTAACCTCACTGATAAACAAATCAGTATGGCACAAAAGGGTGCTGATTATACAATCCTGAGCATTGAGAAACTCGAGAGATTACCAGTGACAATGTCAGAACGACCGGTCAGTGAATGGATAATACATGGGATAATTAATATTCCAATATCTACCTTCAGGTTTCAATACTGCCAAAAATATATACAGGCTGGCATGTACGAAAAATTGGGAAAAGGGTACATTAAAACAACATGGAACTTGCCCTATTCACATGCGTGTGTCAGTAATAAAGGACAGAAAGTGTTTCTTAGTGGCAATAATTGTGCGATGTCACTGAGCGGTACACTTCTGTGTAATGGAATTAGTTTGCATGGAGCCTGTGAAGGGAACTCAAATAACCTTTCATGTCACCAACTAGGCGCACCTGCAACAGAGATAGAACCATTCTTTCAAAGACTCTATAATGGGAGTTACGTTCTAATTGTGGACCGCAGATGTTGTAGTCTTATGCCCGGGACTCCTTATCTCGTAACTACGACTGCGAAGGTCAAGTGCTGTGGACGCTTATTGTTCCCCAGCTCCCTTCCAGACAGGGAGGCAAGGGCATGGCCCAACTTGAAAATTACTTCTATTCGAATAGATACTTTAAGCAGAATTAAAACAGTGCTTCTTCAGACGCCGACCAGGCTCACGTCATCAAAAGAAACGTATGATCTCCTAGTCGCAAGGACGACTGCAGAGATTCACTCATTGTTATCAACTAATTCACCCATACATTTCGCAGAAATCCTGAATGAAATCTTAAATATTTCTGATACCAGTGGAGTCTCAAAAGTATTTAAGACAGTATTTTCGATGGCATTAACACCATTCAAAGCCATACTGGGTATTTTTCCAGATTTCGTCCATTCGATTTTTGGCGGACTTCCCCTCATTTTGGGACTAATTACAGGAATCCTATTCCTAGTCCTTATATTTCGTTATGGCAAACCATGTCACAGACAAAACACCTGCGACAAGGGAAGAAACAATCCTAGCCATTGGATACCGGGACCGGATATCAAAAATCCTGGGACTATCCCGGCTTAGAGACCTGAACATGACTTGGTTTCTTTCATTTCGACCAATGTAGCAACGATGTGTTTTACCTGTATTAAGGTGCTTGCTATGCGGAGAAGAATGCGTGTGAGACACCTGTCTGACGCTACAATCGGATGCGCCAATGGATGCAGAAACATTGTTGAGTCCAATAAAGGCTCATGCTTTGTGCTGCCCTCAACGGCTACCAATCCTGATGACGGCATTCGTGGAAGCTTCACCACTACGATTAAGGGGTAGTGAAGTTCAAGATGAAAGCAGCATTGATCAGGTACGACCTTCTGTCAGCAATTCTAATCAAAACGTCAATGGAGACAATCATGCGCACGAATGCATGGTTACACCTTTTTCCGAGTTAGTGGAACTCTCCCAGGAAGCTGTTGACAGCTTTTTCGACAGTCTAAATGATATGATGTTCTCACCAGAGCAGAAATAGAGACTTTTGAGCAAGCTCGCACACGGCGTTCCCTGAATTTGGCCTTCAACTAGAATAGCAAAATACCATGAACAATTTTCCCTCCAGTTCACGGACAGCAATTTTTTTCAGCAGCCCCAAAATATTTTTACGAATTTTTCGGGACACTTATTTTCTGCTTAAAGTAAGAACTATTCTTAGAGAACTAAAATTTCTATTTTTAGATACTTTATAGACATTAGCTGCCCGCTGGTATGTTCATAATTATTTTATTCTGTGATGGAATGGTCTCGATCCTTTTTTCTGTATTAAGAGCCATTTCATGTGTAAATTCTCATATACAAATTAGTGATAATGTATAGATATGCGGGATTACTTTAGCATTATTCTACAGCTTGAGTGCATATAATACATGTGACTGTTTTATCCGTATATTTGAAAATTTCAAAATGCATTTATGTATTTTGGGGTGGTAAGGTATACATGATACTCTACAGTATATTTTCCTATGCATAGATTCGTAAATATGTCCATAGTTAGCGTGGAGTGGGTGTGATGTATTCCTATAGGTTCTGTATCGATCCCCCTATTCCTGACCCTATTCTGGTTAACAAGTTAACTAGCAGCCATCCCATGAGGCAGAAAACCCCCATGATGCAGGAACCGTTATCTGATTAAGCCACACTACGGCACAGGAACGTGTTATCTGATTAGGTCATAACGCTTGCCATCTAATTAGACAAGCGATATTCCTCCAGCCCCTGATAAGGCATACGGAGTTCTCAAAACAAATCAAACCTATGACAACCTGGGAAAAACCCTGCGGCCATTGTTTTGATCTCACCGAGAACTTCAGCAAAAGAATGTGCTAACGACCAGGTCGTATGACATCCTTATTGACGTATCTATGTCCATCCTTACGTCAATCTCGGCACCTTAAAGGTATAAATATTACCGATATTGCCCTATGCAAACACACGCGGTGGTGACGAGATCGGAGCAGCCAGACTTGCCGAAGCCCAAAGCAGAGCAGACCCCGCTGGCGCAGCCCCGCCTTCCTGACGCGCTGAGAACGAGACGCTGCTTTCTCCTGCCGAGAAATCCAGCTCCGGCGCTTCCGGGTAGCCCTCGCAGGCAGCCTGGAATATCGAGACAAGAGACGAGAGATACCATCCCTCATTCATCCTAGATTCCAGGTACAGAACTGAATAACCCCTTGCAGAGAATTCTTTAGTCAGTCACTTGGCAAAACAAACTTAACTTAAACTGCTACTTTCTACTCCCGCCCACGTATTAGGCTTAGGTCAGGTACATCTGGGGTAGGCGTAGTTAGAAACACCAGTTGAGTACGATTAGTCAAATGTATATGTGTATGTATCTATTTTATCCATTTTAAACCATCATATGGCTTAGAAACCATATCAATGTTTTTACAGTATTATTTTATACTTCTGCTTCTAATGTATGCACTTTACTTAACCATAAGTATTGCAATAATATCGATCCATTTCTCTTGTATGAGAAAAGAGACTGATCAATAAATAACATCTTTTATTGAACACGCCCGTCTCTTCCTTTTCTCTACAATCTGGTGAGACTAAGAATGCACGTACTGACTGAGTAAAATAAGTCGTCTTTTGTTTTCACACGACTCTAGAGATACACTCTTGATTAGGGGAGAGCAAAGTTGTCATGTTCTATGGTTGTCAGAAACTAAATCCCTTCTTGTCTATCCAGGGAGGTTCAACTCCTCCTTGCCTAATCGAGAAAGTTTCTAGTGAACTCTGAGCTAGCTGGCAAACCCAAAACTTTAAGTCTAATATCGACAGTAGTAGACCTAGTTAACGTCTGGTCTAGGCCTATACTATTGAAGGTATTATTCCAATGCGCAGAGCCTATTGGGATAATAGGAACTACACTACAGTTTACAGGGGTCCACCTGGAGGTAAGCCATCTTAGGGGTAACGAACCTGCCCAGATTTGAAAATACAGTTTCCCATCATTTGGTTTTGTGATGGTGTCCAAGTAGGTTTCTAGTCTGGGAGTAAATTTTGTTTCTAGGAAAATTCATGCCAATGTAAATGAATCAGTATTAGTCCAAACATTATGGGTAACCCATTCCCAATACTTCTCTTTTAAAATCTTTTTAGAGGGGAAAGAAACTTCTGTTGGATTCTCCCATAGCATTTTCATACCCAAGCCTACTAGGCTATTTCTGACACCCCTTAGCCAGCCAATTTTGTGAAAGCCATTGGATTTTAGAACATCAAGAAAACCCGCGGCATATGATGAGAGTTCAGGTGTTGTCCATAACCTGCGCCAATATAAAATAGGGCGCAGTTTGGCAATGTCTGTAATTGCATTTCTACCCAGATCATACCTTAGAGGCTTTAGGGGAGTACTTTGCGGGATGTTAGTAATACTGCGGAGGAACTTATTTTCCAAAACACTTAGGCAAGCTGCTTTCTCAAAACCCCAAAGTTCTGCCCCATAAAGAGCAGAGCTGACAACTTTTGATTTGTAAACTTGGAGCACTGGTCTAATCGGTTTTGTTACTGACCTTTTATGTTCTATACTTAAGGCTCCCATGTGTTGTCGATGCTTTACAGCAGCTATATCAATATGGTAATCCCACTTTAGATCCTTCTCCAGGTGGATACCCAAGTAAGTGAAAGTCCTGACCTGTTCAAGTGGTTGATCATTCATTAAAATGTTTCCTTTAAAATTTTGGTGCAGATTAAAAGCCATAAATTTCGTCTTTGCCACATTAACTTCCAGGCCTCGAGCTGCACAACAGTCTTCAAAAAATACTAAAGCTTGCTGAAGGCCGCTAGGAGTTTTAGACATAATTAATGTGTCGTCCGCAAATATTGAAATCGGGGTTTTTACACCAGCTAGGGTAGAAGCATCTGTGTTCACTGGCAAAAGGCGGTCCACTATTCCATTAATATACAAAGAAAATAATGTCGGTGCCATGACACAACCTTGCCGCACCCCTCGTTCAACGGGAAACTGGGCGGTGACCCTCCCCTGCCCCCCCCATCCAATTCTAGCATAGGTTCCCTCATGCAGCCTCATTATCAAAGTTAAAATCTCATCCGAAATACCTAGTTCACTTAACGTGTGCCACAAACAGGGACGGGAAACGAGGTCAAATGCTGCTCGTAAGTCAACAAAAGCAGCATAAAGGCTGCCTTTGCCCAGAGTCACTGTCTTCCAATACAGAAGAATGAAATGGAAGACTTGGTCAATGGTACTAGTAAATTTACGGAAACCTGCTTGAAAGGGGGACAGTATGCTACTCTCCTCAATCCAGTCTAAGATTTTATTCAGGATCATCCTCCCAACTACCTTTGGATCATGTCTATTAAACTGATAGGTCTGTAGTTCCCAGGCTGTGTTTTATCTCCTTTTTTGTATACTAGAATTATTTCGGCCCCTTTCCTGGAGTCTGGTACTGGGGCACCTTGGGCTGTTGCATTTGCCACCAGCAAGATGTATCAACCCCAACTTTCTTTATCGTGGAGTAACACATCCGCAGGGACACCATCGGGTCCCGGCGCCCTACCTCCAGCCACTGCACTAAGTGCTACTAAAGCATCATTATTATTAAAAGCCTCATTCAAATACCTTAAATCTTCCATTTGATTCTCTAAGAGGGTACACGCATATTAGGGTCTGAAATGATTAACCCATGCTTCTTGCAAAACATGATTTAGGGGCTGATCTGGTTGGCCCCCTCTGCCCCATTTTATAATACTCCAAAACAATTTACTGTTATTCAGTAAGCTAGCTTCTTTAAGTCCCTGCCATCTGAGCTCGTCCCATAAGCACTTGGCTTTATGGATAGCCTTTTTATATTCGGACCTTGCAGATCAGACCGTATCCAGTTCCCCACCCCTGATGGCATTACCAAGGGCAATTATAGCATGCCTACATTCTTGGTTATACCACCGTAAGGGTTTAGAGTCAGTTGGTTTCTTGGTTCTGGTGGGCTTAAAAAAATGGGTTCTCGTGCACATAAAAAACTTTCATTTATCTGTGTTACAGGCCCCAAGTCCCCTCCAGAAACCAGAATTTGTTCAATCTCTAGCACAGTACTATCTACATCCTTGGCGATATTTGCCAGCGTCTCGGGATTTTTGGTTATATGTGACCAATTGAGCCAACGCATGTCATTAGTAGGAACAACATCAGGGGCGCGGAATTTGAACTCCCTCACATGTGGTTGCTCAGGCACCCACCAACCATGAGTAACACACAGGGGGTTATGGTCGCTTTCCAGGCAATCCTTAACCACCATATCATTAATTGTGTGCCAAATTTTCATACTTCAGAGAATATAGTCAATTCTACTTTTGTTGTACCCATTATTAAAAATATTGCCCCCAGACCTATCATGCGGTGTCCTTCCATTGAGGGCCCTAAGTCCCATTTCGTAACAGATGGTTACAACTTCTTTCCATTTTTTAACGGGATCGAGTTCCAGTTTTGGGACAACCCATAGACCATCTTCAATCCACGGTAAGATGCCAATCGGGAGTGGCAAGTGGTTCAAAGGTTGAGTTTAGGTCACCCGTGATAATCACACTATTGTCCGTGGAGTAGGGACTTTCCCCTCCGAACTCCCCTCACATATACATTGCAGATGTCAACACCTCCTAGGGGACCAAGGTCCAGCCTTAGTGCCTGAATATCGCCACTCTTAGATGGCAATTCTTTAGTGCTCAGGGCCAGTGCTTGACGAACCCACATAGTAAGGCCACCTGCTGGAAGACCTTTGGGACCTTTGGTAGCAGATAACCTGCACAAAAGTGTGGTTCGAGGAGCCAGGTTTCTTGAAAGATACAAATATCAAACTCATGTACATAAGTGAGCCCCTAGTAGGGACACACCCAACGTACAGTGGATCATCGCCATGCCTAGTGAGAATAACCGTAGGCTGTGTCTGTGAGCAGGAACCAGGGGCAACCACGGTTTGGGTTAAGTTAGCAAATCTCACTTCAGGGATACAACTACTAATATTACAGTTGTCGGGTTAGGACCCAGGTGTATGGGCAACCAAAGCCTCATTACTGCCAGTCACTGACCCTTGTAGATGTCTCATTTCAGGGATATGGTTATCAGTGTCATGGTTTACGGGCTTATGGATAATAATAATAATATCAGCTGCGCCCTCTGCACTATCAATGCATGGCCCTTGTGCATATTCACCAGGCAGTCAATCAATATTTTCCAGCCCAGAGCTTCCCACACATCCCCGTGCCCACTGCCCAGAATGGTGGTTTCCCTGAAAATCAAGTGGAGCCTTTCTCAGCTGAATACACAAATATGCAGGGGGGCTAGTTCTTAACTCAAGAGCAAATAAGTTTTCAGCCAGCTCCTCGGTCCATAGTGTCAACTCTATAAAGTCAAATTGTTCTTTGGCAGAGGTAAGCCTATAGACCTTAGAGATATCGTCCCTAATCACAGATCGACACCCTCTAACATATTGTAGCCAATGAATAGCTTTATTAGTTAGGGAGTCAGCACTTTTGTTATTTCTCCCTGATGCTAGCTTAGGGACGTTCGTCATGTAAATTTTGTTAGTGTTTTGTGTTGCACCTGGTTTCGTAACGCCCCTCCTATCATGAAATTTATGTTGGTAATTAGCCGATGGAAAGGTGCTCTACCTCACACTAGGTAGCAAATACTCCCTCTCCTTTTCCTTTGCAGAGTGGATTGAACTGTTTTTGTAGGGAGTAGGGCTCTATTTTGTACAAATGACGGGGTAAAGTTTTTCTATATTTAACCACCTCACTATAGGAAGTAGTGATTTTACCCTCCCCTCCCGTTTTTTCTTTTTCCAAGGGATTTACTAAAGCACTACCAGATTTTTATGGGGAAGAGATGGTGTCTCCAAGGGTAGGGTTTATCAAAGGACGCGCCCCACCCTTAGGCGCAGGGCCTACCATAGCAATTAGGTTTACAATCAAAATCCTCATAGACCCAATCTCGTCCCGTAATAGATGTACCACCTTCACTAGATCTTGAAGATCTTGTGTATTATTTACATCCTTGTCATTAATTTGAGAATCTAGTGGTTGGTTTAAGGCACCATCAATTGCTATTTCCAATGATTGAGAAGGTTGTTGCATAGTATTCTGATTATGAATGTTTCCCAGAATAGAGAACCTATTAGTGCAGGGAACTAAAGGTAGGAGTGCTTTAAGTTCACTACCATCAACTAGTAAGGGGATATCAATATTGCTAGTTACAGAGCTCTCTTTTGTTAGAGCCTCTCCTCTCTCAGCCCCCCTACCCTTTGTACCTTTCTCTTTTAGAAGAAACATGGCGGGAATAGCCTGGGAAGCAGGACCCTTAACTAAGCCCTCCACCCCCAGCCCTACTATGTTCTGATGAGCCAAATCTCCTTCCGGTTGCAGGTTTGGCTCAGAAACTAGAATTGCCTTACATTCCTCCACAAGACTATCAATTCGGTTGAGTATACAATTACTAGCGGCATGCTTAGCCATCCTCCTCGCTTTTTTCCCTTTGCGGGGTCTGCTTGCATTACTAGTCTCGGTCCCCCCTCCTCCTTCCATTGTCTTTCATTTACCCATTTCAATGTGTCCCTCCCCACTGAAGGTAAAATCTTAGCAGGCAACTACACTTGTCCGCAGAGAGAATCAAAAAGGTCCTTCAAGATGATAATCAAGGCATGGACAACAGTACCTTCAGGGTTTTCCCGGATGGGTCCACACTTCTTCTTCAAAGACCAATGATAAACTAGAGATGGAAACTGCAGATGTAAGGGGGGTGGCCCTGCCCTGGCTCTTACTGGCACGGCCACTATTAGTTGATGTAAATTGAAGCTGTTCAGCATGTCAACCAACTGACCTGAGTACTTCTTGGAGGACAGTTCAAGGTGATAGTTGTAGTCCCCTACCAGTGTAAAGCTGGCATGAGTCACACAGGATTCCATAAACAACTGGATTTTATCAGTGAAACTCGTACCTGGGCCTGGAAGTTAGTATACTAGCCTTCCATGAAACGTGTACGATTTGTTTAGATTTATCCCAAACATAAGTGCTTCACAGTCAAGCTGGAGTATTGGGGTAAAATTCGCCTCAAGCGTGTTGCGATATACAATGGTCAGCCCCCCCCCCTCTCTGACCCATTCTTTCCAGCCTTTAGATGTTAAAGCCCTCCGGGATTGCAGTCTTGATATCTGGCCCAGGTCTCGGTAAGAAAACAGATATCAGGGTTGTACAGCCTCATGAAATGTGGAAATTCTATTTTTTTTTTAATAAGTGATCTGGTATTGATCGAGCACACAGTGGTGTGTCTTGGTGCCCTTCTGTCCTTTTACTATTTCACTGACATGGGCTCTCCGGGTACCACACATTGGCCCGCACCCTTATAGGGGGAGAAGTTGCACACACAGAAAATCTACTCCTTGGATTCACCACACAGATCATGGGGGAGACAGTGGATAATAGGTCCAGTATAACGTAGGGCAAGGAGTTTCTCTCTTCTACAAGAGACAGGGGTACTGGCCTCTGGCGGCATACAGGCGTGGACAGGGGCAGACGGACTTGCCTTAGGTGAGCCTTTGGTGCGCCAGTGGAGCGCCCGCTGGGAAGCGTCCGCTGCGCGGCAGGTCCCTCTCCTGCATTTATGGCAGGAAGTGGAGAGGGACTAGAGAGCTAACCCCAGAAAGCTTGCAGTCGGCCCTGCCAGGCCAGAGGTGGGGCTGGAGACGGAGGAAGTATCCTTCACCCCTCGGTTCCCTCCACAACAAACCGGAAGACCCGGTGGTGGACCAGGAAAACCAGGGGAGACAGGTGAGTCAGGCCATAAAATGCTAAAAGTTTTAAAATGCTCCCGTAGCGCCCACCCGAGACAACAACCCCCCCGCTTGCAATGCCCAGTTATTGTAAACTAAAAACAGAGAGGTGCACAATTTAAAATTGTTAAACATACAGTACACACCGTAAAAACGTGTAAGCTACTGTTAAAAGGCACCTCTCATCTCTCAAAGCAAACTGAATCAGCTGTGCAGCCGGTCCCTCTCCTGCATTTGTCGCAGGAAGTGGAGAGGGACTAGAGCGCTAACCCCAGAAAGATGGTGGTTGGCCCTGCCAGGCCGGAAGTGGGGCTGGAGATGTCCTCCACCCCATGGTTCCCTCCACAACAATCCGGAAGACCCGGTGGTGTACCAGGGAAACCAGGGGAGACAGGTGAGGCAGGGCATAAAATGCAAAAAGTTTTAAAATGCTCCTGTGGGGCCCCCAAGACAACAACCCCCCACTTGCAATGCCCAGTTATTGTGAACCAAAAACAGAGAGTGCACAATTTAAAATTGTTAAAAACACAGTACACACCGTAAAAACATGTAAGCTCCTGTTAAAAGGCACCACTCGGCTCTCAAAGCAAACTGAATCCGCTGTACGGTCGGACCCTCTCCTGCATTTATGTCAGGAAGTGGAGAGGGACTAGAGCGCTAACCCCAGGCTGATGGCGGTCAGCCCTGCCAGGCCGGAAGTGGGGCTGGAAATATCCTCCACCCCATGGTTCCCTCCACAACAATCCGGAAGACCCGGTGGTGGACCAGGGAAACCAGGGGCGACAGGTGAGTCAGGGCATACAATGCTAAAAGTTTTAAAATGCTCCCATAGTGCCCCCCGAGACAACACCCCCACCCCCGTTTGCAATGCCCAGTTATAATAAACTAAAAACAAAGAGGTGCACAATTCAAAATTGTTAAAAACACAGTACACACTGTAAAAACGTGTATGCCACTGTTAAAAGGCACCACTTGCCTCTCAAAGCAAACGTAATCCGCGATTCTTGCATATATTCTTTGTTTTAGCACTAGTTTTAGCACTATGGTAGTAATTTACCATCCATTTACTCTGTTGGTGCTTATAATCGTTTATATCTGTTTCTGTCTTATGGTTGTTTCAACACACCTATTTTACAATAGAATTATGCTGGTTCAATAAATGCTTATTGAAAACGTCCCCACCGTTTATTCTGTGTATCTCTGAGACAAAGTGAGCACAAGTGACTGAGCAAAAAGTACTGTACTGTTTCCACCATCCCTGATAGGACAGAGTTGTCATGTTTGATATTTGCCAAGAACTTTTCTCTCCCTGATAAGAGGAGTTTACAGTTACACTGCTGTGAGTTAGCTGATGTACATGCTAACATACCTGTGGGGGTGTCTGGAATCAGTCTGGACACCAATCACACAGTGTATGTTGTCTAAACATGCAGATCCTATATAGGTTTATGAGAACTACACAACAGGGCTGGAACTGTCCCAAAAGCACAGACGCCACCAAACCGTGCCTGCACTAAAATGAAGGAGCAAGGAGAAACCTCTCCCATTTCATAATGTCCAAGGATAGATAAAGAGCAGCTTCAATGGAGACAAAGGACCAATAGAAGGTCTGTACACAGTGTTTTAGCAATTTAATGTTCAGTCTTCTATTCATGAATAATCTAGAAAGAGGCACTTGACCGTTTGTTTATTTTCTTTTTTCATATTCTGAGGGGCCAGAACAAGGAAGAAAGACCTAGAGCATGAACATTTTATCAGACGAAATCTAGCCAAAGTATTGTATGCCCCTTGTACAAACTGAGGAAATCCAAGATGATGTCTCTTTATAAAGATGCCTATGGGTTGGTCCACACACTAACCCATAGCAACAAGGGGGCCAGATTGACCTTGTCCATTATATATTGTAAGTGTAGCTCAGAGTGTATAATATTGCTAGAACTGGATAGGGGTAAAAACATTATCCTCTGGCAGATACGATTTTCTTTGAATTGAAGAGGGAAGGCATAGTGATAGATCCAATCTCCGGCCCTGTAGGTGGCAGCAGAAACAGATTGGGTTTTGTTCTTCTCCCCACAACTATTGGGAGGCTAAGCACTGTGCTTCAGTCATCATCTAATTAGTTGTGGCTGCCAACAGCCCGTGGAATTAAAAATTTCACCCAGATAACTATAGTCATTCACATTGCTGATCGACTGGCCCATAATGGAAAACCTAGAGAAATACATTTTTCCAGGTCCACATGCCAGAATGTGGGTCTTTCCAAAGTTACTAACCAGATCAAGACTGCTCATATACAAAAATTAACGATCCACTAGCATCTGCAAGGCGTTAGGAGTGGGTGCCAGTAGGACTGCATCGTCTTCATATAGCAGTGCAGGCTCCTGTGTGTGGGCAATCCTAGAGGTGTCTATGGGGCTCGTGGTCAGATGGGAACATATTGATATAGATAATAAAGAGTAGTGAAGCCGAGATGCAGCCTTGGCGCATGCCACGGATAAGGGAGAATTCGGGGTCATTTCCCCACAGGTGCCCAAGCGCACTCTCATGGCTAAATTGGTATGCAGGGAAATTAACTAAAGATAGCTCCACCACCAAAGTCCAATAACATTAGCCACAACTTGGAACTATGCACACATTTGAAGGCAGTAGAAAGGTACATGAAGGCCAGGTATAGTGGGCAACACCTAACATAAATGTATTAATTAATGATCAGGGTCAGGTTTAGGCACTGCTCCACCGTACCCAGCCCTGAACAAAAACCAAACTGAAACGGAGACACAGTGTCATTTTCATGAGCCCATGTGGAAAGACTGTTGAAAATGACTCGATCAATGATTTTTACTGTACTATCAATAAGAAAAATAGGCATTTACCATTTAGGGTATATTCAGTCTACCTTTTTGAAAATTGGCGCAATGGTGGACAGCATCCAAGAGCGGGAATATTTGTATTCATGGATTGATTAAAAACATTGGTGATCAACAGGCCCCACAAATCTACTTTACATTTTATAAGCTCAATAGGGACACCATCTGGCCCTGGATCTCCCTTCTCCCGAGCTTGGGCATATGACCGTCTCTACTTTTGATAAAAACACATAGAGGTGTGGTGAATGCTTTAGTCTGGTTTACAGGAAATTGACCAAGTCTACATTTGCCTCAGTGTGATTCTTGGCACTAAAACGGTAGACCTAGTCAGACCCCAGGATGTTACAGTGTAGGATAGCATTTCAGAGCCTAATTTTCTTGACTGTGTCCCAGAGAGTCTTGCTATTATTATGTGCTGTGGTTTGCTCAAGGAACTCCCAGTCTCTCTTGTGCAGGACTTCCTTCCTGACTTTTAGGGTAGATTTGTATAACAAACTAGCTGCCCAAACCTATGGCCAGTCTCTAAAGGTGACATAAAGGGCCTTTGTCAATCTATGAGTGACTGCCAAGCACTGTTCATCAAACCAATGGGCCCCACCTTATCAGGTCGAGAGGGCTTAAGAGTGATTGCATGCTTTAAGCTGTCATAGTGGGCCAACAATGCCGCTCCACTTACATCTGCCACACAGTTCAGACAGTGACCTTGCAGCAAATTCATTAAGGAGGCCAAAGTGTCACCTAGATCTTTGAGGTGCCATATACGCCTGGGGACATCAGAGGAGTGCTTTGTAATAGAGAAAGCTTCAGTGGGGCAATTATACCTGCATAACGGTGGTTGGCCTGAGGCAACAAGGGCATTATGGTCTCCCCAAATGGTTTGCACAACCTCTCCCTTGGAAAACCAGGGCAAGACGTTCTTAGGCACTAACATGTAATCTATGGTTGTTGCATGGCCCAGCCCTCTAAAAGCAGGCAAAGTTATGCTGCTCCCCTTAAAATCATTAATAGGATCGACTAGGTCATAAGGAGTAATGTGTGTCAACAAATCTTCCCCCCTACTATCTCAACTTAATCTGAAGGAGTCCTACACCAATGCCACCGGCACCTGGGTTGGATTGGTCAGCTTGGTATTGAAGTCACCACATAACAGGTAGTGAAGCTGGGTTTTGTTGCCTTCCCTATTAGATTGTAATTTAAAAAGAAAATTAGACAGGTGGGTAAAGTGAATACAAGCACTATTAACTAAACTGTTATTATAGAAAATAATTAAATAAAAGAAGAAACAAGGTATTTTGTCCGGTAACAGTGGCGGTAACAGTGGGGTATCTGCAAGGAAGAGGGAAGCTGATCAAAGGTGTCTAGTCGGTTGGTGGAGTGTCAGGTGTTTGTTGATGTATGCTGGTCCTTCATTGTGCAAGGCCTTGTAGGTGTGGGTCAGCATCGTGAACTGACATCTCTTCTGAATTGGGAGCCAGTGTAGAGGTGTGAAGTGGGTTCTTTTGGGGATGTCGAGTATGAGTCTTGTTGCTGAGTTCTGCAATGTTTGGAGTCACTTTAGGAGGCATGTAGTGATTACTTCATAGAGAGTGTTTCGGTAGTCCAGCCTGCTGGTGAGGAAGGCTGGACCCTTCTGGTTTCTTCCAGGAGCCACCTGAAGCTCTTGCGGAGCATACGAATGGTGAGGAAGCAGGCAGATGAGACTGTGTTGACTTGCTTCTCCATGGATATCTTGCTATCCAGGATGATTTAGAGGCTGTGGGCGTGGCCTGTTGGGGCAGGGTCAAGCCACGCTCTGCCATCATGCGTCGGTCCTTGGCGAGGTGTTGTTCCCAAAGACCTTTTTTTGTGTTGATTTTGAGATAGTTGTTATTCATCCAGTCTGCAACATTCATCATGCATCTTTGGAAGTTAGCTTTAGTGGGGCAGGGATCTTCAGGCAGTAAGAGGAAGGATGAGCTGTATGTGGTTGGCTTAGGAGATGATGCTGAGTCCATGTGATCTGACAGTGGCTGCCAGGGGAGTCATGCAGGCGTTGAAGAAGGTTGGGCTGAGGGACGAACCTTGAGGGACTCCGCAGATGATCTTCTTGGACTCTGAGGTAAACTGTGGGAGGTGGATCCTCTGGGTTCTGCCGGTGAAGTACGAGTGAATCTATTTGAGGGTACTTCCTTGAATCCCGATGTGGTGGAGTATTTTGATCAGTATGTGGGGGCAAACATGACAGTCAAGTCCAGAAGGAAGAGGGCGGTTGTTTCCCCGCTGTCCAGCAGGGCTCTGATGTTATCTGTGACTGCGATCAGGGCTGTCTTGGTGCTGTGGTTAGCTAAAAATCCAGACTGGGAGTGGTACAGGTGGTTGTGGTCTTCTAGGTGTTGGGTGAGTTGCTGGTTGATAGCTTTCTCAATGACGCAGTGAGAGCAGAGCGATGGCCTCATTTCGGCTAGGACGGTGGATGGTTTTTATCAGGAGGGGCCTCAATTCAACATGTTTCCAGTCCTCAGGGAAGGAGGCTACAATGATGGAGGTGTTCAAGACCTTCCTGAGTTTGTCGCCAAATGTCTTACCTCCGAAGTTAAAGATGTGGTGGGGGCATGGGTCTGTGGGTGCTCCAGTGTGGACAGAGTAAATTATGGAGATAGTGTCTTGTGTGGTGATGAGTTTCCAGTGGGTGAGGTGTTCAGAGTTTGTGTTCATGGGTGTGAGCTGGTTCATGGTGTCTGAAGCTGAGGGTTGGTGTTCAAACTTTACATGGATGTCTGAGATCTTGTCATGGAAGAAATTTGCAAGGTTGTCACACAGTTCCTGGGAGGGATAGATGTTGTTATTGGTGGCTGCCGTATTGGTTAACTCCTTCACAATGGCAAAGGGTTCTTTGCCGTGGTTTGCACTGGCGTTGAGGCACTCTGCTAGGGTATTCCTCTTGGTTTCTTTCAGGAGGTAGAGGTACTGGTTCAGAGCGGACCTGAAGCTGGTTAAGTCTTCTGTCTTTTTGCTGATGTGTCACTTCCTTGCAAACTATCAGCAGTTGCATTTGGAAAAGTGCTATCCTCTATGAACCAGTTTCCTCTTTTGCTTTGTTCTTTGGTCCTGGCTGTCTTGGCGGGGGCAATGGCATCTGCACAGTCTGTGAACCACTGGCAGAAGCTCTTAGCTGCTTGTTCAGGGTCATGTGTAGAGTCTGGGAGCGGAGAGTTTTGATCCACTGGTCTTCTGTTACCTTTTTCCAGTCTCTTCAAGTGGATCTGGGGGACATGATGCCATGATGCATGGGTCCTGAGATGATTAAGTGTGTGCTGTGGTTGTTGTACCAGGTGAGTGATGTGGTGTGGATGTACCTGAATCTGTCATTGGAGTTGAAGATGGGGTCGAGTGTGTGTCCTGCAATGTCGGTAGGGTCAGTGGTGAGCTGCGTGAGGCTGAAGTTGCTCATGCTTTCCAGGAGGTTGGTAGAGTTAGCATTGCTGGGGTCACCAAGGTGTAAGTTGAGATCCTCTAGGAAGATGTGGTGCTTTGAGATAATTGCGAGCGGGGAGATGAGTTCTGGGAAGGCCTTGCAGAAGCTGGCGCGTGGTCCTGTTGGTTTGTAGGCAAAGGTTACTCTGATGGTGTTTTTTCCATCTGGGTGGAGTTTGAAGTTGAGGTGTTCCATTACTGATGTCAGGTCATCAGGGGATGTCGTGCAGCATATGGTGTCCCTGTAGATGATGGATATACAGCCTCCGTGCTTGTTGGCTTGGTGTTATCTTGCAACCTTTGGGAGTGAGGGTGACATGGTCTAGTGCAGAGGTGGGATTTTTCCAGGTTTATGTGAGGAAGATGATGTCTCGGTGAGGAAGGAGATTGTGTCCCAGACCTCTGCACATGTTCCCCAAGTGAATGTACGGTGAATAAGATGCACTGGAGTTGTGACATGGTGGTCTCGGTTGATGTAGCGGGTGCGTCTATGTTTGCGGTGTCCTGATGCAGTTAACTGCTTCTGTGCTGAAGGTTAGGTGGCAGTTTCGGCAAAGAACAGTGCTCTGGTGGTGCGTGGGGGTGTGCAGCAGCAGTGGTTGCAGGTGCGAACTGGGCCCAGGGCTCGGACGTCTGTGGCTGTGTATCATCGTGGGGTGGAAGAGCAATGGGTCCTGATGCTGGGCGTGATCCAGGCGTAGATGGGCACAGACAGGCTTGCCTGCAGCCTCCATCATGTAGGTCCTGGGAGGAGGGTGGGGCATTGGGAGGTGGTGGGAGGGCTAGGCAGGAGGCAGGAAAACGGGTGGAAGGCAGCAGTGGCAAATGGAAAAACAAGAAAAAATCTAGAAAAAAATTAGGCAGAAAGTAGGAGGAAGCACTTATAAAAGCAAGGAAAACGCAGCAAAAAAACGAGGCAGAAAGCAGTAGGAAGCATTTAGAAAAAGATAGAAAAAGCAGTAACAACGAGACAGAAAGTAGGAGGAAGCATTTGGAAAAATGAGGGGAGTAGTAAAAATGAGGCAGAAAGCAGGAGGAAGCATTTTCGAAAAATGGGGGAAAGGAAGGAGAAAGCAAAAGCAGGAGAGAGCGATGCAGCAGCACAGGAGAGCTGGGCCTGGGTCTTGCTCAATGGGGTCGCACTGCGACGTCCATTAAGTAAGTCCTGTGGGGGCACTGAGAGGCAGTGTGCTGGGCTAGGCTGGAGGCGGGAAAACAGGTGGCAGACGGGAGTGGCAAATGTGAAAAAGAAGGAAAACACAGTGGAAAAAAGGAAGCAATAGGCAGGAGGAAGCACCTAGAAAAACTGCGGAAAGGTGGGGGAAAGCAGTAAAAGCAAGGCAGAATCAGGTGGAAGCACTTGGAAAAACTGGGGAAATGAGGAAAAAAGCATTACAAATTAGGCAGAAAGCAGGAGGAAGCAAAACCTAAAAATGGGGGAAAAGCAGTGAAACAAGGCAAAACAAGAGAGAGTGATGCAGCATCATGGGAAAGCAGTGCCTAGGACCTTGGAAATGCTTCCACTGCAGCTACATATGGAAGTTACAAACTAGAAGAGCTCTAAATACATGTGCGATCATTCATTAACAACACATTATCAAACCTTGACAGAAATGGCGAGAGTAAGTCTCAGCTATTTAACAGTTTGAAAATCAGTACCCCAGAGTTGTGCAGCATTCGCTACAATCATATTTAAAATACAAATCTGTAGAAAATGCAGAAAAGTAGAAATATTAAATGGCTTCAAAATTTACAAATATTGAACAAATATTGAACAAAAATATTGTATATATGCACCCCCCACACACTGCTTCAGAAAGAGTGAAAAACAGAATGACATTAAATGATTTTATCACCATTTCACTTTTTTACTCTCTGCTGAACGAAATGTGGGTGCGGGGCAAGAGCGTCATTGCTGCTGATTGGCCGGAAAAACCCCGATTGGGTCTGTGAGACAATCGGACAGAGGGGTGAGCACAGGAGCGTGAGAACTCGTTTACGAGAAACGCCGCACACCCATTGGTTGAGACTGTTTGAAATCGCACATTTGATTGGTTGCAGGAAAATAAAAGACACATTTGGATTGGAAGTGATTTTGTAAACAAAGTAAATTGCGAAAAAGGGTATATGGGGTATTAGCATCATCCCGACGCCCGACCAGATCCTAGATATCAAGGGTTTGTGAGAGATCAGTGGAGAACAGCTAGAAATTGCATCATGTACGGAAGCAAAAGGAAAATGACCTTAGTAAACAAAGTAAAGAATTATATCAAGAAAGACAAACCTATCAAAACTAGAGAAGGAGTTATCATCCCACCACCTAATACTCCAGCATCATTTATGATGTTTGACAGAGGGTACCATGCTTGCGTGTGGTTGGAAAATTGGGTGGAATATACTAAAGATGACGTAATTTTGGCATTTCCATTAGAAGGTACATTTAATGGCAGGATTTTGTTCAATTTGAGGACCCGAATGAATGATTTACATCCCAGACCTAGACTAACGCAATATGAAGCCTTAGAAGAATGGGAAATAGAAGCTTTTGAGCGAGACAGACATTGGAATGACAAAGGGTTAACAAAGTTCTACCCGAAAGTAACTAGAGAGAACCGAGAAAAAAGAATGAAAGAATGGAGACAGAACATGATGGTAGGAGGATTGTACCCTGTAATAACAGTAGAAGAGCCCATGGGAGGGAAAAGAACAGAGAAAACAAAGCATTTAATGACCAGTGGGGATTCAGATGATGATTATCTGGAGGAATTGTTAATGAAGAATCCACCGCCTTATAATGAGGGATCAAGACCCGTAAGTGCAAGAGATACCTGTCTAAGACCTCCTTATCAGGAGGAACCAAGACCTTTAAGTACGGGAAATCCATTCCTGAAACCTAATGTTGGTGATGGACCAAGTATGACACACCCAACTGCCCCGAATTTTAGTCCTCCATTAGTTCCGCAAATAGTGCACGAAACAACCATGGAAAAGGAACTGCAGGATAGAGAACGAGAAGCTATAATTAAATAAAGAACAGAATTAATTCAGAAGATCTCCCAACTGAATACAAGTCCTGAAGCTTTGACAATCCCAGTAACTATTGGACCAGTTGTTTCTTCGTACAGGGATAAGCAGAATAGCCCGAAAACTCCAGTTATCACCCCATCCGTAGTACAGCCGAGAAAAGAGCCCTTAATTGTAGATGATCAGGCAAGTGAATGTCAATCTGTGATTTCCTTGATGGATTTACCAATAAGGGAACCAGAAAGGGGTTTACAGAGGAAGAACACTCCTTTTACTTCGAGAGAAGTGCAGATTGGGTCATCTACGGGTACTAGAAGTGCCACAGTAGTGACTCCTGAAGAAATTGAAAGATGGAGTCGAGAATTAGAAAAACAAAATCCTCAGCCGAAACCATTAGATATTTACAAATTGAAAATAGAATTAGAAGAATTGATAGCTGGAAATGTGGGTTTGGACAGACTAAACACCCTGACTGAAGAAGAATTGCTATTTATCTGCAAAATTATCACCCGTAATACCCGAGTGTTCCATGAGAAATTAATGGACACTGCGGCTAGTATGGGAATAGATATTGGAAAATCTAAAGTGTTGCAAAAACCCTACAGAGCAGAATTCTCTGAGAAAGATTTGGAAAACATGAACGTGTCAGGGAAGAAGGTACAGATCAGAGAATTGTTAAATCTGTTACAAAAATGGGGAGAATTAGAAAAATGGAAAGCCAGGTGGGCAAAGAAAAATGAGGAAATTAGATCCAAACAGATGGCTTCTGAGTATGTCTTAAAAGAAGCAGACAAGGCAGAAAAATTATATCCTATGCGAGAAGTGCCAGGTGGAGGATATGTACATGTTCCGTGGTCCCGACAGGATATTGTGTCCTTTACAAATGACTTCCCAAAATTACGAGAAAAACCTGTAGATTGGTACAGACAGGTCGAGAGATTTGTGAAAGTTCAGAAATGCCTCCTGAAAGATCTAGATGGGTTCTTTGACATCGTAGTTCCTGTAGATTTATGGACTAGTGAAGAGTACCAGAGGGACCCAAAGACAGGGGCTCCTTCAGCAGATGTAATGAAAAAATACAATCAGGTAATATTGCATCTAAAAGGAAAGGTGCCTGCAAAGGAAACTGATTGGACCCGAATAGATAGAACTACCCAGAGTCGAGATGAAACTGTACACTCTTATTATGAGCGACTGCTACAGGTGTTCAAAACATGCAGTGGTCTGGATAACATTGAGATGAAAGATATGACCCACTTCATTTATCGATTTGTGCTAGGGTTAAGACCCGAGATTTCACAGTGGATCAAAGACAATAAAATTTGCTGGCAATCCAAACCCATTGATGAGGTCCTGAAGTATGCTAAATATTGCGAGGATGAGCTGGCAGATAAACGAAAAGCGTTAAAGGAAAAGGTCATGTGGGCACAGGTAAAATTAGCAGAGCACCAGGAACAGCAGTTGAGTAAAATGACTAGTACTCAGAATCAAAGCCCCGGGGGTGGGTGAAAGCCCAGAGCGAAAATGAGCCGAGAAAAAGCAAAGAAAAAGTTCCCCTGTCACGGGTGCGGGAAGATTGGACACTGGAGAGACGAATGTAAGGCTGTGCAGAATGGTAATGTGCAAATTAATAATTTAAATCCACAGACGCAGAATGAAACTCCACGGAAGACTCAGCAGCAGGTAAAACAGAATCAGTTGCCTCGTGCGCCTAGACCAAATTATAGGAGCAAAGCACAACAGGGTGAAGACAACGAAGGTTGGGAAGGAAGGGAGGACAGAAATGCAGCAACTTCACAATTTTTGTTAAATGACACATTTCTCTGTGATGACACCTACTGACGGTGCCTGAGGGGGGAGGACGAGGAGTGCGTGCTTGGCGCATCCTTGCCGGTGGACCAGTCAGGGCCCTACATTGAAGGAAAGGTTGAAGGAAATGACGTCACCTTTCTGTTGGACACTGGTGCTACCCGTTCTACTGTGAGAACAGCAGACGTTCCAAACCTACCCCTCTCGGGAGAAGCAATCTAAGTAGTGGGCGTTTCTAATCAGCTAATTAGTACCCCAGTTACAGAACCTATGGAAATTAAAATTGGGAATTTTAAAGAAATGCATAGATTTGTTATGTGTGATTCCAGTCCTGTAAACCTGCTAGGACGAGATTTGCTGTGCAAAATGAATTGCACTATCTTTTGCACACCAAATGGCGTCGAAATTCAGACCCCAGATGAAGATGGAATTTACAAATTAATGTTAGGAAGACCCGACTCAGAAATTGAAAGACTGACAATACAAGACTTACCTGAAGAGCTCCAAGAGACAGTCAAACTGGAAGTATGGGATTTTACTGGAAAAGATGTAAGATTAATGGCAAATGTTGACCCAATTAAAATAGCCATAAAAGAAGATGCAGTCTACCCAAATACTAAACAGTTCAAAATGAGTGCAGAAGTAAAAGCAGGAGTTGCCGTTGAAATAAAAAGATTACTAGAAGCAGGAATTTTGCAAGAAGTATTGAGCAGTCCTTGTAACTCACCAATAATTGGCATCAAGAAACCTAGTGGTAAGTACAGGGTAGTACAGGACCTGCGCAAGGTAAATAAAATCGTAGTTCCTTGCTGTCCTGTTGTGCCAAACCCTGCAGTGATTCTATACCAAATACCATGGAATGCTGGATGGTTTACCGTCATTGACTTATGTCATGCATTTTTTTCAATTCCATTACATCCAGACAGCAAATTTCTTTTCTCATTTTAATTCGACAGCCATGTCTACGTCTGGAATCGTGTCCCTCAGAGGGTACACAGAAAGCCCCTCAATTTTTAATCAGATTCTGACAAAGTGCCTTGAAACCCTAAGATTGCCGGGAAAATCAGTTCTGGTGCAATATATAGATGACCTCTTAGTGGCGTCTAAGAGCAGAAACGACTGTGTTACTGACACCATTGCCTTACTGAACCATTTAGGTGAAGGGGGACATAAAGTGTCACCAGAAAAGCTGCAGTTCTGTACCACATCAGTGAAATATCAGGGGCACCAGATAGAAAGAGGTATCAGAAAAGTCACCACAGAAAGAATTCGAATAATTTGAAAAATGGAATTGCCCAATACCCAGAAAGAAAATAGAATGTTTCTAGGAGTTGTAGGATACTGTAGGCAGTGGATTGTGGGATTTGCAGTCCTAGCAAGACCATTGATAAAAATGACAAAGAAAGGAGCAAAAGGTCCTGTAGAGTGGGATGACGAAAGCATGACTGCCTTCGTAAAACTGAGAGAGTGTCTGTGTACTGCTCCTGCATTAGGAATGCCTGACTATTCCAAAGATTTTGCACTGTTTTGTGACACACAAGATAATTGTGCACTTTCAGTCCTGACCCAAATTCATGGTTTGACTCGACGTCCAGTGGCATACTTTTCTTCCACATTGGACCCAGTAGCAGCTGGATTGCCTGGATGCTTGAAAGCTGTAGCTGCAACGTGCACAAGTCTTGAACAGAGTGAGTCCATAGTGATGGGACATCCAGTAACGGTGTATGTTCCACATTCTGTTGTGATTCTATTGACGAGAACTAAAACCCAGTATCTCACACCTAGTCGGCTGACTAAGTATGAGAGAATCCTTGTAGGTGCAGGAAACGTGACAAGTGCTAGATGTAATATTCTGAATCCAGCTACCTTACTGCCTAGCTCATTTACAGCAGAAGTGAGGGAGGAAATCGAACATGACTGCATTGATTTGACTGAGTTCAGTACAAAACCACGCCCAGACATAAAGGAAAACCCTCTGATTAGTGAAGATTATGTGTTGTTTGTAGACGGCTCATGCCTGAGACATGAGGAAGGAGGCCTAAGCACTGCCTATGCAGTATGTACAGTGGGAGGTCCAGTGGAAGCATCCTATTTATATGGAGTCAAGTCTGAAGAAATAGCTGAATTGGTTGCATTGACAAAAGCTTGTAAATTTGAGAGGAACTCAAAAATAACCATATACACTGATAGCCAGTATGGTTATGGGGTGGTGCATGACTTCGGCCAGCTATGGATGCAAAGGGAGTTCCTGACTTCTTCAGGCACCCCTATCAGAAATGGGAAATATGTACAGGATTTACTGGAATCAATCCAGTTACCAAAAGAATTGGCTGTGGTCAAGTGTGCTGCTCACAAATCTGGCGATGACAAAGGGACAGCAGGTAACCGATATGCTGACCAGTTAGCCCAACATTGTGCAAGATACCGAGTATCAATCAATATAAAGATTAGGGGAAATGGAAACAGCTGCCAACTTTTGATGCTAGAGGGAGTGAATACATGGGAGGAAGTGAGAGACTTACAGGAAGCAGCAGAGCCACAGGAAAATCAAAGATGGAGAAACTTTGGTTGTCGGAGGAGAAATGAAGATGGTGTCATTGTTTACCTTGATGATGTGCCTGTGTTGCCAGACTGTATGCTTGCTCCTATGGCTAGGTTAATACATGGAGACACACATTTAGGCAGGGACGCCATGATCCGCATGTTTCGTCGGACCTGGTTCAATTCAAAATTCAGAAACGTAGCAGAAGCACTCTGCCAGAGGTGTTTGATTTGCCAACAATTTAACCCTGGAAAGAAAACTGTGGTACTACCAGGAACTATTGGAAAGGCAGAAGGCCCCTTTATTAGACTACAACTAGACTTTATTCAGTTGCCCCCTTGTCGAGGAATGAAATACCTACTTGTCATTGTCTGCTATTTTCTGAAGTAGCTGAAGAAGAATAACCGAGCTCCAGACAAGAAGATTGGGTCCCAATAATCAATCTGACAATCGACCTTATATGAACAAGAAGACAGATCTATTTAGATAGACAGGGGGATAGTGAGGACGAGATAGGTGAAGAAGAAGGTACTCACATCATCAAAATCCAAGTCAAATCTGATTCTGAGGAGGACCAGATAGGGAGAGAACAGGTAATTGACACTCCACCACAAACTGCTGAGAAAGGAGAGGGACAGATAGAAACTAGGGTGGAAGTTCAAGCGGAAGAAAATCAAGAGTTCGAAGAGCTTGAACAGGACCAGATAGAAATAGACAATTGTGTTCAGGAAAAAGAAATTGAAACAGATTAAAGCCAAACTCAGCATTCACCTGAACAAGGACAGCTTAGGGACCAGGCAGAAGAAACAGATGAAAGACCTGGACCTAGTCAGTTAGGGAACAATACAGAAGACGAATTTGATCCCCATGTGCCACAACTGAACGAAAACAAAAGAGTGTTTGAAGAAGGCCAAGACACGGTGCCAGTTAAAAGACTCAGAAAAGGTGACTCAGTACCCAGATTTGTGAAAAGAGTGAGATTGCGACTAAAGACAATAAACGAAGAGGCTGAGCAAATAAATGAGGTCTCAAGTCAAACTGACCCTGCAGTAACAAAGCCTAAGAGAAGAAGTGCTCGTATCAAGAAACTTAACAACAAATACCCGAGTCCTGAGTGGACTTACTTTGTGCTGGAAGAATTTGAGAATCTGGAAATAAGTGACGAAAGTGAGGAAGAATTGGTTGATGAACAGACAAGTGAAGAAGCAAACCCAACCTGAAAAGTTACTCGAGTAAGCAAGCTGTGCAGAGTTACAAAGAGGGGTTGAAGCTTCTTTTGAGCCAAAATGTCTGATTCTTCTGTGAATGGGAGACCAAGACGAGGTTGTTTAAAAACATGCTGCCAAGTATGTTTATGTAGTGTAGCAATAGTATTAATACTTTGAATAGGACTAACGATAACTATTCCTTCTATGATGAGTAAAAACCCAAGTCTTTACCCAAATAATAATCTACCTGATGACAATGTAGAAACACATACTAGAAGTACACCACGAAGAGCAGACGTTCTAGACAAACCACTTAGCCTTAAACAAACCCAGTTAGACTTAGAAGCACCAGATGAGGAAGGGTTACATTTCAATAAGATCAAGAATAAAACTCATTTAAATGTTTTCGCAAACCTGTTAGTACATTATGTAGAAGCTATCTAAATAGATGATTGCTATGTCTGCATGAAGCTACCCACTTCAGTAGCTGAAGGTGTGACTTATCACCACTTGCCCTTAACCTATGGAATTTCCTGTAGTCTACTAACTAGTTTATTTTATAGAAAAGGACCTTTACAGTATTATTACTCAAATCTTGACGTGACATTTGCTGAACTTCCTGTCCAAAGAAACCTGAAGCCTGTACATACAACTAGAGATGTAGCTAAATACATGAATGACTATTTTCAAACTATAGGTAAAATAGATATAGATGACGCACACCAGAATAACTTGACCTGTTCATTACACGAAAGGGAAAGGGAATTTCTGAATATGGTAGAGGAAAGGAGAGAAAGTTTCCGAAAGAAAGCCAAAGACAAGAACCAGAAAATTCCTAAATGGGCAGAGAGTGTAGGGAGCACCTCAAATGGTGGAGCTAATGCTGCCATGTTGCTGGATTTCGAAAAGAAAGGGAAACCTAAAGGAGAGAAAACTAGTTATTATAACAATGTTTTCATTGGTTCCAGTGAATGCGAACACAATTACAAATGTAAATGTAAATGTCATGGTATTTATAGAGCGCACTGTCACCAGATGGTCACCTTGCAGTGTCGCCTATTCGGCTTCCTGGCGCTGATACTCATACCGCTGTGGAACCCCTCCTGGCTTTCCCTGTGAAGTGCCCACTCCTGGGCACCCCCAGGGTGAAGCCAGGCATCCTTAGCGCTGTTGGGGCCGGTGTGGAGGCTAAGCAAGCTATTGCCCAGAGTTGCAGCATGGGGCCCGTGATTAGAATAGGCACCGAGGCGAGAATTACCAGGTCCAAGGAAATTGAGCCCGAGACCCCGCCGAGGCAGGAATCGAACCCTGGTCCCCTGGCCAGAACTCTGCATCAGGGTATGCCGCTCTAACAATTGAGCCACACTCCTCCAAAAGGTAATTGGGGGTTGGGGTTTCAAAGATGGGTCAGTGCCTGTGTTTCCCGGAATTTATTTTATATGTGGAAATAAGGCTTATTTCAAATTGCCCGACCATTGGTACGGGAGCTGTTATTTTGGTATTGTCTTCCCAAAGATATACCATGTGGGGAAAATCACTGGAAGCACTGAAAAAACTAATGAATTAGCGCGTACTAAAAGAGAAAGTGCTGGTGAAATAGTAGGAGATATTTTTAGTGCACTGATACCTACAGTGGGAGTGGTTCTGAATACACACAGAATTTGCAAATTGTCAACAGTTGTGGATCGGTTATCAACCGACACGGCTGGAGGTTTCCTGATGGTCAACACCGAATTGGTTGCGGTGAGATCAATGGTTTTACAGAATAGACTTGCTCTTGACACGTTATTGGCAAAAGAGGGCGGAGTCTGCAGAATGCTGAAAGCGCAACATTGTTGCACTTACATACCTGACAAAAGTGTGGAAATCAAAGGGTATGTAAGGAATATTACAAATTTGGAAATGGAACTCAAACCACTTGAGGTTGACAGTGCCTGGAAGAGACTTACTGATGGTCTCTCCGCCGTAGGTCATTGGATTTCTAACTTAGGTAAAAGTCTTTTGAGTAAAGTACTGATGCCAATTGCGGGAATAGGTATAGCAGTATTTATCATAATGATCTGCTGCAAATGACGCAAACATCAAAAGAAGTACACAGTGAACAAGAGAGGAGTGAAGAGGAATGTGGATGAACTTGAATTAGAGGAACTGAATAATCAGATTTATAAAAGGGTGAAAAATTCTCACCCTAATAAAGAGACTAAAGAAAAGCTGAACAGAATGTTTGAAGAGATTGAACTGGGAAAAATGTGACGAATTGGCATCTGGTTCTATTAATTTGTGATGATATAAAATATCATCAAAGAGGGGATTGATGGAGCAAGGATTCGCACGTAAAGCGACTTGCTTGTATCAAGAACCTCAAATAATGTTAATAAAATATAATCAACCTGTTCGTGTTACTAATATTGCACATTTTACATTACACGGGGTGTCCCAGTGACGCTTGCTTATGTGTTTACTCATCCTAAAACGCTTGCCACTAAAATGGCTGCTGCTACGCGGGAATTTCTTCTGCATATGCATCGGTCATACCCATGTGACGTGACGTACTCGCAGTTCTGGTGGGAATCCTTTGCACTTGCGCATTAGCAATAAGATGGCTGCTTTATGTTCTCACATGCCGAAGCTTACACTGCAGCTTTTTGCTATGTTGTTTGTCTGCACTAATCCTAATGCTATAGTTATTATAAAGTAATGGGAGTTATATAGGGATTCCTGGTATACAGCGTAATCATTTATTTCTGTGTTCTAAATTGTTTTCCTTTACTTTTCATGTATCGAATCTTTTGGGCCTGGGAGGTGCTTACTACTCCATGTTAGAAGTCCCTACTGCGCATGTCACCCTGGCAGAGGGAAGAAAACCTTGTACCAGTGGAACCCAGCCAACTGGCAGCCACAGCCAAGATGCTCCTGGGAACCGACCTGTAACCCAGCAAGACTAAGTCGAACTGTACTAAATTTGAAAGAATTGTATATGAATATTGTATTAACCATTGTTAGGTGAAAAGCACATGTCATGGGAACCCCAAATTCAATAGGCGGTCCCAAAAGATGTAAATTAGGGCTTGAGAAAGTCAAATCCTGGTTAGTGTGATGACCTGTCCTTACTTTGGTCCAATCGAAATTGGGGATTCTTATACTTGCAACATTTTGGGGGTGGTATACTGACCCGAAAACAGTATAACTAGCCTAGGTTTAGCTAGAGAATTTGTCCGACTTGTCCGAATAGCTGACCTGTCACTGACCCAACGCACTCAATAGCTGATCCAGAAACAGAGGTGCTGCGGAGCACTCTGTCCGATTGTCTCACAGACCCAATCGGGGTTTTGAGAACCTTAAGTGCTGGCGGAGCACTTTGCTGGGGAATTCGAGAACCCAATCAGGGTTTTGACTGATAGCTGGAGAGAGGGTGTAGCGCAGGCGTTGCAACTGAACTGCGGGTGCTGGTCTTACCTTGGTGGTCCTGTCCTGATCCTAATCTGGTTTTCCTGTCCTGGGTTTCCATTCTGCACCTGCTGGCTTACTGGCGACCGTATTTCCTTGGGGTTTCTCTTGTCCTTAACTGACCCGTGGCCAGGGTTGGTCTCCACACCGTTCTAAGTAAATATAACTCTGAGGGAACCCAATTTGCGTCCTCTATCTCCTTGCTTTTAATAAATCGTACATGCACATTGTTCCTTTTCTTACTTTCCCTTTGCTGACCAATGATAAAATCCTACATTATAGTTGTTAGCATGTTCCATTTTTTCCCTATCCTATAAGTGAAATTGTGACGTACAGTTTATGAAATATAGATGTTCCTTTTCTTTACCCTCCTTTAGCCAACGTAAAGTGATTGCTCTGGAGTATTAGCATGTTGCACTTTTTACCTTCCCTAGAGCTACATGTTTCCTTCGAAATTTCTATAGATTTATTAAGGTTCTTTAGCATTACCCACCCTGAAGGGGTATTCAACTGTGATATTCTAGCATGTTTCTTGTCTTTCCCGTCCTTTAGACACGTCACACCACGCTTATAATTTCTGAGAATCTTATTAGCGTGTTTTCCTGTTCTTACCTTCCCTTTAGGCTTCTAAATGGTTGGTCTTATTATTTTCTTACACGGATATACAGTTTTTATGATATTAGTTATTGATAGCCTACTTAATGTTAATTTTCTGCTTGCTGAGATTGATGAAATTTAGATAAAGGTTTTCAAAACTTCCTGAGTCTGTGGTTATTACAAAGAGTGCAAATATAATAAAAGTATTGTATTTTGTGACTGCTTATCTTTTATAGCTAGCTCCCTGATCCATTGTGATCATAGGTACCCGTTACGTGGATTGGTAAGTCGGGTACACTGGTAATAAATAGGAAGGAACTGGGTTACTGGTAGTAGAGTTTAAGGTCACCTGATTAATAAATATGGTGAATTGAATTTATGGGCCCAAGTGTGCATATGGTGAAAATAATAGTCGGGTGACCTGTGCGCTCTATCAACGTCACCTCACGATCGAAGGAGTCCGGAGACAGGGACTGAGAGCATCGAGGATATGCTGCAAGATAAGTTAAGTAACTTATTTTTTTCTTAGAGGTTTATTATAATGTGTTTTATTGTAATTGTTTAATGTATGTGTGTGTCTTAATGTATGCGGCATCCGCCCCAATGTATTTTGATGTCACCAACCGCCACTGACTTTGTAAGCTCTTTTTTGGAGAACTGACTGCAAGAACATTCTCTAAAATAAGTTGCAAGGACATTAAAGTCTATCTTTCAATGGAAAATAGAGTAAAAAGATAAGATTCTCTGACTACTGAAGACTTAACAAGCAAATCAATACAGGCTAGTACATACGGAAAATAAGTAAACTTAATAACAACAAGGAAACGGAGAAGCAATTAGGGCTCTTAAAAATAAGATTTGAATTGTCTATCAAATTTCTCACTTACCTCTGAAGTCAAGAAAGCACATAAAGGAAAAAGTCCAGAAACTGTGCTAAACATTTTGGACCACTTATGCAGAGCTCTGTAGAAGTCTCAGGAGCTGTCTTAAATAGGCATGTAGGCCACTTTGAGAATCCCATTTCGAAAAATCAGTTATATGGCAAAATGTTATGTACAAAAATATAAAATACCACACCACAATAAAATTGTGTCAAACAAATCATCCACAAAAGATCAACTTTCCATATGTTGTATGTAAACTAAACACAAAAAATGCAAACAAAATTATAGTAGAACAGAATATCGGCAAATAAGCTAAGAGTATAAATATGTGCCTCCACAGTTTTTTCATCAATAATTTCATTGCAAAGGTAACATGGTTATTACCAATGATTTCATAGAGGATGTCATGAGAGATGTAATTTATGCAGTAATTAGCAGTGCTTGGTGAGGTCAAGAGTTATAGTTACCTTAGGGCATGAGTTATAGTTACTTAAGATAACTATAACTGGTGAACTTCTGTGGTATTTAGAATTCAAAATGTTACGTTGTTATGGGAAATTCCATCAAACTATAACGTTGAAACCTTCGGTTTTGACATTGAATATCTAGGATTTTTTTTAGCATCAAATAATATTTTATTACCAAAAGTAAAGCCAACCTCCTGCTGAGCCTGGTTGTTGGCCATGCATGATAGGGAGATGGCCACAGGGCTTGGCCTGCTGCCAGTCCCTGTGGTCAACCCCCATAGGCAGCCAAACCTCCCCCTTCCCCACCCCTTCACCCCTCCCTAGCCCTCACCCACTTTAAATAAAACACCCTATATATAAAGTAGATCCTTTTTCCCCAGTTTTATTGATCTACATGTCTGTGACTTTTTTTACATAGTTTGTATTATTACATTTCATGGATGAAAAATGTGGAAAGAGTCTGAGATATATTATTTTTTTCTTTAATAAAAAAAAGAAGAGAAAAATATCTTTGTTCTGAATTTTAAGATTTTAAACCCTCAAAATGCAGTGGTAAATGTATCTACATAACTGGCTTATATTTTCTGTAATATATCTTTAACACATAAAGTTAAACAGGCCCCTGGGTGGCACAGCAATCCCAGTTGTAGAATAAAAGCTCCAGCCTGGGAAATGCTTTTGAAAAAAACCCTGGAGAGTTATGTATTTTTTCTCGTGTTGCTGAGGGGCTGCAGATCTCCCTACAGCCACCCAAAACATTAATAATACATTTTGGTGATGTCTCTGCCCCTTCTAGGGACATCACCAAAAATAAAATATATGTATTGCGCTCTCCCAGGGCATTATGGGGTGATCCTAGAAGATGAATTGAATAATAAATGAGTGGATGTGGCTGTTAATTTATTGTTCACTTTTGGCTTTTAAAAAGATTTATCTTATTTTTGGGGTCCTACTATTTTTTTTTTATTAGGGGCCCTTGGTGCGCCCCAAGGCTCCTGCGGTGCTACCACCTCCCTGCAAACTGCCCCATTTCAGGGGCTGGACAGGAGCCACCATTTATTTTATCTAAGGGGTGCACTGGTGCTCACCTGAGGCACATCACACCATTATTATTTTGGAGACTGCGGGGGGAGCCCCAGGGACTTCGCGGCCCACTGGCATTTTTTTCATGTAAAAATTAAGTGGCGTGCACTGGTTCTCACCCGGGTCATGCCACCACTATTCCCATTTATTTTTGTAATTGGGCTTCCCAGATGCCCACCCGGGGCACCCACCAGTCAGACTGTAGTTAGGGGCTGCAGGGGAGGCCCCCGGACCCCCTCTGGCTGCCCTGCTTGCACTCATAGCTGGTGCAATAGGAGCCAGCATTGCTCCAACCCCATGGGTGCAGTTTTCTTGCGCTCGAGCGGGTAGGAGACATCAAAGCATTTCCCTGCCTGAGTGCGCAGGCAAGGAAATACGTTGTTCTTCCACTAGGCGGCACTACTTTGTGCTCCCACCTGGTGAGAGAACTTTACATTTTCCCTGTCCATTCTCACTGGCAGGTAAATAAATGCTGCACCTTGTCCCCCAGCCTTGGCCCACCTGGGGGGGGGGGGTGGATGAACTTTTAAATGAGCTTATTTTTGTCATGGAGTTACTGATTCTCCATTATTTTGTGGCAAATTTTAAAATGTTAACAAATGAAAACATTGTGGCCTCAAGCGGGGTCCCAGAGGCACCCCACAACCAGGCCTAGTGGGTCAGGGTATCTGTACCATGCCCCTTATGTCCTTTTTATCTTTTTCTTAGGACACGGGACCAGTTTTCAAGTCCTATGCTAGCTGCCATAACTTCCTGGTTGAGGTGGTGGCTTCCAATCAGCTCTCAGGATGAGATCTGTCCGCTTCGTGGATCCTCCGCAAAATGATAAATACAATTTTTTGTAACCTTAATTTTTCCAAACATACTGGACAGATTTACACTAAAACACAAAAAGCAGCATATCACCCTCAAACTTTCCATGCACAAAATAGTCAATGTAGCACTTTTTTGGGAAAGCTCTGTGCAGATTTGTCAAATGGCACTAAAGTTATTAGTAACCAAAAAATTGTTTTCAATGGAGCTCTCAATGTTCCAATGTTCTAATGTTAAGAAAAATTGTATATTAAAAAAAACAATATTATATACCTAAAAAAATAATATTCTCACCTTCTAATTTTGGGCAATTATATTTTGAGTTGACAATTTTTTGACACGGTATTCTAATATTTTGTCAGAATACACACAAATCAATGCTTTTAATGGCCTTAGAGTGCCCAGATATACCCTAAATCAGGAAATCAGAAATGTAGCATCTTGTGCCCACCTCATCCCTGAATGTCTTTGAGATCCCACCCAGGTGAGATCCTCACGCAAAAACAACATTGCTTGTGTTAAAACTAGTGGATATCTAGACTGACATCTAGAGACACTGACTTAAGGCCACTCAACACTAAGGGGCAGATGTATCAAGTGTTTTGCATGTCGCAAATGCTGCGAATCGCATTTTCGCAGCGTTTGCGACATCAAAAAGTGCAATTGGCATGTATCAAAGAAATCACATCGCATAATAAGAATTCGCATTTTTTGCGAATTCTTAGTGTGCGAGAAGTGTTAATTCGCAGAATAAATAGCGATTTCCAATTCCAAATTTGCATGTCCCTAAGTTAGCGAAAATCGCAATTAAGAAATCGCAAGCTAAGAAATCGCAGCAGTATGTAAGATAATATCGCAAATAGAGATTTCTCAAAAATCGCATTTTAAGAAATCGCTATTAACACCAAGTAGAAGCAGGTGGTAAAAAGGCTCCCAGAATGCATCCTCTTACTTTTCAAAATGGCGGGACTGTACCTGATTGCCAGGAGGCTGCGCATTCAAGCTCTTGCCCAGAGAAGACAAAGACAGGAGAGAATCTTCAGAATACGCATTACGCAGTTCCAGCAGACTCAGGAGGAGATCTATGAAAAATACAGGCTACATCCTCACACCATTCTTGACCTGATAAATGAATTGGAACCTTTTTTGGCACATCCAACAGGCAGAACACAATCAATACCAACACATGTGCAGGTATTGTGCTTACTGCACCTTTTGGCTTCTGGCTCTTTTCAAACTGTAATTGCAGAGGTTAGTGGAGTGTCACAGAGTGCCCTATCACGTTTCTTTCATGTGTTCCTGGACGCAATGCTAAGGAGACAACAACATCATATATATTTCTCCAATACACAACAAGCCATACAGGAAACAAAGTTGGATTTCTATCAAATTGCAAGATTTCCACATGTGATTGGATGCATTGATGGAACCCATATTGCCATCACTCCACCTGCAGCCATTGAATATGTATTCCGGAATAGAAAAAGCTACCACTCGCTAAACATCCAGATCATATGCAATGCCAAAAACATTATCAATGACATTGTAGCCAAGTTTTCAGGGAGTACACATGACTCTTTCATCTTCAGACATAGCGCAATTCATAGTCGTCTTAGTGTTGGTCAGTTTGGAGATGGATACCTGCTAGGTGAGTAACACTCATACAAACATCCATCCATCCATCCATCAAAATGAAATGGAACATACAGTTACTTTTTTCTCTCTTACTTGCAGGTGATCGTGCCTACGCAGTGCGTGATTTCATACTTACCCCATACTTGAATCCTGCAAATGCAAGTCAAAGACAGTACAACAGGGCACACCGGTCCACACGTGGGGTAATTGAACGTACATTTGGAATATTGAAAAGCCGTTTCAGATGCATACACAAAAGTGGAGGTGCATTGCAATACAATCCAGAGACATGTTGCAAAATTGTGACAGCATGTGCAATGCTGCACAACATGGCAATTCGCAAAGGCACAGAAATTGAAGTGAGTGACTCTGACTCATCTGATGATGATGATAGCCCTCCACCAAGAATGGCAGTGGCAGGAGTAGGAGCCATGGCTGGCCGTCAAAGAAGGACGGAGATTACACGAAATTATTTTTAGGTAAGAAAAAACTAAACACAAAATCAAGTTTGCAATTGTTCTTTTAATTCACAACATGCAAACTGTAGTACTATCTGTTTGAAGCATTTCTTTGAATTTTTGATAAATGAAATATCCATACGTGGTAAAGAAAAGAAAACAGTTTCTCAATGCATTTCTGCTGCATGGGTCATTAATCATAGTCATTTTTTGCGCTGGCGGCTGGAAGCATGTTGCTCCTGTGAAGGCATGGCCTCTTGCTCAGGTCCGGTAGTGGAATGCCTTCCACTTCTGCGTTGGACCATTATGTTAGTTGGGGTAGGGTTTCTACTACTCCTACTGGAGTTGTCCTCACTTTCTCCAGAGCATAGGAGAGCGCTTGCACCTGAGTTGGTGGTTTGCATGCTTTCCAAGACCGATGTCATTTTGTCCACACTCTTCGCCATTACCCGTGTGCAGTCACTTAATTCTCGCTGCATGTTGATGCTGCGCCTTGTAAAATTGCTTGTGACTGCACAAACCCTGTTGATGGCCTTGGTGTATGTATGCATTCTGTCTTGCGAAGCCTTTGCAGCCCTGTTACGTGCTTTTTCAGTTTTGACCAGTGTCAGGCAGAGTTTGTCAATTGAAGCAGCCATGCCTTCCTGATTTTTGTTAGATTTCAGAAGCTGCCTATTTATTGATCGCAGTGCCTTGTGTTGCAGGCGCTGCACCTGAAGCATGTCCTGCTCAAGGCCTGCGAACACTGTGCCTCCTTCACTTTGTCCTCTGTTGCTCCCACATGCCTCCAGACGGAATGAGCGTGCCCTCCTTGGAGTTTGGGATTGCTGTTGTGAGTCCTGAGAGGACACTGTAACTGTCTCATGGGGGACTGATTCAACTTCAGAATTTTTTTCCACTCCCATTGGTTCCAGAGGTGCAACACGTCTGCGCTTCCTGTGTATGTTCAAATTGGGGACAGGGGCATCAGTGACTTCATCCTCATTTTCAGACGTCACATGAGGAGGAGAATTTTCAATAAAATTTTCTGGCCTGGATTCTCTTGTCTGTTCTGTGGATGTAGAGTGTGAAATATGAATTTGTGTTTCTTTACAATTAAATGATTTCATTGCAGACTACAACGTGTACTACACTGCTTCAGCATGCCAAAGTACTACTTGGTAAAATGACATGTGTTACTATGATGATGAGTGTTACAATCTCAATAGGACTACAACTCCCATAATGCATTGCTCAAGTTTGGTTTCACAGTGTAAGTGGACTACTATTTATCTGACTATGAGTTTCTGCACAGCACACACATTCTTTACACACATACATGGATGCAATTTGCTTTCATCTTACCTTGTGTAGTTGCTGAGGGGTTCAGAGCTGTCAATGGTAGCCACTCCACTCACACACTCAGGTAATAGGGTGGATTCTATCAGTTCCTCATGAGGTGTTGGTTGGTCCACAGCAGAAGTTCCACCACCTGTTTTGTTTGCCTCTTTAATTCTGTCAGCAAGTCTCTCCTTAGATCTGAGTCTCAAATCGTACCACCTTTTTTTAATTTCATCAGTGGAGCGAGTGGTGACTCCAACAGAGTTAACTTTTTCCTGGATCTCCAGCCAGATTTTTCTTTTCCTGGAGTCAGGCACTTTCAGTGCTTTTTTGCCAAACAGGTCCTCATGGTTACACACCATTTCTTCAATGAGCACTTCTTGCTCCTTTTCTGAAAACTTCTGCTTTCTTTTCCTCTTCTCCAAAGCCATTTCCTCCTGTGCCTTCTGTGACTCCATTGCTCTCCAAACAGGTCTGCTCTGCCTCAGCACACTCTTCCAACTGCCACTGGGTGTGGTTCTGTGTTGAAGGTGCAAGCAATCACTGGAACTTCCTGGTTGTGATGTCATCAGGCTGTTTCTGCATTGCATGATTCCCGTTTTTGCGATTTCTTAAATGGCGAAATTCGCTAATTTAGGAATCGCAAGATTATCGCAATAAATTCTGAGATTTTTATGGAATTGCACATTTCTCGCAGAATTCTTCATACATGCCATTTTGCGATTCCGAAATTGCGATTCGCTAAAAATCGCAATTTCGGACTCGCAAAATAGAATCTTGATACATCTGCCCCTAAATATGCTAGGGCATGTAGATGGCAGTACCTTTTTTCCCATTGCTTACAAGACTGGCCCATAGTGGGTAGAATCAGGCTGACAGTTCTACTAGTGGAATATCAGCATTCCAGGGATGATGTTGCCGTCAGGGTCATAAAGTTTGTTTTCCGGAAATAGTTTGTTTGAAGGAACACAAAGGGCAAGAGGGGCATTGCTTCCTGACATTGAAAAGCCCATAAGCAAGCCTGTCAACTGAAGAGTGGACCGAGTTTTTAAGTGGCATTTCGACACCTGAAGTGTCCTGATTGTTTTCCATCAAAGCAGAGAGCACAGTAAAAAAAGTTTTAAAAAATCTATTTGTTTATTCAACTAAACTGCCATTTGAAAAATAATTAGGTATTGAAAGCATTCTACGGTCGGATTCTTGAATAGCTTAAGCCCGAAATTTGATGTTGGTTCGGAAAACCCTGGTAAAAGGAAAGTTATTTAATTATTAAAATGACAACAGCATAATGTAAATATATTAACATATTCAATAGAAAGAAAATTAGAGGTATAAATAGGTAAGACTATTCCTGAGGAATGGCCAACAACAGAATGTCTTTTGAAAATGAAAATATTGTTATCTCTTTCTAGTTTATCTGAACATTTTCCACGCAATAGAATTGTAATACTAACCTCTTCTATGTGAAAGGCTGAAACCGATTCAATTGTTCTTAACAACTCGGTAAGGAATCTATGTGTCTTGAAAACTAGCGAGTAAAGATATGAGAGGCGTATTTATGAGAGGCTAGCGCCGCCGGAGTATCACTTTTTCTGCTGCTCCAGCGGCGCAAATCTCGGAGCTATGGAGCATGTGTACAAGGAGCTTGCATCACCACTGTGTAATTATTTTTTTTACACGGTGGTGGCGCTTTTTTTGCTCTGTATTTACAAAGTGAAACATCTAGGCGGATGTGCCACTTTTTGTTGCAATATATCCACTTTTTCCTTTGTCGTAATCAGCCACGTTTTGATAGAATTAATATATGCAAGGTAGGCATCCCTTTGTAAAACCCCTGTAAAACTGATGCAGTGGTATTTATGACTTTTTCCAAAAGTCACGCATCATTGGGAAGTGACCCGCTCTGCTTGAGATGTGTGAAAATTCCTACACCTCTAAAACGCAGGCGTAGGAATGATGCATTTGCTGTTGCAGAGGAATTTGGCCAGCTGAAGTGACTTCAAACAGTGTGATCTGCAATCTAGTCACACCCAATCAACAGGTGAGTGCATACACGAGGTAGGTAACACAATAAATTACACATTACACACCCTTAATGGCATATGTCACACATACATAGGCATAGTGGCACACATAAATACACTATGCCCACTTGTATGCATGACATCCAGGACCAATGTAATTTAGTGCAAGGTGGGTTTTTCACCTTTTGATACTATATTTCATTGGTCCCCATACGGTAGGCTGCATGCATCAGTCAAAACTGACGCATCACCTCATTTTATGATGCATTGCTGTATTTGTCTAATTTGTATGAGCAACTACAGCAATGTGCCACCTTATGGCATACTTCCCACAGATATGTCAGACTTACTGATGCATCCTTGTGACCTTGCCCCATGGAGCCCCCGTATTGTAGATACGGCACATCTATGGCGTTGTAAGAGTTTTTCACTCAGGCACAATAAATATTGACGAAACGCCACCTTGCTGCAGCAATGCATTATTTCTTGAAAATATGCCCCCCTATCTATGAGGCCACGCAAAGACACTTTGCTTGGCTTTGCATGGCCTCTTAGATGTGGAGTAAGACAAAGCAGCGCAAATCTATGCGTCCCCTTACTCTGCACCAAGGGGGCGTTGCATGGGCGTTTCGTTGGGTTTTTCCATGCAACACCTATGGATTTTGACACTGCCCCAGATTTACTTAATCACGTAAACCTGGGTCAGTGCCAAAACCTTAATCCTCCCCATAGCAGGCGTAACAAGTGTGCTGCCTCTCTGGATTAGTTTTGTGCAGGATGGTGACCCCCCAGCACAAAAAAAATCCTGCATGCAACGCAGACACCCTTGCACTATGGTGCAAGGGTTCCTGTGTAGGGTAAAGGACTGGAAAGCACCGTATTTCATAAATCCATTGAATTCCTGCCTTTTCACATTGTTGTAGGGCACCACAGCATGAAGTCTAGTGGCGCTGCTCCCCATAGATGATGCCCTAAGGTCTAAAATGGCTTTGGGTGACCTCATAGATGTTGCTGAGAGGTTTGCTGGAGCATCAGAAAAAGTGATGATGCAAACCTCTCATAAATAAGCCCCTGTATAGTTGAGACATGCTCTCTTCTTCATAGTATGTTTTTCCTGTTCTCTCCATTTGGTAAAACTTACACCTACGTTTAGTCACGTTTTATTAATTAAAAAAATAATCTGTTATGTAAATCTGTTTCGATCCAAGACCCGCTTCCTAATTTGTCAATAAAATCAACTGATTCGTACACATCAGTGAGAAAGCGTGTTCGGGAATTGGAGAGAAGGTATGTTAATTTTTTGAAATTGCGCTGCCCTCTAGTGGCACTGTACATGACCTGGCCACAGATACATCGCACGTTAGACTAATTTATTATTTAATACCGGGTTATATACAAATACCGAAAGCACATGTGAGATACTTAAATTTTTGTTTAAAAAGCAGTCATTCCAGATCAAGAACAGCATGAAAAGATTGGAAAAACAGACAATTGCATGAACAGAAAACGAGCTAATTATTTATGTCGCATCTGAATGAGCTCACAGTAAAGTACAATCACAATTGTACTTGTGTTTTTAATATTTACTCGTGATTTTAAAACGTATAGCAGAGTATAATTACTTCTTTTCATTCTCTAAAAACGCAATTATAAAATTTGCATTAAGTGGTGGAAATATGTCACAAGAAGGAATATTACATTATCACAGCAACATATTATTTTGTCTGGTCAGCGCGGACTGCAAAAAGAAGAAAAGCAAAGTGTTTATGAACAAAAGTCTAATGTCACTTCAATTATTTACTATACTTGTCCAGGCAAAAATAGAATCGTTGGCACTGATTAGAAGTTTAAAAAATGCATGCTCGCACTGTTTGATCCTCTAAATGATTACATGCCTGCTGAGTGCTCTGTTGTCTTTATGTTTGAAAAATTAATCAATGTGTTACTTGACAGATTGATTCATTAAGATTTCCAGAGTGAATCATCTTGCTTTGGAGTGCCAAGTGCTATGCTACCTGCATTTTCATGTGATTTTATTTCCTGAAATCTGTATTTTTCTGAAAGAGTATTCAACGACAGGCTGTATCTGGTCCTGAGCCACAAGTCATTGATGTACATAAGGGCACCTGGGGTCCACAAGAATGGTATTTGTGAGTTTAAAATCCTAAATAATTGAAATTTACGAGGTTTAACCATCACTTCATCACTACTGTAATGCAGTACTTTTGCACTCCTGTAATTTCGACATTTTATTTCAGTCGGTACAACGATCGAATGCAACATTTTACTTCCAAAATCAAAATAGCTTGGGACATATATAATCTGTGTGCAATAGATGAGGGATCTTAGACATACTATATGCACAATATTGACTAGAGATGTTAGTGCATTAATGATTGCTTTTGTATAGTAAGATTTTTATCGAACACAACTCACGGATTTCTGACCTACACTGCTGGAGTTAGATGTAAAAAAATTGTGTCTGACCATTTGACCGGATGTATGTGGAGCAAGGGGAATAGCAAGCATGCACAGTCAGCTGTCCTGCATCCATCGTTTCACCCTATTTGGACAATGAAACACTGGAAGACTTTTGCTACGGTTCTTCAAGCAGATACAAACAATCACGTAAGTACTGACGCAAAACACTTAATCACCTTCATCAGTATTCACTATCATACATATTTAATACATGAGGTTGATGGAAGAGCAAGCCATGACAAATCCAGAAAAAAATATATTTAGGGCCAGAATTACTGAGGGTTTGCCTGGGGCAAGGTTACAAGAATATTATTATTCAAGTATAAATCCCGTGCCAGACGACTTTCCAACACAACTGCACGATGGAACAAAAGTTGTGTGTGGCAACTGACACGCATGTTTGTGTACCAGCACAGGGCTAGGGAGAAGCAAGACGCCATTTTTGATAAGCATGGCTTTGAAATTTTTTCTCCTCCTTACACCGCAACCTCGGTTGCAGCACTGCGGAGTGTTAAAAAATAATAATTCTTCATGGGGAATTGAGCTACTCTCTAGTGAAACCACACGCGAAAAGCAAAAGTGTGTAATAAAAAAAAAGATACAGACTCACACAAAATTGGTATTTTCACATGCAATATCACATGCGATTTTATCACATGCAAAATCAGGAAATGCACTAGCCTCCATATATGGCATTTCTGAGCCGTAACTTGCAGAACTCAGGCAATTCCAACATCATTGCTTTGCTCCTCATAGTCTACGCAAGGAAGGAGGTGTCCATTTTGTCTGCTGTATTTACAAAAGAACAGACCTAAGTGCCTCCACTGCTAACCTCAATCACAAGTAACCCACAGAGGAATTTTTGCAACATCTTGCCTTCTTGTGCACCACATCTACTAGCAGATAGAGAAAATATAAGTTCCTTGGCTACAAACTGAAATTTCTGGAGGAGCAGATGGTAAAGGAAGACGTCTGAAATGATGGGCCCCTATAAAAACAAGGATCTAAGTCTGGGGAAACTAGAGAGGCATGAAAGGGGCTGTCAACGTCGGGGTCCTCCCTATCTATGCACCAAGAACACCAAAGACAAATATGACCAGCCTCAGAGAAACTAAATAGAGGGTCACCCACAGGGATTTTCCCATCTTCTGGGAACCCCCAGGTCCATGTGATGTCTCACAGTATGAATAAGACAAAGAACATTCACACAAAAATTGATAGCCATGACCTTACACATCCCCTTAGGTGTCATACTTCATTACTGGACAGGCCACAATTACCAAAGAAGATTCTAGAGAGCAATGGGCTCCCCGTGATTATGCAAAGTATTTATGTGGTTGGGTATTAGTGGATCAAGGATCTGGAAAGCATAAAACTCCCTAAGCTCTGAGGCCAATGTATATCTATCTATTGAGGGTGCGTAAGTGAGGTGATTAAAAGCAATTGTGATGCATGGGACTGCCAGTTATCCCTGTATCTAACAGGGGTGAGTTTTCAGTCTGTATGATGGCCTCAGAAGGGGTAAATGGCATTTTATAGGATGCAGATCTTCACTTTTCTAACTCTGTTCAATATGTACATTCATCCATTCATCAGCAAGGATCTGTACATATAAATATAGTCCTGCACACATCATCCATTCTGTGTTCTGCTTGATGCACTTGCACTGCTCCCACAAATCAATCTGAGGGTGCCAACTTAATTTTCAGCCTCTTATTTCGAATTGCTTCACATAGAAAGAACATTTTACATTTTGAAAATTTAGATTTTGCTTCCTTTTTTTAATACTTTATCAATATTTAATTTTCTATGTAGTCGCAGACCTCCTGAGTAGGAATCGCGGACCATCAGGTGTCCCCAAATCACAGGTTAAGGACCGCTGACATATGCACTTCAGAAGCAAAGGCAGGATCGTCAATTGTGGCAAGACATTAAATTAAGTTGCCATCATGGAAGGCTGAAGCAGTCCAAAAGAATTGACGTGTAGTTCCTATAAAACCTATACAGGAGATGCACGTTTAGACAGCATACACTGTAAGATTGGTGTCAGACTTATTCTGAACACTCCCACGGGTATGTTGGCCTATTGTACCAGCTAGCTCACAGTGCTACTAGAATCTCCTCTTATCAAGGAGAGAATGGTTCTTGGCAACCATCGAACATGACAACCCTGATCCCTCAGGACCATGTAAACAATATACCTTTCGCTCAGTCACTCGTGCGGTTTAGTCGGTCTCAGAGAGATGCACGGAATAAACAGGCTGGGCGTTTTCAATAAGTATTTCTTTACCAGTTGTTAGTCTGGTGTAGAATAGATGAGCTGCAACAACCATTAGACAGTATAAGATAAAAATGATTAACAGTATTATAAAGGTAAATGGATGGTATAGCTCTACCATGTTGCAATAATCATGAATACATATGAGTACATAAAATAAATGATAATAAAAAGATGCGTACTCCTACGGTGCCTCCCTAACTAGATGTACCTAAGTGTACTTAGCATGTGTGTAGGTGTTAAGCCAAGAATCCCTCTAGGATAAAGGCAACCCCATTACCTGAAGTGAGAGACTGTGGGACCCTCTCCTGGTCTCGAGCTGGACACCCTGCGAGGGATGTTTTAGACCACTGCGAGCTAGAGTGTCTGCACACAGGAACCTCAGCGTCTCTGGTCAGTGTGTAGACCCGAAAGTCTCAGTCGGCTCTATCTATCTTAGCAAGATGTGATGTATATATACCAATAGGTCTTCCCAGGGGTTCTACCTCCCTTTATTACTGTGTCAGTCTAAGGATGTCGTTGGGCATGAACTTTAAACATAGATATTATACAGGAGATGGTAGTCTCACTGTGCTTCCAAGAATCCTCATGCATAATGTATGAGATTTTGAACTAGGGAAAAACTGCGTTCTGAATGCAATGTTGTAACTAGGTAAAAGGTCAGTCCCTGTAAACCATTACAAGTGTAATGTAGGGAAGAATATAGGTGAAGGGTAATGAGATACCTGAGCCTATATCAGAGTACCTATATGGAATATAACACTCACTCCTTTTCCGAATGGACGACATAGTTACATTCTAAATGTATTACTAGGATTTCTAAAAACCGCTACGCAAATAGTTCAAATCAATCAGTTTTTTGTTCAGCAAAAACAATTGTTTAAAAATCTAAAAAATGCTTAAAAGCAAAAGAAAAGGGAGAAATGGAAATTGTCACTCAAGCCATAGCTCTAGTGTGTCTGTAGGTATAGTTAGAACGAATGTCAATTTTGTTATTGAGTTCCAATTTTCATTTTGTTTTTCAAAAAGTCGAATTATTCCCAGCACACAACGGGTCAAATAAGTCAAATGTTTATACATCCTGGCTGGTAGACGCAACATTCTTCTTGCCTGCCTCCGCAGATGATAGTCCCTGTAACACCTCGCAGATTATGTCAATTGAGCACAGATGATATTTTGTACTGTCCACAACCAATGCCGAGGCAGCCTGTGTGCCATCCAAGGCCTGGGAATCAGAGGAGGAGCTGATATACATACCAACAGGAGCCGATACTACCTGTGGTGGCTCTAGGAATGCCGCCATCAACATTGGAATACACTGGAGACACTCCAAAATATGGGCTATCAGGTCGAAAAGCATCAACGTTCGGTTGCGCACATGATGGGAGTGTCCGACAGAGATCTAACACACATTCTTCTCCCCAAAACAGGCATCGGAGGACAGGTAAGATGCAGTCCATCCAGACTGGTCTAAATGACAAGAACCAAGATGCATTTAGTTCTCTTAGGCGAGGTGTGCCTAGATGTTGTACCATGGGATCACTGTATTTTCGCTCCAGGAGTACTGTTTCCATCTCCTTGGTGACTGGGACGTCCATTGCGTAGCAGAAAAATACCAATCAGGATGCCTGCTATTAGAAACAGGATCAGCAGCAGCCCTCCAAAAATGCTTCCAAAGACGGAGTGAAAAAAGTTTGGTATAACTCCGAGGACCGCCTGAAAGGTGCTTAATAGTACATAACCTATGGTCCTAAATAGGTGGACAATGCCTGTCAGACATGTTCAAGATACGATTTACCATTTCTGCAAAATGGAAGGGCAATCCGTACGTATGAGTGCCTGTATCTCTGCAGAAGACCTTGCGATCTGGAGATCAAAAGTCTCTCGAGCGGAGGTTAAGGGCATGAATTTCTGTAAAGGCATGGCTTTCATTTTGCTCAAAGCATCAAACAGTATTAATAAAACATTTAGTGAAGGCCATAACGGTGCCTCCTTGACTGTATGTGTTGGTGTAAACAATACTTGCATACAGCAAGTTATCCTGGAACCGATGGTCACCAGATATGTGATGCCTGGAAGCATCCCACAGCAACCTTAATCGTTCAGCATTAAGTAACTCCCGTTCGAAAGTAGACCGAACACTGGAGTGATCATGGCATCTGGGGCACCCCTCAAGTGACATGATAAGTTTGCTAAGGAACCGTTGTAGGCCCCATGCAGCATTATATCCTGGCATATGAGTGATCCACTTAAAGTGTCCTCCCAGTTTGTACCGCTTAAAAAAACACTTTTCTTTCCCTACTCCAGCATTGAAATCTCTACGGTAATTCCCAAGATCCCTTGATGAATTCCCTATCCATTTCTTCATATCTGCCAGCCTGTTTCTGTTTAAGGCAATATTGAAATGGAAAAGTAGCGACCTGGAGAGTTATATGGCCGTCTTTGGACAGTGACCCTGCCATTGTAAAGGCTAATCTGTCCAGTTTTTCAATACGCAGCCGTGTAGACTTTGCAACCCTTTGTGCCATCTCTATCTGTTTTTCCATTAGATTGTATGAAGAAAACAGAGACGTGCTTTTTATAAAGCGCCAAGGCACATAGCCTGCGTGCAAAGACTGCAGCATCCAGCTTAATAACATAATAGAACACAATTGTGATTGCCCATATTGTAATATGGACAAATCCTGTTCTAGTGCATCAATACCAGAAGATACAATGTTGCCCAGTGAATATATCCTGGAGGTTAGTGTAGTTAAACCATTGTCAACCACTGCGTGAGCTTTCTTTAGGTTTATACAATCTATTTCTCGTAATCTCTTTGTGGCCTCTTGTTGTGATATTTTCTAAATCTCACTATAGACAGCATTATAACAAATTTTAAGACATGGCTTCCTATGACCTAATAAAAAATCCTGTAGGTCCACATCCTCTGTAAGTAAGGATAAATGTTGTTTCACATGTGTAAGTGTTGAGGTTTTTAGCCAATCGAGGCATAACTTCCCACACTGTATGTTGTCAATACCCCTTGATGTTTTCTCTGTACATAGCGTGGATCTGGCCTGTGGATATTAAACTCTTTGGTTTTATCAAGGAATCTTTCATGACATTTATTGGTGTCTGTGGGCCAAATCAACCATCTCTTCCAATCGGGGTCTGATCTATTGTATTGCATGATGTCTTCTAGCTTAATCCCTTCTTGTGATGCTATGTTACCCTCGGTGTGTGATGGTATGGGCCTGTGAGGTGTATTCAAGTTTTTGTTCTTGGCTAGTCAAAGACAAGAAGTTTGTTGCACGGTTTCATTCAAAAAAATGATTTGCTGAGGAATAAGGCATGCTCTAAATATCTCTTCTGTTCCCTTAACCTGCCAGTCTCGAGTACCCCAGACTGATTTTAAGTCTATAGTGTCTCTCCAAAAGTCGAAATCTTATTCAGACAGTTGGACAATAAAGGAGGCAGAATAAATCTGTTTGATGTTTGTCAACATATTTTTCTAAGACTTTTTAAGAAAGGTCAGAAAATCCTTAATTTACTGTTGAAGAGTTTTTCGGGCTGGCATTGTTTCAGGTTCACTTGGATCCAATGAAAAAGTATCAAAGTCAATGAACTAGCCAGATGCAGTTCAATCAATTTTTGGTATTTCCACAGGTCTTGTGGAAACTGTTGCTTGCTCTTGTTGAGGCATGTTGACATAGATATCTGTGTTTTGTCATATTGAAATTTGTCTTTCTTTTAAGTTCTGAGTTTGAACTTCAGTTTCAAGAGGAACGAGTTCCATAGCATGGTTGCATAGTCCATTGATTCGTGCAGGTGACTTTTCAAACATGATGAGTCTTTCTGTTTGAACTTCTTGTACAGTAGCGAGAGGAGGGTGTCTGTTACTCCGAAGTCCACGGGGCCTACTACTCGGTATCAGCCACATAGTGTGGTTTGATTAGATCAATTAAGACAAATCTTTTCTCCTTTTTACCGGCAAGAGGCAGCAGAAGTACAGTTCTTGTTCTTACAACTGCCAGGACAGGTACAGGCTATATTTTTCCCCTACTTTAGGGACCCAGGGAGGACTTACCGTGACAGACTTGACTTCCCCAGTGGCGGTCCACTTTACCTGGACATTGGTTTGTAGTGACCTGGGTTCATTTAGCTCCTGTAAAACAGCCAAACTTTATGGATGTCAAAAGGTTTTTCATCCCCCACTGTGCCTTCACAATCAAGATCAGGTACCCACATGCTCGTCCCAAAATAGGACCTCATAAGGAGTGACACCCCCTAGAGAACTTCTTAGCATTCTATTCAATGCTCTTTGAACTCCATACAAATGTTTTACCCTACTCTCACCCAAGCCTAATACTCTAGCTGTTAAAGACTGCTTTAGGTCCCGGTTTTATCTCTCCCCAACCAAATTTCCCTCGGGATGGTATGGAGAGGATTACTGCAATGCTACACCCAAACCTCCGATGGCAGCCATAGAGCTGAATGCGGGGTCACAGTCTGATTGTAATGTGCCAATTGCGTATGTCCCTATTAAGGCACTCATATCTTTTATAACAGTTTGAGCATCAGTCGAGTGCTGGGGCCACACCCATAGGAATCTAGAGCAGGAACCTACTGCAACCATGATATACTTGTAGGCCCCATCTGTTTGTAAGGGGACCTAGTGGTTTGTTTGATATTAGCAATGGTGTCTGCACTGGATGTGTTACGGTGGAACCTTTCCTCTGCTGACAGATGATGCATTTCAAGACATAATCTTTAGTCTGCTTTGTTAATCTTGGCCACCAGTAGCGCTGTTTCAGCAGAGAAACAGTCACTGTAAATCCTACGTGTGCAGAACCTATACCCTTGCGTTCTGCTAGAATTAACTCTAACCTTTGATCCATATTTGGTATTACTCTATCCCCCACTCCAGGAATTTGAGCAAATGGAACGTTATTTGCATCTAACTTGTAGGAGTACTTGAGTGGAATTTTTTCAGTACTGCTGTATTAATGCGTGTAGCAATAATCGGAACTATAATCTCACCGTCTATTCTCATTTCTGAACGAGTGATTGCAGCTACGGAAAATGTACATACAGCCCCCTTCGTGGCTTTATCAGCCAATGAATTTCCTTCAACGTAAACGCCATCACGTTGAAGACTCAGTGTTTGTATCATGTGAGCACTTGGTAGATCGTTTTTCAACTCTACTACCTGTTCCCCTAGCATTTTGTGCTTAATTGTGCGACCGTTTACATCTGTAAACCCATTTGGTCCCCAGTGGTATAAATATTCATTGTATGACTGCTCGCAGTAAATGTAATCACACACAATTAGTGTGGGGAATTCTCAATCTGTATTTACTAGTGCCATTAACAAGGCTTTTAATTCTTCTAGCAGTCATGTACATTCTCCTAGAGACTGACTATTAGTACAACTTGGGTGAAATTTTCCATCCTGCATGTGCCCTGTAACGATAGCACATGCAGCGCTGTATTGCTGTATACTCCCATGGCCGGCTGAGCAGATCCGTCAGTGTAAATTATATATTCATACTGTTTTAGAGGCATTATTTAATTCAGGAATGTATATTCTTGTTGGTATTGCAGGAATGCTTGTGGTTTTAAACTTGGGTCATACCTGTATTCTACATCTGTTGCAGTAAGAGAATTGGCCCATCGAATCCATTTCGGATGTAATGCTTTTGCATTAGGAACGCTTGCCTTCATAGCAGCCTCTAAGGCTGGTACTGGGATTACAACAATTATTTGCTTCCCCTGAGCCAGTGTTCTTTCGCTTACTACAGCAGTCTGTACTACTGTCAGAATTGTTTCCGTTGTTGCAAAATGCATTTCCAAATTTTTTTACAAATGTGATCTGTATGCTATTGGTACTATTTCACCTTCTTTATATGTTAGATAGGTGTATCCTGATTGACCTGCAATTATGCAGAATACTAAGTTGCGTACATTTACGTGTATCTGTAAGTGTTTTGAAGCTATCATATCAGATTGTAGAAGACGAAGGATATCTGTGTGTTCCTGTGTCCATTTCTACCTGAAAAGTTAGGTTTTATTAAATTGTAGAAAGGTTTGACCCTTTCCAAGTAATTAAAAATGTATGTTCTGCCAAAATTTTTAGGTTGGAGTAGCGCACTCTTTCCTAAAAAGTTAGCTGCTAGGCTTTTCCCTTCATTTGAGAGCTCATATCCCAGAAAAAGGACATTGAGGTGGGCTATCTTTGATTTTTTAAAGTTGAATTTGTAACCCTCACAGGTAAATCCCAAATGTATGGTATTTACTCTGTTCAGGTGTTCCTCTAGGTCATCACCCATTAGATAGATATTATCCACTTAGGACAATGTCTCTCCATCCAAATTTTGAAGTAATTCAGTAACTCTGGCCGAGAACAACCCCGGGCTGTTTTTATACCCCTGGGGGAGTCTACAAAATTGACGTTAAGAGCCTAATGCGGAGAATGCATTTAACTGCCTGCTTTTAGGTGCTATGTTTTGGCGAAAAATTCCATTTGAGATATCTAGTGTTGTTTTGTATTTTTTCTGCACAATGTTATGAATTAATGCGGCACTGTGTGCATTTTGCACTGCAAATGTCTTAGTGCAAGTGTTTAAATGTCTGTAATCCAAAACGAAACAATATGAATTGTCCCTTTTTTATATGTGAAACAAAGGGTTATTCATTTGAGAGGTGTAAGGTTCAATCACCCCTTGATACTCAAGTTTATTTAAGATCTCCCTGACCTGTTTTTTAGCTTCTTGGTTTATTGGATACTGCCAATGTGCAGTCAGACTATTTTTCTTTATGGAATAATGTGGTGGGTTGAATCCTCATCCGATCCAGCATGGTTTTTGTATAATGCATGGGCTAGGGCTACCGCCCACTCCCATGCATATGTATATTTAGATATTTGGGAAGAAGGTCAGAAAATGCTGGTAAAATTACTGTTTCTCCCCTAGGGCAGTCCATGACGAATGCTGGCGGACAATCTTGTTCAGCTAACAAAATGTCATAGCCAAATGTCAGGTTCTCCCAACTGTCCTGGGCTTGTCCTCCATTTGGAGTGTTATTTAATATAACTTATGTGGGACGCTTACCCTTGTATCAGGTGTTTCCACCGTAATATATTAATTCAAGTCCTCTGTCACCAGAACTTCCATCAGGTTCTGGCAAGCTATTGTTACTTCTGCCGCACTGTCTAGCAATGTCAGAGCCCATTCCCCATTCATTAGTTGAGCCCTCAGAATTCTGGGCATTTCTGATCTTTAGAGCTGCAACCTTCTTCTTTTTCAACTGTGGCTTTGGTTTTGGTTTGTCTTTTTTTTGGAAGTATAATCCTGGGTGTGATTCTTGTCTCTGGATTTTGTACGCTCTTCTTGTCTGTCTGACTGTCTTTCCCTCTTCGAGTTTTTCATTGAACCCTGAAAAGAACGAGAGAATTGTGCATCAGTATCCTAATACCTGTAAGGTTTTCTAAAAATATCTCTATTCCTAAAGCTGTACCGCCTTTCAGAGGGCTTCTGTTGAGGAGACCTACCTCTGGATTGAGAACTGTTGTCTTTACCTTTTTGTTTTTTGTTATTGTCCCACTTATTCTTTGATGAAGCAGGTGTCTGCTTTGAGGTGTGTGGTTTTAATGCTTTTCCAACCAAACTATCCCTGCCTTATTCAGCATACGCAGTTTCAATTATTTTTGGTAGTTCGTGTTCCTGTTGTAAAAGACTGCACAAACTTAGGCAATGGCGGATGGCCACTGATGCTGCCTCCCTTTAATATGTGCTAATATTATAGCTAATAGCTGGGCATAATTACCTGGTAATTTCATCCCTAAGTTCAGGGCAGGTTCTGCTGCGTACTCATTTTGAATTTGTCTTAATACATCTGGTATCACAGCTAATGACACGATACCATGTGTTCTGGTTTATACAGCAGCAAAAACTGTACCCTAAGAGATACAATCATCTAATTGTGGTGTTATTCCCGTTGGCAAGCAGATTGTCAGCATTCTGTGTTTTTCATAACTGCTAGTATTCGGGAATACTGCATCTAACTGTGTTCACATTTTGTGGGCACTTCACCCATTACTGGGTGTAAAGATTGTGGTGTCATTTTAGTTGCTGTATTTTTAACTGGAGTTGTATTTGTTGTTACCATTGCTGGCTGGACTATAAGCGTCATGTTTCCGTAACGTTTTACCAATTCTTTGGGAAGTATTAGTAAGTCTTCTCCTGGCATAGTTTCAATGCCAGGATGTGGTGTGTAGGCCTCTAATAATGGCCATATCACTCATTTTCTTCCGAGCGGACTGAGTCTTACTCTATTTCTTGTATGGGGGAGGGCGCCTTAAAACCAGTATAAATGCTCCAGGTAAGTGAGTGGAACTTCAATGTCCTCATACAGACAATATTCTGTTGTTGGACAATATTCCATCATTGGGCGCCATGTAGTGTAGTTCCTATAAAACCTATACAGGATCTACACTTTCGGACAGCATACACTTATAGGATTGGTGTCAGACTGATTCTGAACAACCCCACTGTGTCTGTTTGTCTTTTGTACCAGGTACCTCACAGTGCCACTAGAAATTCCTCTTATCCAGGAGAGAATAGTTCTTGGCAACCATCGAACATGACAACCCTGATCCCTCAGAACAATATGGAAATGTGGAAACAATATACTACCTTTTGCTCAGTCACTCGTGCTAGTTTAGTCGGTCTCAGAGAGATACAGAGAATAAACAGGATGGGCATTTTTAATAAGTATTTATTGAACAGTTTTTACTCTGGTGTAAATGGATGGTATAGCTCTACCATATTGCAATAATCATGAATACATACGAGTACATAAAATACATGATAATAAAAAGATGCATACTCCTACGATGCCTCCCTATCTAGATGTACGTAAGTGTACCTAGCATGTGTGTAGGTGTTAAGCCAAGAATCCCTCTAGGATAGAGTCAATCCCATTATCTGAAGTGGGAGACTGTGGGTCCCCACCCTGGTCTTAAGGTGGACACCCTGCAAGGGATGTTTTAGACCACTGCGAGCTGGAGTGTCTGCATGCAGGAACCTCAGTGTCTCTGGTCAGTTTGTCGGCCGGAAAAGTCACAGTCTCCTCTATCTATCTTTGCAAGCTGTGATGTATATATATCCATAGATCTACCCATGGATCCTGCCTTGCTGTATAACTGTGTCGGTCTAAGGATGACGTTGGACATGAACTTTATACATAAGTATTATAAAGCAGATGGTAGTCCCGCTGTGCTTCAAAGAATCCTCATGCATGATGTATGAGATTTTGAACTAGGGAAAATCTGCATTCTGAATGCAGTGTCATATCTAGGTAAAAGGTCACTCCCTGTAAACTGTTAAGTGTAATGTAGGGAAGAATATAGGTGAAGAGTTATGAGCTACCTGAGCCTATATGGAATATAACAGAATCTCTTAATGAAAATTCCTTTTTCTGGGGGTGAACTCTTTAGAAGTCAGCTGCAGAACATGGTAAAAACCCAGATGAACACAGAAAATCTGTGGCACTTACAAGACAGCCAACAAGGGAAAGGCTGTTTAGAAATTGCAGAGCTTTTGGGCCAGCTTTACAATACAAAACTGCAAACCAGCCCTCTTGAGAGAGGGTATGTGGCCGGGATGTATCTCCTTCAGGTAAAACCCGGTCTCAACAAAAATAGAATGCAGGACAAGCACACCCATCAAAACCATGACTATGCAGCAACATCAGATCAACATCCAGTAAGAGGCGGCTGAAGATTTTTTTTAGAACAGTGGGAAAGTTCAATCTCAGTGTTGCAGAGCATTTGAGAAGGATGCCAGGTAGTATTGCAGACTATCCCTCTAGGTTTACTTTGTTAAACTGCCGTCCCTGCCCAAACTCTGAAAAGAGAAAGGATCCATGAGTAGCTGCCTGATGAAAGCAATAGTACAAGTTAATTTTTATCAGAAGGGGAAAAGATTGTAATTAATACTTTTTCTTGTACAAAGACCTTCATGGAATTACTAACAGGTACTGGATGTAAAGACAGTGAACTTTTGCATTACTTTTGTGACGTTCAAGATGCCGACCCTTCAGCCAGTTCTAATTATAAGAAAATAGGATTTTGTAGCTTCTTTGTAACCCATCAATGCATACCTTAATATGCTGATTCTCTTTTATGTCCGGGGTAGAATGTTTACAGTTCAAGATACTTAAGTTTGGCCTTTTATCACCCTTGACAGTATCACGTATGTTTTAGCTCCCTTAGTGAGACTAATGCATACAAAGTGAATTCATTTTTTTCATCATTTGGATGATTGGCTATTTTTTCTGAAGTACATCTGCACATGCAAGAAGCTGGTTCAATAACAATTTGTGTTTAATCGCAAAAGCCCCATCTCACTGTGTCTAAAGACCTTTAGTTCTTTGTAGCTCCTGTCAAGACAGTCATAGGACAAGTAATTCTGCTCTTGCGAAGGGACAGATATTGATCAAGGAACCGTCAAGCCAACTGACCTACAGAGCTTAGTTTGCCAGGGACACGGTTAGTATACAGGGGCCAATGCCATCCACTCTGTTCACCTTGCCCTGCTCCATATTTCTCACGTATCCCCTATTAAATCACGTGTAAGCCACTGGGATCTGAGTTTTCAGCAGTTCAATCAGGAGATGCCCAATGAATCCCCATCCATTAGAGTGGTGGTTGAAAAAAGAACCCGGGATTCTCTCTCAATCAATGGTCTCAACCAGAATAGTGACTACAAATTCCAGTTAGGTTTGGGGTGCCTGGCTGGATGAAACTTCGGTGAAGGGTAAGTGATATTTTTAGCAAATAAGCTCCTCTTTCAATTGGATGAAGCTCGAGGCAGCTCACCTAGCACTCTTGATATTGTCTATTTAACTAGGAAAAAACTAAGTTCAGATCAGAAAGGACGAGTTACATAAATCATCAGGGTAGTTGTCAAGTTCAGGCACTAATATGTCTGGCTTTTGAGCAGAACCCCTCCTTCTGCCACTGACGGCAGTACATTTCTTAAGGAAAGAGACTTGAGCGGTAGATCATTTGAGCAGAGTATTTCCTGTCACAAAATAATTGTCATTGACACAGACTGTATTGCAACAGTGAGTGAAGAAGTCTGGTGGACGGGAGAATGCTCTCCTCCCTTTTCTTTGCACAGTTAAGCCCTGCCCAGAAGCATGGAGGGTGGATGCAGTATCATTCAAGTGGCCCAGTGTCTTGGTGTATACTGTACCTATGATACCAAGGATTCTAAGGGTTTTACAGAACTACACAGCTACCTGCCCTGATATCATGGGACTAGATCCCCACTCCCAGATTGCTACACTGGATCAATGGCTCACCACCGCCTGTGATCCAGTGGCCCCCCTGAAGCGCATGGTTATTAACCATTCCCATCAGGCTAACAAATGGTTCTCTCCGGACCTCAAAGCCAAGACATTGGAGGTTAGACAGGCCGAATGCGCCTGGCGCCGTACCTACTCACCCATTAGCCGGGAACACTTCGTCACGGTACTTAAGGAATATAAAACCTCCATACTCACGGCTAAAACCGACTACTTTTCCGGACGCATTCTGGCGCAGAATGCCAGTCTCGTGTGATTTTTTCTACTGTGCATGAGCTAGCTGCTTCAGACAGAACTTCACCCAAAATCCCTCCCTCCCAGGCACTATGTGATTCACTCAATGATTTTTTCATCGACAAGATAATCCTCATCAAAGCCAACATTCCTCCTCCCCCCACTTCTTTTACTTCTCCCCAACCACCCGAAAACCATTGCTCCCTCATTTCCATTCCCCCACTCACCAGAGAGCTGCTGCCTCCCTTACTCAATCGAGTCAAATCGGGCTCTCCGGCTGACATTGCCCCGGCACGCATCCTCAGCCAGTTTTTTCTGGCGAGCCCTACACCTGTTCTGGCCCTCCTGAATAACTGCTTTGCATCAGGCTTTGTCCCGGCTTCCTTCAAGACAGCCACAATCCTCCCAATATTGAAAAAACCTGGAGCAGATTCCTCTTCTCCTGCAAATTATCGTCCCATATCCCTTCTCCCCTACTTGGGAAAAATAGCAGAGTCCCATGCCACCCAGGTGCTTAGCTCCTTCATTGAAAGTAGTAGCTATCTTGCACCCAGCCAGGCGGGCTTCCGCCCCCGGCACTCCACAGAGAAGGTAGTCATCTCAGTAATGGACCAACTCAGGGAGGGCCTGGACTCTAACACTCCTCAAGCCCTGGTCCTCTTGGACTTATCCGCCGCCTTTGACACGGTGGACCATTCCATCCTCTTGTCCCTTGTCAAGGCGGCGGGCATAGGCGGCCAGGCCCTCGCCTGGATAGGCTCTTTCTTGAAGGGACGCACACAGGCGATTCACCTTGGTGAATTTTCAGCCTCACCAAGCAAAGTGAACTGCGGGGTTCCCCAGGGCTCTTCCCTCTCCCCCCTCTTGTTCAACCTCTATATTTTTCCCCTTATTTTTGCACTCCAACAAATGGAGGTCACAGTCTATAACTATGCTGATGACCTCCAGCTCATTTTTAATTTTCCCCTTCTTCTTTTGCTCCTTCTAGCTTCCAGTCGGTCCTTCTGTTTATCCGTGGTTGGATGAATGCAAACCATCTCAAACTCAACCCGGATAAGACAGAACTGATTTTGACTGGGGGCAGTGATAACCCTTGGTCATCTTCCTTTTGGCCTGTTTCCTTTGGTCCCCCCCCTATTCCTTCTCACTCGGTTAAAACCCTAGGGGTCATGCTCAATCCTCAGCTGACCCTTCACTCCCATATTAGTTCTGTTGTTTCTTCCTCTTTTTTCACTCCACGCATTATCAGGAAAGTTTCCCGGTTCTTTTCTCCCTCTGCCCTGAAACTGATTGTTATGGCCATGATTTTATCCAAAATCGATTATGGCAATATCATTTACAACGGCGCACCGGCCTACGCACTCCATCGCCTCCAGCTGGTGCAGAACCAGGCAGCTCGCCTGGTACATGGCCTACCAAAATTCCATCATTCCTCCCCTTTGCTTGCCGCCCTTCACTGGCTCCCAATAAAGCAAAGAGCCCTTTTTAAACTTGGCTGCCTTACTTTCAAGGCCCGGGCTGGCACTGCTCCTGCCTTCATTAACGCAGCCATCACTAACTATATTCCTGCCAGAGATCTGCGCTCTTCTTCCAAATCCCTTTTAGTCATTCCTCGGTTTAAAAAGAAGCGCTCCGGTGGCCAGAAATTCTCGGTGCTCGCCCCTACCTTTTGGAACTCCCTTCCACCCTCCCTCAGATCCTTGTCTTCCTACACAGAATTTCGTAGTAACCTCAAAACTTTTTTGTTTCAGCAAGCATTTAGTTTATAACTTCCCCCCCTCCCTCAATTGAAATCCTATAGCGCCAAGAAACTGCCCAGTGAACGTGCGCTTTATAAATAGCTAAAAATTCAAATTCAAATACAATGCTACTGCTCTGTTTGTTGTCCCTGGTTTACACAGCTCTTACAGTTTACAACCTAACCTCATTGGGTAATTTCCGTAGAAAATCCATTCACTCAACTATAATGAAAGGTAAGATTTGGTAGCTTGGGGTTTTCCAGAAAAGTTGCAGATTTTATTGGGAGGGAGCAGAGACGATTTATGGCAGTGCTACCACTCTGACAAAAAATAAATTACATTCACAATTCTGACTTCCTTAGTGGGGTTGCTCATTTTTCTAGACCGGAACAGATGATTCAGTCATGCACGTTTGTGGAGGTTCTGTGTAGATATCTTGCAGATAATGTATCACCTCCTTGGTGCATGTAGTAACTAAAATCGCCAGGCAGCCAAAGTAGTATGGCCAGTCTTGTGTTCTAGCAGGATAGAGACACGGAGTTCTCCACCCCCAGATCAGATATAGGGTCCCAGTGAGAAATCTACATACGCGTTGTCAAGCACATGAAAGGGAACCATCTATTTTATCCCGTAATTATTGTGCCCAGAGGACACAGTTGTCTCTGCAGACGGACCCCTACATTTACCATGTTAAAGGCACATAAAAAAAGACTTTTGCCCCTGAGCTAGTTGTCACCCATGATGGGTCTTCGTGTTGCCTGATGAGAACACAGTAGTTAATTCCCTACGGAATAGCACGCTGTGGGTTCTGCAGCAGAACCACATACTCTGCTGAAGGTGCACAAGTACTAGTGACACACCTCCCGTGAGACTGCAGATGCTGAAACCATTGGGAGGAAACCACATAAGTCTTTAAGCAATAACGGGAAAGGGGGGCACTTCTGCTTAGTGCAAGGTTTTTTTCCTACAAGAAGGTGTGGCAGCACTGTTCGGAGGAGCACCTGCTGTGGCAATGCTTGAGGGCCTTGACATCACATCACAAAGATTGACTTAAGGCCAGTGGCAACTGGTTTGATTGTCAGAGCCAGGACCAGCATGGGACGGGGCGCCATTATGGCGGTTGCCCTAGCCCCGAGACCCACAAGAGCGGGAGGGGGGACGCGTCACCAGTGACGCGGACCCCTTCGTGACCGGCTGCCAATGGGCGTCGCGCCTAGAACAGTGAACCGGAAGCGCTTCAGCGCTTCAGCGCCTCCGGTTCAGAGCCTTCCCAGAAGTCTCCCCAGGGCTCCACAACCCTTAAAAGCGGGAGCCCGCGAGTAAGGCAGCCTCTTGGTTTTGCTGCTGCCGCCACCTCGTCACCCACGCACGGGCCGGCTGGCCCCCACCCGTCCCTTTAATCTTTTTGCCCACCCACCATCCCTAAAGCAGGATTTCTGGGTAGCTGTTTTTTCTGCCGATATTGTATTAGTTGTTGAGGGGTCATAGGGAGTACCCGACCATAATGGCTGTGGGCTACGAGAGTGAGTGCAAGTCCACAGACTTGCAGGCCTCATCCTTTGGTGTCCTGAGGTCTGGCACATTGTGGAGTGGAGGTTAATGATCAACATCCGGTCGCAACCAGCTAAAGGGCAGCTGTTGCAATACTGTTCCCATACTTAGCATGATTTAATGCTGATAAATATGACTGCCTGAGCTGTGTGATGTCACTGTGTTGGGTCAATAATGCGGCAGCTCATCCACCTTCAGCCAATGGCGTTTAACACAGGCCCCTGCAACGCAGGCAGCCCCCAAACCTTCAGGGAGCCCCCATTCAGACAAATGCCAATAAATATATCTTAATATGCCAGAGACTCGGGGACCCCTCATCACATTCTGTTACACCACTGCCTTTAGCATCAGTTTGCCCACTGGCCTTACCCGAGCCCACTTACTGTTCTGAAAGCTGAAGGTTGTCTAACTAGCTTACATCATGTTTGAGCTTTAATATTTACTCTGAGATTCTGTGAAATATGTTTTCCATCTTCCTCATAGTCATTTCATTCCATTGCGCGTGTCACTTCATGAAGATTATTCGATTGCATTAACTTTGAAAGGTCTTGGAAACAGGGTGCCCCCGGCAAAGGGGAGACTGGATAATTGCAAAAATATATTCAGGAATATACAAATAATATTTATTTTCAAAATGTTGGTCCTCTTCTGTCTCTCTCGCACTCACTCCGTCTCCTGACAATTTTCATCAGACAAAATTCTGAATATAAAAACAATTGCTAATGCATTTCATCGCCGATACGATTTTCACTTGATGCTTATGGTTTGAACTTGCATTAACCTCTTTCTCTCACTTGTTAGACTGCCACATTATCTTTGTTTTCGCAGGGCAGCGTAGAGGAACTCGTGTTAATTCCCCTAGACCGCCCGCTGTTAATGATAGGACATTCTGACAAATAAAACCCCTCTAAGGCAAGTGTCTAAAGAACGTAAATCCAGGCCCGTATGTCACAATAAGTGAGTAGCCAGAGCTCTTCCAGCACCAGCATTCTAATCGTGGTAATCTGCTCTGCCCCCTGTGTAACAGATATAATTATGTTAACAGCTTTCCTACTCAGTCTCAATGCTTTTCCATTATGAAACCAGCTTCTTTTAATTAGCCTGATGAAGTAAATTAGCACTTATAAGGACTGCTGGGTATAAGGGGATCTCTCTTTTCTCGCCATCTACTTAATCCTCAGTCAATGTCTCGATTTACCTGCCTGGCAAATGTGAAAATGTTGCAAGACTCTAAGAACCTTCTCTCATACGTTTACTTTCTTGTTTTCAAATAATACCATGGTTGGATTTTCTCTTTGTCGGGTTGCTTTAGGAATGTGCATGGTATATGCGTATATGCCTCTGTTTAGTGATGATACTGGTTTGACTTTTCTATTAGTCAACATGTTTTTGTAGAATATGCTAGCAGACAATGGCACCCATTGAAAAAAATAAAGGTAACATCTATACTACTATTATAAAGAAAGAACTTTAAACCTTTCAGGCGGATAAACTCGGAAACCACAGCGCCAATCCACACACCCGATACATCGTTGAAATTGTCAGGGTGTGCAGATGGACATAGGCTATATAAATTTAAAAAATATACGTTATTTAAAAAATTTACGAGAAAAACAAAAGTGGTCCCATGGAAGTAGCGCCGGCCATGACGTGCGTGCTGACATCAGGAGCGCGGGGAGGAGCGACGTCCAGGAGCGCGAGGAGGAGCGGCGGACATGAGCACGGGGAGGAGCAGGGGACAGGCGGGGAGGAGCGGTGAGGAGTGGCAGACAGGCTGGGAGGAGCGGCGGACAGGCGGGGAGGAGAGGGGAGGAGCGGTGAGGAGCGGCGAGGAGCGGCGGACCGGTGAACTCAGGAGTACGGGGAGGTTCGGCGGATGAGGTAAGGCTCCGGGGGACCCACGGACAATGTCAGGGCGGGCGGGGGCCCTGAAGCCAAGGTCGGGATGGGCTGCTACTCCGGGGGACCCACGGACAATGTCGGGGCGGGTGGGGGACGGGGCAGGCGGGGGCCCTGAAGCCTGATTGCTCCCGGACAAGGTCGGGACGGGCTGCTAGTTTTCAATATTCCCATTTACAGTGTGATTTGAAGTAAACTGAGCCCAAAGCCACATTAGGTATTCACTCACTTGCCGCCCAATTACTCACTCATTTATTATACGTGCTGATACACTTGCACCAAAACACATTTTGAAATGGTACCTTTTCACTTTGAAATTATTCGAATATGGTCTGATGGTCTGAGAACCCAAGATACTCTAATCACCCATGTGGTTCAGATACTTGACCAATTTACTTCAGAAAGCCTTCGCCGGGCACTGCCCTCTACCATGGTGCTTTACAACAACGACATTGTATGTGTCTCGGACATAGGGCCTGTGACAAACGTGACGCTCTCCCCTATTATTACCTGTATTATATTCAATGGCACTTGTAATACGACGGATGCAATATCTGTCATGTTTGTGATGGAGTAACCTGCCCGCCAAACTCTAAATCAGGACCATAGTGTGATAGAAGCCTTAGATGCCCCTTGCTCTATTCATAGGTCTCTGCACACAACAGATGCATTAAATACAAGTCTAGGAAGATGTGCTACGCTAAATACATACTTCAAGTAAAATTCGAGCACAGGCTAAAGGAAGTAGACCCTTACACTTTGTCTTTGTGAAATAAAATGCAAGGGTGCCAGAAAGAAGATTGACAATGTTTCAAACTATTACCAACCTCGTTCTGTGACACATTTGCACAAGCTTGCTGTGTCAATAAAGTAGTGTAGTAACTAAACATTTCAGCAGGATGGCACTGTCTAAAACTTTGCCCCACCATTCGGTGTTGTCCCTGTGTTAACTCAAATAATAACAGCGACAAGATTTCTTTCATGCATGCTGACCAACAACACCCAACGTCATCCTAAATTACATGAGGAAGCTAAGGGGCCTTAAAAGACCACATACAGCTTTAGTGCAGCCAGGATGGGATCAATTCAGAGATTTTTTAACTAAACACAGTCAAAATGGAGACATGGTTTTCAAGCCTGTGGATCCGGATTCCCTTCAATACACCTGGTTACAAAGGGAACCAGCTCCCAAGAACACAGCTTCACCATGGAAGATATATATGGCTCGTCACCATGTCAACTTTTACAACTGGTTACATTTTTGCACAGTTCCCCCTCCACTGCCGCCTCATATGATAGTTCTCATCCTCATAGTGGTGTTGCCTTGACTTGGCTAGACTAACAAGTACGTTTTCCTGCCAGTGAATTGTTGCTGTGAGAGAAGTATGGTCTTAAGATATTAATAGCAAGTATATGATTACTATGGGTATATATGAACTATATGATGCTAATACATGCTTTTCATACTACAGCTGTGAACCTGTTCCATTGAATGTAATGGAGACAGCTCCTGGTGTTTTTTTTTTTTTATCCTTCTTAACATCTTATACCTTTGACTACCATCCTGTACAATCTTATCAATAAACACCTATTACTACAAGAACCTACGTGGACTGCATCTATATTTACTTCACTACAGAATTAGCGACGAGGATGGATATTACTACAAGAACCTACGTGGACATCATCATTATTTACTTCAGTACAGAATTGGCTACGATTTGGGCACTATAGATTTTGCTTACTTTAAATTTCAAGCAACAACAAATGGACTTTCTACAACAAGGTAACCATTTAAGTTTTAATTTCTCCAATTGACTTTATAGCATACTGACACGCTAAAAAAAAAACCCCACCAGTGACCATTCCACCTTAAAGGTCGCCCTCATCTCAACAAGCCAGTCCCTGCTGTACAGTCCTGCTGTAATTTCCTGCTACCTTTAAAGGCTGGTTCCAAGAAGCCTAATTTCCTGACTTCCAGTTCCTTTCCTTCTCTTTGTGACTTTTCATGCTGTTCCTATTTTACCTGTGTGCCCTCAGCACCTTATTGCTATTACACGTGCCTGCTTTAACGTAATCAAAAAACTACTTTGGTGAGCATTTGAAATTCTTATGGGCATTTCGGAACAAGGAAATATACACACTGTTTGAAGCAAAGTCAAAGCTCTATTGTTGTATGCTCGCTAAGCAACTATGTTGGGGATTTGTTAACTCCATTAATGTTTCCAAGCAAAGCTATGGAGCGCGTTTCAAGTTTGTGAAATATCCAAGTTTGATAGTAGTCAGTTGGATCTGGATAGTGTATTGGGCTTTCTCTTGATGTTCTTTTTGACACATTGTGAATTACATTAAAAAATATAATAATATTAAGTGTCCTACCTGTGAAGTTCGTTGAAACCAGCTCGAGCCTCTCCTCTTTAAAAGTTGTTCCTTGTGCATATTTCATTCTGCTTCTTCCATGGACCTCTGTGACGTCGCTTTCATTCCTTCTATGTTCTGTCCTCTTCTTTTCTGTCATTTTTCAGGGAAAAGATGTATTTTATGTTCTATCTCCTTCTATCTCCTATATGTTCCAACTCTTATCTCCGTCATTATGTTCTTTCTTCGTCGCTTATCTTTTATCCACCTATTATTCTTTGCAGAACTTCTATTCTCCATTTACAGTTTTTCCTTTTCCTTCTTCTTAACTCTGTTTCCTTCTGCCTTGCATTCTCCTTTCTTATGTTGTTTCCTTTTGTCCTCTGGTATCCCATTTTCTGATGATATGTGTACATTGCACATTGTACATTTTAGTTGTTATTATAAAAGGTATAAAAGGTCGAAGATGTGTAGTGATTGCTACTCATCCTGTCTTGCTCATCCTCTGCTGTCACCATGTGGAATGTTAATATTCATGATGACACATTAGAATGTTGGGTTCCTAGCTCTGAGAATTCAGTTGGGAGCTTGGGGCTGAGCTGTAAGGAGACAGCTCCTGGTGGGTTTTTTATCCTTCATAACATCTTATACCTTTGTCTACCATCCTGTACGATCTTATCAACAAACACCTATTACTACAAGAACCTAGGTGGACTTCATCTTCATTTACTTCACTACAATTTGCTTTAAAGTTAAGAAGAAATAGCAAGTTTAATTTCAGCATAGATAGTGGGAAATACACAAGGTTTTGAAAGCTAAATCATATATAATATTAGACATTACCTTCAAATGTCAACTTAATAACCATACTAAAATTATTTTCTTTTTTTAGATATCAAAACTCCTGCCGTAAAGATTAACCCCCAGCAGTGCAACCAGGCAGTGGGACAATATTCAGGGTCTCTGTTTCTTGTCCCATTTCCCTTTCCCCAAGTCAACTGTTAACCAATACATTAATAGTGTGAGGTTGTCTGTGGGTACAGTAAATTGTGGAAGCCCAAATTGATTCTATTGGATTTGGATTGCAAGGATAGTGCATCTTGACAACATCATGTGGTGAATAAGAAAGGAATAGATTGATATCTGCCTTTTGCTCTGCGCTACATTAACTTACCAGAACAACCCTTATCTGCTAGCTGATGTCACTGTTTGGTATTCAAAAGCTTGGTGACCTTCCATAAGTCACGGTAATATTAATTTGTTTCTATATATTATTTTCAACATTTCGTCTGCAGTTTTTGAGTGTTATTATTATCCAATTAAACGTTACTCAGATAACAAATCTAGGAAAGAATGAAGGCTGAGTTGGCTTTTCCAGAATTCAGTCAATCAATCAATCAGGGTTTTTTAGAACGCACTACTCACCCATTAGGGTCTCAAGGTGCTGAGGGGTGGGTGTGAGCTGCTCCAGTTGGGTCATTCGAAGAGCCAGGTCTTGAGGTATTTCCTAAATTGGTGCAATGTTGAGTTTTGCTGGAGGATAAGAGGTAGATGTTCCAGGTCTTGGCTCTTTAGAAGCGTGGGAAGGTGGTTAGGGAGAGATTGGCTGAGCAGAAGTTTTTTGTTGGGGGCATGGAAGTAGATGCGGTCATTGAGGTATTGGGGTCTGGTGTTGTGGAGGGCCTAGTAGGCGTGTGCGAGCAGCTTAAAAGTTATTCTTCTTTCGACGTGGAGCCAGTGGAGGTTGCAGAGATGTTGGGTGATGGGGTTGTCCCATGGGATATCGAGGATTAGTCTGGCTGCAGCATTCTGGGTGGTCTGCAGTTTGCAGAGGAGTTTCTTGTTGATTCTGGCGTAGAGGGCATTGCCATAGTCCACTCTGCTGGTGAAGAGTGAGTGAGTGACAGTTTTCCTGGAGTTGTGGTGGATCAACTTGAATGTTTTGCATAGTATGCAGAGGGTTTTGTAGCATGCGGAGAAGACGGCGTTGATCTGGCGATTCATGTTGAGTGATGAGTCTAGTATGATGCTGAGGTTATGTGCATGGTCAGTTGGGGTGGGTGGGTTTCCAAGGGTGGGGGCCACCAGGTGTTGTCACATGCAGAGGGGGTGGAGCCTAGGATAAGGACTTCAGTTTTAACCGTGTTGAGTTTCAGGCAGCTGTTCCTCATCCAGGATGCAACCGATTTCATCCCTTCTTCCTTCCTTGGGGAGGGGGAGGGGGAGCTGGGTATCATCGGCATAGGAGAAGATGTTGAGCCTGTGGTTTCTGGCAATGGTTGTGAGGGGGGCCATGTAGATGTTGAAGAGGGTGGGGCTGAGGGAGGATCCTTGGGGTACTCCGCAACTGATCTCTGCCAATTCTGAGATAAAGGGCAGGAGCCTTATTCTCTGCGTTCTGCCTGTGTGGAATGATTTTAGCCAGTCTAGGGCCTTTCCATGGGTGTTGGCGTCGTGGAGTCTGGTGGCTAGTGTGCGGTGGAAGACGGTGTTGAAGGCTGCTGATAGGTCCATGAGGATGAGGGCTGCCGTTTTGGCCAAGTCGAGGAGGGCGTGGATGTCATCTGTGGCAGCAAAGAGGGCAGTCTTAGTGATGTGGTTGCTGCGGTATCCAGTTTGAGAGGTGTCTAGAATGTTGTTGGATTAGATGAAGTGTGCTAGCTGCGTGTTGACAGCCTTTTTGATGACCTCGGCTGCAAAAGGGAGTAGTTAGATAGACCTGAGGTTCTTGAGGTCCTTTGGGTCCAAGGAGGGCTTCTTCAGGAGGGGGTTGACTTTGACACTTACAGTTGTCACGAATGTGGCGGTTTCCAGGGCGCAGTTGATGGTTCGACATAGCTCGGGTGCGATGGCTATGGCGGCCCTGTGAAAGATGTGCAGGGGTCAGAAGGTGCTCCAGAGTGGTTGCTCTTCATGATCTTTAGGGTGTCTTCTGTCATGAGTGGGGTCCAGGTAAGATAGGTCTGTTGGGTAGCGTCACTGTTGGTGAGGATTTTGGGTGGTGCAAAGGTCTTGGTCGTCGAAGTTGCCATAGAGCGTCTTGATCTTGAGGTGAAAGAAGGAGTTGAGTCTGTACAGCGTTCTTGGCAGGGAGGGATGCCAGTTGTTTCGCTGTTGGGTTTGGCAAATTCCAGTTTGATGACGAGGAGTTCCTTGGAGTTATGGGTGTTGGAGAGGAATCTATCTTGACAGAAGTTTTTCATTGTTGATTTGATGAGTTGGTGGTTTGCCATGGTGGCTGTTTTGCAGGCGGAGAGTGGTTCTGGTGTTTTGCTGTTTCTCCACGTCTTTTCCAGTCATCGGCAGGAGCGCTTGGATTCTTGGAGTGCTGTTGTCAAGCAGTTAGCTTTCTTGTTGTGTCATCTTGTGGTGTTCTGGAGGGGGGCGAGAGTGTTGGCGCAGTTGGCATTCCATTGGTGGAGTTTGCTTGCTGCGATGCTGGCATCTGTTGTATTTGGGGGTGGAGTGCAGGTGAGGGTGGAGGTAAGGTGTTATTCAGAGACTTTGTTTTAGATTCTGCATGGGAGGTGGCACGCATGTTTATGTGCTGTGGGTTTAGGAAGGAGAAATGGATGCAGTGGTGGTCAGTCTAGACCAGTTCCGTGGTGTGGCTGAAGAAGATGTTGCTTCCTCCCGCGAGTTGGGGTCGACTGTGTGTCCTGCTGTGTGACATTAAAGCTGAAGCATGAAGGTCAATAAGGATTTCTCTGCTGAGCATTTACCTCATTCAGTATTACTTTTGACTATCTCTTTGTATTCTAGACTCATCTCTCTGGATCCCTGGCATGTACCATCTCAGAACCTAACTTAATCCACCGAAATTTAAGAGGACTAATAAAATCCTTAACTTACATTCTATTTATCTTCTACCTAATTGTCCCAAGAGCTTTTGAAAAATCCACAAGGAGGTGTGGCACTCAACAAGCAAACATAATTACATTAAATTATTTTAAAATAGGTATTACATTCCTAAGAAATGTATTAAACAATGTATATGTGTATATTCTAACCCATATTCATGGTAAGAGTGTGCGACATGTCTCCCATGAAAGCATAACATTCATTTTACTCTTTCCTATGGAAATTCGTATTCAATTTTAGTTTGCATGGGCAGGAATTTAAAAGAGGCAATTCTTTAAAAACTCAGAAAAAGACTTCCACCAGGGGTCAAAGCTTTCCTCCTGATAATAATGGTATTTCCCTCTACATCATGCCTACAATATGTACCTGTAAATACCAAAACATGTGCCAGGACTGATAGTTTCTTTATGATAAACAATTTAATTGTGGTCTTCATAAATAAAACATAAACACCTGCTTAAACATTTGCATCATTTAATGATGTGATTCATTCATTTTCTTTATCACAATTTGTGAAGAAAATAATTGCTGTGTGAAAAAACACTTTAGACAATACTATATACAAATATATACAGAATATACAACAAATTAGACAAGTGAACAAATTGCACTTACACCACATCCATACCTCTTACAACCTTAGCACTCAAACTACAGAAGAATCCCTAGGAGCACCACAGTACAAAAAGAACATTCAAATATAACACAAAAGCCTATAACAAAAATGAGAATTAATTGCATCAACAATGTTTCTACTGGTTGTGCAAATTCCAACTGTCCATTAATGACAATCCAAAATGATCACTTCTTAGTGCAGGTGACCTGGGACTAGGTCGACGCGTTTCGAACCCTCATAATCGTTGGGTTCTCATCAGGACCATACAGACTCTTAAGTCTTCTAAAACCACTCCAATGCGTGGTGTTGCTGTTGTTGGGATCCCTGTGTACAAGGTATCCACTGTTCTAGTTTTCAAACAGCGATCTGACAACAGCATGGACCTATTGCTAGGAGTCCATTTTCTCAATTCCTTTGTCGGGGTTGCCTGGAATGAATTCTTCTCACACAGTGTCATGCAGCAATGCGGGACACGTCCTCCAATGATCAGAGCAATGCTGGAAATGAAATGAAACATTGTTGACGCAATTAATTCTCATTTTTGTTACAGGCTTTTGTGTTATATTTGAATGTTCTTTTTGTACTGTGGTGCTCCTAGGGATTCTTCTGTAGTTTGAATGCTAAGGTTGTAAGAGGTATGGATGTGGTGTAAGTGCAATTTGTTCACTTGTCTAATTTGTTGTATATTCTGTATATATTTGTATATAGTATTGTCTAAAGTGTTTTTTCACACAGCAATTATTTTCTTCAAAAATTGTGATAAAGAAAATGAATGAATCACATCATTAAATGATGCAAATGTTTATGCAGGTGTTTATGTTTTATTCATGAAGACCACAATCAAATTGTTTATCATAAAGAAACTATCAGTCCTGGCACATGTTTTGGTATTTATAGTTGATCTGGTTCAGCCTGACTGGTTATGAGCCGAGGCCCTTTGTTGCTTATTGGTTATACAATATGTACCTGGGAACATGCTTTTACATTAATGGTATCTCAAAGGTTTACCTCACCAGTAAATATCACCACCTTTACTGAATGCATAGTGGAAATACTTATTATGCCAGATTAATCCTAGTGCATTTCAAAATAAATTGTCTCAGGAATAGTTGGAAAAGTATAAACAGCAACACACGTTGACAGATACATCGTCTCTGTAAAACCACATTTCCACCTGCAAGTTGGACAGTTATACAGGTGGTGATGATCATAAGTGGTTGTTACTTCATGTATCATTGTATTAATTTACTACAACTGAAGAAAGCAGTCATCATTAAAGATTGCCTTAAATTCATCCGAACAGAGGTAGAGCTGGGTTTACACTGGTAAAGCAATCGCCCTTGCAGACTCCCTTGTGTTCTTTTGCCAGATCATCCTGTAGCTGGCATTGACAAGGACATCACCTGGGTCCCGGATACTGCCCTTCAGTGGATACTGGCAGGGGAGGTAGTACTCCAAAGTGAGGAGGTTGTGTTTTCCAGATGTGCCCTATCTGCTGTGAGATTTATTAAAGAAGAAGGGAATGATCATGATAGGGTGACAATGTGCATGGGTTACTGACAACTGAAAAGTTATCTGCTACAGAATGCCAAAATATTTGTTATCTGTGTCCCCTTTTTAGCTTGAGCCTATAGCAGTTGCGCGCATGCTGGAGTGGAAGCTCTGTGGAAGCTCTGCCTACTTTCCGCCCATCTTTTTCATTGGCTTAGTTCCTAAATCCTGCCTTCCGATTGGTTTTAGGCTTGTTAGTCCCTCCTTATGACGGGCATGTCGTCATTTGTATCCTTCCATGGCTACTGGCCCCTTTCATTCGAGTGTTACAGAGCATGTTTTATTTATACTGTGAGCACTATTTTCTTCCTGTGCCTCGTGTTCCCGCAGTCTGTGCCTTCCCGCCTGGCCGCACTTCCATTTAAAATGCAATAGTTCTCGCGTAAATGCGAGTCCTATTGCATTGCACATGCTTTTTGTTGGCAGCTGTTGGTGCCACTACTGCATCTATATTTAATATTTACCTAAATACTATTAAAGTGTTTTTGAACAAATGTTGTACAATAACTGTCTCCGTGATTTCACAATAACAACCCCTGAGCCGGAAGTGACATAGACATTAAAATGGCTTGGATGCAGCATTCTAATAATGAGTTCCGGCTACATTGGTGTTTTCTCAGCTGCCGGAAGTGACGTCGTCCTTGAGTTCTAAACCCTCCTTCTCCATGGCCTTCATTTTCAACAGAACTTTAAGAGCTGGCGGTGTCAGCCCTAGCAGGAGAAGTGACGAGGTAGAAAGACTGGCGGAGAGATAATGGGAGGGAGACATGTTTAACTAAACACTGGAAAAAGTGTGGGGTTGAGAGGCAGTTAATCTCAGACAGTCAATGCCTCGAAGTCAGACTAGACTGGAAACACGCATTGCACTTTTCTTTGTTGCTTTGGAGGATTAGCATGGTATAGAGTGTTTATAAACATGTGCACAGGATGCTACTGTTTATTTAAGTATATAATTCATTTGGCGTTCCTAAAAGGTAATATTATTTACAATAGTTATACTTCTGTCAACTAAATATCGGATGAAATTTTGGAAGAATATCGGAGATGTATCTACTGCCCAGCACGTAGTCTAATGTAAGGAAGTAGGGACTAAAGCAAATAAATACACAAACTACACTTTAGATTCAGAGTTATAACAGACAATTTTTTGACAGTAGGCTGTACCCCAGTGCAAAGCAGTAATTTTTGCCAATTTGCTTGATATGTAGTCCACTAAGGTAATTTAAATGTTCATGGAGCCGAATTCCTATTGGGAACAGACAGTGTAGCATGTGTGAAACTCATTTAGGCCCCCTACCTCCCCCGATTACCTACTCCATCTTCCTGGATTTACTTAAGCTTAGAAAAAAATATTTCTGCCCTTTAAAAAAAAAATGGCAACAAAACTATGTGTTACTGCAGTCAAAGAATGTTTCAGGGACAGTTTGAATCTTGAATCACAAATCGAGACCAATTTGCATTGCAAATGCTTTTTAAGAAAGTAACTGGGAATTAGGAACTCTGGGGCATATTACCAAGCAATAGCGATAATTATCGCTATTTCTTAGTTAGAGACAAAATTTTACCGCTGAGTTGCGGCGTTTTTTATCGCAGATAAACCTTGGTACTACCAAGGTTTATCGCAAATGCGATAAAAAACGGCCGCAATGCATGAATATCGCTGAAAAGTCAGCGATATTCATGCATTACCGAGCTAATGCTCTTAGCCATGTTATCCACCTCCCATTGGATAACATGGCTAAGAACTGCTCAGGGCAGGTGTTAGCTTTTGGAGATATTCGGTTTGACTATTAAATAAGGCATTATGATTAAACCCCTCTGTGAATGTAATTAAATGTCACATATGAAAATACAGAGGCAGCGCATTCGATGGAACTTCCACTCAGAAAACCTCTTCATCACCATCTTCAAATGTTATGATATCTCATTTGAGACTCTTTACCAGAAGTCAACTTTCTCGAAATTTACTGACACTAGCAGGCTTGTAAATGGTATGTGGGTTATATGTGCAGTCAAAATGCTCACTTTGAATTTAGGGGTGTTAGGCTTGGCGTGGGTTCCCCAGACGTTTTGCCTGTACCTCCTGCATTTGTGACTGTTTGATGGATTTCGTTTTTGCTGGCTTAGGTGCTTTGGGCACTTTGACACTGCTGTTAACTGTCAAAGTGCAAGTGTTCCCTGTTAACATTGTGATTACGATTGGGTATCCATGATTGGCATATTTAATTTGCTGGTAAGTCCCTAGTAAAGTGCACTGAGTGGGCCAGGTCCTGTAATTCAAATGTTACTAGTGGGCTTGTAGCTCTGGTTGTGCCACCCACAGGAGTAGCCTGTAAATGTGTCTTGGATCTACCATTGTGGTGCTTGCTCACACAGTTGTTAACTGTCATGTTGGACTGGGAGGTAGACCCACTTGCCAGGCCCTAACCTTCCCTTTTCTTACATGTTAGGCACCCCTAAGGTAGGCCCAAGGTACCCCCTTTGGCAAGGTGCAGTGTATGTGAACTGTAGGACATGTGCTGCTGTATGTTACATGTCCTGATAGTGAAACACTGTGTATTGCATTTTTCACAATTGAAAGGCTGTCTGTCCAATAGGATAGCAGGTGAGCTGTACTGTAATATCTTACACGTGTAACTCTCAATGGAGACAACATAGAGAAATGGAATTTAGGCTCTCTGAACTCAGAATTTACTAACACATCTCTTATGACAGGTGGTATTTAAATTTTATGTTTGAAAATGCTTCTTTTAGAAAGTAAGTCTTTTCTTGTTTAACCATTCTGTGTGCCTGTGCCTGTTTGTGTATTCACTGTATGGTTTTGGAGTGACAGGAGCTGGGATGTGCATTCACTCTAGACAGTCCCCAAAGGGGGTTGAGCTGTGTCCTGACTTTCTTGGGTTGACCATAGTTGGGCTGAATAGACCTGGGCTGCATTTATAGTAGTGGGAGGAGTTTCACTAGCACCTAAACAGGTTGTGTCTCCTTTGTACAATGGTGTCTCCACCTCCTGTAGGAAAGCAGGGCCAGAGAGGAAAGAACTGGTTTGTACTGGACTCAGATACCCTTGCCATAAAGATAACAAAGAGAAAATGGGCTATAAGTATTGAACCCTAAACCCCAAAGAACTAGATTACTTTTGGGCTCTAGAGGAACCTCTGCCAAGGAGAAGAGCTGTAAGGAGGAGTGCTGCCTCATTTCTGTATGTGCTTTGCTGGGTTGGCCTGCAGTTGCTATTTCTGCCAAGGAGAGGCCAAAGACTCTATGGAATCCTGTGTTCAAAAGGGCACCAATTCCAGTTCCTGGGCCCTGAGAAGTGTGTTGTCACTGCTGCAAAGAAAAACGACTCCCATGGCGTTAGTGAAACCGCCAGTGACGCCAAGACCTGCACTGCGGCTGGGGGTTTTAGTTTGGATTTGTACCTGTCATGAGGTCGGAATAGCCCCAGGTGGAACTATTTTGTTTCAACAGTTCTATTTTTGAAGCATCCATTTTAAAAGTGATATTTTTTTTACATGTATGTTTGATTTTTGTTGTTTTGGTCTTGTTTAGGTTAGATAAAGATGCTTTATTTTTCTAAACTGGTGTGATGTCCTTTTGTGGTGTTTTCACTTGTGTTACTGCGTGTTGGCGGTGCAAATACTTTACACATTGCCTTTGGGATAAGTCCATCTGCTCAGGCCAGGCTACCAAGGGGGTGAGCAGGGGTTATCCAAAGTGTGTAACTCCCATACCCTAACTAGAAGCAAGGGTCCCTAAGTGTGGCAAAGACGCATACCTCTGCCAATTAGAGGCCCCTATTTCTAACACTGGTAGTCAGCGATGAGGATTTGAGCTTGTATTTGCACTATACTCACAGTAATTGGTGTACTAGTATGGCACAGATGATATGAAAAACAATGGTCCTAGACTATTAATTAGATTGATGTTATCAAGAAAAACATTTTAAATAAGGAGAATGCGATTAAATCTGCATACTTAGAATCAAGCTGTGTGGGAGAAAGAAATATTTAAGATGGTTGTTATACTCTGCGTATTACATGCAGAAAACAGTACCCAAAGGAGGACAATTGTGTTCTCATGAACAGGTATAAGGTAAACACAATATCCACATTATAAATTTTTATCAAAAATCGATTCCATTTATTTACAAAATCAAAACAATGACAATTCTATTTGTACACGGCGCAAGGACTATAAGAGTTATAGTCAAGGGTGAAGAAAGGGGTGCTCAAGTGAAGAGAAGGAGTGAAAAAGCAATCATAAAATACAATTTCAATATTTACAAAACACAACAAAGCGGTAATACTCCCGCTAGTTGAACAAGCCTGTCCAAATTTCTTCAAGGGCAAAGAATGGAGGGAAAGGGGAGCAAATACGGGTACAGGCACTTTAAATAAAGGGCGTCGGCTTTTCGACCCTGATGCTTTCGGGATTTTTGTTTCCTCAGCTGCGGGTCTTCTTCAGGACGTGGGCAAGGGGTGGGGAGTGGGGGAAAAGCTTGGCCGTAATCCCACTGAATGTCTGGATCAGCCACCTAAGGTATAAAGACGGGGGAGGTTTTAACCAAAATTCAGTTTTCGCTGATTCCTATTATAAGTAGATTGTTGGGTACATTACCAATGAAGCTGGATAGGTACGACTCCCTCCAAGCTTTTGGGTTTCACCTATCGGGTAAAAACAAAGTGGGACATAGGTCAGCGCCCTTCTCCCACGGGCTACTGGCTTCAAATGTACAGTCCACTTACAGTTAGAGGGGTTATTCAACTCACCTAACTGTTGATAGAATGATCCTATGCAGATTTGGCTTGTATTCCGGATACTAGGACCTGTGGGGGACGAACGATACTAATTAGTCCCCGATGGGGGGGGACCTATAGTGCCTTAGGGCCCAGGGTCAGTGTCACGGTACACTTACCAATGTCCGGTGGGTCAAGGATAGTATTCTACCGGCGCCCCCACGGGCACTCCGTTAGTGTAAATAGTTTTGGCCACCGCTTCTGTCAATCTGTATAGACGTTTGGCCTGATGGTTGGATTACTTCTATTTCGTCTTGAATTTGGAACAGGTACAAGTGTTACCTAGTTAAAAGTAAGAGGCAGAGGAGTTCCATTAGAAACTTCTTCTGTCCGTTTTTAAAAACAAAAAATTGTTGTAGAATTACAACTATCGTGGAGTGGTGCATGCTATCTCCTAGTTGCTGTTTCTTACCTTAGCATCTTCGAGAGAGTATTGGAAGGGAACGGGCAATTTGTCACCGTTTGGATTGTCGGACGAAGAAAAGCGTCCGGTCACAGCTCCTACTTCCGCGTTGTGACTATAATCACGTGTGAGCCTGTCGACCAATGGCATATGACTATGTCTAGAGGTCGACCATAGAGGAAGGACTACGATGTTAGCGTGAAGGACTGCTCTGTTTCATGGATAACGAGAGGGGACTTGTGTATTCCGATGTGCATTTAAGTCTTTTAGATCATCTTTACAGTGATGTTATATCACAATAGGTTCAAGTGTAACACCCTTGGTATTTATACCGCTTGAATAAGTATATATGCACTTGTATCAAAATTATTTAAAGAAAATTTTTCATTTTATCACGCAATTCTTCCTTATATTTAACATAAGATTATACATTAAACGATGATACAACATTTAGACAAACAAATGTTACAGTTGAAGAAATCGAGTGTTTGGGGTGAAACCCGCTATGTTCAGATAATTATCGATCCAGTGAAATCACCAGGTCTGGTAGTCACAGTTGGTAATCAGAAAATGTTTCAACCATTCCTAATTGCTGCCATTTGCCTCAAGACCTCTTCACGGTCATTAAGGCCTCGATTTACAGTATCAAACAGGTGCATCCAACGACATTCACGGATGCTCAGAAGTTTGGCATAGTCACCACCACGGTGATTCTTTGTCACCTTCTCTATTATCCACCAAGTGAAACTTTCAGGTTGGTGGTTAAATTGCAGGAAATGATCCACTAGTGGTGCACCTGATACCTTGCAGCGTATTTTGCTGCAGTGTTGTAGTATACGAGTTTTGGTTTTTTGAGTGGCTTGTCCAATGTACATGAAGCCGCAGGGACACATTATGGCATAAATGGCACCCATTGTGTTACAGTTAGTGTGTTGTTGGAGTGTGTGCGTATAGTTATTGTAAGTACATGTTTTACATTCAGATGCCATTGTGCATGCCTTGCAACCTCCACACTTAAAATGGCCCAATACTTGGGGGATGTTCCACAGTGATGTTTGGCTGTCAGTCTTATTTTGTGTCAACATGGAGTGCACCACATAATCTTTAACACTCCTACCTTTGCGGAATGCATGCATCGGAGGTTCAACTATGCCTATCTTGTCAGCTACTAAGTGCCAGTGTGTATTGATGGATGGTTTAATCTCTGAACTGCGTGTATTGAAGGTCGTGACACATACGAGTCTGTTGTCTGTGTTGTTGGATTTCTGTTTAGGTTGTAATAGGGACTCTCTATTGTTAAACCATGCTCGTTTACGAGCTTTTCTGATCATACTCCTAGGGTATCCTCTTTCCATTAGTCTTTTCATTAGGACATCAGATTCCTTAAAATAGTCATGCTTTTTTGTGCAATTACGCCGCAGCCTCAGGAATTGCCCAAAGGGCAGGTTATCCCTGAGGTTGCGGGGATGGTGGCTGGAGTATCTGAGGGGTGTATTCTTTTCAGAGGATTTCCTAAAGAGTGTGGTATTCAGGGCACCGTTTTCTTCTTTGATAGTTAGGTCAAGGAAGTTTATGATGTTATTACTGTTTTCAAGAGTGAATTGTATGTTGGTATCTCTTTCGTTCAGCCAAGTGTGGAAAGACATTAGTTCATCCACTGTGCCCCTCCATATGAGGAGCACGTCGTCTATATATCAACGCCATTCTGTGATTTTTGTTCTATAGGGGTTATTGTCATGCAGAATCCATTGGTGCTCAAAGGCATCCATAAAGATAATTGCGAGGTTCGGAGCAAAGCTGGCCCCCATAGCTACTCCACTTGTTTGTTCATAGAACTTTCCATCAAAGATAAAGTAGTTCCGTCTCATTGCTATTTCCAACAATGATAAGATAAAATTGGTGGGAACCCTATGTGGACGTGTTCTACTATCCAGTGCTATTTCAATCGTGGTCATTGCGGCTTGTTGTGGGATACTCGTATATAAGGACGAAATGTCCATTGTTACGAGTAATTCTCGGGCTAGATCAAAGGGCTTGCCATCTATCAGTTGGATTACTTGCATGGTGTCTCGTAGATAGCAACTGGTTGATTCCGCGATGGGCTTTAGAAAAATATCTATGAATTTGCATAGTGGTTCCAGGATCTAACCACACCCTGAAATAATTGGCCTCCCTGGTGGTGCAGCTAGATCCTTATGTATTTTGGGTACTGTGTATATTGTTGGAATACGGGGGTGTGTATTGTTCAAATATTCACATTCTAATTTAGTGATTATACCCTCCTGATAGGCTATGTCCGTCAACCCTCTGATTGAGATTGCTATGTCGTTTGTGGGGTCTTTTGGAAGTCTCCTATAGTTGCCTTCTTTCGATAGTTGGGAGAGAATCTCAGCCTTGTATGTATCTCTCCCCTGGATTACTATAGCCCCACCCTTATCTGCGGGCTTTATTACTATTTCACGGTTGTTGTTTAAGTTGTTCAGTGCCTGCCGTTCGGTCTTCGAGATGTTGTATTTGACGTATTTTTTGTCTTTGAGCAAATTGGTGATGTCCCCCAACACCATTTGTTCATAGGCTAGAATCCTAGGTGGCATCATGTGTGTTGGGGGAGTGAAGGTGGAAGGTGGTCTCAGGCCAGTGCTGCTGGTTAGGTTGCTGTGGGGTGTCTTATTGAAATGATATTTTAGACGAACCTTACGGAAGAATTGGAAAAGTTCCAATTTCAAATTGAAGCTATTTGGTAAACTGGTGGGGACAAATGACAGGCCTTTTTCTAACACTTGTTGTTCCTCATACGTCAGATTGTAGTTTGACAAATTAACAAGGGGGCTGCTGTGTGGCGGTGTTGTATTCATGCCTACCATCTGTAATGTTGTGAGCGTGTTCTTATATCGCCATGGGATTCCTGTCCAAAGTGTACTTGTTTGCCTCTCCCTCGGTTCCAAGTTTGTTGTCCCATGTTCTGTTTCCATGAGGCTCGGCCACGACCCCCGGGTCGTCCCCAGGGGCGTCCCCGCCCTCGTTGATCCGACCATGTGTCCTGTTCTAAAAAAGGCTGATCCCCCTTCTTGTCCCGCAGTACTGGTGGATGGTTGGTCTGTCTCCGAACCACTACTGACTGATGAGTTGGAGAATGTGTTGTATCTACGGTATCCCCCTCTGCCTCTGGTTGTGTAGGTGCCTCTTGATTCCTGATTGTAATACCCCTCGGTTAGGTAAGGATAGACCTTCTTTTTATCAAAGACTTTGATATCATTGGCTAGTTTATCTAGTTTGAAAGATTGTGTGACTGTATCAAATTCTTTCAGAGTTTTGTCTAACTTCTCTAAGGTTTCCTTTGCGTTCTTTAAGGCTGTATCCTCAGTAATTTCCCTCCTTAGCTCGGCTATTTCTTTAATCAAACGATTGACTTCTTCTAATGCAGTTTCAACCCCAAGCACCATCCAGTGCCTGGAGCAATTATTGGATATAAAACTGAATTTGCCTTTAAATACCGGGTTGTCCACAAATATTGCTGGTTCGTTCCGAACCTGGAGCCCTACTGGGATGACGTTGGCTTGAAGATATTGAGCCATTGCGTGTCCGTGGAGTCTTGTTCTTACAAGCTTTTTCTCTAGTCGTTCCAACTTGTTGATTTTGTCACTTAGTGTTGGATCTATTAAACTGACTGGTCTACCTAGGAAGCTACCCCCTCCCTGTTCGCCAATCAGTGTTTTGATATAATCTTCACTGTATGTTAATGTTTCATTATCAACCATGTCTGGTGGTTGAGAATGAATTTATTCGATTTCAAAAAATCTTGTTACATACATCAAATGGTGAAACATATAATACAAACAATTAACAAATCACAATTACAACCCTCGCAGGTATACCTGCACAAGAGACCATTAAATCAATGGGGTGTCGCCCACAAAATCAAAGGACCTGGGTATAAATGATATGAAAAACAATGGTCCTAGACTATTAATTAGATTGATGTTATCAAGAAAAACATTTTAAATAAGGAGAATGCGATTAAATCTGCATACTTAGAATCAAGCTGTGTGGGAGAAAGAAATATTTAAGATGGTTGTTATACTCTGCGTATTACATGCAGAAAACAGTACCCAAAGGAGGACAATTGTGTTTTCATGAACAGGTATAAGGTAAACACAATATCCATTATAAATTTTTATCAAAAATCGATTCGATTTATTTACAAAATCAAAACAATGACAATTCTATTTGTACACGGCGCAAGGACTATAAGAGTTATAGTCAAGGGTGAAGAAAGGGGTGCTCAAGTGAAGAGGAGTGAAAAAGCAATCATAAAATACAATTTCAATATTTACAAAACACAACAAAGCGGTAATACTCCCGCTAGTTGAACAAGCCTGTCCAAATTTCTTCAAGGGCAAAGAATGGAGGGAAAGGGGAGCAAATACGGGTACAGGCACTTTAAATCAAGGGCGTCGACGTTTCGACCCTGATGCTTTCGGGATTTTTGTTTCCTCAGCTGCGGGTCTTCTTCAGGACGTGGGCAAGGGGTGGGGAGTGAGGGAAAAGCTTGGCCGTAATCCCACTGAATGTCTGGATCAGCCACCTAAGGTATAAAGACGGGGGAGGTTTTAACCAAAATTCAGTTTTCGCTGATTCCTATTATAAGTAGATTGTTGGTTACATTACCAATGAAGCTGGATAGGTACGACTCCCTCCAAGCTTTTGGGTTTCACCTATCGGGTAAAAACAAAGTGGGACATAGGTCAGCGCCCTTCTCCCACGGGCTACTGGCTTCAAATGTACAGTCCACTTACAGTTAGAGGGGTTATTCAACTCACCTAACTGTTGATAGAATGATCCTATGCAGATTTGGCTTGTATTCCGGATACTAGGACCTGTGGGGGACGAACAATACTAATTAGTCCCCGATGGGGGGGGACCTATAGTGCCTTAGGGCCCAGGGTCAGTGTCACGGTACACTTACCAATGTCCGGTGGGTCAAGGATAGTATGCTACCGGCGCCCCCACGGGCACTCCGGTAGTGTAAATAGTTTTGGCCACCGCTTCTGTCAATCTGTATAGACGTTTGGCCTGATGGTTGGATTACTTCTATTTCGTCTTGAATTTGGAACAGGTACAAGTGTTACCTAGTTAAAAGTAAGAGGCAGAGGAGTTCCATTAGAAACTTCTTCTGTCCGTTTTTAAAAACAAAAAATTGTTGTAGAATTACAACTAGCGTGGAGTGGTGCATGCTATCTCCTAGTTGCTGTTTCTTACCTTAGCATCTTCGAGAGAGTATTGGAAGGGAACGGGCAATTTGTCACCGTTTGGATTGTCGGACGAAGAAAAGCGTCCGCTCACAGCTCCTACTTCCGCGTTGTGACTATAATCACGTGTGAGCCTGTCGACCAATGGCATATGACTATGTCTAGAGGTCGACCATAGAGGAAGGACTATGATGTTAGCGTGAAGGACTGCTCTGTTTCATGGATAACGAGAGGGGACTTGTGTATTCCGATGTGCATTTAAGTCTTTTAGATCATCTTTACAGTGATGTTATATCACAATAGGTTCAAGTGTAACACCCTTGGTATTTATACCGCTTGAATAAGTATATATGCACTTGTATCAAAATTATTTAAAGAAAATTTTTCATTTTATCACGCAATTCTTCCTTACATTTAACATAAGATTATTCATTAAACGATGATACAACATTTAGACAAACAAATGTTACAGTTGAAGAAATCGAGTGTTTGGGGTGAAACCTGCTATGTTCAGATAATTATCGATCCAGTGAAATCACCAGGTCTGGTAGTCACAGTTGGTAATCAGAAAATGTTTCAACCATTCCTAATTGCTGCCATTTGCCTCAAGACCTCTTCACGGTCATTAAGGCCTCGATTTACAGTATCAAACAGGTGCATCCAACGACATTCACGGATGCTCAGAAGTTTGGCATAGTCACCACCACGGTGATTCTTTGTCACCTTCTCTATTATCCACCAAGTAAAATGTTCAGGTTGGTGGTTAAATTGCAGGAAATGATCCACTAGTGGTGCACCTGATACCTTGCAGCGTATTTTGCTGCAGTGTTGTAGTATACGAGTTTTGGTTTTTTGAGTGGTTTGTCCAATGTACATGAAGCCGCAGGGACACATTATGGCATAAATGGCACCCATTGTGTTACAGTTAGTGTGTTGTTGGAGTGTGTGCGTATAGTTATTGTAAGTACATGTTTTACATTCAGATGCCATTGTGCATGCCTTGCAACCTCCACACTTAAAATGGCCCAATACTTGGGGGATGTTCCACAGTGATGTTTGGCTGTCAGTCTTATTTTGTGTCAACATGGAGTGCACCACATAATCTTTAACACTCCTACCTTTGCGGAATGCATGCATCGGAGGTTCAACTATGCCTATCTTGTCAGCTACTAAGTGCCAGTGTGTATTGATGGATTGTTTAATCTCTGAACTGCGTGTATTGAAGGTCGTGACACATACGAGTCTGTTGTCTGTGTTGTTGGATTTCTGTTTAGGTTGTAATAGGGACTCTCTATTGTTAAACCATGCTCGTTTACGAGCTTTTCTGATCATACTCCTAGGGTATCCTCTTTCCATTAGTCTTTTCATTAGGACATCAGATTCCTTAAAATAGTCATGCTTTTTTGTGCAATTACGCCGCAGCCTCAGGAATTGCCCAAAGGGCAGGTTATCCCTGAGGTTGCGGGGATGGTGGCTGGAGTATCTGAGGAGTGTATTCTTTTCAGAGGATTTCCTAAAGAGTGTGGTATACAGGGCACCGTTTTCTTCTTTGATAGTTAGGTCAAGGAAGTTTATGATGTTATTACTGTTTTCGAGAGTGAATTGTATGTTGGTATCTCTTTCGTTCAGCCAAGTGTGGAAAGACATTAGTTCATCCACTGTGCCCCTCCATATGAGGAGCACGTCGTCTATATATCGACGCCATTCTGTGATTTTCGTTCAATAGGGGTTATTGTCATGCAGAATCCATTGGTGCTCAAAGGCATCCATAAAGATAATTGCGCGGTTCGGAGCAAAGCTGGCCCCCATAGCTACTCCACTTGTTTGTTCATAGAACTTTCCATCAAAGATAAAGTAGTTCCGTCTCATTGCTATTTCCAACAATGATAAGATAAAATTGGTGGGAACCCTATGTGGACGTGTTCTACTATCCAGTGCTATTTCAATCGTGGTCATTGCGGCTTGTTGTGGGATACTCGTATATAAGGACGAAATGTCCATTGTTACGAGTAATTCTCGGGCTAGATCAAAGGGCTTGCCATCTATCAGTTGGATTACTTGCATGGTGTCTCGTAGATAGCAACTGGTTGATTCCGCGATGGGCTTTAGAAAAATATCTATGAATTTGCATAGTGGTTCCAGGATCGAACCACACCCTGAAATAATTGGCCTCCCTGGTGGTGCAGCTAGATCCTTATGTATTTTGGGTACTGTGTATATTGTTGGAATACGGGGGTGTGTATTGTTCAAATATTCACATTCTAATTTAGTGATTATACCCTCCTGATAGGCTATGTCCGTCAACCCTCTGATTGAGATTGCTATGTCGTTTGTGGGGTCTTTTGGAAGTCTCCTATAGTTGCCTTCTTTCGATAGTTGGGAGAGAATCTCAGCCTTGTATGTATCTCTCCCCTGGATTACTATAGCCCCACCCTTATCTGCGGGCTTTATTACTATTTCACGGTTGTTGTTTAAGTTGTTCAGTGCCTGCCGTTCGGTCTTCGAGATGTTGTATTTGACGTATTTTTTGTCTTTGAGCAAATTGGTGATGTCCCCCAACACCATTTGTTCATAGGCTAGAATCCTAGGTGGCATCATGTGTGTTGGGGGAGTGAAGGTGGAAGGTGGTCTCAGGCCAGTGCTGCTGGTTAGGTTGCTGTGGGGTGTCTTATTGAAATGATATTTTAGACGAACCTTACGGAAGAATTGGAAAAGTTCCAATTTCAAATTGAAGCTATTTGGTAAACTGGTGGGGACAAATGACAGGCCTTTTTCTAACACTTGTTGTTCCTCATACGTCAGATTGTAGTTTGACAAATTAACAAGGGGGCTGCTGTGTGGCGGTGCTGTATTCATGCCTACCATCTGTAATGTTGTGAGCGTGTTCTTATATCGCCATGGGATTCCTGTCCAAAGTGTACTTGTTTGCCTCTCCCTCGGTTCCAAGTTTGTTGTCCCATGTTCTGTTTCCATGAGGCTCGGCCACGACCCCCGGGTCGTCCCCAGGGGCGTCCCCGCCCTCGTTGATCCGACCATGTGTCCTGTTCTAAAAAAGGCTGATCCCCTTCTTGTCCCGCAGTACTGGTGGATGGTTGGTCTGTCTCCGAACCACTACTGACTGATGAGTTGGAGAAGGTGTTGTATCTACGGTATCCCCCTCTGTCTCTGGTTGTGTAGGTGCCTCTTGATTCCTGATTGTAATACCCCTCGGTTAGGTAAGGATAGACCTTCTTTTTATCAAAGACTTTGATATCATTGGCTAGTTTATCTAGTTTGAAAGATTGTGTGACTGTATCAAATTCTTTCAGAGTTTTGTCTAACTTCTCTAAGGTTTCCTTTGCGTTCTTTAAGGCTGTATCCTCAGTAATTTCCCTCCTTAGCTCGGCTATTTCTTTAATCAAACGATTGACTTCTTCTAATGCAGTTTCAACCCCAAGCACCATCCAGTGCCTGGAGCAATTATTGGATATAAAACTGAATTTGCCTTTAAATACCGGGTTGTCCACAAATATTGCTGGTTCGTTCCGAACCTGGAGCCCTACTGGGATGACGTTGGCTTGAAGATATTGAGCCAATGCGTGTCCGTGGAGTCTTGTTCTTACAAGCTTTTTCTCTAGTCGTTCCAACTTGTTGATTTTGTCACTTAGTGTTGGATCTATTAAACTGACTGGTCTACCTAGGAAGCTACCCCCTCCCTGTTCGCCAATCAGTGTTTTGATATAATCTTCACTGTATGTTAATGTTTCATTATCAACCATGTCTGGTGGTTGAGAATGAATTTATTCGATTTCAAAAAATCTTGTTACATACATCAAATGGTGAAACATATAATACAAACAATTAACAAATCACAATTACAACCCTCGCAGGTATACCTGCACAAGAGACCATTAAATCAATGGGGTGTCGCCCACAAAATCAAAGGACCTGGGTATAAATGATATGAAAAACAATGGTCCTAGACTATTAATTAGATTGATGTTATCAAGAAAAACATTTTAAATAAGGAGAATGCGATTAAATCTGCATACTTAGAATCAAGCTGTGTGGGAGAAAGAAATATTTAAGATGGTTGTTATACTCTGCGTATTACATGCAGAAAACAGTACCCAAAGGAGGACAATTGTGTTCTCATGAACAGGTATAAGGTAAACACAATATCCACATTATAAATTTTTATCAAAAATCGATTCCATTTATTTACAAAATCAAAACAATGACAATTCTGTTTGTACACGGCGCAAGGACTATAAGAGTTATAGTCAAGGGTGAAGAAAGGGGTGCTCAAGTGAAGAGGAGTGAAAAAGCAATCATAAAATACAATTTCAATATTTACAAAACACAACAAAGCGGTAATCCTCCCGCTAGTTCAACAAGCTTGTCCAAATTTCTTCAAGGGCAAAGAATAGAGAGAAAGGGGAGCAAATACGGGTACAGGCACTTTAAATAAAGGGCGTCGACGTTTCGACCCTGATGCTTTCGGGATTTTTGTTTCCTCAGCTGCGGGTCTTCTTCAGGACGTGGGCAAGGGGTGGGGAGTGAGGGAAAAGCTTGGCCATAATCCCACTGAATGTCTGGATCAGCCACCTTAGGTATAAAGACGGGGGAGGTTTTAACCAAAATTCAGTTTTCGCTGATTCCTATTATAAGTAGATTGTTGGGTACATTACCAATGAAGCTGGATAGGTACGACTCCCTCCAAGCTTTTGGGTTTCACCTATCGGGTAAAAACAAAGTGGGACATAGGTCAGCGCCCTTCTCCCACGGGCTACTGGCTTCAAATGTACAGTCCACTTACAGTTAGAGGGGTTATTCAACTCACCTAACTGTTGATAGAATGATCCTATGCAGATTTGGCTTGTCTTCCGGATACTAGGACCTGTGGGGGACGAACGATACTAATTAGTCCCCGATGGGGGGGGACCTATAGTGCCTTAGGGCCCAGGGTCAGTGTCACGGTACACTTACCAATGTCCGGTGGGTCAAGGATAGTATTCTACCGGCGCCCCCACGGGCACTCCGGTAGTGTAAATAGTTTTGGCCACCGCTTCTGTCAATCTGTATAGACGTTTGGCCTGATGGTTGGATTACTTCTATTTCGTCTTGAATTTGGAACAGGTACAAGTGTTACCTAGTTAAAAGTAAGAGGCAGAGGAGTTCCATTAGAAACTTCTTCTGTCCGTTTAAAAAAAAAAAAATTGTTGTAGAATTACAACTAGCGTGGAGTGGTGCATGCTATCTCCTAGTTGCTGTTTCTTACCTTAGCATCTTCGAGAGAGTATTGGAAGGGAACGGGCAATTTGTCACCGTTTGGATTGTCGGATGAAGAAAAGCGTCCGGTCACAGCTCCTACTTTCGTGTTGTGACTATAATCACGTGTGAGCCTGTCGACCAATGGCATATGACTATGTCTAGAGGTCGACCATAGAGGAAGGACTACGATGTTAGCGTGAAGGACTGCTCTGTTTCATGGATAACGAGAGGGGACTTGTGTATTCCGATGTGCATTTAAGTCTTTTAGATCATCTTTACAGTGATGTTATATCACAATAGGTTCAAGTGTAACACCCTTGGTATTTATACCGCTTGAATAAGTATATATGCACTTGTATCAAAATTATTTAAAGAAAATTTCTCATTTTATCACGCAATTCTTCCTTACATTTAACATAAGATTATACATTAAACGATGATACAACATTTAGACAAACAAATTTTACAGTTGAAGAAATCGAGTGTTTGGGGTGAAACCCCCTATGTTCAGATAATTATCGATCCAGTGAAATCACCAGGTCTGGTAGTCACAGTTGGTAATCAGAAAATGTTTCAACCATTCCTAATTGCTGCCATTTGCCTCAAGACCTCTTCACGGTCATTAAGGCCTCGATTTACAGTATCAAACAGGTGCATCCAACGACATTCACGAATGCTCAGAAGTTTGGCATAGTCACCACCACGGGGATTTTTTGTCACCTTCTCTATTATCCACCAAGTGAAACTTTCAGGTTGGTGGTTAAATTGCAGGAAATGATCCACTAGTGGTGCACCTGATACCTTGCAGCGTATTTTGCTGCAGTGTTGTAGTATACGAGTTTTGGTTTTTTGAGTGGTTTGTCCAATGTACATGAAGCCGCAGGGACACATTATGGCATAAACGGCACCCATTGTGTTACAGTTAGTGTGTTGTTGGAGTGTGTGCGTATAGTTATTGTAAGTACATGTTTTACATTCAGATGCCATTGTGCATGCCTTGCAACCTCCACACTTAAAATGGCCCAATACTTGGGGGATGTTCCACAGTGATGTTTGGCTGTCAGTCTTATTTTGTGTCACAGACCACTATGCAATCACATACTGTGTCTCTTAGTTCTATTTTTGTTGACCCTTGAAGTATCCAAGCACTATGTCTCTAAATGGTAAACCAGCAAGTGAGACTGCAGAATTGGAGTTTGATATTGAAATGTTGCATACATACAAAGTAGATTAATCTAAGCAACTTTGCAAACGCTTTGGATACCCAAGAGGAGCTCCGCTAGGAAGCCAGAGCTGCAGAACCCCTTGAGCCCTGGTGGGAGGCCACATACAGAAATGGGGCAGTGCGTGGTGGGAGGCCAGAAAGGCTGGGGAGACTGAAGATGGAAATGCAGATATGGATGTGCTATACCAGCAAGTGGGCTTTAGAGCTTAGGATCTGCCTCTAGGGAGAGTGCCCGCTGGGCCTGGCAGCAGTGTATCTTCTAGAAATGTGTCTCTAGAGAAGATGGCGGAGAAACAAAGGATCAGAAATCATGAGGTGGAGCCTGAGAAGCTAAGAAGAGAAGACAGGTCTCAGACCTTGGAGGAGAATAAATTGCTTTTGGCACATGAATTGAGAATGAGGGAGTCCAGTTCAAATGGTGGCAGCGTACTGCCAGCGCAGTCTGGGGGGAAAGGTCTACATTCCTAAAGATCTAGTACAGAATTTATAGAAAGGGGAGAATATCTATGCTGGTTTGTATCTAGTGAGGAAGCACTTTGCATAAATAAGGTCCCAGAGAATTACTGGGGGCCGGCCGGTGGAAACACTGTGAGGTCAATGGGAGCTTTGGGAGCTGACATCTTTGGAGGAGTAGCGTACTCTAACTTATCCCAATATGAAGGAGATATTATGCTTCAGTTATAGGCTCACACTTGAGTAGTACAGTGTAAAGTTTAAGTCTTTTAAAAAGATTGAGTCCAACACGGGTGGAATGTGTGAATTTCTTTTGCAGAGTGCCGGATGGTTGGATAAAGGACAGCAAGGTAACTGACCACAAGGGGTTGTATGATTCAATTGCATGGGAGACTTGTATAATCTTTGTGTTCCAGAGTTGCACGAGCACCTGATCGATAGCAAGCTGACTGACCCCAGGGAGCTTGCTTAGGAGGCGAACTGCTTAACAAGTACCAGGGTTCACAAGAGGTGTGTGGAAAACCTAGCCAAAGGTGGGCAGGATCCCCAACAGAAGAGTAGGGAGGACAAGGGTAACCAAAATGAGTTCTCTAAAGAGGCGCAATATAGTTCAATGGGTAAAGATTCCAAGTCCCCCAGTGGCAAGAAGCCATGGCCCCCTAGAGGCAGGACCTTTCTTCCAACCACCTTTTGCCCCGCATAATCAACACATAATACCTTGGGGCCCCTCATAGAATCCAATGGTAGCCCAACATTAAACAGTCAATCAACTCCCTCCTTTTTCAGGCAGAGTTGAGGGCTGCAGAGGCAGAAGGAGAAGTTATAACAGAGTCCAATGGGACCCAGAGGATCCCCGAGTACATACCAGGAGCATGACACAGTCAAGTCAAGTCAAGTCAATACAAGCTTTATTCGGTTAAAATTTTAAAACCATCAAAGCACAGTTCAACACAAAATTTCACAGCATAAAAATACACTACATACGATCATTGAGTGTAATTAACAGTATACAAAAATGCATATTTTATAATTAATGCAAAAAAACATTTGAATTGACTAACCCCACGATAAAATAATACTTGGAGTTCAAATAAATAATAAAAAAAAAAATGTTGTCACCCATTGAGTATACTTTCTAAAATTCCCTAATCGTTTAATGAATTTTCATATCAATAAAAATGTCCTCTTTCATGAAATCACTATATGTACAAAGGTGGGGAATTGGTATCACAGTTACTACATCTTGTTTCTTCGTCTAATTGCCCCCGTGATGTAGCTAGCTACCCCAAAGCACACCAACGGGAACCTCAGGCATTGCAAATATACCAAGGCTGGCCTAACCTGTTCAAATTTACAGCCCTTTAACAATGGCAATATAAATGTGTTGCGTATTAAAACATAAAAATCGCAGAAAAAAAACATACGTAAAGTATTCTGCTCTGAGAAATTATCACAGGGGCAGGGTGACCTGTTTTTTACTGGACCTGACCTTGGACCTTCCTGCTCTTGCCGTGAGGGAAATGGCTCCTTTATTCTGCACCCATTAACGCCGTGAGGGAAACGGCTGCGCCATCTGCCACACCATCGCCGCGAGGGCCGGGAACTTCATTTCCCAGGTGCCCTGGGGGCCCCGGCACACTTGTGACGCCACTGCTGCACCCGGAGGCGCTTGAAAACAGCGGAGCACCGAGCGCTCAGTGGGTGACCTGTTTTTTACCGTACCTGACCTTGGACCTTCCTGCTCCTGCTGTGAGGGAAATGGCTCCTTTATTCTGCGCCCATTACCGCCGTGAGGGAAACGGCTGCGCCATCTGCCACACCATCGCCGCGAGGGCCGGGAACTTCATTTCCCAGGTGCCCCGGGGGCCACGGTGCACTTGTGACGCCACTGCTGCGCCCGGAGGCGCTTGAAAACAGTGGAACGCCTCCCGCATCGCGGAATCGCGTGCGGGTCGCACCAGGAGAAGCCCGGGACAAGGGCGGGACCGTCTGAGGCCATTAGAGCTGGGAATATGCTCCAGCAGGAAATAACGCTAACAGAGAAAAGGCTTTCACTAGAAGTCTATGCTGCCCAAAAAAGATCTTCTATGAGCCATATTCAACTTGTCAAGTCTCCAGAGATTACGGCCCAACCTTTAATTCATGTGGATATTTTAGATCATTCACAGGGGGCCACGGGGGATATAGCCTTAAGTCCAATAATTGAAGTGAGGGCTGGGCATAATCAATCATTTGTTGAGTGTATTACTGAGGTGGTAAATACTGTTTCTGTGGCTGTTCAAGATAGGAGCGTGACACCCCCAAATCCCCCTATTGTGTCCAGTCGTCCTGATGAGATTCCCTCTGACATCAACACTCACGCAGCTATTAACACGAGGGAAATTTGTGACACTCGATCCACTAGGCCAAAAAGGGCGGCCAGTGAATATGTTGGAGCAAATGGTGGGCGGGTTGAGCCTTTGGCAAAACGTACAAGGAGTGGCCCAGCAACTCGGTCACAAAATAAGACCAAAGAGAAAAGTGAAGCCCCCAAGGCTAAAACGACAAGTATTTTTGATGCCAGGGATGATCACGAGGAAGCTGTAAGTTACCCAAGTGACCCAGGGGGCTCTCAGGCTTTCGGGGTGCGCATGGAGTCACTGATATCGTCTTCTCTCTCCCCTTTTTGGTCTAAGCTAGAGGTCTTGGAGAGTAAGATTAGTAGTTTGGCCAAAGAGTTTAAAGAAGGAAATAGTGTACACCAATTAAATGCGAGGGGAGAAGGCATACCCTCTACTCCTATAGGGAATTTAGAGTTAGGTGGGACTTTGGGCAAGCAGGGAAATTCTACGGCTGCAAACCCTCTGAACATTGGGAATGTTAAGAAAGCTGCCCCAAAACCACTAGTGCCAGATGGGAGTGTCCCTCTTGATAGCCAAACACGAGCAGTTGGCCAATCACAGCAGAATCCAGCCCAAAAAAGTAATTTACAGCACCCAGCGGTGAACCATGTGCAAGCTGTGAATAACCCAACTGAACTGAAAAACGTGCCCAAAAAAGGGCAAGCATGCGGGCCTGATAACCAAATCCACGGCTGTGGGCCGAAACCAGCTCAAGACGTTATAGATTTACCCCCAGCAGCAAGACCCCTGGTGGTAGTCTTGGCTGGCGTCTCCTCATTGAGGGTAGACCAAACTGAGACATGGGCCGAACTAAAGAACAAAACGGTGGATTGGCTTATTAGGCACAAAGGCTTTAGACCCTTTCTTTCAAACCATATATTGATGGTTCGCAGAGTGGCCAGGCTTGGGAACTCGCCTAAAAAAATAAGGGGCGACTGTGTCATCAATAATTTTAATAGGTGTGATTTTGTTCAAACGGTTTTGGAAGCACAGGATTATTCTTTTATTACCACATGTATTGCTGCCCTCCCTCTGGGCTATTTTTACAAACCACAAGCAAGATTACAAGGGGGGATCAACTTACCAACTCCGGTATCAAACAGATATGCGGTTCTATCTGGTTTAGATGACCAAGGCTGACTGCAGGACAGGCATGAGCCCGAAATGCCACAGCCAGTCACTAGACAAATGGCAGAGGGGAGTTTGACGTCCATTATAGCTGACCTTGAGACAGACCCCTCTCACCAGCCTGCCCCATCTAATTTAGTGAGCACACTGACCTTCGGGGAAAATATAACAGGACAGACTGCAATCACGAATAAAGTAGAGATCCTCTCATGGAACATCGCTGGGTTGCGGTCAAAAGAGGGGATGTAAATTGGGAGGGCTTCCTGTCTACATGTCATATCATTGCGTTGCAGGAAACATGGGAGGTTAGAGATAGTTATCATTTAGATGGTTATCTCTCCTTTAATAAGTTTGCTGAACCATCGTCAATGGGGAGACCAGGGGGGGGGGACTTTTGTTATTATTTAGTTTAAAATTATTATATAGCCCAGAGTTAGTTGTGTCAAATTCTCCAAATATTTTAGCTGTTAAGCTGGAGGGAAATAACAATCTCCCAGCCTTACTAGTGGTACATTTTTATAATTCCTTTACTTTGGCAGATGAATTAGATCATTTAAAAGCACTGTCCTCATTTTTAGACGACTTTGAAGCAAATAATGATGTTCCTTACTATCTTATAACTCTTGGAGATTTTAATATCCATGTTTGTCACCTAAATTGCTTGCAAAGTATTGAGTATGAACTCGCCCCGCAGGGGCTCATACATTTTGAGCATACGAGAAGCGGGTCGTATCTAGAGAGTCTTTTAGCTGCGCACTACTTGTTTTGCACTGAGCAATCAGACATTTCAAACCTGATCCCAACTTATATAGGTCAAGGTCATGACAGCATTATTGATTACATTTTAGTGTCATGTCCCTTGATGGACCGCATTGGCTCTTTCGGAGTTAGACAGGTTGGGATGAGTGATCACAATCCCCTTAGGTTGGACATTAAAATCGAGACTCTTATCTCAAATTCTAATATAGTTGCTAATTGTCAGGGTCGAAGGCTGAGACGGGAGGTAATTGCTCCGGCCGATTTTCTTGGTAATTTGTATAATAGTAACCGTGAAGAGTTTAGCCTCTGTACTAATATGGGCGCTGAATCCAAAGAAATCTTAGGTGCCTTTGACCGCATCACAAATCAAAAAGCGGTCAATTTGACTCGGCGGGGCAAACCAAGGCCTAAGAAATTAATAAATTGGTTTGACCAAGTGTGCACCACTGCACACAATGCCCTAATGGTGGTCCTGAAGGATCCTGTAAGGGACACTATTAGGATCACCGAAGCTAGGAGGATCTATAAAAATGCAATTAAATCATGGAAAATTGAGCTCAAGGAGATAGCTTGGGACGAGCTGAGCCAAGCTAGTACCCTAATAAGTAGTACCCATTTCTGGAAAGTAATAAATAGTCCAGTTTTTGATGAGGCAGACAATACTATCAAGGACTGCCTCATGTCTCCAGAAAGATGGGTGGAACATTTTAGTGGCCTGTACTCCATGAGAACTCACCTGTTACCTACTCCTCATAGGGATTTTGACCAGGCACCAAAAGTTATTTTCCGAGGAAGTTATGGAGGCAATTGCATCCACAGCCAAGGGGTAAACACCGGGCCTGGATGGGATCCCAGTGGATTTGTACAGGGCTGACTCAAGTGTCTGGGCAAAGGTTTTAACTTGTGTTTTTAATGCTGCCACCAAGGCTGGTTTCCCAGCATCCTGAGGGAAAGCAGTCATAGTCCCAATAAATAAAAAGGGTTCAAGAGAAGATCCGGCCTGTTATAGGCCAATCTCACTCTTGGACTCTGCTGCTAGGATAATGGGAAAAGTTATACTTGTGCGTCTTACAGATTGGCAGGATAAATACTCCATCATTTCTGATTTGCAGTATGGTTTCAGATAGGGGAAAAGTACGGTAGGCCAATGCCTTAATTTACATTTTGTCATAGGAAAGTACACGGTCGTAAAGCAGGGGGACATCCATTTAGCCTTTATGGATTTGTCTACTGCTTTCGACCTTGTAAATAGGCAAAAGTTATGGGCCTCTCTTTCTGACATCGGGCTGGAACCTACTCTAGTATCCTTCCTGGCATGACACAGTCATACCAAGGACAAAGCACGTCAACAACTTAGTCACAAACCTGACAAATAGAGAGTTTACATTTGCCCAGAGGCAGGTACTTAACATAGGCCTATGATTTGTGCCAATACCTAAATTTGACAAATTCCACCTCCAAAGTGAGATGGCTGGGTTCTTCCAAAAGGTGCATCTCAAGGCGCATTTTGGAGACCAAGACCACCCAGAAGATACCACCACAACAGGGCTGTAGAAAAAATCAACAAACTCTCCCCTGGCCCACACTACTCCAATAGAAAAACTGCCTTTCAAAAAAGCAGTATATTCAGAAGTTGAGAAACTGAGCCCCAATAGACAAAGGACATTTCAGAATCTAAGTAATAAGGAATGGGCAGCCTTGACTGAATTTCAGATTGGCACTGAGATCACAATGAAACCAGCAGAGAAAGCAGGGGAGTTTTGTTACAAACCACAACTGCATATAGAACCGAATGCCAGAGATTACTAAATCATGGGCAAAATTACATGACTCTGGAACATGACCCCACACAAACATTAAAGGTAGAAATTACTACTCTGATTGAAGAAGCAGAATGCTGTTATATTCCATATAGGTACCCTAATAGGCTCAGCTAACATCATAACCCTTCACATATATTCTTTCCTAGATTACATACATAACTGTTCTTAAAGACTGACTTTTTACCTAGATTCAACACTGCATTCAGAATGCAGGATTTTCCCTGGTAAAACCTCATACATTATGCATGAGGATTATTGGAAGCACAGCAGGGCTAACATCTCCTGTATAATATCTTTGTACAAAGTTCATTCTCGACGTCATCCTAAGTCTGACAAAGTAATACAGAGAGGTAGGACCCTCTTGGAGACCTATGGGTATATGTACATTACATCTTGCTAAGATAGCCAAAGGAGACCAGGACTTCCCAGCCGACACACTGACACAAGACGCTGAGCTGTCTGCATGCAGACACTCCAGCTCGCGGTGGTCTAACATCCCTCATGGGGTGTTCAACCCGAGACCAAGACGGAGTCCCACAGTCTCTCAAGTCTGGTAATGGGGTTGACTGTTTGCTAGAGGGTTCCTTGGCTTAACACCTACACAAATGCTAGGTACACTTAGGTACATCTAGTTAAGGAGACATCGTAGTAGTATGCATTTTTATTGTCATGTATTTTATATACCCGCATGTATTCGTGATTGACGCAAGATTGTAGAACTCGATCATCCTTTTACTTTCATAGTGCTTCTATCATAGTGTGAAGATGCAATGCCATCAAAATGCTATACCTCACAAAATTCCTGTATCTCTTCCGGACCATCTGTCTAGACTTCACTACACAAATATTCCAGGACATAGATAACTTATTCTCACAGTTCATATGGAATTATAAAAAACCACGTAGGGCACTCAAATATATTACACTCCCGAAAGACAGGGGTGGGCTTTCACTATCGAACTTCAAAATATATTGGTGGTCCACTATCATACAGTATAGCAAAAGACTTCTGACCTTGTATAACCATGTAGAGTGTGAAGAAACGATCCCGACACCACAGGGTTTAATATTAGGTAAAGAAACAAGAGCACATCTCTGGCGACTAACTTACAATTGCCACTATAAAAAAGTACGATTTAAAACCCTAAGGGGTTTATACTCAGCCTGGAACAATGTTCGAAAGATATGGGGGATTGGGAGCAAGCATGGGCGGATTTTACGAATTGGCAATCCACGAACTTGCGTATTTACGGATTCGCAATCCTCAAAATCCGCGAACTCTCGCGAATTTTTTTTTTTGTGTTCGCAAGGATTTCTGCCAGTTCGCGAGGGTTCTGTACCAGTTCGCAATTGCGAACTTACTTGTCGGCTCGCAACGGCCGCGACTATGTTGTTTCTACATCTGGTTCATCATCACAGGTTCACAGCACCCTCTGTTTCACCACTGCCACCCTCTGGTACACCCATGCCACCCTCTGGTACATCACTGCCACCCTCTGGTTGGTTTATCACTGTAGATTATGGGGGTGAAAAAAAGCAAGCACACCTGCCCTGCTTCAACTGACATGAATTAATTTGGGGTTGATTAATGTGTCACTGAATTTAAACTTCCAGTCTGGCTGGCACCTGCTTCCTTATCTGTAATTTGCTGTACTCTGAAGGGGCCCCTCAGGAAGCACTACAGGGAATGGTTACTAATGATAAGATTGAACTTTTGCACCTGGTGAGTGCTTTCAGTTTTGTCTGTAATTGCTTTCTGTTGCAGTGTAATTTTTTTAACAGGACCTTTGTTGTATACTTGTAGCTATTCTCTGAGCCTGCTGTGAGGGTCAGAGCAGGGTCATAGAATAGTTGCAAGTAGGCAAATGAACTCTGAAGGGGCCCCTCAGGAAGCACTACAGGGAAGGGTTACTAATGATAACATTGAACTTTTGCACCTGCTGAGTGCTTTCAGTTTTGCAAAAATCCAAATATCCAGCAGCATCCACAAAAGTAATCCTTCCAGGTCAAGATCCAAATCAAAGTGACCAGCACATGAAGAAAGCACTGGGAGGAGCCTGGTGGACAGGAACAGGAAGTTGGAGACTGTGGGGCACTTCCTTCCTCCCACCCCCACCCCCCAAAATGGACTCCTTGCAAAGAAAAAGTGCAGGCAAATGTCAACCTGAGGAGTTATTCTGATAAAAATCATAATTTTCAAGGTTTATGCTGCCTGCTGGTGGATTTCTTGTGTGAAATTGCAAATTTTGCAATCTCGCAATTGCGAGATTGTCGCTGCCCGCCGCATCTACGTGTTCGCAAGTATTTACTCCCGCGAAATTGTATAGTATTCTAGTTGGCAAGTGCGACCAAGCAAAAAATCCGCTTCGCACGGATTTTACGAATTTTCGGCAAGTTCGCGAGAGTTCGCGGATTGCGAATTTACCGAAAATCCGCAAAATCCGCGAGCGGAACGGATTTTACGCCCATGCTTAATTGGGAGATTCTCATACTATACAGCGCTAGTGGGAAATACCAATCTACCAGATATATTTAATGACGTGTGCATGAAAAGGTGGCACAGGGCTGGGATTACCCAGTGTGGTAATTTTTATTCCAATACTGGATTTAAATCATTTGATGAATTAAAATCAGAATTTGGACTAAACCAATCCGATTTTTTCAAATTTCCACAAATTAGAGATTTTTTTAATGAAGAAAGGGGGAGGCCTGGCCAAATTCGGAAAAATTCATATAATAGATACAATAATTGGTAGCCACACAACAAGAATTGGTGGTATATATAATAACCTTATATCTGCTTTACCAGATGATTTTTCAAAATATACATTAAAATGGCACGAAAAATGAGACATGATACAAGACACCTGTGAGAAATCACTTAAGGCATCTCACTTATGGCTAATGTCGGCAAACCTTCAAGCCCAATATTACAAAACTTTTTTCCAGTTATATTTTCCAGTTATATTATACCCCGAACAAGATCGCCAAATGGGGATCGGGCAGAGGTACAGAATGTCCTCGATGTAAACAGCACGATGTAAACAGCACGAGGCAGATATCGTACATATATTCGCGACATGTATCGCACTGGGTGCAATACGCAGGGAAATATCCACCTTTTTATCCAAAATCTTTAACTTACAATTTGAAATAACAACGGCAGAATTAATACTAGGTCTAGATGGAGATACCAGATTTCCGCTGCTGTACTTAGATTATGTTTGGCTTCGGCATGGCTAGACGATAACCCTCCGGCTTTTGAACAATGGCGGGCCAGACTCCTTGCCACATATAATTTAGAAATGGCTATATACCGAAAGAAAGGTAGAAAGAAACAAAAGACAGGTTTGAAAATTTGGGACCCAGTAACGTGTTGGATACAGAATCTGGGTGGATAACTTTTTATATAATTTAGTTTGTTTTCAACTATATATCCAGAAATTGCATATTATGGTTACTATAATTTGTACACCAAAACAGTCAGGTTTTATGTACCGTGTTCCTATTGTTGTTTTTTTATGTATAAACTCAAGCTTGGGGGTGGGGGGTAGCGGGTATTAATAATAATTCTTTTTTGATGTTGTAAAATGATGGAGGGGATAAAATCATGAAAATGCTTCAATAAAGATTTTAAAACAAAAAAATAAATCTGTTTCTGTCTGATGGTTGTTGCAGCTCATCTATTTTACACCAGAATAACAACTGTTCAATAAATACTTATTGAAAACGCCCAGACAGTTTATTCTGTGTATCTCTCGGAGACAGACTAAGTGAGCACGAGTGACTGAGCAAAAGGTAGTATTTTGTTTCCACGGTCGTGAGGGATCAGGGTTGTCATGTTCGATGGTTGCCAAGAACTATTCTCTCCTTGGTAAGAAGAGATTCTAGTGGCACTGTGAGTTAGCTGATACAGAAGGCCAACATATCCGGTGGGTGTGTTTAGAATCAGTCTGACACCAGTCCTACAAAGTATGTTGTCCAAATGTTCAGATCCTGTCTATGTTTTTATAGGAACTACACAACATGGCACCGCCAACATTGCTGAATCTCAGAGACCTCTGCTCACAATTCCCCAGAGATGTCCGGTGTGGGTAGGCACGAACTCCACCACAGCTGAGTAGGGAAAATTTTATTTATTGGCTATTGGTTAATCAAGCTTGAAGGACACATTTTTCCGAATATTGGGCAAAACACCTTGTCTTAGTTCCCATTAAAAGCTCTTCCTTCTTTTTAAAATAAAACAATGACTGAGTAAGAGGATAGAGTTGTGCAAGAACTTAATCTCTCATCAGATGAGGAAGATACAGACACAATTCACATTGCAGAAAATGTTAGGAATGCCATTACCATAAAACCAGGTGCACACAGTCTAACAACCAGAGGTGGACCGGGAGCTTTCGTGATTGAGGCACATGAATTATATAGAACCGAGGTATTCTATTCATGGGTTACATTCCTGGTTGCAAATGCAAGAACAAAAACATTTCATTTTTACACACAAAGAGAATTATCGGAAAAATATTGTTAGTATGAGGACATTGAAGTTTCACAACCTTACCAGGAACATTTATACTGGTTTAAAGGCACCCTCCCTCATACAAGAAATTAATTAAGCCTCGGTCCGCTCAGAAGAGAAGGAGCGAAGTCGCCAGCGACGTGGCCAGTATTAGCGGCCTACACACCACATCCTGACATTGAAACATTGCCAGGAGGAGACTTACACTTCACAAAGAATTGATAAAACTTTACAGAAACATGACACAGTTCATCATAAGTGAGGTTCCGTGACGATTTTACTCGTTTTTATAACATTGTCGTAAATACATAATTTTGGTATCAGTGAACCGCAAATGATCCATTTAGTATATCCTGGTATTTTCGCTATGCTACGAGCAAGAGCACTCCTGTTACCAACACATTTGTAATTTTCCCATGGCATCCATCTTAGATCACGGAAGCCATTTTGTATTCCTTGCCCTCACATAGTCAATGGACACGCAATGACCTCTTTTCAATTAAGGACACGTAGGCCTTGGCCGGCAATTCACCTTGCTAGTGACACGTGCACCTTAGGCCAGCAACGCTGTAGCAGCATGACTCGGCAAAGACCTGCCTCCCCAGCCTGAGGCCAGTCCTGCTATACTGGTTCTTGTGTTCGTTGGCCTGATCATGATTAAGCGGCCGAAGCTGGTAACCGTGCCCATTTACGACCCACAAACATTTCTTATCCTGTCTTTCTATCTTCTACACCTGGCTCTGCTCCTTTCCTTCTGGGCCTTTATTAGGGGGAGGTAACGAAATTTACGATGAGGCGGTCCGGGTCTTGAATGAAGAATTGACATGGGATTATGATGGACTAGTGGGAACCCCTCATTTGTAATGTTTCGACATCAGATACTGTTGACGATTCCTGTGCAACGCCAAATATTTATTGTTTAAGATACGAATGTTTAGAACTGTGGTAACATGTAAAGAATTTGCCTGAAGCCCAATATTTGGTATATAAGGAGCAATCCTCTTTGTACAAATCGAACAGGCTCCTAGATACTGCCCATGTGTAGTTTCTGTGACTTCTGTGTCCCTGCAGTAATAAACCTTTGGTCTTTGACGCCACCATCGAGAAGCCCGTGTTTCTGTTTGTTTGTGCACCAAGACAGGTGGAACTCCGGGGTCTTCGGGTGTTATCCCTGACACCTCTGGACGGAACCAAAAAGTCCAGAACTCCAATTGGCGCCCAACGTGGGGCGACGTCATTCGGTACCGGTCCAAAAGCCTGAAGAGTTCGAGGAGCTTCGTGTGAAGATTTCAGAGGGAGGCGCCCCACTTCATCGATCCCGGCATATCGCAAAAGTGGCCCCGACGTTCTCTTCCACGAGGGTTCCCGTTCAGACGGCTGCAGTGGTCCGTTGCCTTGACCGTCGCCCTGTCTTGGACCCGAGGTGCAGTCCTCAGTACGGCGAAACGTGACGGGTTTCTCCTTGGTGACGTCTTCAGTGCCTCAGTTAAGTATTCAGTGGTTGCTAGTTAAATATTTTGTGAGGATTGCTCCCGTTTGAATAATCCTTTTAGTTCTCAGTTCAGTTCTGTAAGATTATCACTGGTTATTCTGGTTACGATAATCATTCTGTTCAGTTCAGGTATCGATACATTTGTCAGTTCTGGTAGGCCTAAGTTCTCGGTTCAAGTGCGCATCTTTTTGTGTTTTGTTTGTCCTGTGTTCCGGATTATAAAATGGTAAGTCGGACAAATTGTATGTTGTCTTGTTTTAGTTGCAACAGTGATTCCCAGTTGGAGGACTCGTGTTTGGTTCCTCCGATTGGAACTCCCCTTTATGATCTATATTGCAAATTTGGTGTGGGCCCTATCTCTTATAACGAGATATGGATCCGCTACACAGAGAAAGATGGTGTCCTTAGTTGGCCACTACATGGTAGTTTTGAACCTGAAGTTCTCGATAATCTAGAAAGAAGGTTGTTTAAGAAGAAAGCCCGGCCGGCAATGTTTGATTCTTTCCGTTATTGGCGAAAAGAATCTAAACAGAGAAAGATTAAAAAGTTAAAGAAAGAACAGAAAGAGCAAGAGTTGACTTTAGAACAGTCTGCTAGGCAGCTGCAACTCAACGAGTCTGAGAAAGCGATGGAGGTGGCCGATAGAGAGCGTAATTTAGCGATAGACAAGTGCTATCCTGCTTTGCCATCGAGTACGGCTAAGATAGTAGAGGACCCTGAAAAGGATCCCCTGTTGTCTTACTTGTTACGATCACCCCCACCGTATGCACAAGGTGCTACGGCTCCACCTATACCGAATGTTCACTTACCGGTTGCTGGACAACCTGGTGTCCCTGTTCCAGCTCCCCTGAATCAAGTTCCTGTACCTCCTGTGGTCAATATTAATGTTCCTTCGACAACCCCTCTTCTAGGGTTGCCGGCTTCTTTTCCTATGCCTGTGTCGCTCACACCTGCTACTTCACAAGCTAATTTTCAAGCTACTCCTACTGTTCCTGACCTATCTGTTCCAACTGCTACTCTATTCACTGCCTCTGCTAATATTATGACTCCGCTTTCTGTTCGTCGAAGGATCACTGATTCTGTCTCTAATATTCTATCTCCCTTCTACAAAACTCTGATTAAGACTCCTACCTCTGACTCTGTGCAGAGACGTAGTCAGCTTCCCAGTACTGAGGAAAGAGGAATACTAGATTCCACTGCGCTTAGATGGGTTTCGAAAGTTGGAAGATATAATGTACAAGATGTATTAGATACATTTATGCAATGGAACGAACCGACACAACGATATGTGTTCGATGAAATGTGTTTCCTTCTACGTGAGGAATTGGAAGAAGATGACCCTGAATCAAATCTAGGAGAATTAATTAATGTTCAGAAAGAATTTGCTACAGGTATGATAGTTGGACAAAATATAAAAGAAGCGATGGAACTGGTTCTAAGTTATAGAGCCGACTCATCCCTTCTTTCACCGAGAGAGTTAGAGAAACGTAGTACGAAACGAAATCGGCAATATCCAATGAGAGAGGTTCCACCAATTTGGCGTGAAGCTGTGCAAGCTAATGTAAACCTTGGTATTGCAGCCGCTCCGGCCCAATTCCAGAGAGTATGGATACATATTCCATGGAAGCGAGCTGAAGTATTAGCAGTAAAACAGGCCTTGCCAGATCCGCGTAAAAATCCTGCAGGATACTACAAAGAGTTGGCTCAAACAGTTGATGCTTGTGTATTGAATCTTGCTGACATAGATCTGCTATTTGGTAATGTAGTACCGCAACCAATTTGGGCTAAAATTCGTAAAGAGAATCATCCAGTTGCCCTAGGTGGTGACTGGGCAGCTATAATTGCAGCGGATGGTCAACAAGTAGGTGGTTCCAAACCTGAACCTTTAATTGCTAATTTGCCTGGTAGAATAATCGATTTAATGAAAACTTTAATGCCTGCATTACGCGTTAACTGGGACAAATTGTCCGCATGCAAACAAAAGAAAGACGAAAGCGTCTCCGACTTTTTCACAAGATTCGAAGAGACTTTCGTGGATCATAGTGGTCAAGATATGAGCACAGAAGGAGGCCAGAGATTATTCGTTGATAAATTTGTGCACAATCTGTTGCCAGAACTTAGTAGTAAATTAAAGAATTCTGAAAGTGCGTGGGCTGTCTCTACGACTGCGCAAATACTTGCGACTGCTCAGTACTACGAAAATAGGGATAAAGAAGAGAAGGAAAAATCAGATAAAAAGACGAAAGATTTAAAAACTAAAGTACTTTTACAGCAAGCTTATCCGCCTCGCACGAATCAAACTAATATGCAGCAAGGGACATATCAAAGAACGGATTATAATTTTCAAAGGCCACAATATCAATGGAATCAATGTGCTTATTGCAAAAAAGAAGGTCATTATAAGAGTGATTGTCCAGTTCGGGCGCAAAATAATGATGCGGCAGCTCAGAGAGGTCGTGGTAGTTCTATGCAAAACTCTAGAGGTCGAGGACGAGGTGCTATGCCTCCACAGACAAGTGATCGCCCCTCTAATTATTTCGATCAGCGAAATGGACAATCTGCCCAACAGAATAGGTCTCCACAGTATCATGTCGAAGACTATTATGAAACTAGTGAGGAAATTCAGCAAAGTGAATACTAGGACAGCCATGGACAAAGAGAGGGAGTAGTATCAGTACCAGTAGATCAGAGTGGACCTTATGTCGCAGTAGCAACATCAGGTATAGTCGAACCGTTTCTGTTGGATACTGGTGCAGCAAAAAGTTCTATCATACATGCTAAACTCCCTGGCGCACCTTTGTCTGGCTCAACAAACGTTTCAGTAGGTTTTTCGGGCGCCCCTGTTCACAACCCTGTTTCTGGTCCTTTGTATATTTCTGTCGGACCTCGTCAATTGAAAGCACCCCTGATTTTGACGACAGGTTGTAACGAAAATCTGCTTGGTTTAGACTTGTTAAAACGCCTGTACGCGACATTGTACTGTTCTCCAGCAGGAGTACAGCTTACGTTGGGTAAAAGAATAATCTCTCCGATGTACTTATCGATGGATGCACTCCCACCAGAGCTGCGTTCACTCCCTGATACTCTTTGGGCGACTGGTCCTAATGATGTAGGTCTATTGAAAATTCCACCCTATGTAGTAACTTTGAAAGCAAATGTCAAACTTCCACGAATTCCACAATACAGAATCTCTAGTGAAGGCGAGCGTGCGCTCCTACTAATAGTACAAGACCTGATCAAGAAAGATGTTGTAGAAGAAACCAGAGGTAATGTCTGTAATAGTCCGGTACTGCCTATTTTGAAACGAACTGACCCTACAAAGCCTCCAGTATATAGGTTCGTAATTGATCTTAGAGAGGTTAATAAAATTGTGATCCCACAGTTTCCTGTGGTACCAGACATTACTGCATTGTTAACGTTGATTCCTGCTACAGCAGCATGGTTTTCGGTTATCGATTTGAAAAATGCCTTTTTCAGCATTCCGATAGCCGAGGAAAGCAGAGATATTTTCGGATTTTCTCTAGGAGGACGAAGTTTTAGATTTAAACGCGCTCCACAAGGTTATTGTGAAAGCCCATCCATTTACAGTCAAGCATTAAAAAGTCAGTTAGATTCCTTCGTACTTCCTCATGGTTCTGCTCTAGTACAGTATGTCGATGATCTTCTAGTGGCTGCCGATGACAAGGAAACTTGCAAAACAGCTACGATTTCTTTATTGCATCACTTGTCGGATTTGAATCACAAGGTGTCACCTTCAAAAATGCAATACTGCTGCCAAGAAGTGACCTACCTAGGTCATCTCTTGTCAAAGGAGGGAAGGAAGCTGACCCCAGAGAGAATAAAAGCAATTACACAGATGAACGTTCCTAGCACACAGAGAGAAGTACGTGCTTTTTTAGGTATTACCTCATATTGTAGGCAATGGATCCCAAATTTTTCTCTTTTAGCAAAACCATTGGTAGCCTTGACTGGGAAAGGTGTTCCAAGTCCGGTACCATGGTCTGCTGAATGTCAGCAGAGTTTTTCTGAGTTACGAAATGCACTGTGTTCAGCACCTGTATTGGGTACACCCGACTACAGTAAGCCATTCACGCTCTATGTCCACGAGAGAGAAGGTTGTGCATTGAGTGTTTTGACGCAGAAATTTGGTGATAAACAACGCCCTTGTGCGTATTTTTCATCAACATTAGATCCAGTAGCTAGAGCATTGCCTAGTTGCTTGAGAGCTACAGCCGCAGCTGCAGCTTCCATTCGACAATCTGCTGGTTTAGTAATGAACAACATGCTAGTAGTCATGGTTCCTCATGCCGTGGATACACTCATGAACCGAACCAAGACACAACACCTTACTAGTGCTAGATTATCAGGCTATGAACTGACACTATTAGCTAGTCATATTCAGATCAAAAGATGCAATGTATTGAATCCAGCAACATTGTTGCCGACTAGTCAAGAGTCGAGTGATTCCGAACCACACGACTGTTGTTTCAGAACTGAGGAAGAAACAAAAGGACGAATCGACCTAAAAGACACTCCATTGTCAGAACCAGATGGCACGTTGTATGTTGACGGGTCTTGCTTCAAATTGGAGAATGGTGATGTGACTGCTGCTTATGCAGTAACGACTTTGAGTACGATTGTAGAGACTGCAAGAGTGAGTCAGAATTCTGCCCAGGCTGCAGAATTGATCGCGCTAACAAGAGCGTGCGTTTTAGCTAAGGGAAAGAGAGTGAATGTGTTCACAGATAGTCAGTACGCGTTCGGCGTGGCCCATAGCTTTGGCCGTTTGTGGAAAGAGAGAGGTTTCATTACGTCCCATGGGACTAAGATTCAACATGGTCAGCTAGTTAATGACTTGTTGGAATCTCTAACCTTACCGACTGAAGTTGCGATTGTGAAATGCAGTGCTCATAAAGCAATCACGAATGATGTTGGTCGTGGGAATGCTTTTGCTGATGAAACTGCAAAACAGACAGCTAGAAATATGATGAGTAGAATGTATGTTGCAACGTCTGCAAGATGGATTTCTGAGTCTGGAATGTGTGAAGACACAGTGGAAAGCGTGAAAGAAATTCAGAGAGAGGCGACTAAGGAGGAAAAACGTGCATGGAGGGAGAGCACAGGTAAAATGGACTCGAGTGGGTGTTGGATTGACTTGTCGGAACAACAGCGTTGGATGTTGCCTGATGCGTATGTGCTTGCAGTAGTAACGATGGCACATGGATCAGCGCACATCAGTTCAAAAGGGATTTGTAAGATGTTGGCTCCGGTCTGGAAGAATGACGGGATTAGTAAGTGTGCAGAGAGAGTGGTGAGAAATTGTATGGTATGCTTGATGCATAATCCTGGCAAGGGAATCCCCACACCTGCAGGTCACTTCGCTCCTCCTTCCTGCCCTTTTGAAGTGATCCAGCTAGATTTCATTCACATGGACCGTTGTAATAACCTGAAATACGTCCTAGTGGTAGTTTGTGCTTTTTCCAGATGGATCAAAGCATACCCACTCAAGGACAATACTGCCTTATCCACTGCCAAAATTCTTCTTAAAGAATACTTCCCCAGATACGGAATGCCACGGATTGTATGGTCAGACAACGGAAGTGAGTTCGTAGGGAAAGTTATGCAGAGTGTGTGTGCCGGCCTAGGGATTAGGCAAAAATTCCATAGTGCAAATCATCCCCAGTCCGCGGGTTTAGTCGAGGGTTACAATGGCACCCTTAAACTGAAACTCGCTAAGATACAAGCATCCACGGGTTTGTCCTGGCCAGACGCATTGCCTTTGGCTTTGCTATCAACAAGAGCAACTGTACATTCTAGAGTAGGGCTTAGTCCCTACGAAATAGTTTTCGGTCGTCCTGCAAATGTTTGGGGGGTACCTAGACCGAAAGAATTTAAGCAGCTGGAATACCCAATGTTAATTGATTACCTTTTCGACTTGACTGCTAAATTGAGTCTTATTCACCAACAGGTTTTCGATGCATTGCCAAAGCCATCAGAGAGTCCAGGCCATCAGCTGAAACCGGGTGATCAGGTGGTCATCCGAAATTTTGCAAGAACGAAAAATCTTCAGCCCAGATTTATTGGCCCGTTCCAAGTCCTGCTAGCAACGAGAACTGCTATTCGTGTGGCCGGAAGAAGAAATTGGATCCATACAACACACGCTAAACGTGTGCCTCTGCCACTTCCTTACGACAACTGGGTAAAGAAAGGAATCGGTGCCTCTGAAACGGAACAAGTCCCCAGGTTCATACCTTTCAGCGATGCAGAACTGATCACGGATTCACCAAAGTCTGACTCTCCTCCTGAAACTGCTCTTTTGAACCCTAAACATTTGTCATCCACACACAAAGAACATTTGTCATCTGCGAACGTGAACATTGCAACGTCAGCTGAAAATACATTGTTTCCGGATCAGACAGCTCCTGCAAAACTGAGATACAACTTACGTTCTCGCAATATGGACAAATAAAGCAGGAAACTGCCTATTTTTATATTTGAATTTGCTATACATTGCCTCCAGCCAGGAAGTTTGCTAATACTTTGTATTGTTTCTTTTTTTTGTTTTAAAAATTGCCTTGCCGTCTGGGTAGCCGTAGGGTCGTGGCTGTGTGCCTAGTTGAATCTGCGGGGGTCCGACACAAGGTCGACCTTTCTGTTAGTTCTGGGAACTCCCAGGGCTGATAGAGGCATTTTCATCTACGTACACATCATCAGTGGTCGCGAACGGTCGTAGAAGATGGAGCTTCCTGAGCTACAACGAGAAAATGTAATTTATGTTCGCAGAAATAGACTGTACAGAATACTTCAAAGCAAATGCTTTCTAATACAATGTGCAGTTACATTTTTAATTGTTTTAATAACGTTGGTGGGTGGAATCATCTTTTGCATACATTTGATTTTTATGCCAGTAACTACAGTGCCTCCCCTTAATCCTGTTACTTCTACAGTTTCTTCTATGCATTCTTTTCACTCATTTCCTGAACACGAACAAGCTCGACGCTCAGAATTTATGAACAATACATTTGTACAGCTCTTGCATCAACACCAACTGATAGTTAATACTACAGACTGCTGGGTGTGTGGGTTGATACCTCACACTATGGATAAAGGCATTCCCTACCTAGTCTTGCCTTTTAGCTATAATGGATCATTTCAGGCCTTTCAGACCATTTTTTCATACGCCCTTGAGACCTATCCTCCGCGTCCACCACGGTCCACTAAATACAACTCAGCCAACAAAGCTTTAGTCCAGGGAATTATTGATATGATTAAAGACGTCAATAATACTCCATCTTATCCTAGAGATGAATTGCTGGTGTATTTGACTTGGAACTCTACAGAGTACCGCCTTAGTTTGGGAGAAAGCAAGCGTAAAAGCTCCACTTCAGTTTGGGTCGTGCCTCACCGAGGTCAGGTCTGTTTGCAAGGAAATGGGAGAAATCCGAGAGCTCAGCTAGGGAGCAGCGAGTGCGTTGAGACTTACGTATTTCCGTCTGACTCCTCCCCTGCCTTTCTGACTGCTAGGGGTACCTACTTCATTTGTCAGGACAGAGCATATACATGGCTGCCTGCTGACTTTTCAGGTTCATGTTATATTGCTCGATTGTTACCTCCGACATACACTGCTTCTTCAGATTATCACAAAACCAGAGTAGCAAGAGGTGTCTTCAGCAAGGAAGATACCGCTGGTCAAGAAGCTGGAGACTTTTTCAAAGGTTTCCTTCCATTTTGGGGGCCTATGGCCAATAGTAGAAACATTCGTCAACTAACACGGGTAGTTGAATCTACTATTACAGAAACTGCTGGTGCCCTTAGTAACTTAACAGCTGAGCTTCAGGCGGATCGTCTCATGACGTTGCAGAACCGTATGGTTCTAGATGTAATACTTGCAGATCGAGGTGGGGTATGCAGAGTGATCCAATCGAGCTGCTGTGTCTTTATTCCTAATAATGCTCCAACAGTCTATGAAGCAATCTCTAAGTTACATAAGATTTCCGACTCCATACACATAGATAAGGGAAACTGGTCCTTCGTGGAGTGGTTTTGGACTCTGGTATCAGCGTGGGGATGGAAGGTTCTAATGGTTATAGGTGTCATCCTAGTATTTCTGTTCTCGTGCTGTCTTATTATCCAGTGTGGTCCCGCTCTGTGTAGTCTCTGTGCTGCAACCTGTTTCAGAAAAACACCTGCATTTGGAGAAAAGGCACGAGACAGGATGATGATACAACAACATGTCACTGACCTAATGAGCATAGAATTAGACTCTGACTCTGATATAGACTGAGTAATTGCCTATGTAAGGGCAAAAGGAGGGTCTGAGGTTCCGTGACGATTTTACTCGTTTTTATAACATTGTCGTAAATACATAATTTTGGTATCAGTGAACCGCAAATGATCCATTTAGTATATCCTGGTATTTTCGCTATGCTACGAGCAAGAGCACTCCTGTTACCAACACATTTGTAATTTTCCCATGGCATCCATCTTAGATCACGGAAGCCATTTTGTATTCCTTGCCCTCACATAGTCAATGGACACGCAATGACCTCTTTTCAATTAAGGACACGTAGGCCTTGGCCGGCAATTCACCTTGCTAGTGACACGTGCACCTTAGGCCAGCAACGCTGTAGCAGCATGACTCGGCAAAGACCTGCCTCCCCAGCCTGAGGCCAGTCCTGCTATACTGGTTCTTGTGTTCGTTGGCCTGATCATGATTAAGCGGCCGAAGCTGGTAACCGTGCCCATTTACGACCCACAAACATTTCTTATCCTGTCTTTCTATCTTCTACACCTGGCTCTGCTCCTTTCCTTCTGGGCCTTTATTAGGGGGAGGTAACGAAATTTACGATGAGGCGGTCCGGGTCTTGAATGAAGAATTGACATGGGATTATGATGGACTAGTGGGAACCCCTCATTTGTAATGTTTCGACATCAGATACTGTTGACGATTCCTGTGCAACGCCAAATATTTATTGTTTAAGATACGAATGTTTAGAACTGTGGTAACATGTAAAGAATTTGCCTGAAGCCCAATATTTGGTATATAAGGAGCAATCCTCTTTGTACAAATCGAACAGGCTCCTAGATACTGCCCATGTGTAGTTTCTGTGACTTCTGTGTCCCTGCAGTAATAAACCTTTGGTCTTTGACGCCACCATCGAGAAGCCCGTGTTTCTGTTTGTTTGTGCACCAAGACAGGTGGAACTCCGGGGTCTTCGGGTGTTATCCCTGACACCTCTGGACGGAACCAAAAAGTCCAGAACTCCATAAGGACACTTACGGTCCAGTCAGCTACGGCTACAACAAACACAAGGACAGTTCAATATATCGCAACTAAAATCACGCCAAACAGATGCCATTCTGGGTAGCGCAGAAAATAACAGTTGGAAGCAGTATTCCCAAATACCAGAATGCTAACAATCTGCTTGCCCATGGGGATAACACCATAGATAGAGGATTGTCCCTCTTGGGGTACATTTTCCGCTGCCAACTATACCAGGTCACATGGTATCCCATCATTAGCAGTAATACTAGACATATTAGGGCAAATACAGAATGAGTATGGAGCAGAACCTGCTCTAAAATTAGGGATGACATTTTGCCCAGTTATCAGCTATAATATTAGCAAATATTAAGGGGGAAGCAGCATCAGTGGCAATCCATCAACGCCTAAGGGAGTTCAGTCCTTTACAACATGGACATGATTTCCCCAAAATAATTGAGACTGCATATGCAGAATTAGGCAGACACAGTTTGGATGGAAAAGCAGGAAAACCTCAGCTGATGGGTGGTCCAGAAAAGGACACCTTCAAGAAGGGACCTGCTTCTTCTAAGAAGAAGTGGGACAATAACAAAAAACTAAAGAATAAAGAAGATAGATCTCTATCCAGAGGTAATTCTCCTCCACAGGAGCCCTCCAAAATGAGGTATAACCTTAGGAATAGGGACAATATTAGAAAACCTGACAGGTATCAGGATACTGATACACGTTCCTCTGGTTCCTTTCAGGGTTCAATGAAAAACTCAGAGAGGGACGGACGGTCAGACAGACAAGAGGAGCATACAAATTCCAGATACAAGCAGCAGGCTCAAGACTATACTTTCAAAAAAGAAGACAAATCCAAACCAAAACCTCAGTTCAAAAAGAAGAAGGTTGCAGGTCTAAAGATCAGACATGCCCAGAATTCTGAGGACTCAACTACTGAATGGAGAATGGGCTTTGACGATGCAAGACAGTGTGGCAGAAGTAACAATAGTTCACCAGAACCTGATGGAATTTCTGGTGACAGCAGACTTGAATAAATATATCACGGTATAAACACCTGATACTACGATAAGTGTCAGACATAAGTTATATGAGATAACACTCCAGATGGAAGGGAACAAGGCCAGGAAAGTGAAAGGTCTCTTTTGGGAGAACCTGACATTTGCTTATGACATCCTTTTATCTGAACATGAGTGGCGACCAGCATTCGTCATGGATTGCCCTAAGTGAGAAACTGTAATTTTACGAGCCTTTTCCGACCCTTTTCTAAAATACACATATGCACAGGAGTGGGCGGTAGCCCTATCTCCGGCTTTATACCGAAACCATGTTGGATGGGATGAGGATTCAACCGACCACATAATTCCATTAAAGAATACTCCGACTCCACAGAGACAGTATCCAATAAAGCAAGAAGATAAAAAACTGGTCAGGGAGATCGTAGATCAACTTGAATATCAAGGGTTGATTGAAACTTGTACTTCTCAAATGAATAATCCTTTGTTTCTAGTCATGAAACCTGACAACTCATATCGTCTAATTTTGGATTACAGACATATAAACACTTGCGAAAAAACATTTGCAGTATAAAATGCACACAGTGCTGCATTATTGAATAACAGTGTGCTGAAAAAATACAATAGCGATACAAAAGGGGATGATGGACGGAGCGTTTGAACAAATCAAACACTCACCCCCAGTCAACTGATCTGGGTTTAATCCATCACCATTCTTTAGTTCACTCAGCCACCCCAGTTCAGACATGGCTATATGCAAACCAGTCTGACCCTGTGCCTTATGGGAACAGTCCAGCCCGAACTGCCAAGCCATGTCTTTCCTGGACCGGAAACAAGCATCCTGGGACCGGTTTCGGATTCATAATCCTCATCAGCCAGGCTATCTTGAATCCAGTGGCCAAGTGAACAAGGGACTCACGTCTGAGTATACCCTGCCACACTTAGGGCGCACAAAGCGATACAAAAGGGGATGATGGACGGAGCGTTTGAACAAATCAAACACTCACCCCCAGTCAACTGATCTGGGTTTAATCCATCACCATTCTTTAGTTCACTCAGCCACCCCAGTTCAGACATGGCTATATGCAAATCAGTCTGACCCTGTGCCTTATGGGAACAGTCCAGCCCGAACTGCCAAGCCATGTCTTTCCTGGACCGGAAACAAGCATCCTGGGACCGGTTTCGGATTCATAATCCTCATCAGCCAGGCTATCTTGAATCCAGTGGCCAAGTGAACAAGGGACTCACGTCTGAGTATACCCTGCCACACTTAGGGCGCACAAAGCGATACAAAAGGGGATGATGGACGGAGCGTTTGAACAAATCAAACACTCACCCCCAGTCAACTGATCTGGGTTTAATCCATCACCATTCTTTAGTTCACTCAGCCACCCCAGTTCAGACATGGCTATATGCAAATCAGTCTGACCCTGTGCCTTATGGGAACAGTCCAGCCCGAACTGCCAAGCCATGTCCTTCCTGGACCGGAAACAAGCATCCTGGGACCGGTTTCGGATTCATAATCCTCATCAGCCAGGCTATCTTGAATCCAGTGGCCAAGTGAACAAGGGACTCACGTCTGAGTATACCCTGCCAGACTTAGGGCGCACAAAGCGATACAAAAGGGGATGATGGACGGAGCGTTTGAACAAATCAAACACTCACCCCTAGTCAACTGATCTGGGTTTAATCCATCACCATTCTTTAGTTCACTCAGCCACCCCAGTTCAGACATGGCTATATGCAAATCAGTCTGACCCTGTGCCTTATGGGAACAGTCCAGCCCGAACTGCCAAGCCATGTCTTTCCTGGACCGGAAACAAGCATCCTGGGACCGGTTTCGGATTCATAATCCTCATCAGCCAGGCTATCTTGAATCCAGTGGCCAAGTGAACAAGGGACTCACATCTGAGTATACCCTGCCACACTTAGGGCGCACAAAGCGATACAAAAGGGGATGATGGACGGAGCGTTTGAACAAATCAAACACTCACCCCCAGTCAACTGATCTGGGTTTAATCCATCACCATTCTTTAGTTCACTCAGCCACCCCAGTTCAGACATGGCTGTATGCAAATCAGTCTGACCCTGTGCCTTATGGGAACAGTCCAGCCCGAACTGCCAAGCCATGTCTTTCCTGGACCGGAAACAAGCATCCTGGGACCGGTTTCGGATTCATAATCCTCATCAGCCAGGCTATCTTGAATCCAGTGGCCAAGTGAACAAGGGACTCACGTCTGAGTATACCCTGCCACACTTAGGGCTCACAAAGCGATACAAAAGGGGATGATGGACGGAGCGTTTGAACAAATCAAACACTCACCCCCAATCAACTGATCTGAGTTTAATCCATCACCATTCTTTAGTTCACTCAGCCACCCCAGTTCAGACATGGCTATATGCAAATCAGTCTGACCCTGTGCCTTATGGGAACAGTCCAGCCCGAACTGCCAAGCCATGTCTTTCCTGGACCGGAAACAAGCATCCTGGGACCGGACAATAGGCCACACTAGACATCTCTTTCGTCTGCCAAAATAGAAAAGTGCACGCTGCTCCAACCTTCAAAAACATTGAAAAATGTACAATAAATACTGAGATTCCTGAACTTTGGCAGAACATACATTTTGGATTACGCAGAAAGGGTTAAACCTTTCTACGATTTAATAAAACCTGACTTCTTAGTTAGACAATGGGCACAGGAACACACTGATATCCTTTGTTCCCTACAAGCTGACATGATGGCTTCAAAACACTTAAAAACACGTGTGAAGATCCACAACCTAGTAATCCGTATAGTTGCTGGTCAATCAGGGTTCACCTACCTAACATACAATGAATGTGAAACAATACCAATAGCATATAGATCACATTTGTACACAAAGGCTGAGATGTGTCCCGCATCAACCAAAAATATTCTGACAGCTGTACAGCAGTAGTGAGAGAAAGAGCACTAGCTCAGGGGAAATAAATAATTGTCATAACTCCAGTACCAGCCTTAGCGGCTGCGACAAAGGCAAGCGTCCCTAATGCTAAAGCCTTACATCTGAGATAGATACAATGGGCTAATTCTCTTACTGCAACAGACATAGATTACATGTAGGACCCAAGTCTAAAAACACAAGCATTCCCGCAATATGAACAAGAATATCCTCTCCCGAATGAAATACTTGCCTCTAGATAACTATAAATATATAATTTACACTGACAGATCTGTGCAGCTGGCCATTGGAAGTAAACAGCAACACAGCACCGCATGCGCAATCGTTAAAGGTCGCATGCAGGATGGAAAATTTCATCCAAGTTGGTCAAAAACACAATCTCTAGGAGATTGCACAGTGCAGCTAGCAGAATTAAAAGCTCTGTTTCTGGCACTGTTAAATACGGATCGAGAATACCCCACACTAATTGTGTGCCATTTGTTTTACTGTGTACAATGAGTACTTAGAACACTGGGGTCAGAATGGATTCAAAGATGCAAAAGGTGGCATAATTAAGCACAAAATGCTATGGGAACAGGTAGTGGAGTTGAAAAACGAACTACAGAGAGCTCACGTGATACACACACTGAGTTATCAACATGATGGAATTCACGTTGAAGGCAATTCATTAGATGCTGAAGCAGCAAAGGGGGCTGCATGCACGGCTTCCGCAGCTGCAATCACTCATTCAAAAATGAGAATAGAGGTGAGATTATGGTTGCAATTATTGCTACACGCAATAAATTGAAAAAACTTCCCCTCAAATACTCCTACAAGTTACATGCCAATAACATTCCATTTGCTCAGATTCCTGGAGTGGGGAATAGAGTAATACCAAACATGGATCGCAGATTAGGTTTAATCTTAGCAGCACACAAGGGTCTAGGTTCTGCCAATGCAGGGGTTACGGCGACTGCTTCATTATTGAAACAAAGCTACTGGTGGCCTTGTCTAACAGAGAAAACTAAAGATTATGTCTTGAAATGTGACATCTGTCAGGAGTTGAAATGCTCCACCATTACACAACCAGCACAGACACCTTTATTAATATCATACAGACCTCTGACGTGTGTTTATTTGGACCACAGCGGCCACTTACAAACAGTTGGGGCCTACAGATGTATCATGTTTGCAGTGGATTCCTGCTCTAGGTTCCTATGGGTGTGGCCCAAGCGCTCGGCTGATGCTCAAACTTTTATAATAGATTTGCAAGCCTTCATAGGGACATACACCATTGGCACATTACATTCTAACGGTGGCCCCACGTTTAGCTCTAGCGATTTCAGGGAAGCCATGGGAGGTTTGAGTGTAGCATTGCGGTACTCCTCCCCATACCATCCTGAGGGAAATTCGGTTCTAGAGAGGAAAAACCAGGACTTAAAGCAATATTTAACAGCTAGAGTATTAAGTTCGGGTGGTAGTTGGGTCAAAAATGTATATGGAGTACAAAGAGCATTGAACAACATGCCAAGAAGTTCCTTAGGGGATGTCACTCCTTATGAGGTCCTATTTGGGACGAGAATGTGAGTACCTGATCATGATTGTGAAGTCACAGTGGTGGATAAAAACCTTTTGACATCCATAAATGTTTGGCTGTTTTACAGGATCTGAATGAATCCAGGGTACTACAAAGCAATGTCCAGGTAAAGCGGACCACCACTGGTGAAGTCAAGTCAGTCACGGCAAGACCTGTCTGGCTCCCTAAAGTTGGGGATTTGGTCGGAGAGAAAATTGCAGACAAAAAGGAATGTGGGCCTGTCCTGGCAGTTGAAGGAACAAGAACAGTACTTCTGCCACCTCTTGCCGGAAAAAGGAGAAAAGATGTGTCACCATCAACCTGATAAAACCACACTATATGGCGATACTAAATAGTAGGCCTCATGGGACCTGAGTATCCGACGCTCTCCTCTCACTACTATACAGGAAGTTCAAACAGAAAGTGTCATCACGTTCGAAGAGTCCCCAGCACGGAATGATGGACTATGCAATATTGCCATGAACTCATTCCTCTTGAAAATGAAATTCAATCTCAAATTCAAAATTTAAATGAAAGACAGATTTCTATTCGACCAAACACTGATGTCTACATCAACATGCATCAACAAGAGACAGCTATAAGTTCAACAAAACCTACAGAACTACAAAAAATAGAGCACACTGCATCTGGCTATTTCATCGACTTCGATACATTTTCATTGGATCCAAGTGAACCTAAACTGATGCAAGACCAAAAAAACGTGTCACCAGCAAATCAAACACTTTTTCATCTTTCTTAAACAGACATACCTGGTATCACTTTGGATAGAACTTTGGGTAATCAGCAAGATACTTTTCTTTCTTTTCTGGATAGGTTTAGTAACTGTTTTTAGCATGCTTATTAATGGAACTTATCTTAGACAAAGCTCTGCAGCATCAAAAGTGATTCTGATTCTGAAACCTCACCTTTCATCACATCGTGAATAAAGAAACTTGTCACCAGTGAGCATTACAACAGTTCCTATACCTGATGGTATAGCGTGGGACAAGGTTGATTATGAACTTCTAAAATTACCACCTTTATTTAAAATATCCTTAAATGCTATCATTACCTCCTATACATTCTCTGACGCTTGGTATTAAGAAACTGTCAATAATATGTTGTTGGGATTATAAAAGAAGAAGGAGACTACTTAAGAAGCACCAATCCTAGAACCCTGTACTTTTATACACTCCCTAAAATTCATAAAAACCAAGACCCATCACCAGGGTGACCTTAAGTTTCAGGTATTGGCTCACTCTTAATGCCATTGTTACAGTTCTGTGATTTTTTTCCTGAAAATAGTTCTTCAAAAATCAGAAACATACATAAAAGACACAAAACTAGTACAAATCAAAGATGTTGACTATGACAAAAATAATGACTTTCTCATGAGTTTGGACATAAAACATCTATACACTAGCCTTCCCCAAAATTATACACTGGAAGTTATAAGAGAAATCTTAGAAGGAGAAGAATACATAACACTCAGAGAATTTAATTTGGAGTGTATGAGACTTCCCTTAACCCAAAAAAACTAATTCAAGGGAACATTGTTTCTTCAAACTATCAGAACTTCGATGGGGAGCACCATTGCTCCTAGTGTGAAAGGGCTGTATGTATATAATCTTGAAATGAACTGCATACAACAGGACTGTAATCCCTAATGAACACAAATCTCCGTGTCGAAACACTACATAGACGATGTCTTTGTAATATGGAAAGGACAGCATTAGCCTTTGTCACTTGGCTTAACAGTCAGGATATGAAGTTGAAATCCACACATACCATGAACAAAAATCCAATAACAGTCCTTGATGTGACCATCTAACACAAAGAAAAGAGTACCCAAATGGACACTTTTCTCAAACCAACTGCAAAAAATATTCTGTTATAATTTGACAGTTTCCACACAAGTGCACTAAGAAAAAATCTACCATATGGACAGCTCCTCTGTCTTCGCAGGAACTGAAGTCAATCTAAAGATTTCAAACACCAGGCCAATTTGTTGGCAGAGAAACTCAGGGTATGAAATTACCCAGAAGGTATAATTCAAAAAATGAAAAGAAAGCATTGAACCAAAATTGGAATGAGCTGTTGGAAACTCCCAAACATCAAAAAACAGATCCACTCTTAGTATATGTAACCACAAACAATAGCATCCAACCACATCACAAAAGTAATCAGACAAAATTGGGGGATAATAAATACAGGTATGAGACACTGGGATCTCCCTCTGTTCTCTCACAAAAGAGCAACAAGCTTACGTGACACCCTAGTGCACACGAGACCCAAAATCAAAGATCTGTCAACACCATACATACAGCACTAGGACTTTCAAAAGTCACGGGACATTATCCATGTGGACATTGTCGTGTGATTCACGTCACTAAAGCAAAGGAGGAAATTGACCAAGGCCTACAGACTCTATGGGAAGTAAGTTAACATACAAATTGCAATATAAACAAGTAGTCTACTTGATTACTTGCCCATGCGACTTGAAATACATAGGGATGACTACTAGAAAAATAAGCACTAGAATCAGTGAACATAGCAGTGCAATACATTGCAGACGCTACTGAACAAAAACGGCTGTTCATTTTCTTTCCACAAAACACATAGCAAATTACCTAAAATTGATTCTTTTGGAGGAAGTGACAACAGATGTTAGTAATCTGGAGAAAATCCTGTATGAAAAGGAACAAAGATGGATTTACAAATTATCTACTCACATTAATGGCCTGAATGATGGAATTCCTTCAGGAAATATTTTATGATGAGATTTGTATAACTAATTAAGCTTATCACTAACAGAGAAATACAAGCATCATCTGAGGCTCCTAGACCAGTTGACTTAATAGACCTGTTTATGGTCTATCACCCTCCCCCTTACGAATATAAGGCTAAGACTAACAAGACACACATTATAATTCCGCACTGGCATAGCGATCGATGCATGCAATGGGCACATACCCAAACTTTGGAAATATACCACATATCATCCTCAGTCAGCATTTGTTGTGAAATAAATCAAGCTTATCACTAACAGGGGAAAACATACATCATCTTAGGCCCCTAGACAGCTTGGTTTAATAAGCTTGTTTACAGTCCATCACCTGCCTTTTAAACATTAGGCCAAGACTAACATGAAAATGCATGACAATAGCACATTTTCCGCAGTGGCATTGTAATCAGTGTATATAGTATGCATCATAACAGAGACACATTGCATGCACAAGTCAAAACTTTGATTACAAACCACATTTCTCAGCAGTCAAGACAACTGGCACCAGCAGATACACGTCATATAAAAGATGCGTCCCAGCCTCTGATGCCCTTATGAGAAACACACTCAAACTCGAACGGCACCTCGCAGGCACACACTGAAACCACATTTCCCAGCAGTCATTATGACCGTCAGCAGCAGATATGTATCATAACAGAGACGCATCTCAGGCATTGGCTAAGAAGACTCAGGCCTCCTAATGAGAAGCCTACGTGGCCATTGGTAACAATGACAATGCTGTTTTAAAAGCACTTATGATGCGCTGCTTTATTTGAGTAAGTCACAAGACATAATATGTAATCACACAGTGACTACTAAGATGAACCAATGATGTGAGGTCAGTAACATTTGGGGAAGCAGGGAAACACCTATGACCCTGCTCGCAGGCAGGTCGCTCCCAACGCTGCTGCACGGCTCTGCCTGCATTGTTTTTGCCTAATCTTGTATTTTTCCCCTGTGCCTAACTTGCTTTCTTGCCCACTCTTGTTTTTCTTCCCCTGTGCCTGTACTTGCTTTCTTGCCCAGACTTGTTTTCTTCCCCTGTGCCTGTACTTGCTTTCTTGCCCAGACTTGTTTTTATTCCCCTGTGCCTGTACTTGCTTTCTTGCCCAGACTGGTTTTTATTCCCCCGTGCCTAACTTGCTTTCTTGCCCAGACTTGTTTTCATTCCTCTGTGCCTTTACTTGTTTTCTTGCCTAAACTTGTTCTTCCTTCCTGTGCCCAGTTCTCCCGCGGCCCCCGCCCGTTTTTCCCGCCGCTGCGTCCCTGCGGCCCCGCCCACCTCAAACCCATTCGCCACCCCGCTCCCGCCTCCCAGCTGCTCCTCCCTCCCACATCCCCTCATATGGAAGTCGCTACGGGCCGCGCTCAGCAGGCGCGCCGCTGGCGCACCTAAGGCAAGCCTGTCTGTGCCCATCTGTGCCTGGACCGCTCCCAGCGCCAAGACCCCTGGGCACCACGAACGCCACGATGCCCAACACCGCTACTATGCCAGAACCCTCCACGCACTCAACACCGGATGATCACACACCTGCTTCCTGGCTGCCCCGAAGCGCACCCACAGAGCTTTCTCCTGCTGGAACTGCAGCTTCACAAGCATCTGCCCCACCATGCTGCCGACCAGGAAAGAACCCAACCACCTCAGATGCATCTTTCTCAACACCCGCTCTGCCCGAAAACATGCCGTTGAACTCTGGGACCTACTCGACTCAACCTCCCCAGACGTCGCCTTCCTGACGGAGACCTGGCTGAACCCCACCTCGGCACCCGAAATAGCCATAGCCATCCCAGAAGGCTACAAGATCAACCGCAAGGACCGCTCCAACAGAGCGGGAGGAGGAATCACCATCGTCCACAGGAACACTCTCGGAGTCTCGACCAACACTGACGACACCCTCAGCGCCGCCGAACACCTACACTTCCAGATCCACACCGACCCCAACACCACCCTCAGAGGAACCCTCATCTACAGACCACCCGGACCCCGACCACAGTTCAGCGACTCCATCGCCGACTTCGTCAGCACACACACCCTCGTCTCCATGGACTACATCCTCCTCGGGGACCTGAACTTCCACCTCAAGAACAATGACGACACCAACTCCACCACCCTGATCGACAACCTAGCCAACCTCTGACTCAGACAACTCGTCACAAAACCCACCCACTCCGCCGGTCACACGCTTGACACCATCTTCTCCGCAAGCCCCTACGTCTCCTTCAACCATATCACCGAACTCCACTGGACCGACCACCGCTGCATCCACTTCACCTTCAAGAAACCCACCACGCACCACCGCACCCAACAGATGCTTCACCGCTGCTGGAGCAAAGTCACCGAAGACCAGCTAACCACCACCCTCGCCCAGAGCCCACCCATCGACCATACCGACCCCGATACCGCCGCCCGCATCCTCAAACAGTGGATCGACGACTGCGCCAACACCCTCGCCCCGATCAAGAAACCCTCCAACAAACATACCTACAAGAAAGCCAGCTGGTTCATGAAGACCTCCGGGCCTCCAAGCAAACCTGCCGAAAGCTGAAGAACATCTGGCTCCGTGAACGAACACCTGACAGCCACGCCGCCCACAAGAATGCCACCCGTAGACACCATCACCTCATCAGATCCGCCAAAAGGGCCTCCTTCAAAGACCGCCTAGACAACAACGCGCACAACAGCAAAGAGCTCTTCAACATCGTGAAGGAACTCTCCAACCCCAGCTCCAACACCAGCGACGTCCCACCCTCGCACGACCTGTGCGACTTGCTGGCCACCTTCTTCCACCACAAGATCACAGACATCCACGACAGTTTCAACATCACGACCGCCCCGACAACCACTGAGACCTCCGCCCCCACGACCACCATCCGCACCAACTGCCTGCTCTACTGGACCAACATCAACGAGGATGACACCATCAAGATCATGAACACCATCCTCTCCGGATCTCCGTCAGATCCATGCCCACACCACATCTTCAACAAAGCCAGCACAACCATCGCACTCCATCTCTGGAAAGTCATCAACACCTCCTTCGAGACAGCAACCTTCCCGGAGAGCTGGAAGCACGCCAAGATCAACGCCTTACTCAAGAAACCCAAGGCGGACCCCAAGGACCTCAAGAACTTCTGGCCCATCTCCCTTCTCCCGTTCCCGGCAAAGGTCATCGAGAAGACCACCGCGAGGAGAACAACATCCTGGACCCTTCCCAGTCCGGGTTCCGCAGCAACCACAGCACCAAGACTGCCCTCATCGCCGTGACCGATGACATTAAGTCCCTGCTGGACAACGGAGAAACGGCGGCCCTCATCCTCCTGGACCTGTCAGCCGCCTTCGACACGGTCTGTCACCACACACTACGAACACGCCTCCACAACGCTGGGATCCAAGAGAAGGCCCTGGACTGGACCACCTCCTTCCTCTCCGGCAGAACAGAGAGCTTCCGCCTTCCCCCCTTCCACTCCGAAGCCACCGAGATCATCTGCGGCGTACCCCAGGGCTCATCCCTCAGCCCAACCATGTTTAACATCTACATGGCACCGCTCGCCACGTCGCCCGTCGGCATGACCTCAACATCCTCTCCTATGCCGATGACACCCAGCTGATACTCGCCCTCACCAAGGACCCCCACACTGCCAAAACCAACCTTCACAAAGGAAGGAAGGCCGTTGCTGAATGGATGAGGAACAGCCGACTGAAGCTGAACTCAGACAAGACGGAGGTCCTCATCCTCGGATCCAACCCTTCGGCCTGAGACGACTCCTGGTGGCCGCCCGCACTGGGAACCGCTCCAACACCCACTTACTACACACGCAACCTAGGGGTCATCCTCGACTCCACCCTCTCCTTGATTAAACAGGCCAACGCCGTCTCCTCCTCCTGCTTCAACACCCTCCGCATGCTCCGTAGGATCTACAAGTGGATCCCCACTGAAACGAGAAGAACAGTCACCCAGGCCCTTGTCAGCAGCAGGTTGGACTATGGAAACGCCCTCTAGGCAGGAGCCTCGGTCAAACTCCTGAGACGGCTCCAACGCATCCAGAACGCCTCTGCACGCCTGATCCTCGACATCCCTCGCCACAGCCACATCACACCCCACCTGAGAGACCTGCACTGGCACACGGTCAACAAGAGGATAACCTTCAAGCTCCTCACCCATGCACACAAGGCACTCCACAACACCGGACCAACATACCTCAACAGATGCATCAGCTTCTACACCCCCACAAGCCAGCTCTGCTCCGCCGACCTCGCCCTCGCTACAGTCCCCCGCTTCCGAAGAGCGACCTTAGGCAGCATATCGTTCTCGTACCTCACCGCCAAGACCTGGAACACCCTCCCCATCCACCTACGGCAGCCCCAAGACCTGCTGACCTTCAGAAAACTCCTCAAGACCTGGCTTTTCAAGCAGTAGCATCATCCCCAACCCCAGCACGGGTGAGTAGTGGGCTTTACAAATGATATGATTGATTGATTGATTGATTGATTGAAACACACACATCAAAACTGCGAATGCGCTCCCTTGAAGAAGTAAGTATGACCCACGCTGACTGCTCAAGACTGCTAGACCACTTTACCAACTAAGACTACTTTGCAATACATTAGATTTTGTCCCTCCTTTTTCTTTCAGTGTGTGACTACAGGAACCGTCCTCCACTGTAAACCCCATGATGCCTTAATAATAATTAAGCTATGTAGGTGAACTATATTTGTACATTTGTGTGTCTTTTAATTTCACTTTTTAAAGTCTTGTGAAATGTGTTTGTTTTCATTTGTTTTAAATATTTGTTACTTCATGCAAGGAGGGGTATTTCACTGATTTGTGGCATGTATTTTCCTGCACTATAATTGATGACACAAACATAGATACATCCTAATACAGAACTTCTCTCAACTCTTCTTCTGACATTTATTCTCTTTTTCAGCAATGGCCATACCGGAAAGAGTCCTAGCAGTATGGTCTATATTTTTAATGCATTCTTCTTCGAGAATTTAGATGAAAGCATGCAAATAAGTTAAATACCCTTTATTGTGCAATTTAGGTTCAGAAGAAAGCCGATTGACCCTAAAGGGCAATTATCCTGCTGAAACATGTCCACGTATGGCTATTAAGGACTCCTTACAAACATCTCACTGTTTTTAATAATGCTCTAGACCTCATACATTAAAATTCTAACAGAGGATCTATAGGCATTTTTAACACACTCAATTCCCTGCACATACCTCCTAAATTGCTCACATTCAAATGTGTAGAGTCTGCCCACTCATACTAGGTTAATCTGAGAGTGGGTCCAATGATGAAGCATGCCACAGATGGTACCCGTGGGTGACAACTCTAAAACATATATACATGTATATCCAAGAAATGTATCATGGGCAATTTACCTGGGTGCCATCCGCACACTTGCTTGTGATATTGGAAACACCCATGCACACCTTTCTACAGTAGGCGGTATAGTGGATAAATTGTGTATACCCTCCCTTATGCTAGTTACCACTAGAGGTAAGCCAGGTGATAGAGGATCCAACAGATATTATGTATGTGATTAGCAGGGTCACATGAGAGGGGATCCCAAGATTCCCAAGGCGACACCAGCACCCACTGGTCCACTCTCAATGGGGTTAGTTAGTGTAGTGCTGGAGGAGGAGTTGGTTCTGTCTGATGGGGGAGAGAGCTGAGATGTCCGACATCTCACTAGGAAATAGTGAGATGGTCCATGGGACCTTACTGCCGGAGAAAACTAACACTAAGAAGTACAGGCAGCGGATGACCATTAATGGGTATAGGGTGGCAGCTCTGATACACACTGGAGCCAGTGTGACATCTGTAATGTCTCAATGGGTGTCGGAAGAGCAGGTAATTCCGGGTGTGCTTCACCCTGTAGTTGCTGCACACAACTCTGAACACCTGTATAAGGTGGCACAGGTTCTGTTTGAATATGGGGGGGTCCCCGGTCTTTTGATGGTTGTTGTGAGTCCAAAAAATTCCAGTTGACTGTCTGCTTGACAATGACCTGGAGAGTTCCCCTTGGAAGGAGGTGTAAGTGCAGGCTCATCTGGAAATGTTGGGTCAGCTTGAGTGGGCATGTGTGACCACTCGGTCAATGACAGCCAGTAAGAGTGATTCAGAGGACCTGGAGCCGGAAACAGTAGCACAGGTGCCTGCCAGAAAGAGAAGGGGCAGGGTGTGTGGGAAACCCACCCCAGTGGTTCCTATGGTCCAGGAGGAGGCAGACCTTGAGGGTGATGCTCTGGAACGTACAGGGGAGAACATGGCTGAACTGGGAGACCTATCTGAGCTGACCCGTTGGCAGCAGGAAGGGGGTCCCACCTAGGGAAGAGTTCTGCAAGGTGCAGATGGAGTGCCCTACTCTTGTTGGTTTAGGTTAGCAGGCTGCAGACCAGTCAACAGGAGATCAGTCTGGATCACATTAGATTTTTTGGGAGAATGGTCTCCTCTACAGTGAGCTTAAGGTTAAACAAAAGTGATTGCTTTCAATCGCCGCATCTTGAATAAGCGCAAGTGGCATCTCAGTACAAAAAACAATTGATGAAGCAATGACCTAAGTGTATCTAGGAGTCAAATTAGATGCACGAGGCACATTTGCCCCCAATAGAGAGGCAATTAAAGCAAAAGCACAGGCCCTTAATCATGCTTTCTCAACATTGGCAAGATCCATCCGAGGCCATAACCTGACACCACTAGTTGCGGTATTGAAGACTAAACTGCTACCAACTATTGCATTTGGATCAGAAGTAATGTTAGGCGCTGAGGCCAAGCTTTTAGATAAAATACTAATAATATCATATGAACAAACCTTCTGGTCATCCAGATCTGCATCGCTCACTCAAATTAGATTGAAGTTTTCATTCACAAAACAGACACTAGCCAGGCCTGTGGCATACATTAAATGGTGCCACAAACTACGATCTGCCGCAGACGACACAATGGCTCATTGAGTCTGGTCTGAAATTAATATTTGGAGGGGGAATGGCAAATACAAACAAAATCTTGAGAGTATCATTGAGAAGCTCGAAATAAGCAACCTATGGAACACAAGTATATCAGGGCAAGCTTTCAGGAATGCAGTAAATAAATGTGGGTGATTGGTAAAGAAAAGCTGTCCAAGCAGTCATATGGGTGGCTGGTCCTAAAATCTTATACTACCCTAAGATAATACCCCCTTCCTGAAGCAACCTACCATCAGAAGATAAAACAGAGCTTATCAGCACTAAGGCTTGTTGATATCCCCACAATAGATTTCCTTCCAAAATGGAGGGAAGATAAGCAAGTAGGGGACAAGAACTGCCATTTGTGCCACCAGGCAGATGAATCCCTGCAGCATGTTATATGTATTTATTCTGCACTGGCCACACAGTGAAGAGGTCTGCTGAGAAAAGCCTTTATCAACCTAAGCGTCATGACCTGCAGATCTGCATCGATGGAGTCATTGGATCCAAAGAATATAATGATAAACATCAGACTGGTACAGCTCCTGGACATCTTTAAAACCCTTGTTAAAACACATATACAGACATAGGTGGGGTAGAGGGAGTGGTTAAGATGGCCCCCAAAAGGATCTCCTGTGTGTACCAATTGCCGTTGGGCTGCTAGGTAAAATGAACAACCATTGCTTCCTATCTCGTTAGGCCGAGTATACATTCAACATTACCTTGTCTGTCCCTTGATTATTTGCATTTTTAGCATAAATTTGCACAACTGCACTAATGCACTTTTAACACAAATTCGCACAAATGTATTAATGCATTAGCAAGTCACTAGTGACCACAAGCTCTGCGATCTGTAACCCCTTCTGCGCTGCAATAATTCTCCCTCTGTGCAGGAGAATTAGTGAGTGGGCGGGGTTTGGAAGGCCCCCGCCCATCCTCCACACACACCCACCATGATGTATGATGGCCGGGGGTTGTCCTAAGCATCAAAGGGGTTAAGTCACAAAGACAAACAACAGCATCTTTATTACTCCTTCTGGCTAAACATTAATACCTTCTGTGTAAATTTGAACACCTCATCGGCTCTGCTAGCTTCATGCGCATTATGTGCATTTTGCACCTTATGCAAAACTGACCTCTGTATGTGCAGCAAATGCAAATTCCATATTAATGACTGCTTCCCAAATGGAAATGAATGTGTTCATGATCAATATCTCTATTTAGATTCTGTATTTGTTTTTATCGCATTTGTCTTTCTGTCGAAGTTTATGGTTTTAATTTACTAATAAACTCGTTGTTGTACTTGACTTGTAAATTGGCTCTTTTAGTGCGGCATCCTAATCTAAAACAGCTAACAATTAATCGGACTACTAAGAGTCCACCAACAAAATGGACAGAGGTTATTAAGGACATCAGAGCAGCAAGCTTTGTTCTACTTTTAGGTAGTCCTCAAACATGCTGTGAGAGAAATTGATCAACTTAAACCAGATCTTAACCCAGTGTCTTTGGCCAGTTTAGCTGCTAACAGGTCTGCAAAATGACTGGAGATTCGAGGTTGAAGGTTATATTAGGAAGTTGAATATGCAATACCTCTTTAAAATTAGGTCACTTGGTAGGCAATTTCTATAAAGAGTGGAAATACAAATTTTAGAAATAACTTGAGATGATTCAATACCTTTGTCCTGAAGAAGCTACAAATTCCTATCATTTCTTTTCAGCTTCTTAATTAATGTAGGAAGAGGACTGGTGACATATTTTACTTTCTCAAATACTTTCTTTGACTAGATTTCAGCCAAATCAATTTAGGATTTGTGAAAAGTGGATTTATCTTCAAAAATAAAGGGGCAGATGTATCAAACAATATTTTTGTCGCAAATGCTGTGATTTGCAAAATAGCAGCGGTTGCGACCAAAAAAATCGGAAAATGTGATGTATTATTGAAATTGCATCGCAAAATTAAGGAATCACAAAATTTGGGATTCCTTAACTTTGCATCAGCATTTAAGGAATCGCATATTGCGATTCCTTAAATGCTATGTATGAAGCACCCAAGTTGTGCGATTCCTAATTAAGAAATCGCAAATTACCATCCCACTTCAGGATGGTGGAAATTTCGCGATTTCTTTCACAAATGCACTTTTTGCCATTTGTGAAGGTGCCATGTGGCGCACTTACCTTAGGGCATGTATGTGGGCCATATGTGCACACATGTAAATTTCAGGAGTGCATCAGGGTGTCCTTATGACACCCTTGCACCCTTGAAATTATTCTCAATTTGCGATTCTCAAATTGCGAATCGCAAATTGAGAATACCTTCATATTCATACCTATGTGCCTCCTGGGCCATAGAAATGAATGGCAAATTATTCCTTATTTGCGATTAGCAATTTGCTAATCGCAGCTAAGGAATTTTAAGAAATCGCTAAAAATTTGCGATTTTTTATATACATACCATTTTGCAATTTTCAAATAGCGATTCTCAAAAAATAGTTATTTGAGAATCGCAAATAGGCATTTTGATACATCTGCCCCATAATGTTTTAAGATATTTATTTTGGCAGAGTCGAGGGGTTCGCTGTTAATTTGTTTTACAATGTGCGTCATGAGAGAGGATTGCAGCCCAATAAAATGGAATGCATAATAAATCAGTAGGTTTTAGTACACAGCTGTAGGGTAGGGAGGTGTGATCTATGTCTTTTTTGCTTGCTATAGATTCTACCAAAAGGTTTAGGGTTTTAGAACACAAACACCTTTCTAGTAAAAGGCTCTATATCGATCAGTAGCTGCTTAACGACAAGAAGTTTGTCTCCTACATTTTGTTATTAGGACATGTGTCAACGACACAAAGAATATAGCTAATGGCATAGAGATCACACTGATAATAAGATAGTTATGTTTGTCGATTTAAGCCCTTGCCATTAATTGGGGGTTCAGGATCATGCGGTTGAGGACAAACCAGCAGGGACATTTGCTCTGATATTATATCCCGCAGGGAATTACCCTTGAAGAACACCCTTGTTCTCGTGCACAGTCATGGCCACTCAACCATTGAGAATGCCCTGTTTAGCTATGACCCTGACCCCATCGCCTTCTCTCGGTTTTATATTCTACCTCTTTCTCCTTGCAACTCATAACAGAATCGAACTTCCACGGTTAAGTATGTCCCCTTGCTGAACTAAGCGTTTTAAAACATATTTAAGTTATTATCATGTTGTTTCTTCTGTTCTGTCACTCACATTGAACGCTTCCTGGCTTGATGCGTATCCGAGGACTCTTGCAATCAAGCATGTTCCGCTAATTACATCATTCAGGAAAGGCTGCCATTTTGCTTTATTTCCTATTTTCTTTAAAGACGGGGACTGTTTGTAGCTTGGCACACAGCCATTGCATTATTCCTAGGGTTGTATCCACAGACATGGCAGAATGTTTATTTATGTTTTCTGCAATTAAAACTACAACGACTATAGCTGTCCTATTTGGTATTAAATGGTTTACTTCGCGAGTTCAACGATTTAAACATAACTGGTACAAAGATATAATCAATCATTTTTAGAGTGACTTTTCTTATTTCCCATGTAAGCAAATTGGCCATAAAGCAGGTGTTACTCATTCTTCTATTTGACGTTTGCCTTCAATTTTTCAACACTGCAGTGTGCGCAAACATTTTTGTCAACAAGCCCAGTAGTTTGTTATACAATGGGAGCAAAATTTCACATAATCAAACTCTGCCCTGTGTCTGATGTGCAATCCATCCATTCTGCACGTTTGCCAGCATTCTCCAACGCTCCTGATGAAGTGACAGATGGTAAACGTGTGATTCAGCAGTGACCTATCAGGAAGGAATCCAACATTCTGCGGCCTTATTGCTGGTCTAATGGCCCTAAGAGAGTATCCCCTTCCGAATGTAATAGGCAGGGAACAAAGCATTATTTATGACCACTGAGGTAAGCATTGCAAACATATATACATTCACATCATTTTCTTTGTGTAGTGTTTCTGCTCAATTAGAATGCCAATTATTACCACAGCTAATGGGAGCTTGCAGTTTTCGTCAGATTTTGACCCTTCGATGTCATGTCAGCTTGCCTATTTAAATAAAAGCTCTGCTCAAAAACAAAGAGGTGGACTGTTTTGGTAAGGAAAAAAAGGCGAGCTCAAGGAGGGGACTAAAACTAAAATGAATGCAAGCTACCTCTAGAAGAACTCAATTAAACGTATCCCAGAAAAAAAACTTTGGACAATCTTGGGTTTTTCATAACCTGAAACAAACCTCTTTCCAGTAGAAACACACATCACTGGGTCTTCCTCCCATAACAGCTGCCTGTGAAGAACACAGATTCCTAATAAAGAACTAGAATGTTTAATCAGTTCACAAATTATGTCAGGACTGGGAGACATACTGCCGGATAAGACAGCTTTAGAATGGTTTACTTTCCTATGTAGAAGGTGCATATGTACAGGGAAAAGTTTCTTATCTCTGCCACTACAAATTCCTAAAATAAAGGCCCTGGGAATTGCCCAAGGGTTTTGCATAACTAATATTCTGCATGGCGCTAAACTGTGATTTGGCCAGGTTGTGGAGAAGCAGCCTACTTGTCTGCTGGCAAATTTAACTCTTAAATCCGGAAATACTGGAAATATGAAAAGGTGATGTTCTGGAGAAAGCTGATGACTTTTCGGCATAATTCCCACTTAAGTGCTGTTTAAGACATATATGGATCTAGGTTAATTGACTTATGAGGAAGCTCTAAATTAGCCCCAAAAATACCTCGTCAGGTTCTGAGATTTTTAAAATTTTACAATGCCATCCTGGGAGAGCACTGAATAATTCATCCACATTTTATGGATTTTTGATCAGATGTATAGTTGACAAGCAGGTGCTGCACAGAGTCATGTTCTATAAATTCTTCAGGAAAAGAACTTGACAAGAGATAGTCCCATGAAGGTTCTTTAAGTATCGCACAAAGATACCCATTTCCTCCCCTAAAGCTTTTTTTAACAGTTTAGTAATTACCCATAAAAGTCTCCTACTTGCTCATCACAACTACTATAGCTCGGACCAGATATGGCTCATACATTGTTGTAAGAGCAAATATAAATATTTGGACAGAACAAATTTCTGCTTTATGCCCACCATACACTTTCACCTGCCAGACTTCTGAAGTAAGTTCAGACATTGTTTCTTTGGGCCTCATTTATGAGGTTTTGCCGTAGGGCAGCGCAGCAGGCCTTCCTGTTGTGATGTCCTACGGCAAAAGAAAAGGACAGGAATGTGCCCTATCTATCACATACAGTGCATTCCTGTCCTTTTCCCCTGCACCAGCGCACAATGGGCTGCCGTGGATGTATGACGTTACAACGCATGCTTTTACCACGCATGCTGTTACAACGCAGTTTTTACAACGCATACTATTACAACGCATAGCGCTTTGGGGTGCTGGATAGTGAATAGTTTAATTTACTATTCCAACTCCAGTCCCCGTGGACACTAGGGAAGGTGTTGGATAGTAAATTAAATCTATTCCCTATCCTAGAGCGCCCCCCAGCGCAATGCGTTGTAATGGTTTTCGTTGTAAAACCTGCGTTGTAATAGCACTGCATGGTAAACGTTGCGTTGTAAAGGATGTTTCCCGGCTGCCGTGCACCAACGCAGGCACCTTTGCACCATGGCCCAAAGGTGCCTGCATTGCAGGGATGATTATTTTTGCATAGGAAGGGAAACCTTCCTCTAGAAAAATAATCAAAAGAGGCTTTTCCGCTTTCTACGTGCGCTGCAGAAAACATAGGAAAAGGAACAACGAGGAGAAATAAAGATATTTCTCCTCGTTGTGCCTCCCTTATGCCGCCCGTGGGGAGCTGACGTTTTTGATGCTGCCTCAGATTTACGATTTCTCGTAAATCTGGAGAGGTGTCAAAAAGGCATGGATGTTGCTGGGAACACGCATAGCAGCACCAATTGCACGCCCCTTTAACACAGAAAACTGCGTTAAAGGGACCGATATTTATCAGGCAGCAATAAGCCCAAAAAAGTGGCTCAGGGCTGCCTGACAAATATCATGCATGCTTCTGCGCCGGGGAACGTCACAAAAAGTGACGTTCTGGAGGCACAAGGAGTCTCATACATGAGGCCCTTCATCTTTTTTTTATAATTCTTTCGATTCACAACAATAAGGCTTTCAATAGATTTCAATGGTGTAATTTTTCATTTTCCTAATTTTAAATGCCGTTCTCCTTGTTCTCCATTAAACATTCCTCCTATTACTTCTTCTCTTTTACTTCACTTTTGCTCAGACCTTTAATATTTGTAATTCTTTAATTATGGTGTTATTCAGTTTGTTGCACACAACACAGCAACGATTTTGCGTGTGTAATTATTTGCTGCTCAGATTCAAACAACAAAAGTGTGACAAAGTTAATCATAGAGATATCACCTTTTAGTTGCAATCATCTTAGCATGAATTGTTTTGAGTGCAGCAGAAGAATGGTATCACTTGGTTTCCTCTCACCGAGTGGTATTTGTAGATCTAATATCCACAGGATCAATTTCTCCAAAAAATCTCAGAGTATGAGAAAAGGAAACATAATTGTGCAAATGACTTTGAGCTCCTGTAGAAGGGGGTGCTTAATTTGTAAAATAAGTGCGGGACAAATGTTTTGCTTGGAAGCCCCAAGCTAATGCAATCAAAGGCCAGGGTGCAAATACCAGAGCTGAATAGTTTTGATTCCATCTAATCCCTTTAAAATCCACCACTACATACTCTCCTGCCCCCGCATCTCCCTCTCACAGGATATTTGTCATCCCTGCTTTCTCACGTTGTCACTGTTTTTCCATCTTTTTCTTCTTCCTGTCACTTTCCTGTTTGTGTTTTTCCCTCTCTTGCTCTAGGTCAAAGCCTGTTGAGAAAAAACAAGGGACTGTCCCCAAACATGAGTGCCAGTGGGCCCACCTACAAACGCCAAGCCAAATTAAGCACTGGTTGCAGTGAGATATCAGAATTCCTCATATCTAGAAAGGCAAATATTTATATTACATATGAACAACAGGAGAAATTCACTTGGTGTGAGAAAAGGACCCTTCCAGTACGGTTCATCAAGAGTTCTCTGATACCAGGAGATGTTGTTATTCACTGTGTGGTAGCACTGATTTAGAATGTTAAGCGCCATTTCTGCCAACTACGAAGAGAAAGGGCCTTGGGATGTTCACTTCCAGGAAACTTATTTTTTTTAAAGTTTTGGTAGTCAGTTAACCATAGCTCTCTGTGTACAGGGCCGACATACTCAACGTTTGCTCCATATAAAAGAAGCAAATCACTTTAATATTCTGTTCAAATGTGCCATCATTTTGTCAACCTGCCTCTACCTATCACTGAAACTTGGTAGGTTGGTTTTGCAAAAATACTGGTTCGGAAACCCAAAAGGGCTCTGTAATGAAGACAAACATTGTAAATGAATATCAAAGAGCACACACCACTTACTGTTAATAGGGAAGCTACATAAACAGAGATCTACATCTGCTTTGGCAGATTTATCATGTCGATTTTGTTGCGGTCAAAAAGATTCAATCATATATCACACGTGGTAGCTCATTATCCTAAACCAAAAACCACATGACATTTTCTCTTCCTGTTTGTAAGAAATTAGATTATTCCTTAAAGTGGTTGAGAATTCACTTCAAAGAACAATCTCAATCCTTGTCAAGGTGAACCACAAAAGCCTCAAAATAAACCTGTGTTTAACCCTCGTGTAGCATGGCACAAAAGCAGTCAGAATTTATGCAGCAATCAGATAGAAGTGAAGTGACAAAGCAACACACGGAACATACTGCAACCAACTTCGTTAGTGTTAGATCTGGGGGTCTCTAGTTGGCAGAGGTAGGTACCACTGTCCAAATAGGGACCCTTGCTTCTAGTCAGGGCAAGGAGATAACCCTCTGAGATAACCCCTGCTCACCCTCTAGGTAGCTTGGCACGAGCAGTCTAGGATAACCAGAGGCAATGCGTAAAGTATTTGTACCAACACTCACAGTAACACAGTGAAAACACCACAAACTGACTCCACAACAGTTTAGAAAAATAAAGGTATTTTTAATCTAAACTACACAAGACCAAAACGACAAAAATCCAACATACACAGTTCAAGAATATGGTTTCAAAAAGAGTTCTTAAGGTTGCGTTAGAATTCTCTACGTTGCGATAGAATTCTCTACTGATGCGTGAAAAGTTCACAGTTGCGTCACGTTTACTCACAGTACCTTTTAGTTGCAACAAAGTTCCAAAAGCAGAAGCTGGTGTGGTGGAGAACAAGGGATGCGTTGCTCCTGAGACCCTGGGGAGGCGATGCGACAGCCCCGCTGCAGCAGCGGGCGTGTTGCGACGAATCCGGTCTGTATGGGGAGGAAGGCCACTTGTATGGATTCCGATGCGTAGGTTCCGTAGGAAGTCTGTTCTCGCAAAGGCACGATGCGACGATCTCGTAGGGGCTGCGACGATCTCCGGGGCGACGATGCGCGGTCCAGCGGGGATCCTCTCTCTCGCAGCTCCTCGATGCGTTGATTCTGCGATGATGCTCGCAGCGACGTGATGCGGTCCGCAAGCAAGCGGTGCAGCGATCTCACCCAGCGACGACAGGCTCTGCGACGATACTCGCAGCGATGTTCGATTCTCCCGCACCGGTCTGGTGCGTCCCGCAAACTAAGGATGTGACGTCTCTGCGACGATCTCGACCTCCGTAGCGGCGGGAAACTTCTCGCACTGTCGGGGATGCGCTCCGCAAGCGAGCGATGCAACACTTTTCAAGTTCAAAAGTCAATCAAGCTCAGTTTCAAGCTTCCCAGCACAGGTACAACTTCCAGAGGCCCCACAACTGGATCAAGCACTCTAGGTAGGACAGAACTCTCTCAGCAGAGTTCAGGGAAGCTGGGGGTGAAGTCCTTTTGTTCCTGGGACTTCAAAACAGGGAGCCAGCTCTTCTCAGGCGCCTTGGAGATTCCTTCAAGACAGGGGACACAGCTCAGCAGCAAAGTCCTTCCCCTCTCCTTGGCAGCAAAGCAACAGGTCAGTCCAGCAGAGCAACAGCAGGACAATCTTCCTTCTTCAGTTTCAGCTTTCTCCTTGGCAGAGGTTCCTTCTTGATTTCCAGGATGATCTAATTTTCTGTTGTCAGGGGTCCTGTACTTATACCCCTAAAGTATTTGTTCTCTTGGTGCATGTGGGCCCTGAGCCCGGTCTGAACCAGTTCTGGGTGGATCCTGAGCACTTTGTTTTGCTGGCTGCCTCTTTCCTTTCAGAGTGAGGGGCAGGGTCCTCAGCCACCCAGCAGGGGGGTGGAGCCAGCATTGTGGAAGGCAGGCACATCCCTATTCAGCCCAGGTGCTAACTCCTCCCACCACTCCAGTTGCAACTGCAGTCATTCAGCCTAGTGCTGACTCATCCATCCTGCTGGGGAATTCCCCAGCCCCTGTCACTCACAAACCAGACAGTCAATACACAAACAGGCCCAGGCACACAGAAGGGTTAGACAAGAGAACAGCAACTTTCTAAAAGTGCTGTTCTCAAACCCAGGATTTAAAAACAACCTTTCCTAAAGGATGTGTTATTAAATTCTGAGTTCAGGGATACTAGATACTTATGTCCTATATTGTTCCTATGGGAAGAAATGCTGTTAACCACTGTAGCCAGCATCCCCCATGTTAATCTATGGAGCAAGATAGCCTTACAATAGTGAAAAACGAAAATGGCTGTAATTCACTACCAGAACATGTTACCTGCACCAGTACATGCTCTACCTTTCACATACACTGCACCCTGCCCAGGGGGGTACCTTGGGCCTTCCATAGGGGTGGCTGATGTGCACAAAAAGGGAAGGGTTAGGCCTGGTCAGTGGGGACACTGGCCAGGAGGACATGGCAGTTCTAAACTGCCCATAGGCACTGCAGTGGCAGACCTGAGACACCATTTTAGAGCTACTCCTGTGGGTGGCACAATCAGTGCTGCAGGCCCACTAGTAGCATTTGTCATCACCAGCCCTGGCACACCCAGTGCACTTTACTAGGGACTTCATGGTGATACAAATATGCCAAACATGTATATCCAATCAGAATAACAATTTACACAGGGAGCACTTACACTCTGGCACTGATCAGCAGTGGCAGAGTGTCCAAAGCATCTAAACGAGCAAAACGAAATCCAGCACAGCATCAAAAATACAGGAGGTAGAAGCAAAAAGATAGGGGGAAACCACGCCAAAGATGCCAGGTCTAACAGTTATTAAATAACAAACCGATGACAAAATTCCAATCAGTTGAACAGGAGTTATGAGTTTTAAAGCTTTATATAAAAAGAGTGCTAAAAAGAACCAAAGCGCCAACTATAAACTTTGCAGAGCACTGTATCACTAGGTCTTGGTGAGGATTTTAGCTGTGCGGTACTTTGCATCGCCTCAAATCTGATTAATCTTTCAGTCAGGATCTGTAAGGCGGGACTTTGTGGGGATCTGTGTCATGCTGTGTTGGATTTGGTGAAGTCTTCGAGGAATAGCTGTGCAGCTCTTTTGAGCTTTTTATCACTTTGGATCCAATGGATCCTTCAGTGAGGAGCAGCGTGGCTCTGTGGGGCTTTGTGTTGTATCATGTCAGATCTAGTGAAACCTTAAAATAGGCAAGAAGAAGTACACTCTGACTTCAGCCAAGGGTCAAGGTGTTTGAGGACAGCTCTTTGTTAGTTAAGACTCACTCCCACAAAGATCAGCAGAGGCCACCCTGTACTCTTAGCCACCCCTAAACCCTCAAGATACCCCTACCACCCTATACCCCTACCCAACCCTAAACCCTAAAAATACCCTTCCACTCTATACCCCTAACATACCTAAAACAAAAAACTTCCTATTCCCCTAACCACCCCACCACTAAAAATACCCTTACCACACTAAACCATTACACACCTGTAACCCCAAACATACTCATGCCACCCTACACCCCTACTCACTCCTAAACCCTAAAACACTCTCAGCACCCTATACCCCTACCCACTCATCAGTACAAAAAGTGACATGAGTACATTTTCCATCAACCATCTGGACAGAAAGTGCCATTGATGGTTTTCTCACCAAAACTTTCTTTAAAAAAAGGAAGCCAAGCAAGAGGACTTTATTTCCGATCACCCATCAACACAGAAAGTGACGTCACTGGTTCTCCTATCAGTCACCTACACAGGAAGTGACATCACTGAACCTTCTGTCATTTATCTGGAAAGGAAGTTAAATTACTGGTTTTCCCACCAAAACTGCCTTTAAAAGAAAAAGACAAGCAAGAGCACTTCATTTCCCATTACCTATCAAGCACAGGAAGGGACCTCACTGGCTCTCCCATCATCCACCAACACAGTAAGTGAAATAAATGAATTTCACATCATCCATCTGGACAAGAAATGAAATTACCATTGATGTCAACTTTTTAGACGTCTACTTTTCAAAATATTAATTTGAAATAGGACTTTACTATGAAAGAGAATTTTAAATTACAATTCAAATGAGTGGGAGAAGTACTTATCTAACTGTTCCCAAACTGACGTTAGTACTTATTAAATGTAATATTGTAACCCATTGTAAGTCTACGAGAAGCTAACCTTGCTGCAGAAAAACAGAACCTTGGGGGGATTTTCACTGCCAAGACATGTTAAACCTATTTACACATGTCCTACCTTTTAAAGAAATATACTGTGCTTCATGATCCTACCTTAGGGATGACTTATAAGTATCAAAAAGGGAGGTTAAGGCCTGGCAAAAAGTTTATTTTGCCAGGTCGAAATGACACTTTAAAAATACACCACGGGCTGCAGCGGCAGGCCTAAGAAATGTTACAGTGCTACTTTAGCAGGTGGGATAATGAGTGCTGCAGCCCACTTGTAGCATTTAATTTACAGGCCCTGGATATTGGCACATGAGCCAATTAGGTGCATACCCATTTTACCATGATTGGGAGGGGGAGTACAAGCACTTTAGCACTGATTATCAGGAGTAATGTGCACAGAGTCCAAATGGCAACAAAACAGGTAAAGCAAAAAATAGGGTAGTGAAGGCACATATTTTGGGTAATAACTTACAAAAATGTGTAATTTGCAATACTGTTCATTAGTGATTGATTTCCTCAAGGTAGCAGACCTTCAAATATGTTCAAGAATCTAAATGGTGGGAAGGCGTAGCCAGTTGGCACCCATGATGGCCGCACCGGAGTAGAGCTCTGTACATCAAGAAACTATTTCCCCTAAAATCCGAACATTGATCTGGTTTTTGCCCATAACTAATACCTTCCCTGTACTCCCTGGCTCTTGAGGGAGACTCGATTCGAAAACGGCAACTCTCCAGCGGAAAATCAGCCGTGAAGGCTTGTCTGAGCTGAGTGAGTCGTGTAGCCCCACAGAAAGTGAAAGCCGCTGTTGCAGCGGGCCACTGACATCCGAGCGAGTGGAACTCACTCGGTGGAACAGACAATTCACTCTTGTGGGCCCCGGCTAACCTGATCATGCACAGTGCCGGCTTCTGAGACGCAGACGGTTGCCGCTCTTGCATCTGGAAGGTCGTCGCCGGACTGGTGATAGCGCTGGGCCCGATAACATCATACTTGGGGCACTGTGGGTGTCATTGCGGGGTGAGGGCTATCTGCTTTCCTCCCTGGCCCCATCGAACTACACCTCAGAAATGGTGAGCATTGGGACGTGGCCCGGATTGAACAAGAGACGGGCCTGCTTCCCCCGCCCTGCCTCTCCTTCTCAGAGAGGAACAGAATTTTAGAGCGGCATGTGTGTTCCCTTCTGCACCCTGGTGCCTATAACAATGGACAATGGAATGGACTGCCAATGCGAAGCAAAACGGCGTGAAGGGCAAGGGGCACAGAAGATTAATAGGCCCAAAAAAGAAACCCTGTGGTTACTATAAAAACAAGGGGTGAGATCAAAAGTGCTATAGAAGCAACAAGTAGAAGGAGAGGTCTGCATGGAGGGGACACATGAAGACCCTGATTGATCCCGGTAGAAATAAGCACTCTGAGAACAATAGTGGGCCGCCATTTTTGTTGCACTAAGCAGAAGGAGTGGACATTTGCTTAGAGACGGGAGAAAACGAACTAAACCAAGTACCCCCACTCCAGGTGAGGCCTGCTCCGAAAGCACAGACATGGCAGAGACACATTTTATCAGCAGCATAACATCCAGTCCTGTATGAACTTCTGCATGTCGCAAACACAGGGGACATCTTGCACCAGTGATTTTAGAAAAATGTCGACAGCAAGAGAAGTTAAGCAAACACATCAAACTAAACTGGACAAATTCGCCCAGTCCAAAGCTGATACCACAGAGGAAGAAAATGAAATGCAGGGCGTGAACCAACCATCATGGCGGACATACAAGGAGTCCACTCTGCACTAAACATAAAATAGACACAGTAACAGCAGAGGTGACACTCATGCATGCGGACCTACAAAATCTGGTTGAGAAGGTGAAATCTACTAAAGACTCGATCTCAGTACTCCAAAACTCTAGCAAAACACTAGAAATAATGGTTACAAGGCTCCAGAAGACAATGGTGGACCTAGAGGTGAAACTAAAAGAACATGAGGGGCACGCATGGCGGAATAATGTGCGCAATGTGTGTGTGCCGGAGAGAGCGGAAGGGCGGGCCACAGTCCTGTTCATAGAGGACCTGATACAGAACCACTTACAACCCCAAACTGTCTCCCAATACTTTTCAGTGGAGCACGCACATAGAGTCCCTGGAGGACCTCCTAAACCGGGCGCACCCTCGCCCTATCCTGGCCAGAATATTTAATTATAGAGATAGGGATATTATCCTGCAAACAGTGCGCACAGCCCCCCCCCCCCCAAAAGTTTGAGAATTCGACAATCACCTTCTTCCGGACTTCACACTGAAAGTACAAAAAATGCAGATTCTTCTTAGAGGTCAAATGAGCGCTCTGGGAAAAAAATATTAAACATGCTATGCTTTTTCCAGCCAAGCATGACAGAGGGGAAATCCTGGTTCTTTTAGATCATGGAAGGTATAATAATAATAATAATCCACATTAGTAAAGCGCACACTCACCCGTAAGGGTCTCTAGGCGCTGGGGGCCGTCGGGAAGATTAAGCAAGCTATTGCCCAGAGTCACATGGTGCTGGGCTAACCTGCCGCCGGAGCCGGGGATCGAACCCTGATCCCCAGATTCCAGCGTCAGTCGAACTGGCCGCGGCGCCACACCAGGTAATGGCTGGATGGATGGAAAACCCCTGGAACTCAAAGATCTAACTCTCAAAGAATCCTGCAGGGACATGAGAATTGAAAAGAAAGCGCCTGCCCTAATTTATTTATTTATTTATTTATTTGCTTATATAGCGCAGGACAGGGCAGATCCGCCTATCCCTACCCTCTTCAGACGACCGATAAGAATTTCATGTGACACCGTGTTGAAGGCAGCAGACAGATGCAACAGCACCAGAATCATAGAACCTCCTCTATCCTGTGCCATCCTGATGGTATCGGTCACGGAGAGGAGGGCTGATTCGGTTCTGTGATTAGGTCTGAACCTAGATTGCGAGTGGTCCAGACCGCCCGCTGCCTCGATGAAATTAGACACATCTGTGTTCACATGCTTCTCTGCCATCTTACTAAGGTAGGATAGGAGAGAGATTGGGTGGAAATTGGAAAGGTCCGACCATGGCAGCTCCGCGTTCTTCCGAATAGGGTTCACTATCGCCTTTTTCCAGTCACTGGGCACTTGCCCTTCTTTAAGGGAGAGGTTGATTACCATTTGAATGCCGGTGGAGAGCAGATCACTCAATGGCGCAACCATTTTAGCAGGGATAATATCTGTTGGAGACCCTGTCTTGATTTGGTTATACAGGGAGACAACATCAGATAGGCTGACTTCCGGAAATACAGAAAACAAGGTGCTTTCACATTTAGATGTCCGGAGGACGGGGTAATCAGCATCACTCCTGAGATTCGCGGCCTTTGTGATTTTCTCATATATTGACTCTATTTTATTTTCAAAGAATGCTGAGATGTCATCGCAGAGAGTTGGAGAAAAATCATCAGGATTTTCACAGGCCACAGGTTTTACAAAAGATTGAAGAATTTTGTAGAGTTCTCTGGTGGAGTTGCCAGCTTCAGCCAGTTGTAAGGCGAGACTTTTCTTCCTGGCCGATTTTATATTTTTATGATAAATGGCCAGAGCCTCTGAGTACAACTTCCTGCTAAGAGGTGAATGTAACTTCCTCCAGATTTTTTCGAGCTTTCTACACCCCTGCTTCTCCACTCTCAGCTCTTCCGAGTACCATACTTCCTGTTTAGATCTTGGGTACTGTTTATGGAGTTTCAGGGGCGCCAGTAAATCCACCGCCTCTAGGAGGGCCCTGTTGAACTTAGTAAGACATTTGGAAGGAACTAGCTGCAGATGACTGGATTGATTGGAGGTATTGGACTGGACCGAATGAACGTGAGCCAGGATGTATTCCTGGTCGATAGACACCTTGAAGCCTGCTAATTATATAGTTTTGGGGAAACATAGCACATACTGCTAGGCCAGATGATCCTGCACTTTGCTTCTAAGGGGGGACGAGAAAGAGAACAAACAGTATGTAATGGGAATTGTATATAGACTGTACTTACAAATACTATATCATGGGCTACAAATGACTCAGTTATGGGGAATAGTGAGCCTGGACGAGCCTCGGCAGAGCCGAGTTCCCCATTACAAGGTTTAATGGGTAAGGGTACATAGGCACTCTGCAAAGTTGGGGGGTGGGCAGTTTTAGATCCATGTTGCAGGGAGGGGGTGGGTTTGGGGAGTTATGTGTGGTACAGTTATAGTATTGTTCAAACTTTACTGGGTGATTTTGGAAAACGTGTCTGCAGTGCAAGGGTGATACACAATCAAACAGTGGGACGAATACTTTTGAAAAGGTTTATGGTATCAAGGACGTTGTTGTTGGTATGTGTGGGAGGGTAAAAACACGGTACTGCATCAAGAGGTCCCATTTACAATGATTAAATGCATGAGGACCCCAGGGTGACTTCACGATTAGGTCAACTTAAAATACTATCTTGGAACATTAATGGGCTGGGGGACAGAATTAAACGTGGAATAGTCCTGCAATACTTGAAGCGACAGGCCCCTGATTTGGTCCTACTGCAGGAAACCCATACACAAGGGACCACCTATTGCACACTCAATGGATGGGGATATAAATTGGTGGCTCATGCTGGTTATGCTAAGGGGTCAAGAGGAGTGGGCATTCTTCTGCAGAATTTGTTCCCATTCCATGTGAAGACTGTTACACGTGATACATTAGGAAGGTTTGTTACTCTGTCTGGTAGCTGGGAAGGCAATCTACTCAATATAACATTGCCATAAGTACAACCTAGACTACACTCCGCGAAACTGGGTGACCTAGGTTCACATATTTTAGATCTGCCAGAGGGTGACTTGCTGATAGGGGGTGATTGTAATGCGGCCTTCAATGGAGACCTGGACAGGCAACTGCCCAGACAGGGAGAAGCGTCCGGGAAGATTTTAGCAGACTTTTTGAGAACTATGGGGCTGATGGATGTTTGGGGAGCACACACCCCCTGTCCCTTCAGTATACCTTTCGCTCAGGGGTACATGGGAGCCAGTCCCGGATTTACTATATTTTTAGTAGAGCTGGCCAACTCCCTATGTTCGAGGCAGTGACACATCTCCTCAGGGGTATTTGGGACCATTTCCCAATAGTAGCGATGTATGAAGGCACTCCCTTTGTCATACGTTATGAGATGGTACTTAACTCCTGGAACTTAAAGGTGCCAACAGTACGGGAGGAACTTCCGGAGACTACCAAAAAACAATTTGAAAGAAAATTACGGATCAGTAGAATCGGCCAAAGTGTTGTGGGAGGCCTACAAGACAGTGGTGAGAGGACAGGGTGTCTCAGTGATTGCTGGACATAAAAAGGAAAAAAGAAAGCAACTACAAGAGATAGAGGGAGAAATTAACCAACTTGAATGTGACTTAATAATAGTGAGCGCTCCTGATACCCAACATGGACTGCTTATGAAGCAAAAAGAACATAGGGATATTGCCAATGACGCAGCTAATGCTCAATACTGTGCCACACAATATCGTATATACTAAACGGGTGATAAGGCGGACAAATTGTTAGCTTGGCTGGACAAGCAAGAAAAAGCCAATAGATGGGTGTTTTAGATTGTGAACTGTGATGGTACACGCTTACAAGATAGAACCAGAATAGGGGAGGCGTTTGCAGACAACCTTAAACAGATCTATACATCTACAAGGGCCTCCACATATAGCAAAGCACAGGAATTGTTGGCCACTCTTGGGCTTTCTGTTCTTGAGGGCTCAGATGTCGAGGAGTTAGATTCACTCTTGACGAGTGAAGAGGTAGCCAAGGCAATAGGAGCACTTCAATCAGGCAAGGCTATGGGTCCGGGTGGTCTTCCAATTGAACTTTATAAAATAAATGCATCCACAATTGCCCCATATCTTATTAGAATGTATTAAGAAAGCGTAATAAATAGTATCCTGCCAGAAGCACAAAGATTGGCCAATATCATGGTAATACACAACAAAAAAGGAAAGCCCCCCTAAAAATGTGGTTCATACAGGCCCATCTCCCTCCTAGACCCGGAAGTTAAAATCGTAGCCAAGATACTGGCTAAGCCTTTGTCACCTCTGCTCCACAAGCTGATGCACCCCGATCAATATAGTTTTATGGCAGGCAGGAATACAGCTCTTAACCTGCGGCAACTCCACGGTGTCCTGTGCAGGGTTGAGACGATTAGAGAGGAGGCAGTGATAATGTCTCTTGACGCAAAAATGGCATATGACATGATCAAATGTCTCTTTTTATTTACGACTCTTGAACAATTTGGGTTTGGAGAGAGATTTCTATTCTGGGTACGGCTTCTTTACTCGGAACCTCTGGCCCAAGTCATGGTACATTGTGGGTGACCAACAGTGTTTACATTACAGAAGGGGACGAGGCATGGTTGTCCACTCTCCCCCTTGATTTTTGCACTGGTCCTCGAACCTCTGGCAATCAGGGTAGATCCTCTCATCTGAGGACTTAATTGGACAGCAGGATGGGAGGATGTAATCTCCCTATATGCCGATGATATTTTGCTCCATTTGGCCAGACCATATTTTTAAATACATAGAATATTAGATATATTCACCCTCTTCCAAAAGTACTCAGGGTCCACTATCAAATGGGACAAGTCGCTGGTATACGTTCTATGCGGAGAATGCCCCGCCCTGGGGCTGTGGTGCTAGGAAAGTTACCGACGGATTTCGGTATTTAGGGATTTATGTCACAACTTATCGAACTGTATTCTACTATAAAAACCTGGCTCCTCCACTATGTCGCTTACGTGACAACGTGCAACATTGGAATGATGGCACTTCCCTGCTTTGTCTGCGCTTTACAGAATACACTATATTTAGTCCCTGCCGAATACGTTCAAACAATAGAATCAGAGGTGCGCACACTGCTGTGGAATAATGGTACCCTGCGCATAGCATTGACCAAACTTATTAAAGGATGATATAATGGAAGAATAGCCCTATCAGTAATTAAATGCTATTACTGGGCCTCTCAGCTAGTAAACTGGAGTGGCATGGTGAGCAAAAGAATGCTGGATTTAACCCAGATCTGTTGACTGGGGGTGAATATTTTGATTTGATCTGCATTCCGTCCATCAATTGTGTGTCTTTTCCTCCCAACTAGTAGTCACAAATCACTGGGTTCACCAGCCGGGACACAAACTGGCTTATAGGATGGAAAGTTACAATATGACCCCTGGTAATTACCCAAGAGCAACTTATGGTGGAGTGAAAAACACACCAATATACATACCAACCTAAACTACAGTCAATTTCTGGCATGAGGCAACAACCACTTTGGGGTGGAAATATAAGTTTACACAGGCCACCGCCTTGTTAGAGACAGACTGATTGGGGATGTTAGCAAAATACCCAGGATTTGATAAACGGGACTTAATAGGTCTTTCAAGAGTTGGCGATATGTGAGTGGGAGGGAAAGTGGTCCTCGTCAATGACCTCCAACGGGATTATGAATTGAGTGTTGGCAAAACCTTTAGATAGCTTCAAGTCCACAATGCATTGTGCAGGGCAATACCCAAAGGGACTGATCTCCCGGCCTCCTCGCCCTTAGAGGATAGACTCATTGACGATTACCTCAAGGAATGGGCGATATCTCTGACATATAAAAAATACTAAATAACACACCTGACACAGGTGGGAAAACACGTACAAAATGGGTGGAGGGCATAGGGGATATAAGCGACAAAGAATGGCAGGAGGCACTGGCATCCCCCCGGGAGGTGGCGATTCGATCCTGCTTTAAATGTATCCAACTTAAAATCCTGCATAGAGCATAAAACACAAGTTCTGCACTGGTTAAGATGAGCGCCCTGGGTTCCCCACTGTGTCCAACAGGGTGTGGCCAGAGAGGGTCGTACATGCATCAATGGTGGGAGTGCCCGATTCACCAGATATATCGGGAGAAGTTAACAATGACACTGTTGGTAACTTGTCAAAAAACAATGGCGGTCTCGCCCAGATTGTGCCTTCTCAACATTTGGGATGCAACAAACCTATCGCAAGCTGAGCATATTTGGGTCTCCATTGGATGTATGGTAGGGAAGTGTAACATAGCAAGAACGTGGAAAGGAGTTGCCGGACTCAAATTCAGAGGTTGGGAGACAGATATGGATTGGTGCATGCAGGCAGAAAGGGTGATATAGGAGGGGAGAGGATGCCCACAAAAATGGTCTAAGATCTGGGGAGCCTGGAACAAATGTAGAGGGATAATATGCACACCATTCAATGACTCTACCCCGCGAGAAAGAGGAAACTTGGGAGATTAAAGTTCACAACGCAATGGAGTTCATAAGTAATGATATGAAAAATTTGGTCCTAAGTAAAGTGAAGATTGCTATTTTACAAATGCACTGTACTTGTTCCACATTAATGATACTGCACTGTATTTTGTTATTATTTACTGTTTATTCAATAAAAATAATTTTTAAAAAAGGACTCTAAATGATGAAGTGGGCATGATGTTTTATCCATAGAGATCACATTAATTTTATTATATAAAAGTACCAGAACATCACTGAAGGTCAACAACTGTATTTTGTGCCAGGATAGAGGTTTCAGTGCAAAATAGGTATTTATATATACATCCCCAATCCCGTACTGATGTCCCAGGCAAATGTTTACTTATTTAGAAATAGCCCTTTCTAGACATTAATAGATTTATGTTAGCAGGATATTCAGGGTGTTGCAGACATTTCCATTTGACTATAGTTGTATTTGTTAGTCACATCCCATTATTATGACAAGCTTAACATTCTTTTGCCATTTTATGTTGTCTTGAATCAGTCATAAAAATTCAGATCGAAAATGCATTTCGCCAAATACCCTTTGACAAAATACCCACTGTTTTTAAATGTGTTCTAGTCTCATTTCTTATTTGTTATTGTTGCTTTTATTTGCACCATGCATAGATCTCAAAGACTAGCAACAAAATGGTTTATGTTCCTCAAAAATGCCTTAGTTCAGTTTTTCAAAGGTAACATTATCCAAACAGAGAGAAAATGGATTGTTAATGGTAGGGAAGTTAGAGTGTGTCAGAGAAAGTGTTAGGTATAACTTACGGAATTTGAGAAAAAGTCAGCGATGTTCTGTGGAGTTCTGCCAACGAGTGGTAATAGGTACATCGTGCTGCTCGTGCAGTGATTCAGCACTAGGAGCTTGTTCCACACCGAATGTTCAGCACAAATCGCAGCACACAGTGCACCAGAGGGTGCTGCTACTCAAGTTGATTTTTCTGCCAATGGAGTAGATTTTCTTCTCAAGCGGCAGCCTTTTCACCATGAATGGTCATGACAACGCACATGATGACAGCAATCGGGCTATTGGTTGCTAAATTTCACTCCGCTGGGCAATTTCCCATCCCGGAGCTGTGTGCAAAAAAAAAATCAGCAGTGAGGTAAATGGCTGAATTTGACCAAACATCTGCATTAGGAGAGTAATAAAGAGTTGTCATAATTCCACCAGTTTAGTTGATGGAACAGAATATGTTGCCCACCCCTAGTCAGAGGCACTGATTTGATTCTAATATTTTGTTCAAGTTACATAATCTTTCTCAAAAGAAAACCATTTACAAAAAAGGCAAAAAAAACAAATAATAATCTTCAGACAGCAATAACCTAGTCAATATTTTGCCCCTTTTTCTTGGAACTCAAGGAGGCACAGTCAGTTTCCATTCAACAACCACATTCACTTCCACCTTTTGAATGACTGCCTTATAAGCTGCCATCCTTCACTCTCTTACCCTCTGCAAACTCTAGAGGGTGCACATCTAATACTGGGCTACAACAAAGACAACAACATCAGTAGTGGTGGTCCTTTGCAGGAGTCACATGAGCAGGGATAGTCTCAAAGTCAGGAGAGATAAAGAGACCTGCTATGTCAGTGTCCAACCCACTCAATCAACAGTCCTATGTCTTCCTGAATCTCCAAGCCCCTAACACTTTGCAGGCATATTTTCTGTCTGGATATTTGGGGACTCTGCTTGCCAAAAGGGATAGTGGGAGGGGAATTCAACCTGGCATTTCATTACAATCTAGAGGGGACCTACAGACCTACCACTGGCATGGGGACTGTGTCTGGAAAACTAAAACACAACTTACTCTACCAGGGGTTGCTGGATCTATAGTGAAACCCCCATCCAGAGGTGAAGGATGACTACTTTTTTCCTCATGCCTACTCCACATGTTCATGTATAGACTACCTTATTGAGTCCCTAGCCCTTCTCAATGTCAAAGTGAACGCAAGTACAACAGACATATTGCGTTTAGACCATACACACATAGAAATGGGTTTGGAACTAGGAGATATATGTCATGTAGTGGACAGTGGGGGTAGTAGGCCAATATTCATAGGGACCCTGTCATTAATTCTGAGTTGGCAAAAGAGAAAAATTTAACTCTTTAAGGTTAACACAGTCAGAAGTCAATGATTGCTCAATCCATCGGACCTTCACCCCACAATCATCTATGCACCCCATAGCTGGCCACAGCTACCGGCTATAAATGAAGGAGATCTGCTAACTCATGGCTAGTACCACTTGGTATAAGTCTGAGTGGGACTAAATTCACTGCACACAGCTGAGCAGGTCTTCACCCCTGCGAGGCAGTGCATTACACCGGTGATGAGGACCTTTGTGTTGAACCTCTCAATATGCTACCAGAAGCTTCCCCCAACCAATGCAGACAGCTGTCATCAGACCCCACACTAGATTCTGCTGACATCTGACTGAACTGGAGCATTCAGCGCTATGTAAAAGTCACAGGAAATCCAGCAGGGCCCTGACCCCAAACACCCCAAGGAAATAAGTAGTTTCCTTTGGATGGCCATATAAATTGGCTTGTTCATCTTCAGCCTAGGGACCCCGGTGGAGCTGCTCTGTATACTCATGAAGACAGAAGCATGAAACACTTTGAACGGCGGGGAAAAACTGGAACCAGGATGATGGGCACCCATTGCACTTGCTAGCCAAACCCTCACTGCTGCCAAGGCCCAATATGCTCAAATCAAGACGGAAGCTCCAGCAATCAAGTGGGGCTGCGGGCATTTCCATCTATACCTATGCGGAAGGCCGTTCAGCATAATCACTGATCATCAATCACAAGTCTCCCGGTTAGGTGGCACCATGATACACCCCCGCCCCTCCCCAGGATTGACAGTTGTGCAATGCAACTGCAACAGTACAGGTTTAATATTATTTATGTTGGAAATTGGGCTATTAATTGTGTGGCCATCACAAGTAGTAGGTCCACAATTGTCCTCAATGGCAACCAAACACCCCATTGTAGCACTTGACTCTCACAGGGTAATGAAGTGGAGCCGTCCAAGGATTACTCAAGGGAGGTGGTGTGGGCTAGTAATCACCGATCAATGGCACAAATAATAACACCCAATAAATGATTGTCCAGTTGGTCAGTACGTTTTCTTTAGAAAAAGGAGTATAGTTTTCTCATACACTACCAAATGATATGCAGTCATTTTGAAAAATATACATTGGCAGACAGAACATACCATAGATGACATTGTGTAATACCTGTTGACTCCCTAGAGGGGTAACCTAACCATACCAAGTGAGGTTAATCATGTTGTTTTATATTAAACCACTTTTAGATATCTATAGCTGGAATCATCTTCATTACTGCAGTGATGAACAAAGAATTAAGGATCATTATGGTGAATTTTTATGATATGTCCAATTATTATAGTGAACCAACAAAGCATTTATGAGAAGAAAAATAACAGCATTTATTTAATTCTCAAGGCATTTGATTCCAACCCTACATTGAGACAGTATCAAATTGAAACTATACAGGCAACCCCTAGATGGCGAAACAACATCATTACATGAATGTATTTTCCTGCCTCCCAGAATGTCACCATGAACATGTCAACCAGAGGTCATAACATTCCTGGATGTAGAGCAAACAAATGCTTGAAAAGACATTGAAAATCCAGGGGAGGTGATAATTTTAGGGTCACCCACAACTTAGGGTGAGGACTTAGAAAGTATCCTTGAAAGAAAAGCTGTGCTGTGCTGATTAATTTAGTGGTGGTTCCATCATCCTCAGATATGGGAATTATGAAATGATGTAAGGCATTATGGGAGAGCTGCATTGGTATTTTTCCTTTTGTTTTTGCTTTTTAGAAGTGGCCTTGTACCACATTTACTTTTGTGATTGGGGGGGGACCACGTCCCACCCAGGCACCCATGGATTTCCCTGGTTGGAGAGCAGATCGGGTAGTCCACCGCTGGCTGCCCTCGCCAGCTGCCTGCACCGGCAGCATAATCGGGTACTGCTGGGGGAGCTATGGGCCTCCAATTGAGTCTGCCCACTCCAGCAGGAGGACATGCAGGGTGTGTGGCCTCCTCCCGCCTCCTCAGACATCGGTATGGGGAGCATAGAGAGTGGACCATGTGGGGAGGTTTTAGTACTTCAGGTTGACTTGGGGCCCAGGGATGGGGTCCTGAGCTCCTCCAGGCTCCTACGGGAGAATGCAACAACACTCTCCTATCTCCAATACTTTCTGTGTGTGATGGTGCTTCCCCGCATCCTCAAGCACTCGGGGGTCCAAGTTGGGGGTTCAGACCGCTGTAAGTATGAATACACTTGGGGATGGGGCCCCCTGGTGAGTTGGAAGAATGGGGAGGTGGCCCCATGTACCCCCTCTCCCCCAGCTTACAAATCAGCAGCTTCTTTGTACCATCCCCTGGGCCCTGATCTCAAAGAGGGACCACCTCTGGGTTGGCGTCAGTTGTCTGGGCACTCTCCTTTGTTCAGTGGGCTTGGGGAGGGCCATCCTGGTACAGTATGTGTGCTGAGCTATTGATGCAGATCATTCCACCCCACCCCTTTCCTCCTCAGGAGCTGGGATAAGTACTGCTGATTACAACGTTTGTGTGGGACGGTCTTTGTTCTTGCTGCTGGGGAAAATGTAATTAACTCAGCACAGCAGGCTGACACAACGCCTGGGCTCTGATCCTGAGTTGAGCCAGGGAAATATTGAAAGTCTGATGACCCATAAGATGTACAGTTATCATGCTGAAAGTTACATATTTGTTTTTGTTCGCACAGGTTACACTCCAATTCAAGATGCCAATGGTCTGTGTAGGGCAAGGGGGAGTGGAATACACTTTGAGGCAGTTCTATCCCTATGTGTATAATGGGGTGCCACTTACAGGCAAAATAATAAAGCACACTGACTTTCCCTATTAGTATATACTACCCTTATAAGGCTTATCCCAGGTTAATATCTAATCCTGCAGAGTTCCTGTTGTGCCAGGCTACCTGTGTGCTGTTACAGGGCTGTGCACAACAGTATCCTCCAATCCTCCCATGCACAACCCACACACATGTAACCAGCCAAGTGCCCCTTACCCTTGCTGTGTCACAGCGGTCTAATCCTAAAAGCTGGACACTGATGGTAAACATGCACAGTCCATTTGCCTTGTGATTACCACAGGTGAGAAACCAGTAGTGAGGCTTACGATTAGTAAAAACTTTAAAAAGCAGGTGATCGGTAAAAACAACAAATTTGGGCGAACTGCAAGGACAGAAACCAGTTCAACAATTTACCACCCCAGAATCATGAATCCAGCAGACTTCCTCGCAGATCATCCTTCAAACTGTATGGACCCTCCAGCACATGACTCCTCTCAGAATGAAGATGTACCTATGACTGGTGAGTCGAGGGGTATGCCTGGTGGCACTAAGCATGCAGGAAATCCACCAAGAGACAGACACAGGTGAATTGCTCCAGTAGGTCACCACCACTCTTCAAGACGGAACCTAGTAGAAATCACCACTCTTCAAGACGGAATCTAGTAGACATTTCTGGGGGATGCCAAATAGTGAATGGGCACTGACAACAACAAGCAGGCGCACCTCAGGAACTTCAGAAATGAACTAAGAGTCACACTTGGTACTGCTACGTGGACACCACAAAGTGGTGCCAGCCTCAATGACCCATTGAGTTGAGGAGTTGGCCCATATGGGACATCTAGGGGAGCAAAAATGAAGGCTCAGCTGTGCTTGAAGAAGCTGTTGTTGAAATGATATAATAATGCTAGGCATGCCAGCTGACAAGTGGAGCAGAGCCTAATGCCCCAGTAGCCACAGAGGACCACTACGATTCACAGTAGACAAAAGTCAGCCTTGATTTTGGTCATTTTCCAGAGGGATGCCTCACAATGTTAATGATGTATGGACATATCAAATATTCCATGGTTTAACTGATAATGGGCCATCCTTCCTAGGAACTTCGGGCACATGCATCATCGGTACATTTTGCGATTCCTTATTTGCGAAATTTAGGGAATCGCAAATAAGGAATCGCAAAATGGAATGCATCATTTTTTTCGCAAATTTTATGAGATTCGGTAAAAATCGCAATTTTTACCGAATCGCATTAAAATGCAAATTCTTATTTACGAATTCGCAATTGCGAGATTGCACACATGATGCATCTCAATACAATTACTGCCAGGAAGCTAGGGAAGCAATCAAATGCACCTGATTCTGCATTTGAACTGCAGGAGAGACTTCTGGCAGTTGGAGCTGTGCCTGTTGGTAGTGGAGGAGCCAGTTTTTACCTTTAAAGCAATGGATTCTCAAAATGTGTCTGAAGAGCAGCATGCAAGGAAAAGAAAAGTGAAATTTAGTGAACAGGAGTTAGAGATTCTTATAGAAGAGGTGACAGCGAGAAAGGATCAGTTGTTTGGCAAGCAGTCCCTTAAGGTGCCTGAAGGGGTGAAAAGGAAACTTTGGCTGGCAATACAAGCCAAAGTTAATGCAGTAGGAGTAGCACACAGAGACATCACCAACCTGCAAAAAAGAGGGTATGATCTGCGCAGTCGCGCAAAAGAAAGACTTGCGTCCCACATAAAGTCTGCCAGAAAGACCGGTGGAGCAACTCCCAAAGACAAGCCAACTACACCCCTTGAGGACCTTGTTGAAGGAACCCTTTCCACAGAAGCGGTGATTGGATTAATAGACATTGACTCCTCAGAGCTTCCAGGAACTTCACAAGGTAAAGATGCTTTCTGTGTTTTTAGATGCAATGTTTGTCTCTGCTGGCCATTTCAAACTACATCATAAGTGATGTTGATTTGTTTCACTATATGCTTAAATGTTTAACCTATGGATGTGAGAGCAATAGTACTTTTGATATTAGCTGCAATGCATCATGGTACTTGTAGTTTGTTCTTGATCTTTTGCAGAAAACATTTGTTAATTGAGTGTATTAAAAAAACAAATTATATATAGTAATAGGCAACAAAAGTAGGCTGGAAACATGTTTTGAATATACAAATGAAGTACTTTATTTAATGCGACATAAAGTACATTTCACACATAGTAACCACATTTCTGCACTCTTTTAACCATAGATACAAAAGTCAGCCTTGATTTTGGTCATTTTCCAGAGGGATGCCTCACAATGTTAATGATGTATGGACATATCAAATATTCCATGGTTTAACTGATAATGGGCCATCCTTCCTAGGAACTTCGGGCACATGCATCATCGGTACATTTTGCGATTCCTTATTTGCGAAATTTAGGGAATCGCAAATAAGGAATCGCAAAATGGAATGCATCATTTTTTTCGCAAATTTTATGAGATTCGGTAAAAATCGCAATTTTTACCGAATCGCATTAAAATGCAAATTCTTATTTACGAATTCGCAATTGCGAGATTGCACACATGATGCATCTCAATACAATTACTGCCAGGAAGCTAGGGAAGCAATCAAATGCACCTGATTCTGCATTTGAACTGCAGGAGAGACTTCTGGCAGTTGGAGCTGTGCCTGTTGGTAGTGGAGGAGCCAGTTTTTACCTTTAAAGCAATGGATTCTCAAAATGTGTCTGAAGAGCAGCATGCAAGGAAAAGAAAAGTGAAATTTAGTGAACAGGAGTTAGAGATTCTTATAGAAGAGGTGACAGCGAGAAAGGATCAGTTGTTTGGCAAGCAGTCCCTTAAGGTGCCTGAAGGGGTGAAAAGGAAACTTTGGCTGGCAATACAAGCCAAAGTTAATGCAGTAGGAGTAGCACACAGAGACATCACCAACCTGCAAAAAAGAGGGTATGATCTGCGCAGTCGCGCAAAAGAAAGACTTGCGTCCCGCATAAAGTCTGCCAGAAAGACCGGTGGAGCAACTCCCAAAGACAAGCCAACTACACCCCTTGAGGACCTTGTTGAAGGAACCCTTTCCACAGAAGCGGTGATTGGATTAATAGACATTGACTCCTCAGAGCTTCCAGGAACTTCACAAGGTAAAGATGCTTTCTGTGTTTTTAGATGCAATGTTTGTCTCTGCTGGCCATTTCAAACTACATCATAAGTGATGTTGATTTGTTTCACTATATGCTTAAATGTTTAACCTATGGATGTGAGAGCAATAGTACTTTTGATATTAGCTGCAATGCATCATGGTACTTGTAGTTTGTTCTTGATCTTTTGCAGAAAACATTTGTTAATTGAGTGTATTAAAAAAACAAATTATATATAGTAATAGGCAACAAAAGTAGGCTGGAAACATGTTTTGAATATACAAATGAAGTACTTTATTTAATGCGACATAAAGTACATTTCACACATAGTAACCACATTTCTGCACTCTTTTAACCATAGATGCAGACCTGGACACAGATTTCCTAGACTTTGCTGAGTCTTTTACTGAGGATTTGCTGAATTCTGTTGAGAATCATTCTGAAGCATCCTCACCAACAGTCCAGAGAAGTAATCCACGACACAGTACGTCAACTACCAGAGTCAGACAGCGATGTACCACAAAATGATACTGTTTAAGTCCAAGTTACTCCACAAAACCCTGCTCCTCCTCAAAGACAGCTTGGCAGACGTCATAGATTGCAGCAATTTTTTAGGCGCAGAACACGTCATGGCCAGCGCAGATCAAATAATGATGATGACACCAGTGCCAGTGTGGTTGAATTGAAGCTTTTAAAAATTCAGCGTCTGCAAGGAAAAGACATTAGGATCATTAAAAACAAAATAAGTAACATGAGTGAAGATTTCAGTGCCATCAGTAGCAGTTTAACACAAATGTCTTCAGTCATGGAAAATGCCCATGTGGTGTCTTCTCAAAAACTGGACCCAATAGTAGCTTCCATTGATTCCATGTGTGCAACAACGAAGGCACAATATGTATGTCAATCTAAAAGGTCAAAACTGTCAAACAACTCTATGCAAGCATGTAGTAGGGAAATGACTAGAATGTGCATGAGCACTGCACAGCTTGTCAAGAATGCAGTTGCCATGCAGAAGGGCCTGACAAAGTGCTGTGATGATGTTTCCAGGGGAATGTCCTCACTCATGACTTTAACAAATAACATGCAAGTTGTGAGAAATAATGAAATGCCTGTGGAAGAGGAGGTCATTTATGGTGGGGCAGATATAGCCAAGCAAAGGAGTAGTGGTCAAGTAGTGGAACGCCGCAGCAATAGGAACAGTTCCAAAGGAACCAGCATGACCAAGCGCACTGACAATGTCACAAGTAAAGCCTTAGGGGTGAGAGGAAGAAGGAAATAGCATGTTTCAATAAGTGACACGATACATTTGTCATCATAAGATTTATGCTTTGCAAAAGTTTTTTTCAACACAATACATGTAAATTTACTTCATCAAAGAGCCATTATGATGTCTCCATTTTTGTTTAAATTCATTGCACATTTACCTTAATAAACAGAACATGTCACCAAAATATAAGTATTGTAAGTGTCATACCTGTATTAAAAGTAATGTTGTGTGATCTCTGCCCTCCTTCTCCTACCCTCTGCAGCGTCTGGTCCATGTATTCTGGCTGGGGTTGTTGGGGTTGGTTGTCATTGTTTTGCAAGACATCCTCAAAATCCAATTCAAGTCCTCTCTCAGTTGATACGTTGTGCAGCATGGCACATGTTGCAACTATCTTACAGCAAACTTCAGGGCGATATTGTAAGGCACCTCCTGTTTTATGTAGTATGCGAAATCTAGATTTCATAACTCCAAAAGTTCTTTCAATGACATTGCGAGTTGAAATATGGGCATGGTTGTACTGTTTCTCTTTGCGAGTAGTAGGAGTCAGATAAGGTGTGAGTATGAATGATCTGACACCATAAGCACTATCACCTACAGTACATGAAAAGGTGGAATAAAAATCTATTAGTGTTAATGGTAAGTATTTTGTCACTACTTAAATTTAACTCCATAAAAATCACTTACCAAGCAAATAACCATCACCAAATTCTCCATCCAGCAGTCTACCATGAATAGCACTGTGTCTAAAAAAGTAGGAATCATGGGCACTTCCAAGGAAGCTAGCAACTAGATCAGTGATAAAAGTTTTGGAGTTACATATAGCTTGAATGTTGAGAGAATGGTAACATTTCCTATTGCGGAAAATGTACTCATTGTCAGAAGGAGGACAAATAGGAATATGTGTGCCATCTATGCAGCCTATGACATGTGGGAAATGTGCCAAGTTGTAGAAGTCTAACTTGGTTTGAAGCAATTCCTGTGCAGTTGTAGGGAAAGTAATGTAATGCCTTATCCTTTGCAACATAGCATCTAGAAAATTATTAAAAAACCTAGACAGTGAACTCTGGGAGACCCCACCAGCAATGGCTATGACACCCTGGAAAGACCCCGAGGCAAGAAGGTGGAGCGAACAAAGTACCTGAACATGAGTAGGAATAATGGCTTGGGTCCTATGTGTCTGCTTCTGCAAAATTGGGTCCAAATCTGCAATCAACTCTAAAATAGAATCACCATTGAGCATATACTTATCATATATCTCTGGCTCAGTCTGCCCTAATAATGTTATGCGCAATCTAAAAATTCTTTCACTAATCATCCTTCTCCTCCTAGCAGCAGCTCTCAACCTCATCCTACGTGCAACTACAATGACTGCAGCCATAGTGAATGGATGTAAGATGCATTGGTGTTCCCCTTATATGCCTTTCAGATCACTTTCACCTGATTCACTGTCAGGAAAAAAAAAATACCACCACCTCAGACCTCTTCTAAAAATAAGAATCGCAATTTGCAATTTGTAATAAAATCGCAAATTGCGATTTTTCATGCATGCACTTTTTTGTATTGAATATGCGATTCCTTAATTTTTGCGAATAATTTTAGAAATCGCTAAGAATATTGCGATTCCTAAAATTGCGATTTGAACGTTAACATTAATGCATCCCAAAATTCAATTTTGCATTCGCAAACGGCCAATTTCTGCGAATCGCACCGTTTGCGAATGCAAAAACTAATAATGCGTGTGCCCGCATGTTACAAGAATTCGTTCAACACCTTGAAATAAATCAGCAGAAGATAACTCCCTAGTGGTCACAAGCCAATGGTGACATGGAGGGCTTTATGCGAATCTTCAATAATATGCTGCAAACTTCTGTTCAAGAAGGTTCCTCAGAGCCTGACGCAGAACTCTGCACTGCAATACTTAATCCTCACTGTGGGCTATGATGTTGAGGGGGCCAAGGCGTGACATGATCCCAGCTTACCCAAAGTGGAAAGCACCTGAGTGCGACCCGGTAGGCACCCAGGCAAGCAAGGAGACAGTGAACCAATGACAATATGAGTTGAAAGAGGAGGGCTCACTCACATCCTGAGCTTGACTCCAGGGGATTGAGTACTGATGCAAGACCACCGCCGTAGGTGGATATTCTGCTCACCCTATGAAGAAAGCCAGTGGGTAATCACTGCTGACAATGCACCATGGTAACTGCCAGCCAAGGTAAAGAGACGCTCATCAGGAATGTATCATGGTTCAAGAAGATAGAAATTCCAACAGATAAATAGTGTACGGCTGTTGGAAGCAGCAAGACCCCAGGCTCACGTGAGTGGACCAACACCTCCATTCTGGGCAGCCTAGCCAGGACCAGTGGCCGGGAACAGGAGATACAACATTTGGTGACTACTTTAATTCATAGTATTCCAAATTCATGGTATGTCCTGAAGGCATTCAAGCATTCTTAGAAAAGTCCATTTGTCCAGCTCTAATTAGGAGCTAAAGGCTTTATTAGTAGTACCAGTAAATGAGGTAAACATTAAGGGTGATAATTATGCAGAATTTTGTGGAAATTATTCAAAATTATGTACAATTATATTATACTATATTGTATATTATAATTATACAAAAGGCAAAATGCCCTTTAGCACTATATTTTAGCACAAAATGCCACTTTGCATCAATTTCAGACTTACGGGTGCATTTTGTTCCATGTGCTAAACACATGAATTGGGAGAGTCCTGGATGTCTTCCTAGATACAAGCAGTCACATACCTCTAGTGCATTACTCCATCAAATAGGAAGTTCACCCAAACTGATACTTATGGTTGCACTTAACCGAGAGTGTGGAAAGCTGAAGAGACGCCAACTGGCTTAACTTCTCAAACAAATACACGGAGACTTGCTTTGGAGGCACCCACTTAATAGTTCCTTTCCTTAAGATGACTATATTACAGAAAGTCTTGTGCCTATTTCACTGGCTCCTAGTCAGTATCCTAATATCAAATATACAGTTACTGCAGAAGCACCTGATTGTCTTTGTGAGGGCCTGGGGACAGGCTCGGATACCCTGGTGGTTCGAGGGGGCAGGGAGGTTTGGCCTGCAGTGACCTCATGAAGTTCCATAAAGACAGTTACAGGTACGATACCTAGCACAGTCCTATTCATAATCTTAAGGACTCATTTCCAATCTAAGTAAAATGTTAAAAGTGAGTAGGTGGTGGCCAAAATTGTTCTGTCAGCATATATGGGTGTATGAACTACAGAGAGAAAGTTCTAATGAAGCTGAGGTGTCGGAATCCTCCTGGAAGACATTCTAAAGTCATTCAGAAACATATATAGCAATGCACTAATTATAAAGGATCAAAGTATTCTACATTGCATCTTGCTGACTGCATCTGAGATTTGTTGGCAATGGTGGTATGCAAGGGAAAGCTTCCTAAAATTATGGTGGTCCTGAGAGGTAATTTAAATATTTTGAAATGAAGTCCTAAGACACGTCGGAGGGACTGGGGTTTCCAGTTCACGCAGACCCCAAGACTACCTTCCTAGATCTGCATGGAGACAGTCTAAACGGGCTCACCTCACATTATTGGGCAATCCTCTTCCAAATGTTAATAAAAGTGAGTCAACTTTTTACCATCTTTTGGAAGAGGATTAAGGCACCACCCATTTCCCTCTTGTTCGCTAGGCTGTGGAATGTAATTGCAGTGTAGAAAGTGACCTACAACATAAGCCATTAAGACTACAAATTTACAACACAATGGAGTCAAATGATGCAGTACTTCACAAAGCTAACCACCTAGGTTTCTTCTTCTAATGAATAAGACCCACTCAATTGCTCTAACTGGATACCAGCATCTGTGGGTTGCACAACACAGTGCATGAGAGCGGGGGGGGGTCTTCCCCTCCCTTTAGGCAGGTGTGCAAATGTGCAGGAAGTATATACAATGACTGTTTCTGTTTATTCTCTAGCTCTCTAGCACACCAAACAGCAATGGAAGCTACTTGTTAAAACAATACTACACTTGGACATAGATTAAAAAATGGAAGAGTCTTTTTTTTCCTTCTTTTTTAATAGGTTACCAACTTTATAGGACTGGGTGCTAATGAGGAAGGGAGGCTCATGATGATGGTCATTGCTCAGTGAACTGCTATTTTATAGGCTGAGATAGTTTCAAATGAAATTCTAGTTTAATCTTGTATTTGAAACTGAAGCTAATCGGTATGTGAAATAATGAACTCAACATATTCATTCCTGCTTTTTCTTGGTACTGACATTTCAAGTCTATTCCATTTCACCGTCATGTACTATTTGAAGCTTATAATTTGTGAAATGTCCTTGGATCCTTCTATGGATGTGAGCTATTTGTGTTTTTTAAGCATTCAAGTTGTGTAATGTCTTTTTTTTTTTACAGTGAATGTTGGCCCACCTATACTTTATTCTGCTTTCTTTCGTGCTGTTTTTTTCATTACTTCACTGTACTGTCAAATCCTTTTAAAGATTTTAGTTAACTGTAATAAAGGTTATCTATCTATCTTATAGGACTGGGTTTGGATTTTTAAAATATTTTTTTAATACATAAAAAGTTGATTTAGAGAAACAAAAACATGTTTGGAATTGCCCAATGTTAGATACAAAGGCGATAGAATAATAATTCTGACTTCTAAGATACACACATTTTCGCCATTGTTATTAGCAGTAAATCTGACCCTCCCTATTCCTTTTATGCACTCTCCTCAAAGCTAGCAGGAGTACAGTTAGAAAAGTAAACCAGCCCCTAATATATTTTCTTTCCAGGTAATGGACCTGGAGTTAGCATAGTAAATCTAATTCCAAGGCCCTTTGCACTTTTCCCAATTGAAATTTCGCTTGCATTAGAATACTAATTCTGCGCCACCCCTATGCATGCACTTTGCCCAAAGTGAGTGGAGCTGGATTTAGAACAGTACATTTGAACCCTGTTTACTAATTATATGTACTTTCATCATTATTTGTCAACTGGAGTTAAATCCGAGTCCCAAATATATGCACATACTGAAATGTTTCTAGGACATGAGTTATACAGAAAGCGTACCCCCCAATATTTATGCATATTACCCAATGTTTGTAGGACTAAAGTTAAAATAGTAAACATGCAACTCACCTATATATGCATCCCACCTCCAACCCACACGTTCTCCTGTACTGGAGTTAATATAGTAAATCTTACCTTCCCAAAAAAAACGTTATCCAATGATTATGGGACTGGAGTTATAATAGTAAATATGATTCCACTCTCCCAACTATATATGCCCTTCCCCCAATAATTTGGGAATGGATGAAAAAAAACATCTTGCCATCTTATCCCACATTTAATTATGTATTTTTCCAAGTGTTGTAGGATTGTGATAAAAAATGTTTTCTTTGTTATTTTTTCATGATTGAATTTTACATATATGTTATGATTGTTTATGTAATTTATAGAATTATTTTTAAAGGTTTTAATGATTGTTTAAACTTTTTAGATAATATTCAATACTTGATTTTCTTTAGAGAACATGTTGTGATGTATTTGAGGTGTGGGTGTATTTAAAATAAATGTTATATTTATTTACTATTAAACGATTCCATCTTTTTCTGAGTTTTCATATAAAATCGATTTATAATCACATATTTTGTAGCAACTTTTTAATTATGTAATTTATTTTTATTTGTCTAACATTTTGTGCATGATATAATTAAATAGAGTTGTATTAAACATAAATATACTAGCCTCCGAAAACATTATATATTTGGTGTTTTAATAAATATGAACATTTTAAATTTAAATTAATTGTATCTTTTAAACAAATTTTGAATGCAGTTAATTTGTATGTTTTTTAAAGAAAACTCCCATTTGAAATGCTGACTATCTTTAAGGTTCAGGTCCTCAAGAAATATCAATGTACTGGTATGTTGATCTATATACATCAAGACAATACCTGTCAGGCCAAGAGTGAAATATAATCTATGCAAAGAAGGAATCAGAGAGCTCTGATAGTCCTTAATACAGAGCACTCTACGACAATCTGAATCTACTCACCTCAAATGTTTATTTTTCTAGCAAAGTATTTAAGCATTGGAATAGCAAAGTGTCATCCATGATGATCTGGAAAGTGACAAAGCCTTTTGCAATTTTTAAAACAAAGACTTTAAGCATATGATGAGCTAGTGCCATATTATTAGTAAAACTAACATATAAATACATATATATATATTCACTGAAAAAACAATAGGTTTCACACATGTTATAGTTAGCTGGACATTTCACTCATACAAAACCTTTGAAATTCCCCCGTTATAGTTAGTTCAGCTAACTATAACTCGCGCGACTGCAATGCACAAGGGGACTAAGGGTAAGGGAGTGAGGTAAGGGGAGTGAAAGAGTAAGGGAAGGCCAGTAAGGAAAGGAAAGTGAGGGAGGAAGAGTGAGAAAAGGGGAGCAGGGGACGGAGACAGGGAAGGGGAGTAAGAGACAGAGAGGGAGAAGTAGAGCAGGGCAAAGGGAGTGAAGGTAAGAGAAGTGGAGTAATGGTGAGGGAAGGGGTATAAGGATGAGAAAAGGGGGGGTAAGGGAAAGTGAGAGATGGGGAGTGAGGGAGAGAGAAGTGGAGTGAGGGGATGGAGGGAGTTATTAGAGGGAAGTGAGAGAAGGGGAGTAAGGAATGGAGTGAGAGAAGGAGAGCGAGGGAGAGTGAGGAAAATGTAGCAGGAAAGTGAAAGGGTGAGAAATACAGACAGGAGGAAGTGGAGTGGGGGAAGGGGAGTGACGGTGAGTGAAGGGCAGTGACAGTTAGGGAAGGGGTATGAGGGTGAGGGAAGGGGAATGAGGGAGAAGGAAGAAAATTAAGAGAGAGGGAAAGTGAGTGAGAGAGAGAGGAGGAGTGATAGAAAGAGCGAGGAAAGAAGATTAAGGGTAAAGGAGAGAGAGGGAGAGAGTGAGAGAGAGGGAGAGCAAGGAACTGACAAGGAGTGAGGCAGTTAGAGTGAGTGAGACAGGGAGAGAAACATGGATGAAAAAAAAGTGAGTGAGGGAGTGAACGAAGGGGAGTAAGTGAGATGGAGTGAGGGAGTGACGAAAGAGGAGTAAAGGAAGGACAGTGAGGGAAGGGGAGTGAGAGAAGCAGAATGAGGGGGGGTGAGGAAAAGGGAGCGGGAAAGTGAAGGGGTGAGAAATACAGATAGGATGAAGTACAGAGGGGGAAAGGGAGTGACGGTGAGTGAAGGGCAGTGACAGTTAGGGAAGGAGTATGAGGGTGAGGGAAGATGAATGAGGAAGAAGGAAGAAAATTAAGAGAGAGGGACAGTGAGTGAGGAAGAGAGGAGGAGTGATAGAAAGAGAGAGGAAAGGAGTTTAAGGGTAAGGGAGAGAGGAAGGAACTGAGAAGGAGCGAGGCAGGTAGAGTGAGTGAGACAGAGGGAAACAGGGAGAGAAAAATGGATGAAAAAAAGTTAGGGAAGGAATAAACGAAGGGGAGTAAGTGAGATGGAGTGAGGGAGTCAGGAAAGAGGAGTGAAGGAAGGGGAGTGATGGAAGGTGAGTGAGGGAAAAGTACTGAGGGTGAGTTATAGGCAGTAACAGTGAGAGAAAGGGTATGAGGGTGATGAAAGGGGAATGAGAGAGAAGGAAGGAGATTAGGGGCCATATGTATCAACATTCCGTTTTGCGATTCCTAAACAGCGATTTTTAAGGAATTGCTATTTAGAAATTGCAAAATGGTATGTATGTAGAAAATCGCTTCTATTTAGCGATTCCTTAGAATTCCTTAATTGCGATTAGAAAATTGCTAATCGCAATTATGGAATAATTTCCCATTCATTTCTATGGGCCAGGAGGCCCATAGGAATGAAGGGGAAATGTGCGATTAGCAATTTGCTAATCGCAAATTGAGAATATTTTCAAGGGTGTAGGGGTGTCCAAAGGACACCCTGCTGCACCCCTGAAAATGACATGTGTGCGCATATGGCGCACATACATGGTGTCACATGGCACCTTTTGATTTAAAAAAATGCTTTTTAAAAAGAATTAGCAACTTACCACCAACTAGAAGTTGGTGGTAATTTGCGATTCCTTAAGGGCATTTTGGTATTTTTTTTTCCTTGATACATTGCATTTAAGGAATCGCAAAATTTGCAATTCCTTAAATACAATCGCAAAATAAGGAATGGCAAATTTTGCGACTCCTTATTTTGCACCAAAATTGTTTCATACATACCATTTAGCGAAAATGGGTTAGCAAATGCAGGAATTCTGCGAATTTCGGCATTTGCGAACCCGTTTGGGCTTGTTACATATGGCCCTAAGAGAGAGGAAAGGGGACTGAGGGATAAAGTAGGAGTGAAGGAAACAGAAAGAGAAAGACAGGAAGGGTGAGGGTGAGGGAGAGAGAGAGAGAGTGAGAGAGAAACAGAGGGAGAGTGAGTGACTGAGAAGGAGTGAGGCGGTTAGACTGAGTGAGACAGAGGAAGAGAGGGAGAGAGAAATGGAGTGAAGGGGAGTGGGGGACTAAACGAATGGGAGTTAGCAAAAGTGAATGAGGAAAGGGAAGTAAGGGAAGAGGACTGACGGATGGAGTGAGGGAAAGAGAGTGAGGGGGATTTAGGGAATGGGAGCAGGTGAAAGGGTATGGGAGTGATGCACAGAGAGGAGAATATGAAGTAGGAGAAGAGGAGTGAGATTGAGTGAAGGTCAGTGACAGTGAGGGAAAAAGATGCATATTAAGATAGAGGAAAAAGTAGTGAGTGAGAGAAGAATTTATGGAAAGAGAGAGGAAAGAAAAGGAAGATTGGTGGAGAGAGAGGGAGACAGTGAGAGAGAGAAAGAGAGGGAGAGTGAGGGACTGTGAGAGAGTGAGGCAGTTTTAGTGACTGAGACAGAGGAAGAGACTTAGAGACGGATGGAGGAAAGGGGAGTGAGAGAGGGAATAAAGGAATGGGAGTGAGCAAAATGAAGTGAGGGAATAAGTGAAGGGGAGTGATTGAAAGTGAGTGAGGGTTGGTGTGAAGGAAAGAGAGTGAGGGGGAGAGAGAAAAGAGTGAGGGATAGAGCAAAAGAAGGGTAGTGATGGAGGTAGAAAGAAAAGAGAAGTGAGGGTCACAGAGAGGAAAGAGGGAGCAGGAGAAGGTAAGTGAGGGTGAGGGAAGGGTACTGATGGCGAGAGAAGGAGTATAAAGGTGAATTAAGGGGAGTAAAGAGAGTGAGTGAAGGAGAGTAACATGAGCAAAGAAAGTGGAGTAAGAGACAAACTGAAGAAAGTGAAAAAGGTAAAGAGAAGTAAGAGAGTGATGAGAAAGTATTTTTTGTTTGACATACTCACCTTATAAGTAATAAAAAGTTAATAATATATTTTTAATAAATATAATATCTGTGGAAGAGAAGAAAAAATTGAGTTATAATATATATTTTACAATACAAAATAATTTGTACAATATGTTATGATTTTTTTTTGCTGTTCCCAGAATATATTGAATTTCACTGAAAACAGTGAGTCAATAGTACTCATCATATAACAGCGGGCAAAAAGAAGGACAATCAATAAGATTGTCTTTAAAAAACCCATTCAACATTTTCATTATGAATGTAACAATTAGAAAAAAACATTTCTTAAATGTCTTTTTCGAACAGCAATTTTTTACGTAAGTAAGGGATATTACCAACAATCACAAAGTAACAAAACATTATTACTGCTTTTTTATACACTCTAAATAAAGTAATGTACAAACATATGCTAACAACATTTACCCGAAATAGTCATTTTTTTTTCAAATACCATTCTTCATGGTCAAATAGTATGTGTGAAATCCTTAGTTTGGAAAATACTCAATAGTACTCTTAAGCGTCCGTTTCCCAACCTTCTGAATCAAAAGTACCAACATCTTTTGTACCAGCTAACAAAGGTTATACCTCCACCGATGCTATTTATCATGTACATAGAACCTTAAACAATTAGCATGCTATCAGAACTTCAACATCATCTGGTTTGCCGATCACACTCTGCTCATCCTTTATCTTACCAAGGAGCTGTATACCATTAAAAGAAACCTCTACAAGGGAATAAAAAATGTCACCAACATCTCCAAGAACTACAACAAATCTAAAACACCTAAGCCTCACTGATGATCACCATCTCCTGTGATAGCCACATCACCCACTATCTGATACATTTACACTACCTCTACGTCAACTACAAGAATTTTTTAACCTCATCACCCTCACTCACAAAGTACTTTTCAACACCAGACTACCCTTTCTTAACAGCAGTAATTTTCCCAGGCCAATTATTTTCCCTAAAATTTGGGTTGTAAAAACACTAGGTAAGAATTTGGTAAGTCATAAGGCAAACGTTGTTTAAAAATCAATTGAGTATCATTACAGTGAGTCCAGCCTTTTGTACATTTTAAATAAGCTGTCTAATGTCCTGATGTTGTAGAAGGACCATCATGGAAAATAACTGCTACAGTTACAAAAGTTCTTCCTGATATTGATAGTTGAGAAGCCACAACATTTTTTATTAAAGTTGTCAGTTTTCTTCCATCAGGTCTGCATCGTTGCAGCATTAAAATTACATACTGTCCATATCTTTGTATAAATAATGTTGATAACATTTGTGAGTTACATTGGGTACAGGCCATGTTTTGATTTGCTACTCTAACTAGATTATTAAAAGACACTGATTTGCAGTCTGGTAAAGTCAAATATATAAATCTTTCAGTGTCTAATTCAGTACTACTTGAAAACGAACAATTGTCACAGTCATGTTGCCATTTATAAGAAAGGCCAAAAAGATTTTCAATTTCTATACCTTCATCTTGCAATACAACAAGCATATACATTAGAAATTCCTGACAATATTGATGAATATTCTGTGAAAATTAATTTAAACCAGAAAATATGTCTAAAACATTTCAAATATCAGAAACACTTTCTATTTTAGTTTTATCACTACTACATTTCTCAAAAACAGAATTCAACAAACAACAAAATCTTTTGTCCCGATTTTCAACAATGTGTTGTAGTAAAGTTTCAAGAAAAAAAACAACATTAACCACTACATTAGCATAGCAGTTGACACCAGAACTGTTTTCAAACTGAAAATCAACAACCTCCTCTTCAATAGAATCCTTTTTGCTTACTATCACTGGTTCATCTAGTATTTTTCTTTTCTCTGCAACCTCGCTACAATTTTTCTCATACCTTCCCTTATCGACTTACCAAACACTTTTCAAGTACTGGATATTGAGGTAAATTAGGAGCATGTTCTCTTCTTCACCTATTATACCCTTTTACACAATTTACATCTGCACTTATCTTTGTGTCATCAAAATCAATCAAGTACAATCCAGATAAAGTTCTGACTCGAGATAAAGCAACATATGCCATACCCTCTTTAAACACAGTACTTCCAATATTCACCAAAGCACAATCTACTCTTTAACCTTGAGATTTATGAATAGTCACCGCATATGCCAAACAAACAGGAAACTGTTTTCGGCAGACATATAAATCTTTTACAAGCAAAAATCGAGTTGAACAACGACTCAATTGTTGTACTTCTTCAATTTCATCAAATTTGATTTTCAAATATTCAATATCATCTCTGTTAGGATAATTCACAAAATCAACAACATTACCCATTGCTCCATTTACTAAACCTCTTTCCACATGTAAATTTTGTCGTAAAATTATTCGACAATTTATACATGCAGATAGATTCTTTTCTAAACTAGCAGTTTTAGATATTGATTTTTCTAAAGAATCCAATTTTGACTTCAACTTTTCTGACAAAATAATAGTAGCTCCTTCATGCTCTATTCTATCATTAGCTTCCGGTTTATTAATTTCTTGATTTTCTAACTTTAGCATTTTTTCTTTGAATATTGAACATTCTTGCAGAGTTGCCATCAAGCATATCACTGATTTCTTCTCTCTAATGTTTCTATATATATTATCTGGGAGAATATTTTCGTTTGGAAACAAATTTGTAAGTAATCGTGCCTGTAAAGCTTCTTTGCCGTGTTCACTCACTTTTCCAATTCTTATATCTTCAAGAATACTTTTATAATCAGCGTCCTTTGCCTGTCGCATATTTGTAATGAGTTCTGAATGTTCGAAATATGACCAAATATTACCATTTCCAATGCTTCCCAGGCACTTTCTGGTATCTTCATGTGTAACTGTTTTAAATACTGGCTGTCCTTTCACAGGAGTTAGTTGTAGTAGATCTCCAAAAACTATGACGTGTATGCCTCCAAATAACACATCATACTCTGTTTTAAGGATTTGTTGCATTCTTAAATGCACAAAGGCAAGCATTAAATTTGATACCATGCTTACCTCATCAATAATGAGAAGTTTCATTTTTTTCAAGACTCTAAAAACTTCACAACAAGATTCTCCAGATAGCTTGTGGTATTCTAATTTATTTTCATGCTCTACTGGCAGCATCAATAAACGATGTAAAGTAATCCCTTTAATGTTATGTGCTGCCAACCCAGTTGGAGCAGTAACAACACAAGAGAGTGACGACTCAGTTCTTTTCTGTAGATAAGTTGCAATTCCTTTAAATAGAAAACTTTTTCCAGTTCCTGCTTCTCCACTCACGTACAGTTTTGACTCTAGAAACTTCACAACAAGCTTCTCCAGATAGCTTGTGGTATTCTAATTTATTTTCATGCTCTACTGGCAGCATCAATAAACGATGTAAAGTAATCCCTTTAATGTTATGTGCTGCCAACCCAGTTGGAGCAGTAACAACACAAGAGAGTGACGACTCCGTTTTTTTCTGTAGATAAGTTGCAATTCTTTTAATTAGAAAACTTTTTTACATGTTTAAATGACGTACATGAGCACTCTTTTTTCTCGTAATATAAACCATGCTCTGTCTGTTCTGCCACTTGATCGTATATTTGTTTTTGCTCAACATTTAGTTGTTTTTCCAATTTTTCTAAGTTTATTACATCCTCTTGAGCTTGTTGCATTGCTGTTTGCACCTCATCCATGGCAGTTGCTGCTTCATTTTGAATAATTGGTTCTCCTAGTAGATCCTGACTCAACGAAGGAGAACTTTGACTGACTTGAGAACTGTCTCTAGCAATCTCTGCTGCAATTGTAGCTTCTTGCTGTATTTCATCGTTCAACATTTTCAGATAATTAGTAAAAGCAGGACATTCTATAGTATTTTTAGTTGCGTTGAATGAATCTTCATAACTGTCAAAATCTCCAAGTAGTTCCAGTTTAATTTGAAATGGCTTAAAGAGTTGCAAAAGAGCTAAGTAGTAAAATTCCCTTTTGTCAGGAGTTTCGCAACTCAGTTTTCAGTGATTAATCAAATGTCCTTTTCTTTCTTTTACTAAACATCCTTCAGATCCAATCACAGCATATACTCCGCTATTGATATCTTTAGTAATATTCCTCTTAAAAGTATATCTTTGCATTACTTCATAGAGACAAACGTTCTCAAGATGATTACTTCTATTTGGATAGTATGTATCCAACATATTTGTCTTCAAAATATCTGTACTCTCTGGTTCTCTCTCTGCTAAATACTCAATTTCTTGTACAGATTTCAAAACTCAGTTTCGTGTTCTTGCTAGACCTAAACTCACCCAAATGATTGTTCTAGATTTGGAGTATAGACTTGCAGATGATAAACGAGCTGAACATTCATATGCTCTGATTTATCGATGAGACAACATCTTCAAACTGTAGCTGTACAATTTCTTACTTAGGCTCTTTTCATGAGAAATTTCTTGCCACATTTCCTTTAGTTCCATTTTTTCAGATTTAGTAATGTAAGACATTACATATCGAGCCACAGCAATGGAGTTGTCTGCAACATATTGAATATCCATGTTAGCATTCCACATGGACAAAATGACTGGGGACGCTTTGCTGCAGACTTGCTCACCTGCTGGGACCCTGTGCTTCTAGTCCCTTTGTGCTAGCCTCTTAGCGCTACTTCTCGCGGAACCCGCTTCGCGGGTCCCGCTTCGTGGGAGCCTTTTGCCGGCGGTGAGGACGGTGTTTGTGGTGGACATCGGCTGTGGGTGTACGAGCGGCAGGCAGGGCTGCGAGCAGCGGGTCCGGGACTTCAACTCCCAGGAGCGCCTGCCAGCCCGAATTACCAGCACCTGGGCTGCTCTCCCTGCTTGCCCCGCCCCACCAATGAGTTCAAAAACCCCAGCCCCTGGATTGTACTTTGGACACTTTGCTGCAGACTTGCTCACCTGCTGGGACCCTGTGCTTCTAGTCCCTTTGTGCTAGCTTCTTAGCGCTACTTCTCGCGGAACCCGCTTCGCGGGTCCCGCTTCGTGGAAGCCTTTTGCCGCCGGTGAGGACGGTGTTTGTGGTGGACATCGGCTGTGGGTGTACGAGCGGCAGGCAGGGCTGCGAGCAGCGGGTCCGGGACTTCAACTCCCAGGAGCGCCCGCCAGCCCGAATTACCAGCACCTGGGCTGCTCTCCTTGCTTGCCCCGCCCCACCAACGAGTTCAAAAACCCCAGCCCCTGGATTGTACTTGGGACGCTTTGCTGCAGACTTGCTCACCTGCTGGGACCCTGTGCTTCTAGTCCCTTTGTGCTAGCCTCTTAGCGCTACTTCTCGCGGAACCCGCTTCGCAGGTCCCGCTTCGTGGGAGCCTTTTGCCGGCGGTGAGGACAGTGTTTGTGGTGGACATCGGCTGTGGGTGTACGAGCGGCAGGCAGGGCTGCGAGCAGCGGTTCCGGGACTTCAACTCCCAGGAGCGCCCGCCAGCCCGATTTACCAGCACCTGGGCTGCTCTCCCTGCTTGCCCCGCCCCACCAACGAGTTCAAAAACCCCAGCCCCTGGATTGTACTTGGGACGCTTTGCTGCAGTTTTGCTCACCTGCTGCGACCCTGTGCTTCTAGTCCCTTTGTGCTAGCCTCTTAGCGCTACTGCTCGCGGAACCCGCTTCGTGGGTCCCGCTTCGTGGGAGCCTTTTGCCGGCGGTGAGGACGGTGTTTGTGGTGGACATCGGCTGTGGGTGAACGAGCAGCAGGCAGGGCTGCGAGCAGCGGGTCCAGGACTTCAACTCCCAGGAGCGCCCGCCAGCCCGAATTACCAGCACCTGGGCTCATCTCCCTGCTTGCCCCGCCCCACCAACGAGTTCAAAAACCCCAGCCCCTGGATTGTACTGGGGACGCTTTGCTGCAGACTTGCTCACCTGCTGGGACCCTGTGCTTCTAGTCCCTTTGTGCTAGCCTCTTAGCGCTACTTCTCGCGGAACCCGCTTCGCTGGTCCCGCTTCGTGGGAGCCTTTTGCCGGCGGTGAGGACGGTGTTTGTGGTGGACATCGGCTGTGGGTGTACGAGCGGCAGGCAGGGCTGCGAGCAGCGGGTCCGGGACTTCAACTCCCAGGAGCGCCTGCCAGCCCGAATTACCAGCACCTGGGCTGCTCTCCCTGCTTGCCCCGCCCCACCAATGAGTTCAAAAACCCCAGCCCCTGGATTGTACTTTGGACACTTTGCTGCAGACTTGCTCACCTGCTGGGACCCTGTGCTTCTAGTCCCTTTGTGCTAGCTTCTTAGCGCTACTTCTCGCGGAACCCGCTTCGCGGGTCCCGCTTCGTGGAAGCCTTTTGCCGCCGGTGAGGACGGTGTTTGTGGTGGACATCGGCTGTGGGTGTACGAGCGGCAGGCAGGGCTGCGAGCAGCGGGTCCGGGACTTCAACTCCCAGGAGCGCCCGCCAGCCCGAATTACCAGCACCTGGGCTGCTCTCCTTGCTTGCCCCGCCCCACCAACGAGTTCAAAAACCCCAGCCCCTGGATTGTACTTGGGACGCTTTGCTGCAGACTTGCTCACCTGCTGGGACCCTGTGCTTCTAGTCCCTTTGTGCTAGCCTCTTAGCGCTACTTCTCGCGGAACCCGCTTCGCAGGTCCCGCTTCGTGGGAGCCTTTTGCCTGCGGTGAGGACAGTGTTTGTGGTGGACATCGGCTGTGGGTGTACGAGCGGCAGGCAGGGCTGCGAGCAGCGGTTCCGGGACTTCAACTCCCAGGAGCGCCCGCCAGCCCGAATTACCAGCACCTGGGCTGCTCTTCCTGCTTGCCCCGCCCCACTAACTTACGTCCCTATATTTATAACTTACTAATCCCGCTGCACGGGAGCGTCCCGGGAGAAGCCCGGGACAAGGGCGGGACTGTCTGTGGCCGTCAGAGGCCGGAAGAGACTGGACTGGGCCAAGGCTCTTGGTCGCCCGCTGTAGAAAAAGGTTGTCTATTTTGTTGTGTTATTTCTTGCACTGCTGAGGCTCATGGAGTGCCGTGAAACCAGAAGTATGGTTGCAGCAGGCAGAAAACAATTGACTGGAACCTTAGATGACTTCATTGTGCGTACTAACTCCTTAATTAATCAAGGTATTGTACTTATTTAAAGGAAGGTTTCCCAGGAATTAGCAATAGCTAGAAGATCGTCTTTAGGGCCTATTGGCTCCGCCCGCACGCCTGATACTTCATTACTTATACCCAATCAAGTACAGGTCCTCGCTGATATCCATGAGATAGATCGTAGTCAACCAAGTATATTACACCCACTACCCCTCGACCCTCAGGTTGATATTCACGATCCAATAGTGACTAGCCTGGAGCACAACCAGCTTAATTCCCAGGTTGATCTTTTGGTAGTGTCTACCGATGAGCAAAGGAGGGGGAAGAGGGAGGGGGCAATCCCCAAACGAAAGCAAACTAATACTAACATCACGGGAGCTAAGAAAGCTTGTGTTGACTCTCTAAGGAAAAATAGTAATGAACTAAATGGGAAGGGAGGATCTGCAGAGACGAGAGTCTTGGATATTGAACCCATCGGGGAGAAAACAGGGGCAGTAGAGGCTCACTTGGAGGCTGCCAGCCTACCCCTTGCTATTATCGATGATACGATCCTGGATGATTCTATGGTGGACATCCTTGAGGATGACATCATTGTTGACACGTTAAGGGAGGGTGCAATTGGGACGGCTAATGGGGAGGAGGAGCCCATAGGCTGCACTATAACAAAAATTATTAAAGGTTTACTTGCTCCTCTAGAGGCTAGGCTACATGGCATTGAAAAAGTTCTCCATGATATACATAAGGATATAAGGTATCATGATAGTAGCCTCGCTAACAGGGTCACTACTAACATCGGTCCAGCTAGTAAATCTCGACCCGCGGCCAAGTCTATAGCCGGGGTAAAAAATAAGACGTCAAAGAATCTGACATTAAACCCCCCCAATCACCCGATTAATAAAGTTAGCACCCAAACCCCAATAGATAATAAGTCCAGTGACCAAGTTGACCCGAATAACCCTTCCATCCCCATTCCCAAAATTGGTCCTGCACCAACTCAAAAGAACCTGATACGGAGAAATATTCATCTACCGCCAGATGCCTCTTCCTACGTGATTATCCTGACGGGGGTCACAGAACTGGTACCCCCTAATAAAGAAACTTATCAGGCGCTCAAAAATAAGGTATGCCACTGGTTAACGAATAATCACCCTTTACCACCAAACCTTCGTGGCAATATCCAAATGGTGGAGAGAACGCCTTGGGTAGGACATAATAAGAAAAGAATTCAGGGAGACTGTATTGTGGTGACCTTTGAGGATCCTCGTATGGCGGACTATATCTGCCAGGGTAATCCTCGTAATGATAATAAAGGCACCACGGTTACGGCCAAGCCCCTTTCTTATTTTTACATGCCCAACGAACAGCAGGATTGTAGATGGAGTTGGCTTAAAGATTCGAACCACCGTAGAGGAGAATTTAGCCAAGAGACACCTAGGGAAAGGTACACCTATAACTGGGACAGGGGTGGCGAGGAGAGGTGGATCTTGGCCCAGAGACGAGGAGGTAGACATAGTCGAGACATTAGTCATCATGTAGACAGGTTTAGGGACAGTGGGACGAATGTCGGTTACACTTACAATCATGCCCAAATCCCCTATCCCCCAGATAATCTTTTTAACATCCCTATATCAAACCAGTATGATTGCCTGTCCAATCTGGGCTGGGTTGATTGACAAGAAGCAGGAATAGTACTGGGAACCGTTGAAGGAAATAAGACCAACCCCGTCTCCCCCGCAAACTTAGGTGTGGATATTAGGGTACTGCCTAATGTCGCCTGTGAGCTCGGGAATAGTAAAGATTTAGAAATTAGCTCAGTAGGTAGGGATGTCCCTAGAGACACTAGATATATCAAGATAGGAACCTGGAATATCGCAGGGCTAAGAAATAAAGCAGATGACCCGATCTGGAGGGAATTTTTGGGAACGGCAGATATCATCGCCTTGCAGGAGACGTGGGACACAAATAACTCATTTACCATGGATGGATACACCTCCTATTCTCTCCCCGCGGTCCCTACTACTAGAGGGGGAGCGAAGGGAGGGTTGGTAACTCTAGTGGCAGCTAATATTTTAGGAAAACATACGGTGATTGATTCTGGCTCCCCCTATTGTTTGGTAGTTAAAATCATCCGTAAAGGGGCTTATGATGTTCTGATTGTCAACTTTTATAACTCATTTGACAGAGCTACCACCACCAGTAACTTAACAGCCTTACATTCCTTTTTAGTGGACTATAGGGAGTTGTCTGAAAATGAATGTTGCATAATACTATTGGGGGATTTTAACATCCATAGATGCCCAGATAAATGCCCGCCCAATGATCCCTTTGCTCCTATTGAACAGGCTGACTCACATTTTGAGCATACGGAGCAGGGGACTTTATTGGAATATATCTTAGCTGAACATGGCTTAATGTTACCTATGGGGGATGAGGTGAACATACCAACGTTTAAGGGAAATGGTGGTGGGTCAACCATTGATTTAATTTTTACAAGCCTAACATTAGGGAACAACTTGGTAGATTATTTCCCTGTCTGGTCTCATTTTAGTGACCATAATCCCGTTTTTTTGCGTGTTGGAGGTATTTTTAGTAGATCCGGGACGCAACTGAACGGGGTTGACAAACAAGATATTAGGGCCACAGATCAGGCACGGAGAATTAAATGGTTTAAAATCATCCCTGAGGATTTTCAAGGCAATCTTTTAAATAGTAGGGGGGTGGAGTTGCATACATGTATGGATAAGGAAGCTGGGGATAGTGAGGTAATGGAGGCATTCCAAAAGGTCTGCCAGCAGATATTGTCTGATTTAACGCATCAAGGAAAATTTAAAGAAACAGGGCCAGTTGGCTGGTTTAATCACAACTGCTCAGCAGCCAACCGCAAACTGAAGGAGGCCTTGAAATGCAAGCCTGTTGATAGAAAATATGTGGCGCTTTTAAGGAAAGCTTACAAAGTAGCAGTTGAACAGAGGAGGCGGGAGATTAGGGAAGATGCATAGGCAGAACTGACCTCCATTGATGTTATAAAAAACAGCGCCACATTTTGGGCAGTGATAAATCAACCCTACTTTGTAGATACTAGTAATAACGTTTTAGACTGTGGTATACAGGAGGACAAGTGGTTCTCCCATTTTAAGTCAGTTTATGAACATGTGTCTGTAGGGGTTGATGACCTAACCTTAGGGGTTACTCATCAATATACCTTAGTAGTAACCGAGGCTGAGGTAACTGAAGCCATCTGTAAAATGACAAGTGAAATGAAATTAAATGAAATGAAATGAAAAAGAAATGAAAAAGAAACTGGCTAAAGCGCACTGCGGCCAAGCGGCTTCCTGGCGCTGAGAACTGGGCCTGACTCTACAAGGAATCCAGAGGGACTAACAAGGAAATGCCTGGGAAAACAGAAACGTTTTCAGGGCTTTACGGAAGAAAGTATAGATGGGAATAGAACGGATAGAGAGAGGAAGACTATTCCAGAACTAGGGAGCAAGAACCGAAAAGCGGGTGCCCCCCTGTTCTGGATTTACGGAAGCGGGGAACTTGGAGAAGAGAGAGAGAAGAGGAGCGGAGGGTGCGGGTCGGAGTGTATGGAGTGATCAAGGAAATAATGAAGAGGGGAGCTGAATGGGTGAAGGCCCGAAAGGCCAGACAATCCAATTTAAAGAAGGATCTGAAATGCACGGGGAGCCAATGGAGGGGCTTGAGTGCGGGCGTGATGTGGGAACATTTGGGGAGACGAAGAATAAGGCGGGCTGCCTGATTTTGGATGGCCTGTAGACGTCGGGTTTCGTAAGCAGGTATGCCCACGTAGAAGCCGTTCCCATAGTCAAGGCGGGAGATGATAAGGGCCATGACTATGGATTTGAGGGCATCTGTGGAGAAATACCGGGATATTTTCCGGATGAGGCGAAGAGATAAGAAGCAGGAGGATACGACGGAGCTGACTTGGGCATGCATGGTAAGGTCATAAGTGACCTTGATGCCCAAGGTTCGGACGGAGGAGACCGGTGAGGGAGGGGGACCAAAGGAAGGGGGCCAATGAGTGACCGTCCTGACCCGAGCAGAAGCGGTCGCTCCCCTCACTCCTCCTGGGTATCGTAGCGCTATTCAAACGCTGCCTGTGCTCTGTGCTTACATCTTTCATAGCGCCGCATTGTGCTTTTCGTGATCTAGTCATAGCGCTGCTTTGCAAGTTTTCATTGTGCTTAAAATCACAGCGCTGCATTGTGCTTTGTTCGTGATTGGATCATAGCGCTGCTCTGTTATCCTCCATAGCGTTTAAGTTTCATCACTGCTGCTGGGAACTTAATTGTTAGTTATTGCGCCCCCCTGCTCGCCCCAACCTCACCCTGCTCACTTTTGTTTTCTGTTGCTGCCATTTTGTGGTTTCCCAGCCCGTCCCTACAACACGCTCCCGCCTCCCAGCTGACCCTCCCACCCACTGATAGTATAGCCCGACCCCACCCCCTCAGAGAGCTGTGACCGTCCTGACCCAAGCAGAAGCGGTCGCTCCCCTCACTCCTCCTGGGTATCGTAGCGCTATTCAAACGCTGCCTGTGCTCTGTGCTTGCATCTTTCATAATTTCATAGCGCCGCATTGTGCTTTTCGTGATCTAGTCATAGCGCTGCTTTGCAAGTTTTCATTGTGCTTAAAATCACAGCGCTGCATTGTGCTTTGTTCGTGATTGGATCATAGCGCTGCTCTGTTATCCACCATAGCGTTTAAGTTTCATCACTGCTGCTGGGAACTTAATTGTTAGTTATTGCGCCCCCCTGCTCGCCCCAACCTCACCCTGCTCACTTTTGTTTTCTGTTGCTGCCATTTTGTGGTTTCCCAGCCCGTCCCTACAACACGCTCCCGCCTCCCAGCTGACCCTCCCACGCCCCTCCCCCTCCACTATCCATTTATGACAGATGCTTATGCGCGCAGCGGTCACGCGCAGCGGTCGCGCCGAAGGTGCGCCAAAGGTAAGCCCGTCTACGCCCGTCCGCGCCTGGACCGCGCCCAGCGCCAGACCCCCTGGTCCCCGCCGTACCCAGCCCACTAAAATCACATATGATGCCACAACTCTCCACGCCCTCAACCCCGGAAGCGCACCACAATGCTGCAAAGCCACCCCAGGATATACCCACGGCCCATTCGCCTGCCTCTCCTGCAAGTTCAACTGCTTCAGGACCCTCACCAAATCCACCTCCTCCACACACAGCTCCGACTCTAACCACCTGAAGTGCATCCTGCTCAACACCCGCTCGGTCCACAGACACGTCATAGAACTCTGGGACCTACTCGACACTGCGTCACCGGACATCGCCTTCCTTACAGAAACTTGGATGAACACATCATCAGCACCCGACATCGCCATAGCCATACCGGACGCTTACAAGATTACCCGTAAAGACCGCACCAATCAAACAGGAGGAGGCATCGCCATCATCCACAAGAACACCATCAAAATCACGACCACCTCCGAGGATAATCTTGCAACCGCCGAACATCTCCACTTTCAGATCCTGACCGACCCTAGGACCACACTTAGAGGCACCTTCATCCATAGGCCTTGTTGGAACTGGCCCTTCTTGCAGGGTCATCCTCAAACTTTTTGCTTCTTCCTCCCTTATTTTTCCTGACCCGTGGCTGTTGGCAATAGGACTCTGCGCACTTTACCACTGCTGATCAGTGCTAAAGTGCATATGCTCTCTGTGTAAATTGTTATTCTTATTGAATATACATGTTTGGCATATTTGTATCACCATGAAGTCCCTAGTAAAGTGCACTGGGTGTGCCAGGGCTGGTGATGAAAAATGCTACTAGTGGGCCTGCAGCACTGATTGTGCCACCCACAGGAGTAGCCCTAAAATGATGTGTCAGGCCTGACACTGCAGTGCCTGTGTGCAGTTTAGAACTGCCATGTCTTCCTGGTCAGTGTCCCCACTGACCAGGCCTAACCCTTCCCTTTTTGTGCACATCAGTCACCCCTATGGAAGGCCCAAGGTACCCCCCTGGGCAGGGTGCAGTGTAGGTAAAAGGGAGAGCATGTACTAGTGCAGGTGACATGCTCTGGTAGTGAATGGCAGCCATTTTCGTTTTCACTACTGTAAGGCTATCTTGCTCCATAGGTTAACATGGGGGATGCTGGCTACAGTGGTTAACAGCATTTCTTCCCATAGGAACAAGATAGGACATAAGTATCTAGTATCCCTGAACTCAGAATTTAATAACACATCTTTTGGGAAAGGTTGTTTTTAAATTCTGTGTTTGAGAACAGCACTTTTAGAAAGTTGCTGTTCTCTTGTCTGACCCTTCTGTGTGCCTGGGCCTGTTTGTGTATTGACTGTCTGGTTTGAGAGTGACAGGGGCTGGGGAATTCCCCAGGAGGGAATTCCCCTGGATGAGTCAGCACTAGGCTGAATGACTGCATTTGCAACTGGAGTAGTGGGAGGAGTAGCACCTGGGCTGAATAGGGCTGTGCCTGCCTTCCACAATGCTGGCTCCACCCCCCTGCTGGGCGGCTGAGGACCCTGCCCCTCACTCTGAAAGGAAGTCAGCAGCCAGCAAAACAAAGTACTCAGGAAACACCCAGAACTGGTTCAGACCGGGCTCAGGGCCCACATGCACAGAGAGAACAAAGACTTTAGGGGTATAAGTACAGGACCCCTGACAACAGAAAATTAGATCATCCTGGAAATCAAGAAGGAACCTCTGCCAAGGAGAAAGCTGAAACTGAAGAAGGAAGATTGTCCTGCTGTTGCTCTGCTGGACTGACCTGCTGTTGCTTTGCTGCCAAGGAGAGGGGAAGGACTTTGCTGTGTGCTGTGTCCCCTGTCTTGAAGGAATCTCCAAGGGCCTGAGAAGAGCTGGCTCCCTGTTTTGAAGTCCCAGGAACAAAAGGACTTCACCCCCAGCTTCCCTGAACTCTGCTGAGAGAGTTATGTCCTTCCTAGAGTGCTTGATCCAGTTGTGGGGCCTCTGGAAGTGGTACCTGAGCTGGGAAGCTTGAAACTAAGCTTGAGTGACTTTTGAATCTGAAAAGTGTCGCATCGCTCACTTGCGGAGCGCATCCCCGACAGTGCGAGAAGTTTCCCGCCGCTACGAAGGTCGAGATCGTCGCAGCGCCTAACGCCGCTGCCAGAGCCGTCGCATCCTTCGTTTGCAGGACACACCAGACCGGTGCGGGAGAATCGAACATCGCTGCGAGTATCGTCGCAGAGCCTGTCGTCGCTGGGTGAGAACTCCGCACCGCTTGCTTGCGGACCGCATCACGTCGCTGCGAGCATCGTCGCAGAATCAACGCATCGAGGAGCTGCGAGAGAGAGGATCCCCGCTGGACCGCGCTTCGTCGCCCCGGAGATCGACGCAGCCCATACGAGATCGTCCCATCGTGCCTTTGCGAGAACAGACTTCCTACGGAACCTACGCACCGGAATTCATACAAGTGGCCTTCCTCCCCTTACAGACCGGATTCGTCGCAACACGCCCGCTGCTGCAGCGGGGCTGTCGCATCGCCTCCCCAGGGTCCAGGGAGCAACCCATCGCTTGTTTTCCACCGCACCAGCTTCTGCTTTTTGGAACTTTGTTGCAACAAAAAGGTACTGTGAGTAAACGTGACGCAACTGTGAACTTTTCACGCATCAGTAGAGAATTCTATCGCAACGTAGAGAATTCTAACGCAACCTTAAGAACTCTTTTTGAAACCATATTCTTGAACTGTGTATGTTGGATTTTTGTCGTTTTGGTCTTGTGTAGTTTAGATTAAAAATACCTTTATTTTTCTAAACTGTTGTGGAGTCAGTTTGTGGTGTTTTCACTGTGTTACTGTGAGTGTTGGTACAAATACTTTACACATTGCCTCTGGTTAGCCTAGACTGCTCGTGCCAAGCTACCTAGAGGGTGAGCAGGGGTTATCTCAGAGGGTTATCTCCTTGCCCTGACTAGAAGCAAGGGTCCCTATTTGGACAGTGGTACCTACCTCTGCCAACTAGAGACCCCCAGATCTAACAGGCCTCCAGGTACCCGCAGTCAATTCAGCGATGACATCACCGACTTCGTTAGCCCACATGCCCTCGCCTCCGAGAACTACATTCTCTTAGGAGACTTCAACTACCACCTTGAAAACAAACACGACAGCAACACCACCACCCTTCTGGACAACCTGGCCAATCTCGGACTCAAACAACTTGTTGACACACCCACCCATGTAGCCAGACACACGCTCGACCCTATCTTCACCTCCTGCAATCACATCTCCTTCGATCGCACCACAGCTCTCCACTGGACGGACCACAGCTGTGTTCACTTCAGCTACAAAACTACCCTGATCCACAACCGTCCACAACCTATTCCTCGGAGAAACTGGAACAAAATCACCTCCGACCAACTCCTCACATCACTCAACCAATACCCTCCCACCCTCTCAATGGACCCAAACCAAGCGGCCACCAACCTCAGGCAATGGATTACCCACAGTGCTGACGAATTAGCACCCCTGAAAAAGCCCCAGATGAACTCAGCCAACAAAAAGGCTCCCTGGTTCAACGACGAACTTAAAAAATCCAAGAAGCTATGCCGCACCCTGGAGAAGATATGGAGAAAAAAACAAACCTCCGACAACATGGCCTCCCTCAAGACAGACACCCGCAAACACCACCAACTGATTCGATCCGCCAAGAAATCAGCATTCAAGGATCGTCTCGACAACAACACCTATAACAGCAAGGAACTCTTCAACATCGTCAAAGAATTCACCAACCCCACCCAAACACCACCAACTGATTCGATCCGCCAAGAAATCAGCATTCAAGGATCGTCTCGACAACAACACCCATAACAGCAAGGAACTCTTCAACATCGTCAAAGAATTCACCAACCCCACCGCAGCATCCAACGACATCACCCCCTCCCAAGACCTCTGCGACGCGCTATCCTCCTTCTTCTACAACAAAATTGCCGACATCCACAACAGCTTCGAGAATACTCCCAGCGATCAACCCTCCCCACCCCCCTCAGACCCCACTCCGCCAACTAACAACCTCAGCGCCTGGAACCCAACCACCACTGAAGAGACCATTCGCCTCATGAACTCAATCCACTCTGGCTCGCCTACCGACCCCTGCCCCCACCACATCTTCAACAAAGCTGACTCCATCATCGCACCCCATCTCCGTGACGTCATCAACTGCTCGTTCAACTCTGCCACCTTTCCAGAAAGCTGGAAACACGCCGGACTCAGCGCCCTTCTGAAGAAACCCACAGCAGACCCCTCTGAACTTAAAAACTACCGACCAATATCCCTCCTCCCATTCCCGGCCAAAGTCATTGAGAAAGCAGTCAACAGCCAGCTCGCCGCCTTCCTTGAATACAACAACTCCCTTGATCCTTCTCAATCCGGGTTTCGAGCCAAACATAGCACCGAAACCGCCCTCATTACAGCGACCGACGACATCCGAGCACTCCTGGACAACGGAGAAACAGTGGCCCTCATCCTACTCGACCTATCAGCCGCTTTCGACACAGTCTGTCACAGCACCCTTATACATCGCCTCAGCAACATCGGCATACAAGGAAAAGCCTTAGACTGGATCATCTCATTCCTCACTGGGAGAAGGCAAAGAGTCCGCCTCCCCCTTTTAGATTAGAAGCCACCAAAGTCATCTGCGGTGTACCCCAGGGATCCTCACTCAGTCCCACCCTCTTCAACGTCTACATGAGTCCTCTCGCCTCCATAGCGCGTCAACACAACCTCAACATCATCTCTTACGCCGACGACACCCAGTTAATCCTTTCCCTCACCAAAGACCCCAACACCGCCAAAACCAATCTTCACGACGGCATGAATGAAGTAGCCGAATGGATGAAACATAGCCGCCTAAAACTCAACTCAGACAAAACGGAGGTGCTCATCCTAGGATTCTCCCCCTCAGCTTGGGACAACTCCTGGTGGCCTTCCACTCTGGGCACAGCACCCACACCCACAGACCATGCACGTAACCTTGGCTTCATCCTAGACTCCTCTCTCTCGATGTCCAGACAAGTCAACGCAGTCTCGTCCTCCTGCTTCAACGTACTTCGCATTCTCAAAAAGATCTTCCGCTGGATCCCCCTTGAGACAAGAAAGACTGTCACCCACGCACTGGTCACGAGTCGACTGGATTATGGTAACACACTATACGCCGGAATCACAGCAAAATTACAGAAAAAACTCCAGCGCATCCAAAACGCATCTGCGAGACTCATATTAGACATCCCTCGCCAAGATCACATCACCGGACACCTAAAAGACCTCCACTGGCTTCCCGTCAACAAAATAATTACTTTCCGCCTTCTCACCCACGCACACAAGGCTCTCTACAATCTAGGACCCGAATGCCTCAACACCCGCCTGTCCTTCTACAAACCCACCAGCCAACTGAGATCGTCCAATCAAGCCCTCGCCGCAGTCCCGCGCATCCGAAAATCCCCCATGGGTGGCAGATCCTTCTCCTTCCTGGCTGCCAAGACCTGGAACTCACTCCCCACCCACCTCCGCCTTACTCAGAACCACATCTCCTTCAGAAAAGAACTTAAAACCTGGCTATTCGACAAATAATGAACCCCTTCCCCTAGCGCCTTGAGACCCTCTGGGTGGGTAGTGCGCTATACAAATGCCCGAACTTGAACTTGAACTTGAATGAGTCGGGGACCAAGGATTGGAGGTGCCGCCCGTGAGGACAAGCTCCGTCTTATCCGGATTGAGCTTTAGATGGTTGGTGCTCATCCATTCAGAAATAAAAACCAAGGTGGAACTAAGAAAAAGAGGGGAATCCAGAGAAGTAGAAAGGTCAAAGACGAGCTGGAGGTCATCCGCGTAGTTATACACGGAGACCCCCCGCTCGCGGAGGGAAAGAATAAGAGGATAGATGTAGAGATTAAAGAGGAGAGGGGAGAGAGAAGAACCTTGGGGCACCCCGCACATGACTGAGCGGGGAGGAGCGGAGAAGCCCGAAAGATGGACCGCTTGGAACCTGCCTTGGAGGAAGGACGCTAGCCAAGAGTGTGCTGCGCCCCTGATGCCCGCTGCGCTGACACGGTCGAGAAGGATGGCATGGTCGACCGTGTCAAACGCAGCGGACAGGTCGAGGAGCACCAGAGCTTGGGGAAGATTGATGTCAGCTTTCCCCTTAAGTTCATCCAGAACAGCGAGGATCACAGTCTCCGTGGAGTGTCCTGGTCGAAAGCCCGCCTGATGGGGGGCCAGGAGGCAGTTTTCCTCGACGTACGAAGACAGGCAAGATGTTACATAGCTTTCAAGGATCTTCCCCAAGTAAGGGAGAAGAGAAATAGGCCTGAAATTAGAAAGGAGAGAAGTGTCGAGTCCGGGTTTTTTAAGAATAGGAGAACCATGGCGGTTTTAAAAGAAGTAGGCACAGAACCCAGAGCCAGAGAGGTATTAAGCAGGGCGAGGGGGGGAGCAGGACAGCTGGTGAAGAGAGCTTTAAGAATCCATGCCGGAGCACAGTCAGCCGGAGAACCGGACTTGACTTTTGAAAGCAAGTTAAGAAAACAGTCAGTGGAAATAGAAGGAAAGTGGTCCAATGAAGAAGGGGGCGGAGGAAGGGGAGGGAGAGCACAGGGTTGGTGAACCACGGGAATGTTAGCTTTTATGTTGGCAATCTTGTCAATGAAATACTCATTGAGTGAGGAACAGAGGGACTGAGTGGGGGCAGGACTAGTGCTCGTGCGATCGGAGGTGGCGAGATGATGGACGAGGGAAAAAAATTCTCGGGATTTGTTGGCAGAGAGGGCAACTCTCTCCGTGAAGTAGTTGGTTTTGGCCGTCAGGATCGCTTTTTTATAGCTGTTGAGAATGAGTTTGTAATTAGCCCGGAGAGTGGGGCAATAGTTTCGTCTCCAATGGCGTTCCGAACGCCTGAGATCGAGTTTAAGGTCTTTGAGCTCCCTAGTAAACCATTTATGTGCATCATGGGGGTGGACGGATTTGACCTTTTTAAGCGGGGCGACCTGGTCACAGGAGGAAGAAAGCCAGGTGCTGATGGCATTAGACTGTGAATCAAGGGAGAGGCCGGTAAGATCAGGCACTGAGGAGGCCAGGGAAGACGAAAGGAGAGTAAGGTCCGTTTGGTTCCAACTGCGGGCTAGCACGTTCTTAGGTAGGGGGGGTTTGACGGAAGAAGCAGAAAAAATACGAAAAGAGATAATAAAATGATCAGACCAGATGCACAGAGATATAGAAGGGAAAGAAACATCACGACGCAGTGACCAAATTTGGTCAAGAGTGTGACCCTTAGCATGGGTAGGGGCTGCGATGTGGGACGTGAAATTTAAACACTGGAGGGTGGCAGAGAAATCTTTAGAGATGGAATTTTCCCTTGGGTCATCAGGCCAATAGTTAAAGTCTCCGAGTAGGATGACCGATGAATTATTGACCGCCAGAGTGGCCAGGAGATCCTGCAAGGTGGCTACAAATAGGGGCATGGGTTGGGGAGGGCGGTACATGAGGACGATGGTAAGAGGATCTGGAAGGTTGAGGGATCGGGCCACCAGGTAGTCCACATTGGGTATGGAGGTGTGGTCGAGGAGCTGGAATTTTAGGGTGGAACGAATAATCATCGCCACACCACCCCCGGCCTTTCCGACCGGGTGATCCGCTCGGAGAGCATAGTAAGTATCGGGAAGAATGGCCAGAAGGTCCGGAAGAGAGTCAGTAGAAAACCAGGTTTCAGTGAGGAATAAGTATTCTGGGGAATCCGTGCTCAACAGATTAAAAAGTTCCATCTGGTGCCTGACTGCCGAATGGGTGTTAAGCAGGAAGGCTGAGGCTGTGGAGGGGGAGGGGGGGGTACAGGATACTAATAGAGGGGCAGGAGAGGGGGGAGTAAAGCTGTGAGAGGGAGAAGGTGACCGGGGGAGATGGGGTGCGAGAATACCAAAGGTGTCGAGACGTTGCACCAATGAAGGGGGAAGCGAACAAGGGGCCATGAGTGCAAAGAGTTGAGCAGATGAATAGACCAGGGGACGAGCAGGGTCTGTGGCCCCTGGTCCCGGCCGGTCGCGGACGGGCGCAGACGGGCTTGCCTTAGGCGCGCCCGCTGCGCCCGTCCTCTGCGCGTACGTGGGAGACACATGTTTTATAGTGGCGTTCAGGGCGTGGCCGGGTAGAGGTGGGCGTGGCTAGAGGGGAGGCTCGCTGATGGCGGCGAGCGAGGAAAGCCTGACCCGCAGTAGCGTTCACCTCGGCTGCGCGGGGGGCGAGAATGCGAAACAGGAGTCCCTAAGGGAGGTGAGTAGGCAGAGGTTAGTTTTAAAAAACGAGCGCAAGAACACAAAAGATTTAAAAATCAGGGATTTGGGTGGGCTATGCTCCCACGGAGTCTCAGGAGACTCTGGTGATCCGAGCTCGTAGTCAGCTCCTGAACTAAATGAAAAAGTGGGCGCGGCCGGGTAGAGGTGGGCGTGGCTAGAGGGGAGGCTCGCTGATGGCGGCGAGCGAGGAAAGCCTGACCCGCAGTAGGGTACACCTCGGCTGCGCGGGGGTGAGAATGCGAAACAGGAGTCCCTAAGGGAGGTGAGTAGGCAGAGGTTAGTTTTAAAAAACGAGAGCAAGAACACAAAAGATTTAGAAATCAGGGATTTGGGTGGGCTATGCTCCCACGGAGTCTCAGGAGAGTCTGGTGATCCGAGCTAGTAGTCAGCTCCTGAACTAAATGAAAAAGTGGGTGTGGCCGGGTAGAGGTGGGCGTGGCTAGAGGGGAGGCTCGCTGATGGCGGCGAGCGAGGAAAGCCTGACCCGCAGTAGCGTTCACCTCGGCTGCGCGGGGGCGAGAATGCGAAACAGGAGTCCCTAAGGGAGGTGAGTAGGCAGAGGTTAGTTTTAAAAAACGAGCGCAAGAACACAAAAGATTTAAAAATCAGGGATTGGGTGGGCTATGCTCCCACGGAGTCTCAGGAGAGTCTGGTGATGTAACAAGGCCCCTGGCCCTGATGGCATACCAGCCGATCTTTTTAAGTCTAACATAGCAATATGGTCTAAAGTTTTATCCAATGTTTTTAATAGAATTTCTAAATTCGGTATCCCAACGACCTGGTCACAGTCGGTAATTGTACCAATCTTCAAAAAAGGGAATAGGGGTGAGCCAAGTAATTATCGGCCAATATCCCTTATAGATTCTGCAGTGAAGGTCCTGGGAAGAGTGGTTCTGAGTAAATTATCTGATTGGCTCGAGGACACTAACACTCTGTCAGCATTACAGTATGGGTTCCGAAAGGGGCGCAGTACCACTGATCAGTGCCTTAATCTCCAATTATTGATTGGGAAGTACACCCAAGTGAAGCAAGGCTGTTTGTACATAGCGTTTATGGACCTGTCCTCGGCCTTTGACCGGGTAAACAGGTCCAGGGTCAACTCTTGAAGATGGGCCTTGATGAAAACATAGTATATTTTTTAGCCGATCTCCATAGGGACCTCACAGCCACAGTAAGATATGACCGTAAGGGGAATTGCACGGGGAAGATCGGTATAACTAATGGGGTCAGACAAGGCTGCATTCTAGCCCCTTTATTATTTACATTATATATTAATGGGCTAGCTAGTGTTCTGGGTGCAGCCTGCAAATATATCCCAAAAGCGGGTAAGTTCTGTCTTCCCGCGTTATTATACGCGGATGATGCCGCACTTATAGCGCGAACACCAGTTGGGCTACATAGTCTGTTAAATGCTTTTTATGAGTTTATGTCTTCCCTGGATCTTAGCGTTAACTATACCAAATCACATATCATGGCTGTGGGCACAAAGGGCGGGCATAGGAAGCTTATGTCACTCCATTGTAATGGGAATAAGTTAACTAGGGTAACCAAATTCCCATACCTTGGGGTTGTTTTTGATGAAAGTTCCACCTGGCTTCCTCAACTGTCCGAGAAAAGAAATGCGTTTGTACGGTCCATTTCTGCTGTTCTGGTTTTTCCCGCAAATTGGGGGTGAAGCCATTACAAGCAGTGTTAAAGGTCTATGACGCAAAATGTGTGTCCATAGCTATGTATGGCGCAGATCTATGGGGTTTTAAAAATGTTAAGTAGTTACAGGTAGCTGAGGACAAATTTTTAAAGTCCAATTTGTCGGTGCCACAATCGACTCCAGGTTTTATAGTTCATCAAGAATGTGGGGTGGGATATTTAGAAGATCGGATTGCCATCGCGCCTCTGCTAAAGTGGATTACGGTCTGGCTAAATCCAGAAGTGGATGTGAATCATGAGATTCTGGCGGATTGTCTTAAATTAGAACATTGGCAGTCCATTCCGTGGTTAAGCAATGTTAGAAAGGTTGCAGTCTTACTGGGGCGGCCAGAAATATTTAAGGAACCATCCAAACTGGTCAAAGGAGACATAAAATGGGTCAAGTCAACCTTTAAACGGCACAGAGAGATGGATAGAGAGGGCCTTGAACTGAGTAAGCCCACTGTGAGAGCCCACCAGTTGACTGTAACATCAGACAATGACCTAGAGTTATATCTGAAGATTGTTAATAATGCAAACCACAGATACTTACTAACCAAGTTCAGACTAAATAAAATTCATCTACTTATTTCAGGCCGCCCATGTTGGACTAAGGCCACAGATCTGAAAATATGCACTTGCGATGGTTTTTCCGTAATGGACACTGTTCACTTCATGTTCTTTTGTGGCTTTTTTAAGGATATACGGAAACAATGTATTATACCCCTTTTGAAAGATAAAGGCTTCAAACAAGTGAAACCTGCATTATTATATCTCCAACTGCTGACCAATACGTGGGAAATTTTTAATGTTGCTACTTTTTTAAACATAGCAATGAGACTGAGGAAAAATATAGTTAGTCTTAGATAAATATTCTTTTTATAGTGCCAATTTCTGAATTTCTAAATTGAGATGAAATGTGTAGGTTTTTAAACTCATTCATGAAATTGTTATTTATATTGAACTGTTTGTGTTATATTTCTTTCCTTACTCGATGTGCTGTTATTGTTAGTTAACCATATTGCAATTGAATGTTCCTCCCCTTTTTTTGGACCCATGTATACTTTTGTGGTTTTTGTTATGAACCGAATAAAGTATTTTGACTGACTGACTGACTGGGTTATAGTCATTTATGTATTTTGACTCTTCATTTCTTTTTAAGTTGTAGGTATTTTTCAGTGATTTTCTTATGACAGTATGTCGCAAGGATGACATAAAATTGTTCACTCTTCCTTTTGATAATACTGGACGTGGAAATGCAAATCGACATTTTGTGTAGAACTTATCCTTAGATTTGTACTTTCGACGACAGTATTTTCCACAACAATGGGTTTGAAACCGTAAGACTTGATGTCTTAAATTCTTTTCTACTGTACTTTTGGGTACAGCACATGTTGAATATTGTTCAATAAAACTCATCACTGTGTTATCTGAATCTGTTCCAAATTTGGGGGCATATTTGATCCATACCAGCATATGTATGTGAGGAGCACCTCTTGCTTGATACTCCTTTCTCCAAAAGAAATCCAGAACCTCTCCAAGAGGAGGATTTTTTTTGTTTGTGATAAAAGGCATCATAGCTTCAAATCTATGATTGAAATACCTGCATACATTAACTGGATCCAAAGAGCATAGTTCTCCAGGTGTCTTGTATTCTATATTTTCTGTGTTAGCATTTGCCTCTCGAAGAAATTGAAGTAAATCTTCCCAAGCATACTCTGCACAGCTGAGAGTAAGGAACCATGTAGGAGTTCCTAAGTTTCTTAGCATACATTTCAATTCACCATGACGACGGTACCAATACTCATTAGTACCACGCTGACATGCCATGAGATTAATTAGCTAAGATTCCAAAGTAGTATCTTTCTGTTGGACTTTATCCATAAAGTCCTTTGCTGAAACATTTTGCAAATGTACTCCACTTTAAGTATATGGTTCACTGCATAAGAAAGTCCAGACAAGTCACTCTCAAACAGAAGATGAAACAAATATGGAATACATTGGCGAAACCTTGGATCTTCTGCATATAATCTTGAAGTCCGGTATTCAGATGCAGCAATCTGCACAGGTCGTTCATCATATCATCCACCTTTGCATGTTGGAAATAACTGAGGGAAGCAACGAGCTTCCAAGCTTTCTTCCCATACACCAATGGGACTTCCTTTTGCTTCTTTCATTTGAAATAACTCAATAGTATTTCCCATCACTTCTTTAGAGTGAAGTGGATGCACACTATAATGTTCATAAATTTCTTCAGTTCTGGACACATCCACTTTTTCAATCTGTGCAGTTGGCAAATCCCTCTCCTCTTCTACAGTTATTTTCTCTTCTCCTACATACACATTTTTATAGTATTAATTATTTTTTACCAAATACAACGTCACCTTTTTCACTTTCCTAACATCCACTAATTCTTGCCCGATTTTCTTACTCTTCGTAGGAACGCCATTAACTAGAATAACGAGAGGTTCCTCTTCCACATTTTCTACACCAATTGTTTCAATATTTTTCTTTAAATTTAGAGGCAAATATACAACTCTTCCCTTTAATCCTCTCTGTAAATCTGAAGGAGGCAATTTCCCTGTCGAACAATAGCCTGAAATGGATGCACACATTGAATGAGAATAGACTCATAAGTATTTAAATCCATCAGTTCAGAAGGAATATTTACCAACTCAAGATTATTATGAACAGCTCTAGCAGGCATCTTATTCTCATCTAATTTATTATAACAATATTTGCAAATACGTTGATCAGAACCCAAATCAAAACAATTCTCTACCAACAAATAAGTTACAAATTCCTTCCACTCATTATTATTCTCCTTTTCACTTTATAAATATAGATCACATGACCTGGTCTGATTTTTATAATGAATTTGTCTACAACAAATACAAGAAAAGTTTGGCTTTTCATCTGAAATGACCTCAAACCTTGTAATTTCTTGCTCAAAAAATTTCTGTACAATATTCTGTACATTTTCTTCCACATTTCCTTCTATTAATGTATCTGTTTCTGCACTTCTTCAGGACCAAAGTAACTAACCTCAATTTCTTCACAAATGTTGATCACATCTAACACAGATCCATGCAAAAAAGCACTGTTCAACTTTTTTAACATTAGTGCTGGACTTTTTGCATAATAAAACCTTCTCACTAATTGCCTCACTTCAGTATGATGCACTGCTAACATCCTAAAATGGTGAAAAACACTCTGATATACTTTTTTAGAAAGACAAGCCAAAGAATGACCTTGCAAACCCGTTTATTCTCTCACTCTTCAGGGGTCTAATTCTTGCAACATCTTAATCTTCTGTTTAACACTTTTTTTAGTATATTTACGTAAACAATTGCGAAAAAATCAATTGAATCCTGTCGTACACTACAAATACTACTACAATTCCAAGTGTATACTGGAGCCTTAGGACGTCTCCCTAAAACTTCATCAGCTAACATCTCTTCTGCATTTCTAGGGACAATTTTCTCTTTTTCAATCGGACAACCATTCTTAACCTCATAATCTCGACCACTGGTGTCAACTGCATGCAACAAATCATTACTCTGAAAGTAACTCTCTTCATTAAAAAATGGCCATGTTTCCATTCTCCAGAAAACACATTACAAAAATTAGTTCTATTAATTAGTATTTTCTACTTACTTTTGACCTTCATAACATTGATTGGCGTATCTAGTGTTCGAAAGCTACTGATTACTAAAAGAAACGATTTTTGTTTAATTCAAAAGCTTTCTCAACAATTGTCTGAATATGTTTTTTTTTTCTTATAAAAAGATGTTTTTCTTTTACAATTCTTTATATTTTTTAATAAATTTACAACATCTCGGTTATGAAACATTCGCTTCCGAATCTCAACAAACTGATTTTTTCGCCTATTACTATAAACACTATGTTCCCAACATATTTTTCCATCATTTTTCGTTTTTGGCTGTTTTTCTTTGTAGTTACAGATATATATATCTTTTTTTCCTGATTGTCCACAGTTTTTTTAAATTGTGTCATTTTCCTTATAAAATCCTTTGTTGACTTACCAGGAGCTTTTTTTGTTTTTTCCACACATTGCTGTTTAGATAAATCTTGTACTTCTTTTTTCTTGGAAATGTAAGCCTGTTTATATCTTTTTCTTCTCTCACTCTTTGGCAGCATATTGTTTTTTTCTTTCTGTAGATAATTAAAATCTGTTGTGAAGAAAAAAAACCATGTTAAATTTATTTTACAAAAAATGTTGACGACTACTAGCATACTACATAGCAATTAGAAGCACTATATGTTGTTAAGTCTGGTTCACTCCATAAGTAATTTTATGGCACAGCCGCAGTGTTCGGGCAGTGTAGGAGATCATGTAGGGAGTGCTGTTTCAGGGTTTAGGACAGTGCAGTGATGTTTGAACATTATAGGGACATTTGCTGAAAATGATGTTACAGGGTTTACAGCAGTGCAGTAGTGTTGGAAGAGTTTAGCAGGTTTTGCGAGGCATGGTATTTCAGGGTTTAGGACAGTGCAGTGGTGTTCAGGCACTGTGGTGTTCAGGCACTGTAGAGGTTCAAGGTGGGACTGATAATTCTGAGTTTAGAACAATGCAGGTCTAGGAGTATAAAGTACTGCATATCCTAAAGCCTGACTCACTCCATGAATACATGTATTCTCTTATCTGCAAACACATGCATCGAGCACGTGATTCTAACAATATTCCCAAAAACACACTCACTTACATTCTGATTCTAGACAAATCAAAATATCCCTTGCAATTCACTAAAATGATTACTGCATGCTACAGAGAGAGTTGCAATGGCATTTCTACAGCACATCCAGGTTCTTTATTACACAGCATGAAGACTATTTGAGAATTAAGAGGCCTGACACACATGCAGCATAGGACTTTGTAGCACTACGTGTAATAAAGATCCTGGGTGTACTGTAAAAATGCCATAGCAACTCTCTCTGTAGCATGTAGTAATCATTTCAGTGAATTTTCATTTCTACATTCTCAGTCCCACCTTTGCCCCCTACACTACCTCACCTGCACTGCACTGTGTTAAACTCTAATACGCCATCCCTAGCAAAACCTGCTAAACTCTTTCAGCACTACTGCACTGCTTTAAAACCAGAATCACAATCCTCGGCGAATACCCCTATAATGTTGAAACACCACTGCACTGCCCTAAACCCTGAAACAGCACTACCTGCATGATCTCCCACAGTGCCCGAACACTGCTGCTATGTCTTAAAGTCTGAAAGAACACCTCTTGCTATAGCACCTACACTGGGTGAATACTAGTGTAGTTTTCTAAACATTGAAACAGCACTGCCAGCAAGAACCTCTTTCACTGTAGTAATCATTTTACTGAATTGCAAGGGATACTGTCATGTGTCTAAGATCACAAATAGTCTCATTTTTTACCACAGTGCATACAAACAGACATTCTCTTGATTACCTCTGTACAATAGGAAATCAACAATCACAGAGACTTTGCTAAAAGTCAAACAATATACACCTGGAAATAAAAACTATGCGGTAAGACTCTTGTAACATTTCATATTGTAATAGAACATCCAGCATGATGTCATCAGCAATTTCATTAACATCTTCATCAACTTCAGAAGTTGTCACATTAAACTCAATATCATCCAAATACTTCAATGAATTCATTATCTAAACTTTCATCAAAAAAATCACAGGTTATATCTCCTGCACCAATAGGTTGTTCTTCATTGCTGCTGTCCACAAAAGGTACATTTAAGTCCTCTATCAGAGTGTTAGAAATTTCAAAAGTGACTTCAATGTTGTTCTGATTTTGATCCATGATAAACTTTATTATGTTGCTGTACCTAGTAGAAAAATATAAACACTTCATTTTATTATTTTTACTAATAGATAATACAAAACTAGCTTTATCAATTTCATGAGTACATGTATTCCCATATTTTTAAACACATCAACTAAACAAATTATTCTGCCACATTTTTCTGAAATGAAGTCTGACTCACACTGTGATCTTAGACACATGACAGTATGCCTTGCAATTCCGTAAAATGATTACTACAGTGAAAGAGAGTCTTGCTGGGACTGCTGTTTCGGATTTTAGGACAGTGCAGTGGGGTTGTATGACGTTACAATGCATACTTTTACAACGCACACCTTTACAACACATTTTTTACAACCCAACATCCATTACAACGCATTCCATTACAACGCATGCCATTACAACGAATTTTTTAAAACTACCTTTACAACGCATTCCATTACAACGCATACTACCTTTAAAATGCATACCATTACAACGCATAACATTACATTGCATGTATGGTAAGTATTGGATAGTGTAGGGGTAAAAATTACTATTCTAACTCCAGGGAGTGCAACAATAGGGTAAGTGTTGGCTAGTGTAGGGGTAAAAATTACTATTCTAACTCCAGGGGGTGCAACAGTAGGGTAAGTGTTGGATGGTAATGGTATGCGCTGTAATGACTGCGTTGTAATGACATGCATTGTAATGTTATGCGTTGTCGTGTCATGCGTTGTAATGGTTGCGTTGTAATGGCATGCTATGTAATGGATGTTGTGTTGTAAAAGTTTCGTTGTAATGGTAGTGCGTTGTAAAAGTTGCGTTGTAAAGGTTGTTTCCTGTGCAGTGGTGTTCAGGCAGTGTAGGGGCTCAAGGTGGGACTGAGAATGTAGAAATGAGAATTCACTGAAATGATTTCTACATGCTACAGAGAGAGTTGGTATGCAATTTCTACAGCACAACCGGGATCTTTATTACACAGCATGGAGACTATTTGGGAATTCAGAGGCCTGACACACATGCTGCTTTGGACTTTATAGCACTAACTGTCCTAAGGACTGACTCACTCCATGACTACATATTTTGCCATATTTTAAAACACATCAACTAGGCAAATTATTCTGCCACATTTTTCTGAAATGAATTCTGACTCACACTGTGATCTTAGACACATGACAGTATGCCTTGCAATTCAGTAAAATGATTACTACAGTGAAAGAGAGTCTTGCTAGGAGTGCTGTTTCACATTTTAGGACAGTGCAGTGGTGTACAGGCAGTGCAGGGGCTCAAGGTGGGACTGAGAATGTAGAAATGAGAATTCACTGAAAAGATTTCTACATGCTACAGAGAGAGTTGGTATGCAATTTCTACAGCACACCCAGGATCTTTATTACACAGCATGGAGACTATTTGGACATTCAGAGGCCTGACACACATGCTGCTTTGGACTTCCTAGCACTACCTGTCCTAAGGACTGACTCACTCCATGACTACATCTTTTGCCATATTTTAAAACACATCAACTTAGCAAATTATTATATCATTTTTAAAAACAGCACTGTACTGCAAACAAATATCTCCTCAAACACATCAACACACCAAATGCTCCTTTCACAATGTATTTACCAAAGCAGACAAATTCAAAATCATACTCTGTACAAATAAACTCCTGCTTCCACATTAGAATACATTTTTCAATTTAACTTAAACTGCACAACATAGATCCCCTCACAAATTAACAACTCACCTTTAAAAATGCTTTTGTAGTTTTAGAACAGTGTCAATCACACAGAAGATTTTCTTAAGCAGAATCTCTGAATAGTGCACCAGTCACTGCAACCACACAATGGCATAGCTTCCCTCTCATTTTACACTCATATTCTTGAAGATAACCAATAAAATATCTTTCCACACAAATTCAAAAATAAACTAACATTTTAATTGGTACTACATTGAAACACTTTCAATCTCACCTAAAATTCAAACTTCCCCCACTGCTCTCTCTGCCTGTTACCATGGTAACAATCCATTGAACACCCAACTGAACACACAGGTAAATAGTTCATCTGCAAAGAAAACCAGCAAGGTTGTTTGACTTTTCAATACAGCAGCGTATCCTGTGCAATGTTCCTATCAATCACTTTCTCTCAACCATTAGCATTTCTCCTTTAAAAAAAATAGTAGCATGCACCCTAGTTTTCAATGTTGAATTTTCAGAAACCACCAATCATTTATTCTTTTTCAAGTGCACTGAATCTCATCCACATTTTTTTCTAAACTCCTACTTTTCAAACAGCCATTTCATTTCCAGAGCCCATCTGAGTACAACCAGATCTCCCTTCAAGATGCGTAGAGTGTGGGTTGTAGGACACAGCTATATTTTCTGGAGTGAAAGGTATGCAGCAAATAGATGCTTTCTCAATCTTGACTTTCCAAATGTAAATGTAAATGTAGTTGAGCTTATATAGCGCACAGCTACCCGCAGTGGGTTTCCCGGCGCTTGCTTAGGGAACCCTTCCTGGTATTCCCCTGTGAGATAGCAGGGTATCCACAAGGTGAAAGTCAGGCATCCCGCCGCCACGAGGGGCCGTTGTGGAGATTAAGCAAGCTATTGCCCAGAGTCGCAGAGTGTGAACCCGTGAGTCGAGGAGGCACCGGGGCGAGAATTATCGAGTCCGTGGAATTTTTAGCCCAAGACCCCGCCGAGGCGGGGAATTGAACCCTGGTCCAGGACCGATCTCAGCTTCCGGGTCTGCTGCCTCTAACCCCTGAGCCACACTTCTCCAAATGTGGATATTATGTGGATTGCAAAACACACAAGATGATGGACGGAATGTTGCACAATGGCAAAACATTCACCCCCAGTAACGATGGATTAAACCCAGATCTGTGACTGGGGGTGAATGTTTAGCCATTGTGCAACATTCCGTCCATCATCTTGTGTGTTTTGCTGTTCACCCAGACGTGGGTCCCTTGCTCACTAAGCCACTGGAGTTAAGCTATCCTGGCTGAAGACGGCTGATAGCCAGAAACCAGTCCTAGGATGCTTGATTCCGGTCCAGGAAAGACATGGCTTGGCAGTTCGGTCTGAACTGTTCCCATGAGGCACAGGGTCAAGACTGATTTGCATATGGCCATGTCTGAACTGGGGTGGCTTGGTGAGCAAAATAACGATGGATTAAACCCAGATCTGTGACTGGGGGTGAATGTTTAGCCATTGTGCAACATTCCGTCCATCATCTTGTGTGTTTTGCTGTTCACCCTATGTGGGAAGGGTATGCCCAGACGTGGGTCTCTTGCTCACTAAGCCACTGGAGTTAAGCTATCCTGGCTGAAGACGGCTGATAGCCAGAAACCGGTCCTAGGAGGCTTGATTCCGGTCCAGGAAAGACATGGCTTGGCAGTTCGGTCTGGACTGTTCCCATGAGGCACAGGGTCAAGACTGATTTGCATATGGCCATGTCTGAACTGGGGTGGCTTGGTGAGCAAAATAACGATGCATTAAACCCAGATCTGTGACTGGGGGTGAATGTTTAGCCATTGTGCAACATTCCGTCCATCATCTTGTGTGTTTTGCTGTTCACCCTATGTGGGAAGGGTATGCCCAGACGTGGGTCTCTTGCTCACTAAGCCACTGGAGTTAAGCTATCCTGGCTGAAGACGGCTGATAACCAGAAACCGGTCCTAGGAGGCTTGATTCCGGTCCAGGAAAGACATGGCTTGGCAGTTCGGTCTGGACTGTTTCCATGAGGCACAGGGTCAAGACTGATTTGCATATGGCCATGTCTGAACTGGGGTGGCTTGGTGAGCAAAATAACGATGGATTAAACCCAGATCTGTGACTGTGGGTGAATGTTTAGCCATTGTGCAACATTCCGTCCATCATCTTGTGTGTTTTGCTATTATGTGGATTGGCCAGAGAGGATTGAGATGTCACCAATTGATGCCATTGGTAAAATCCTTTTTTGCGTCTCCCACACCCTGACCTCATAATTGTGCACTCTGTTGGCAATGACCTATGCACTTTGACTGGGGTAGGTCTGGAAATGCTTTTAAAGGACACCTTTGGGCAATTGATGTCACTTTTTCCACAAACTGCCTTTGTATATTCTAATATGTGCCAAAGGCAAAAATTGAACTGGTCCAACCAATATTGTTCGCAGATTGAGAAAGCAAGGAAACATGTGAATAAGTCCGTTTCTGCTTTCCTCAGAGACTATGGTATGGGTTCTATATACCACAACAAATTCCATTACAACATGCAAGGCATTTATAGAGGAGACGGTGTACATTTCACAGATGAGGGGAACAGAGTCTTCCTCTTCAACTTTAGACTCTGCATCGGTACTTACTTGTAGGTACAAAAAACACTCAATGAACACAACGGCTCTTTTTAGAGCCAACCAACATCTAAACACTCAAACTTGTTATTTAACTGTATTTTTTTGTCTTTTTTTTGCCGATGTGCACGCACCGTGCGCGTACCCCGTGTTTTTTTTTTTAAATGATTTTTTGGGGCCTTCGGGATCCTTCAGGGACCCCATGAGAAGGCCTAGGGGGTCAGGGAGTCTCTACCCTGCCCCCTTTTCACGTTCTCCACTTTTGTTTTTGGCTCTCTTCTGCCTCGGAGACACAAAATGGCGGGCAACACTTCCTGGTTTCGACCAATTGGAATGTTGACAGACGTCTAACAGAAATCAGAATTCCGCTCGCGCACACCCGATACGCGCACCGTAAGCGAACTGTGCGCGCTCCTAGATATATATATATTTTTCGGGTTGTAGCCGTGTTTAATCGTCCTATGGAAAATAACATGGGGAAAACACGTTTTTGGACACCCACTTTTTTCTCAGCCCCCACTTGACAAATCCCCCCAAAACTTTCAGGGAAGGAGCAGAGCAGAGCAGGCCATCTTCTTTGAGAAATTCGCGAAGATTAATCACCCGGCGCCAATGTTATTCCCAATAGAATGTTACGGATTTCCTATGGCAACTAGGTCCTAACTATAACTACCTACTGGCTACCGCCAGTAGGTAATATATATATATAGCTACAGTTACGAGAATCCGGACCCTGCTATGTTAGTGGAATGGGCAGAAGCCAATCTGAACTGTTCCAGTGTATATTTGCGTATCTTGGTAAATTAATACGCCGAAAGTGATCGCCTCAAACTACAAATACAGATTGATAACTTGGAGGATGAAATAACCAAAATAGAAGTCACTGATGCCATCAATAAAATGAGAGCCGATATGATGACTCGCTTAGCAAAAGAAGAGGAGATTATTAAAAAAAGAAAAACTTTTAAATTCGAGAGGGACCGTATTGACTATCTCAATGGACAAGTTTTCACTTTCGCCAAGAGATATGATGCAGTAAAGGCGAAAGCACATTTCAATATGGCTGCTCAGCCCACAAGAGAGGACACGGAAGCACCTGCAACTTCTTTTTTGAGCCTAAGTTCCGCGGTGGAGAGCGATCTGGAAGGAGAACCAAATCGCGAGGCTAATTTGGGGTTTACCAAACTTTCCCTAGCGCAGGAAGTGGATTGCCTGTGCCAGGATCGACGCGAGACCTTAAGGTCCCACAAAATGTATGCGCCAAGAAACAGCGGGCAAACCTCAAACGCTGGCAGCGCCGCAAACAGCGCAGCCGGAACATCAAACGGCAACAATGCAGGCAAACAGGGACATTGGAAACGCAGCCAACGGAAAACGCGGAAAACCAAATAAAATCAGTAGTCAATCTCTCCACCTTGAAACTTACTCCCGCGGAAACTGCTGTGTTAAATTTGGGATTATCGTACTGCCCTCCATGCAATTTGAACTATGCGGATACACGCATGGATATATATCGATTTACATGCAAGTTTAAACTTAAAAAGTTTTTTGAAGTACATCCCAAAAAAAGTATTACATCTGAGACATTATTACATCCGGTCCCCACCAGCAGTCAGAGTCAGGCTACTTTTGATACTCTCTGGGATCTTCAAAATGAGGCAACCTTGGATACCACAGGGGAGGTGCCATTGGATTCAACAGGTCAACATATTACTCCATTTAAACCTAAATCCACTTTCCAACCTATCATGGTTCGTGACAATCTGGATATATTTCAGGAGAGTGTGGTCCGTGATATGAAACAACTTTACATCACAACCAATAAAAAGAAATTCTACATTTCTAAACAAAACCGATGTTATCAACAACTGATCACCAAACTACAAAAGGATCATAACATCATTGTGAAACAGGCAGATAAGGGCGGAAACGTTGTCCTTTGGCCAAGAGAAATGTATCTCCAACAAGCGGAATTACAACTAAATGATATCTCTTGTTACCGCAGAAGCAATATCCAGATTGTAAAGAATACGTGGATTGAACAACATCAAAAACTTCAAGCTTGGATTACTCACTCATGATGAATTCAGATACTTAAAGAAAGACCATCCTGTTATTCCCTCATTTTATTTAATCCCAAAGATTCATAACGATATTGATTTACCACCTGGTCGTCCGATCATTTCGGCCATTGACAGTTCTTTGGAGCATGTTTCCAAATAGATTGACTTCTTTTTACAAAGCCATGTCAAACATCTAAAATCCTATGTAAGGGACTCTTTTGACTTTCTAGAGAAAATTGATCATTTTATCTGGGAAGAGAACATGGTATTACTAACACTGGATGTTTCATCCCTTTATACCTCGATCAGACATCATGATGGACTCAAGGCCTTGGACTATTATCTCAATAAGGATGTACTGCAACCGACGGCACATAACAAAATGCTGGTAGAGATGACCAGAATGTGCCTGGAACAAAACTTTTTTATCTTCAATGGCGTAATTTACCATCAGGTTAGAGGTGTGGCGATGGGGGCCTGCTTCTCACCCAGCTACGCGTGTTTACACGTAGGACTGTGGGAGCAGCAGGTCCTGCTCGGCCAACACCATAATATTGTTTCCACCAACATTGCTTTATATTTACGTTACATTGACGATATTTTTCTAATTTGGAGGGGCAGTCATGAAAGTGCAAAGGCTTTTGTTGATTTAATTAATGTGAATAACGTTAATTTGAATTTTACTTCCAACATGAGTTCTGATTGTATTTGTTATTTGGATGTTGAAGTTTATGTGACAGGTACCACCTTACACACGAGATTATACAGGAAGCCCAGTGCAGGAAACACTGTTCTGCATTCTAATAGCCAGCATCCGGCGCATTTGATTAGAAGCATTCCATTTGGAGAAATGCTCCGAATAAAAAGAATATGCAGTACACATGCCGATTGTGCGGCCGCACAAGAGGCATGTAGATTACGTTTCCTTGCCAGGGGCTATTCGCCTGAAATTCTCAGCAAGGCAATCAGGCGTTCCAATTCAATTAGCAGACAGGAGGCATTGGTTACTAGAAATAGTGACACTAACCTGGACACAGGTCCATTAGAGAAGGTTCAGACTGGTTCCCCACGCGTAATTTTTACATACAATCGTCAGCATGGGGCGCTTAGAAAAATTCTGAATGCCAACTGGAACTTGGTCCGTAGTGATCCAGTGATTGGTCACAAAATGGATCCTAAGCCAGTTTTAACATACAGGAAGTCTCCTTCAATGTCTAAAGCTCTAGTCAGCAACACCTTAGAGCCCAAAGCCTCCAACACTTGGTTAGCTTTAAAGAAGGGTTTTACAGCGTGTCCACACTGTAAAGCCTGCCGATTTGGCAGCAACCGGACGCACTTTCAAAGCCCCTTCCATGACCATCCAACTGCTATTTCCAAGTGGCTCACCTGCAAAACTGATTATGTAATCTATGTGTTGGAGTGTCCGTGTGGGCTTCAATATGTGGGCAGTACCAAACTGCCCGCCCACAAACGAATACTCCAACACAAACGCGCTATAACTGGACATGATCAGAACTACCCGGTTGCCAGGCACTTTCAAGAAAAACATGGTGGCACACCTGATGGGCTCCAATTTTTTCTAATTGATTGTGTTGAAATCTCAAGAAGAGGAGGTGACCGTGAGGCCAAACTCCGTCTTCTTGAGACTAGATACATCTTGGAGCTTAACACAAAAAATCTTAAGGGTCTTAATGACAGAGAGGATCTTTATACCTGTCTCTAGTACCACTTAGTATGTCTATAAGTCCTGTCCGGTTAGTTCTTCCTATGTATATATACACGATTCTTTAATAATCCTTTTGGGTTACCCCCAATTAGTTCCCGCCCGTATGGATCTTTGTATATAATGATGATGAAATGAACTCTCATGAGTAATTGATTTTAACTTGTATGTTAGGAATTATCTGTTGATATTTTCAGCACTTTATTGAAACTAATTGCACAATAACTATTTGCACTTTAATTGTTTTTGGCAGACATTGTAACCTGCCCACTTGGGCTCTATTTAGTAATGTATGACTTATGGTGTCATGAATTTGGACTAAAGTTGCTGCTTTAAAATTGTATGGATCGACTTCGTTATCACACAAATCAAGTATATTGGAACAAGAGCTATGGCTCGTGTACATAGATGAAAACTTTTTTATCATGTATAGATTGTCAATATATTTTTCTACTTAGATGTGAGTCATGGATAACTGTGTGTATTCACCAAAGAATACAATTTTGAACATAATATTTTCAAGACAACATTTTTGTGATGTTTGTGTAAAAAAATGCGCTAATAATGTATTGTCGATCGTATTATTGCAGCATTTTACAATCCAGTATTTTTTCCATTTTCATGCCACATAATTATGCACTGTCACTTTAAAAGTTCTGCTGGCTCCTACGCAGTTTGTCATGTGATCAAGCCTTCTCGAAGGCGAAACGCGTCATGGCGGCAGCGCTGGCTTTTATGGATTAAATCACCTTGCACCAGCACTTTTGGGTCGACTCTTTGTTGCTTTGAACTAGCGTGGTATCCTGTGTGATGTCTTGCAAGCGGCAAGTTTCTTCATATATATATATATATATATATACATATATATATATATATATATCAAACACACCGTCACCTTCCTCGCGCTCTGGACCACCTCCAGCCAGGAAAAAAGTTAACGGACACGGACCATCTGTAGTGCTCCAAATTTTTTAATTAAGGTGCAGAAAAAAGCCTCATTATATATATATATATATGTATATATATATATATATATGTATTCACTGAAAAAACCATAGGTTATAGACCATATATAGTTAGGAATTAGCATTTAAAAAACCTTATTTTACTCACACAAAACCATTGAAATTCCATATATAGTTAGTTGCACTAACTATATATCGCGCACCCGCAATCCACTGCTGATCATGTCACATATTACATCATTCATGACATGGTCAGTGACATCACTGATGACATCTCAAATGACATCACTGATGACATCACTGATGACATCACTGATGACAACATCCAGTGACTGTATGTTTCTGTAAAGTTAAAATATGTCTTACATATTGAAGAATGAGTGGATGTATAAGTGTCTGGATGAAGGATTTAGTAGGTGCGTGACTGACTGTATGAGTGAGTGATTAAATGTGTCTCACTGAATGCATGGGTTAGTGACTAAACTGTCTTAATTTGTGCATCATAATGTCTGTTGTGATGTAAACTGCTGCATGTGTTGATCATTAGCTATACAAGAGGCTATATGTGTTATTGATTGGTTGCCCAAATATTTGTATGGGAGATTGAGTTTGTGTAGGGGTGGCTGGGAGGTGTGTGACTCTGTGCATAGATGTGTGAGCAGTTGATTCACTAGGTGTATGAGTTCAAGAGTGCATGTGAAAACAGCTACATGGGCAGTTGACTGTGTGCATGAGTGTATTGATGAGTGAATGGATATCTCAATGCTACATGTCATAGTAAGTACATATGTAAAACACAGTACATGTGAGAGTTGGCATATATAAATAACTGTGCATGAGAGCCACTGAATGTGTGAGTGGTTGTATGGATCATTGTGAACTTGTATCAGGGATTGTATAAGAGAGTAAATATGTGTTAGTATATGTTTGAATAAGTAAGGTGTGTATAACTGTATAGTTGAAGAAATGGAGGTGAGATTGTTTATTTGCATGACTGACTAGGTGTGTGAGTAAATCCATGGATGAGTGACAGTGTGTGAGTGTCTGTATACACTGAGTGTATCTAAGGTTATATTAGAGTCTGAAGAGGTTTATCGTATTAGCACAAGAATGATGTCAAATGAGATGTCATCATTGATATCATCAGTGATGTCATTTGAGATGTCATCAGTGATGTCATCAGTGATGTCACTGACCATGTCATGAATGATGTAATATGTGACATGATCAGCAGTGGATTGCGGGTGCGCGATATATAGTTAGTGCAACTAACTATATATGGAATTTCAATGGTTTTGTGTGAGTAAAATAAGGTTTTTTAAATGCTAATTCCTAACTATATATGGTCTATAACCTATGGTTTTTTCAGTGAATTTTCAAGGTTTTGTAAATGCTAATTCCTAACTATATATGGTCTATAACCTATGGTTTTTTCAGTGAATTTTCAAGGTTTTGTAAATGCTAATTCCTAACTATATATGGTCTATAACCTATGGTTTTTTCAGTGAATTTTCAAGGTTTTGTAAATGCTAATTCCTAACTATATATGGTCTATAACCTATGGTTTTTTCAGTGAATTTCAATGGTTTTTTAATAGCAAATATCATACACTGTCGAATGTCAAGTACGTGTTAAGTAAAAACATTTTCGTGTTTATGCACACTGATCTGCTTTGAATGCTGCCCCCCACCCCTCATTTCTATTAGGAGTACTCTCTCTTTGCAGATAGTGAAGGGTAGTTAACGCAGGCCTTTGCCCCCGTTGTAATCCGTCGTGCCTGCTTCTCTCTCCATTTGATTGATTGTTCTCTTTGGTTCATTCTCTATTTACAAACAAGCACAGAGTCGCAATACTCTGTTTAGTCTTTGCAGATAGCGAAAAATCGTGGAAAAAAACAAAAGGAATCGAGCAAAATCAGTAGGCCACTAATGGGATCTCTTTTTGACCTCGCTAAAATAGAAACATTAGGAACAACCTGTTGAAAATAGCAATGTGTATGTACATAAGCGGCGTTCATTTGTGTCCACAGTACCCCTTGTTGATTGTTTGAATCGAGCATTGAATTGTTCGAAGTTGGTTCTCTTAAGGATCTTCTCTGCCTGCAAACGAGGAAGAATAGGAATATTCTCTCTCCCTTTGCAGATAGTGAAGGGTAGGTAACGCAAGCCTTTAACACGTCGTACCTATTTCATTCCTCATTGATTGATTGATTGTCCGAACATTGACTGTTTGGGAATTAGTTCTTTTTGGAGGTATTCCCTGTTTGCAAATAAACGTAGGAAAATCTTTGCAAGTAGTGAAAGGGTACGTAATGCGGACCTTTCTCCCCCGTTGTAATCTGTCATGCCTATCTACTCCCCACTGATTGATGCACCTGTTTCACCCGGACCATTTACTAGAGATAGGTCATCTGGCCCGACCAGAGAGCACCCCTAGTGAAAAGGACATATGCAATAATAACGAAGTGATCACTGTATCCTGTTAACAGAAACTTTAGCATGAAACAACCTGGAAAGAAAAGAATAGGAAAACGAAAATCAGTAGGCCACTGATGAACTTTTTATTAAATAACAAACAAAGAAACGATAACAATACGTAATGATAAAACCTATTATTGTCCTAGAAACAAGAAACGTTAGAAGTAAGCCCGTAATAAGAAACCTGAAAACATCGCCCCTCACTGCCCCAAAACGTGTCTGTCCCACCGCCTGCCACGGCCAAATAACGGCAAACTGGGAAAGATAGAAGTCAGCAGACATCCGCCCCATTCTAGAAACTTCCAAAGGGCAACAGGTTTTCGGCTACGCCCTGCCGGAAGCAACACATATAAGGCGGGTCCTGCTGCCACGCCTCGACCAGGAGATCATCACGTAGGGTGTAGCCGGAGGAGAGGCCGAGGCCAGCGGGACCCGGCCAGGGGGATTGACAACACTGGAGAGTTTCAGGGGGGGAATGTCCCTGTCCTCGACCCTCCCCTCTCTCTCCCAGTCCGGCCGCGGTGGCCCTTGAGAGTTGCAGGTTGTCCCTCCACACTCTCTCCCGGTCCGGCCACCAACGGCCGGGGGCTGGGGCAGACGGGATTCGGCTGCAGCCGATGAGCCAAGGAACCCGTTCATGGGGCCAGAGCAAAGGGCGTCCGGCCGCCATCCACCGGAGGTGCGGCCCAAAGACGGACGGGACATTTCTTCTTTCTTTTATAATGGCTGCGACAACACTGGGGGGGGATGTCTTGCACATGCCTCCGACCCCCCCCCCCCTCATCCTCATCGCCTGGTCCGGCCATAACAAATGTCAAGCGAGACGCTGTGGGGTGCACTGGGAGGGAGAGACGATGCGAACAGGCCTCTCCCGCCTCCCCAGGTGGAGGCTTCCCAGCTGCACCCTCAGCGCTCCAGGCGCCCGGAAAAGGGTTCTTCCACTGTGGCGATGCTGTAACGTCTCGCCCGGCAGGGTGGAGCCCGTCCGCTCATTTGACCCCGCGATCGCCAGTAGCTACCGAACTCTCAAAATGGCGGTCGACCTGGCAAGAGCGGGCCCAGCATAAAGAAATGGCCCGGTCACTGGTTGACTCCACCACCGTAGTCCTCCACGACCTTGAAGATTCTAGAGGAGCCGCGGGAGTCTCCGACCCCCGCAGACACCCCCGATGGGGAATGACTGCCATGATCGCCCGTGGAGTGACGAAACTGTATCCGCGGGACGTCGGCGCTCCCATGCTGCCACCAGCCTCAGTTTGAATGACTAGAATCCTGCAGACCTCAGTTCCGGTGAAAGCACAGTGTGACCCGGTAGGAAAAATTGTTGCACCCCCTCCCCTTTTTGACTGATAGTTCAAACCACCGATCCTTTCCTTTGCCCTTTTACCGGAACTATGGACTGCCTCCCCCTCTTTTACATTTTCTAGAGAAAACAAAACATTAACCACTACATTAGCATAGCAGTTGACACCAGAACTGTTTTCAAATTGAAAACCAACAACATCTTCAACAGAATCCTTTTTGTTTCTGCTGTGACCCTGCTACAGCACAGGCATTGTCCCCAGCAGTAATTCTGCAATGCCGATAAGTATAGCTGTGGTGCCTACTGGACTCACTCACCCCCGCGGCGCCCCACGCCGTTATTTGCTGGGCGGCAACTTACTAGACATCACCTTCGTGACATCCAGATTTCAGCGCTTTCTGCTGCCTTGGAACTATTCGCACAACAGACCGCTACTGACAATCCACCCCCCGGGACGCCCCACGCCGGATACCCAAATCAGTGCGGCACCCAGGCAACATCTTCTGAATTTTCATAATTTGAAAGAACTAGTAACATGTCCTCATCAGGAATTTCCTCATGAAAAGTCTGCAATGATGATTCTTGTAACTCTATGGTCTCCAAACATTCGATAAATTCGCCATCAAGAGATTGATCAAAAAAATCATTCAAGTCATCTCCTCCTTGTGAGAATATTTCATTATTGGTGCTGTCAATTTCAATAAATGTATTGGATAATTCAAAAGAAATTGCCACGGTCTCTTCGTTGTTTAAATGTTTTTACTGTTTTTGTTTTGTTGTATATATTTATAAGTTATTAAAGTTTTATAATCCTACTACTTTGTTGGAGTGCTATATATTTTTAATATGACACATAATTGTAAAAACTTTGATGTACAAAGAGTCATCCCTGGAATCTTCCGCTTCAGGCTCGGTCCCCTCCCCAATCACAATACAGGATGGTTTTCAGATAGTAGGAACACGTGTGGTGTGACGGATCTCATCGGGTGTGGGCCTTGATCTACTATAACTCCTTTGAAGAGGGGTGATTCTTTACAGCTGGGGCCATAAACTACATCTGCAGGGCTAGCTGATAGCCTGGACAATCGGACACAGAGGAAGAGGAGTGTCAGAGGGTGCGGTAGTGAATAGGGCGAAAGGGAGGTGTCGGGCGGGCACAGAGTGTGATTCTCAAGGAAGAGCAGCGCAGATGGGGGGAGGTTTATTGCCCATGCATAACACAGAGAGCGGGGGTGACCAGTGCCTGGGGAAGATGCTTGCGAAGGTGGGGAGCCATGCTAAGGATCGACAGCGTGCAGAGAGTGGGTCTGGTCAAGGCATCTAAAATGGCTGCCGTGCACGACAAAAGTGTGGCATTTCAAAAAAGGCAAGATGGCGCAGACAATGTTTTTCAACACTTCCTCATTTCCTTCGAATCGAACGTTAACAGACGTTGGTGCATATTACCAAAGTTAAGCGATATTTATCGCTAACGATGCTTAGCAACGAATTTTTTACTGCTAAGCATCGTCAGAAATTATCGAAGATAAACCTTGCTATTATCAAGGTTTATCGCAAATGCGATAAAAAACGGCCGCAATGCATGAATATCGCTAAAAAGTCAGCGATATTCATGCATTACCGAGCTAATGCTCTTAGCCATGTTATCCACCTCCCATTGGATAACATGGCTAAGAACTGCTCAGGGCAGGTGTTAGTTTTTGGAGATATTCGCGCTTAGCGCGAATATCTCCAAAAGTTGGTAATAGGAGATAGATATCTTGCATGTTGTAATGCAAGTTATTGTGGTATATGGAACTCATACCATAATCTCTCAGGAAAGCAGAAACTGATCCTTTTGGGACCGCCTGAGAAGGCCTAGGAGGTGAGGGGTACTCTACTTTGCCCCCTTTTCACGTTCCGAACTATTTTTTTTTACTCTCTTCTGTAATTACACAAAATGGCAGCGATAAGATGCATCAGAGACAGACAGTGAGAGAAAGGAGGCCGGAGATGAAGAAGAGATGTCAAATACACATTGGAGATAATATAGTGGGAGAAGGGAAGTAAATATGAGTAAACTTACCATGTAACATAAAAATGTTGCACTCTATACTATAAGTCTCATTTTATACTACAATCACTTCGCTACAACCTCATAAATTAAAAATAAAAATGAATAATGTCTCAAACAATTTTTGATTTCTAAATATAAATTTATTCTTCTGAATTTTCAAAATTTGAAAGAACTAGTAACATGTCCTCATCAGGAATTTCCTCTTCAATCATCTCATCTGGAATCTCCTCATGAAAAGTCTGCAATGATGATTCTTCTAACTCTATGGTCTCCAAACATTCGATAAATTCGCCATCAACAGATTGATCAAAAAAATCATTCAAGTCATCTCCTCCTTGTGACAATATTTCATTATTGGTGCTCTCAATTTCAATACATGTAGTGGATAATTCAAAAGAAATTGCCACGGTCTCTTCATTGTGAGCCATTTTATTTTGAAATTGCTTGCTGTAAATTGCAGAAAAAAATAATCACTTTCATTTATCGTTTTTAGTAATACATAATATAAAACTAACTTTATCAAGTATTTAGTATAACAGAAGGACTGTAAATAAATAACAGAAAACATTTTTCAAATTATCTTCAAGTGTACAACATAGTTCCCCTTACAAATTAACAACTCACCTTTTTAAAAGTAGGAGAAGTGTTAGTACTGTGTAAATCAAACACCAGCAATTGACCACCAAAAATTCCTCACAAATGTACCTCAGACAGTAGTATCACAAAATGGCTGTGGTTTCCTCTCATTTTAGATATATACATAACCAATTAACTTTCATCACACACAAATACAAAACCAAAGTAACATTTTAATTGGTTCTAAATTTCAACACTTTCAAATGTGTTTTCCCCATGCAATTTTCCATAGGACATTTAGATACGTCTACAGCCTGAATGGCTGAACGGAATTACACCAAACTTGGCAAAATGGTACATCAAACCTAAGAGGTCAGGGAGGATCTACTATGCCCCCTTATGGTCATTTGCCCCTTCGCTTTGGCCTCCTCTTGTCTCTCGATCCTACCGAGAGACAAGATGGCGGCCGCTATGGACTGTTTGGAATGTTTACAGACGCCGGAGAACCAATCAGCTTCGCAAAGCTCCGTAACGCGAAAAGTACGCGAAGCGGAGCGCTGTTACAGATATATATCTTTTTTTGAACGTTATTTCTCAAAATCCACTGGAGCACATATATTGAGACCTAGCAAAGGCACATCGGGCTACCAGTCCCTACAATTTTGCCAAGTTTCGTGCAAATCCATTCAGCCGTTCGATTATTATTATTATTTTCTTTTTTTGCCCCGCGGGGCCCTTTTAAAACCTCCACATCAAACCTAGAGGGTCAGAGAGGATCTACTATGCCCCCTTATGGTCATTTGCCCCTTCGCTTTGGCCTCCTCTTGTCTCTCGATCCTACCGAGAGACAAGATGGCGGCCGCTACGGACTGTTTGGAATGTTTACAGACGCCGGAGAACCAATCAGCTTCGCTTCACAAAGCTCCGTAACGCGTAAAGTCAATGCCCGGTACGTAACTTGCCTTATCTGTAAGAAGATTTGTCCAGAGGGACAGATCAAAAATATAGTTATGGCAATTATACAATGCATCGCCATATGGAGAGGTGGCACCCTATCAACTACAGTGCTGCACAGTTACGTGACCAGCAAGATAATCCTCCTTCTGTGGCCAGAAGATCAGTTGTAGAGGAAGTGACGGGACCAGAGGCGAGGGAGACGGTCCCAAATATACAGATGAGGTTCGGGGAAGTCAAACAAGTGTGCGTGCGTTGCAATGAGTTGATTTGCTACAGAGAAAGTAGCATCACTCTAATCAGAGCTATCGACAATCATGATTGTCGAAAACGCCCCAGAAAATAAATTATCTTTTTTTTTTTGTTGCTCCTGTTGAGCCCTTTACAATGAATCGTTTTCGTTTCCCCCCCAAAAAACCCCCAAAAAAATATAAAACCGTTCAAAAAATACAAAAAAAGTAAAAAAATGATCAGAAAAATAATAAAAAAATATAAAACAACAAAAATAATAAAAAAAAAAGTTCTTTTTAGAACTACCTCCCCTTTATAAAAAAAATTGCTAGAATGTTTAGCACTCTGGCAACCTCTATTTCTTTTGGTTCGCTTCCCGGTTCGCTCGCCGGTTCGCGAACCGAATTTTTAAAATTTAATAAAAAAAAAAAAAAGAAGAGTAAGTATAAGGGAAGGAAACAGGAGTAATGTTAAAAGAAAGACAGCTATAGGGAGTAACACAGAGATACTGTTTAATAGATCTATTTACCGAAGAAAAGATGGAAGAGGGTATAATTGTGAAAAACAAAATAGATAAGGAAGTGGAAGAAAAAAAAGAGAGTAGAAGAATAATAAATAAGAGTTCCTTAGAGAATGTGAGTGAATGTTCAAAATAAGATTAAAACATGTGGAATAACAGAGAGAAAAAACAGAAAGCAGAAAAGAAGAAGTAACAGATAAGGAATGATTGAAACAGCAAAGAAATGTAAATAACATAGGGGCATATTATCAACATAGGTGATAAAATTATCGCTGCTTTTATCGGCAGAAATCTGCCACTGAAGCCGCTTTTGCAGCAGTTTTCTGCCGATAATGACTGCTTTTATCGGCAGAAAACTACCGCTAAAGCCGCTTTTGCGGAAGAAAACTGCCGCTAAAGCCACTTTTGCGGCAGTTTTCTGCCGATAAAAGCAGCGATAATTTTATTGCCTGTGTTGATAATATGCCCCTTAGTGTGCTTGAACTACAGAGAGAAAGCATAATGAACAAGTAGTGAAAGAGTGATCAGTCAGAGACAGTGAGAGTAATAGAGACGGAGTGAGTGAACAAGAGTGAGGAAATATGAGAAGAGAGGGACTGAGAAAAAGAATGGAAGGAGTAGAGTAAGTAAGTAATAGAGAAAGGAATGAGGGAAGTAGCAAAGGCAGGAAAGTGAGGGTTAAAGAAATGAAGTAGTGAAACTAATAGAAGTTAAATGTGATAGAAATGTAACGAAAAGAGTACAAAACATTTACCTTATAATTGTCGTTAATTTAGTCACTTGTTATTTTTATACTTTCAATCTGTGAAAGAGAGAACAAACATTTGAAAAATATTAAAATTAGAAAAGACAAGAGAAAAGATTGAAGGACAAACAGTTTTTCAACAACGTTGACACTTACAGAAGCCTCTGCTTCTCCATGCCCCTACACAGTCCTAAAAATATACATTTTAAACTAACAGTATCTTGATGCAGATGAAGTGAGGCCTATCTTGCAACATGGTGCATCTTTTGCACTGCTGCTGTCTCACAAAAGTGACGCAACGGTAGCGCAAAAGAGGTGCACAGCCATCATAAAACTGTCTCTAACATTTTAAATGATTGTTTCAGGATGCCAATAAGGTGTGTCCTATCCAGAGGTTTGTTTGAGGTGAGGCCTACTCAGGGTTGCAGATGAAATTTAGAGTTGTTGAAGAGTACAGAGGAGATAATACATGTCCATGCCTACCAATGAAGTGAGTCATGTCCACTTTACTCTTGAACAAAGGCCAGACCTCCTCTGTTTCCCTGGACAGGCCTAAACTTGATCTGCACAATGTGATTCATAATATTAGGAAACACAGGTGATGTAATTGAAAAACGTGCAATTTCTTTTGCTCATTTCTCAATCACATCACTTGTGTTTCCTTTGCTTAGGTATCTCATTGTGCAGATGTAGTCCAGCATATGAAAGAGTACGCAGAAGTGCAGCACTGCATACAACAACTTTGACACTTACTGAAGCCTCAGCTTCTGCATGCCCCCTACACAGTCCTAATTATATACATTTTAAACTGACGGTATCTTGCTGGAGATGAAGTGAGGCGTATCTTGCAACATGGTGCATCTTTTACACTGCTGCTGCGTCACAAAAGTGACAGAACAGCGGCGCAAAAGAGGGGCGCGGCCATCATAAATCTGCCCTTAACATTTTAAATGATTGTTTCTAGATGCTGATAAGGTGTGGCCTATCCACAGATTTGTTTCAGGTAAGTCCTACTCAGGGTTGCAGATGAAATTTAGGCTTGTTGAAGAGTACAGAGGAGATAATACATGTGCAGCCCTACCAACGAAGTGAGTCATGTCCACTGCACTCTTGAACAAATGTCAGACCTCCTTTGTCTCCTGGAACAGGCCTAAACCTCATCTACACAATGTGATGTGTAATGTTAGGAAACACAGGTGATGTAATTGAAAAACGTGCAATTTCTTTTGCTCATTCCACAATCACATCACCTGTGTTTCCTTTGCTTAGGTATCTCATTGTGCAGGTGTAGTCTATCATATGAAAGACTACGTAGAATGTGAGCACTGTATGCAACAACTTTGACACTTACAGAAGCCTCAGCTTCTCCATGCCTACTACACAGTTCTAAATGTATATCATAAATACAAAAAGTACAGAATTAATTATACATGTTAAATGGTTTATTTTTGCTGTTCTCAGAATTTATCAAATTTCACTAAAAACAGTGACTTGAAGGTATTCATCATATAACAGCGGGGAAAAAAAAGCACAATCAAAATGATTGTGTTTAAAAAACCCATATAACATAACCAATCAGAAATCAGAACTCCTGAAAAGTAACTTACTTTCCATGACGTCGAAGGATATCCTATGAACAGCTTACACTCTGTTGTGCTGTTATTATTTTCAGTCCGCCACTTTCTGAAAGAAAAGCTCCATCGTTTTGACAAATATGTTACATACAATAAATGACTTCTTGCTCTCTACCGCACTTTTCCACAAGGCCAAATCGTGTAAGAGCCATTTATAACTCTTGGAATTCTTCTAAGCAAATCCCGTCATTTTGTATTTCCGCAACTTTCAGAAAGAAAACGTTCAAGATCACTTTCACAATCCTATACTAGTAATATCTCACCCTTCTTGCTCACTCATGTTCCACATTTCCTATGACATTGATACTGCTTACTATGAAGCAGACTTACACTACCTCTATGACTACTACAATTATTTAATTCTCTACATCACTTTTAATCACAAAACAATTTAAAACAGTAGATAAAATTATATCAACCCCTAGAATCATTATAGGCCAGTTACCTACCCTAAATTCTCTTTTCTGAAAACAGAAAGTAAGAATATTTTTAAGTAAAAAGGCAACATTGTATCGTAGTCAAATAGGAATCATTTACGAAACAGCAGCTTTTTTTACATTTTCAATAAGCTGTGTAATAAGCGGATCTTGTCAAAGGACCATCATGTCATATAATAGCTGCAGTTAAAAATGTTCTTCCTAAAATAAACGACTGTGTAGCCACAACATTTGTAATTAAAGTTGAAGACTTACTTTCATCAGGTTTATATAGTTGGAATTTTAAAATGACATTATAACCAAAAGTTTGGTCAAATAATCTAGACAGCATTGCAGACTTACATTACCTCTACTCCATGTTTTGATTGGCTGCTTGAATTAGCTTATAAAAAGAAACAGTTTTTCTGAACTCATTCAAAGTGCAGTTATTTTTCCATGACGTTAAGTGTTATGGTAAGAACACCGTTTGCTTTGGGAAATACTCTGTTGTCCTTTAACTAATCCGTGCCCACCACTTTCTGTAAGAAAACCTTCTTTTTTTCCAGGAACTATTTAAAACTTAAAAATTAACTTTTGACTCTGTACTACACTTATCCTCAAGGCCAAATAGTGTAGGAGCCATTAGAACCTCTTGAAATTCCTCAGAGCAAATCCCCAGATTCCTTCCCTAAAATTTTGGTTTTAAAAACACCAGGTAAGAATTTTTAAGGTCAAAAGGCAATTTTTTTTTTAAAGTTAAAACAGAATCATTGCAGAATGACCAGCCGTTTCTAGACTTTAAATAAGCTGTGTAATGTCCTGATGTTGTTGAAGGACCGTCATGATATATAATTGCTGCAGTTACAAAAGTCCTTCCTGATATTGACAACTGCAAAGCCACAACATTTTTAATTAAAGTTGTCAATTTTGTTCCATCAGGCCTACATCGTTGGAACATTAAAATGACATACTGGCCATATGTTCGTATATATAATGTTGACAAGATTTCAGACTTACATTGGCTACACTCCATGTTGTGATCAGCTGCTTTTACTAGCTTATTAAAGGACACTGATTTACTGTCTGGCAAAGTTAAATATATAAATTTTTCTGAGTCTACACTAGTAGTACTTGATACCCTACAGTTCTCGCAGTCATGCTGCCATTGATAAGAAAGCCCAAACAGGTGATCTACATCTACACCTTCATCATGCAATACATCAAGCATATACATTAAAAACTCCTGACAATCTTGCTGAATATTTTGAGAGAATTGTGTTTGACCTGAACATCTGTCTAACAGATTTCGAATTTCAGACACACTTTCTATTTTTGTTCTATCAGTGCTACATTTCTCTAACACAGAATTCAACAAACTGCAAAATCTTTGATCCGAATTGACCACAATCTCTTGTTTTACATTTTCTAGAGAAAACAAAACATTAACCACTACATTAGCATAGCAGTTGACACCAGAACTGTTTTCAAATTGAAAACCAACAACATCTTCAACAAAATCCTTTTTCTTTCTGCTTATAATTTCTGGTTCATCGACTTTTCGTCTTTTTGCTACAACCTCCCTACTATTGGTCACATTTCTTCGTTTCCGGCCTTCCACACGTTTCTCAAACAAAGGATATTGAGGCAAATGTGGCGCATACTCTCTTCTTAACCTATTGTATTCCTTAACACAATCTAGATCCGCACAAATGTTTGTGACATCACACTCAATCAAGTACAATCCCGATAAAGTTCTAACTCGTGACAATGCCACATATGCCATACCCTCCTTGAACACAGAACTGCCAATATTCACCAATGCACTGTCTACACTTAAACCTTGCGATTTATGGATTGTCACCGCATATGCCAAGCAAACAGGAAACTGCTTACGGCGAACATATAAGTCTTTTACAAGCAAAAACCTAGCAGAGCAACAACCAATTAGCTGTACTTCCTCAATGCCATCAAATTTAATTTTTAAAAATTCAATTCCATCTCTATTTCTGTATTTCACAAAATCAACAACATTACCCATTGATCCATTTACCAGACCTCTTTCAACATGTAAATTCCTTCTTAAAATTATACGGCAATTTAAGCACACATTCAGAGTCTTTTCAAAACCTGCAGTTTTAGATATAGTCTTCTCTAATGAATCCAATTTTGATTTCAAATTCTCAGACAAAATAATTGTTGATCCCATATGCTCTACTCTGTCAATAGCTTCCAGTTTCACAATCTCTTGGTTTTCTAAATACAACATTTTGTTGTTGAAGATGGCACATTGTGCAAGAGTTGGCATCAAACATATTCCAGATTTCTTCTCAGTAATTTTCTGAAAAATATTCTCAGGCACAACGTCTTGTTCTGGATACAAATTTGAAAGTAATCGTGCATGTAAAGCTTCTTTCCCATGCTCGGTCACTTTTCCGATTCTAACATCTTGTAGAATATTCTTGTAATCTTCATCCTTCGCCTGACGCATATTTTCACGCAGTTCAGCATAATTGAAGTTTAACCATATATTAACGTTGCCAATGCTCCCTAAGCACTTCCTGGTATCTTCAAGCGTGAGTATTTTGAACACAGGTTGTCCTTTCACTGGTGTCAGCTGCAGAAGATCACCGAAAACAATGATGTGTTTGCCACCAAATAACACATCATACTCTGTTTTGAGAACTTCTTGCATTCTCAAATGCACAAAGGCAAGCATGACATTGGAAACCATGCTTACTTCGTCAATGATAAGAAGTTTCATTTTCTTCAAGACTCTTGAAACTTCACAACAAGCATCTCCAGATAACTTGTGGTATTGTAATTTGTTATCATGCTCCACTGGCAGCATCAGTAGACGATGCAAAGTAATACCTTTAATGTTATGTGCTGCCAGTCCAGTTGGAGCGGTGACAACACAAGACAGCGATGACTCAGTCCTTTTCTGCAAATAACATGAAATTGCTTTAATGAGGAAACTTTTTCCAGTTCCCGCTTCTCCACTCACGTACAGTCGGGCAGGCTTCAACGACGTACATGAGCACTCTTTCTTCTCATGACTTAATCCATGATCAATTTGGTTGGTAACTTCGTCATATATTTTCCTCTGCTCAACGTTGAGTTGTCTTTCCAAGTCTTCTAAGTTAACCGCATCCTCCTGAGCATGTGCCATGGCTCTTTCCACTTCAATCATGGCAGTGGCAACTTCATTTTCGATAACTGGTCCTCCTAGTGAATCCTGACTCAATGAAACAGAACTCTGACTGTCCTGAGAACTGTCTCTAGCAATCTCGGCTGCAATCGTTGCTTCCTGCTCGATTTCTGCATTCAACATTTCTAGATATTTGGGAAAAACAGGACATTCTATGGTCTCCTTGGCGGCATTGAAAGAGTCTTCGTAACAGAGGAAATCTCCAAGCAGTTCCTCTTCTGCACGCCAAGGCTTGAAAAGTTGCAAAAGTGCTAAATAGAAAAACTCTTTTTTTCAGGAGATTCGCCACTCAATTTTCGATGGTTTACCAAGTGGCATTTTCTTTGCTTGACGAGACATCCCTCACTTCCAATTACAGCATACACTCCTTTATCAATATCTTCTTTGATGTTCCTCTTGAATATGTAAATTTGTAGAACCTCATACAGACAAACATTCTCGAGGTGACTGCTTCTATTTGGATAATATGTATCCAACATGTTGGTCTTCAAAATATCGGTACTGTTTGGCTCCTTTTCTGCCAAATACTCAATTTCCCGCACAGTTTTCAGAACTCGATTACGCGTTGCAGCAAGACCAAGACTCGCCCAAACGATACTCCTGGATTTGGCATAGAGACTTGCTGAAGATAACCGGTCAGAACATTCGTAAGCTCCGATTTCTCGATGTGACAACATCTTCAGACTGAAACTGTACAACTTCTTACTGAGGCTCTTTTCATGGGAAATGTCCTCCCACATATCCTTCAATTCTGTCTTTTCTTTTTTGGTGATGTAAGATGTCACATACCGAGCCACAGCCATACAGTTATCAGCCACAAACTGTATATCCATGTTAGCATTCCACATGGACAAAATCACTGGGTTGTAGTGGTTGATGTACTTGGACTCTTCGTTCCTTTTCAAATTGTATGTGTTTTTAGGTGATTTCTTCATCACATTATGTCGCAGCGAAGACATCAAACTGTTCACTCTTCCTTTAGAAATCACCGGTCGTGGAAAGGCAAAACGACATTTGGTGTAGAACTTGTCCTTGTTTCTGAATTTACGACGACAGTACTTTCCACAACGATGGCTTTGGAAACGTAAAACTTGTTCTCTTAGGCTTTTCTCTTCCTTTGCGTTTGGAACAGCACATGTAGAATACTGTTCTATGAAACTCATCACTAAGTCTTCTGGATCTGTTCCAAATGTAGGTGCATCCTTGATCCACAGCAGCATATGTATATGAGGAGCACCTCTTGCTTGGTACTCCTTTCTCCAAAAGAAATCCAACACCTCTCCAAGAGGTGGATTTTTCTTGTTCATGATGAAAGACATCATAGCTTCAAATCTATGATTGAATATATGGTCTATAACCTATGGTTTTTTCAGTGGATTTTCAAGGTTTTTTAAATTCTAATTCCTAACTATATATGGTCTCTAACCTATGGTTTTTTCAGTGAATTTCAATGGTTTTTTAATAGCAAATATCATAAGCTGTCGAATGTCAAGTACATGGTAAGTAAAAACATTTTCGTGTTTATGCACACTGATCTGCTTTGAATGCTGCCCCCCCTCCCCCTCATTTCTATTAGGAGTACTCTCTCTTTGCAGATAGTGAAGGTTAGTTAACGCAGGCCTTTGCCCCCGTTGTAATCCGTCGTGCCTGCTTCTCTCTCCATTTGATTGATTGTTATCCAAGCATTTACTGTTTTAGAATTGGTTCTCTTTGGTTCATTCTCTATTTACAAACAAGCACAGAGTCGCAATACTCTGTTTAGTCTTTGCAGATAGTGAACAATCGTGTAAAAAAACAAAAGGAATCGAGCAAAATCAGTAGGCCACTAATGGGATCTCTTTTTGACCTCGCTAAAATAGAAACATTAGGAGCAACCCCTCATGAGAAATACGAAATTAGTGAGATGAACTGAGCTCCACACCATGATGGCTGCAAGACAGCTCGGCTCCGCCACCCACCCCGCCCAAAATAACGATAAACTCTATGCAAATATTACAAATATATACAACACACCAGCAAAGTAACAGGGTAAAACATTTTATTAAATAACTATTTACATAACTATTTTATACTTTTTGTTGCCCGATCCGGCTAGCTCAATCGATCGAGCCTGAAACTCATGCACTCTGATAGTTCAAAGTTTTGAGGAGTGCTTGTAACACTGTCTGAAGCCTATTTGCACTTGCTACAGCTTCACTATTCTCAATGTAAGTGGGGGCTGTTTGAGGACGTGACTGCATTTGAAGACAATGTGATGCGGTGCCACCCTGAACCGCTTGACGGAGGCCCCCGAGGGACGGTGTGATGGCGCGGACTCGGAGGAGTACATTTTGACACAGCCAAGGGTCCCAGGACCTCAGGGTCAGAAAATAGGAGTCAAGACTAACTTCAGCAGAGGCATCCAGTAGGGTCAAGTTCTGATGCAGTTGGGTTTGGCCAGCTGGGACCTTCAGGAAAAAGCCTCTAGTCACTTATTGTGGCCCTGTAGCTTACAAAGAAAGTCACCAAACCTACCCATGGATTTCCAATTCCTCGTCCTTTCTATAAGTGGGAGCAAGACCAGGCCTTCGGCTCTCCTCACTGATCTCAAAGTGAAGGTGTAGTCCTTCTTCTGCTTTTCTACAGATCCATAGTGCTCTGATGAGGGTGCCAGGGGATGCAACTCTTATGACTGGAACTAGCTAATACTTTGTGCCACTTAATCTTGATGACTTGGTTGGGCCCGACTTATTAGGCTTCTCTCTTAGGGATGGGGAATGCTGTCTCTGTCCCCAAATTTGATGCTATCATCCTCCAAGGCCTTCATGCTCCCGGCCCTTCTAGACATATTCAGCAATATGGCGTTAACTTATTCAAAGTTTGTTTTACTGGGTGATTTTTATTTTAGGGTGGATAGAGACCCCGCCCCAGCTTTGAGAGACCTATTAGGCCTGTGTAGCACCCTGGGACTGGATCAACTTGTGAATGCACCAAACCATGAGGGATGTCATACTCTTGACCTCATCTTTTCCACTGCTGGATTAGCGACTGTGGATAACATTACACCTTGATGCTGGACCGACCACTCATTGATGGTATTTTCACTTTTAGGCATAAAGGCCTGAAAATCCAACAGAAATCATGTCAGAAAACTGTTTGGTAGAGCATGGAATAGACTTAAGGGGCCCTGTTTCGATAATATTTATTCACTCCCTTTTTTGAGCGATGGTACAGGGTGCTGTGTGGAAGATAATTCTTAGAAAGTTGTATATAGGACACCATAGACCAATTTAGTCCTTTAAAGGAAATAAAATCTGATCGTAAAATTGCTGCCCCCTGGTTCAATGATCAGTTGAGGACGCTCAAACAATGATGCAAAAAGCTTGAAAGTGATAGCATACTGCCTATACGGAAGAGGATAAATTTCCTCTTAAGGAGGTTCTTCATGATTATATGTTAGGTATTATGAAGGCTAAGGTGGATTTTTATGCTTGTTCCAATCTAGCTGCCCCTAATAGCACGAAGAAGGCGTTTGATATCATGAGGGAAATGTCTAACCATGCATGTCTGAGCCAAGCTATTGTGCCTTCACACGGTCTCTTCAAAGTATTTTGAAAATATGATCACTACAATTTTAGAAGTTATAAACCCCTCTATCTTGGCAAAGGATACCTTAGAAGATCAGATGAACAGTTCATATGTAATGCCATCCACGCGGTGTCCCTGATAGGCAAGTTAGTCGGCTTTGACCCTTTGTCTATGGAGGGATTTCATTCTATAGTGTTGGCTATCTCAACTGGCTCAGCCCTGGATGTCCTCCAAGTTAGAATCTAGAAGGAACATGTGGAAACCTTGTTTCCTCTTCTAAAGTGAATCTGATATCATTCACTTAAATAGGGCACAGTTCCACTTGCATGGAAAAATGCTACAGTCACGCCTATCTTGAAAAAGTAATCTCTTTATCCAGCTGGAATGAGTGACTACAGACTCATTTCTCTTCTGCCCTTTCCTGCGAAAATTGTGAATGCTATGTTAGCAGGCCCCTAGCTCATTATTTAGAACATAACAACTACTCGGAGGTAGAACCATTTGGATTTAGGCCTGGCCATGGCACTGAATCAGCTTTGATAACGCCCATGGACGAGCTAAGGATGCGAGATGATGAAGGGCATTCAGCTGCGCTGATTTTATTAGACCTTTCGGCCACTTTCAACACTGTCTGTCATTCCACCCTTTTACCTCGGCTGGAGTCTGTAGGAAAGTGGATTACTGTTGCAGTATCCCCCTACTTTTTGCCAGACTACCGATGCACTTTTCCTTGGTGTGTCCTGGGTTCCTACCAATCAGGTTCCCAGGGCCTGTGTTTTTCCCCCAAAACTAACCCAATTGGCATCTCTGGCCACAGGTCAGCCCCTGGTAAATGGTACCACAGGTACCCAGGGCACTGTGACCAGGGAAGACCTCTAAGGGCTGCAGCATTTATTGTGCCACCCTTAGAGGCCCTGTACCCTGACACTCGCACACTGCCTTGGCAGGCTGCGTGTCTTGGTGCAAAACAAAGTGAAGAATCGATATGGCACACATCCCTGTGTGCCATGCCCACAAAACACTGCCCTGGTATACATCAGTCACCCCTCTAGCTGGGTGCCCTATGCCAGTGGTGAGGGTACATTCCTGGGCACTGTAAGTCCAGTGCTGCCATTTGGAGTATATGGTGCTGAGAGTTTGTCATTACGAACCCCACAGCACCATAATGGCTGCACTGAAGACTGGAAAGTTTGGTATCAAACTTCTCAGCACATTAAACCCACACTGATGCCAGTGTGGGATTTATTGTAAAATGCACGACACCCCTGAAACTCTACCAACTCCTAGTGACCGGACTGAGAGGCTGACGAGGCTGCCACCACCAGACATGTTTCTGGACCCCTGGGTCGAGAGCTTGCTGCTCTTGGGGGCCTGAAACAATGCACAACCTGGTACTAGGTGCCAAGCGCCCTCCCCCAGGATGGGCAGGGTTCAAGAAGGGGCAGCTTTGAAGGCATGCCACCTTTGTGAACCTCTCCAGACCATTTGCTGCTTTCAGCAAATGGCCCCTAATTGTTCTACCTTGGGTGGGAGAACTGGCAGAAAAAATAAGTGAGGAAGAGAGGTGTGCCCACCTCTGCCAACTCCACCCCTAAGGTGGGGGAGGTGAGGTGAAGCACAACCTCGAGTCCTCACCATCTTGAGGATGGGGGGACCCAGCCAACCAGGGACATGCTCCTGCCCCCTCCCACTGGAGAGTGGCAGAATAGGGGGTGTACCCAAACCAGGGAAGGGATCCATTGGTCCTTGACCTTTTCCTACCGGTAACACCCCATACTATATAATTTAGGGGCACCCTGAACCTTCCTTCCTCCGATCCAGCAACGACAAGAAAAGAAGAAGGACGAGAAGCCATGCAGAGCATACAAGAGGATGACGCCCACTAACTTGGCCCCAGCCCTTCAGGCCTGTCTCCCCTCGTACCTGCTCCTGCAAAATCTAGGCGTGTCCAGCAGCCAGCAACCTCAAAAACCCCGGACGACCTGCCTGCATTCACTTTCCAAGCTGTTTCTCCTGTGAACACCGGACATGTTTAAACTGCAGCGTCTGGTGCCAACCAGGAACTACAAATCCGGCCCACTCTGCACCCACCGAGCCCAGCCTGTGTTTGAGTGAACAAACACCACAAGGAGGTCCCCCCAGCAATCCTGATCCGAGATCCGGCGACCCCTGACCTGCCTCAAACCTCCAGATGACGCCTGAGCCTAAATCCAGAGGACCCCCCTACCACGACCAGAGCGGGTAAGAAAATCCGACGTCCCAAGGCACCCCTGCACCTGACCCACCACGGTCTTGTGTGTCCAACCCAGCGGTGCCTAACCAACCCTCTACATCCCAAATTACCACTCAAAGTGTTGGTTGCTCCAGGAAGATCCTCATCCCGAGCCTGCAGTGTTTCGTTGTCCCGGAGAATCTCCATTTAAATCAACAGGGCACCCAACCTCAAAACAGCACCCTGCACCCGGCTGCCCTAGCACCACATAGGGTGCCCCTTTGGTGCTCCCCCAGGTGCCCTGAGCTAAACCCTAGGAGCTTTGCTCCCACAACCCTGTGGCCTGCTTGCCAGCCGCCACTAACCGGAGCCCCCCTATCCCCCATAGAATAACATTGGGTCTCAATACTCTGCACCCGGCTGCCCGAGTGTTGCTGAGGGTGCAACAACAGTGTATCACTGTCCCTTGGAGACCCCGGAGTCTAATCCCAGAACCCTAACTCAAAAGACCAATTACCTACCTGGAAACTGATAACCTCTTTTTCCTCATTGAATAACATTGACACTTTTGCTCCCAAAAAGTTTGTGTTGACTTTTGAAAACTGAAAATATTCCTTAAAAATCACCTGATTAACCAAAACGCATTTTCTCTATTATTTTCAGGACATGTCCAAGTGCTGAATCTAGGTATCCAACACTGAGTAAGAAAAGTAACAATAAAGTACTTTACCTGCAAATTGAATTTCCTTTATGTTAACATTGGTGATTTTATCTGAAAAAATTTCTAAGTGTCAACTTTTGAAATACAATATTATTCTTTAAAAATCGGACCTTTAACCAAAACGCATTTACTCACCTGTTTTCAGGAAATGTCTCGGTACTGAATCCAGGATCCAGCCCTGTGTTAGCAAAATAAATCTGAAAAGTAATTAACTGCATTTTACTTAAAAAGCCAATTAAATCGAATGTACTATACTTGCAATGCGTGTAACCAAAACCAGTACAAGTTACACTGCTATTTTGAACTGTGTTCATACAAGTAGTTTACTACTGAAAAGTACTTTTTATGCTTACCTGTACCAGGCTTGCCTGGTTGTAGAAATAAAACAACAGTATATTTTTTATACCAAACGATTGGTCTAGAGTTCAGTTCTTGAGTGTGTGAGACCATTTGCTAACTGAGTGTGTACAACAAATGCTTTACACTGTCCTCTGATACTGCCTTACTCCTTGACCAAGCTACCACTTTAGAGAGTAAGGTTCTATCTGATTGTAACCCCTGCTAAGCCTTTGGGGACTGCTGGACTCTGTGCACACTGTACCTTACTATGGTGCAGTATATATAGAGCCACTTTCTTACAAAGTCCATTTGGGTGTGTGGAACCGCTCTGCAATGGTTCTATCCTTATCGTTCCCAGGTCAGGGCTACAAATCAGGGAGTCCCACAGGGCTCTGCTATCATCCGGATTTAATACAACATCTATATAGCTCCGTTGTTTAGATTTATTAAGTGCCATAACGTGACCCTGATCCACTATGCTGATGACACTCAGCTTATTGTTTTTCTAGCCCCAAACCAGAAACTCTCCTCTTTTCAGGATTGCATGGTTGATATTACTCAGTGGCTCAGGCTCAATTCACTGATGTTTAACATGGATAAGACAGAGATACACTGCTGTGCTGCCCGCAAAATTTCTGGAGGCTCTATGTCATCCCCCTCCCCCAAATTTTTGGCCTGGACTGTTCAAGGGGCCTGTTGCCCTTGTCAATCCAGTTCAGAATCTGGGAGTTACCTTTGATGGTAAATTTAGCACGGAAACCCATTTAAATAAAATGACTGCAATTTGATTTGCACTTCTGAAAACCGTCCAAAAGATCCTACCATTGCTTGCACCTTCTTCCACAGTCTTAGTCATCCATAGTGTTGTTCTTAGCCATTTGGACTACTGCAATGCTTTTCTTTTGGATGCACCTGATTATCGGATAAAAGAGGAAGATGGCTGTTGTGACAGAGATTATATATGATATTGGGACATTCTAAGTTCTGGAATTTTTGTTTTATTGATGTAATACTTTGAAGTGCTGCAAGGAGCTGGCAATAAAGTAATAAGCCTATGCTTGCATCCGGTCTTGGCATGAAATCGAGTTGAATCTCTTTATGTGTCCTTCAAAGATGTTCATAGTTAAGCCCTGTCCCCTTGCAAAAGAGGCTGAGCAGATATATTCCTAACAGATATCTTCGTTCTGCATCCACTAACGTGTTCTGTGAGCCCAAGTTTAGGAAATGCAGTCAAGGTGACAGGACGATTATGGTCTGGGCAACTAAGCTCTGGGATTCACTTCCTTCCTCCCTAAGAGCTATGACTGACTTGTTAAAGTTTAGGAAGACACTCAAGACCTCGTTATTTCCTAATTAATTGTATTGAGCTATTTCTTCCCTGTAACATTGAGTTGCCTTGTCGAAAGGTCCATGTTTTCATGTACCACCTTTAACCAGGTTGGCCAGTGCCCGGATACCAGTTGGTGATAGAGCACTTTACAAAAAATTCAAAATCAAATAAATAGCTTGCAGGTGGAGATGAATTGTGTCCCCTCTCTAACATTATGGAGAAAGTTCCCAGGAATAACCTTGCACACTTTTTCCTTTGTTCCGTACTGCAAACAATCCCACAGTGCCTCTTGTCTACCTAAATTCAACACAGTGAAACCCTTGTTCCCTTGTGAAGAGCCTGTGTGCCCACCCAAGAGGTGTGGTGAGAGACATGTGGCCAGGGTAATAAGCAACTCCTTCTTTGTGGTCACTCAAACCAATTCTAGAGGCAGTTCCCCTCAACTAGGATTGTAGCCCCCTGAGTGTAGAACAAAGAAGGTGCCTTTGTAGTTGTCACCCTCTATTTTCCTGATACAGGAGAGCCCCCTTTGAGCTTAATCACATTCCTAGACACTGCCCAAATTGTTATCCTCCCAAAGGGTCAAAATCACCTCCCCACACCCAGGCCTGGGAGCAGCTTTCAGACATCATTCGAGGCTTGAACAATCAGAGGGCTTCAACTGGAGTCTAATGTGAATTAGCCACTTTGTCTCCAGCTTCTTTAGGCAGGGAAAATGTAATTTTCTAAAAGTATATTTTCCATAATATTTATTAAAAATCTGACTTCACCAGTGGATTCTTTTTTAATAAGTACTAGCTTACCCGTCGTGCGTTGCTGCGATCTCAGAAGAAAGGAAATTTAAGGAAACTTGTTATGATAACATTCAATTTACATTGTGTCATTTCTATTAAAACTTATTCATTTTAGTATGGAAAACATTTCAAAGTGTTGTTTTAATTCTATTTTTTATTCGAGTGCTTGTGGATACACAATATTTTTTGTTTTTCTGTCTGGTGCGTAGACGAACAAAAATCAGAAGGTTTTCCGACACGTGAGCTGGCCACATACAGTTGTCCATGTGAGAAGCACGGATTATCCAAATCTAGTCCACACACTTGCAGCGATTGTCCTTGTGCTTTGTTGATGGTCAGTGCAAAAGTGAGTCGCACCGGAAAGTGTAAACGTTCAGTATTGGAAAGATTATGAGGGCCCTGGGTGGCCGGGGGGCCAATATTTAACAAATTAATCTTTTTTTTTTTGCCAGAAACCTTCGCGGGAGTGTACTCAACAACTTTTAACAAATTATTATTATTATTATTTATTCATTTTTTTGCCAGAAACCTTTGCTGGAGTGTACTCAAAAACTTCCCAAAGTTTCATGCCGATCGGATGAATGGTGTAGTAATGCATAAAGGACAAACAGACATACTTTGGTTTTTATATATACAGATTAAAAAGAGTACAAAATTAAATTTCAATGCCTATCATAACTGAAGATAAGATTATTAAATGCAGTGCATTTCAACTTTTCTCTACTAAACAGCCAGCCTTGATATAGTGAAAATAGTTTTTGCATTTTAGTCACTGTAAGGACATGTTCATTTTTGATTTCTACACGTCTTAATTTTAAATACCATGCATTCTGTCCTCCTGGCTACAAAAGCTACATAGGAGTGCCTTTTTAGTATTTTAAAGGAAGGTTTTTGGCCTTGCAAAAAGGGTGTATTCTGACAGGTTGTTTGCAGCAGCCAGTCTGCTTTGGCAGTCCTGGAGTCTTCATCGTCTTGTCACACTAGTGGATGGATAGCACAGTAGTGCTGTAGTTCGTAGGTGGTATTGTAATTTCAATGCCAAATGTGTGTTTGGGCAACATATATTGTGGACTTATCAGAAAGGTAAATATGTCAATTAGGTGTTAAGTAATTAAGCATGTTTTAGAGGTAAGGAAACATGCACTATGGCCTAGTTAGCAGTGTCCCATTTGCCAGAGTAAAATAAAAACAGCAGCCTCAGTCCATACAAAATGAAGGCGACCATAGAAATTGAGGCCATTTTCCACAGCAATTAAGGGGGAACTGGACAGTTTTACATATAACTGTTATAGCTGGTTAGTCCCTTTGCTAGTATTAGCTGTGATTCCTTTTTTCTTAGTCTCTGCAGCGTGGACAGCAGAGAGCCATTCAGCGTTGCTGGATGCCAGTTTATCATTTTGATCCCCGATTCTGAGTCAGTCGGCGCAAAGTTACCAAATGGAATTTTGCTCTACTTGAGTAAATGGGTATGTTTATACACATCTGATTTTCCCACGCATGGTAGAAACTCACCATATTTTTCCGGAATTTTATTTGAGGATTTTGTGGTAAATAAATAATTAATTACCGGTTCTATTTTTGACTGGATACAATATAAACAGATAGCTCAATAAATAAGAGTCAAGATTCGAGGTAGCTGGAGTATACAGGCTTTAATTAAGCATAAAAGGACAGGAACAGGACAGCCTGTACGGGAATAGGATGGCAGGGCCCGGCAGCTGCCGGGGCAGGATCTGGGAATGGCTAGCAAACTTTAATAACAGTGCACAATATTTATAGTTAAACAAATACATTACATTCAATACAGGGGGCGTAGCAGTAGGCGGAGTTTGTAGCAGTCGCGAAAGATAAGGCATAAAGTGGGTGTAACAAGAGGTGTGTACAGGGCGTATACATAGACATGTGATGCAAACGTAACAGATTATGTCATAAACGGGGCGGAAACATGGAGGGGGCTACCTGAGCAGCTGGGACCTCTAACCTAGTGGTGCGCGCAAACTGACAATGACGTGTTACTAGGGAGAACTGGGGGCTATGACTTCTGTGCTAGAAGAGGAGACGAAAGTCTGGAGTGTCAGAGCGACATGTACCTAAAGCCTATCTAGTATCTCGTGTTTAGAGAACATGTTGATAGAATCCAAAAGTTATCAGGGCAAAGGCTAACAGACATTAAGACTGGTGCATGCATAATTCTACATGTAGTGTGTGTGCGAGGAATATTCTATGAATATTAATACAGTATTTCTCTTACATGGAGACATAAAGGCTAGACCATGACGGAAACTATTGATGCGATTCAGTAGCTTAGGAATGCAGAGAAGGAGGGTTGGACTGATAACTAGAAACATAACATATTCTTGGCAGACTGGGAGGCAGAGCCAGGCCGAGCCGGGCACTGCGAGGCATGAAAGTAAGCTAAGGGTCAGGGATACAGGTGGGGGCTGTATCACTCCTCGGAGAGGGTTCAGGAAACAGGAGCTGAATCTGAGTCCGGGCCCTTTTGAGGCCTAGAAACGGGGATAATTCAATGAATTAACGTGCACACTGTAAAATGTGGCAACGTAGGATTACATAGGCCTGATATTCGTTGTATTCACGAGAACTGGAAACTGACATATTAGAGATGGACACAACTGTAATTGCGTCTTTAATCGATCAGAGGGGAATACATGCATATCGATCATGCACATATAACATAACATGGGGAACACGTAGGCACATATAACATGGCAAAATTTACTTTTCCACATTCCCTCCTTGTGCCCTACGTTTCCATCAGGAAACATCTATATTCATGATACCATCTATCATTTCATATAGCATCATTTGCTCGTCTCGAATTGTCTTGGAACGGGACTTAGGACTAGGAATACAAGAGGTAGCACAAATGCCGCAAATCGCAGGGCCACATTGTATACAGAGGCAGCAACTGAATATGATCATTACTGCAATACCTAGAAATGACAATACTTTCCATCCCCAGGCAGATATGATACTCCAGAGCCAACCGGACCATGTCCAGGTGCCTGGATTCTGGTGTAACTGATGGGCAATTTTATGAAGTCTGGTTATAGCTGAATAAACAGACGGCGCGTTATTAGGAATGAAAGTGCAGCAACTAGATCCGATGACTCTACATGCTCCTCCTCTATCGGCCAGTATGACGTCAAGAACGAGACGATTTTGGAGCACGACAAATCTCATAGCAGATTGCTCTTCGGTTAAGTTACCTAGAGCAGAAGTAGTCTCATTCACTACTGCTTCAAGGGTTCTGGTTAATCTACGTATTAGCTTACTATTCTGGACAGGGCCTATAAAGAAGAAGAAACCTTTATTGAAATCGGTATACTGTTCTAGAGCAGTTTCAGTTTGATCGACAATTGGGGACTCAATCTCCCTTCTATGTCTGACGTGTACTAGATGTGTGTTTCTGTGATAATCAGATGGGGCTAGAAAAACTGGTGGCAGTAGGAAGGCAATGTAACATGTTCCATCCCAATCGAGGGGCAGATGAACATATGCGGTCTGACCACAAACAAAATAAGAATGACGTGAAGCTTTGAAAATAGATTTCCCACTGTCACTATACTCGACAGTAGTAGTACAATCACTATGTCCTACATGTGCGGAACCATTCTTTCTGACACATAATTCGCCTTTGACTGGTAGTACTGGAATAGCAGGTAAGTCTGGAGTAGTATCAGACTGAACATTCAGGACCATAAAATTCGAAGAATAATTTCCCAAATTATAAACTTCATTTTCTAGATCTAACCCTGTTCTATGGGGGAGACCTTGCTTGTCTGGAAAACATGTTCTATTCAGAAGGGACATATCATTTGAAGATGACGTTAACGTGGACCATGCTCCACACGAACCATTATGTGAAAACGGATATGGAAAGAGTGGCAGAACTCCCTTCGGTGTCTGGAAAGGGGGGAGTCGACCACACACCCAACAATTAGTAGCATTGCTGGTCTGGTGTGAATAGTGTAACATTCTGATGAATGTATTATTTCTCATAGCAAGACGATAGGATAACTCGTGAGGAGGCAGATCACTAAATGTGTGCTCTACTGTAGCATTAGAAAACTTGTTTACATGTGAACTTGGAAAACATAAATGCAATGCATAACTTGTGCAGGTAACCATCAAACTTAGAAACAATAGAAAACTTAGAAAAACGATACATCGGATAGAGTTTTGACTAACTCTCTCACTATGGGGGTCTATCTCATACATGTCAGATACCTGTCTAACCGTTTCACCCGAGGGGGACTTAGACAATTAAACTGGCTGACTTATTTTACTAGACCGGAGTTTTAACTTATACTCCTGCTGCGGAGTTTTCTCTAACAGAGGAACTTTCAGTTCGGGATTGAGATTAATGTCTGGTTTAGAGTCTGGTTTCAGGCAGTCTTTAAAAATGGAACAGTTTTTAGAATTGTCATTAAAAGTCTTTTTCCGGACTCCATGAAATTTCTTGATATGCGACAGATGGACCCAACCCTTGCGGCCCTCCAACTTCACGGCCGTACGGGTGGTCAGAAGGACTAGTCTCGGCTCCTTCCATCGAGGCTCCAGCGGACTTGAACGATCAAAATTCCGGACCAACACGAGGTCGCCTGGAATGACCTCATGTGGTTTCACTTCGGTATTGTCTGGAAATGCAGCGGCAACCTGGGAACGACAAGAGTGTAGGGCAGACATCAAGGAAGCTAGGTAATCTGTCAACATATTACTGGAAACATCTGTAATACTGCGGGGTCTAGGTGTATCCCACATGTTTGGGGGGCAGCCGAATACGACCTCATAAGGGGACAGACCTGATCTGGAATGTGCAACCATCCGCATGAAGAATAGAGCAACTGGCAGGGCAACTAGCCAGTCTACACCTTTCTCTTTACATGTCTTAGCAATACGGATTTTCAGGGTTTGATTATGTCTCTCTACGAGACCGGCTGCTTCAGGATGGCGCACACAATGGAACTTCCACTGGTACCCTAACAAGAGGGAAACATGTTTCATGAGTTCAGATGAGAATGGCTGGCCGTTATCAGAATACACGACCCTAGGGAGTCCATAGCGGGGAAAGAATTCACGAACCAACTGCCTGGCAGTGGTCGCGGCTGTGTAATCTGGAACTGGATATGCTTCTGTCCACCTGGACAAAGCGCATACAACTACAAGAACATACTTGAAACCTCGACATCGCTCCATCTGAATATAATCCATCTGGAGGACTTCAAAAGGGTGGTCAGGGGGCTGGAATCCACCTTGTTCCACCGGGACACTTTTACCTGGATTGAACTGGCAACATATCATACAAGTACGGACTTTCTGCTTGGCTGCAGCTCGTAAGTGCTTGTTGAACCAAAGGTTCTGTATACTGTCTAACATGGCTTTTTCTCCTAGATGTGCTGGACTATGTGCGGTATTAATAATGACTTGAACCATAGAGTCGGGGAGAAACCATGTGGCTTTTCCCTTCGTCACCCATCCCTGATCTGTCTGGACCCCTCCTTGTTCGGACCATTTCTTGATTTCTTCAGGAGTAGCATGTAACTGTATGTCTATGACATCTTGTGTAGGGTCCTTAACTGTCATACAAGTAGTCTGTTCTGGAGTGGATGTCTGTGTCTTGTTAACTGGAATGTCTGGTGTCTGAGCTGTAAGCTTGGCTGTTCGATCTGCTAGATCATTACCTTGGGAAATGATGTCAGTAACTTTCGTATGTGCCTTGCACTTCATAATAGCGATAGATGTCGGTAAATGTATTGCATCTAACAGAGCTTGAATGAGGAGACCATGCTGAATCTTGGTTCCATGAGCAGTCATGAAACCTCTTTCCTGCCAGAGCACTCCGAAGTCGTGTACAACTCCAAATGCGTAACGTGAATCTGTATATATGTTCACTTTCAGGTTCTTGGCACGTATGCAGGCTTGGGTCAGAGCGACTAGCTCTGCTGCTTGAGCAGACAGGGTGTCAATACGGTGTGTTTCAATAACTTCGGTGTCAGTAGTCACTGCATACGCGGCTACTAGTTCTCCTGTACTAGTTCTCATACATGAACCATCCACATAAAGTGTCAGGTCGGGATTAGGTAATGCAATGTCTGTCAGGTCTTGTCTTGGCTTAGTCATAGTGTTAACTACTTCCACGCAGTCATGTGTGGCAGGATTTGAAGTAACTGACGGTAACAGTGTAGCAGGATTTAAAATGTTGCAGCGTCTGATTTCTATGTGTGGCTGGAACAGTGTCAGTTCATAACCTGTTAAACGTGCAATTGTCAAGTGTTGAGTCTGTGTTCGGTTTAAAAGAACTTCCACGGAATGTGGAACTTGTACTGTCAGGGAGTGTCCTAATACTATGGAATCACTTTGTCTGATGGCTAGAGCTGTGGCTGCAACTGACTTGAGGCACGCAGGCAGAGCCTGGGCTACTGGATCTAGTGTGCTCGAAAAATAAGCACAGGGCTTGTACTGTCCTGCTTGATCTTGTGTGAGAACAGATAATGCAGTACCATTACATTCTGTGACAAAAAGTGTAAAAGGCTTACTGTAGTTCGGTGTAGCTAGAACAGGTGCTTGGCATAAGGCTTTCTTTAACTCATTAAAAACAAGTGTATGTTCCTGGGTCCAAGGGAGGACAGTCGATACGGCTGCCTCCTGTGTCGTTAACTGTATCAGTGGCTTGGCTAGAAATGCATACTGAGGAATCCATTGTCTGCAATAAGAAGTGAGGCCAATAAAAGCACGTACCTCCTTCTGTGTCTTGGGCTGTGGAAGACTCGCTATTAACTGGATACGATCTGGTGTCAACTGCCTACCCCACTTGGACAGTAAGTGGCCTAAGTAGATCACTTGCTGGACACAGAATTGAAGCTTCGAAGGGGACACCTTGTGTCCCATCTCGGCTAGGAAATACAGAACTGTAAGTGACGCACGCTCGCAGTCACGTTCAGAACGGGCTGTGATCAGTAGATCATCGACATACTGGAGCAGGGCAGTGTCAGCTGGCATGTGAATATTGTCTAGTTGTCTTTTAAGTGCTTGACTGTAAATACTAGGACTTTCTGTGAAACCTTGAGGAGCTCGTGTGAATTTATAGCTCCTTCCATTTAAACAAAAACCGAAAAGGTACTGGCTGTCTGGATGAATGGGAACACTGAAAAATGCATTCTTGAGGTCTATTACAGTAAAAAATGTAGCTTCGGGATCAATAGCTGTCAATAAGGATGAAACATCTGGGACTACTGGATACTGGGGTATGATACATTTATTAAGTTCTCGAAGGTCAATCACTAATCGATATACTGGAGGTGCATTTGGATCAGTACGTTTCATGACTGGAATGATAGGAGAATTACATACATTGGAGTCAGTTTCTACGACCACTCCTTGAGCAATGAGCTCGTCAATAATTTTGGATAAGGCTGCTACAGCCTCAGGTGGCAATCTATACTGTCTGATTCGTGGCAGGACTATACCTTGCTTGAGAGTCACACGATGGGGTGTGATTTGCATAAATCCTACATCAGTTGGACCTTGCGCCCATAAATGCTGCGGTACATTGGACAATCTTGGATCAAAATCGCGTAATACATAGTGACCTTTAAAGTCCCTTAAATACAAACGTATTCCTTCTGGGGAGCAGCAAATTACTGCACCTAATTCTTTCAATGTTTTAATGCCTAACACATTTTCTGGACATGATTTCGTAAGTAATAAATCAGTAGTTCGGGACAATGGACCAACTTCTAGAGTAACTGGCTTTGATATCTCGTTTACAATAGGCTTTCCTGAAAATCCAAGGGAAACATTTCTAGTGCCTGAGAGCGGAGCCCCTGGAACCTCGTCATGACTGATAGTAGTCCTACTTGCCCCTGTATCAATCAAAAACTTTCTGTCTTTCCCTAATACTTGACTGTGTACATAGGGACCCTCTTGATCTACAGGTATCTCGATGAGAGGCAAGCCTACCTCCCTCTCTAGGCTGTTTCATGAATACGGTTGATACTCTGGATACTCTGTCTGGGCATACTGGTACATCTGCTGTGTAACATGCTGTGTTGCAGCAATAGGCTGCGGTGCTGGAGCTGTCTGTTGTGCATTCTGTGGTGACTGAGAAGTCTGCGAAACTTGTTCTTGTCTAGGCGGACGTGGCCTTTCTTTAGTCTTACCAGTGGCTATGTTGTGTTTCAGAACTGCACACTCGTTTATAAAATGACCTGGTTGTTTACAATAATTGCATGTCCCTTTAACGGGAGCTGCAGGATGACTGGCTTGATTCGGACCCCTCTTCTGACTGTCTTGTGGAACAGATTGTGCAACTAGTACCTTCATTTTCGTGTCTTTCATACGTCTCTTTTCGTGTTCTTGCTCTTCCCTGATTCTATTCTGGTGATACTGGAGCATCTGAAGCATTTGTGACGGGGTACTAGCTTGCCAGGTACTTTCGACTTTCAAAACTCGATTTTTAACTTGTGGGCTTGAATTCTCGACTAGTTTAGTAACAAAAAGATGAGGGTATGACTCGCTACCTGTCTTCAGACCACTGTTAATTATAAAACATTTTTCAAATCTAGAATAAAAATCACTAGTGTCTTCATCCTGTTTCTGTTTGCATGCTGAGATTGCATCCCAATCTTCCTTTTTCGTGGCTAATAATCTTGGCAAAACTTGAATCAATAACTCTGGCAATTCTTTACATTTGTCCCCAAGACCGGTACCTGGTACTCGTATTTTATCTTCAGCTTCTAGAGCTGTCCAATCAATCTTTTTCTCTCCCACCTCCCATTCTTTTTCCTTGAGTTTCTCATATACCCCTGCGGGCAACAGGACCTTTAACATTTTAATAATATCTGGATACGTGTATTCTCCCATACGGAGCATGTCTTTTAATTCTCGATGGAACCCTGCTGGACCTTTGTCGTGACAGGGAATTAATTTCTTCATCTCCAAGAGTTCCATCTTGGTGATAGGGGTGTAAACAAATACTCATTGCATTTCACCACCCGCTGTCCTAACTGGGTGTACTTCTCGTAACGGATGCTGTCTATCTATGTAAAATGATTTACTTTCTGGGGGTGAGACGTGAACAAAATGTGGATTCAGAAACGTTCTATATTTATGGCGCTGTTCTAGAATGACACTAATTAAATCAGTACCTAAACCTTTCCATTTATACTGGAGTAACTCGTTCAGAACATCATGTAACGGACCTGGATCAGAATGCTGACCCTCATACAGTGTAATGAGGTGCTGGATCATATACATACCCACCAGTCGCTGCTCGGCTGGGGGCAGTTTCAGAAACATTTGTGCCACTATTTCGTCTGGAAAAGTGGTAGAACCAGTAATCCATCGGACTGCTGATCGGGCTAGTTCTTGTTCATGCATGGTACTAAGTTCACTATAACCGATTCGTGATTTCAGAATGTGATCGGTAGCTTGAAATACTTGCTCGAGAGAACCTTGTTCTGGTGCTGGAGGAGGAAAAACTTTCTTGTGTTCTAGGCGTGAATGTCGGTCGGGAAGTCTAGATCTACCTACATACGCTATTCTGGTGGGATTCTCGTCGTCTACCTCTTCAGTAGAAGAGTCGTTTTCTTTCTCGCTTTCTTGTGCTGCTTTGCGTTTGTCGTGTAACCTTATTATTTCCTTACGAATTTTCTTGTACATACTCTCTATACTACTGAGTGTCTTGTGTCTACCCTCGGCTATATTATCACTCCACCTTGTCAGAACTTTCATTTCGGTCGGGTCTTTAGTCGGACAATCTTGTTCCCTTACTAAACAATTAATTAGAAATTTTAATAGCATGAGCTGGGTCTCAGCTTTCCTTAGAGACATGATTTCGCCAATACTTTCTGGATCGTCTCCTGTACGGATGAAACGATATATTCTGTCTAGATCTTCTTTCATATTCGGTAGGGTGTCCAAATACTCGGTCACCCGTCTTACGCGCAATGAATATATAACCATATTATCATCGCCTGGGACTGGATCATAACGGCATTCGGTAAGAGCTCGTCTGATATCTGCAACGGACTGATATTTGGGCGTACGCTGTAACGCACGTTCATGTAACTCGACTAATGTTACATGTTTGTGTGGCGGCGGGGTACCAGGAGGACCTCCCCCCGCGGCCCCTAAACTGGAATCGTCGACCGATACTCTTCGTGCTGGCAGAGTGACTGATGTAGCGGGAATTTGTACTATGGGCTGGACCGGGGGTACCGTAACAGGTGCTGTAACAGGTGCCCCGGTGGCTGGAAGAACAGGAATTGCATTATTTACAGGAGCTGGCGGAGCAGGATTTGCATATTCTGGGACTGTGTCGTCCAAGTAGGACGAGAGAAAAATATCAGCTGCGGTCGGTTTGTGACGTAGCTTAATCGGAACTAATGGCGGCGGAAAATTACATGGTGCTTCCGGGGTTGCTTTCGGCAAGCCCTCGGCAAGAAGAGGATACATACCCTTAATGAGGGCATTTCTCTGTCTGTCTGACTGTTCGGCTTTAACTCGTTCACCTATTTCGATTAATTCCCTTTCTTGGGCTCTTTCTGAGGATTCTCTACTTAACTCAGACTTTCTGATTTCTTTTTCTGTTCTTTTGTGAGATTCTTTGCGCCATAACTCGATGGCATCTTTCTGGGACTGTCTGGCTTTCTTTTTCCACAATGCTTCTTCTACTCGCATGATGCACTCGGCATCCCATGTGCCTGATACGGGCCATCTATACTTTTCTTCTAATTCCTTGGTGTACTCTACCCATAAATCTAGATATAATATGGCACTTATGCCATGCTTGTGATACATAAAATGACCTGGACTGTCCCTAGGCGGGACAGGAACTGCTTCCTCGAGCAGACCTTTTCTAGTTCTTAACTGACGTAACTTCGTGAACAGAGGCATAACTAAGGCTGGAGTCTGGACACAAATACAATACACGATAAAACACAATAATTAAAAACAAATCATTCATACCACGACATTGAAAACACATGGAACAACATTTAAAAATAACGGTTAGGACAGAATACTACCTGGAATACTGAAAACAGAATACATGAATTTCTCGAGAACAGAACTTTACTAGAGCAGAAACTATAATAACTGGATGCACTGCTAAAACAGTACGAAACTTACCGGTCCCATAAAGAGACACGTCAGGACCCGCATCCATCTAAGTGGACACTTCGTGTTGGATCTGTGTACCCAAACCCACGGACCAGAGACAAATTAATTGACCCTGTCTAGATACTACCCCAGCAACGGTACTCACCGGGCAGCAAGAACGGAAGGCCTCGGACTGGACTGGACTGCTACGACGACGGACGGACGAACTTCGGACTTCAGTTACAGGTGGGCCTCCGGATACCTCGGACCTTGGACTCTCGGCTTGGGCTCTGGTCGGGACTCGCCGCGTTCCTCTACCGCCTCGTCTGGACGCTGGACCGCAACCTCCGTCTCCTCCGTGGGCCTGAGGGATACTTGAAGCAGAAATATCTGCACGTGCACGTTATGGTTCCGTCACGGCTGCAGAGGATCAGGGGGCCTGCGTGGCTTCTCCGGTGCGTGGGGAAAGGGCAAGTCCCTATTCGGGCGCCATTATGTGGTAAATAAATAATTAATTACCGGTTCTATTTTTGACTGGATACAATATAAACAGATAGCTCAATAAATAAGAGTCAAGATTCGAGGTAGCTGGAGTATACAGGCTTTAATTAAGCATAAAAGGACAGGAACAGGACAGCCTGTACGGGAATAGGATGGCAGGGCCCGGCAGCTGCCGGGGCAGGATCTGGGAATGGCTAGCAAACTTTAATAACAGTGCACAATATTTATAGTTAAACAAATACATTACATTCAATACAGGGGGCGTAGCAGTAGGCGGAGTTTGTAGCAGTCGCGAAAGATAAGGCATAAAGTGGGTGTAACAAGAGGTGTGTACAGGGCGTATACATAGACATGTGATGCAAACGTAACAGATTATGTCATAAACGGGGCGGAAACATGGAGGGGGCTACCTGAGCAGCTGGGACCTCTAACCTAGTGGTGCGCGCAAACTGACAATGACGTGTTACTAGGGAGAACTGGGGGCTATGACTTCTGTGCTAGAAGAGGAGACGAAAGTCTGGAGTGTCAGAGCGACATGTACCTAAAGCCTATCTAGTATCTCGTGTTTAGAGAACATGTTGATAGAATCCAAAAGTTATCAGGGCAAAGGCTAACAGACATTAAGACTGGTGCATGCATAATTCTACATGTAGTGTGTGTGCGAGGAATATTCTATGAATATTAATACAGTATTTCTCTTACATGGAGACATAAAGGCTAGACCATGACGGAAACTATTGATGCGATTCAGTAGCTTAGGAATGCAGAGAAGGAGGGTTGGACTGATAACTAGAAACATAACATATTCTTGGCAGACTGGGAGGCAGAGCCAGGCCGAGCCGGGCACTGCGAGGCATGAAAGTAAGCTAAGGGTCAGGGATACAGGTGGGGGCTGTATCACTCCTCGGAGAGGGTTCAGGAAACAGGAGCTGAATCTGAGTCCGGGCCCTTTTGAGGCCTAGAAACGGGGATAATTCAATGAATTAACGTGCACACTGTAAAATGTGGCAACGTAGGATTACATAGGCCTGATATTCGTTGTATTCACGAGAACTGGAAACTGACATATTAGAGATGGACACAACTGTAATTGCGTCTTTAATCGATCAGAGGGGAATACATGCATATCGATCATGCACATATAACATAACATGGGGAACACGTAGGCACATATAACATGGCAAAATTTACTTTTCCACAATTTGGTTACAACAGCGTTCAAGCAACCTTCTCCATGTTTAATATTTATTTTAGGGGGGAGTATTTAGGAAAAAAAATTCTTAACCTACCCTACTCCCTCAACCACCCTTCTGCCCTCCCCACCTCATGCACAGGCCCCCACATTCGTTTGCACCTGCTTAGAGCAGGTGGTCGACGTGTGCATCAAACCATATGAAGTGGGGTACTCCATGTGGTTTCACATGCAGAAAAATCTGTCTCATCTAGTATTTCTCCATTAAATTGAGTTTTAGTCATACTGGTGTGCATTTATCACATAGTGATTGTTAGAACTGGGGGTCTCTAGTTGGCAGAGGTAGGTACGACTGTCCAAATAGGGACCCTTGCTTCTAGTCAGGGCAAGGAGATAACCCTCTGAGATAACCCCTGCTCACCCTCTAGGTAGCTTGGCACGGGTGTTGGCATAGCTCTGGAAAACAGGGACTTAAAATATGCTCTCCAACAAATGAATCACACAGCCCCCCACAGTTGTTAGCCAAGCTACCCTTTGCCTCACCCTCCAGTGCCTCACACAAGTACCCCACACCACCCTCCTGAGACTGGCAAGACAGTATCTGACTGTCTCTGTCACACAACCCATACTCTTCTGGCTGGTCTTCACACACACACACCAAGGTTTCTACCATGGGGGAACCCCTCTCCCTGTACCTCTCATCTAGAGTCAGTAGAGTGTCCCTCCCACCACTAGGAATATGGTCCCCTGTGCCAGTAGCCCAATCTACTTCAGGGACACTGCACTCCACTGGAACTAAATCATAAACCTGAACCCCCTGGTGTATGTGGACCCCCTCCCTCAAGTCAGGCGCCACATCTCTGGGTGTTTGTACCTCTCTCTCCGCACTAGATATCATAATCATGCTGCCACCATCTGAGCTGGACTCCACTTCCAACTCAGCAAAGCTCCTTCCTTGAGCGTCCCATTTTTCTTTCTGGGCTAAGGCCCACCGGATCATACCTTCCTTGCTTAGCCGGTCTAATTCTCTGCACCTTTGCTCAGTAGCAAGGAGCCACTCATCTTTTTCTCTCTCACTGTCAGAGAAGTCCTCCTCCTCAGAATCATCTGCTAATGTTGCTTCCCAAATTCTGGCCTCATGGGAATACAGGCATGCCTCAAGATCCCTCCTTGTGGAACCTTTCTCCATGGGCAGCTCCCTCTTCTTGCAAAAGGCTGTTATCTCCTCTTCTGTGTAGATGCACAGGTGGAAAAAGTTGACTTCCATTTTGGCAGGATTTTACAGGTGCAACACTAGCCAGAGTCTCAATATCCAAAAATACTTCCAGGAGGACACCGGAAAAAACAAACAGTATGTGGTGGCATAGTGGTCTGCACTCACTAGTGATGTACACCAATTACTGTGGGTCAAGTACAAATACAAGTTCAAATCCCACCGCCTGACCACCAATGTTAGAACTGGGGGTCTCTAGTTGGCAGAGGTAGGTACCACTGTCCAAATAGGGACCCTTGCTTCTAGTCAGGGCAAGGAGATAACCCTCTGAGATAACCCCTGCTCACCCTCTAGGTAGCTTGGCACGAGCAGTCTAGGCTAACCAGAGGCAATGCGTAAAGTATTTGTACCAACACTCACAGTAACACAGTGAAAACACCACAAACTGACTCCACAACAGTTTAGACAAATAAAGGTATTTAATCTAAACTACACAAGACCAAAATGACAAAAATCCAACATACACAGTTCAAGAATATGGTTTCAAAAAGAGTTCTTAAGGTTGCGTTAAAATTCTTTGGTTGCGATAGAATTCTCTACGTTGCGATAGAATTCTCTACTGATGCGTGAAAAGTTCACAGTTGCGTCACGTTTACTCACAGTACCTTTTAGTTGCAACAAAGTTCCAAAAAGCAGAAGCTGGTGCGGTGGAAAACAAGCGATGCGTTGCTCCTGAGACCCTGGGGAGGCGATGCGACAGCCCCGCTGCAGCAGCGGGCGTGTTGCGACGAATCCGGTCTGTATGGGGAGGAAGGCCACTTGTATGGATTCCGGTGCGTAGGTTCTGTAGGAAGTCTGTTCTCGCAAAGGCACGATGCGACGATCTCGAAGGGGCTGCGACGATCTCCGGGGCGACGATGCGCGGTCCAGCGGTGATCCTCTCTCTCGCAGCTCCTCGATGCGATGGTTCTGCGACGATGCTCGCAGCGACGTGATGCGGTCCGCAAGCAAGCGGTGCGGCGTTCTCACCCAGCGACGACAGGCTCTGCGACGATACTCGCAGCGATGTTCGATTCTCCCGCACCGGTCTGGTGCGTCCCGCAAACGAAGGATGCGACGTCTCTGGCAGCGGCGTCAGGCGCTGCGACGATCTCGACCTCCGTAGCGGCGGGAAACTTCTCGCACTGTCGGGGATGCACTCCGCAAGCGAGCGATGCGACACTTTTCAGTTTCAAAAGTCACTCAAGCTTAGTTTCAAGCTTCCCAGCACAGGTACAACTTCCAGAGGCCCCACAACTGGATCAAGCACTCTAGGAAGGACAGAACTCTCTCAGCAGAGTTCAGGGAAGCTGGGGTGAAGTCCTTTTGTTCCTGGGACTTCAAAACAGGGAGCCAGCTCTTCTCAGGCCCTTGGAGATTCCTTCAAGACAGGGGACACAGCTCAACAGCAAAGTCCTTCCCCTCTCCTTGGCAGCAAAGCAACAGGTCAGTCCAGCAGAGCAACAGCAGGACAATCTTCCTTCTTCAGTTTCAGCTTTCTCCTTGGCAGAGGTTCCTTCTTGATTTCCAGGATGATCTAATTTTCTGTTGTCAGGGGTCCTGTACTTATACCCCTAAAGTCTTTGTTCTCTCTGTGCAAGTGGGCCCTGAGCCCGGTCTGAACCAGTTCTGGGGTTTCCTGAGTACTTTGTTTTGCTGGCTGCTTCTTTCCTTTCAGAGTGAGGGGCAGGGTCCTCAGCCGCCCAGCAGGGGGGTGGAGCCAGCATTGTGGAAGGCAGGCACAGCCCTATTCAGCCCGGGTGCTAACTCCTCCCACCACTCCAGTTGCAAATGCAGTCATTCAGCCTAGTGCTGACTCATCCAGCCTCCTGGGGAATTCCCCAGCCCCTGTCACCCTCAAACCAGACAGTCAATACACAAACAGGCCCAGGCACACAGAAGGGTCAGACAAGAGAACAGCAACTTTCTAAAAGTGCTGTTCTCAAACACAGGATTTAAAAACAACCTTTCCTAAAAGATGTGTTATTAAATTCTGAGTTCAGGGATACTAGATACTTATGTCCTATCTTGTTCCTATGGGAAGAAATGCTGTTAACCACTGTAGCCAGCATCCCCCATGTTAACCTATGGAGCAAGATAGCCTTACAGTAGTGAAAAACGAAAATGGCAGCCATTCACTACCAGAGCATGTCACCTGCACTAGTACATGCTCTACCTTTTACATACACTGCACCCTGCCCAGGGGGGTACCTTGGGCCTTCCATAGGGGTGACTGATGTGCACAAAAAGGGAAGGGTTTGGCCTGGTCAGTGGGGACACTGGCCAGGAGGACATGGCAGTTCTAAACTGCACACAGGCACTGCAGTGTCAGGCCTGAGACATCATTTTAGGGCTACTCCTGTGGGTGGCACAATCAGTGCTGCAGGCCCACTAGTAGCATTTGTCATCACCAGCCCTGGCACACCCAGTGCACTTTACTAGGGACTTCATGGTGATACAAATATGCCAAACATGTATATCCAATCAGAATAACACTTTACATAGAGAGCATATGCACTTTAGCACTGATCAGCAGTGGTAAAGTGTGCAGAGTCCTATTGCCAACAGCCACGGGTCAGGAAAAATAAGGGAGGAAGAAGCAAAAAGTTTGAGGATGACCCTGCAAGAAGGGCCAGTTCCAACACAACCCCCTTCCAGCCTAAAGCCAGGGTAGACCAAACGATACCTCGATGGTATTCCCTGCTTAAGGCGATAGAACACGGAAACTGGCCCACACAGCAGGGCAGTCCTGTTCTACGCCGTCCAAAACCCAGTTGGATCACTCTATCCATACTCTCAGGGTCCACCATGTCAATCCATGTGGAACCCTTCTCCTCACCTGTGGACACCACCTGTGCAGCACCTAACCTGAATTTCCTCACAGGTGTGTCCCAACAGACCGACAGCAAGCCACAGTGACCACCAACAGTGATCAGGGATGAGACCCAGGCCTCGTGCCTCTCAGGGCGCTCAAACCTCTTGGTGTCAGAGGGTGGGGGGCAGTAGCCCCAGGTGCTTGGCACCCTTTGTCCACTCCCTCTCTTGTCAGGTCAGGTGTGACACTCTGGCACTGACCCACCAGTCCCGGACCTGTATCCGGCGGCTGGACAGGAGGCTGTGGTGGGCTTCTCCACACCTGGTCCTCCTCTTCCTTGGGGCTCTGTACCCTCTCACCTGGAGCGGTACCCCCTTCTAGAATAGCCAGGGCACCTGTGGCAGGTGTCCCACACCATTCACCCACCAGTTATGGGGTGTTATCCTGCAACTGGTATTCCAGGTCAGGGGGGATACCCCGGGCCTGGCCCTCAAACCTAGGCTCCAAAGCCTCCAGATCAGACAGCACCTGGACCTGGCTTCCCCACCCAGGGACCAACCCCTGCAGTGGAACACTTGCCTGGCGCACCAGGACTTCACTCACTGAGGTGCCTATACTGGTAGACAGTACCCACCTGGCCAACACAATGGTGTGGCCAAGTCCACCCCCAGGGTGAGACTCCTGCCCTCCTTCCAGGGGCAACCCTGTCCACCAAGACAACCAAGAACACAACTTTCCTACCAGTTCAGGACCTCCCTCCAGCAACTGGTCTCCCAACCTAGGGTTTAACCCCTCAGGTTGTACCGGGGTCAGGGGTGAGGACTCCCTCCCTCTGCACCCCCTTCCAGAGCGCTGCACCCTCCCTACTGGAGGGGTATCCCTGGGAACCATATTGGTCAGGACACTGGTTACAGATGTCCTTCCTTCCAGGTCAGGCAAATCCTGAACCTGGTCTCCCAACCCAGGGACCAAAACCTGCGGTTGTGCATTTGCCTGGCACACCAGGACTTCTGGGGACTCACATAGTACCTCCTTGAGGGTGACACACAACTCATGTGTCCTGTGACAGTCTGCCTGGCGCAGATCTCCCGACCTCTGTCCACCTGACAGCGCGGGAAGATCCCCCAGGACAGAAGTGAGGTCACCATGGTCACTCACTGGGGACTCAGCCCTTCCGACTTGTCCCTGACCCACTGGTTCTCCCACTGGGGACTCCTTCCCCCTCTCACCCCTCAGTCTGGACTTCGGTACCCTCCTAAATGGAGCGGCACTTCCAGACACCAGAACTGATGGAGACCTGGTTACAGGCACTCCCCGTTCAACAGACACTAGGAGATCCTCCACAAATGGCCTACTAGTACAGTCTAGGTCCCCAACCTAGTGTTCCCTCAAGGAACCCTCCAGGCCCTGAGACTGGGTTTCGGGCACCGTGAGACACACCGTCCCACACTCACTCCTTCTCCACTGAGACCGGACATGAGCCCCTACACCCCTCCCACTACACTGGGACCTAACTGGGCTACACTGAACCTCTTCCACCTCACAGGTCTGGAAGATATCTAAGCCACTCCTTTTGGGATCACTCCCCAATGCCTCCTCAGACTCTCTGGAATCCACCAAGAGGTCTGCCTCCAACGCAAGCTCTCTGGGGTCAGAGAACTCACACTCCGCCGGGTGTTGGCATAACTCTGGAAAACAGGGACTTAAAATATGCTCTCCAACAAATGAATCACACAGCCCCCCACAGTTGTTAGCCAAGCTACCCTTTGCCTCACCCTCCAGTGCCTCACACAAGTACCCCACACCACCCTCCTGAGACTGGCAAGACAGTATCTGACTGTCTCTGTCACACAACCCATACTCTTCTGGCTGGTCTTCACACACACACACCAAGGGTTCTACCATGGGGGAACCCCTCTCCCTGTACCTCTCATCTAGAGTCAGTAAAGTGTCCCTCCCACCACTAGGAATATGGTCCCCTGTGCCAGTAGCCCAATCTACTTCAGGGACACTGCACTCCACTGGAACTACATCATAAACCTGAACCCCCTGGTGTATGTGGACCCCCTCCCTCAAGTCAGGCGCCACATCTCTGGGTGTTTGTACCTCTCTCTCCGCACTAGATATCATAATCATGCTGCCACCATCTGAGCTGGACTCCACCTCCAACTCAGCAAAGCTCCTTCCTTGAGCGTCCCATTTTTCTTTCTGGGCTAAGGCCCACCGGATCATACCTTCCTTGCTTAGCCGGTCTAATTCTCTGCACCTTTGCTCAGTAGCAAGGAGCCACTCATCTTTTTCTCTCTCACTGTCAGAGAAGTCCTCCTCCTCAGAATCATCTGCTAATGTTGCTTCCCAAATTCCGGCCTCATTGGAATACAGGCATGCCTCAAGATCCCTCCTTGTGGAACCTTTCTCCATGGGCAGCTCCCTCTTCTTGCAAAAGGCTGTTATCTCCTCTTCTGTGTAGATGCACAGGTGGAAAAAGTTGACTTCCATTTTGGCAGGATTTTACAGGTGCAACACTAGCCAGAGTCTCAATATCCAAAAATACTTCCAGGAGGACACCGGAAAAAACAAACAGTATGTGGTGGCATAGTGATCTGCACTCACTAGTGATGTACACCAATTACTGTGGGTCAAGTACAAATACAAGTTCAAATCCCACCGCCTGACCACCAATGTTAGAACTGGGGGTCTCTAGTTGGCAGAGGTAGGTACCACTGTCCAAATAGGGACCCTTGCTTCTAGTCAGGGCAAGGAGATAACCCTCTGAGATAACCCCTGCTCACCCTGTAGGTAGCTTGGCACGAGCAGTCTAGGCTAACCAGAGGCAATGCGTAAAGTATTTGTACCAACACTCACAGTAACACAGTGAAAACACCACAAACTGACCCCACAACAGTTTAGACAAATAAAGGTATTTAATCTAAACTACACAAGACCAAAACGACAAAAATCCAACATACACAGTTCAAGAATATGGTTTCAAAAAGAGTTCTTAAGGTTGCGTTAAAATTCTTTGGTTGCGATAGAATTCTCTACGTTGCGATAGAATTCTCTACTGATGCGTGAAAAGTTCACAGTTGCGTCACGTTTACTCACAGTACCTTTTAGTTGCAACAAAGTTCCAAAAAGCAGAAGCTGGTGCGGTGGAAAACAAGCGATGCGTTGCTCCTGAGACCCTGGGGAGGCGATGCGACAGCCCCGCTGCAGCAGCGGGCGTGTTGCGACGAATCCGGTCTGTATGGGGAGGAAGGCCACTTGTATGGATTCCGGTGCGTAGGTTCCGTAGGAAGTCTGTTCTCGCAAAGGCACGATGCGACGATCTCGAAGAGGGCTGCGACGATCTCTGGGGCGACGATGCGCGGTCCAGCGGTGATCCTCTCTCTCGCAGCTCCTCGATGCGATGGTTCTGCGACGATGCTCGCAGCGACGTGATGCGGTCCGCAAGCAAGCGGTGCGGCGTTCTCACCCAGCGACGACAGGCTCTGCGACGATACTCGCAGCGATGTTCGATTCTCCCGCACCGGTCTGGTGCGTCCCGCAAACGAAGGATGCGACGTCTCTGGCAGCGGCGTCAGGCGCTGCGACGATCTCGACCTCCGTAGCGGCGGGAAACTTCTCGCACTGTCGGGGATGCGCTCTGCAAGCGAGCGATGCAACACTTTTCAGTTTCAAAAGTTACTCAAGCTTAGTTTCAAGCTTCCCAGCACAGGTACAACTTCCAGAGGCCCCACAACTGGATCAAGCACTCTAGGAAGGACAGAACTCTCTCAGCAGAGTTCAGGGAAGCTGGGGTGAAGTCCTTTTGTTCCTGGGACTTCAAAACAGGGAGCCAGCTCTTCTCAGGCCCTTGGAGATTCCTTCAAGACAGGGGACACAGCTCAACAGCAAAGTCCTTCCCCTCTCCTTGGCAGCAAAGCAACAGGTCAGTCCAGCAGAGCAACAGCAGGACAATCTTCCTTCTTCAGTTTCAGCTTTCTCCTTGGCAGAGGTTCCTTCTTGATTTCCAGGATGATCTAATTTTCTGTTGTCAGGGGTCCTGTACTTATACCCCTAAAGTCTTTGTTCTCTCTGTGCATGTGGGCCCTGAGCCCGGTCTGAACCAGTTCTGGGGTTTCCTGAGTACTTTGTTTTGCTGGCTGCTTCTTTCCTTTCAGAGTGAGGGGCAGGGTCCTCAGCCGCCCAGCAGGGGGGTGGAGCCAGCATTGTGGAAGGCAGACACAACCCTATTCAGCCCAGGTGCTAACTCCTCCCACCACTCCAGTTGCAAATGCAGTCATTCAGCCTAGTGCTGACTCATCCAGCCTCCTGGGGAATTCCCCAGCCTGTCAGATCCCGCCTTCATCCTCACACGATTCAGGTCAGGCATTTTTCATGTGCCACTCCGTTTTTGCCCATGTGGAGTTGGCGGCAGAGAGTGGCGCAACAGTGGTCAAATAGGAGGTAAAGGCTTCCTGGTTGTGCCACCAGATTTCGTTGGTCAGCGTTCTAGTGTTCGCTGACTGTCCGCCATTTCGTGCGCGAGAGCCCTCTGCTCTGCGCACTTCAACTGTCGTTTTGAGTTGGAAGGTCGCGCTTCCTCAGCGCTTCCGAATCTGAACTGTAATTAGTCTTTTGAGGGCTTTTGTTCCAGTTTTTTGGGCTCTTTGGTATATTACGAGCCTCTCAGCACACACGGCCATTATTTCTGGTTGATTAATCGGCCCGTGTGCAAGTCCCGTTTCTTGTCCGTTCAGAGGCTTCATTTTCTTTCCGCCTCTCTTCACCGTTCAGCAGTTTTTCCCGTCAGACTGTAAATTAAGTTCCAGCATTCGTGCCAGTCCTGTGGTGTTTGGTTTCCTGGCAGCAACTTTGGCGTTGAAGAGTTCCTGGGCATTATTCCTGACAGCAGTTCTGAAAACGACAATGCAGTAGGATTGCTCCTTGCTTTGTTTCTTCATTTGTGAACTCTCTTGTGTTATTAAGCCTGCATTAGCCTTTGTGAAACAGCCTTATAGCCTAGGGCAGACCTGCTATCTCATTGAACTTCAGTTGAGATATTCTTCTGGAACATTTATCAGTAATCTTCATAGCTTCCTGCATCTTCCAGTCATCATTCCTTTGAGCGTTGTAAATGGGGTATTCATTGTATGCATATAATTAATACTGCTGTCTACCAACATACCTTCTTCCTACAACCTGCAATCTATGAGCACTGAACTGTATGCATGAACATTTCTAGGAAGCCAATTATATATCATATGAAGAATTAGAGAGCAGCAAATTCCACACTTGAGTAAGGTAAATTGAGCAGCTAGTGGATACGAGTAGTGTAGGAAGCCAATTCTTGTGGGAACTGTATTAATGATGTGCTTCATATTTTAGGTGCAGTTGGGCCATCGTAGAAGAGTCCTTAGGCACCAGTGTGGCAGTCTCTCTTGTCTATCCACTTCCCCTTTCCCTTCCGTTCCTGGTCTTGGAGAAATCCGGGTCCAGGGAGGTGAGGGAATTCGGAATTACTCAACAGGGCTCCTCCCTCAAGTCATCAGCTTCCACGGAAAAGCCAAGAGTTCAGGTACACTTCTGACACAGCCCCTGTCACCCTCAAACCAGACAGTCAATACACAAACAGGCCCAGGCACACAGAAGGGTCAGACAAGAGAACAGCAACTTTCTAAAAGTGCTGTTCTCAAACACAGGATTTAAAAACAACCTTTCCTAAAAGATGTGTTATTAAATTCTGAGTTCCGGGATACTAGATACTTATGTCCTATCTTGTTCCTATGGGAAGAAATGCTGTTAACCACTGTAGCCAGCATCCCCCATGTTAACCTATGGAGCAAGATAGCCTTACAGTAGTGAAAAACGAAAATGGCAGCCATTCACTACCAGAGCATGTCACCTGCACTAGTATATGCTCTACCTTTTACATACACTGCACCCTGCCCAGGGGGGTACCTTGGGCCTTCCATAGGGGTGACTGATGTACACTTCCATAGGGGTGACTGATGTACACAAAAAGGGAAGGGTTAGGCCTGGTCAGTGGGGACACTGACCAGGAGGACATGGCAGTTCTAAACTGCACAAAGGCACTGCAGTGTCAGGCCTGACACATCATTTTAGGGCTACTCCTGTGGGTGGCACAATCAGTGCTGCAGGCCCACTAGTAGCATTTGTCATCACCAGCCCTGGCACACCCAGTGCACTTTACTAGGGACTTCATGGTGATACAAATATGCCAAACATGTATATCCAATCAGAATAACACTTTACATAGAGAGCATATGCACTTTAGCACTGATCAGCAGTGGTAAAGTGTGCAGAGTCCTATTGCCAACAGCCACGGGTCAGGAAAAATAAGGGAGGAAGAAGCAAAAAGTTTGAGGATGACCCTGCAAGAAGGGCCAGTTCCAACAGTGATTAAAAAAAATCGCATTTGACTTTACCATGAACGCAGTGACGTGCAACTTATAATTAGGCCCTTGTTAGGTCCTCTAGCACTACTTCAGTTATTGTTGCATGGCTGTGGAAACCTATTGCTTATAGTCTTTACCGTTCATTTGGGTTGGCCACAGACATGGCAAAAGTTGGAGGCAAAGTTTACCTTACCACATTTACCAAAAGGCATACTGTGGAGGACATTAGATCTTACTTCTAGAAAGAGGTTATCAATTTTAGTCACAATGTCACTGTCAGTGACAATGTGGTCACTGCTTTTCTTTTTGTTGTGACTGTTCATAGAATCTCTTGTTGATGGTTATATTGGAGCAGTGCCACTTGAAAGGTGGGCAGGTAGCATTGCATTCCAAGAGTGAATGAAGTAGCTGCACTCCAGAGATCTGAGCAGCAAGAATTATTTTGGATGGAAAATGAGGGGTTGAAGAGATCTTGCAGGTACTCTTTGGGCATATTAATGATGGGAGGATTACTTAAGAAGGGAGAGTCAAAGGCCTTAGAAAGTCTAAGTGGATAGGCGAGGGATATTGTAGGTGATCGAATTAGTGGATGAAACTACTACTTTCACATTCAATGTGCCCCTAGAAGAGAAAGGCACTGAGCACAAAGGTGGGCTAATGAAGATGGTAGGGGGAGTGGTCTTGAATAATCGGATTGTGTTGTGGTGTACGGTGTAAGATGGAAAAGGCATGTAAAAGTAGTGGGACATGCATGTTTGTGAAACCCATGTTGAGGAAGAGAATGATGTCAATTACGGTATGGCCTGAGAGAGGCAAAAAAGCCCAACTATGATCTCTCTCAGTGAGTAGGAAGGCTGCTGTCAGTGAAGTAAGGACAATGGACTGGCAATAATCTGACCCTTTGAAAGAGAGAATGGTGTTAACGAGGGAGGGTTTTGAAGAGGTGAAGTGTGGAATTTCTAAAAGAGGACCACTTTTTAGAATTGAAAATCAATTATCATCCATAGATTGGCTCGGGATCTTTCTATTAGCAAAGGTGGATAAGACAAGTTTGGCTTTGACCTGCATTTCAGGTGAAGCTGGGTGTATGTGACCATATAGAATCTTAACAATTCAGGAATATTTTAGTGCAAAGGACAGTATTGACAACACGAAGGTTTAGTTTAATTTTAAGACTGCCATTACCAGCTGTGATTTATTGGTACACAGTGAGAGTTTCTAAGTGCTTTCTGCAACATGTTTTCTTAAAATATCTAGAAACATTCTTTGAGAGGTTGGGGACGTATAGAACTTTAAAGGCCCCCTTCCAGCACAAAATGCTTTACCAAGATATATTTTAAAACACCCCCCAAATTGAATGTGTGCTGTACAATACAGTATACAACAATGTTGAAAAGGTTAGGAGAAATGAAAACATTACTTCTTATTAGCACCTGCCTTGTAGGTGCAGAATTTCTTATGGAATTCTAGCTCAGTTCACCATTGTTAGTAGGATAGGACGTTTCATCAACAACCGTGTCTGGTAGCTCGGAAACGACTGGGTTCGATACATTGCATACCCCTGACACTAAATAAAGATACGATGCATACAGCACTACTTGAATTACTTGATAGGCTTCTTTCAAGCACACAAACACTGTGTGGCAGTTTGCATCACATTGTGTAACTTTTCACCAGTGCAAAATGTTGATAAATCTGCACATAGTTGCACGACAAGCTTATTATTAAAAGTTCTCTACTAGGAGATTGTATGACTTCCTAGCTCTAGTAGACTGTTTAGGTGTGACTCAACACTGTTATCAATTCTGTACTGTTGCTCCCTTCAGCCAGGCTCCTCCTATTGTATTTACCTGGAGGCCCTCACAGCCAGCCGAACAGATCTTGCCTGCAAAGTCATCACTCATACCTTAATTCAAACTGTTGTTTTTTGCTTGACCTCCAATTAAATGTGCTGTCTTTAGTTGGAAACAGCAGCATGTGTTAATGCTCGTAAAGAAATTACATACCTTAAGAGAATGCAATGACAATACATGCACAGAAAAACAGAACACAAGACAATACAAAGCAATAAAACAACCTCAACATTGCACAACATGCAATCAGAATATCAGCATAAGAAAGCACAAATAGATCAACACAGCTGAACCACAAAACCTCACAAACTCAATAGCACATTATTGAAAAACGACTCAATAAAAGACCATGTCAACACACCATAGCCTCACAAAAACAATAATAATACAACATAGACAGCACAATTTGACACAAAAACCTATCCACCATGTCATTGTCTTTCTGTTGCTTTTTTGTACTATATTATTGTGTCAAAGTGTTAGTTTTTTTGATTAATTATTGTGATATAAATTGAAATTCTGTTGCTCGTTATTCTATTGTGATTTGTTGGTATACTTTTATGTTGTAGTGCAATGTTTTGCTGTAGTTGGTGTTATACTTTATTGTTGTTTAGAACTTTTGTGGTGTCATTGGTTGTGTTGTGCGGTGTGATTGGTTGTGTTGTTGGTTAGTTGCATTTTTGTTGTAGTATTATCATGTTGTGTTTTTATTGATGCGTTTTTGTCTGCTCGTTGTGTTGCATTGCCATTAAGGAACTGTGTTTGTGCGCTATTATGAAATGTTGTTGTGTTTTTGTGCTTTTTTGGTGACTGCGGTGCATCAATCATTTTTTGTATCAATCAATATTACTTTATTCAGCATAAATACAATACCATAAAAGTACAGTTTAAAAACATCACAAAGAGGAATAAAATTGAGCTAAAATACAGGTACAAATGATTCACAAATGGGCCACTTATCCATTGTCATTCTTCATAGAGGTCGAATAAATAAGTCCTGGAATAGAGGGAGTCGGCGTGGGTTTAGTGGCGGGTGACAAAATCAATCAAATAGGTGCAGGAGTAGTTAGTTCATTTTAAGCTAGAAAATTGCCATCCCCACACAGTTCATTATTAAAATTACTAACTGAGAGGTACTACAGCCATATATATCACCCCTCCCCTGTTGTATTTATGAGTCTCACAGCCGACCTTAAAAAGTTTACAGTACAAAAAAGTGTTAAAACCTCGGTGGACAATTTCAGAAACAATAGAGCCACCTTTTCCTGCTTGAACCTAGCATTCTTTAAAATGCATTTTAAAAATAACTTCCTGGGGCGAGCATAATGGGGACGTAATAAGACAAAGTGAAGGGTACACTGCGGAGACCGTTGGTCGAAGCCGCACGGGCCCGTTAACTCTATAGATTATGTATATATACCCTGCGGGAACCGCCAGAATGTGATGTAGTAGATTCAGCCTAAATCGGGTCATTAGAAATCTATCCTGTGCATTGGGAATAAAGGACAGATAAGGTTCAATACCCGGACAAGATTTGGTCAACAAGTGAGCTCTCACTGATAGTTTGGTCAGCTCCTTGTCTTCCCTGAGGGATACCACTTACTTTAAAAATTGAGCCTTGACATGAGCCTTGTCCCGGGGTAGCAATTATGTTGGGTGGTTAAAATAGCCCCAACATCCCAGGCCTGTTAATGTTTCCCTCACATACTTGAGCCAGGGAAATGTTCTGACCCCTGTCCTGAGCAATACAGTCCATTATTATCTGCTTATTTAGTGATGCCTCAGGATTTGTACAGATTTTAATCCAACAGGTTAGGGGTTTGAGTTGCGACCTGTCCTTAATGTGAGTAACACCCAATTCTTCATGGATAATGTGGGAAGGTGTGCTCTGGGGGACTTTCAGCAACCACCAAAGGAATATATTATCTTCAATTTGTAGCTGTTGTAAGTCTATAAAGCCCCAGACCTCACTGTCATATAGAACTTTGGCACAGCACATGGAACAATACAATGTCAAAATTTGCTCCGGGGACCAACGGCCCAGCCTGCGTGCAAAATTCATAATTGCCCCGGAGTAGCTAGCTAGTGTGCGGCATTTCTCATGTACCAGGACTTTACAACTGAGGCAGATGTGAAAAAAAATCCCCAGATATGAGAATGCCTGCACCTTTTCCAGACAGTGAGTGCCAATCATATAATAAAATTTCCTTTTCGGCATTTTTCCCACTTCCGTGACATATGATTTGGAAAGATTGGGGGACAGATCTAAACTCTCCATAAAACGGACAAAACCATCTATCAGACACTGAAGCCCGCACGCAGTGCACGCAAGAAGCAACGCGTCATCCGCGTATAGCAGGACAGAAATCCCTCTCATACCTATCCTTGGGGAATCCAACATTTTACTGCCTGTTTGTACAAAGCCCTACAAGAGGACACCTTCATTTTATCTTTGGGAGCAGTTTTTAAAGCTAACTTCAATTCCCTCAGGGCAATGGAACAATGACGATCAAACCACCTAGCAGTATCCAATTCCTTTTTTACAGTACTGCTCCTGAGCAGGCCATCAATATGTTGGGCAACACCCTCAAAGGTTTTAATCAAATCTGCCCCTTCCACTGTTAGGTCTAAACACTTCCAGACCTGCTGTTCGCTGTCTGAGATTAACACCCTAACAAATCTTCACCATTAATATGGGACCATCTAAGTATCCTTCCTTGATCAGTGGCGCTTATTGTGCCACGGCCCCCCTTTGCGAAGAATGCTTATTTGGGTTTGGGTCCCTGATCGACATGACCAGAGAGGTGTGTTCGCTGAAGATGCTAACCTCTATATTAAATCTTGAGATCCTACTCTTTAGCATGTTAGTGACAAAAATAAAGTCAATAAAAGAATCCTTTCCCTTGCTTTTAAAAGTTGAGTGGACTCGACTCTAATCAAGTCCATAGTGTATGTGAGGGCATGTTGCCCAGCACCTTACTTAGCTCACTTCCCTCTCTAGTGTGCTCCAAGTGCAAGCCCTCTTCCAGTGGGCACAAGGACCAGTCCCCCCGACTGGTGTTCACGTGGGGGCACAGATGGCAATTAAAATCACCCAGTAGCACCAACTGGGAGCTCAACGCCCCTTGCTCTAATATTCCTTCCAACCGGCACTCCAGCTCAACCAGTCTTAATAGAATCTGTCCACCTACAATGGAGAAGTGGAGAAGTGTGGCTCTCCGGTAAGAGGAGGCATACCCGGACGCAGAGATCAGACCCGGGACCAGGGTTCAATTCCCGATGCGGCAGGGTCTTGAGCTCAAAAATGTCCACGGACTCGATAATTCTCGCCTCGGCGCCTACTCGAATCATGGGTTCACACTCTGCAACTCTGGGCAATAGCTTGCTTAGTCTCCACAACTGCCCCACCACGATGGGATGCCTGGCTTTCACCTTGGGGGTGCCCAGTAGGGGTATTCTCGCAGGGAAAAGCCAGGACGGGTTCCCAAAGCAAGTGCCTTGAGACCTTACGGTGAAAGGCGCTATATAAGAACGTATGATTTACAATTTGATTTACAATGGCATTATAAAAGTTAATAAAAATGTATTTTAAGCCTTATTGTAATATCTTATCCCTTGCATAAAATCTGAGTCCCAGCCCAAGTCGTCCCAACTCCCTTGTAACCCCAAGTCCACATATGTCATCAAACCACCCCTTGCTGTCCCGGAGGTTGCCTTCCGTGCCGGTACAGGGTACATTTTATATCCTTCTAAGGCGAGTACACTGCTGTTCACCTCCCACGTTTCCTGTAGGCAAATTACATGGAATTTCTTTATGTAAGCTAACCAGTCATGATTTTTTTATTTTGGAGGATAATCCTGCTATGTTCCAGGAAATTATCTCAATATCACCCTGTCTTGCATGTAACAAAAAAGCAGACTAGTAGATTCAATGGGTGCTTGAAGATTCTCCTCGGGACCAGACCCAATGTGCTCTCCAGATACAGCGGGAGGAATGGACTCAGTAGTCTTTGACATGACTAACCCTCCTACACCTACCTTGGGGGGGAATCTCACCCGTCTAGGACCATCCCCACATGATGGCCCGCTAGCTAGTCAGTCTATTTCGTTTAAGGCTGAAACACTGTGAAGAGGGGCATATCGATTAATTAGCAGGATTGTCTGTCCCACGCAGTCAGGTCCCACTAGGTGTTGCCTATGAGCATCCCGTTTTTTGCATATAACGTGTCCCTATAAAAAAAGCCCAGGGGGAGCATACGAATACTTTAGCCACCCTCCTCCTGATGGAGAACCCTCTCCCTATTTAGGAGATCTCCTACCAGCCCTGAATACCTTAGGTTTAAGATCACACAATCTCCTTGCCATAAGAAGGTGCCTATGGTGGGAGATATTAAAACCTACATTTCCGGTCAGCCAGTGGGCCGCCTTATTGATCAGGGTTCGAGGAGCTTCTTCCTTGTCACCGCTACAAGCCGGGACCCCTGTCAAGATTACTGTATAAGGGCAGGATGCCGGTGGTAAGTCTATAACCGGCAGATCTGGGGTACACCGTGAGAAGTCAGCTAATATTGGCGCTGTAACTTTAGGTGTGAGTGTTCTTCCCTCTGAGTTTCTGGGGGCTATGTTAGGGTTAGAACTTTGATCTGGCCTTTCCGCCGTTATCTGCCTGTTCCCTCCCCGAGCATTGTGTGGACATTTCCATCGGTAGTCTCCGCAGTTAGCCCTTTTTTCTGGCTTCCTGTGTTCCATCTAGCTGTTCACGGTCGTGGATCCCCCCCTCTGTTCCCTTTTGGGTGGTGACTGAGTTAGGGCGAGTGGAGCCCACTGGTGCCCCCGCCCTGATGACATGTTCCCCTGTTGGTACAGAAGTCTGAATACTGCACTGTGCAAGAAGCAAGGATAGTTTCCCTTCTATTGCATTTATTTTCTCATACACCGGCCCTAGATGGGTAGTTAACATTATTTCTAACCTAGACCACAGCTCCATAACCGCCCCCATTCATCTCTATTTCACCGCAATTTAATCACTGGTGGTTAGCTGCGGGCCCCTCGGTTTCTTTAGTCCTAGTTGATTTGGGCTCACCCCTCTGTTTAGATTTAGCTTTTGGAGTGTGGTGCCCCCCCCCCTGGTTCGGTTACCTAAAGTCCTGAGATCAACCATGGGGGTGACCACACTGGTTGCGCCTGTGACTTTCAGAGCCCTTTTGGATCGAGTGACCACCTCCCCGCCTTCCCTTAGGGTGATTTCTACACCAGGCAGATCTACGGCTAGGACAGGCTCTCCCTCTCCCTCTCCCGACCCTGACCCGTGGGTTAACACAGTGGTTAATTCACAATCCCCCTCCCTTTCATCTGTGATACTCTGTGACGGACTTAAGACATCAGCTATCAGATCAATGGGTTGAATTAACAAGCCCGCCCCCTGTAACGATGGAACAGCGGGGGTTACGGCTTTTTTATTGTTACCGTGTATAGGTTTACTATGGCCTAAAGGTGCCACAACATTAGGTGATTTACTCATGGCAATGATACCCATGGAAGATCGCTTTTGCTCTATGATCGAGTCCAAATATAGTCTCTTCTCTGTGAGCTGGATTTCGTGGACTAACCGAGACTCCGCTCTCGTGAGGAAGGCGTCGAGAGCCCCCTTCCCCCCCCCCAACAGAGAACTTGTTGCCTTGCGTTTACTCATCCCAAAAAAAAAGAAGGGGTTAAGTTTGGGCTTGGGTCAGAGGAGATGTTAACGCAAAAAAACAGAAATCAGTACCTTAGTAGCTATTGGTAGCTATTATCATTCTGTCCCATAAGCCTTGAGGTTTTACTGATTCCTTGATGTCCCCAGTGAGCCCCTCAGACGCCTCCTGGGCAATGATTACTGGAATGCGGGGCAGCTAATTGGTATTGTGAGCCAGTCCACGGGCCCGGGCTTGGCCCAGGCAGCGCCGGGGCACGCGCATCTCGAGCTGCGGGAGGCCTGCGGCGATTTTGAAGCGCCTCCAGGTGCTGTGTGATGGCGCGGCTGACTGGCGCCCCGGGGACTCTGGGAAGTGTAGTCTCGGCGCGGTTATTGAAGGAGGCAGTCCCCCACAGACTGTTCAATGGCGGCATGACAGGGCGGCAATCATGCGTGGAGCAGCAAGGCAGGATTAGGGACTGTGGTGTAATTCTTATACCAAAACTGTAGTTCATATGTTAAAAACATGCATAGGTAGTCTTTCCACAAATCCACTCTCATGATGCAGTGGTAAAAGGTGTTTGCACCAAGCTATATACCACCAAAGACGTGTAATAGCACCAATCAAAATGTCCTCCTGATCCGACTACAATTTCATACTAAAATGTGAAATTAAGAGGTGAACCGTAATGTAAATACACTGATTCTAGTGGATGTGCTAAATTAGATTTATCTGAATTACCATCAGTTGAGTTACCGTCTCCTGTTGTGGTATGAAAGTAGGGGTGCAATTCAGCTGTGTAATCATACCAATGGCAAATTGACTGCATCGTCGGGTAACCAGCAGACATTACACTACTATATTCATTTCTAAATCAGCCCCCAAATTTTAATAATTCTCATCTCAATCTCTCACAATATATTAGCAGAGCCAGTGTCTCTTTTATCATGTGCGTTGTGAAATCTGAACTGTTAAAAGTAGCAGCACTAGGAAAATGACTTTTTATGAGGTGCACCCTTTGACATTTTGATTGGAATAATGATGCTACTTGCCAGAATTACAACTGTTTCCTAATTGGCTTGCCCTCTTTAGTAGCCATATGCAGTACTGTTAATTCATCAGCTTCCATTCCCGCGTAGGCAAATGAATGTCACTATGAATATTCGACGAGAATTGAACAGATCATTAAAACCAAAAGGAGACGAAAGAGGCAGGTCTGACAGCGAACAGTGCCAAGGAGACATGGGAATAATGAGCATCAATAACTCCAGGAAGCAGACTCGGTATATTGGATTAATTAAAGAAAACGTAATTTATCGGACAGTGATACAGTAATGAGAAACCTGGAAAGCATTGCAGGATATGCTCAAAATATATCCGAGTTTTCAAAGGGCTAACAGCGCCATACATTAGGGAAATTTACTTTATCTGGTTCAGTTCTTCCCTTCAGAATATGTTTATTTTTATTATTGATTTTTTAATTCACATTCATTGTAATTTATTTAAGAATAGTACCCTTTAAATTATTACACTTTCTTTTAAAAATAAATAAATAGATAGCCTGCAACTATTAAAAAAGCAGAAGAGTGCTTGCTCTGGTTTATTCATGATTCCAACTTTTGTACTTAGATGAGCACCCTGTGCTTGAGGCGTTATTAGTATTCAGATAAGAAGCTAGCATTTTTTGTACTAGGCAGCTCAACAGTTTATTGAAGCTCTGCAACTCGGTGCCTGTGTAATGAGACTGACCTACATCTCATACATGCTGTATCTGTCTCTCTGATTTCTATAGTGTCATTTCCCTCGACTGCAAATTGTCCGTTTCCTGATTACATCCGGGAAGATAAAAGCACATTACCTTAAAAGATCCCTAAAACAAATGCCAAATTAGTTACATGTTGATAGCTTGTCGTCTTCATTTCAGGGTATCCTTCCACCCACTAAGCATTGATTTAACAATAATAAAACATGACCTCAGGTCAGGTGTAGCTGATACGTTTAAAATAATTTCCTGTATTTGATTAGATGTGCATGGTTAATGAGGATGTCAGGTATGAAAAATAGAAAACAGAAAAAATAGAAGTAGCGTAATGTCAGAAGAAGGAACAGGGAGGAATATTTCCCTTCAAAACAAGAACCCTCACTCACTGTTAGGTGACATGCTTTATCATATGGGTTCCCTCCTTACACTGAGGTGTGGGCTACAACTCCCCGAGGGGAGGAGCTGAGGAGTTTTCTCAAGATGAGTGAATGATAGAAGTGAATGAGAGGCAGAGTGCAGAAAAAGTGTGAGTGATTTAAAAATGTCTCTCTGAGTCCACTAAATCTTTATTGGGTGGCCTTAAGGACACAGTTAAAAACAAGAGGACTAGGGATTAAGCCTATATATCCGTAGATGTAGATCAACATGTTTCAGCCATAAGTTGCTCCCCTAAAGAGATCCAGTGCCATTCATCAGGACCATAGTTGAATAGTCACTCTGCATAAGTGAACAAATATAAATATACTAGCCACCACAGGAACAGGGCGGGCAGGTGTTCAGCAACCCAAGACACTTCAAAGGGGTTCGTCTATTCTGAAAACCAAATGAAAAACATTCAAGACTTCATGTACTGACATTACCCAAAATGATCTTAACATAGTTCGTATTGGTTTTGCTTACCTATAAAGTGTCATACCAAACCAACTCTCCATGCTCTATGAACGCATCATTGTGCCCAACTGTAAAGAACATAGATTACAGTGTCTATTTCATGTACACATGTCCATATATATATATATATTATTATATCGTTTTGACACCTAGAATCAATTGGAAAGATCCATTAATACAGTTCATCCCACCAGGACAACCAAAATCTAGTATCGGGTCCCCAGCCATTAACAGACCCGTATCTCACACATAACAGTATCTATCATATTGCATTAGAGATTGCTTGTGTCTGCAAACTGCCCAATCAAATAGGGTGAGTACAGGTCAGTCCTTAACGTTTCTGGTCTTATATGAAGCTTACAGTGAAAGAAATCAAAGTCTCAGCTTAATCACAGATGCCAATTTGAATACACACTTCGGTGTTCCGTGCTGTTCTCAAAATCAAAGGAAACTAAATTCACATTGAAAGGGAAAACAACCTCGCGTCGAGATTGAAAGCAATGCGCGTTGTAACAATCAATCAAGCGGTGTTTGTCTATATAAGACTTCATCAGGTGAGTGCACAACACCACTGGTTATCTATATGCCCCAATCCCTCAGGGTATACGGTGATAGGGGTGAGAGCTCGGATCTGCTTACCGCATTCGTAAGGTGCACAACCTGTGTCGACGTCCAGGCGAGAGTGCCACTCCCGCCGCCTGGAAGTTCTAAAATAGAGGAAAAACTGAGACTGCATCAAGCACGTTCGCGGACGTGCACGCTTGTCATGTGGGTCGGAAGACCCGCATAGCATTCTGAGACCCGTAGTCCCGGTCTGTTAAAGGTGTAGGGCCATGTACCGAGCTGCCTCCCACACGTCAGTAACCGTGTAATGGTTGTAACTTGGGTCGCCGGAACTACTCAGGGATTGTGGGACCCTCTAGACCATGGGTACTCACAAACTTTCTCTCGGGGCCAAATTTACAGTGTGGTTTGTGTCCGAGGGCCGCACCGGTGGGGGCAGGGTCAGTAGGGAAGGGGGTGGGGCTAGAGCAACAAAAAAAACTGCGACCATGAGGTTGATCACAGGTCCCTGCAGCGGACGCCTTTGTCCACTGAGCCAACAGACCCGGCATACACACATCTCTCTCTCTGTCTCCCTCCCTCTCTCTCGCCCTCTCCCTCCCTCTCTCTCTCTCCCTCCCTCTCTCTCCCTCTCTCCCTCTGTCTCTCTGTCTCTATGTCTTCCTCTGTCTCACTCACTCTGACTCTCTTACTCCCTCTCACTTCCTCTCACTCCCTCTCTCCATCTCTCCCTCTGTCTCACTCACTCTGACTGTCTCTCTCCCTCTCTTCCTCTGTCTCACTCACTCTGACTGTCTCACTCTCTCTCTGTCTCCCTCCCTCACTCTGTTTCCCTCTCCCTCACTCTGTTTCCCTCTCCCTCACTCTATTTCCCTCTCCCTCACTCTATTTCCCTCTCCCTCACTCTGTCTCCCTCTCTCTCCTTCCCTCTCCCTCATTCCCCCATTCCCTCTGTCTCCCTCTCTCTCCTTCCCCCTCCCTCACTCTGAGGTCTCCCTCTGTCTCCCTCACTCTGATGTCTCCCTCACTCTGAGATATCCCTCTCTCTCCTTCCCTTCCCCTCACTCTGCGGTCTCCCTCTCTCTCCTTCCCTCCCCCTCACTCGGAGGTCTCCCTCTCTCTACCTCCCTCTCACTCCCTCCCTCCCTCTCTCTCCCTTTACCTCCCACTCCCTCTCTCCCTCTCCCTCTGTCTCCCTCTCCCCCTCCCTCTGTCTCCGTGCCTTTCCCTCCCTCGGTCTCCCTCCCTTTCCCTCTCACCCTTGCTCTCCCTCCCTTTCCCTGCCTTTCCCTCCCTCCTTCTCGCTCTGGCTCCCTCTCCCTCCCTTTCCCTCCCTCCCTTGCTTTCCCTCTGTCTCCCACCCTTTCCCTCCCTCCTTTTCCCTCTCCCTCCCTTTGTCTCTCTCCCTCCGTCTGCCTCCCTTTCCCTCCCCCCCTCTCCCTCCCTTCATATGGTCTTGGTACTCTGGGGTGCCTTGCAATATCCTTTTAATGCAAATCACAGGGTACTTTATTTCTTATAATACATGGTGACTCCATCACCCTTCCCACACACTGCTTAAAGTCCTTGGGTTGTTGCATTTTCATATGAAATCGATAGTATGTTTGCTGACCTGATGAATAAAAGTCGGACCTGTACCACAAAATTAAACACACCAAAGGGCAGTTAGGCTTTTTTGCAAAAAGATATTGGAATCAGTTTAATACATGTCAGATTTTTTTTTAATGTTGTAGTGCAGAATGCAGAAGCAATATGCATGGACAGAAACAGAGATGATATATTTTTCTATAATTTCCTAATGCATGCATGCAAAAAATATATATATGTTGCCATACATGTCTCCGTTCTACAGATCATCGTTCATTCAGAAAATGCGAGGTTTCGTTTTTGCATGTTTAAATTGCAGCTTTAATGATGCTCCATGTCCTCCCTTTCACCTTTGCCGCTAGCTCTGGCAGCAGGCGTGATGATGTCAGAGCTCAGCTGTAATAAGGCATGACAGTTGAACAGCTATGTCAGTTCTTTTTCACAGGCGACTAGAGATGTCACAAGTCGCCTACCGTATGGAAATCAGAGACACGCTTTAATAAAGGGATTCCAGTCTCTCCTATATTATCAACGCCCTTTTAATGTTATACTAATGTTGGACAAAATGAGCGTGCACATTAAAATCCACCCCCTCCCCCTCCCACCCGCCCCCTGAAATCTGCTCATCATAAATAAAGTGCAGGTTCTGAAATGTGCCTGGTGAGGTATTATTCAACATTAAATGTGCTCGTGAAAATGCTGCCTGATGGGATCGGAAAGTGGGCCCTGTCACAAAGATAGCACCAAGTAGAACCACTGACCTTTTGCAGGAATACACTCACTTCTTTGTAGGGTACTGCAGTGGGTCTACATTAGCCAGTGCACAGAGGGTGCACAACTCCAGCCAATGGTGAGTGGGGTTGCGTTACGGCTGGCAGGCTGAGGTACTTCAATGTGTATGAGAGAAAATCTATTTACGTACCTAAACCCCAATTTTGTGGGTTATAGACGTGGCTGAACGCTAGTCAAAAAGGTTACTTTGCTTGTAAGCTGAATTTAAATGCTAAAACATCCTTAAGCATCAGATTAGGCAAGCACTAGTTAACGAACTGGAGTATAATGCAAAAATACCAAAGGGCAAAAACAGTACTCTCTCGCTCCAACAGATGTTTCAACAACTGCTCTTATTTTTCAGGAGTAAGGTTCAGAGCTTCATCTCTGCGAACAGCTCTCCCCAAGAATTGAAGAGGAATTGTAATTACACCAAACGCAAAGGGCGAGCTGTCCCCATAGACAGCCATCCATCACACCGCAGATTCCCCCAGGGACACAGAGGTCAAACATTGGTCATGGGCCTTACTCTGTCCCAGGTGGGACAGTGGCACCACCTTACTGAAAATGCTGAAATAGCATTGGGCAGGGTCGGCTTTAGCGTTAGTGGCCTCCCAGTGCGAGAGCCTTTGTTGCCCCCTTCCCGCCTTCTCTAAGGATGCCTTCACTATTACCTTTCAGTGCTTCCCCTCATTTCTTTATAGCCACCCTCTCACAATGAATTTTTATTATTGCGATGCCCATTCTAATGTAAGGTATCAGAGCGCTTTACATAAAACGCACATTATTCAGTCAATGAATCCTACAAGAGAGTAAATCCTTCTCCCTCCCTTTCCCTCCCACTCGCTCTCCCTCCCTCTGTCTGCCTCCCTTTCTCTCCCTCCCTCCCTCCTCCTCCCTCCCTCTGTCTCCTCACCCTCGCTGTGTGTGCCCGGGCTGTGACAGCTTCCAGGCGCAGGCCCACACACACACAGCCGCACCTGAGCTTTAATAGACCATTGGCATGTTAATGAGGCCTTGATCACCTCTCAGCGCCCCTGCAGCCCCACTCGGACTATGGCTGGAATCACCCGGCCCCCACAGAGCAGCACAGTTGCCAAGTGGCGCTCTGGTTGCAGACACACCTAAAAAAAAAAAATAACTCGGGTACGATATCTTCAAGGTCCGCGGGCCGCCAGGGAAGGCTTGCCGGGCCGCCAGCGGCCCGCGGGCCGTACTATGAGTACCCCTGCTCTAGACCGATTGCAAATATGCTTCATGATCTTTGTTGGAGAATTGAGGGTTATCTACCCGAGGTGAAACTACAAAAAAAGAAGAAACTGCAATGAAAAGAGATAGTACCTATTCCCCACCTTACTGAAGACTTGGGTTCTGGAGGGTTTAGGACAATCGTCCTGAGTTTCCTCACATACATAGGTGGCCATGTGATATTGCTGACATGTGCTGTTGTCCCCTATGAGCATTTCCCTATTATATCAATGCATCGAAAAATATAATCATTAAAGGTTGCAAAGAAGGAAAAGAAAAATAGAATGTGCATATTCTCCAAATCAACGGAGTATAATGAGTAGTCTAGGTACCACACTTGGGCGTATAAATGAAAGGGAATGACATCGTTTTAGAGATGTATGATTGATTCTATAGAGCGTACACATAAACCCAGGGTCATTGTACTTAGAAAACAATTGTATTACATGGGGCCAGAGATGCAGATTCATCTAGTTATCTGGATAGATTTGTCCACGGTATGTCGTCATTGAGACCCATGCTATCACGTTTCAGCTTAAACACCCAACGTTGTTCTCCATAAAAGAGTACTGACTGCAATGAACCCAAACTTGTGGTGAATTGAGGTTTATCTCATACTAGCCAGAAGATGTAATTGGCTGTGTGGCCAAGATCTAGAAAGTTTCTTGTTAGTTTAGTGTTTGTCTTCTAGCATCTAATGGCACTACAATGCTCAGTGCTCCTAGTTTTTACTTTACGAGTTGTCATCCTCACGTACATCATGTCACAGGGAAATTTTAGTAGATAGACAATCCCTTCAGTGATACAATTTGTGTTTTTGTTCAATGTCCATAGATGTCAGGTATGAGGCATCGGGATATTTCACGCCTCATTTATGGCATTTTTGTTAGGAAAGGCAGTAAGGCACCTTGCTGCGATGCTCTATGCCAAACTGAACGGCCAGTAATGCACTGTATTTAAGCAATATGGTGTATTCCCGTCCTTCCTGCCTGTGCTGGCACCGTTTCAGAAGCCTAGTGATAATGTAGGCACCCTTGCACCATGATGCAAGGGTGCCTTGATTACAGGCAAGATTGTTTTTGTGCAGGAAGGGGTACCCTCCAGCACAAAAACAAACAACCCTAAGAAGCTTTTTCCTATTTTTATGTGTGCTGCAGAATGCAGCACAAGTGGAAAGAGGAAAAAACTAGGAGAAATCAAGGGCATCATTTATGGGGAATTGGCATAGGGCAGCATCGTAAGTTTTCTTGAATCATTGCTCTACACCAATAAGAAAGGGAAGGAATGCACTGTATTTATGAAATATGGTGCATTCCTGTCATTTCCCCCTGCGCTGTAGCACAATTTGCTGTCTACCTTAAACACAGGCACTCTTTCACCATAGTGTAAGGGTGTCTGCTTTGCGTGCAAGATTGTTTTTGTGCAGGAAGGGGCACCTTCCTGTACAAACACAATCCAGATGGACGTTTTCCTCTTTCTATATATGCTGCAGAATACAGCACATATGGAAAGAGGAAAAAACAAGGAGAAATCAAAATAATTCTCCTAGTTACGCCTCCTCTGGGGAGGCATACGGGTTTGGCACTGTCCCAGGGTTACATTATTGAGTAAATCTGGGGCAGTGGCAAAATTCATGGGTTTTACGTGGGAAAATCTATCGCAACTCCCATGGAATTCCTCCCGGGTGCAATGGCAACACAGTGATTTGCACTGCATCGCCTTATTCTTAATTTATTAGGCCAATCAGAGCCACACAAGGTGGCTTTTCATGGCTTTTCATGGCTTTTCATGGCTTCATAAATCTTTATGCGAGCACTGGGTCATGCAAGTACCACATTACGTGGTGCAAAAGTGATGCAGGGCTCTCATAAACAAGCCCCTTAGTTCTAGCTTTATGAACTGTCTCTTTCAATACAGCTAATTAAGGGTTTCTCTGAGAGATTTTGAAGCAGTGCTGCATATCTGAGAGGTATTACCCCCAGTCCCTCCAGTCCTCATCCCATTCCTTACAAAGTGGAGATGACCATCTCCACAACAGAAAAAAGCACAGAAGAATGCTGGAACACCTAAGCCCACCTCCTCCCACTGGGACTACATAAGCAGTACGAACCCAGCATTCTGGCTGTTCTTTTTTTCTGACAACAGAATGGAGGGTGGTTGCTGGTTGAACGTACCTGCTGCTGCTGCGTGCTGCAATCTTCTCTGGATTCCCGTGAGGCTGCTGGGCTGTCCTTGACGTACTGCTGCACAATCACCTGGCCTGCTGGGCTTGCTGGGAGCCATGTTTGTTGGTGGCTGGCCCTTTGTGGCTGGGGTGCCAGGCTCTCTCGGTCTGTTCTGGGTTGGTGTGTGCATCTTCCTGTGGCTAGACCGATCTGCCTGGTTGTGTCCAGCTCCGGCCGTTGGGGCCTTGGTCCCTTGGAGGTCCCCTTTAGATGTCTGTGTGTGTCCTTGTCTGGCTTTCCTTTCCCTGGTCGCTTTGTGCCTCGTTTGGGTTTGGGTCTTTCAGCCCTTTGGTGGTTGGCGGTCCTGTGACTGGTGTTGCTGGGGTCTGGCCCAGCCTTCTGGCTCTTTCCTCTTGCCTCTCCTCTGCACCTGCCTGGTGCGGGCTGGGCTATGCCATTGGTGTGCAGGTTTGGGCTGCTTGGATCCCTCCCTGTATTATTGCCACTTTGAGTTCCCTGTGTAGCCTGGATGTAGCTGGTTCCTGTGCATTGATCTGTGCCCTTGGTGTTTGGGGGTTTTGTGGTTGTGGCGGTTGGCCCGTTGCTCATTCTTTCCAGACCTGTGGTGGTGCTGTGTTGGTGGCCTAGTGTCTTGCTGGAATGTCCGTTGTTCGGTCTGCTGGCTTCTCTGGTATTTGTGTGGGCATATATGGGTTTGGTCTGTAGACCACCCAGTTTTTTCTCTCCGGTTTTTGCCCTGCAGCAGCTGCTCATGGGTCTCGCCTGGGTTGATTCCTTTGTGTCGTCCTATGTCGTCCTGGCCAGTTGGTCGGCTGTTGGTTCAGTTGGGGGTTCCCCACCATCCCTGTTCCATGTTCTTCTTCAGTGCCTGTGGGCTTGGTCTTCCCTGGTCCTGTGTTTCTCCCCAGTGGTCTACCCCAGGATTCTGCTTGGTGGTGTTGCCCTTGGTGGGAGTTGTCTGTGGTGGCTTCTTCCCTGTTGACCCTGTTCGGTCTTTGAGTTCCCCTGGTCCTGGTGGCCTTGGAGGGTTTTTGATATTCCCTGCTCTTGGTATTGAGCCCTGGTCTGGTTCGGTGTCTGCTGGGGTCCATGCCTTGCTTTACTTAGGCGGGGTCCTGTTGTTAGCACATTGTGTAGGGGAGTTGAGCTTCTGACCTCTCCCTTGTCTTTGTTGGGCGGGGTGAGGGTTTGTGGCTCATTGTTTGGGGTTGCTGCCTCAGTCCTGGCCTGTTGACCTGTCCCTGTGCCCCGGGTCCTTTTCTGGGTTTGGGGGTTTTGGGCTGTTGTCCCATGTCTAGGCTGGTGGTTGGTGGTGGCTGTTCCTGCCCATGGCCTGAGCCGTCTCTAGGTTTTCTGTGGTGGTGTCCTCTGGGATCTCTGCTGGCTGGGGCTGTCAGGTTAGGGGGGACTTGCTCTTGGTCACTACACCCTCTTTTCCTGGTTTGTTCTTGGTGGGACTGCCCTTTGGTATTCCTCTGGGTCAGTGCCTTGGCTCTTGCAGTGGGCCCGGTCCTTTTTTGTCTAGGCTGGTATGCTGGGGCCCTCCCCTGGTGTGTTGGGGTTGGTCCTGTGGTTGGTCATGTCAGTCCTTTGTGTCCGGCTTTGGGCAAGGCCTGTTGGCTCTCTCCTTGCTTCCTCTCTGCTTTCTGGTGGGGTCATTTTGGGTTCTTTTCAGCTGCATGAGGCGCTTTTCCCTTGTCTGCTGGGGCTTGTTCTATGTTGTTTCTGCTGCTGGTTCTGGATATTTTATGGTGCTACTACCCTTGGGGGCCTTCTTGTGGGGTGGGTGCCCTTCTGGGATTTTTGAGCTCGGTAGGCACTTCTGCTTCTTCTGGCCCCCTTGTGCTGGTTGTTTTGGGCGGTGCCTGGATGCTTTGGTCCCTCTGGATGTTCTATTTGAACTTGGGTCTCTGGGCTTTGCCTCCTTTCTGGCCTCTAGTGTACCTGTTGGTGTGCCCCAGGCTTTTTGCTGTGTCCGGTCGCCTTGGGTCTTCTTATTCTGTGGGTGGCCTCATTGCTGTCCTTCTAGTGGGATCAGTCTCTGGCCCTTTCTTGTTGGGTTCTCCTCCTCTGTGGTTGGTTCAGAGGTGTTCCCGGTGTGGGTTGTCTGCCCTTTAGGTAGTGGCTCTGTGTTTTTGCCTCCTTGTTTTGCTCTTCTTGGTTGTCTCCTGCTTGTTTTGGGGGATCTGCCCTGTGTTCGGTTGGGGGCATTGCAGGTTGTGTGATCCTGCCTATGTTTCTTTCCTGTGGTTCACCCATTTGCTTCTTTTGTGATGATTCTTTCAGTATGTTGTTCCTGGTATTCTTGGGAGTTCGGGTGGCCGGGTTTCCGGCTTTGGTGTGCTCCACTTTGTAAGGAATGGGACGAGGACTGGAGAACCGGGGGTGGGGGGTAATGCCCTATTACTTACAGGTAATCTTCATTAACTCTGGTCTCGTTGTCCTCGTCCCTTTCCTCATGCCCATCCTTCCTTCCCGGCCGGCCGGCCTTCCTGTTGGTAGCTTGGTAGTTCAGGTGGATTGCCTGGTTGTTACTGCTTATGTACTCCCAGTGGGATGGGTTGGGGTAAGGTGTCCCAGCATTCTCCCGTTCTTTTTTTCTGTCATGGAGATGGTCATCTCCACTTTGTAAGGAATCGGATTAGGACAACAGGACCAGAAGTAATGAAGATTATCGGTAAGTAATAGGGCAATACTTGTGTTAGCTGCAGGTGGAGGGTAAGAAACCATATGGAGGCGGGTCAGAAAACTTTTTTGACTTCCACTATTTCATGTCCTTAGTAAAAATTAAAGTAGTGCCTGGTGGAAGCGCCTTTTAAGCCTGTGTCCTCAAAGCAGATTTGAGTATTTGGTATCATATGACTGGCATATTTGTGCATATAAGTTGTGTTGCATTTTTGTTGTGGGGGGGTGATGTAATATTTGTTCTTTAACTCTGTATTGCTGTAATATTTCATTGTGCCTTTGTGTAATATGTTGCTTTGCTTTCTGCTTAACTGTTTTATGTTGTTCCCTGTTATATTTTTGTTGTGTTGTGAATGTGCTTCCTAAAGCAGCACATTCCTTTAAAGTCTAACAGGCACATGTATCAAAGGATTTTGCGATCGCAAACGGTGCGAATCGCAAAAATCTTCCGTTTACGATCGCAAAATCTGCTTTTGGAGTGCATGAAGGGTGAAGGCCCTCGCAATTTGAGAATTTGCAAATATTTGCGAATTCTCAAATTGCGATTGCATTCAAGGAATCGCATTGCGATTCCTTAAATGCAATGCATGAAACTTAAAAAAATTGCGATTTCGCAATTAGGGGGAGCAAATTACCATGAGGTTGAACCTCATTGTAATTTGCGAAAACTCTGAAAAATACACTTTTGTGCATTTTTCAAAGTTTCATGTTGTGCACACACATGCCCTTAGGGCATGTGTGTGCACAAATTATGTGCACAGATTGATTTCAGGGGTGCAACAAGGTGTCCTTCGGACACCCCTGCACCCTTGAAATTGCATTCTCAATTTGCGATTCGCTAATTGCGAATCGCAAATTGAGAATGTCTTCCCATTCATTCCTATGGGCCTCTGGGCCCATAGGAATGAATGGGGCGGTATTCCTTAATTGCGACTCGAAATTTGCGAGTCGCCATTAAGGAATATTAAGAAATTGCCATTTATTTAGCAATTTCTTGATGCATTGCATTTTGTAATTCCTTAATTGTGATTCCTTATTTTTCGCAATTAAGGAATCGCAAAAAGCAATATTGATGCATGTGCCTGTAAATGACGACGAATTTCCACTGTCTATTGTCCCATTCTCCAACTATTTATAAGATGCCACTCGACAAAAATCAGTGGCAGCAACCCGGTCTTAAATCGCAGTTTAGTGCTCAATTTATGTATATAATATAACCCACCAACTCAAAACTTTTGCTTAATAAGCTTTGGCAAAGTAAATTGGCTTCGTTTATAATTGAAAATACCTCTTCGTGGAAACACTTCGAATCGTCTTTGAAATGCCTTTCCAAATTACATTACGTAGTTTTCATCAATTACACTTGAAATGCAAATGAACTAACTGTGGCACTTAGGCTGCTCGCTGTAAAAAGAATTGCCAGCCACTATACTTCCCTGTCCTCTAAATATTGAATTACAAATAAGAAGCACAGACATGCATCTCCAAGCCAGAGTGCTGGCTCATTAAAGCTAACTTGAAATCACTGAATGAAACCTATTGTAACTCAGCATCACAGGTTTTAAGATGGGCATGGCTCCTGTGGTACAAAAAACAGCCTAACAGCAAAAATGGGAAGACCACCGCCGCATGGCCAAATCTCTCAGTGGCTACTGTATGATGTTCAGCCCTTGACCCTTTATTGTCAGCTTGTATTCCTCCTGGTGAGCATTCTTACAAATGGGGGAAGTCTATTTCATCAGCATCATAGTGTCATGGTGTTTGTTGTAAAGCACCGCCTCACACTTGAGGAAATGTCCAGTACAAAAGAACATCATCTACATTTGGAAGACAACACAACCCACACAAGCCTTTCAAAACCAGTCCAAATCAAACATAAAAGATACATAATGGAAGCAGTAGATAGATCACCACTATCAACTACTGGCTGCCAGTAGAGACACACAGTTGCCATCTTTGAAGTGGGAACATTTTCCTATAAAAAGTGATTGTCACCAAATAATCATGTGAAAAGTCGTTTACTCTTCTAGATGTGCAATTAAGTATCTGGTTAAATATTTGGCAACTGTTTTTTTTTTTATAAAGATGATAGTTACATTTGAATATCATGCCGCAAAACGTGTTATGTGTCTGCTTCGTTGGCGTGTAAATGCAATATAGATATCATGTTTAATTGCAATATTTAGCAGTTAGTCTGTGCAATTAAACGCGGTTACTGCTGGGCGGTTCTATGAGCAGAAGTCTACAGTCAGTGTGTTAAAGCATGGTGCTGAAGTTACGTGAGAAGCTCTCTGTGGCACATTTGAGTTTATTCAGTCACTCCCTCCACTTGCCAGTCCATCATACAGTCCACGGTGTAGCATGGTTCCCTAACTCACAGCCCAATTCTGAATTACATAGTGTTTTCTCATTCTCACAACAATCATGCCCTGCAGAATTCCTCTTCGTGTCCCAATAAACTGTATGGAATGCACCTTTAAATGTTTTCATTTTTCCTATTTTTTCCTCGGGTCTTGGGGGTAGGGGGTATTAGAAATGTGGTTTCTGGTTGGCTAGGGCTTTCTTCTAAGCCAGGCAGAACCCACCTCTCTAGTCAGGACAAGTAAGTTACACACCAAAGATAACATGTGCTCACCCTCCGCTAGCTTGGCGCAGAGCAGTCAGACTTATTATCAGAGGCAATGTGTAAAGCGTTTGTGCAACACACTCACACCAACAACACAATTAATTCACCACAAAACAGACTCCACACAAGATTATATAAAAATATAGTATACGTTGCGCAAATAGCATATACCAAAACTGCATGAACCATTAATTGATTTGCAAACTAGGAAATTGTGAAGATTCACAATGAGTGCAATAAGTGAAAATCTTATATGTTACAAGCATTATGAAAAACACTATTACTGTGCATAATATGCAGTCACATTATAGAGTACTGTTTATCCTGAACAATGCAATGCATACAATGACATACCACAGTGAACACTGAGGGCATAAAATGCAGCAGGTAATAAATAAAACACATGAATCCTCATATGTCACCATCCAACCATAAACACTTAACTGGTAATACAGAACTATTTGGAGGCTACCACATGAAAAAAATATATAACGATAAAGAAATAGGCCCAGCGCACGTGCGCTCCTATTCGTAAGGTTATGGTAGATCTGGGAGCCTCCTGGAACAAGACAGTTTACAAATAAGGCGCGGGCTGCAGGAGCACATGCTCCCCTACTTTAAGTGATATGGTAATCCAAGTATTTCTAACTCTGACAAGTTTCAGATTCGGGGGCCCTCCATTGAGGGCTCCCCAAAATTGTCGCCACAAATAATGTGCAGCCCCAGGTAGGTCCACAAGGGGTAGGGGCACACTCTGTAGCCTTCAGTGGGAAGACTTCACTGGGTCCCCCGCATGCTATATGATTAACAGCAGCTGCCCCAAAACACACTACCTTGACAGACTCTTGTAACCAACTACCCATGAGCATGCAGGTCAGCTTTTTCAGCCCACTCTTCAAAGAGAGTGCATGGGAGACCTCTCCCGGCCTCGTACTGCCTCAGCAATGCAGCTTCGGATTAGCACAGCGGCTTTCTAACAGAAGGTGGCCTCATATGGGGGTTTCTTTGAGATGGCAACGAGGCTTGCAAGGAGCGCGTGCCTCAGCCCAGCACATCACTTAAAACTGCCAACGGTTGCACGTTGAGGATTCCCTGACTGGGCTGGAAACAACACAAGCTGCCTTATTTGAGGAAATCAGAATCGCTTGACACTCGCCGACTGCAGAGGACAAACAGTATCAAACAGCACTCACCTCATTCTGAGCCCAGAGAGTCATGGCCAAGTAGCACGGCTTCACTACATACTGGTTTAAGCATTTCTCTCAGCTTAGGGATGAAAATAAAGCACTCCACATGCACTATTACTGAAGAGAAAAGGAGAAGCAAGCATGCCTCTTTAACCAGCACACTGTTGACGGACTCACCAGTTACAGAGTCCCACGGCACGGGTGCTGCAAGGCAAATTTTGATGGGGCTGAGATGGCGAGAACAGGGGCAAGCCAACAAGCCATTCCACTGTACTTTAGGTTCCAGTGTTAGCATCTGGTCCTAGCCGGGAAGGATCAGCAGGCAGCAGGGCAGCTCAGCAAAGCAGGGAAGCAGTCACTTAGAGAACAGTCAGTTCAGGCAAATTGGCAAGCGTACAGCACAGCAGTGTTTACTCCTGCAGAGTTCTTCTCAAGTTTAGGAGTGCACTGGTTCAGTAGCACAGCACAACAGCACAGTATCTAAAATTATGGGGTCAGAGCACATGTACTTATACTCCAAATGTCTTTGATGGAGAGGTGACTTCAAAAGAGACCTCAGAAGTGAACAACACTCCCTTTCAACCCCAGCCCTGGCTCCAGACATCAGTAGGGGGTAAATTAGCCCTTTATGTGAGGGCAGGAGACAGCCTATACAAAGATAAGTGTGTCCTACTTCCCACTCTCCTAGGCCATGAAGACCATCAGTATGCAGAAGTAACCCTGCCACACCCAACCCTTTCTGTGTGATGGCTGTCTGGAAAGTATTCACAAAGTGTAGCTGTCAACTAAGCCCAGACATGGTTTGGAGTCATCCTGCAAAGCTCCAAGGGGCTCATTTACAAGCCCTGTGTGCCACTAGAATGTCACTTTTAATGAAAAGCCATATCTACATGGCTACGTAAAGCCACCCTGTGTAGCTTTTCATGACTTTGTAGATATGGTGTGTGGCAATGCAGTGCAAGTTGCTGCATTGCCCCACACTGCAATAGAGAGTTGTGCCATGGGTATTACGGTGGGTGGTCCCAAATAACACCCATGCCATTTGACACATTTGCAGATTTACAACATGTTGTATACCTGGTAATGCATCAAAAGCCTACACCTCTCCAGGGGTAGTGTACCTGTTGCTTTTGTGCAGGAAGGAGTTCCTTTCTGTATGAAAACAAGCTGGTTTCAATGCAGGCACCTTTGCTCCATGGTGCAAGGGTACCGGCATTAACGCTAAGCAGCCCTTTGTGCAGAAGCGGAGTAGAAGAGTACAGGAATGCACCATATCTCATAGATAACGCACATTTATGCCCTTTTCTTTAGAGGTAGGGCAGTGCAGTGGGAAGGCTTGCAGTGCTGTCCTATGCCAAAAATAAGTAAATGAGGCCCAAAGAGTCAAAAGCAGCGAGAAATGCCCACTTTCTAAAAGTGAGTGTATAAGTGGCGAATGCACTCCTTCCCGTAGACTTTTTTATCTTTGCTGAAACTACCAGATAAATGCGTGCAAGCAGCGCTTGAACATCGTGAACACAACGTATCTAAAAGTGGCATTTCTAAAATAGTAATAAAAAATCCAAACTACACCAGTCAGCAGGATTTATCAATACTATTTCAAACAAACCAAACATGGCAACCTTACTGCTTTCTGTAAAGGAATTACCAGTTAAACACATATATTGGAATTCCCAATTCTAGCCTATGAGAGAAGTAGGCCTCACTCTAGGGAGAAACAAATTAGAGTGTTTGTCACTACCAAGACATGTCACACAATAAAGGCACATGTCCAAACTTTTACTTACACAGCACCCTCCCTATAGGGCTACCTAGAGCCTACCTTAGGGGTGAGCTATATGCAGTAAAAAGTAAGTTTAAGGCTTGACAAGTAGTTTTAAATGCGAAGTCAATGTGGCATACCCTGCAGTGGCATGCCTGAGACAGGTATGAAAGGCTACTTCTGTAGGTGGTGCAAACAGCGCTGCTAGCCCACTAGTAGCATTTAATTTATAAGCCCTGGAATATGGGATACCAATGTACAAGGGACTTACAAGTAAATTAAATATGCCAACCAGGTGTAAATCAATCATACCATGTTTAAAAGAGAGAGCACATGCACTTTAGGACTGATTAGCAGTGGTAAAGTGCCCAGAGTCGTAAAGCCAATAAAAAGAGGGTCAGAAAAACAGGAGGAAGAAGGCAAATATTTGGGGATACCCCTGCATAAAGGGTCAAGTCCAACAGGAGGCAATTATTTTTTTATAACCATTGATCCTAATAGCACATTTTCCTTTTTTTTCCTGTTTTAAGTTCTTCATTCATTAACATTGCTTTTATTTGGAATGTTATTGCACATACACTATATGGATTGTCTGTGATGAAACCATTGCCGCTTGTGCAACTATACAATAGGTGTGGGACAGGGTCCATTTAGATGCTCAAAATAGCAAACATTCCTAAAGGAGTATTTTTGCAAGATTCTACAAATAGATATCGCACTGGGGGATTCTGCAGCCCTTGCAGAAGTTCATGTATGTACAAGGCATGAAAACAATACAGTAACGGGATGAGGCCAAGCAATACGTAAGGAAAATCAATATGATGCAAGCCACACAATTGTATTGCAAAAATATAGATACCCTAATGCTACAGAACAAATTGAAGTGGCTTTGCAGTGTTAATGTGTCACACAGATGATAAATAAACTACAAACTAACAGTCAAACAAACAAAGAACTATTGTAAATACAATCGTTACACCAATTGTGATAATTGGTAAATGGGGATATAGTATTAAAGATTGGTGTCTTCATCAGGGTGGAAAAGTCAAAGGCATAGATCGATTCCCTGCTCCTTTCCAACCCAAACCAACCCAACCCTTGACATCCTTCACTTCAATTGAAATATCCAGTAGTCAACTTGTCTAGCATTTTGATCCTTCAAGGATCCTGCTGAAGACCAAATTAAAATTATTTGTTCTGTCAGGGGTAGAAATGTCCACTTATTCATTATTGGGCTGCTCCAAACTAATTTTCATTAATATGTTCTCCTTAACATTTTCGTTTCAATTGCCTGGGAAATCTGTAACCCAGCTGCCATCGTCGGTGATGAAGCACCCTTGGCACAAATGGGACGCTAGTCAATTCTCCAACCTGTTGGTAAAATCTATACCTGTGCTCCCCTCTAATATTGAGGCAGCGGACTCTCTTTTTCAGGAGTGGCTGACGCAGGCCGTAGACATCTGTATTCCTGTGAAATGTTGTATGAGGAAAAAACTGAGACCTCCTAATCCTTGGTTTAAAAAATCTTTGGTGGAAGCAAAAAAAGGTTGCAAACAACCGGAACGATCAAGGAGGCGTAACTATGATACTGAAGCTAAAATCATTTATCGGAAATCGATTAAAGCCTATCATAGACTGATCCAGAAAGCAAGAGGGGGCCATATTGCTACCAACATTTTGGAAATTAATAACCCTCCTAAAATGATCTTTTCCTTGCTTAAAAATATGCAACATGCCAACGAAAAAGTTGATTCTTCAACTCCTCTGGCACTCAATGTGAGGGTAAGAATATTTTACCCTCTGGACTACAGGATGAATCAATTACTTATTCCAAACACTTGTCATTCATACTCTGGAACAACTCCAAAAATGTATTCTATGTAGATTGTACAAAAATGTATTTCTTAAAGAATCAAATTTGATAAAAACATAAATTCATTTTAAAACAAAAATTACAAACTAAAAAGACATCAAACAATGTCTGCACATAATAGAAAATGATAAATTACTAAAACACGATGTTGGACGGAAGGAAAAGCTATTACCAGGCAATAACCATATGCCTTTTACAAGTTAACCTGTAACTGACTAATGACATAACATGTAACACTAATTTGTTGCTATGTTAATTGTCCTGTCCCAGATTTAACAATTTGTGTTAACGTTGACGCGTTTCGGTGAGTCTAAATGTTTGCTCCCACCATCTTCAGGACAGATCATAAGTTCCTTCCACTCTGTCTTCAATGTTCGTTCTCTAACAAAAAATATATATACTCTAATTAATTACCTGTACATACCCAAAGACTATATTTTTACTATTTTCTCAAACATTAATCAAGATTGTCTGCTGTGGCTGTGTGCGATGTATAAATCCTGACTGCCCTCTATTTCCCACCATAATTCAGTTAGATATGCTTACCCTATATAAGGTTGTTAGCGAGATTCATTTGCTTGGAGGTATTTTATTGGCTAAAACCTGGACTTCTCGCACTGTGTCCTCTTCACAATAGTTTTGTTAAATTGATAACCACAGGGCTGGAAACAGAAAGATAATGCATAATTAGTACACCCAAGCAAATCTCTCATATAAAGATCAATATTGTACATACTTTTCTAGCGTTTTAATTCTATATATATATGCCTGGATTCCCACCTATTAAAATTACTCCTGTTTATTGTGCACACGGGCCGCCCAATGCTTATCTAAAAAGAATACAGCCATTATTTCCTCTACTTATGAGCATATGTATGGCCCATTGTATTTACACATTATTCGTATGGGCCACATTACCCCTTACCGATATACCTCATACCAAGTGTGCATATGGCCGGCCAGATTCTCGTTAAAAAAGGTTCAGCCATTATTAGCTTTATTTACGAGTATTTGCAAAACCCGTAATTTTTGAGTCCCACCGTCATGTTATTTATCAGACCCCCGGCGTTATACAAATGCTGACTCTAATCAGTTACACTTTCAATAAATGGATTGTATGTCATATGCTTCTCGAGGGATATAATCTGATTGTAATATAGGATGGATTTGACAAATGATTTTTTAAATATTTTAAATGGTGTTTGAGAAAATAGTAAAAATATAGTCTTTGGTTATGTACAGGTAAATAATTAGAGTATATATATTTTTTGTTAGAGAGAGTGGAAGGAACTTATGATCTGTCCTGAAGATGGTGGGCGTAAACATTTAGCCCCGCCGAAACGCGTTGACTCTAACACAAATTGAATTTGGGACAGGACAATTAACATAGCAACAAATTGGTGTTACCTGTTATGTCATTAGTCAGTTACAGGTTAACTTGTAAAAGGCATATGGTTATTGCCTGGTAATAGCTTTTCCTTCCGCCCAACATCGTATTTTAGTAATTTATCATATTCTATTATGTGCAGACATTGTTTGATGTCTTTTTAATATGTAATTTTTGTTTTAAAATGAATTTATGTTTTTATCAAATTTGATTCTTTAAGAAATACATTTTTGTACCATCTACATAGAATGGATGTACGTCATGACAACGCGGGCTTTTACACCGCGCTGCCATTACGACGCATCCATTACAACGCAAGTCGTTACAACGACTTGCGCTGTAGGCGCTGGATTTTGGAATAGTATGATTTACTATTCCAACTGCAGCCTACGCAAAAGTAGGGAAGGTGTTGGAATAGTAAATCTACTATTCCTTAGTATCTATAGCCATCCATCGTAAGTCGTTGTAACGACTTGCGTTGTGATGGCAGCGTCTTAATGGCAGCGCGGTGTAATGCCCGCGTTGTCATGGCTGTCTCCCACATAGAATACATTTTTGGAGTTGTTTCAGAGTATGAATGATGAGTGTTTGGAATAAGTAATTGATTCATCCTGTACTCCAGAGGGTAAAATATTCTTACTGTTACTGTTATTGGTGCTCTGACCCTTCTTGGATCGTATGAGCCCCTCTCCTTGATTTTCAAAGACTCAATGTGAGGCACTTGCAGATGTTTTTGTGTGCAAAGTACAGACCATTTATGACAACCTGCATACGGTCTGCCCCCCTGAAGCCTCCTCGAATATCTCTCTAATGCCCTCGCCGATTGCTAGGCCTAATCCTGTTAAACCAACGTTGTGCTCTTTTCCCCCACTTCCCCTATCTGGAATTGAATCTCTATGCTCTAAAATCAAATCAGGTTCTCCAGCTGACCCTCTGAGACCCGATCAGCTTCGGCAAGTTCTGAACTCTGTTTCCTCCGTAAGCAGGGATATGGTGAATCTATCACTGTCGTCGACATGACTGCCGGCTTCCTGGAAGCACGCAAAAGTTATTCTGCTTTTAAAAAAGCCTTCTCTGTAGTCATCGGACCCGAGTAACTTTCGCCCAATTTCCCAGCTTCCTTTTCTGGCTAAGGTTACTGAGGCATATGTGAACTCAGTACTGGCAGAATTTGTCGAGCACACTAAAACTCTTGACCCCTCTCAAAATAGCTTTCGCCCCCGTCACAGCACCGAATCGGCGTTGTTAGCTGTGACTGAGAACATCCGGTGTAGCCTAGATGTTGGGAACTCTGCAGCCTTAATTCTTTTGGATTTAAGTACCGCGTTCAACACGGTTTCCCATGAGATCCTTCTAGGCTGGTTTAAATCCTTCCTACAAGATAGAACCTTTCAAGTGGTGGCGCTACCGTTCCATTCTCAAACACATGCTATTAAGCATGGGGTTCCTCAGGGCTCTATACTGAGCCCTGCACTTTTTAACATCTATGTGCAGCCCCTAGCCCTGCTGGCAAAAAGCATAGGGTTGTCATTGGTCTCATACGCCGATGACACCCAGATAGTTATTACCTTTTCGAGGAACTGCCAAGATAATCTCATCAAACTCAAAGAGGACTTGGTAGCCATCTCTGACTGGATGGCAGCTAATTGTTTACAGCTGAATGCTGCCAAGTCAGAAATCCTAGTGCTAGGGAGAGACAGCTCCCTCTGGTCAGAACAGTGGTGGCCTGTCAAACTTAAACCCGCACCCCAGCCAAAGAAGGCAGTACAAAATTTGGGCTTTAGGATCGATAGCGAACTTTCATTTAAGGTGCAATCCAAGGCCCTGGCTGGATCCTGATTTGGTCTTTTAAGAGGGTTGAGGGCCCTACTGGGCTATTTTGCACCAAAAGTTTGCCAAACCATCCTGCAGGCTACAATTGTGTCAAGGCTGGACTATGGGAATTCCCTATATTTAGGCGCCAACAAGTCCTGTATTGCTCATCTGCAGAGAATTCAGAAGGCAGCAGCTCGCGCCCTGTTAGCTTTACCCAGATCTTGCTCAGTCTCGCATCTTCTGCTTAAATTGCACTGGCTACCGATAGCAAAAAGAATTAAGTTTAAGTCTCTGTGTGTGGCCCATAAAATATTGACCTGCCAAGGACCACAGATTTTGGCGGATCTGCTGGTCCAATATGTACCGAATCGCCCTATGCGTTCGGCTAATGCGGGCTTGTTCTGTACTCCCCGCTTTTTCAGAGCCAGAGCGGGAGGTCGATCATTTAAAGTTCAGGTAGCGCGCCTCTGGAACTCTCTTCCTACCTCCATCAGAGGACTCCAGAACCACATGGTCTTTCGTAAGGCGTTAAAGACCTGGCTCTTTCCAGCTTAGGCTCTTCTCTTTCCTTTGATGTGTTTCAGCCATGGCTCAGTTAGCACTGGGACGCCCCAACACTGGGGCAGCTATGCGCTTTATAAAATGTTTAAATAAATAAATTTACAAGCCTCTTTTTGGAACGGAATTGTGTGGTGACACTCCTTTATTACTATTATATAATTCGACCGTCTAAAGCATTATCAATGTGCCAAAAGCAACCCAAGAAATGAATGGTCACATACAATGCCTTTCGAAACTGGAAGATGCTCCACAGTTCCACGAACTCATAGGGGTCCTTTATACAATTAATATGGATATGGAAAAAGTAACACCTGTATTTAAACATTGCTGTCATTGTACACACATATCTGGACTCATGATATAAAGACACACACAAACTTACCTTTGCAATGTTTAGGGACAAAATCATAGCTATTTTCTGTCTTTCATTTATGCACAATATTTTTGGAGATTTTTTTAAAAAATTTCAGCACAAAGATTAGCGATTACTTAGACAATCTAATGTATGTCATATCATCTCTCTTCTGTACTAAATCGAACTGATTTATACTTGCTAACGATTGTAGTGCTAGGAGTAATTGTTGTACACGCTACCAAGCCAAGAGAGGTATGGTGCTTTTATGGTGTAAAGTTTAAACTCAGTGATGATTATGGAAACTTCTTCAGTAACCTACAAGATAGTTTCAGGGTGTCCTATTGTATACGTGGAAATCAGGAAAGAAGAACGTCATTGAGGACAGCCAACTAGCATCATTCATCCATGCTGACAACATTCTTCAGGGGATGTGCACTCCACCTGCTTTATTTCCTCTCCACCAGCTTAAAGTGTCCTCACCAGGACAGGAAAGTCCATTAATAAAGTTCGTACTGGTTGATCAAAGTGCGGCTAACTTCGTTCAAAGGCAATAGTATGTAACAGAGAGATAGTGCAATATTGTTGCAGGATAGAGATTGGTGAGTGTTAACAGTTGATAGCAGAGAGGATGCCTATGAAAGTTCTAAATAATTTTGGATTGCCTCCAACACTAAATTCATACGGTATTGAAATTTTTTGTTGAGACTTAAAGGTCTCAGGTGAGGAAGCTTTTTAGAGATTTTCACATTAATGTTACAACAGGGATCTGCAATGAGATAGCTTCTTCTTAATTCTGGTATGATGGATTACGAGTGCCTGCGTTATCACGTGGAAAGACATTTCAAAGGAATTCATAGAAGAGGAAACACATCTACATTTTGTGTTCCAAATCGTGCAGAAACACCAGTGATTAAAGATAACTGTAAAACTTAAGAGAGTAATAAGAATTTTATTTTATTGAAAAAGTAGCAAGCACAAGTTCTTAACATTAAACATTCAACTTGGAATTGAATCAACATTGCTGCTTCACTATGAGCACGGAATCCATTACTGCATCAAAATCTTTTTTGAAGTGTACTTTTTATGAGAAGTCAGCAAATGCGCCCTGCCTTTTCTATGTACATTCCAAACACGATTTAATGGACAGCTTGGGCAGTCTTTAAAGAAACTCAAAGCCCAACATTGTGAAAACTTTCAGATCAACTGGCAAAGATACATGATTAAATTGCTAAGAACCAAGCGTGTCCGTATTTCGTGTAAATGTGTGTGGTGTGTGTGGTATTCTGTGTACTTAGGCATATGTGTGCGCCTTGCGTATCTGGTGTGAGTGTGTGTGTGTTGGTGTGTGTGAGTGTGTGTATGTATGAGTGTGTGATCTGTGAATGCTTTGTGAGTGTGTAAGAGTATGCATGTGAGTAATATGGGTGTGTGTGTGTTTTGAGTGTGTGTCATCGTAAAATGCTCATGTATATGAATATCATTGGCACTCTAAATTAGACACAAGCAAGACCGGTGAGATTTCTTTCTCTTTTTAAGGTCATCACTTTGGTGAGACGTCATCGTTCTACATTATCAATTTGAATCTCATAGAGAAAAGGGTATATTAAAAAAAAAGAATCAGCAAGATTTAATATAAGGAACCTCTAGAGATTTACCAGAAAATAATATTGCCAGGTTAAGTTCTCTGGATACATTGAGGAAGCACTACATCCCTCTTTTTTCAGTAGTATGGGGCCTTCGTGAAGTGGACCCATAAGACACCCACATTGCTACATTTTATGGACGCATGTTCATTGGAGAAAAATATTCCCTTTACAAGTACTCAGGTTTCTCCCTAACGCTGTCAAGGAGGATAGTCCAGCATTTCTATAGGGTACAACTGTGTATATTGAATTTCTAGAACGAACGCACTTTGATAAATCCAGAGAATTGTTAGTAACTCAGGATGTAGTCTCTGTGCACAAATATTCTCTGACTGGACACATTGAAATTGATTGAAATATATGTATACTTCTAGGAGGAAATTATCTGTCTCTATATATTTTATCATCAAAGGCACTTCAAAATCAAATCGAAACCTTTTTTCACCTACAAATGAAATTTTCAGTGTGGGGACAATGGGGCATATTATCAAGAAGGGCGTTAAAATTATCGCCGCTTTAGCGGCAGGAAACTGCTGCTAAAGCGGCGATGTCCTTGAGAATTCCCATAGAAGCCCATGTTCACACCAGAACATGGGCTTCTATGGGAATTCACAAAGGTATATTATCAAGCCCATTACCGCTTTAGCGGCAGTTTCCTGCCGCTAAAGCGGCGATAATTTTAATGCCCTTCTTGATAATATGCTCCACTGTTCGCCTCACCCCGTCAACCTGTATGTGGATTAGTGCAAGGCTAAATGTAGGTTTTTTTCAAGATAGGACCTCATTTCATGACCCTTTAGAAATATCCCGGACTCAATATACCAACGCAGTACAAAAGGGGGTGGTGATGGACGGAGCATCTGATCCAATCAAACACTCACACCCAGTCAACAGATCTGGGTTTAATCCATCACCGATCTTTAGCCCACTCTGCCACCCCAGTTCAGACATGGCCATATGCAAATCAGTCTGACCCTGTGCCTCATGGGAACAGTCCAGCCCGAACTGCCAAGCCATGCCTTCCCTGGACCAGAAACAAGCTTCCTAGGACCGGTTTCTGGCATTACAGCCGTCTTCAGCCAAGCTTGCTTGAATCTAGTGGCAAAGTGAGCAAAGGACTCACGTCTGAGCATACCCTGCCAATGTATGGCGAACAAAGCAGTACAAAAGGGGGTGGTGATGGACGGAGCATCTGAACCAATCAAACACTCACACCCAGTCAACAGATTTGGGTTTAATCCATCACCGTACTTTAGCCCACTCTGCCACCCCAGTTCAGACATGGCCATATGCAAATCAGTCTGACCCTTTGCCTCATGGGAACAGTCCAGCCCGAACTGCCAAGCCATGCCTTCCCTGGACCAGAAACAAGCTTCCTAGGACCGTTTTCTGGCATTACAGCCGTCTTCAGCCAGGCTTGCTTGAATCCAGTGGCAAAGTGAGCAAGGGACTCACGTCTGAGCATACCCTACCAACGTATGGCGAACAAAGCAGTACAAAAGGGGGTGGTGATGGACGGAGCATCTGAACCAATCAAACACTCCCACCCAGTCAACATATCTGGGTTTAATCCATCACCGTTCTTTAGCCCACTCTGCCACCCCAGTTCAGACATGGCCATATGCAAATCAGTCTGACCCTGTGCCTCATGGGAACAGTCCAGCCCGAACTGCCAAGCCATGCCTTCCCTGAACCAGAAACAAGCTTCCTAGGACCGGTTTCTGGCATTACAGCCGTCTTCAGCCAGGCTTGCTTGAATCCAGTGGCAAAGTGAGCAAGGGACTCACGTCTGAGCATACCCTGCCAACGTATGGCGAACAAAGCAGTACAAAAGGGGGTGGTGATGGACGGAGCATCTGAACCAATCAAACACTCACACCCAGTCAACAGATCTGGGTTTAATCCATCATCATTCTTTAGCCCCCTCTGCCACCCCAGTTCAGACATGGCCATATGCAAATCAGTCTGACCCTGTGCCTCATGGGAACAGTCCAGCCCGAACTGCCAAGCCATGCCTTCCCTGGACCAGAAACAAGCTTCCTAGGACCCGTTTCTGGCATTACAGCCGTCTTCAGCCAGGCTTGTTTGAATCCAGTGGCAAAGTGAGCAAGGGACTCACGTCTGAGCATACCCTGCCAACGTATGGCGAACAAAGCAGTACAAAAGGGGGTGGTGATGGACGGAGCATCTGAACCTATCAAACACTCACACCCAGTCAACAGAATTGGGTTTAATCCATCACCGTTCTTTAGCCCATTCTGCCACCTAAGTTCAGACATGGCCATATGCAAATCAGTCTGACCCTTTGCCTCATGGGAACAGTCCAGCCCGAACTGCCAAGCCATGCCTTCCCTGGACCAGAAACAAACTTCCTAGGACCGTTTTCTGGCATTACAGCCGTCTTCAGCCAGGCTTGCTTGAATCCAGTGGCAAAGTGAGCAAGGGACTCACGTCTGAGCATACCCTGCCAACGTATGGCGAACAAAGCAGTACAAAAGGGGGTGGTGATGGACGGAGCATCTGAACCTATCAAACACTCACACCCAGTCAACAGAATTGGGTTTAATCCATCACCGTTCTTTATCCCACTCTGCCACCTAAGTTCAGACATGGCCATATGCAAATCAGTCTGACCCTTTGCCTCATGGGAACAGTCCAGCCCGAACTGCCAAGCCATGCCTTCCCTGGACCAGAAACAAGCTTCCTAGGACCGGTTTCTGGCATTACAGCCATCTTCAGCCAGGCTTGCTTGAATCCAGTGGCAAAGTGAGCAAAGGACTCACGTCTGAGCATACCCTGCCAACGTATGGCGAACAAAGCAGTACAAAAGGGGGTGGTGATGGATGGAGCATCTGAACCAATCAAACACTCCCACCCAGTCAACATATCTAGGTTTAATCACTCACCGTTCTTTAGCCCACTCTGCCACCCCAGTTCAGACATGGCCATATGCAAATCAGTCTGACCCTGTGCCTCATGGGAACAGTCCAGCCCGAACTGCCAAGCCATGCCTTCCCTTGACCAGATACAAGCTTCCTAGGACCGGTTTCTGGCATTACAGCCGTCTTCAGCCAGGCTTGCTTGAATCCAGTGGCAAAGTGAGCAAGGGACTCACGTCTGAGCATACCCTGCCAACGTATGGCGAACAAAGCAGTACAAAAGGGGATGGTGATGGACGGAGCATCTGAACCAATCAAACACTCACACTCAGTCAACAGATCTGGGTTTAATCCATCACCGTTCTTTAGCCCACTCTGCCACACCAGTTCAGACATGGCCATATGCAAATCAGTCTGACCCTGTGCCTCATGGGAACAGTTCAGCCCGAACTGCCAAGCCATGCCTTCCCTGGACCAGAAACAAGCTTCCTAGGACCGGTTTCTGGCATTACAGCCGTCTTCAGCCAGGCTTACTTGAATCTAGTGGCAAAGTGAGCAAGGGACTCACGTCTGAGCATACCCTGCCAACGTATGGCGAACAAAGCAGTACAAAAGGGGGTGGTGATGGACGGAGCATCTGAAGCAATCAAACACTCACACCCAGTCAACATATCTGGGTTTAATCCATCACCGTTCTTTAGCCTACTCTTCCACCCCAGTTCAGACATGGCCATATGCAAATCAGTCTGACCCTGTGCCTCATGGGAACAGTCCAGCCCGAACTGCCAAGCCATGCCTTTCCCTGGACCAGAAACAAGCTGCCTAGGACCGGTTTCTGGCATTACAGCCGTCTTCAGCCAGGCTTGCTTGAATCCAGTGGCAAAGTGAGCAAGAGACTCACGTCTGAGCATACCCTGCCAACGTATGGCGAACAAAGCAGTACAAAAGGGGGTGGTGATGGACGGAGCATCTGAAGCAATCAAACACTCACACCCAGTCAACAGATCTGGGTTTAATCCATCACCGTTTTTTAGCCCACTCTGCCACCCCAGTTCAGACATGGCCATATGCAAATCAGTCTGACCCTGTGCCTCATGGGAACAGTCCAGCCCGAACTGCCAAGCCATGCCTTCCCTGGACCAGAAACAAGCTTCCTAGAACCAGTTTCTGGCATTACAGCCGTCTTCAGCCAGGCTTGCTTGAATCCAGTGGCAAAGTGAGCAAGGGACTCACGTCTGAGCATACCCTGCCAACGTATGGCGAACAAAGCAGTACTAAAGGGGGTGGTGTTGGACGGAGCATCTGAACCAATCAAACACTCACACCCAGTCAACAGATCTGGGTTTAATCCATCACCGTTCTTTAGCCCACTCTGCCACCCTAGTTGAGACATAGCCATATGCAAATCAGTCTGACCCTGTGCCTCATGGGAACAGTCCAGCCCGAACTGCCAAGCCATGCCTTCCCTTGACCAGAAACAAGCTTCCTAGGACCGGTTTCTGGCATTACAGCCGTCTTCAGCCAGGCTTGCTTGAATCCAGTGGCAAAGTGAGCAAGAGACTCACGTCTGAGCATACCCTGCCAGCGTTTGGCGAACAAAGCAGTACAAAAGGGGGTGGTGATGGACGGAGCATCTGAACCAATTAAACACTCACACCCTGTCAACAGATCTGGGTTTAATTCATCAACGTTCTTTAGCCCCCTCTGCCACCCCAGTTCAGACATGGCCATATGCAAATCAGTCTGACCCTGTGCCTCATGGGAACAGTCCAGCCCAAACTGCCAAGCCATGCCTTCCCTGGACCAGAAACAAGCTTCCTAGGACCCATTTCTGGCATTACAGCCGTCTTCAGCCAGGCTTGTTTGAATCCAGTGGCAAAGTGAGCAAGGGACTCACGTCTGAGCATACCCTGCCAACGTATGGCGAACAAAGCAGTACAAAAGGGGGTGGTGATGGACGGAGCATCTGAACCTATCAAACACTCACACCCAGTCAACAGAATTGGGTTTAATCCATCACCGTTCTTTAGCCCATTCTGCCACCTAAGTTCAGACATGGCCATATGCAAATCAGTCTGACCCTTTGCCTCATGGGAACAGTCCAGCCCGAACTGCCAAGCCATGCCTTCCCTGGACCAGAAACAAGCTTCCTAGGACCGTTTTCTGGCATTACAGCCGTCTTCAGCCAGGCTTGCTTGAATCCAGTGGCAAAGTGAGCAAGGGACTCACGTCTGAGCATACCCTGCCAACGTATGGCGAACAAAGCAGTACAAAAGGGGGTGGTTATGGACGGTGCATCTGAACCAATCAAACACTCCCACCAAGTCAACAGATCTGGGTTTAATCCATCACCATTCTTTAGCCCACTCTGCCACCCCAGTTCAGACATGGCCATATGCAAATCAGTCTGACCCTGTGCCTCATGGGAACAGTCCAGCCCGAACTGCCAAGCCATGCCTTCCCTGGATCAGAAACAAGCTTCCTAGGACCCGTTTCTGGCATTACAGCCGTCTTCAGCCAGGCTTATTTGAATCCAAAGGCAAAGTGAGCAAGGGACTCACGTCTGAGCATACCCTGCCAACGTATGGCGAACAAAGCAGTACAAAAGGGGGCGGTGATGGACGGAGCATCTGAACCTATCAAACACTCACACCCAGTCAACAGAATTGGGTTTAATCCATCACCGTTCTTTAGCCCACTCTGCCACCTAAGTTCAGACATGGCCATATGCAAATCAGTCTGACCCTTTGCCTCATGGGAACAGTCCAGCCCGAACTGCCAAGCCATGCCTTCCCTGGACCAGAAACAAGCTTCCTAGGACCGGTTTGTGGCATTACAGCCATCTTCAGCCAGGCTTGCTTGAATCCAGTGGCAAAGTGAGCAAGGGACTCACGTCTGAGCATACCCTGCCAACGTATGGCGAACAAAGCAGTACAAAAGGGGGTGGTGATGGATGGAGCATCTGAACCAATCAAACACTCCCACCCAGTCAACATATCTAGGTTTAATCACTCACCGTTCTTTAGCCCACTCTGCCACCCCAGTTCAGACATGGCCATATGCAAATCAGTCTGACCCTGTGCCTCATGTGAACAGTCCAGCCCGAACTGCCAAGCCATGCCTTCCCTGGACCAGAAACAAGCTGCCTAGGACCGGTTTCTGGAATTACAGCCGTCTTCAGCCAGGCTTGCTTGAATCCAGTGACAAAGTGAGCAAGAGACTCACGTCTGAGCATACCCTGCCAACGTATGGCGAACAAAGCAGTACAAAAGGGGGTGGTGATGGACGGAGCATCTGAAGCAATCAAACACTCACACCCAGTCAACAGATCTGGGTTTAATCCATCACCGTTCTTTAGCCCACTCTGCCACCCCAGTTCAGACATGGCCATATGCAAATCAGTCTGACCCTGTGCCTAATGGGAACAGTCCAGCCCGAACTGCCAAGCCATGCCTTCCCTGGACCAGAAACAAGCTTCCTAGAACCAGTTTCTGGCATTACAGCCGTCTTCAGCCAGGCTTGCTTGAATCCAGTGGCAAGGTGAGCAAGGGACTCACGTCTGAGCATACCCTGCCAACGTATGGCGAACAAAGCAGTACTAAAGGGGGTAGTGTTGGACGGAGCATCTGAACCAATCAAACACTCACACCCAGTCAACAGATCTGGGTTTAATCCATCACCGTTCTTTAGCCCACTCTGCCACCCTAGTTGAGACATGGCCATATGCAAATCAGTCTGACCCTGTGCCTCATGGGAACAGTCCAGCCCGAACTGCCAAGCCATGCCTTCCCTTGACCAGAAACAAGCTTCCTAGGACCGGTTTCTGGCATTACAGCCGTCTTCAGCCAGGCTTGCTTGAATCCAGTTGCAAAGTGAGCAAGAGACTCACGTCTGAGCATACCCTGCCAGCGTTTGGCGAACAAAGCAGTACTAAAGGGGGTGGTGATGGACGGAGCATCTGAACCAATTAAACACTCACACCCTGTCAACAGATCTGGGTTTAATCCATCAACGTTCTTTAGCCCACTCTGCCACCCCAGTTCAGACATGGCCATATGCAAATCAGTCTGACCCTGTGCCTCATGGGAACAGTCCAGCCCGAACTGCCAAGCCATGCCTTCCCTAGACCAGAAACAAGCTTCCTAGGGCCGGTTTCTGGCATTACAGCCGTCTTCAGCCAGGCTTGCTTGAATCCAGTGGCAAAGTGAGCAAGGGACTCACGTCTGAGCATACCCTGCCAACGTGTTGCGAACAAAGCAGTACAAAAGGGGGTGGTGATGGACGGAGCATCTGAACCAATCAAACACTCACACCCAGTCAACAGATCTGGGTTTAATCCATCACAGTTCTTTAGCCCACTCTGCCACCCCAGTTCAGACATGGCCATATGCAAATCAGTCTGAACCTGTGCCTCATGGGAACAGTCCAGCTCGAACTGCCAAGCCATGCCTTCCCTGGACCAGAAACAAGCTTCCTAGGACCGGTTTGTGGCATTACAGCCGTCTTCAGCCAGGCTTGCTTGAATCCAGTGGCAAAGTGAGCAAGGGACTCACGTATGAGCATACCCTGCCAACGTATGCGAACAAAGCAGTGCAAAAGGGGGTGGTGATGGACGGAGCATCTGAACCAATCAAACACTCACACCCAGTCAACAGATCTGGGTTTAATCCATCACCATTCTTTAGCCACCTCTGCCACCCCAGTTCAGACATGGCCATATGCAAATCAGTCTGACCCTGTGCCTCATGGGAACAGTCCAGCCCGAACTGCCAAGCCATGCCTTCCCTGGACCAGAAACAAGCTTCCTAGGACCGGTTTCTGGCATTACAGCCGCCTTCAGCCAGGCTTGCTTGAATCAAGTGGCAAAGTGAGCAAGGGACTCATGTCTGAGCATACCCTGCCAACGAATGGCGAACAAAGCAGTACAAAAGGGGGTGGTGATGGACGGAGCAGCTGAACCAATCAAACACTCACACCCAGTCAACAGATCTGGGTTTAATCCATCACCGTTCTTTAGCCCACTCTGCCACCCCAGTTCAGACATGGCCATATGCAAATCAGTCTGAACCTGTGCCTCATGGGAACAGTCCAGCTCGAACTGCCAAGCCATGCCTTCCCTGGACCAGAAACAAGCTTCCTAGGATCGGTTTCTGGCATTACAGCCGTCTTCAGCCAGGCTTGCTTGAATCAAGTGGCAAAGTGAGCAAGGGACTCACGTCTGAGCATACTCTGCCAACGAATGGCGAACAAAGCAGTACAAAAGTGGGTGGTGATGGACGGAGCATCTGAACCAATCAAACACTCACACCCAGTCAACAGATCTGGGTTTAATCCATCATCGTTCTTTAGCCCACTCTGCCACCCCAGTTCAGACATGGCCATATGCAAATCAGTCTGACCCTGCGCCTCATGGGAACAGTCCAGCCCGAACTGCCAAGCCATGCCTTCCCTGGACCAGAAACAAGCTTCCTAGGACCCGTTTCTGGCATTACAGCCGTCTTCAGCCAGGCTTGTTTGAATCCAGTGGCAAAGTGAGCAAGGGACTCACGTCTAAGCATACCCTGCCAACGTATGGCGAACAAAGCAGTACAAAAGCGGGTGGTGATGGACGGAGCATCTGAACCTATCAAACACTCACACCCAGTTAACAGAATTGGGTTTAATCCATCACCGTTCTTTAGCCCATTCTGCCACCTAAGTTCAGACATGGCCATATGCAAATCAGTTTGACCCTTTGCCTCATGGGAACAGTCCAGCCCGAACTGCCAAGCCATGCCTTCCCTGGACCAGAATCAAGCTTCCTAGGACCGGTTTCTGGCATTACAGCCGTTCTCAGCCAGGCTTGCTTGAATCCAGTGGCAAAGTGAGCAAGGGACTCACGTCTGAGCATACCCTGCCAACGTATGGCGAACAAAGCAGTACAAAAGGGGGTGGTGATGGACGGAGCATCTGAACCAATCAAACACTCCCACCCAGTCAACAGACCTGGGTTTAATCCATCACCATTCTTTAGCCCACTCTGCCACCCCAGTTCAGACATGGCCATATGCAAATCAGTCTGACCCTGTGCCTCGTGGGAACAGTCCAGCACGAACTGCCAAGCCATGCCTTCCCTGGACCAGAAACAAGCTTCTTAGAACCAGTTTCTGGCATTACAGCCGTCTTCAGCCAGGCTTGCTTGAATCCAGTGGCAAAGTGAGCAAGAGACTCACGTCTGAGCATACCCTGCCAGCGTTTGGCGAACAAAGCAGTACAAAAGGGGGTGGTGATGGACGGAGCATCTGAACCAATTAAACACTCACACCCTGTCAACAGATCTGGGTTTAATCCATCAACGTTCTTTAGCCCACTCTGCCACCCCAGTTCAGACATGGCCATATGCAAATCAGTCTGACCCTGTGCCTCATGGGAACAGTCCAGCCCGAACTGCCAAGCCATGCCTTCCCTAGACCAGAAACAAGCTTCCTAGGGCCGGTTTCTGGCATTACAGCCGTCTTCAGCCAGGCTTGCTTGAATCCAGTGGCAAAGTGAGCAAGGGACTCACGTCTGAGCATACCCTGCCAACGTGTTGCGAACAAAGCAGTACAAAAGGGGGTGGTGATGGACGGAGCATCTGAACCAATCAAACACTCACACCCAGTCAACAGATCTGGGTTTAATCCATCACCGTTCTTTAGCCCACTCTGCCACCCCAGTTCAGACATGGCCATATGCAAATCAGTCTGAACCTGTGCCTCATGGGAACAGTCCAGCTCGAACTGCCAAGCCATGCCTTCCCTGGACCAGAAACAAGCTTCCTAGGACCGGTTTGTGGCATTACAGCCGTCTTCAGCCAGGCTTGCTTGAATCCAGTGGCAAAGTGAGCAAGGGACTCACGTATGAGCATACCCTGCCAACGTATGCGAACAAAGCAGTGCAAAAGGGGGTGGTGATGGACGGAGCATCTGAACCAATCAAACACTCACACCCAGTCAACAGATCTGGGTTTAATCCATCACCATTCTTTAGCCACCTCTGCCACCCCAGTTCAGACATGGCCATATGCAAATCAGTCTGACCCTGTGCCTCATGGGAACAGTCCAGCCCGAACTGCCAAGCCATGCCTTCCCTGGACCAGAAACAAGCTTCCTAGGACCGGTTTCTGGCATTACAGCCGCCTTCAGCCAGGCTTGCTTGAATCAAGTGGCAAAGTGAGCAAGGGACTCATGTCTGAGCATACCCTGCCAACGAATGGCGAACAAAGCAGTACAAAAGGGGGTGGTGATGGACGGAGCATCTGAACCAATCAAACACTCACACCCAGTCAACAGATCTGGGTTTAATCCATCATCGTTCTTTAGCCCACTCTGCCACCCCAGTTCAGACATGGCCATATGCAAATCAGTCTGACCCTGTGCCTCATGGGAACAGTCCAGCCCGAACTGCCAAGCCATGCCTTCCCTGGACCAGAAACAAGCTTCCTAGGACCCGTTTCTGGCATTACAGCCGTCTTCAGCCAGGCTTGTTTGAATCCAGTGGCAAAGTGAGCAAGGGACTCACGTCTAAGCATACCCTGCCAACGTATGGCGAACAAAGCAGTACAAAAGGGGGTGGTGATGGACGGAGCATCTGAACCTATCAAACACTCACACCCAGTTAACAGAATTGGGTTTAATCCATCACCGTTCTTTAGCCCATTCTGCCACCTAAGTTCAGACATGGCCATATGCAAATCAGTTTGACCCTTTGCCTCATGGGAACAGTCCAGCCCGAACTGCCAAGCCATGCCTTCCCTGGACCAGAATCAAGCTTCCTAGGACCGGTTTCTGGCATTACAGCCGTTCTCAGCCAGGCTTGCTTGAATCCAGTGGCAAAGTGAGCAAGGGACTCACGTCTGAGCATACCCTGCCAACGTATGGCGAACAAAGCAGTACAAAAGGGGGTGGTGATGGACGGAGCATCTGAACCAATCAAACACTCCCACCCAGTCAACAGACCTGGGTTTAATCCATCACCATTCTTTAGCCCACTCTGCCACCCCAGTTCAGACATGGCCATATGCAAATCAGTCTGACCCTGTGCCTCATGGGAACAGTCCAGCACGAACTGCCAAGCCATGCCTTCCCTGGACCAGAAACAAGCTTCCTAGGACCCGTTTCTGGCATTACAGCCGTCTTCAGCCAGGCTTATTTGAATCCAAAGGCAAAGTGAGCAAGGGACTCACGTCTGAGCATACCCTGCCAACGTATGGCGAACAAAGCAGTACAAAAGGGGGTGGTGATGGACGGAGCATCTGAACCTATCAAACACTCACACCCAGTCAACAGAATTGGGTTTAATCCATCACCGTTCTTTAGCCCACTCTGCCACCTAAGTTCAGACATGGCCATATGCAAATCAGTCTGACCCTTTGCCTCATGGGAACAGTCCAGCCCGAACTGCCAAGCCATGCCTTCCCTGGACCAGAAACAAGCTTCCTAGGACCGGTTTCTGGCATTACAGCCGTCTTCAGCCAGGCTTGCTTGAATTCAGTGGCAAAGTGAGCAAGGGACTCACGTCTGAGCATACCCTGCCAACGTATGGCGAACAAAGCAGTACAAAAGGGGGTGGTGATGGACAGAGCATCTGAACCAATCAAACACTCCCACCCAGTCAACAGATCTGGGTTTAATCCATCACCATTCTTTAGCCCACTCTGCCACCCCAGTTCAGACATGGCCATATGCAAATCAGTCTGACCCTGTGCCTCATGGAAACAGTCCAGCCCGAACTGCCAAGCCATGCCTTCCCTGGACCAGAAACAAGCTTCCTAGGACTGGTTTCTGGCATTACAGCCGTCTTCAGCAAGGATTGCTTGAATCCAGTGGCAAAGTGAGCAAGGGACTCACGTCTGAGCATACCCTGCCAACGTATGGCGAACAAAGCAGTACAAAAGGGGGTGGTGATGGACGGAGCATCTGAACCAATCAAACACTCCCACCCAGTCAACATATCTGGGTTTAATCACTCACCGTTCTTTAGCCCACTCTGCCACCCCAGTTCAGACATGGCCATATGCAAATCAGTCTGACCTTGTGCCTCATGGGAACAGTCCAGCCCGAACTGCCAAGCCATGCCTTCCCTGGACCAGATACAAGCTTCCTAGGACTGGTTTCTGGCATTACAGCCGTCTTCAGCCAGGCTTGCTTGAATCCAGTGGCAAAGTGAGCAAGGGACTCACGTCTGAGCATACCCTGCCAACGTATGGCGAACAAAGCAGTACAAAAGGGGATGGTGATGGACGGAGCATCTGAACCAATCAAACACTCACACTCAGTCAACAGATCTGGGTTTAATCCATTACCGTTCTTTAGCCCACTCTGCCACACCAGTTCAGACATGGCCATATGCAAATCAGTCTGACCCTGTGCCTCATGGGAACAGTTCAGCCCGAACTGCCAAGCCATGCCTTCCCTGGACCAGAAACAAGCTTCCTAGAACCGGTTTCTGGCATTACAGCCGTCTTCAGCCAGGCTTACTTGAATCTAGTGGCAAAGTGAGCAAGGGACTCACGTCTGAGCATACCCTGCCAACGTATGGCGAACAAAGCAGTACAAAAGGGGGTGGTGATGGACGGGGCATCTGAACCAATCAAACACTCACACCCAGTCAACAGATCTGGGTTTAATCCATCACCGTTCTTTAGCCCACTCTGCCACCCCAGTTCAGGTTTTCAGGTTTTAATGTCTTTATTTCGATGATAAAATCATAAAAGACAGTTTTGACAAAACATTTAAAAACAGTTTCAAAATCTCCACATTTTACGAAATCTTATAAAAGGTAGTTTTTTCTAAGTTTTAACAACAAATATACAATAGATCTAAAATCCACAGTTAAAAAGTTATTAAACCATTGTTGAAGAGAAACAAGACATTAAATATGACAAATCTTAAAAAAAAAAAAAAAATTATAATTTAGATTAGCATTTGCTACCAAGCACTATACAGTTTACACATTTTTTTTAATCATGTGGCAATTAAATTCCTTCTGGCTCTGATTGCCCATGCCCAACCTAAATATTTGGCCAAGCATATCACGGTAAAATCAGATGTGTTTGTTTTTAAAGCCCATATTGCGTCCGAGGATTTTTTACAATGCATGCGTTTGAAGATGGGTTTTAGCCATTTTAAACGAGGTTCACTATATTGGGGACAGGCGAACAAGAAATGGCCCTCGGTTTCCTTGCATCCGGGGCAACGACTGCAAAGATTAGTAGAGTTATTGCCCCAAGATGAAGTAAAGGAATTAAGGGGTAGTGAGCCCACCCGAAATTGATGGTACAATTTTTTGTCCATTGGCCTGGAGATAAGATCCCAGTATGTCTCACGGGCCGGATCCAATTTAAAGCTTAAAAAACGCCCCGTCAGATTTTCAGAACTAGAGGCGTGTACCAGAGAAAGGCGAGTTGAGGCCCAAAATAAACCCTTAAATTCCTTTTTCGAGGGGAAGTTGTTAGTGCCCGGCGAGACCCACAGATGACTCAGACCCATGTCACACAGGCTCTTTTTCACCGAGCGAAGCCAGGGGATTCGCTCAGAACCCCCAATAGCCTTCACCTCGGTTAGCTCCTTTGCAAAAAGGGCCAAATCCTCCGAGGTCCATAAGCGCCTCCAAGTGGACACTACTCTGTATCTTGCCATGTCCGTTATTGGAAGGCAACCCATGTCATGGCAAAGAGGGATCTGTGGAGTTGATTGGGGCAGCCCCACCAGGTTGCGAAGAAACCTACACTGAATTCTGTACAAACTCGAGAGGTCCATGAAGCCCCATAACTCTGCTCCATAGAGTGTCGCAGCATTAATTTTAACGTCATAGATTTGTAAGGCGGGGGCAACCCTTTTAGTGATGGATTTCTTTTGCTCACGCAAGAGACAACCGGTCAGTTGGGCCAGTTTTAACTGTTGGGTCTCTATTTGTGGTTTCCAGGACAGTCGGCAATCCAGAGTGACCCCCAGGTACGTCATCATGTCAACTTGTTCCAGGTTAACCCTGTTTAGTTGTACACTACTGCGTATTGGTTTTTTCCTGGAGAAAACCATAAACTTAGTTTTCCCCACATTTATCTGAAGGTCATTTTGATTGCAATATTCCTCAAAGTGATTTAGAGCCCTCTGTAAACCACCCCTCGTCTTTGATAAGAGGAGGGTGTCGTCAGCAAAGATCAACATTGGGAATTTAGTCCCCGCCAGGGACGGTGCATCAGTGTTGCTAGACCCAAAGAATTTCACTACCTGATCTATAAAGAGTAGGAATAGGGTGGGAGCGAGAACGCACCCCTGGCGGACTCCTCGTGAAACTGGAAATGAGTCCGTGAATTGCCCTTGTGCCCCCCATCTTACCCTAGCAAAGTTGTCTTCGTGTAATCTAATGATCATTTCCACTAATTCCCCCGGCATTCCCAGGTCCCTTAATACCTGCCATAATTTTCCCCTCGGCACCAAATCAAATGCTGATTTCAGATCTATGAAAGCAGCGAAGATGGTGCCACCGCCAAGTATGACTACCTTCCAAAAGATCATACAGAACCTCAAGACCTGGTCAATGGTACTTGTACCAGATCTAAAGCCCGCCTGTAATGGGGACAGTATTCCTTCGAGTTCCATCCACCCGTGAACCCTCGCCAAAATCATACGAGCAAAAACTTTCTGGAAGCAGTCAATTAAGCTAATCGGGCGATAATTCCCTGGGTTAGATCTATCTCCCTTTTTATGTATGGGGAGGATCTCCGCCCCCTTCCATGTCTTAGGGATGCGGGCACCTCTCGCTATGGTGTTAGCTATGCTTGTTAAATAGGGTACCCATAGGCCTATATTGGCTTTGAATAGGTCTGCTGGGATTTGATCCAACCCAGGTGCTTTCCCCCTCTTTGTTAACCCTAATGCAAGCTCCGTTTCTGCTTCAGTAAAAGACATGGTCGTATTGCCAGAGGGTATTGCCGGCAGTAGGGTCGATCTGGACATGGGATCAACAACTACTGGGCAGAATTGGGTGGAATAATGTTTTATCCAATCTTCCGGGGAAACATGGTTGGACGGAGTACGGAACTCACCATCCTTTCCACATTTAACAATATCCCAGAATTTAATCTGGTTATTAGATTTACTAGTGTCCAGAAGGTCTGCCCAAAAATCATCTTCCCATTCCTTCTTTGCCTCCCATTGAACTCTTTTATACCTTTGCCTGGCAACTTTTACTGCGCTCAAGTCTCTAGATTTAACTTTCTCTATAAGATAGCTATGGGCCTCTCTGCACTCTCTGTTATACCATTTAGCTCTTGGTGCATTCAGGTGCCCAGTGTTAGACTTACATGGTTTTGATAGGATAATTTTAAGCTCGGAGAAACATTTATCATGTATGCCCATCATTTTATCAAATTCGCCCTGGCCCCTCTCAACAACAACAGACCTCAGATTATTTAGAGCATTCATCACCACGTTTTCAATGTTGGCCTGTATCGTTACATTGTTTGATATAATTGACCATTTCAGTCTCCTCCGGTCATTTGATATGGTTACAACCCCATGCCCCCTCGGATCTGGTTCCCCTAATCTTATCAGGTCATACATTTTGAATTTCAGGGACAAGGGGTTATGGTCACTTTCTGGGCGCATTACAATTTCCATATCATCAATTACGCTCCAATATTCTATTTTTATAAAGATGTAATCAATACGACTCTTCCTCACACCATTGTCAAAAGTGGAGTTGGCTCCAATGTCTGATTTGGTGCGACCGTTCACGGCCCTTAATCCCCAAGTGAGGCAAAAAGCTGTCCAATTCAGAGCAGCCTCCGTTGCTTTAACTGGAATTTTATTGGAAAGTTCAGGGATTTTCCACGTGGCATCTTCTTCAAACCCCCAATTATCCTCCGGCAGATACAATGGCTCAATTGTGCAGTTGATGTCACCTGCTAACATAATGAATGTGCCTTTATTCCAGCCCGTTAGTAAAGTGTCTAGGGCACCTATCAACTTGGGGCATCGTCCGCCAGGGAGACCTCTAGAATATATGTTGATAATGAGCATATCCTGCCCCCCTGCTTTGCTCAACCTTATAGCCAGTATATCAGGGTTATCAACATACAATTCAGAAACTGAGAAACACCAGGCCTGTTTTACCCATATGGTTAGTCCTCCTGACGCACGCCCTTTTATACCTTTAATTGCTGGTTTAAAAAAGTTTATAAATCCAGCCATGTAAAACGGAGCTGTAGCCCAAGTTTCCTGCAAAAGCACAACCTCGTATTTGCCTATGAACTCCAACCAGTCCTCAGATACCAAGCGGGTCTTGGCTCCAGCAACATTCCAGGACACCATATGTGAAGTTAATAAATCTATCTCTGCGTGGTTGTTGCTGACAGAGAGAGGGGATTGGAGACTCGGTAGGCAGGCATCTGTTAATCTGATTTCATCTATGTTGGAATTGGCAGCATTTACCCCCCCAAGCCCCCTCTGCATTCTGATTTTATTATGGGGCAAGGACAGCTGTTCCTTTGCTGGATCTGAGGTAGGGGTGAATGAAATGTGCACACCTTCACCTTCCACTATAGCTAAGTTTGGTGACTGGGTCGGTGCACATAGTCAGTCAACCCATTCTAGGTCTGACAGTGCCTCAAAATGGTTATAGAGGGGAGGGTAAAATGGAGAGTGGTGAGTTGTGGGCTCTCGGTGCCTCCCCCCTTTGACTTTCCATTGGTTTGGGCCCATATGATTATTTGAAAATGTGTGGGGGTAGAAGTAACCAAGGTGTAAGGTCTGGACATCACCCAAGCGAGCAAATCTAGGTTTCCTTTGGATTCTATCCACTACCCAGGGGTCTCTGAATGAAATTAAAATACAGTCCCCTTCCAGATCTTTTTCGCCCTTCCCTACCCAATCCACTCTCCTTACATAGAGGACTTCGGTAGGGGATGACGGAGGGAGTGGGCGATGTTTGTTCAACCAGAATAAGACCTTATTCCGCAAGTCCCCTTGAGATTCTTTAGTACCCTCTCTTAGGGGGGCCACTCCTGTTAGTACGATGGTATATTGTGACGCTTCCGGAGGTAGGTTAACCCTAGGAGGATGTCGTGTATTTCTATTATATGTCCTCTTGTTTCTGTCTGGATAAGGGGTTTTACTGTCCCTACCCATTGTAGGTGTATGTGCTGGGGTGTTATTTGGTTGATTTGATACACCATTCGCTAGATGTTTTTTCCCCTGAGCGTTATTAGCTGCCACTAGATGTTTAGCCTTGGGTGTATCTTTAGTATGGACTCGGCTCACAATAGTCGATGTGGCAGATGTTGTATTTGCCCCTGTTAATGGTTTCTTATTTATATTAGTAGTTGGTGTCCCTGCGGGGATGGTTGTAGTCATCCCCCCTTTTTGGTTAGCTCCCCCTGTGGGATTAGGGCCCCTTGACTTGATGCCGGAGGCTGTTAGATTTTGCAAGAAGTCCATATTAATATTAACCGCTGCTTCCAGGACATCTATTTTAGCGGACATAATCTTGGTACTTTCTAAGACCGGAAGCAATAGAGTTTTAAACATTGCTTCCATCTTTGCCAACAAGACGTCGTCACTGCTAAGACATGTTGGACAAGGGTTAGAAGACCCGGAATGGGCCAATGATGGACAGTACACTATTGGGGGTGCTTGGGTAGTCTGGGGATGAGAGGAACTGTTAACATGATCTATTTTGAGTTGTTTTTGTACCTTGTCTTCCTGTGGGCTTGAAACATGTTTTCTTTTTCGTGAAACCTGGTTGGTGATTGATGATAGCTGAACGGGAGTACTGGGTACGGTAGGAACGTTTGATTGTGAGGTTCCAAGCGAGCTACACTTGTCGTCCTCAATAAATTGGCTATCCACCTCTATACTAGTCAGGTTATTATCGGAGTTCATTTCCATGATTTCATTAGTCGTGGGTGTTATGGCTTCGACCCCATCCACATGAACTATTACATCGGAGTCTGATGTAGAAATACAGTTAAATGCTGCATTGGTTAGGGGGCTTTTAACACGGGCCAAGGCACCTATTGAGGAGCGTTTCCCAGTGACTAGGTCCAGGGACAATCTGTGCTCAACCAGTTCAATTTCTTTTTCTAATATTCCTGAGGCTCTAGTGATAAAGGCATCTAGGGGGCCTGAAACAACACCCTCTGAGGTTTTGATATGCACTAGACGCTGTTTGCCAGATCTTAGGGCCATAATTAGGGGCTGGTGTTAGGGCCTCAAGATGTTAATACGTGTGGTATTATGTATGGCAAAATATTAGGATATGAAATGAACCAGGACTCTAGGCCCAACCCAACCTCGTCCGACCCCGGACGGCCACAGACGGTCCCGCCCTTGTCCCGGGCTTCTCCCGGCGCCCTCCCGCGCGCTCCCGCGCAGCGGGGATGATGCTTCCCTTTTATTACTGTGAGATTGGTCGCTGGGGGCGGAGCCGGCAGGGAGAGCAGCCCAGGTGGACACGGGCGCGCGGGGACTCCTGGAGCTTGGAGTCCACCGCTTTCACGCTCGCAGCCCTGCCGGTCGCAGAAGGACAAAACCCCTCCCAAAGTGCAAATGACCGCTACTAGCCGCGAAGCGGGACCCGCAAAGCGGGTCCGGCAAGGCGTAGCGGCAGAAGCAGGCAGGCAACGACAGGCTCCCTCAGCACCCTCCTCGGTGCTATGCTCCGCTGGTCCGTCGATATGTGGCAAATAATGGCAAGGAATCCACTGGTTGCAGGGCAGGACGCCGCTTTAGCCTTCCGGGTGGGGGCGGAGCCGGCAGGGAGAGCAGCCCAGGTGGACACGGGCGCGCGGGGACTCCTGGAGCTTGGAGTCCACCGCTTTCACGCTCGCAGCCCTGCCGGTCGCAGAAGGACAAAACCCCTCCCAAAGTGCAAATGACCGCTACTAGCCGCGAAGCGGCAGAAGCAGGCAGGCAACAACAGGCTCCCTCAGCACCCTCCTCGGTGCTATGCTCCGCTGGTCCGTCGATATGTGGCAAATAATGGCAAGGAATCCACTGGTTGCAGGGCAGGACGCCGCTTTAGCCTTCCGGGTGGGGGCGGAGCCGGCAGGGAGAGCAGCCCAGGTGGACACGGGCGCGCGGGGACTCCTGGAGCTTGGAGTCCACCGCTTTCACGCTCGCAGCCCTGCCGGTCGCAGAAGGACAAAACCCCTCCCAAAGTGCAAATGACCGCTACTAGCCGCGAAGCGGGACCCGCGAAGCGGGTCCGGCAAGGCGTAGCGGCAGAAGCAGGCAGGCAACGACAGGCTCCCTCAGCACCCTCCTCGGTGCTATGCTCCGCTGGTCCGTCGATATGTGGCAAATAATGGCAAGGAATCCACTGGTTGCAGGGCAGGACGCCGCTTTAGCCTTCCGGGTGGGGGCGGAGCCGGCAGGGAGAGCAGCCCAGGTGGACACGGGCGCGCGGGGACTCCTGGAGCTTGGAGTCCACCGCTTTCACGCTCGCAGCCCTGCCGGTCGCAGAAGGACAAAACCCCTCCCAAAGTGCAAATGACCGCTACTAGCCGTGAAGCGGGACCCGCGAAGCAGGTCCGGCAAGGCGTAGCGGCAGAAGCAGGCAGGCAACAACAGGCTCCCTCAGCACCCTCCTCGGTGCTATGCTCCGCTGGTCCGTCGATATGTGGCAAATAATGGCAAGGAATCCACTGGTTGCAGGGCAGGACGCCGCTTTAGCCTTCCGGGTGGGGGCGGAGCCGGCAGGGAGAGCAGCCCAGGTGGACACGGGCGCGCGGGGACTCCTGGAGCTTGGAGTCCACCGCTTTCACGCACGCAGCCCTGCCGGTAGCAGAAGGACAAAACCCCTCCCAAAGTGCAAATGACCGCTACTAGCCGCGAAGCGGGACCCGCGAAGCGGGTCCGGCAAGGCGTAGCGGCAGAAGCAGGCAGGCAACGACAGGCTCCCTCAGCACCCTCCTCGGTGCTATGCTCCGCTGGTCCGTCGATATGTGGCAAATAATGGCAAGGAATCCCAGTTCAGACATGGGCATATGCAAATCAGTCTGACCCTTTGCCTCATGGGAACAGTCCAGCCCGAACTGCCAAGCCATGCCTTCCCTGGACCAGAAACAAGCTTCCTAGGACCGGTTTCTGGCATTACAGCCGTCTTCAACCAGGCTTGCTTGGATCCAGTGGCAAAGTGAGCAAGGGACTCACGTCTGAGCATACCCTGCCAACGTATGGCGAACAAAGCAGTACAAAAGGGAGTGGTGATGGACGGCGCATCTGAACCCATCAAACACTCCCACCCAGTCAACATATCTGGGTTTAATCCATCACCGTTCTTTAGCCTACTCTGCCACCCCAGTTCATACATGGCCATATGCAAATCAGTCTGACCCTGTGCCTCATGGGAACAGTCCAGCCCGAACTGCCAAGCCATGCCTTCCCTGGACCAGAAACAAGCTGCCTAGGACCGGTTTCTGGCATTACAGCCGTCTTCAGCCAGGCTTGCTTGAATCCAGTGGCAAAGTGAGCAAGAGACTCACGTCTGAGCATACCCTGCCAACGTATGGCGAACAAAGCAGTACAAAAGGGGGTGGTGATGGACGGAGCATCTGAACCAATCAAACACTCACACCCAGTCAACAGATCTGGGTTTAATCCATCACCGTTCTTTAGCCCACTCTGCCACCTCAGTTCAGACATGGCCATATGCAAATCAGTCTGACCGTGTGCCTCATGGGAACAGTCCAGCCCGAACTGCCAAGCCATGCCTTCCCTGGACCATAAACAAGCTTCCTAGGACCAGTTTCTGGCATTACAGCCGTCTTCAGCCAGGCTTGCTTGAATCCAGTGGCAAAGTGAGCAAGGGACTCACGTCTGAGCATACCCTGCCAACGTATGGCGAACAAAGCAGTACTAAAGGGGGTGGTGTTGGACGGAGCATCTGAACCAATCAAACACTCACACCCAGTCAACAGATCTGGGTTTAATCCATCACCGTTCTTTAGCCCACTCTGCCACCCTAGTTGAGACATGGCCATATGCAAATCAGTCTGACCCGGTGCCTCATGGTAACAGTCCAGCCCGAACTGCCAAGCCATGCCTTCCCTGGACCAGAAACAAGCTTCCTAGGACCGGTTTCTGGCATTACAGCAGTCTTCAGCCAGGCTTGCTTGAATCCAGTGGCAAAGTGAGCAAGAGACTCACGTCTGAGCATACCCTGCCAACGTTTGGCGAACAAAGCAGTACAAAAGGGGGTGGTGATGAACGGAGCATCTGAACCAATTAAACACTCACACCCTGTCAACAGATCTGGGTTTAATCCATCAACGTTCTTTAGCCCACTCTGCCACCCCAGTTCAGACATGGCCATATGCAAATCAGTCTGACCCTGTGCCTCATGGGAACAGTCCAGCCCGAACTGCCAAGCCATGCCTTCTCTAGACCAGAAACAAGCTTCCTAGGGCCGGTTTCTGGCATTACAGCCGTCTTCAGCCAGGCTTGCTTGAATCCAGTGGCAAAGTGAGCAAGGGACTCACGTCTGAGCATACCCTGCCAACGTATGGCGAACAAAGCAGTACAAAAGGGGGTGGTGATGGACGGAGCATCTGAACCAATCAAACACTCACACCCAGTCAACAGATCTGGGTTTAATCCATCACCGTTCTTTAGCCCACTCTGCCACCCCAGTTCAGACATGGCCATATTCAATTCAGTCTGACCCTGTGTTCATAGGAACAGTCCAGCCCGAACTGCCAAGCCATGCCTTCCCTGGACCAGAAACAAGCTTTCTAGGAACGGTTTCTGGCATTACAGCCGCCTTTAGCCAGGCTTGCTTGAATCTAGTGGCAAAGTGAGCAAGGGACTCACGTCTGAGCATACCCTGCCAATGTATGGCGAACAGAGCAGTACAAAAGGGGGTGGTGATGGACGGAGCATCTGAACCAATCAAACACTCACACCCAGTCAACAGATCTGGGTTTAATCCATCACCGTTCTTTAGCCCACTCTGCCACCTCACTTCAGACATGGCCATATGCAAATCAGTCTGACCCTGTGCCTCATGGGAACAGTCCAGCCCGAACTGCCAAGCCATGCCTTCCCTGGACCATAAACAAGCTTCCTAGGACCAGTTTCTGGCATTACAGCCGTCTTCAGCCAGGCTTGCTTGAATCCAGTGGCAAAGTGAGCAAGGGACTCACGTCTGAGCATACCCTGCCAACGTATGGCGAACAAAGCAGTACTAAAGGGGGTGGTGTTGGACGGAGCATCTGAACCAATCAAACACTCACACCCAGTCAACAGATCTGGGTTTAATCCATCACCGTTCTTTAGCCCACTCTGCCACCCTAGTTGAGACATGGCCATATGCAAATCAGTCTGACCCGGTGCCTCATGGTAACAGTCCAGCCCGAACTGCCAAGCCATGCCTTCCCTGGACCAGAAACAAGCTTCCTAGGACCGGTTTCTGGCATTACAGCAGTCTTCAGCCAGGCTTGCTTGAATCCAGTGGCAAAGTGAGCAAGAGACTCACGTCTGAGCATACCCTGCCAACGTTTGGCGAACAAAGCAGTACAAAAGGGGGTGGTGATGAACGGAGCATCTGAACCAATTAAACACTCACACCCTGTCAACAGATCTGGGTTTAATCCATCAACGTTCTTTAGCCCACTCTGCCACCCCAGTTCAGACATGGCCATATGCAAATCAGTCTGACCCTGTGCCTCATGGGAACAGTCCAGCCCGAACTGCCAAGCCATGCCTTCTCTAGACCAGAAACAAGCTTCCTAGGGCCGGTTTCTGGCATTACAGCCGTCTTCAGCCAGGCTTGCTTGAATCCAGTGGCAAAGTGAGCAAGGGACTCACGTCTGAGCATACCCTGCCAACGTATGGCGAACAAAGCAGTACAAAAGGGGGTGGTGATGGACGGAGCATCTGAACCAATCAAACACTCACACCCAGTCAACAGATCTGGGTTTAATCCATCACCGTTCTTTAGCCCACTCTGCCACCCCAGTTCAGACATGGCCATATGCAATTCAGTCTGACCCTGTGTTCATAGGAACAGTCCAGCCCGAACTGCCAAGCCATGCCTTCCCTGGACCAGAAACAAGCTTTCTAGGACCGGTTTCTGGCATTAATGTAAATGTAAATATAAATGTAGCCGTACTTGTAAAGCGCACTGATACTCCTGAGTGTCCTGGCGCTGTACTCATACCGCTAGGGAACCCTTCCTGGTTTTTCCCCATGAAATGTCCACTCCTGGGCATCCCCAGGGTGCAACCAGGCATCCCTAGCGCTGTAGGGGGCCGTTGTGGAGACTAAGCAAGCTATTGCCCAGAGTTGCAGCGTGGGACCCATGCTTAGAGTAGGCATTGAGGCGAGAAATCAGGTCCAAGGAATTATGAGCCCAAAATCCGCCGAGACCAGCCAAGGCAGGAATTGAACCCTGGTCCCAGGTCAGACCTCTGCATCAGGGTCTGCCGCTCTAACCATTGAGCCACACTTCTCCACATTACAGCCGTCTTCAGCCAGGCTTGCTTGAATCCAGTGGCAAAGTGAGCAAGGGACTCACGTCTGAGCATACCCTGCCAACGTATGGCGAACAAAGCAGTACAAAAGGGGGTGGTGATGGAGGGAGCATCTGAACCAATCAAACACTCACACCCAGTCAACAGATCTGGGTCTAATCCTTCACCGTTCTTTAGCCCACTCTGCCACCCCAGTTCAGACATGGCCATATGCAAATCAGTCTGACCCTGTGCCTCATGGGAACAGTCCAGCCCGAACTGCCAAGCCATGCCTTTCCTGGACCAGAAACAAGCTTCCTAGGACCGGTTTCTGGCATTACAGCTGTCTTCAGCAAGGCTTTCTTGAATCCAGTGGCAAAGTGATCAAGGGACGCACGTCTGAGCACACCCTGCCAACGTATGGCGAACAAAGCAGTACAAAAGGGGGTGGTGATGGACGGAGCATCTGAACCAATTAAACACTCACACCCTGTCAACAGATCTGAGTTTAATCCATCACCGTTCTTTAGCCCACTCTGCCACCCCAGTTCAGACATGGCCATATGCAAATCAGTCTGACCCTGTGCCTCATGGGAACAGTCCAGCCCGAACTGCCAAGCCATGCCTTCCCTGGACCAGAAACAAGCTTCCTAGTACCGGTTTCTGGCATTTCAGCCGTCTTCAGCCAGGCTTGCTTGAATCGAGTGGTAAAGTGAGCAAGGGACTCACGTCTGAGCATACCCTTCCAACGTATGGCGAACAAAGCAGTACAAAAGGGGGTGGTGATGGACGGAGCATCTGAACTAATCAAACACTCACACCCAGTCAACAGATCTAGGTTTAATCCATCACCCTTCTTTAGCCCACTCTGCCACCCCAGTTCAGACATGGCCATATACAAATCAGTCTGACCCAGTGCCTCATGGGAACAGTCCAGCCCGAACTGCCAAGCCATGCCTTCCCTAGACCAAAAACAAGCTTCCTAGGACCGGTTTCTGTCATTACAGCCGTCTTCAGCCAGGCTTGCTTGAATCCAGTGGCAAAGTGAGCAAGGGACTCACGTCTGAGCATACCCTGCCAACGTATGGCGAACAAAGCAGTACAAAAGGGTGAGGTGATGGACGGAGCATCTGAACCAATCAAACACTCACACCCAGTCAACAGATCTGGGTTTAATCCATCACCGTTCTTTAGCCCACTCTGCCACCCCAGTTCAGAGATGGCCATATGCAAATCAGTCTGACCCTGTGCCTCAGGGGAACAGTCCAGCCCGAACTGCCAAGCCATGCCTTCCCCGGACCAGAAACAAGCTTCCTAGGACGGGTTTCTGGCATTACAGCCGTCTTCAGCCAGGCTTGCTTGAATCCAGTGGCAAAGTGAGCAAGGGATTCACGTCTGAGCATACCCTGCTAACGTATGGCGAACAAAGCAGTACAAAAGGGGGTGGTGATGGACGGAGCATCTGAACCAATCAAACACTCACACCCAGTCAACAGATCTGGGTTTAATCCATCACCGTTCTTTAGCCCACTCTGCCACCCCAGTTTAGAGATGGCCATATGCAAATCAGTCTGACCCTGTGCCTCAGGGGAACAGTCCAGCCCGAACTGCCAAGCCATGCCTTCCCTGGACCAGAAACAAGCTTCCTAGGACGAGTTTCTGGCATTACAGCCGTCTTCAGCCAGGCTTGCTTGAATCCAGTGGCAAAGTGAGCAAGGGACTCACGTCTGAGCATACCCTGCCAACGTATGGCGAACAAAGCAGTACAAAAGGGGGTGGTGATGGACGGAGCATCTGAACCAATCAAACACTCACACCCAGTCAACAGATCTGGGTTTAATCCATCACCGTTCTTTAGCCCACTCTGCAACCCCAGTTCAGACATGGCCATATGCAAATCAGTCTGACCCTGTGCCTCATGGGAACGGTCCAGCCCGAACTGCCAAGCCATGCCTTCCCTGGACCATAAACAAGCTTCCTAGGACCGGTTACTGGCATTTCAGCCGTCTTCAGCCAGGCTTGCTTGAATCCAGTGGCAACATGAGCAAGGGACTCACGTCTGAGCATACCCTGCCAACGTATGGCGAACATAGTAGTACAAATATACCAACCTTTGTTCATCTATCAAAGTTCCTCAGAAGAATTTGACATCAAAATTCTTGGGGGCATATTAGCAAGAACCTCGTTAAAATTATCGCTGTTTTAGCGGCAGGAAACTGCCGCTAAAACGTCGATAATGGGCTTTCTAATATTCGTTATGAAATTCCAATAGAAGCCCAGGTTAGATGTACTGCCCATCTAACCTAGGCTTCTATTGGCATTCTATAACGCATATTAGCAAGCCCATTATCGCCGTTTTAGCGGCAGTTTCCTGTCGCTAAAATGTCAATAATTTTAACGAGGTTCATGCTACTATGCCCCTAGGATCTTCAAATTTGAACTATCTTATTTTCACACAGCTTATGTACAAATATTTTGACTGGGGACGTTTGAGTACTCTAAAACCACCTGGCGAAAAAAACAACTGGATGGCGCCTGTTTACGAACTGCACTTTGTAAAGACTTTTAGTAGTACTGCAGTAGTACTACCTATGTGCTGCACAATGGTATTCACAAACCACCGTGCGGAGACCTGCACCTCTGCATCGCCTATCGTTTCTATGGAGAGGTCTCTGCCTGGCTAATGAAGTCTCCACACACAAAAGTATACTTTTTAGTCATAAATGGGGGCATATTATCAAGAACGGAGTTAAGATTTTCACTGCTTTAGTGGCAGGAAACTGTTGCTAAAGCGGAGATATTGGGCTTGATAATATGCCGTAGAGAATTCCAATAGAAGTCCATGTTCAGACCTGAACATGGGCTTCTATGGGAATTTACAAGGGCATATTATCAAACCCATTATCGCCGCATGAGCGGCACTTTCCTGCTGCTAAAACGGCGATAATTTTAACAAGCTTCTTGTTAATATGCCCCACAAACACCTGTAGACAAAAGTCCATTGCTATTAACTGCACCTCTAAAGTTACTGCAGCCACAAAGGACTCGAAAACTGTCCGAAATGTACTCCCATCCAGTCGTAGTCGAACACTACACATGGCCACTCACAGGCCCTGCACCACATTCCCATAAAACAAAAAAAAGGCAGGCACTGAAATATTATTTAATCACATACATTCTGTCGAATTTTAAATGATATGTGAATATAATATAATACAATATGAGATAACAATATAATATGGTATAATATAATTCAATTTAAATATATATTTTCAAATATGTTTTTATTAAGTTGAATAAATAGTTAAATATAAAAGTCATAGTGAGGGTGTATTTGTAATATTTTTAATGATGATGATAATGATAATAATACATTAACAAAATAATAGCAAAAACAACAACAAAACAACAATGCCAAAAATTATATTATTACATTTTGAGAAAACTCCCAGTGCACAAGATGCAATATGCCAGAAGTGGACATTATTCGCATGGCCTGGTACTGCCCACAGTTTAGTAGATCTTGGTGTGGGGTGTTCTGAACTCTCTCAGACATGACAGGTGTGGTCATGTTGCTGTTCCTTAGCTGGCCCTACTGGGGTGCACTTTTATCTCACCATGTAGTGTAGGGGGATTAATCTCTGGAACAGTATTTCTGGTGAAAATGGGGTCGGCCTGTGTTTAGGGTAGAGACCACTCACTGGCTGTAAAAACATGGCTGAACTACTTGACCTACTGCAAAGATCAGCTGTAGGTCTACTAGTCTACAGTCCCACCGGCCAATCATCCCAAGAACATTTGGGTCCCATGTCATCATACTTGCTAACTCAAGACACAATCATACCCTGAACTAACAGAGAGACAAAAATGGCTCATGAAGTGGCTTTGTTTTTTGGGGGCGTGGCTTGATGCCGGCGATGGCTGCTTCCTGAACGGGGAGCTCCGCAATCGAGTCCCCAATTATCCTGTAAGGCCGGTGCTTGGGACCCCACCTCCCACACAGCGATAGAGAAAGCGCAGCCCTCATCCGGAGCTGAAAGCGAAGGGGATGGACAGCACGGAGGCCAGCAGAAGCCCAGCCACGGACTGCCAGTGCGATGCGAGAAGCGCTCCCAAGATGGCGCCCGCGACAATCTGGTGACGATCCATCGGAGCTGCGCTGGAACGCGCAGCGGTGTGCTGCTGTGACCTCTCCCGGAGCGAAGATCGCCAGTGGTGACACTTGGGGGTTTCCTCCGGCCCGCACGGTGAGACGGGCGCGACCCGCGATTATACCGGGTGCCGAGGACGCCGAGGCTGAGCAGCAAGCCGCGACGGGCGAGGGGCCTGGCTGACACCCCCCCCGGAGGCGCAAACGACCATCGCGGAGGCAGGCGAGGCGGGAGAAGAGGGCCGCGGGTGGATGGTCGGCCACTGGGCGCTGATCCTCGACAACGTAGGACAGCAGTGTAAAGGCGGCAGGAGTCGGGAGACCCGCGGAGGCATCCGGACGCTCAGCGGGAGCTGAGCAGGAACAGGGGACGGAGCTGCAAGTCCTTGCCTGGTAGCAGCCCGCCCTTCCCCCCGCTTGAAGAGTGGGGGATGCCCCTTGCAGTTTAAAAGATTACAAGGGGGAATTGAATAGCTGCTGGAGGGATAGTCTTGGCGAGAGGCCTACTCGAGACACCAGACGACCAGCTGAGCAACTGCATCCCCATTGCGAATGGGGGCCTAGGACCTGCGGCCTAGGACCAGTGGGAGAACAGCTCGTGACTTATGCGCACGGTGGTGGCCCCGCGACTGGGCCCAGCAGTGGCGATGAACCCTGTTTTGAACACTCTTGGCACCTCTAAAAGGGATTGTGGAGCGCAGACCGATAGATCTTTCTCAACTGACTACGGTGAATACCGCGGTCCCTGAGACGAGCCCGCACCCCACGTGAGGCGGTGTCGAGTCCACACGAGCTCCACTACAGCTAGGACAGAGTCCTCCGGAGGAGTGGCACGCGTGGAGCAAGGACCTACGACCGATAATAGCTGGCCCACACTGCACACCCGCGACCCACCTACTAGGACGGTAAATGTGTGGATTGATCTGAGCACGTTCAACTATGGGGAAGCCGAAAGGGGGCAGGGGTGGTGCCCAATCGTCCGCAGAGGGGGAGCCCCCTGAACGGGGAGAGCAGACAGAGCCGGGACTGGTGCAGGACCACCATTTGCAGCAATAGTTGGACAAAATCCTGATGTCCATATCTGACTCACGCACGGCGCTCCAGCAAGACATATCCCAAGTGGCCACAGGATTAGGGCTGCTAAGAGCCGATCATGGGAAACTGGTGGACAAAGTTAAATTGGTGGAAGACGAGCTCCACACCATTAAACCGGAGCATAAAGACCTTAAGGCAACTGTAGTGCACATGGTGGAGCGAGTCGACGCCCTAGAACATAGAGCAGAGGATGCTGAAGGCCGCAACCGACAGAACAACATCCGCATAGTGGGCCTGCCGGAGAAAGTCGAAGGGTCGGATATGATACAGTACCTGGAAGATTGGATAAAAACAGTGGTGGTACCGGAGGGCCTCTCCACCTTCTACACTTTGGAGCGGGCCCATCGGGTGCCGGCTCGCCCGCCTCAACAAGGGAGACCTCCACGGCCAGTAGTAGCCCGGTTATTACACTTTCGAGACCGGGACTTAATCTTACAGAAAGCACGTGCGGATGGTCCCTACCATGTGGAGAACAGTAGAGTCAATATCTTCCCAGACTACACTTATGAAACCCAGCACCGGCGAACTTCTTTTCTGGCTGTCAAAAGGGACCTGCGAAGCGAGGGACTCCAATATTCTCTCCTAATCCCTGCCAAGCTGAGGGTCGTAGTAGATAGCAAAACATGGTTCTTTCATACCCCAGATGATGCTTCTGCCTGGCTGGAACTGTACAAAGTGGGGAAAGATGAAGATGGGCGAAGCACACTGCTCGCATCGGAGGAGATGCCTCAGCGACAGTCGTGACGGATCCGCAATAGGCGACGGGGACAGAGGAAACCTTCATCGTTGCAAGCAGAAGCGGGAAGACGTGATGTCTTGGCGGTGTTGTCCACATTGTCGGGAACGCAGGAGGCTCCATCGCTGGTGGGCACAGGATCAGAAAAGGACGATGGTCGGTCGGACTCCAAGCAATCTGAGGTGGACAGTGAGCACTTACCGAAGGTATCCCCGAGGACGGCGGAGGGAATGCTGGATGAGGGGTGACCAGACCTGGAGAACTGGCGAGAGTGCAGATCTGGGACTGAGGTGGACTCTTGGGTGTGACTTATCTAGAGGGGTTGGGGCTATGATGCCTAGAGAGGGGGGCTGAGAGGCCATGATTATAATGGGCTCGGTTGCACTAGGAGATCTGGAACAGAAGGGCGGCTACCCGTCGGTATACGGGCCCCCCTCATTGCCCTTAAGGCATACCCACAGTGTCTGCTGTCAGGTTTCGTAGGTGTTGAATAGATACAATAGTTTGGATGGGAACTAGATGGGAGAAGCTAGGACCTGTTCTTGGGGGGAGGGAAGTGTGGGGAGTTCTGGGGAGAGTTGGGGAGGGGTAGTCACAGACGCTGACACGGAGGAGCGATTGACAATGTGGAGGAACTTATGGGAGAATGGGTGATGCAACCAATTTGAAATGTGTAACCTGGAATGTAAGGGGGCCTCATACCATGACAAGACGCCATAAAATTCACGCTTATCTAGTTCATAGGGGAGTACATATTGCACTGCTCCAGGAAACACACTTAATGAAGGCGGAGGGTATAGCGCCACAGTGTAGATGGAGGGGCCAAGTATATAACACAACATACTCTGCTTTTGCGAGGGGAGTGTTGATCTGGATCAGGGCGGGGATCCCTTTTCAGGTAAATAGGCAGGCGATAGACCCAGAGGGCAGATTTGTGGCCATTGGAGGGAAGGTAGGGACATTGCCTTCTGTAGCGTCTATGCACCTAATGTAGCTCAGCTCGGCTTTCTGGCGAGGATGTCTGGGCTGCTGGCGAACTATCTTGCGAGTCCCTTGATTATGGGGGGGGACTTCAATTCCGTTCCGGATATATCCCTGGATAGGTCAAACCCCCCCCCGGCAGACTCCCCGATACATCGCTTGACCGACGCATTGGGGGCTAGTTGATACATGGCGTGCGCAACACCCTAGAGATCGGGACTACTCATATTTTTCTGGTATGCATGAGCTACACGTGAGATTAGACGCAGCGTTGTGCTCTCCGGTAGTCATGCCGACTATTGTCCGAACGGAATATTTAACTAGGACGCTATCTGATCATAACCCACTGCTGGTCACCATGCAATGGATGACTGGAACCTCGTGTTTCCCCACGTGGAGGTTGCGCCCCGAGACACTGGATGACCTGCTCTTCCATGCTGCGCTGGAGGAGGGGATTACCCACTATTTTGCGGAGAATGCTGGCTCGACCGCGACGAGGGCTACTGAACGGGATGCCTTCAAGGTGGTTGTGAGGGGGCTCTGTATAGGAAAACACACGGGAGTGCGGAAAGTCCTATTAAACGATCTGAACAAAGCGGAGGATAAACTACGCCAGGCGGAGATGTCAAGGCCTGGCCACCCTGAATTACAGGAGGAGGTTAGCGTAGCGAAGGAGGCGGTGACAGCGGAGGTGGAGCTCTTACGCAGCTTTGACTACAAAGCATACATTATGAAGACCCATGCGGAGGGAGACAAGGCTGGGACACTGCTGGCCTGGCTGGCAAACCCCTCCAAACGATATTCCCCCATACTGGCACTGGAAGCTGAGGGAGGAGAGATGGTTCACACCCAAAATGAGATCCTGCAGTGTTTCACACGATACTATGAGGCGCTCTACACGAGCACACTAATGACTGGGAACCCTGCCCTAGATAGCTACCTGGAAGAACTGTGTCTACTGGGTCTAGATCATGAACAGGCGGAATATTTGGGCAGGGACATAGAGCTGGGAGTGGTCGGAGGTGCCATCAAACACATGGCCCGCAACAAAACCCCTGGGGTAGATGGGCTGCCTATAGAATTCTATGGGAAATTTGTAGACCTATTGGCTCCGAGACTCCAGAAAGTTTATAAGGAAGCAAAGGAGATGGGGCACCTACCCCGCTCCATGCGGGAAGTGCTGGTAATCCCACTGCTGAAAACAGGGAGGGAAAGTACGAATACAGCCTCTTACAGACCGTTATCGATTTTAACCACCGACTACAAAATATTGAGCAGTGTTTTGGCGACCTGACTGTTGAAGCATATGACCACGTTGGTCCACGAGGACCAGGCTGGTTTCATACCGACACGGAACACGACTACGAACATCAGACGGTTGGTGCGCCAACTGGACGAAGACCACTCGGAGGCGCGGCAGCCAATGGTGCTCTCGGTAGATATTGAGAAAGCTTTAGATAGCTTAGAATGGGAGTATCTATATAAGGCGATGGGATGTTTTGGACTGGGAGAGCATTATACACAATGGACGAAGGTCCTGTACACATCTGCAGTGGCCAGAGTGAGGGTTGGCATGCTGATATCCTCGCAATACCCGGTGGAACGAGGTAAGGCAGTGGTGTTCACTGTCCCCATTGTTGTTCGCCCTGGCGGTGGAACCCCTTGCGGTAACAGCTCGGAGGGGGCAACACTATGAGGGACTAGAGAGCAGAGAGGGTCTGCAGTACATATCGCTATACGCAGATGACCTGCTACTCTTCCTTGAAGATGCTGATAATGCAATGATGGGGCTGAACACTTGCTCTAGGACTTTTGGGAAGTTTCAGGCCTGAGAGTGAACTGGTCAAAGCCATGCATGTCCCCGATATGGAAGGGGGAGACTCGTCCAGACACGATTCGAGCAGTGAGGTGGGAACCCACCTGTATGGCATACCTGGGAGTGAACATTTATCACACGGCAGCGGACATGCTAGAGGGAAATGTGGATCACGGCCTGAGGGCGCTGAAAGGCAGCATGGCCTTTTGGGCCACCCTCCCACTGTCAGTAATGGGCCGTATAGCCCTCTTAAAAATGATAGCGCTTCTTCGTTTCTTATATTATTTTAGAACGCTGCCAGTGTGGATACCAAGCTCCACTTTGAAACTACTGAAGTCGCTTATAGTGTCTTTCCTCTGGGACGCAGGCAGATGCAGAGTCGCGCAAGCAACGCTGGTACGACCTAAGGCTGAGGGTGGTCTGGCAGTTCCCAGTCTTTGAGTTGTATTATTTAGCGGCCCAGCTGCAGATTTTCACGCAAGAAGTAGCAAGAGAATTTAGGGGACCGGAACTTAGGAGAGGACGGGGAATACCGCACCACGTCCTCTCGTTTATAGCCCTACAGAAGAGACTAGACCTCAGAGACTTACTGACAGAGGAAAAAACGCTCAGACTCTGTTGGAACCGTTCACAGCGTAGAGCGGGGATGCTACACGCATACGCGCCCGAAATTCCACTGGGCATGATGACGGCATTGCCGTACGGCGGAGACTGGTCACAACTGCAGACCTGGGAGGAGGCGGGACTCCAAATGGTGGGGGACCTCTATGAGGATGGGGCTATGCTGCCCTACCAGACACTCCAGGAGTGATTCGACTTGCCGAGGGTGGGTTTCTTACTGCACGCAGCGTTAACGAGAGCAGTACAGGCGCACTGGCGGGAGGGGCTGATGGAGCCCAAGACGTCGATGGCATGCCAGTATACCATGATGGCGGCTGGGACGTTTAAGGCGATCATGTGTCTATACTCGAGAATGATCAATGAAGGGTTGTCACCCCTGACGACACTGAAAGGAAAATGGGAAGTGGATTTAGGGAAAGCTATCCCCGATGCAGCCTGGGTGCAGATATTGCGAAGGGCCTGGAACAGCACGAGGAATGCAAGGTTCCAGTTGATACACTTCTACATAGAGCGTACTTGATGCCAGGAAAAATCCAGAAATACTTTAAAGTGACAGAAGCGGCATGTCCCAGATGCACGAGAGGTGGGGTAGAACTGGATCACATGCTATGGTCCTGTCCAGGGATGGGCCTCTATTGGGAGGAAGTGGCAGTGACCCTGAATGCGATCACAGAGAGACAACTGGTATTTGATATGGCCACCAGTATTCTACATTGGTTCCCCCACACGCCCAAGAATAAGATCACAAGCACATTTGTGGACATGGGGCTTATACTAGTAAAGAGTGAAATTACGAAGCACTGGAAAGCAACTGTGGGACCTAGCAGCGCGCGGTGGAGGGGCGAATTCTTCAAGTGGGCTAACAGTGAGAGTGCATTTAGGTATCAGCTAGCGCGTAGACGGAATGATGATAAAACATTAGAGGCAGCGACGGCGTGGGAAGTTTTAGTGCAGGCGCTGCATGAGTACGAGCCACAGGTTGGAGGAGCGGGAGGGGCGACTGATTGAGGGTAGCCCCGAGACAGGACAGGTACACACAATGGGTCAATATGTGGTTACTCCTGCGCATGTAAGTTAGAGAGAAAGGATAGGGTTGTGCGCGTCTGTGATGGGGGCGTTGGGGAGGAGGGAGGGAGAGGGTAGTTTTGTTAGTAGGGAATAGATGGGTTATAGTTTAGAAGACATTGTTTATACTGGTACACTGGTTGTAAAGAGCTAGTATACCAACATAACGCGTAAGGTACAACAAAGTGAAGGGTCCTGATTGATTCCACGAGGTTGCTATGGCAATTGGTATGTAACTGCGTATGTATGTTTTGTGCAGAAAACCAATCAACTACGTCTTAAAAAAAAAAATTAAGTGGCTTTGTTTTGAGGAGTGAAAACTTTCTCACCAATGACTCTGTGAAGTTTTGGGGAATAATGTATAACCAGCTGTATAAGAAAATGAGCTATGTAAGATAAACAACTCATGCTTTGAGCCACTTTATTGAAATAACAATATACGGGGTTGTGGCTAGAGGTATGGGAGACTGATTGTGCCTCTTCTTTTTCTGCATGCAAATGTACATACAACATTGTGTACTTAATGTCTGTACACTGTAATGCTTGGAAATTGATTAAATAGAAGACAAAGAAAGAAAGAAAAAAGAAACTGTGCTGTAAAAAAATGTTCAGTTCTGGGTAATAATAATTTTAATATAATTTAAGATTGATTGAACTATGAATTTCATTGGGCTCTTGCTTTCGTTTTGTGCCATATTAGTGACACTATGGGGCTTATTTATGAGAGAGTTGCATCGCGTTTGCACCACCCAACCTGCAAAGCTACTTTAAGTGGCCCTGAGTGGCTTAAAAAATCTGGAGTAACGAAACGCAGCACAAATCGCAGCATTGTGTTATTCTGACCTGGGAAGGCATTCCATAGGCATTCATTGCTGTGAAGGAACCCATGCAACACTCTTGGATTTTGATGCATCCCCAGATTTACAAGCACTTGTAAACCTAGGGATATGACAAAATCTTACATCTTCCCAGGGGAGGCGTAAAGATGAGATATATCTCTATTTCTCCTGGTTTCTTCCTCTTTCTATGTGTGCTGCAGCACACATAGAAAGAGGAATACGCATCCCAGGATTGTTTTTGCACAGGAAGGTGTCCCTTACTGCACCAAACACGATTCTGCATGCAACACAGGCACCCTTGTACCATGGGGCAAAGGTGTCTGTGTTGGTGTTAGGCTACCGAAAGGACGCCAGCACATGAGAAGGGCAAGAATGCACCATACTGCCTTAAATACAGCCCATTCCTGCTCTTTCAATGTCAATCAATCCATCAGGTGTTTGTGAAGCGTGACTACTCACTCGTGAGGGTCTCAAGGTGCTGGGAGAGAGGGGGTGCAGGTTCCAGTCCATCAAGGAAGGGGTTTGACGAAGAGCCAGGTTTAGAGGTTTCTCACGAAGTTGGGGAGCGATGTTGTCTGTATGAGGTGGAGCGGAAGGGAGTTCCAGGCTCTGTCCGCAAGGAAGGAGCAGCCTCCCTCCTGATCTGGTCTTTCTGGTGTGGGAGACCAGGGCATAGGAGACCTTGGCTGATCGTGGGGCCCTTTGGGGGGCGTGGAATTTGAGTCGGCTGTTCAGGTATGCTGGTCCAGTGTTGTGGAGTGCCTTGTGTGCGTAGGCGAGAATCTTGAAGGTGATTCTAGCCTCGATGGGGAGCCAGTTGAGTATACACAGGTGCTGGGAGATGCGGCAGTGTCTTTTAGGGTGAGGACTAGTCTTGTGGCAGCGTTCTGGATGTTTTATAGCTTGCGGGTGAGGTTTTTGTTTATTCCGGCGTAGACTGCGTTGCCGTAATCGAGTCTGCTGGTGGCAAGGGCATGAGTGACGGTCTTTCTGTGCTCCATGGGGATCCATTTGAAGGTTTTATAAAGGAGGCGGAGGGTGTGGAAGTAGGAGGATGTGACGGAGTTGATCTGATGGTCCATTTTGAGCTCAGAATCCAGGATGATTCTAAGGTTGTGTCCATGGTCCGTGGGTGTGGGTGGGCTTCCGAGGGCGGGGAGCCACCAGGTGGTGTTCCAGGCATCAGGGTTAGGGGCAAAGATGAGTACTTCTGTTTTGTCGGTGTTGAGTTACAGGCAACTGCTTCTCAACCATTTGGTGATGGCTTCCATGCCTTCTTGAAAGTTGTGTCTGGCGGTGGTGGGTTTGTTGGATAAGGAGAGGATGAGTGGGTGTCGTCAGTGTATGACACAATGTTGAGTCTGTAGGTTCTGATAATGGGGCGAGTGGAGCCATGTAGATGTTGAAGAGGGTGGGGCTGAGGGAGGAACCCAGGGGTACTCCACAGGTGGTATGTGTATGGTCTTAGAGGAAAGGGGGGAGTCTGACACACTGCATTCTGTCAGAGAGGAAGGAGTTGATCCAGTCGAGGGCTTTGTCCCGGATCCCTGGGTCGTAGAGTCTGCGTATTAGGGTGCGGTGAGAGACTGTGTCAAATGCTGCTGAGAGGTCAAGGAGGATTAGGGCTACTGTTTCTTCTCTGTCCAGTAGGGAGTGGATGTCATCTGTTGCGGCGAGGAGGGCAGATTCTGTGCTGTGGTTTTTTTCTGAAGCCGGATCGGGAGGAGTCGAGGATGTGGTGCTCTTCGATGAAGGTGGCGAGTTGGCTGTTGGTGGCTTTCTCAAAGACTTACGCTGGAAACAGGAGCATGGAGATGGGTCTCTAGTTCTTCAGGTCAGTTGGGTCCACTGAGGGCTTCTTCAGGAGAGGGTTGATCTCTGCGTGTTTCCAGTTGTCGGGGAACAAGGCGTTTATCAGGGAGTGGTTGATGGTGTGGCGGAGCATGGCTGCGATGGCGTCGGTGGATCTGTTGAAGATGTGGTGGGGGAAGGGGTCCATGGGGGCACCGGAGTGGATTGACTTCATTGTCTTCAGTGTGTCTTTGGTGGTGAGGGCTATCCAGTTGTCAATCGTTGGCTTCAGGGTGTCGGGTGGCGGGTGAAGGTTCAGTGTGTTGGTTGCCCTTGTCGAAGTTGTCATAAATTTTCAAGATTTTCAGGTGGAAGAAGGTGCTGAGTTTGTCGCAGAGGTCTCATGAGGGAGGGATGTCAGTAGACTCACTGGTGGGTTGGGTGAACTCCTTGTTGATGCTGAAATGTTCTTTGCTGTTGTGAGTGTGTATGGAGATTCTGTCTTCAATTGCTTTTTTTTCCATTTTTCTGATGAGTTGGTGGTGTGCGTTGATGGTTGTTGTGGGCCTCTGTGGATTTAGAGTTCCTCCAGGCCTTTTTGAGTCGGCGACACGTGCGTCTGGACTCTCGAAGTTCGGTGGCAAACCATATGGATTTCTTGCTATAAGTGTTGTTGTTTTTGTTGAGGGGGGCTATAGGGTTGGCTATAGTGTTGGTGCTGTTGGAGATCCATCTGGGCAGAGTTCGGCCTGTGGTATTGGGGTCGTCGTCCTCCGCGATGGTTGGGGTGGAGTTGCTGAGTCAGGAGGTGAGCTGGTAGTCTGTGATTTTGGTCCAGTGTCTTTGTCTGAGCAGCTGCTGGTGTCTGTGGATGGTTGGTGTTTTGAAGGTGAAATGGACACATCGGTGGTTTGTCCATGGGAGTTCAGTAAAGTGGCTGAAAGTGATGGAGTTTCCTGTTGTGAAGAGCGGGTCGAGGGTGTGTCCTGCTGAGTGCATGGGTTCGGTCACGATTGGGCAGAGTCCAATGTTGTGGAGGTTGTTCAGGAGGGATGTTGTCTTGGTGTCCAGTTGGTTGTCGAGGTGGTAGTTGAGGTCTCCCAGCAGGGTGTAGTTGGTGGATGCGATGGCATGCGAGGAGATGATGTCTGGAATGGAGTTGGTGAATGGTCCGCGGGGTCCACAGGGTTGGTAGAGGAGGGTTCCCCAGATGGTGGTAGGGCTGGTCAGTATCTTGAAGTGAAGGTGTTTCATCAGGTCTGTGGGCTCGTCGGGGAGTTTGCTCAGGCAGAGGGTGGATTTGTGGATGATGGCCATTCCTCCTCCCAAGAGGGTGTCTTTCCTGGAGATTGTGTATCCTTGGGGAATGGCGATGGCGATGTCTGGTCCCAAGGTGGTGTTGATCCAGGTTTCGGTGAAGAATGCTACGTCCGGGGTGGTGTTGTTGAGGAGATCCCAGATTTCAGTTGCAAGTTTGTGGAGTGATCGGACGTTGAGGAGGATGCATTGCAGGGTCTTCACTTCAGGTCTGTTCTTGCGGGTGGGTTGTGCTGGGTCTGCGTTCCTGGTGGTGCTGCAGGTGTGCCAGCCTCAGTGACAGCTGAAGGGTCCGTGGGTGTCAGCTGGTGATGCTAGCTTGCAGTTGTTGTTGCAGCCTGGGTTGAGTGTGTGGAGTGCCGCTGGGTCGTAGCGTTGGCAGTGCGGAGGTCTAGGGTTCCTGACGCTGGTCGCGGTCGGGTCACGGATGGGCGCAGACGGGCTTGCCTTTGGCGTGGGCACGGACATCAATAAGTAGGGGTCAGGGAGGGCTGGGCAGCTGAGAGGGGAACTTGATTGGGCCGGTCGCGCTAGGCGTGCTAGGGGGAGGGGCCGCGGGGGCTGCAGTGGCAGGGAAAACACGCTAAAAGGGAAAAGAGGAATACATGGACTAAAAAGTAGAAGCAGAATAAAGCGGAAAAGAGAAATAAAAAGGACTAAAAAGTGGAAGCAGAGTAAAGCAGAAAAGCAGAAAAGTGGAAGAAAGGTGGAGTAGAGATATGAGAGGGAGAGACTGAAATGAGGGTAAAACGAGTGAAAAGGGAGTGGGAAATCGGAGCGAGAGAAAGGAGACAGCGGTCCACTGGACCACCAGGAATGAGATGCAGGTATAAACTGTGGGTGGAGGAGGGCCTCGAACACCAGCACTCGAGAATGCAGTATCAGGGGAGGCCTCACTTAATGGTGGAGCTGCAAGGGTGGGAGAGCAATTTCACTGACAAAGAGTCAGTGGTCTTGCTCGCCTGTCCCCGCAGCAGCCACCATTAAGTAGGGGTCGGGGAGGCCTGGGTAGCTGGGAGGCGGGACTGGGGAGGGGAGCTGGATTGGGCCGGTCTTGCTGGTCATTCTGGGGGGGGGCTGCAGCAGCAGAGAAAACAGGCGGAAAGGCAGGGAAAAGGGGCAGAAAGGGATAAGAGGAATAAAGAACTAAAAGGTGGAAGCAGAATAAATCAGAAAAGAGGAATAAAAGGACTAAAAATTGGAAACAGAATAAAGCAGAAAAGAGGAATAAAATGGACTAAAAAAGTGGAGCAGAGTAAAGGAGAAAAGCAGAAAAGTGCAAGAAAGGTGGAGGAGAGAGATGAGTGGGAGAGATTGGAATGAGGGAAAACGAGTGAAACTGAGAAGGAAAGCGGAGCGAGAGAAAGGAGACAGAGGTCCAGTGGACCACCAGGGATGAGGCACAGGTATAACCTGAGGGTTGAGGAGGGCCTCGAAAACCAACACTCGAGAATGCAAAGGCTCGGGGGAGGCCTCACTTAATGGTGAAGACGCAAGGGCGGGAGAGCAATTTCACTGACAAAGAGTCAGTGGTCTTGTTCGCCTGTCACCGCAGCGACTGCCATTAAGTAGGGGTCGGGGAGTCCTGGGCAGCTGAGTGGAGGGAGCAGGGAGGGGAGCTGGATTGGGCCGGTCGAGCTGGCAGTGTTGGGGGAGGGGCCGCAAGGGCTGCAGCAGCGGAGAAATGGACGGAAAGGGAAAAGGGGAACAAAAGGACTATAAAGTGGAAGCAAAATAAAGCAGAAAAGAGGAATAAAAGGACTAAAAAGTGGAAACAGAATAAGGCAGAAAAGAGGAATAGAAAGGACTAAAAAAGTGGAAGCAGAGTAAAGCAGAAAAGTGCAAATAAGGTGGAGGAGAGAGATGTCAGGGAGAGATTGAAATGAGGGTAAAACGGAGAGGGAAAACAGAGCGAGATAAAGGAGACAGAGGTCCACTGGATCACCAGGGATGAGGCGCAGGTATAACCTGTGGGTGGAGGAGGGCCTCAAACACCAGCACTCGAGAGTGCAGGGGCTTGGGGGAGGCCTCACTTAATGGTGGAGCTGCGCGGGTGGGAGAGCAAGTTCACTGACAAAGAGTCAGTGGTCTTGCTCCTCATGTCACACGGTGTAGCGCAGCAAGCTCATAAATGAGCCCCTATGTGTTTTGGGAATTGCACATTTGAAATAATGTTTCTACTAATATATATGCCTAGTATGAACTCTGAAATAATGTTATACCTTGTAGCATACAATGCTGTCATTATTGTAATTGTTTCCAATGTAGTAAATATTTGTGATCGTTCAAATTCACTTTCCACCAACACCTCTCAATATTTTTATAAATGAAGTAACACAACCTCCATGGGCATTGGAGTTCATCATACATTTTAAAATTTCTCCATATTTCTTCACTTTGCTGATGATTCAGTACTCCCAGGAAAAGATTTGATAAATTATACTTATTTAACAAACATCCTGAGATTATTATCCCCTATGCCAAATGCCTATTTTATTATACAAAAATAAAGTCACTGACTTGTGAGTTTCACTGCAATATAGGAAAGGAAAGACTTGTCTTGATTAAAGCAGTTAAATAACTAAACATGGGTTGTTCAGGACATATTGTAAAATCTTCAAAATAAGATAATGGCAGAGTTTTTGTTCTGGGTGGCTTAAGTGAAGGAGGTAGGTACTGAATGGAACATCTGCACAAAACCACACAGTTTGTACAACCTGTGTAGTGTCTTCCATGTTAGAAACGATGGAACCCTTTTGACTCGTGCTGGATTCCACAGAACTGTGACAGAAGTGTTAGAGCAGAAGGCAATGAAGGCTGGTTTAGAATGTTGAGTTTGCAGTTACACACAGCAGAATAAAGACATGTAATGCTAAGATCTGTGTGTGGCGTAGTCATTTGCATATACCCAGGCATTTGAAGATGCTGCAACAGGCGACGAGATAGAGAATGTGTAACCAAAATATCAACATACCTCACCCAGAGAGTTTGCCATGGTACAAGCAAGAAAACAGCTCACGTGAGCCACGTGCATTGCAGTCAAAGTAGGGAGCCCATGCTTAATGCATGTGGAGTCATAGCGCAACTCCAGCCGCTGTATAGAACTTGAAAACAACAGAAGTATTGCCAAGAAATCTACCTATCGGTCACAGAGAACCTGCTGGTCAGACCGTACATAAAGGTACAACGCTGCTATACAATGTACAGTCATACATAATCTGGAGTGTTAATGCTGAAGGCAGATACAAACACTTTCAAAGAGCAGCTGTTGATAATCATAAATTCAAAGATAGTGCTATAGTCAGAAAGATAAAGAGAGCGCAAAGAGATTGCCAAAGGATAAAACTGTTATTTACTCACCAGAACATGAGTAAAATGGACTGGTACAACCTCAGCACCAGGCGCTGCAACCCAGGCGTTGCAACCCAGGTAGAGCACAGGGCTTGTACTTATGACACTGGTGAGTTTTGTCAAGCTGACTGAAGGGCAGCGAAGGTGGTAGGAACAGGAACATAATGTGGTAATGTGTTGTCCACAGCAGCTGGTGACATCAGTCTGTGATGTCATATAGAGTGTTGGTCATGATACTCATGAAGGTTCTGAGTAGGACAGTTGCTGCTTATGTGCCTAGACTGTGCCAGATGGGACAGCTATCTGTGTCCAGGAATAAACTCCTTTGATTACACATTTCTACTGTGTCTGCCAACCATCTTTTCACATAACAGTGGCAAAAAAGACAGAGGTAATCTTTCCAAAATTCATCAAGGCTGATCCTGAGGCCACCACATCTCAAGGCCTTAGAGACGGATACGTAAACAAGTTCAAGATGAACAGACAAGAGAGCCAGTGAGAACTACACTCTCATAAATGGATACAACGCTGCCGCTTTCCTGAAACCACCACCACAGTTTGATACCGCCATAAAGCTAAATATTGGCTATAAATAGGCATTTGATGATTTCATTGATGCACATGAAGAAAGTGATAACAAAAAGATTACCAAGGGCCAGATGTAGGTCGCCAACGGCCGATTTCGGCCGTTACCGACTGGTAATTGGTTTTTGAGATGTAGGGGCATGTTAAAAATACAGATTCTGTAATTTTACCGAATCGGTAAAATTCCGAATCGGTATAATTACCGAATCTGTATTTTGACATGTAGGTAGCACTGTAATCAGTGCTACAGGGGTTTAAGAATTCTTAATTTACCACCAACTAGTAGTTGGTGTTAAATTAAGAAAACCCTTTAAAAAGCATTTCTTCTGCTTTTTAAACAGTGCCATGTTGCAGACATAAATGCCCTAAGGGCATGCATGTCTGCAACATGTGCACCCATGCACAATTGAGGGGTGCAACAGGGTGTCAAAGTGACACCCTGCCACCCTTCAATGTTTCGCCTAATTACCGAATCGGTATTTACCGATTCGGTAATTGACATTTGTTGGACCTGGGCCTCTTGGCAGGGTCATCCCTAAACTTTTTGCCTTCCTCCAATACTCTCTCTGACCTGTTTTTGTTGGTTTAATGACTCTGGGCACTTAACCACTGCTGACCAGTGCTAAAGTGCATATGCTCTCCCTGTGTAAAGTGTACATGTGATTGATGTCCATGATTGGTTCATTGGATTTACTGTTAGTCCCCAGTAAAGTGCACCAGGAGTGCCAGGGCTTGTGAATGCCAATACTGCTAGTGGGCCTGCAGCACTGGTTGTGCCACCCACAGAAGCGGCCTAGCAAAATGTGTCTAGGGTCTGCCATTGCAGAACCTGCGTGCAGTCTGGTACTGTCATGCTGGCTGGGCAAGTGCACACACTTGCCAGCCCCTAAACCTTCCCTTAACTTCATATTAGTCACCCCTATGGTAGGCCTGAGGGCAGGGTGCATTGTGAGTGTAAGGTAGGACATGCTCTGATGTGTGTGGCATGTCCTAATAGTGAATTACTGCCAAATTCGTTTTTCACTATTGTAAGGCTACCAGTTCTGCTGTGTGTGCTGCTTATCGCTGCAGCGCTGATCGAGGAGGACGAGAGCGTCTACGTCCCCTGCACACCGTGACCGTGGGCTAAGCAAGTCGCCACAACAACGTGAGGCCCAGCCCGCCGCTGGCCCGAGCACCGTGACTGCGTCTGCATTTGGCCCCACGAGAACAAAGTAACGGAGGACCCGTCCGGACCAAGCATCGAAGTCTACTGGGCTCAGCGCCGTAGATTCCCCCGCAAAGACGGACTGCCGCCCTTTGTCCTCTCCCCCCGATCGGCGTCTTGCCAGAGACAGCCCCCGCTGTGAAGGGCACAGCTGCGACCGGCACTTTGGCTGGGTACGTCCTGCACTTGGGGACCGTACTGCCACTGCCGCCACCCTCAGCCGCCGCCGTCAGGACTGAAGCGAACACCGAGGGAAGGACCTGTGACCCCACTAAGCACCGCCCCCCCGGGTGACCCGTGACCTGCCCCGCCTCGAGCCGCAGCTCGCCTCGCCCTCCAGGGAAGCAACGCGACGTGGGACAGCTCCCCTTCCAGCCGTCCGCTTCAAGATCATCAACCAGACAACTGACTTAAGGTACTGACAACTGTACGCCTCGCCTCGCATGGTGAGGTCCGTACCCAGTGCATTGCCATAAATAGCCTGTGTGCCTCTAGAAATTATCAAGAACTGTGCGCCTGGCTTCAGGACGTGTACGTCATTGAGTACACCTCGCATTGCCCCCTTGAAAGTAGAGAGCCTGGTGCGCTGCGCTTCGAGGACCGGACTGTGCGCGACGTACACCGGCTGCTGAAGTGAACTGTTCCCTTCCTGAGAACGTCCCGCACCGCCAGAAGCGTGAGGCGTAGTGGGGCTCTCCCCGTGTATCAAGGAGAACTGTGCACCATAGACTGTGCGCTGGTGGTACGACTCGAACCCCCATCAGGAAGTCCAGGTACCTTGGTTCGCTGCCCCATAGACTGTGCGCTGAGAACAGGGCTTGAGGCCCAGTACGCTGAATCTCCCCGCAGTACGAGCCGCACAAGCTTGGTACGGCTCGTACCACTGTTAGCATTGCAGGAAGAGTACGCGTCTCACGCGAGATGCGTGAGACTTGGTAGGGCCGGGGCTAATAATCGTACCGAGTGCACTGGAGCGTTCTAAGAGGCCCCGACTTGGGAAATCACTGTACCGGGCGCCTAAAAACAGTACCTGACGTCAGAGAAGGGGTTGTGAAGATATTTAACCCTTTGCAAAACGAACATTGCATAAAAAGAACTGTGGCATCCCCAAAGTAACTGGAACCTTGCATTTACAAGTAACTGGAACCGCGATTGAATAACCAAGACTGTATTTACAAGCCTGCGTGAAGAAACCTATATAAAGATATATATATTTTTTACTACAATACAGTTTGGTGTCATTGTGTGGTGGGTTGGTGGTGATGGTGTGATACTGCAAATGTTTAACCATATGTGCCCCAGAGATTAGCCTAGACTGCTTGCGCCACACTACCTAGAGGGTAAGCAGGGGTTGTTCTTGAAGGTAATCCTTTGCCCTGACTTGGGAGAGAGGGTCCCTGCTTGTCGCCAGTGCTGCACTGCGCCAACCAGAGACCCCCAATTCCAACAACATTGATTCCTATGGGCCTCAAGGCCCATAGGAATCAATGGCAATTACAGAATCGGTAAATACCGATTCAATAATTACCGAATCATACCGATTTGGTAATTAATTCAGTAAATATACCTACATCCCGTTTGCCAGTTCTTAAATACCGAATCGGTATGATTCGGTATTTACGAATCGGTAATCTGGGATTACCTACATCGGGCCCCAAGTATCTTAAAAATCTTGGTGGTGATGGTGTAAAAGAAGTCTGAAAGAAAATGTCGCAAACAGATGAAGTCACATTTCAACAGATTAAAGAAGTGTTTCATCTCAAGTTTAATTCAATATAAAAGGTTAATTACAAATGACACATCTTCTAACAAGAACACCAGAAAATTCGTAAAATCATTGATGAATTTGTGGAGAGACTCAACCGAATCATCAGACATTGAAAGTTGGCTGCCTGAGCTGGAGAGACAAGCTGCTGACATGAGCCCATAGGTGTCCAGAATCAATCTATCATGAGTGTGAGAAGTAAGCCAAAACAAAAGACTGAGGAATGCAAAGTGATGTGTACATTTACAAGTCACAAAGGGAAATAGCTCCACAGTTTTGGAAAAAGTCCCTGCTATGCATATTCTAGTGTGCCGTAAAAGAAGAATTATCCATTATTTCCTGGAAGTCAGTAGGTCTTCTTTCTGTTCGCCTGTGTTTCCCTCACTAATGAAGAGTCCGTTATTAATAGTTTTTAATAACAACCTATTGGCCAGAGAGAGTCAAAATCAGTCCATGGTAATCGGTGCTGCACTTAGGAGAAAAGAGCCTGTCATTGTTATTGAACTGATTTATTTATTTATTTTTACCATTTATTAAGCGCGCTGTTACCGGGCGGTGTCCTGGCGCTGAAACGATATGCTTTCTCCATAAGACATGTTCATCCCTATAAGTCAAAGAGCCATGTTTTGATGTTTTTCCTAAATGTCATCAGGTCAGTACTTTGTTTTAGGGGAGGGGCATTTTATTCCAGATAGCAGATGCTCCGGAAATAAAACTGCGTCCTCCCCATCGAGCTTTCCTAATGCGATCAGTCTTAACAAGCCATTTGTTGGCTGATCTTAGTTGTCGACCTGGTTTGTACAACTGAAAGTGTTGTTGAAGGAAGGACGGACCTAGTCCATTCACTGCCTTGAACACCATACATAGTGCTTTGAACATCATACGTTTCCGTATTGGGAGCCAATGCAATTTTCTCAGTTCCTGAGTGACCGATGCAAATTTGGGTAGACCAGTGATTAATCGGGCAGCAGCATTTTGCAGCATCTGCATTTTGTTCAAAATCCCTTGCTGTGCTTGCAGAAACAGACTATTACAATAGTCAAGGCGTGACAGCACAAGTGCTGTCACCACCGTTTTCCTGCTACTGATGGAAAGAAAAGGGAGAATTTTCCTGATAGTTTTTATTATCCAATGAATGGAGGATGAAAGGGCATTAATATGTGATTTAAAAGATAGTTGTTTATCGATGAACACCCCCAGGTTTTTTACTGTCGTGGCTGGAATGGGTGGTTCTCCCATTTCTAGGGGCCACCAGTTGGGGGTCCAAAGATTAGCCTCATTGCCAAAAAGAAGAACCTCTGTTTTCGAGGAATTCAATTTGAGGCAATTCCTAGCCATCCATGAACTTACTGCAGTCATGCAGTCTTGGAATCTTGCCGCTGTTCCTTCTTCTCGCCCCGGGAGCAGAGATACCACAATTTGTGTATCATCTGCGTAAGATGTCAATTCACAGCCAAATGACCGAATCACCGGGGCGAGGGAAGTGACATAAATATTAAATAGGGTGGGACTCAGGGAGGAGCCCTGAGGAACCCCTCCTGGGAGTATGAAAGGGGAAGATTCAAAATCTCCCAGGGCCACCACTTGAACCCTGTCAGATAGGAAAGATTTCAGCATGCTCAACGCTGCTCCTTGAATTCCGCAGCCCTCAAGACGGTCCACCAAGATGTTATGGTGGACCGTATCGAAGGCCGCGGACAGGTCAAGGAGCACTAGGACTGCCCGTCCTCCCGCGTCCATCACCTTCCTGATTTCTTCCGTGGACTTAATGAGGGCAGTCTCGGTGCTGTGGCCTTCCCTAAATCCGTGTTGAGCTAGGTCCAAACATCGAGAGGATCGGAGGAATTCACAGAGCTGGGCATTCATGACCCTCTCAATGAGTTTGGCCGGTAGTGGGAGTCTAGCTATAGGCCGGTAGCTATTGGGATCTGAAATGTCTAGAGTTGATTTTTTAAGCAAAGGCGCTATAGAGACTTGTTTCCAGCATAATGGATATTCTCCACCTTTAAACACTGCATTAAATACTTCAGTTAGCATAAAAGATATGGGAGTGGCTGCCAGTTGAGCCACTGAGGCTGGGCAGGGATCATGAGGTGAGCCCGATTTAGTTCTTAATAACAGCTTTTTTATTTCTTCCACTTTTACTGGCCTAAACTCCAAGAGTTCCGAATTTTGTGGGTTCGTCTGTGTGGTCTTATGTGTTCCTTCGAGGAGAGTCAACCCCACTTGATGTTCCAGGGCTGCAAAAATCTGCTCCACCTTTCCCAAGAAAAATTTGGCGAGATTCTCGCAAAGCTCCAGACTTGGGGGAATATCGACTGATTTCGGAGTAGTCAGATTGGTCACAGTCTCAAAGAGTTCTCTAGAGGAGTTCTTTGCCCCCTCGATTTTTGCAGAAAAATATACGCTTTTTGCTTTTTTAATCATTTCTTTATATGTCTTTTGGCTGTAAATACTCTGTACGCCATTGGCACTCTAGTTTTTTACAAGACACCTTATAATCTCGTAGCTCCTGGGTAAACCAGGGATCAGATGGTACTGTGCGCGTGGGTCGATAGAGTTTAGGCTGGGCTAGAGAGGTACACGCGTGATTTATCCAATTCGTGTACCTTTCAGCGGCTTCACAAAAGCTTGGGAATTAGTAGGCTTTAGGAGTAGTTAAAAGAATACTCTTGTAGTAGTACTTCCCATTTTCACAAATGATTTTGTGAATTCCCCCTGTAGGACTTGGCCTTTTTGGTTAAATTTCCCTAAAGTTTTTGCTTCCCCCCAGACCATTTTTGTGACCTAGAGATGCCAATTTAGATGCTTTGGGTATTTTGCCACTGCTGATCAGTGTCAAAGTACAGGAGTTCCCTATGTAAAATGTAAGGCCATGATTGGTAGGTTTGCCTTGCTAGTAAAAGTCCCTAGTGATGTGCGCAAGGCCAATTAATGCAAGGGCTCGCAGAGAAGGGAACTCAGGCCTTCAGTGTAGGGCCTGCATGCAGAATGCTAAGTTAGCATGTGGTACCGACGAGTTCAACCACTTTTCAAGCCTGACTTTCCCTTTTACATACACATGGAGAACCCCTGTGGTAGGTACGAGGTAACCCCAGGGCAGGGTGCAGTGTAGGTAAAAGGCAGAATATAAACTGAGGTGTGGGTTATGTTCTGATGGTGAAAAACTCTCCATTTCGTTTTTCACTGCTGGAAGGCCATTTTGCCAATAGGACAGAATAGGGGAGGCTGGGTGTTGTGTTTGTTAGCCTAGTTTCCTATCAGTTTACAATGGAGAGGTGAAGTTTGTTATGTATGGACTCACAGTGTCATGATGCATATTTCTGTGAGGGTGGTTTTGTCACTGTGTGCTTATAAACCACTCTTTTAGAAAGTGGCTGAGTTCTGTGCTCTGAGCATTTCTGTCTGTCTCTGAAATGTGGATTGTCTGTCTGGAACTGAAAGGTGAGAGGAGCTGGGAGAGATCTTCACCCAGGGAGGGGTAGAGAATGCACCAGGCTGCCCTGCCTCTGGAGAGTAGGGGAAGGAGAAGCCCAGGAGTGGAAAAGGTTTGGGCTGGTGCTATAAACCAATTGACTAATCTCCTGCTGAGTGATTAAGGATCCAGACCCCCAGTATCAAAGAGAGAGGGGTGACACTGGGAGGGAGACACCCAGAACTGATTTAGGGAGGGGCCAGGGACCCCATAGCTCATACAAACGTCAAAGACATTAAGGGGTATAACTATGAGAGCTGAAGCCCCTTAACGCTGGAATGAAACAGATATGGATTGAGAGTGATAAGGCTTGGACCCACTCTGTGGTCAAGAGGAACCTCTGCTAAAAAAGGAACAACTGAAGAGACTGTTGTGAATAGACCAATCCTTGCTTGTGATCTGGGGTTGGTCTGCAGTTTGCTGTTCTAATGAAAGAAGAGGCTGTTGTAACTGTGCTTTGAGGCACTGGGTCCCCCTGCTTGAAGAAGACTGTGCTTTGTGCTGTGCTTGTAACCGCAAGGGCCCGAGGTGAGCTGGCTCCTTGTTTGGAAATACTGGATCATAAATGTTTGCGGAGAAGTCCCAAGCAACCCGGTGTGCATGTGCTTTTTGCCGCTTGTGACCCTCAGAAGTTGTGCCTTGTGATCATGGGCACGCAGGAGTAAGCTAAGTCTCAGAGACGTAGAGTGCATGTCGTGGTGCAGGCCAAGGCATTGGTGAGGAGTTTCTGGTCATGGTGTGCACAGGGAGACGAGGTGAGGCGAGGCTCAGATGCGCAAGGGTGCATGTCATGATGCAGCTCAGGTGTTGGCAAATAGCACCTGGGCCTCGTGTGCACCAAAGGAAGAAGCAAGACTAAGATGTGCAGTGTATGTGTCATGATGCAGCCAGGGTGTTGGTGAGGAGTGCCTGAACATCGTGTACACCAACAGAAGAAGTGAGTCTCGGTCTGGCAAGAGTGCATGTCATGGTGCAGCCCGGGTGTTGGGGAAGAGCGCCTGGGCCTCTTGTGCACCACAGGAAGAAGCGAGACTCCGACACAGAGTGTGCGTGTTGTGGTGTCGTGGCGTGTCATGGTGGAGGAGTGTGGCTCACTGATTAGAGCGGCAGACCCTGATGCAGAGGTCTGGCCCGGACCAGGGTTCAATTCCCGACGCGGCAGGGTCCTGAGCCCAAAATGTCCACGGACTCGATAATTCTCGCCTCGGTGCCTATTCTAATCATGGGGTCCCACGCTGCAACTCTGGGCAATAGTTGCTTAATCTCCACTACGGCGGCCCACCCGCTGCGGGATGCCTGGCTTTCACCCTGGGAATACCCAGTAGGGGTTATCTCACAGGGAAAAGCCAGGACGGGTTCCCAAGGCAAGCGCCTTGATGCCTTCGGGTGATATGTGCGATATATAAGTCGCAATACATTTACATTACATTTACATGGTGCAGCCAGGGCATTCGTGAGGTGTGCCTGGACATCGTGTGCACCAAAGGAGGAAATGAGTCTCGGATGCACTCGGTGCATGTCGTGGTGCAGCCCGGGTGTTGGTGAAGAGTGCCGGAGCCTCGTAGGCACCAAAACAAGAAGTGAGTCTCCAACATGCAAGAGTGCATGTCATGGTGCAGCCAGGGCCTGGGCATTGTGTGCACCGGGAGAAGAGGGGAGACACGGACGCGCAAGAGTACATGTTGTGGTGCAGCCAGGGCGTTGGTGATAAGTGCCTGGACATCGTGTGCGCCGGGAGAAGTGGAGAGTCTCAAACCCGCAGGGTGCATGTTGAGGTGCAAGAGGAGCATTGGTGAAGAGCTCCAGATTGTCATGAGCACCAGAGGCAAGTCTCTGACATGCGGTGTCCGTGTCGAAGTGCAACCTGAGGTGCAGGTGAGGAGTGCCTGGTTAGGGTGTGCACTGAATTGAAGTAAAGTCTCCACAGTGCTGAGGGTGGGTTTTGGTGTGGACTGAGACTGCCGGAGTGAGTGCCAAGACTTTTGGGCCCTCACAGTCAACCAGCAGCGGGCCGGACCAGCAGCCATGGAAGAGCTGAGCAACCAGCCTGAGTCCGCCGCAGCCTGTGACGGAGTTCTGGATCAAGGCCCAAGTCCCTGTCGTCGGGGAGCAGAGTGGGATTGCGCCCCACCCCAGGTAATGTGGATCAACACCTGGGGTGGGGTGCGGGCCCAAAGGGACACTCTCTCGGTTTCCCGCTTCAGTCAGCTGCACGAACTGTGGCTTTGGGTTGGATCCCGGCCTGTGCTGACCTAAGACAGGGCAGTACTGGTGCCGGAGTGGGAAGCAGTACTTTTTGTGTCATCATTTGATCCATAGTGGGAGCACTGTTAACGGAGCACTCAAAACTGTTGTATTACACTTTGCATTATTTCTGCTAACGAACTATTGAACTTTCGTATGACACCTGACCTCATTTGTGCCGGATAAACTTTTTGCTTGTTGCTCTATGCATGTGCTATTTCTTTCTGGCATTTTACCTGATTGTAACATTGTGCATTGCAGTATTTCTTCAGTGCACTGTATCTGAGTATTACCTGGCACAGTGCATTATTTCTGCATTGCACCGTACAGGATTGTAGCGTGACACATTGCTTTTGTTTCTTCCTGGTACAGGGCATGCTGGTGGTGATACGCATTGCATTATTCCTTCAATTGCAAAGTACATGACTTTGGCGCTACGTATGGCATTGTTTCTCTGTTGTTCAGTATAGGAGAATATTGTTACGCATTGCAGTATTGTTTCCTTTTGCAACATGTGTGATTCTAGCAATACGACTTGCCTAACCTTTTGGGAAACAGTTAGAAGTGAGCTTAACTGTTGGTTAGAAGTGAGGGTTGGGATTATAACCTACCAAACCACCGGAAAGAATACTACCCATTCTCATATGTTGATTTTGTATTGTGTGGTCATATCGTTTAATTGCTTATATAAAGATTATACTCATTTTTATCAATACTTGTGTGGAGTCTATTCGTGATGACATCAGGGGGCTTCTGTGAGCTTGGTTGCATATACTGAACACTCGTGCCTTGGAGATAAGCCTGGCTGCTTGTACCAAGCTACTAAGGGGTGAGCAGGGTATCCCAGACGGTGTCCTTACTTAGCCTGACGTTGAAGCGAAGGGTTGGGAATGCACGCCTCCAGCATTTGGTGGCGGCAGTAAGGAACCCTTAAAGTCACTAAACTAACCTGAGCTAAACACTGGTAGCTAAGGCGCAGAGCAGAAAGACTTCACTTAGAGACAATGTGAAAAGTATTCATGCTGTACCAAAACAGTAATACAGTCCAAAAACAATACAAGAAAAATCCCCAATCAACTTAGAAAATAGAATGCATTTTAATAACTAAAATCACACTAAAACAACAAAAATCCAATAAGAGATATCAGTTTGAATTTTTTTTTATCTAGTTGCACTCGACCTATAGCTAGGAACAGGTTCAGGGTACAGAAACCAGGTTCAACCCAGTTGGAAATGTTTACTTCAGACTAAGGGGCATATTATCAAGAATGGTGTTAAAATTATTGCCAGTTTAGCGGCAGAAAACGGGGATAATGGGCTTGATAATATGCTACCTGGAGAATTCCAGTAGAAGCCTGTGTTGTTGATAATATGCCCCCAAGTCTCTAAAATGGAAGTAAAAAATCCTCAATGGGTAAGGCAGCACACTGTGGCCGAAGAGTGCTCTGTATCAGCAGATAGTAGCTGGGCGAGCTCTTAGTAAAATGTTTGGCAGGAAAGCTCCAAGCAGGAAAAATATAAATTTCTCACGCAGAGAATGTCCCTAGCTGGGTGGATGTTTTTCATGCCTTCACCAGTGAAGAAGTCAACCTTTCGATTTAGTCACTTTTTTGGAGCTTGGATTTGTCCAGTAAGGCAAGGCTTACAGGCTGTAGTCAAATAGGGCTTCACAAGGCCAGATGCCGTCTCTCTGAGGTCACACTGAAATTGATTTGCTGCTGTTGTAAAGCTCAGAGCATGAGAAACTTGAAGCTTTGTCCAAGCAGCAATGCACCTTTATTGTATTGATTAGGCAGGTTGGTCCGCCGCCAGTCTTATTCTTCTGAAAAACATAGGAAAAGTACACTTTGACAACAGCTGATGGTGCAGTATCCTGGGAACAGCACTTGGGGATCAAGACTAACACCAACAGTGGTCTGAAGCATGGTTCAGGGTGGGACACTTGGAAATAGACAGCTGGGGAGTTGTAGGAAAGGTCTTTTGTAACTTTTTGTGTCCTCATAGCTTGAAAATTAGGTCAGCATTATGATCCTTGGATTCCCCTTCTTAGTCCTGGGTACAAAGGAAAACCATGTCCATATCTCAGTACTCCTATTGTATCACAGACATCAGGTCCAGTCCGCCTATGTTCTTCAATAGGTTTCAAAAGGGATCCGAGGTGGGTAGTGTGCATATCACATTTATGCCTGTCACCATCCAGTGGGTAGGGAACACTCCTGGCCACTCCCTACCCAATGTTGTAGAAGTACCCAGCGATGAACCTACCCATGTTTACAGAATTTCCTGTGTGACAAACAATCTTCACCTGGGGATTCTTTTTTTTGTGAATCGGTTTTATTGGATTTTAGCATTAGTACAGCATAAGTCAGATGCAATAGTAAGCAATGTTGGGTGTTACAATCAGCATATAAGGCACAGTAGTATCATACAATATTGTTACAGCACTCACTTGGAGTTAGGTACGAAATGATCAAGCATGCGATTGACAGATACATGTACCGCCTTTGCTAGAAGACAAGCAAGAGGTGAGAGGCAGGAAAGAAGGACAATAGGAAGGCATAATGTCCACATCGCTGATCACATTCTGGGTGTCTTTCAGGGCATAGGTGTCTGCAAATGTTCATTATCGCACATACGTGCGGGTACAGTCCCATCAAGCCAGTAAATGCACTGGCGCCCAGCTGTGTATGAGTGACAATACAAGATTCACTATTAACAAGAGGAACGAGGAGCTGTGCATACAAAAGAGTGAGGGTCAAAGAAATGAAAAGGAGGAATGTATAGTGTATGCAAACAAACAAGTAGCCCAGAGTCCTCCCCCCCCTTTTTTTGTTTTGCGTCTATATGTGGCATGACTGGCTGCTCATGTGTTAAACAGTATCTGGCTGTTACCCCATGTTTTAAGTTTATTTCGGTTGAGCGTTACAGGCAGTTTGTGTTCGGGAGCAAGGGAGCAGCACGGTGCATATGTCGTTGCTACCTATGGGACGAAGTGCTGCCAGAGACTGGCATGTCAGAAAAGTCTGCGGTTGGCATGTCCAGGCTGCATTGCAGTGCAAGGTAGATTGTGTTCCAGTATATGACAATGGAGACTTTACGTAGTCCCAGCGTTTCCTTGCACTTAATAGCGAGGTTTTCCGCTCTGGCCCACGCAAGCATTGAATTACGCCAAACTTGTATGAGTGGGGGGTCTGGTACTTTCCATCTTTTACTGATCAGTCCTTTGGCTACTATCTGCCCCAGATCTACTAAATCTGTGCGTGACCTTCGTGCTAGGGGTTCCGCAAAACTTGTGCAATAAATATGTAGGCCAAGTGAAAGGCAGCTCCCTGTCGGTGGTATCGTGCAACAGAGTGGCCACATCTGTCCAGTATTCCCCCACCCTGGGGCAGGCCCAGAACATGTGTAATAGACCGGCCCCTACTTCTCTGCATCTCGGGCATGCTGCATCCTTGTGATTAAACTATTGGTTGATTTTCGCAGGGGCGAGGTATGCATGGTGGATAATATAAAGCTGTATCTGCCTGAAGCACATGTTCCTGGGGCTGCACGTGGGGCTCTCAAGCACTCCAGCCCATTCCTTATCTGTGAGCTGGCTACCTAGGTCCGCTTCCCACTTGTGGTGGAGTCTGGCAAGTCTGAGTGTCTCATGAGTTCGGAGTGAGATCGCAAACCAGCACGTTAAATGCCTACCTCGTCCCACTACGAGTAGATATTGTATGGTATGATGTGTTCACAGCTCTGTCGTGATATCACCCCATTTTGCCGTGAATGAAGTCACCAGCATGCGGTGAGTGAGGAATTGCCCAGGCGGTAGCCCCTCCTCTTCCACGAGGGTGGCATAGGGTGTGAGTGCCCATCATGGTATAGGTCCCCCAGGGTGTGGATACCTTTATCTTGCCATTCCCTAAGCGTGACGGCCATCAGTACTGATGGCCCACTGGGGTGCCCTCTAAGGGTATCGCTGGTGCATGTGGCGTTACGCTGCGTGTCATAAACAAGCTTCTGCAAAAACACCTGTAGGCCACTGCTAGTAAAAGAGGCTCTGGTGGACGTGGACTTGCCCCTAGGTGAAACAACTGGACTCTGTGCTCCAGAGGGTAGGGTGGCTGTGTAGTTGTGATTGGAGAGCCACCGCACTACCCACTGCAACTGAGAGGCCAGGTAGTAGTGTTCATCTGTGGTTAGGTACAGCTTTTTCAGTGTCATCCTATGTCTAGCATTACTCCAGATGAAATCTCTGAGTTGTCTCTCAAAGGCATTGAAGAAGGAGACAGGGACATGCATGGGCAAGTTCATGAAGTAGTATAGGAACCGTGGGAGGGCCACCATTTTGGCGAGTGCTATCCTGCCCATCCGGCCAATGGCAGTGTGCTCCAGAAGCGCATCTGCGACTTGATGGATGTCACCACCTTCCCGAAGTTCCCGTAGTATTGATCTTGTGATTGGAGGTAAATTTGGAGTCCCAGATAGCGAAACGTATCAGGTGTCCATCGCACCGGGGTGCCAGCTATTGCGAGTCCCGGATCACTGAGTCCCTCTTTGAAAGGGTAAAGGCAAGATTTACCAGTGTTTACTTCCAGTCCGGAAAGCGCAGAAAACTTCCCAAGTAGATGAGTTTGCTGGGCAGGAACACACTCAACGTCCCTAAGATAAATGAGGAAGTCATCCGCATAGAGTGACACCTGATAGGTGGCATCTCCCATGGGGCACCCATCCACGAACTCGGTGCACAGCTCGCTAATGGTTCCATTGCAAGTGTGAACAGGAGCAGGGACAGGGGGCAACCCTGGCGGGTGCCTCTCTACACAGGGAGGGAGTCTGAGACGTAGGGACCTACCTTGACTCTCACAGTGGGTGTAGTGTAGAGGAGGCGCACTAGTTGAATGAACTCTGGGCCTAGGTCAAATTTTGCAAGTACTGCAAACAAGTAAGGCCACTCCGGGGAGTCGAAGGCCTTCTCTAGATCCAACACGAGGCAACCAGCTCTGGGTCACTCCTCCAAAGGGTAAGCGGTCACTTGAAAGAAGAAGCGTAGATTGAGGTAGGTATTACGCGTTGGCACAAAACCGTTTTGGTCCATGTGGGCCAATTCTGGAACTGCTTGTGCTAGCCTGTCAGCCAGCACCTTTGCGAGGATTTTATAATCTGCATTGAGCAGGGCAAGGGGTCGATATGAACCCAGGTCCTCTGGAACTCTGCCTGGCTTCCATAAGGCAACCAGATGTGCTCACGCATCAAGGGGGAAGTTGCTGTGCATCTAGGGCCGCTGCAAATGCCGTATCAAGGCGTGAGATGTGATATGCTTTGTAATATTCGGAGGGCAATCCATCTGGCCCCGGGATTTTCCCCGTCGCTAGGGACTGAATAGCCACACTAATCTCCTCCCGAGACATCTGCTCATTGAGCATTTCGCGATGTTCCTCTGTTACTGTGGGTAGCTGTTAGGGGTCAAGAATGCTCGCCAGCTCCTCTTCGTTGCAGCGACATTGGGACTGGTAAAGGCATGCATAGTGTTGTGTCAGGGCCTCATGTATGTCTCGCTGTGTGGTTACCAACTAAACTGCGGAAGAGTGGAGCGGCCCTATTGGGGCATGCGAGCGTTCTAGCCGGATCAACCAGGCTAAAAGCCTACCTGCCCTATCGGCCACAGTGTGGGTCTGGGTTGTGTGTACGGAGTAATTGTGGCAGCGGAGTTGTTCCATGTAGCCCACCTGTTCAGAGCGCAGCACCTCTAGTTGCCACGAGTCACAGCCTATCCCTTTGCCTGTGTTTTCATAGCATATCAGCTGGGTTTCAATACGTGTGAAGGAGTCAGACAATTGTTTGTGTATTTTCCATGTTGCCCCTACACAATGGCCCCTGATTGTCACATTAAACGCCTCCCATTTGACAAGGTCATCACTTGCGGTGCCCTCATTCAACTCAAAATATTGCAGAATCGATGTCCCAAGCGATGACCTGAAAGCAGGGTCTTCCAGGGCTTGCCGCTGTGGGCACCTTGTGGGGACAGCGGGATGGTGTGGCTGCTGGGCACAGCTGTATTAACAAGGGGTTATGATCGGAATGGGTCTGCCCTAGATATTTTGCATGCTGAATCCGTGGGAGCAGTGCCAGCGAGGTCACTAACCTGTCGGGCATACATGAAGGCCGTGTACCGCTGAGTAGTGAGAATGCACGTGGGCAGCGGGATTTAAAAGCTGCCACACATCATGTAGAACCCAGTGTGTCAGCCAACCAAAGAGGGCCTGCGCGTTAGATGCCGAGAGGGTCCTGTTAAGGAGCAGGAACGACCTATCTAAGTCCACATCCAATACCGAGCTAAAATGCCCCCTAGGAGCCAGGGTATCCCATTCCATCGGGCCATTACTGTAGAGATGCGGGTGAGATAGGAGGCCTGATCTGAATTGGGGCGTAAAGGAAGCCCAAAAGTATCTCTTGACCATTTAGGTGCCCTTTCACGAACGTGTACCTTCCAACTGCGTCGCTGGGGCTGTCTTCACTAATGATCGTGATGCCCGCACGGACCCATATCAGTGTGCCCTGCGCGTGCACTGAGTAAGTGGTGCCGAATACTTGGCCTCTCCATCTTTTACGTAAGCGCTCCAACTCAGGTTTGGACAGGTGTGTTTCCTGAAGCATCACTATTCCAGCCCTACGGCATTGCAAGTATGAACAGATAGAATAGCGCAGCGCAGGTGCATGCATGCCACGTATGTTCCACATGACTACTTGTCGCTGTGTCAAGTCAGATTAGTGTGTCGGTCCAAGTGGTGAGAGGGGTATGCCTCTAAGCTACGGATCCATAATGTATAGGGGGTTCTCGGGCTAATCATAGAAAACCAAAACATAAAACAGTGAATCAAACTGTGCTAACATGTAGGGTGAACACCCGGGTGGGGCTCGTCCAAACCTTATCTGGCCCAACAATGGCCATAACAACATCAGCGTGGGGACTAGTGTGGGGGTGGAATATGCACCTAGATGGGTGCATCACGTATCCCTCCATAACATGGCTCTGTCACCCATGTCCCAACCCACACGCTGATGTTCTTCTATGCTGTTCGTGCCCCTCGGTGAGTGTAGCCATTATGGGGCGTGTGTGCATGTAGCAGGTCAAAGCAATGATAACGATTCAAGGAGTGAGAAGAGAATCAGCGAACAATACAGGCAATTGCAGTGTGTACATCTCTAATTGTGTGTGCAGAAATTCAGTTGGGTCCCTTTACAGCTGCCATACTCATATGATTTATTCTGCGGTGTGACGTCCGGCAGCAGCATCTCGTCAAGTTAATCTGGCCTGAGAGTGGATGATCGGCTATCTGTGGTGGAGTCAGAGGACCCGGCCGCACGGCTCTCGCGGTGCGTGTGTATTCCCAACGATGCCGCCACTTCCAGGGCATCACAGTGCTCTATACGGTTTTGTTCTGGGTCCTGTGATGTCACTGCTGTGTTTGCGTTCCTTGTTTTCCTCCAATGCCTGCAACGGCGGGGTCCTCTGCGGTTGGGTTTGGATGTTTCTGCGATGGGAGGTCGCATCCCTTACCACAATCCTGAGCTCTAAAGCCAGTCCCAGGCGTCTAAAGGCGTATTGAAGAAGTGGGCTGTCCCACCAGCCACAACCCTGAGCCCGGCAGGAAACAGTAGAGAGTACGGGAGGTCCAAATCGCGCAGTTGACATTTCACATCGACGTAGGTGCTTCTCCGCCTCTGCACCTGCGCCGTATAGTCCGGAAACAACCTGACTTGATTGCCACCCACCTGCAGATAGGGGATTTTGCAGGATTCACGTAGGACTGCGTCACAGTCTCTGTAGTTCAAAAGATTGAAAAGGAACAGCCTCGGCCAAGCTCCAGGGGGTGGTCTGTGTGCCGGCACTCGATGCACACATTGCACCACAAAGTGCAAAGAGAGTGCCCATGCTGGTAAAAGATCCCTCAGCCCCTGCTCCACATAAATTTCCGGAGTCCGGCCCTCCTCACCCTCCGGTAGGCCCACCACGCGGATATTGTTGTGGCAGGTGCACCCTTTAGAGTCTTTAATTTGGTCTTCCAGTGCATGTACATGGTCCAGGATGTCCTGCAGTGCTGCAGTGTGGATTTGGTTTGAGTTCCGAAAGAGAATGTTCGTGCAATTGGACTTTCTTCGCTAGCTTGTGGTGATCAACTCGCAATAAAGTAAAGTCTGTGGCAACTTTGTCGATGCGTGTCTCAAGGGATGCCCTGGTCTGGTCTAATGCAGCCCCAACTTTCTCAACTGCCGCTAGCACAGAGTCCAATTAGGCTGCGAGTGCACCACCCGAGACATTAGTGTCTGCCTCATCTCCTGGAGGCGACAAGTGTGGTAAGCTAGTGTACGCGGCCATTTGCTGCGTATTTGGACAGAGTCGTCCCATGGCAAGCTTCTGGTCGGACAGCATTGACGTCTAGTGGGTGGCCGAAATGTGTCCGTGTGGACTGTGGCTCATGATTTGATGCACCTGCAATATTTGTTGGCTACGGAGCACATCAATGGCTCACATTGCAGCCGGTGTTGCGCAGCACAGGTCCTAATTAGCTGACCGTGTCTCCAGGCCAAGTGCCAACAAGGTGGAGTCTCTGTGGAGGACATTGAGGCAATCAGCCTCTCGAAGCCTGAAGGATTAATGTTAAGTCTGCCAAAGTGGCCACCCGCCGAGGGGGCTGCGGGGGCAGTTTGAACGCAACAGACACACGCCAGAGGCCAGTGACAAGAGTTCAATAGGATCAGCAGTTAAAGGCGTGCACTGTGACATGTCTACTGTGCCGTGGAGCCGCCACAACCTCGCAACTGCATGGGCGGTAGTGGTGTCGAAAGCAGTGGCACCCCATTGCGCTATCAGCTTCCGCAGCCCGTGGCCAATTATGTACACCTTTCCTTCTTTTTTTCTTTCTTAAAGTTTTTATTTTTTATTGCAAGCAAGTCAGATACAAAATTTATACGTAATAAAAAGTACAGAGAGAAAGGAAAAAGAAAGAAAGGCGCCAAAATAGAAAAATAGATAAGTAAACATATCATTGCAAATGCTCTTAACAAACACAAAAAATCTTATAATTGCACGTTAGATGTACATCATCATTTTAGCCCCCCAATTCTGCCTCAATCCATTGTCGGATTGGAGCCCATATTTTTTCCCCCGCTAATCTTCTAGCGCGGCCTTTAACAGCATAAATAGCTTGTTCTAAATTGTGTTTAGCTAATAGCCGGGCTCTCCAGGAATGAAATAAGGGTGGATCTGGGCTTATCCATTCCTGAGTAACACAGGCACGAAACACGGACATACAAATAAAAATCAAATTTTTTTATCCTCCGGGATGTTATCCAAGGTTATACCTAACAAAACCATCTCTGCTGTTATGGTAACAGTAAAGCCAAATATTAATGTAAAAAAAATCTGTATTTCATAGAATACGGTTGATAGCTGCGGACATAGCCAGAACATATGAACTACGTCCGCGGCTTCCAATAAACATCTCTTACAGGTAGTGCCTGAAAGCGAGCCCCATTTAGCTATTTTTTCCGGAGTATGATATAAATCAAAAAGGACCATATAGTGCTGAGTACGGGAACGTCCTGTTAACAAGATGGAATTAGCCATCGAGATAGAATCTTCTATCAATAGATTTGCCTTCCCCAACTTCATTACCCATCGCTCTTGTACTAATGATAAATCATCTGGATAGGATGAAATCAATAAATTGTAGAAAAAAACAATCCTTCTCTTAGAGTATTAGGATTCAATCAAGGGTACTTTCAAAAGCCCTAAACGTCGATCAGGTGATAGAGTATTAAAGTAACTATACACTTGAAAATATTTAAAATAATCCAAAGTTGAAATATTGAATTTAGTCTGGAGAGACAGAAAAGAAATCATTTCGTCATCATTCCAAAGGGATTAGTTTCTGACAACCGCATAAACATGACAAATTTGTTTCCCAAGAATAAGAAATCAATCTCTAGAGTCGCGGAAGCAATAGATAGCTATTTTACTCAGTCAATCGTGCATGCTTCGTTTTACCAGAGGTGCTGAGAAAATAGAGAGACGGGCGTTTTCAATAAAAAGTATTTATTGAACAGTCTTCATTCTCAAGCATAAGAAATGTACTGCTACAATCATAATACTGGTTATAAAGTGCAAGGCATTTAATACGGGAAGTATTATAAAGTAGTACTGTAAAAGCATGGTATGGTTTCTAAGCCATATAAAATAACATATAATACATGGAATACATACAGTGATAAATAATGACTAAAAGTACTCAACTGGTGCTTCTAAAATACGCTTACCCCGGTGTACTTAACCTAAGTCTAGTACAAGGGAAGAAGTAAATGAGGTGTAGCTTAAGTTTTAGTATCTCTTGCCAAGAATCTATTCCAAGAATTCTCTAACGGTCTAATCAGCTCCATACCTTGGTTTTAGAATGAAGGAGGTCTTGTATCTCTCTCATGACTTGATTTCCCAGCAACCCGCAAGGGTAGCCTGGAAACACTGGAGCTGGATTTCTCGGCAGGAGAAAAGACAGCGTCGGCTTCCTTCGGCACTTGCTGCTGCAGGGCTTCGGTCAAGTAGTTAGTCGATCTGCTCCAAACCACAGTGTGTTTGTCTGGGCAAATGTAATGCATATGTATACCTTGAAGGTGCCGAGTTTGACGTATGATTGGACATAATAACGTCATCAAAGACTCAGTTCTTTGAAAACTCCATGATTTCCTAGATAAATTAGTATTCAGGCAACGGGAAGTCCCTAGCTGCTGAAGGTGGGTTTTTCTAAGAAATTGTTGTTGATTCTCGGATATTAGTGGAAGTAGCCATGCCGTATCTGGGCTGCATAAGCTCAGTCTAAATATGGTAATGATTTCTATGCCTATATAAGGATCGGGTAATTTATACCTATATATAGGCATGAATCGGGAAAATTACACTAGGGTCCTAGATTCCTACACAACAATCACTGATTCAACTGGATTAAATAATGCCATAGAATCCACCTCTACAACCCCTCAGCCTATACAATGCAACATGAAATTTAAGCAAGCCCCTTCCAATAACTTCTCTTTCTGCAACATTTAACTACTGTCCCTCCCAAAACATCAGGCGGACGTCTTTTATATTTTGGTGGACCAACAACCAGACGCCTTACCGAAACATGGCTTAACACCTGCTCTGGTCCTGACGTGGCCAGAACCATTCCTTCTAACTATGCTATTGTTAAGAAAGATAGAGAAGATAGGCTGGATGGAGGGATCGCCATAATCTTCAAAAACCCTTTCAGTAGTATGTTTGACGAGTTACTGATCCCCGGCTGCAAAGCAGCAGTGTTTAAACTGATCCTGACTCCCCACTTCACATTTTCTGGGATGTTGGTATATCGCCCCCTCCCCCCCCGGGCCAGCAGGCTCATGGGCTTCAAACTTCTCTGATCTTGTTACCCCTTTTCTGTTTAGCTTAGCCAATTTTACAATTGTAGGAGACCTCAATCTCCATCTAGAGGACTCCGCCTGTACTACCAGCAACACTTTTATTTTAGATTTGGCTGCCATGAACATCTTCCTCTATAACATTGGGCCCACCCATAAAGCAGGCCACTTTCTCGACCCTGTTTTTTCTAATTTATCCTCCTTAAATTACCCTGCAGCTATCACCCTATGCTGGACTGATATTTTCTTAGTGGGTTTTGAGGCCCCAAGCCTCTCACATGTGTTGAGCGACTGTGTTGCCAAACCCACCAGGAATTGGAAAAATCTTGACATTGCTAATTGTAATAATTTTTTCAATACTAATGCCCCCATTTTTAAAAACAATTTTGTCTTGGACTTTGCGGCTTTTCAAGAATGGATCTGGTCTGCACTGGATACGTGCCTTCCTATTTCGGTCAGAAAGTTAAAAATACCATCACCCACCTGCGCCGTGGTTCTCTGAAGAGTTAAAAAAAGATAAAACCAAATGTAAAAACTTTGAGCAACGCTGGCGTAAGACCTATGCGCCCAAAGCTAAAACCGCTTATCCTATCATCAAAAGGGCTTATCACTCCCACTGCAGGTTTGCACGCTCAAACTTCGTTTCCTCAACCTTCCCTCAGGCTAAAAACTTGCCCTAAAACCCTATTTAAGATGGTCAAAGAACTATCTGGCTCAGCTACCACACAGGCTTCCCCCAGTCTGAATGCAATACAATGTGAAGATCTTGCCCAATTCTTCTTAAACAAAGTGGAAACAATTTATTCTGCATTGGCGATAACCACTCCTCCTCCAATTCCCACGCCCACTGTGACCTCGGACCTACCATGCCCTTTGTCTGAATGTTTCACTGCTTCTGCATCGGACCATATTCATATCAATATACTTGACGCTTTGCCACCCTTGGACATGGTGACACTTACACAACATCTTAGTAAAATTAAATCGGGATCTCCCTGCGACTTACTACCCATTTTGGTATTACAGCAGATCGAACAACCAACACTCCGTCTCACCCTCGAACTTCTTAATGCATCCCTAAAGGAGTCCCTCGTTCCTTCAGACTGGAAACATGCAATGGTCGTCCCACTATTAAAAAAAACAACTCTAACCCTCAAATTATCGTCCAATCTCACCGCTTCCGGCTCTCTCAAAAATTTTGGAGAGACACATCAATGGCCATCTATCTAAGTTCATCGAAACTAATGGGCTCCTGCATCCTTCCCAGTCCGGTTTTAGGTCCGGCTATTCTCCTGAGGCCACACTCTTGGGTGTTACAGAACCGCTTCGACAGAACCTGGATGCAGGTGATACAATGGCCCTGGTATTGCTTGACTTAAGCGTGGCCTTTGATACTGTCTCCCACACAGTACTTATAAAGGCCCTCCAATCTACTGGGGTCACCGGCTCAGCCCTGAATTGGCTTATCTCTTTTCTTTCTAACCGCACCTTTCATGTTTTTTCATCAACTGCTAAATCCAAGCCTCATCTCTCACCCTATGGGGTCCACAGCTGGCTTCCCGCACGTGTTGGGGGCACACATGTACTCCTCACACTCCCTGCCGCCACAGCACACAATTACCACAACAGGAAGCACACACATTCCATCAATGTGCAGGCAATAGTCGACCACCTGAGACTCTTCACCAATGTCGTCGCCAACTACCTAGGCAGTATGCATGATTCCTTCATCTTCCGACAGTCCATCATCAACCAGCGCTTTGAGGGTGGCACCTATGGGAATGCATTGCTCGCTGGTAAGTACCAAATGCAGCTGGGGCCCGTGGAGGGAGTTGCAGTGGGGCAGAGAGGCAGGCCGGGGGAGGGGCAGGGTGGGAGGTGCTAAAAACACAGGCTTCCCCCAATTTCGTAGCATGCCCTGCATCGCTAAATGCGATGCAGCGCGCGCTACAAAATTCGTATTATTAATTACATTATTTACTTACCTCCAATTATCCATATGCCGGTTTTTAGCACCCCCACTCTGCCCCTCCCCCGCCCTGCCTCTCTGCCCCAACGCAACTCCCTCCACGGGCCGCGGCTGACCAAATGCACACATCCTAATCATGCAACTCACAACTCTGGGAATGGACACGTTACAAACTCACATACAACATGCCAAACAACGTGCCCACCTAACAGACACAACAGCACAACTTACTGTGGTAACCTGGGCTAGCCATGTACACAAGCCATCAATGGCATGGCACCTCAGCTACAGAATAGCAGAATGTGGGGAGAGGTGGGAACCAGGCATGTGAGAAGGGGGCAAGTGACTCATGAATGAGAATGTACACAATGACAAGTGTGGCATGGATGTGCTGACCAGACTGCAGTATGCAGACCACAGACATGTCGAAAAACACTGCTGGTGTCTGGAGTGTAGTGGACAGTGGATGCAACCATGTTACCTCAGCCAGTGGGAAAGATCAGGGAAATGTAGCTTGTTACATCCCCTCTGTAAGCTTGAGCGGAGTAGGCTGGCTTATGACAGTCCAGGTAGGGGTGTGGTTAATCAACCCTGGGCTCTGGGCGTGGTTACGTTTTTGCCTTGCCAAGGAAGTAACTAATGCGTGTGTCTCGGTTTAGTGTCGGCGCCACTCGATCTGCAATGGAAAATTTTGCAATGTAGCATGCCCCTGGAGTGCGGGTTCGGCCAAAGGGGTAAATGAGGGAGCGCAAGCCCGCTCGGGTTCCTGGATCATACATTCCAACTGTTGTGTGTGTCGCTATTACCGCAGCATAAGCCAAAGGTCTACCCTCAACCGCATCGCGAGTTCAGCCAGCCATGAACTCTACATCTGTGTCAGCCCCTATCCTTACCATAGGCCAACACATACGTGGCCACCCACCTTCAACGCGCAACATCACAGTGTCATTGTCAGGCTTGTGGACACTTGAAGACAGGCATGACAATGGTGTACCGTAGGAGTGCGAGTGATGCTTCTTTGTTGCCAATGACACGTTGGAGGTGACAAACAGTTGTTGGTAGTGTTCTATCACCTCAGTAACGACAATCCTGTTTTCCTGTGAACTGAACAGCGTCTTCCTATTCCTCTTCTCCTTGGCCTTCCCCGACCTGAGGTTCCTTGCTGGTCATCTGTGGGGCATGTAGGGTTCGTGTTGTCCTCTGCACTCGGTCCAGGGGCGTCCATGGTGCTACGCAGTAACATTTTCTTTATAATGTTTTTTTCTCTGCTTTTATAGTGCATATGCCCGCATGACGTGTGGGAATTGCAGGCCTGTTGCTGTTATCGCTGACTTTTGTATCACGATTTGGGACATCGCTGCCTTTTTTGCGTTCGTGTTTCACATTAGGTGTCGCGTTAATTTGGTGCATTATCATGAGACAATCGCAGGGTACCAGCGTGTTGAGAATACAACATTAAACACTGCGTTATTTTCCCGCGATAGACTGTGATATGAAAGTTGCGTTAAGCTAATTTGCCAATAAATATCACAATTTCTAGAGAATATCCCCTAAAAGTTCCCAAACGAAGTAAAGAAAGAGTCCAGTTTGATAATAGGAAACATTGCACTCTAAAGGTCAAAATAAGATTAGAGGAACTAAGACATCATTTTTTAAAGTGGCACACTACGGCAAAAGTTCTGCTTGCTTAGGGTGGCCTACTCACTCAATGTTACCATTGGCACTGTTTCAGTCATGTGCTTTATTGCAGTTTGGATGTGGAAGCTTTTTTTCACAACTTTTTCCAGTTTCTTTGCATATGCACTTAGACCCTGTGGCCTACATGACCATTAGGAATACTTGCCCACTCCTTATGCAGAGGCCCACCTGCCAAATTAAGAGATGCGGCCAGTACAGAATCTCTACTTAAGGTATTGAATTTTTCTGAGCAAGCATTATTATTGGTGCACCCACTTACCAGAGTATTTTGTTTTCAAGATGCAATTTCCCAAATAAGGAGATTGTTTCTTGAAAATAAAAATAACACAATGCCTCTGGCTCATAGAAGGTTTTCTCCAAGGATGTTGCTTGATGTTCATGCCCTGAACTTCCATCATATGGTGGTCTTAGATAGGGTAGTTATTTGAAATGGGATCTATGGTTGGCTAAGCCTTGCTCCAAAGTCAGGCAGAGATCACCACTCTAGTCAGGGCAAGGGAGTTACACTCCAAGATAACCCCTGCTCACCCCCTTGGTAGCTCGGCACGAGCAGTCAGGCTTATCCCGGAGGCAATGTGTAAAGCGTTTGTGCAACATAAAAACACACAGCAGCAACACACTAGGCACACCACATAGGAACTCCACACAAGGTTATATATAAAAATAGCCTTTGTATTAAAAGAGACACATTAGAATAGTTATCAGACAATGTACACTGTGTCAACTGGCACTGGGCAGCATTTGCAGGGGATTATATACACCTGACAGGGCCACATGGACCACTGACATAATCATTACTTAGTAGAAATAGTAACAGTAAGATTTATCATAGACATAGAACACAACCAGTAATTGTAGTACAAATAGTAAATGTAGATCACAACCAGTAACTACTGGTGAAATACTGTACTGAGGCCTAGATCCTGCAACGTAAATCACACGATGCAATAATCATCACATTAGGCATAAAACACATGATGCGCCAACCTCATAAACACTAAATCACATTAGGCATTGGTATCACCATTATAGACACATTATGCAATAATCAGGGCCTCACACACTGAAACAGACCCCAGGCCAACTGGCCTCTCACAGGGGGTTCAAATGCCCAATGTCCAGAATGTCAGGGCTGGCTGCAAAAAGCAGAAAAAATAAGTGGACACAATGAACTTGCCTAAACGTAGCAGCTGCCCGCTAATTTCTGGGCAGCTGGGAAATCAAAAGATGGACACGGGCATTCACTGTGCCCCATGTAGCAGAACTGCACAATGTTGAAGCTGCCCTCTATCATGCGGGGACGCTGGGGGAAATGCTTTGGCACTATGATGCCCTGGGAACCCTCACGTGGTTCCCTCAATTGCGCCCAACCGTTGCAGCTGCCCACTGCCAAACGGGGCAGCTGGCGAAAAATGAGCCCTGGCGCAACTGTGCAAAAGTGGGCCCTACTGGGACTCTTACAGTCCAGGGTGCCTTCGCTGTCAATGAGCACCGACACCACTATGCCCAATATGCAGCCCTCCTCATCGGGGCCTCCGTCTGGTGCAACGGGCACCCAGAAGACTGGCCAGACTCAAACCCCTTTGAGCCCCACTCACCGGGGCTCTCTGTGGCGTCTCTCGGCCTCTTCTTGGCAGGGCATGCGGTGCGGGACACGGAGCTCCGTCTCCAGGGATGCCTCCTACCTCCAGGTACATTGCGGGGCTCTCCCTCACACAGCCAGGAAACTCAGGGCACGCACCGCGGCTACGGGAGCCCTGCCTCTAGAATCCCTCACTTGGTTTGGCATACGTCACGGGGCTCTCCCTCACGCCGGGGAGCTTCTGGCCTGGAGCACACACTGCTCCAACTTCTGTGTAACTGCGGGGATCTCTCTGATTCACAAGATCCCCGCTCAAGCCCGCACCCCTTCCGGCTCCTTTCTTATGCAGACGCGCTGGGATAGGCGGCCTCAGCCTCCTTCCGTGATTGGCCCGCCCCGAGTCAGGCAGCAGGCGCCTAGCTTCCTGGTCGCACCAGGCTGCGGCTGTGATTTCTTTGTGTGGGTGCAATACGGGGTAGGCTATTGTACACAAAGACACTTGCGGTGTGGGCTTCTGCACTACTCCCATACCAGGAATTACTATGGACACACATATCCCCATGCATTCCTATGGGAGGGAAGGCCAATCTCACCACAAGCACTTAGAGTGCGCACACACTTTACACTGGGCCACAGTGCTAAAGTGCACAGAGGCCACAAACTACTAATATTAGGTCACAGAGAAGGCAAAAGGTTTAGGGTTGAACCTGCCAAAAGGGCCAAGTCCAACACAAGTCTAGTGTCAGTTGCCACATCCTAACTAAGGCACTATAGTGGTGTCCCAGCTGCCAGGCCAAGGATTTCCCAAGTGAAGTTGTCATATGGTAACACAGAAGTTACCCGCACCTCTAAATGGATTAGGAGAACAATGAGCATAGTGTGTTGGGATTACCACTGACCAATGGTGGAGCTCAATTCCTGTCAAAGTGTAAATAATCTTCTCAGTTCCATTTTTCTGCAGGTGGTCATACATTTCCCCTTGGTCAGTCGCACTTCTCACAGACGTTCTGAAAGTTTTCAAAAGTCTAGATCACAAAAGCAACTAACGTGGTGTGTTCACAATTGCTAGCGACACTACAATGGCACTGTTGTAGTCGGAAGCTATGCATGTGGGGGCAAAGTTTTACAGGCAGACAATACCGTGGCACTCGCAAGCGAGTGCCAAAACAAATCTCGAGCACCCGAATGGAAACAAAAACTCCGCTTCACACCTGAAGGGAGAAACAAGTAACTCTGGCGCGGAGTGCCCGAATCCCGAAAACTCTATGAGCAGAGTTTTCCACCTAGTCCTAGTAAAATTCACAGTGGATCTGTAAATTTGGATGCTCAGGTATCGGAACATGTGGTGTGCTACTTGTATGGTCTGTGTGCTAAGAAACAGTGTGGTATGGGGTACAGTGTCTTGAAACTAGAATGCATGGGATTTCATGTGGTTGACTCAGGGACCAGACAGGTCACCAAATTACAAGAGGAAATTATATATAGGTGTTAAGTCTACTCCCAGGTCTCAAGAGTATAGTCAGGTATAAGCACGGTGGGCAGCGGGAAGTTGGCACCACAGGCAGCGCCGTACGGAGAGACCAATGGAGGTCTCTTGCACCCGTGGCCCCAACCGTGCCCCCAAGCATTGTTGTAAAGAGAGCAGCACAGCCGATCAACACCAGAGGAGGACTCCAACTGTTAAAGATTACAGGAATCGCTGTTAGCATGAGCTTAGAGCCATTTTGTACTTGGCAGTCATCTTAGTTAGCCATGTGCTCACCATGTGCTTTCTCCTTCTTCCAGAGCCTTGCACATGCTCAGAAAGGCCTAGCTAGCAGAGTGCACCTGCTCCTAGTATAGAACTGTCAGGCTATTCTTACTGATTTGTTCAGTTTTGTCTCCCCTCCCACTCTGCAAAATGTTGTATACCCATATTAGTCAATAAGCATGCGTGTATGTGTCAGGACCTCCCCTTGGTTTTATGCTGACTATGTAACCTCTGCATATATAAGGCCCCTGTTCTCTTTACTCCTTAGAATGCCTCCTACAATGGCCTGATGAGGGTGCTGTGTGACGCAATCTCCCTCATGTGAGGTTTATAAATGCATTGTTTTTATATTACAGCTTCCGTGCCAATTTCTTTTTTGTTGGTTTAAAGGACCAGGTGTATCAGTGAACCCCTTAGAAGGTTTCTATTTCTTCACAACATCACAGCCCTCAGGTGTTGACAAGCATCAGGTGACGAGGGCAGTACCGCATGTTCGTGGGCAGGCCCAACTGTTGATTTTTTCTCAGGGGACACAGCGAGGTCTCCCCACCAACGGTGGCAGTGCATGTCTTTCCCCGATTCAGATACCTACATTGAGGCATTTGCTGAAGAGTAGCCGCTGTCTGTGGACCGAAGGGGAGAGCTGTGCATAAGGGTCAAGCTTGCACCACAGGGGAAAGAACTCCACTTCCCATCAGCCCACTCAACCTGCCTGGGCTCCCTCTAAGTTACCGGCATCTGTATTACTTTCAAGTTATAGGGAAAATAAAGCCCATCCAGCCAGCTCATGGGGGAGAAATAATTAATATCATGGGCTTGTTTCTAACAAGAGCAGCAAGCGTCTTGACCAAGGAGATGGAACTCACGGAACTCCGCCTTTCTTTAGAGGAGGCATGTGGCAGCTTAGAGGAGAATGCTGTGCCTAGCTTAGTGCCTCTGTCGATAACTGAAAGTTCCCCAAAGCAAGTTGCTGTTTCCAGCCTATCTGCATAGATCTCCCCTGGCACTATTGATGTTGGCCTCACAAGTCCAACAGAACCCCCAGTAAAGAGAAAAAGGGGTAGACCTAAGAAGAAGAGAGCCCCTATGGTTAACAAAACTGGTATACTGGAGAACATTCCCAGAGACAGTAATTATGCCAACCATGAATATGTTTTATGTAACAAAATGGAGCATATGGTTAGGTTATTGCTGCAGCCATTACAAAATAGACTACAAAAAACCAAGAAAGTCTTTCTATCCTCAACTCCCGCTCAGACTTAGACCATATAGCCTCTCAGCAGAATCAAAGGGAGATAGGCGAAGGGAGGGTATGATACAAACTTCTCAAGTTGAACCCCTCACAAATTCTTCAGGGCTTAGCCATTCGATTCAGGCTTTTGATGTTCAAACATATTTAGATCATGTGACTAAGGAGTCAAGAGTATCTGGCAGACAAGGCATTAGATCTGAAAACCAAAGGGCAGTAGGCAAGGGAGGGAAGGGCACTGAACAAGGTATTCCTAAGGGCCAAAGGTTAAATGTCCCCTGCAGTTGCCCAGACGTCTTCATAATAGCTAACCCACCAGAACGAAATCATATGCATTTGGAATCTACAGAGCAGTTGATGACAAAAGTTACACACTGGATAACAAGGAATGCTAGGGTAACTTGGGCTATACATGAATACATAATTATGGCCAAGAGAGTCTCATGGATAGGTATGGACCCCATGGTGACTGCATAGTCCTCAATTTTGATGACAGGTGACTGGTGGATGATTTGCTGAAAAGACTATCATTTACTTCCACAACAGGCACCCACATTTATGTTCTTGCCCTGGGGTTTTTCTATCAACTAACACGGCCAGAGGGATGTATGACGTTACAACGCATACTTTTACCACGCATACCTTTACAACGCGGTTTTTACCACGCATACCTTTACAACGCATAGCGCTTAGAGGTGCTGGATAGTGGTAAGTATAATTTTCTATTCCAACTCCAGTCCCCGTGGACACTAGGGAAGGTGTTGGATAGAAAATTAAACTTATTCCCTATCCTAGAGCGCCCCCCAGCGCAATGCGTTGTAATGGTTTGCGTTGTAATGCCAGCGTTGTAATGGTATTGCGTGGTAAAAAATGCGTGGTAAAGGTTGTATACCCGGCCAGAGCTTATACAGCAAGAAAACAGAATCCAATATGTATGGTGTAATCACAAGAAATCGATTTGAGACTTTAGGAGGTTTGAAATCCTATGATTGACTGGTCAATACATTGCAGTTATCAAAGGAATTCAAGATCAATGAATCTATCCTGGTAACTCCACAGGGGAGATCAAAACCGAGAGCAGAGAGTTATCAGAAGTTAAGAATGATTACCTGGAACGTTGCAGGTCTGAAACATATGAGGGGGAATTCAGATTGGCTTAGGGCGGTAGCAGGGTAAGATGTATTATGCCTGCAGGAAACATGGGAAATTTGCCAGTTTTTTTTAGAAGAGTTCTGTTCATACCAAACACACACTATACTGTCGAGAGCAGGAAAAGCAAGAGTGGGCATTTTAACCCTGGTAGCCAATACAGCAAATTTAAAGGTGTTAACATTTTGGAATGAATCACCCTACAAATTTATTCTGCTGTGCGGAGGCCCCAAAGATTGGGATTGGATTTTAGTTAATTATTTTAACCATAATTTTGATGGCGATATGTAGGAAGTGGTTAGAACACTGGAAAAGGAGGTAGATTCCTTATATGAGGCACACCCGAAACAGATTCACATGATGTGGCTAGGTGATTTAAATGAGAAGATGTGTGATATACTTATCACAAAGGATGCGCGCATTCGAATTGAAACAGAAAAGTTTCTTCACATTGTTTTTGCGATTTGATGAAAAAACAACTCGTGATCTGATTTTTCTTCAAGTTCCTTCTTTTAATTTTCGAATAAAGTTTTTTCTTCAAATGTAATTACTTCATATCGTTTCCGACTTTATTATGATAATCTGATGGTTCACCGTACCCAATGCATTTCGGGTCAAATTCAGTGACCCTTCATCAGGGGTCTGTTCGATGGAAAACAAAATACAGGACCTTAGTAATCAGGTTCATATTATCATCCAATATACACATGTACACATCATTGCGCCGATATAGGGGAGAATGTATTGATAATGTGAGGTAATACAGGTGAAAACGGGTGTGAATGAGCTCCGTTACGGTGTGCAAAAATTACCAGTGAAACATAACGCATCTGGACATAGTGCCATGAAGGACGTTTAGGGGATGGAAATGGAGTCGTGCTGTGTGCTCGCAAAGTTTTAAACTAATACAAACGTGCTTCATACTACACGAATATGTAAACTATGAGTGCCCAGAACTCTCTGTCACGAACGTTTCCCGCTTGGGAGTAAAGCATATACTGCATATTAAACAAATATGAGCAAACTCGGTGCCTAAAACTCTCTTAGCGCACTTACTTCAGTGAACATTGTGACGTTAAGCCGAACTTCCGGGTGACGAGGCTGTGGATGCCGTTGGGTCAATCAGGTCGTGTGTTATACCTTGGTAATTAGTCATGTGATCAGGGTATAGCGGTTTCCTAAATGGCGCCTGTAACTATAGTAACTGGTGGCGGCGGCGGGATGTGGGACGAGTTTAGAGATGTAAGCTCGATCGTGCAACAGTATACTAGCTATCTTGAAATATGTGACTACGGAATAGGACTTTCCGTGTGAAACCAGTATTTCTACAAGAGTGGATGTATATTACACAAAATGTTACAGGGTGTCGAAGAGTGAATAAATAAAAATAAAAATGATTAACAACTTGAATGGAAAGGAGGATCAACAAATTACAACAAATATCGCAAGTGTGATATTTGACTTTTCAACACATAACAAAAAATATGGAATTTGCAAGTATCGGCAAAAATATAGAGACTTTCAGAGGGAAATCAAATAGGCCATATTACAATGCTATTTATTTTTTATTTTATGCAATTTATTGAGCGCACGATTACCCAAGGGTGTCTTGGCGCTTTACAGAGAAAAAAACTGAAGGTTGGGCCCAAGAACATTGGTGGAGTCTAGTTATTAAATAGCCAGGTCTTCAGGTGGTGGTTCATGTAAGATTTAAAGAATTATTTCAAGTCATATAAAGAGTGCACAGAGATAACAGATGATCTTTAATAGGCGATTTAAATGCTCATTCCTGTGATCTAATGTACAAACCTGTCTGTGGGCTAATAGATGGGGAAGGAGATGAGATCCTCTATTTTATTCACAGTCTTCATGGTAATGCACTCAATAGGATGGTAACTGTTAAAAATGTAACAATTATGAACCCGGCCAATATTCATTCGTTTCTATTGTTAAAGACATTTGGGTGACAGGAAAAGGGCTTTAATATTGATTATATAGTGGCATCCAATATTGTGGGCAGCTTGCTGATTCAAGTGGAAATGAGGTGTTTAAATTTTAGTGATCATGCAGCACTCTCCTTCATATTTTTTGGGAAGCTAAAAACAAGGCAATTATGGACACTGTACCAAAACCTGATATAGCAAGAAGAAATAGTTTCACACTAAAATGAGATAAGTTAGACAAGGAATTTATGATCTGTCTGTATCCCAATCATGAGCCGGGCATAATACTTGAAACCTTTAAGGAGCTTCTCGGCTTAATTATAACTCAACTGGTGAGACTATATATCCTCAAGCCCCCCTTCCGCCCAGAATAAGATGGTTTGATGCCACTTGCTCACACACCTTAAAAAGCCTACACAATGCACTGAGGATGATGGCTAGAGATAAGACACTAGATTGAACCTTGCAGACGCAATTTAAGGATGCACGGAGGGTGGGACTAGGGAGAATTTAATGAGAATGCCTGGGAGAATCTGAGATTGGCTGCACTAAGAAAAGATAGCAGAGCGTTTTGGAAAATGATAAAAAACCCTTTCCTGAAAGAAGAAAATGACCCTTCCGTAGATGTCCATATAGAAGAAGACACCTGGGTTGATTATTTTTCGAAACTAATGCATGAGCCTTTAACTCCCCCACTCACCCCGAGGCCAATAGGTCAGGGGGCAGCCTGGTACTTGATTTGGTGAAGGTAAGAAATGGTCTGACTCAATGCAGCCGTGCAAAGGGCCCAGGTCCAGATGGGGTTTATAATAGATTGTTTCCTGGAACACCCAGACTTATGGGCCCCTTTAATAACCAATATTTTGTATGCTATTGGAGAAATGGGACTTCCATAGTCATAGGCCCAAACTATAATAATCCTTATTCACAAGAAGGGTGATGAGGCCTTACTCACTAATTATAGACCCATCTCCTTGCTGGATAACACAGCTAAATTGATGGGCCGGCTTTCAGTGAATAGAGTAGAGGAATGGACAGAAGGGAGCAATGCCCTTATAAAGGCACAATATGGTTTTAAACAAGGGAAAGGGTTAGTAGATCAATGTCTTAACTTAAGCATTACAATAGCCAAGTACGCAGTGACAAAGAAAGACACATTTCAATTACCTTTATGGACCTCTCAGCTGCATTTGACAGCGGTACCCACTGGAAGTTATGGCTATTAATGGTACACATGGGTATATACACAGTTAGCATTACTTTTATCTGACAGATTTACTCTCAAATTAGATAGACAGGTAGGATACGTTTTCCTACCTGGGTATCTTATTTGACAGAAAGTTTACCTGGAAATCATGTTAACCAGTAGAGAACCCCAATTGGAGAAGAATATAGCATCTATTTCTTCTTTTGTCAAAATGCTGGGATCTAAACCTATTTCCGAAATTTTGCAGGTGTATATAGCTAAGGCTATTTCAGTAGCCATGGATAGGGGAGTGCACCTGCTTTATCTCCTTCTGTATGTACTTTCTGTGTATAGGCATTGCAATCTATAATCTGTAGGCGCTCCAGGAGCTCTGCTTCTTTGATTCTAGCAAGAAGCTATATTTTGGTTCACAGACTGTACTTTCTGTGATTTGGTGTAGTTTTTGAGAAATGAATGTTAAAAAATAATTGTACATCTGGACTGTTGGGTTACGCGAAAGTCTCGCGGGAACACCAATTTAAAAAAAGATCTTTCTGATTGGGCCATCAATCCCGAGGGCACAAGCACTCTGATTGGCTGCCACCATCATTAGAAACATTTTGCTAGCAGCTGTTACAGGACTTAGGGAATCAGTCCCCTGTCCTGAACTTTTTTTGAAAAACCTATAAGGGGCAATGCAAGGATATTCACCCCCTCTGGACCCCTCCACATGAGGAGAAAATAAAAAAGAATCTGCAATTTTTGCTGTGATCTTGCGGGACTCCTGCTGGTTCATGGCAAAAAGAAAAAACAAAACAGCGGCCCAGGGGTACATGGTTTGTTTTGATCCTCTCCGAGCCATTTTAAGAACCTGGGGATCCCACCCTCTGGGACTCAAATTAATTATTTGGGGAGGGGGTCGCATGTCCCCCTCCACAAGCTGTGTGTGGCCCCAGGGAGGCAGACAGTCCCCTCCCGATCCTCATTCATCCCCAGTGGCCCAATATAATTGATATGGGGAGAGAGGTGTTGAGACCTCCCCTCCCTAAGCCATATTTGGCCCCAGAGATCCTACACCTGAGGCACAAAATATTGATTAAGTGGGGCCGTCACTTTTCAAAAAAGGGAGGGGGCTGTGCAGCCCCTCTCCCTGAGTCATTAAAGGGAGACCACACCCGGGACACAGTGGAATGGTTTCCCTGTCCACACCAGCTTCAGCAGAGGAGCATTTAAGCCACATGGTTAGCAAACACAAAGCCTGCTCCCAGCTGACATGAGCTTAAAAAATGCTCCCACCGGCTGGGAGAAGATTTGAGACCTTTTTTGCTGCCTGCACTCATATATTAGGGGAGACATAACAAGATGTTTCTCCTGCCTGGAGGGAGCAGCATAAATAACTGCTCCCTCCAGGTAGGAGCAATGCTGACTCCCACACCATACTGGGACACAGCTGGGGCTACGGGACCCTGGAGCTCCCTCACACAGGCTCCAATATGTTGTTTGTGGGTTCCCCCGTTGGGCACTGGGGCACCCACATATTGTAAAGTTAGGCCCTGGGAATGGGGTTCCTTTAAAATAAAAAAATTGTGTTCCCGCAATTTTACATGCTGATGGACAACCTAGCTTATCAAAGGGACCCGAGGGTGCTGCCCACCGATGTTGTTAGTGCTTTTTTGATACAGAAGAATATGACAACATCTCCATGAAACAAAGAAGCACATACTTCACATAATTAAGTCGAAGTACCCTTATTTGGTGGATATTCAACTATTTGTCTGTAGTCTCATCATCTTCGCTATATGAGAACTCATTTTGTCACTGATTTCTATATGAAGACACTCAATTAACAATCACATTACCAAAATTACACATACGCAAGGTCATTTGAGTCATAGCCTCATGGTCCTTCATGCATATGTAGTGTAGAGTTTGCACTAGGAAAAACCAAAGGTTAAAGTAATGTTCTGATTAAGTGTGATACAATATCTGTTTTTGATTTTAAAAAACTTAGAAATTCACTGTAAAAAACAAAGTTTAAAATTATGTTATAGCTAAGTGAATATGTCAGTGACAACACTAACATTTTGAATTAAAAAAGACACAGATATTCACCAGTTATAGTTAGCAGAACTATCTATAACTTGTGCTGCTTATGAACTCACATGTTATATCACTAAGGCAATGCTCTATGCCATCATGTAAGACGTATCTAATGTGCTCATTCCCCCTCTCCGAGCCACTTTAGGCACCGGGAACCCCATTCTCTGGTGTTTTATTCCACCCCCTCCATGACCCAAAATAGCCCTGGGGACAACAAATATATATTAAGGGGAGCGTGTGCATGACCTCACCCCTGAGCCAATAGTGGCCTGAGAACCCCATCTCCGAGGGCCAAAGCCTTAGCCCTAGAAGGCCCCGGTGTCCTATCCCTGGGGTTAAACTTTTTAGAAAAGGGGATGAGGCCATATGCTCTTCCCCCGTAACCTTTAATAGGCCCCAGGGAACCAGAGAGGCCATATGCTCTCCCTCCGTAACCTTTAATAGGCACCAGGGAACCTATCTTCTGGGCCCCCAGTTAACATAAGCACCCCTCCCTGAGCCTATTGTTGCCCTGAGGACACCACTCCTGAGGGATGTGTTTCTTTTTTAGTGAGTGCCCCGGTGCCCACCCTGGACACCCACTAAACTACAAGATATGTGCTGTGGGAGGAACCCCATGGCCCGCTGATCCAGCGAGATTCTGACATGCAGTAGGAGCTGTCATTGCCCCCAAGCATGAGAAGAGCTTTTTTTTGCTTGGTCCCACTGAGCAGAAGCAACGTGAGTGATCCTACCCACAAAAGTCTGCTCCCACCAAGTGTTAGCATTTTTAAAGCTCCTGCCAAGTGAGAAGATGCACGCCTTCCCTGCCCATGCTCCTGCAGCTTTAAAAATTATCCTGCACTGTGGGAGTGCATTTTTGTTTTTCTACTGGTGCTAATAACTTAAGGGGTCAGGGTAACCCTTCCATGCCCCTTATATCTTTTTAAATTCTTGTTTAGGACTTGAGACTTAGTCTTGAGTCCTAAGATGGCTGCCGCCACATTTTGATTGATGTGGTGGCAACCAATCAGATGTCAGCTTTAGAACTCTTGCACCGAAAATTAATTGAAGTGGCCATAATTGCTCAAAATGTACTGAAAGAAATTACACCAAATCACAAAAAGCACTCTTTCTGGACCAAGATCTAGGTTTCTGCCACATTTGGTGCTAATCCAATTTGGCTTTGCACAGTAGCAGCCGGTAAGTTTAGGAGGGAGGGTGGTGGATGGGACACACACACACACACACGCGCACATGTACACATAAACACTCACTGCCATGCATTCACAAGCACTCATTACCAAACATTCATATATACACGCATGCACCAAACATTTATTTCTTTTCAAAACAAACTTACCTGCAGCTCTGCCTTGGAAGTCCCAGGAGGCTTGGGACTGCTGCCTTCCCTCATTGGCTGACCAATGTCATCACAGAGTGGGATTGGATCAGTGAGACTGCTGACCCTCACCCACTCTGTGATGAAGTTTCACTGATTGACACTCAACCCTGGGCGCTTCAGGGCTTAAAACTGAAGCGCCCAGGTGCGAGGCGATCAAAGACGCTACCCCTCGTCACTGAAGGGCGGGCCTCAGGGACCTTTGTTGAGCAGAGGCGGTCACACCCACATGAGCTGGGACTTCCTCAGCCCAATAAAGTTCACCTCAGGCAGCCAAGAACCTGCACATTTAGTGCATGTCTAGCTCCTGGCCGCCTGGCCTGAAAATGACCAGTGTCTGTCAGGCTGACCTTTGCTCAACCTGACAGACACTGTTCATGAGGGACAAAATGTGGGGGGGTGGCCCCTCAGCCCCAATGGACCAGCCATAGCTGTATGTAGCTGTGGTCTAGACTCCCTATGGAAAAATTGGTATACAACCATTACCACGCAACTTTTACAATGACCTACCATTACCACGCATTTTTTACAACGCAGATCCATTACAACGAAATACCATTACAACGCATGTATTTACAACGCAGGTACCTTTACAACGCATACCATTACAACGTAAGTATTGGTAAGTATATAATTTTATAAAAAATATTATAAGTTTGGGTTTTTGGGTAAAGGGGTATTTTTAGGGTTCAGGGTCAGTTTTGGGTTTTTGGGTAAAGGGGTATTTTTAGGGTTTAGGGTCAGTTTTGGGTTTAAAGGGGTATTTTTAGGGTTTAGGGTTTTTGGGTAAAGGGGTATTTTTAGGGTTCAGGGTCAGTTTTGGGTTTTTGGGTAAAGGGGTATTTTTTTATTTTTTTATTTTTTTTATTATTTATTTTAAAGCCAGTGCAAAAAACAGAGAGTGGTACAAAGTCTCTCGCCTACATCCCTTCTCGGGCCGGCCACATCATTTGTCATAGTCAAATCAAAAAATCATGTCCAAAGGTAACAATTGCAAAACAGTAACTTCCTTTTACAGTGAGGTAAAGGATCATTAGATGTACCAATGCATGCCTGCACTACATATCAGAATCCTTACAAACTAGACAAAGAGGAATGAAACCCATCTTTAAGTCTCCCTCCCGTTAGACTGTACTACCCTCCCCTATCACCCAGCCCACCCCCCCAACTAACACCAACTAGATGCGCCCATCAGGTCCTAAGTCCTACTGTGTTGTGAGCCCTGAACTCTGTGTGTGTGCCAGGTGACCAGTAGTAATGCAGTGTGCATATTCGCCTTACCGCGCTCCCATACGTTACTGAGTGTGTGCAGTACTCCGTGTCTCTTAGCGCGTCTCCCACCCGCGACCCACCAATATCGGGGAGGAAGGGGGGATGGTGTGAGGTCTAACCCCCGCCGCCGTCGTCTAAACTCGTTTGTCAGCCCTCAGCGCCTCTCGGTCCTCCTGTGAAGGTGTCGGTGTGTCACCCTCCTCATCTTTAGCTGTCAGGTAAGCCTGATACAGTCCCCAGAAGTTCTTAGGGCGGCTCCTAGGGGGGAGCAGCTCTCCAAAGGCCTCAGATTGCGTATTACAATATAACAGCTCACGGGACCATCTTTTCAGGACTGGCAGCGGCCCTCGCATCCAACAGGTCGCTACAACCTTACGCGCCACCAAGAGGCCCATGTCAACAAGCCTGCGCAGTGAAGCAGGAATCGGCTTAGAGAAGCCCAGCAATGCCAAAGCCGGATCCGGCTGTATCTCTACCTCAGTTATATTGCTCATTTCACTAAAGACCGCCTTCCAGAACTTATGTATACCCGGACACTCCCATGCCATATGCAAAAAACCAGCTATCGGCGTGTGACACCGCTCACATTCCGCTGATTGTCTAAGACCATATTTGTGAAGCCTTTCCGGGGTGTAGTATACCCGTTGCAAGTATTTAAAGTGTATCAGTCGATGCCTGGCATGCAGGGATACCCTCCTAGTGCTCGTACAGCAGTATGTCCACATAGTGTCGTCAATCTGTATGCCTAGATCAGTCTGCCAGGCCAATCTCGCCCTAGTGTATGTTACTTGAGAGTGTCGGTGCCCGATTTTGTACAAATTGGTAATCAGCTTATGCTGGGATGAAGTTTTTATCACATATGTGTACTCCGGTACCTCAGGGGGCTCCGCAAGGTCCGGGCCAAGCAGTTCCAGAAAAGCCCCTCGTACTCTATGGTATTGGAATTTATCTAGGAGCGTATGATGCTCACCGCCCTGCGAGACTTGTTCCCAGGTCTTGACTATCCCGGCCTCGAATAACTCCCCCATAGTTTGAAGACCAAGTTTGTGCAAAGCTCTGACTACCCCGGGTTCCACAATCATGGGGAGCCATCTTGCCCATTCAATCCGCATCAGAGGGGAATACAGCAGCTCGCAGGACTGCGATCGTAGTATCGAGTGCCAAGCGTGATTAGTGGCCCTGACTGAGTCAAGTGTTCCCACTCTGCGGTCCATTGGGTCACATACCGTAGCCGGTAACGGGACAGGGGCTGCAAAAAGCCGCTCCATAATCACGTGTGGGATGTCTCGCCGTCCATGAATCCAGGTGTGTAAGTGTGTAGCTTGCGCAATGTGGTAATATCTTTCGAAATTAGGCACTCCCAATCCACCCTGCTCATATGGGAGCATCAGGACCTCCCATTTCACCCTAGGCTGACCACCACCCCAGGCTAATCGGCTTAGGAGCTGCGTGAGAGTACGAAAGAATGATTTCGGCATAACTATGGGGAGGTTAAAGAATAAAAAGAGAAAGCGGGGGAGTACCACCATTTTTATGATGGCTATTCTTCCCATGAGGGAGAGCGGAATTTTACACCACCTGTCCACATCAGTAGCCAGCTTACCGCAGGCCACGCCATAGTTTTCACGAGCTAAAAGGTCTGGGTCAGTGTGTATCTGAATGCCAAGGTATCTGACCGGGTCCATAGACCACACTAGTGGGTACTCCATTTCAAAACAGTCTGTACCGCTCGTTAACGGGAAAGCCACAGACTTCGTCCAATTCACACGAAGTCCGGAAAGTGCCCCAAACCGCACCACTTCCCGCAGGACCGCCGACAGGTTGCCGACAGGGTCCCTGATATATAGCAGTGTGTCGTCCGCATATGTGGATATCCCTATCTTATATGTCGGAAAGCTGATAGCTCTGTGCCTGTGGTATTCTCTAAGTGCACACGCCAAAGGTTCCGCAATCAGTGCATACAGCAGCGGAGATAGGGGGCAGCCCTGTCTGGTGCCTCTGCTAATCGGGAAAGGATCTGAGACTGCGTCTCCTATCCGTACCCTGGTAGTGGGATTATGATAAAGTGCACCTAACATTTGGACAAAGGGTTCGCCCAACCCCAGCTTCCTCAAAACTCTGAGCAGAAAGGGCCACTCCACAGAGTCAAAAGCCTTCTCCATGTCCAAGAAGACGGCCACAGCTTGCGTGTCCTGGCGGGTGTGTTGGATCGCGCCCATTGCCATGCGAATGTTATAGTTCAGGTTGCGTTCGGGGATAAAACCAGCCTGCTCCGGTGCCACCAAACCGGGAGCTACCAACGCCAGGCGTGTCGCTAACACCTTCGCGAAAATCTTAGCGTCGACGTTGATCATCGACAACGGCCTATACGACCCGCAGTGTTCAGGGGGCTTCCCTGGTTTAAGAATCGTAACTATGAGAGCCTCTCGCATGGATGGGGGCATCATTCCCGACTCACAAATTTCCTCTAAGAGAGTGGAAAGATGTGGAATCAGCAGTTCTTTGAAGGCTTTGTAAAAGCCTACCGTCAGTCCATCCGCCCCAGGGGCACTCCCCGATTTCATTCCCTCTAGCGCATCAGCGATTTCATCCTTTTGTACCAGGGCCATAAGGAATTCCCTCTGCCAATTGTCCAAGAATGGCATCTTGATGTAACTCAGATAGTCATCAATGTCGCTCTCCACATTGGTTAATCTAGCAGAATAGAGTCGCGAATAAAAGTCTGTGAATTCCTTGAGAATTTCGCCCTCGTCTCGCAGAATTCGGCCCTCCTCCGTATGAAGTTCCTTGAGTGGTGCAACACGCCTGGTGCCCTTAATGAGTTTCGCCAGTAAAGAGCTCGGACGCTCCCCCTCGCCATAGTTTCGCGCGGAGTGGAGTTCTGGACTTTTTGGTTCCGTCCAGAGGTGTCAGGGATAACACCCGAAGACCCCGGAGTTCCACCTGTCTCGGTGCACAAACAAACAGAAACACGGGCTTCTCGATGGTGGCGTCAAAGACCAAAGGTTTATTACTGCAGGGACACAGAAGTCACAGAAACTACACATGGGCAGTATCTAGGAGCCTGTTCGATTTGTACAAAGAGGATTGCTCCTTATATACCAAATATTGGGCTTCAGGCAAATTCTTTACATGTTACCACAGTTCTAAACATTCGTGTCTTAAACAATAAATATTTGGCGTTGCACAGGAATCGTCAACAGTATCTGATGTCGAAACATTACAAATGAGGGGTTCCCACTAGTCCATCATAATCCCATGTCAATTCTTCATTCAAGACCCGGACCGCCTCATCGTAAATTTCGTTACCTCCCCCTAATAAAGGCCCAGAAGGAAAGGAGCAGAGCCAGGTGTAGAAGATAGAAAGACAGGATAAGAAATGTTTGTGGGTCGTAAATGGGCACGGTTACCAGCTTCGGCCGCTTAATCATGATCAGGCCAACGAACACAAGAACCAGTATAGCAGGACTGGCCTCAGGCTGGGGAGGCAGGTCTTGCCGAGTCATGCTGCTACAGCGTTGCTGGCCTAAGGTGCACGTGTCACTAGCAAGGTGAATTGCCGGCCAAAGCCTACGTGTCCTTAATTGAAAAGAGGTCATTGCGTGTCCATTGACTATGTGAGGGCAAGGAATACAAAATGGCTTCCGTGATCTAAGATGGATGCCATGGGAAAATTACAAATGTGTTGGTAACAGGAGTGCTCTTGCTCGTAGCATAGCGAAAATACCAGGATATACTAAATGGATCATTTGCGGTTCACTGATACCAAAATTATGTATTTACGACAATGTTATAAAAACGAGTAAAATCGTCACGGAACCTCAGACCCTCCTTTTGCCCTTACATAGGCAATTACTCAGTCTATATCAGAGTCAGAGTCTAATTCTATGCTCATTAGGTCAGTGACATGTTGTTGTATCATCATCCTGTCTCGTGCCTTTTCTCCAAATGCAGGTGTTTTTCTGAAACAGGTTGCAGCACAGAGACTACACAGAGCGGGACCACACTGGATAATAAGACAGCACGAGAACAGAAATACTAGGATGACACCTATAACCATTAGAACCTTCCATCCCCACGCTGATACCAGAGTCCAAAACCACTCCATGAAGGACCAGTTTCCCTTATCTATGTGTATGGAGTCGGAAATCTTATGTAACTTAGAGATTGCTTCATAGACTGTTGGAGCATTATTAGGAATAAAGACACAGCAGCTCGATTGGATCACTCTGCATACCCCACCTCGATCTGCAAGTATTACATCTAGAACCATACGGTTCTGCAACGTCATGAGACGATCCGCCTGAAGCTCAGCTGTTAAGTTACTAAGGGCACCAGCAGTTTCTGTAATAGTAGATTCAACTACCCGTGTTAGTTGACGAATGTTTCTACTATTGGCCATAGGCCCCCAAAATGGAAGGAAACCTTTGAAAAAGTCTCCAGCTTCTTGACCAGCGGTATCTTCCTTGCTGAAGACACCTCTTGCTACTCTGGTTTTGTGATAATCTGAAGAAGCAGTGTATGTCGGAGGTAACAATCGAGCAATATAACATGAACCTGAAAAGTCAGCAGGCAGCCATGTATATGCTCTGTCCTGACAAATGAAGTAGGTACCCCTAGCAGTCAGAAAGGCAGGGGAGGAGTCAGACGGAAATACGTAAGTCTCAACGCACTCGCTGCTCCCTAGCTGAGCTCTCGGATTTCTCCCATTTCCTTGCAAACAGACCTGACCTCGGTGAGGCACGACCCAAACTGAAGTGGAGCTTTTACGCTTGCTTTCTCCCAAACTAAGGCGGTACTCTGTAGAGTTCCAAGTCAAATACACCAGCAATTCATCTCTAGGATAAGATGGAGTATTATTGACGTCTTTAATCATATCAATAATTCCCTGGACTAAAGCTTTGTTGGCTGAGTGGTATTTAGTGGACCGTGGTGGACGCGGAGGATAGGTCTCAAGGGCGTATGAAAAAATGGTCTGAAAGGCCTGAAATGATCCATTATAGCTAAAAGGCAAGACTAGGTAGGGAATGCCTTTATCCATAGTGTGAGGTATCAACCCACACACCCAGCAGTCTGTAGTATTAACTATCAGTTGGTGTTGATGCAAGAGCTGTACAAATGTATTGTTCATAAATTCTGAGCGTCGAGCTTGTTCGTGTTCAGGAAATGAGTGAAAAGAATGCATAGAAGAAACTGTAGAAGTAACAGGATTAAGGGGAGGCACTGTAGTTACTGGCATAAAAATCAAATGTATGCAAAAGATGATTCCACCCACCAACGTTATTAAAACAATTAAAAATGTAACTGCACATTGTATTAGAAAGCATTTGCTGTGAAGTATTCTGTACAGTCTATTTCTGCGAACATAAATTACATTTTCTCGTTGTAGCTCAGGAAGCTCCATCTTCTACGACCGTTCGCGACCACTGATGATGTGTACGTAGATGAAAATGCCTCTATCAGCCCTGGGAGTTCCCAGAACTAACAGAAAGGTCGACCTTGTGTCGGACCCCCGCAGATTCAACTAGGCACACAGCCACGACCCTACGGCTACCCAGACGGCAAGGCAATTTTTAAAACAAAAAGAAACAATACAAAGTATTAGCAAACTTCCTGGCTGGAGGCAATGTATAGCAAATTCAAATATAAAAATAGGCAGTTTCCTGCTTTATTTGTCCATATTGCGAGAACGTAAGTTGTATCTCAGTTTTGCAGGAGCTGTCTGATCTGGAAACAATGTATTTTCAGCTGACGTTGCAATGTTCACGTTCGCAGATGACAAATGTTCTTTGTGTGTGGATGACAAATGTTTAGGGTTCAAAAGAGCAGTTTCAGGAGGAGAGTCAGACTTTGGTGAATCCGTGATCAGTTCTGCATCGCTGAAAGGTATGAACCTGGGGACTTGTTCCGTTTCAGAGGCACCGATTCCTTTCTTTACCCAGTTGTCGTAAGGAAGTGGCAGAGGCACACGTTTAGCGTGTGTTGTATGGATCCAATTTCTTCTTCCGGCCACACGAATAGCAGTTCTCGTTGCTAGCAGGACTTGGAACGGGCCAATAAATCTGGGCTGAAGATTTTTCGTTCTTGCAAAATTTCGGATGACCACCTGATCACCCGGTTTCAGCTGATGGCCTGGACTCTCTGATGGCTTTGGCAATGCATCGAAAACCTGTTGGTGAATAAGACTCAATTTAGCAGTCAAGTCGAAAAGGTAATCAATTAACATTGGGTATTCCAGCTGCTTAAATTCTTTCGGTCTAGGTACCCCCCAAACATTTGCAGGACGACCGAAAACTATTTCGTAGGGACTAAGCCCTACTCTAGAATGTACAGTTGCTCTTGTTGATAGCAAAGCCAAAGGCAATGCGTCTGGCCAGGACAAACCCGTGGATGCTTGTATCTTAGCGAGTTTCAGTTTAAGGGTGCCATTGTAACCCTCGACTAAACCCGCGGACTGGGGATGATTTGCACTATGGAATTTTTGCCTAATCCCTAGGCCGGCACACACACTCTGCATAACTTTCCCTACGAACTCACTTCCGTTGTCTGACCATACAATCCGTGGCATTCCGTATCTGGGGAAGTATTCTTTAAGAAGAATTTTGGCAGTGGATAAGGCAGTATTGTCCTTGAGTGGGTATGCTTCGATCCATCTGGAAAAAGCACAAACTACCACTAGGACGTATTTCAGGTTATTACAACGGTCCATGTGAATGAAATCTAGCTGGATCACTTCAAAAGGGCAGGAAGGAGGAGCGAAGTGACCTGCAGGTGTGGGGATTCCCTTGCCAGGATTATGCATCAAGCATACCATACAATTTCTCACCACTCTCTCTGCACACTTACTAATCCCGTCATTCTTCCAGACCGGAGCCAACATCTTACAAATCCCTTTTGAACTGATGTGCGCTGATCCATGCGCCATCGTTACTACTGCAAGCACATACGCATCAGGCAACATCCAACGCTGTTGTTCCGACAAGTCAATCCAACACCCACTCGAGTCCATTTTACCTGTGCTCTCCCTCCATGCACGTTTTTCCTCCTTAGTCGCCTCTCTCTGAATTTCTTTCACGCTTTCCACTGTGTCTTCACACATTCCAGACTCAGAAATCCATCTTGCAGACGTTGCAACATACATTCTACTCATCATATTTCTAGCTGTCTGTTTTGCAGTTTCATCAGCAAAAGCATTCCCACGACCAACATCATTCGTGATTGCTTTATGAGCACTGCATTTCACAATCGCAACTTCAGTCGGTAAGGTTAGAGATTCCAACAAGTCATTAACTAGCTGACCATGTTGAATCTTAGTCCCATGGGACGTAATGAAACCTCTCTCTTTCCACAAACGGCCAAAACTATGGGCCACGCCGAACGCGTACTGACTATCTGTGAACACATTCACTCTCTTTCCCTTAGCTAAAACGCACGCTCTTGTTAGCGCGATCAATTCTGCAGCCTGGGCAGAATTCTGACTCACTCTTGCAGTCTCTACAATCGTACTCAAAGTCGTTACTGCATAAGCAGCAGTCACATCACCATTCTCCAATTTGAAGCAAGACCCGTCAACATACAACGTGCCATCTGGTTCTGACAATGGAGTGTCTTTTAGGTCGATTCGTCCTTTTGTTTCTTCCTCAGTTCTGAAACAACAGTCGTGTGGTTCGGAATCACTCGACTCTTGACTAGTCGGCAACAATGTTGCTGGATTCAATACATTGCATCTTTTGATCTGAATATGACTAGCTAATAGTGTCAGTTCATAGCCTGATAATCTAGCACTAGTAAGGTGTTGTGTCTTGGTTCGGTTCATGAGTGTATCCACGGCATGAGGAACCATGACTACTAGCATGTTGTTCATTACTAAACCAGCAGATTGTCGAATGGAAGCTGCAGCTGCGGCTGTAGCTCTCAAGCAACTAGGCAATGCTCTAGCTACTGGATCTAATGTTGATGAAAAATACGCACAAGGGCGTTGTTTATCACCAAATTTCTGCGTCAAAACACTCAATGCACAACCTTCTCTCTCGTGGACATAGAGCGTAAATGGCTTACTGTAGTCGGGTGTACCCAATACAGGTGCTGAACACAGTGCATTTCGTAACTCAGAAAAACTCTGCTGACATTCAGCAGACCATGGTACCGGACTTGGAACACCTTTCCCAGTCAAGGCTACCAATGGTTTTGCTAAAAGAGAAAAATTTGGGATCCATTGCCTACAATATGAGGTAATACCTAAAAAAGCACGTACTTCTCTCTGTGTGCTAGGAACGTTCATCTGTGTAATTGCTTTTATTCTCTCTGGGGTCAGCTTCCTTCCCTCCTTTGACAAGAGATGACCTAGGTAGGTCACTTCTTGGCAGCAGTATTGCATTTTTGAAGGTGACACCTTGTGATTCAAATCCGACAAGTGATGCAATAAAGAAATCGTAGCTGTTTTGCAAGTTTCCTTGTCATCGGCAGCCACTAGGAGATCATCGACATACTGTACTAAAGCAGAACCACTAGGAAGTACGAAGGAATCTAACTGGCTTTTTAATGCTTGACTGTAAATGGATGGGCTTTCACAATAACCTTGTGGAGCGCGTTTAAATCTAAAACTTCGTCCTCCTAGAGAAAATCCGAAAATATCTCTGCTTTCCTCGGCTATCGGAATGCTGAAAAAGGCATTTTTCAAATCGATAACCGAAAACCATGCTGCTGTAGCAGGAATCAACGTTAACAATGCAGTAATGTCTGGTACCACAGGAAACTGTGGGATCACAATTTTATTAACCTCTCTAAGATCAATTACGAACCTATATACTGGAGGCTTTGTAGGGTCAGTTCGTTTCAAAATAGGCAGTACCGGACTATTACAGACATTACCTCTGGTTTCTTCTACAACATCTTTCTTGATCAGGTCTTGTACTATTAGTAGGAGCGCACGCTCGCCTTCACTAGAGATTCTGTATTGTGGAATTCGTGGAAGTTTGACATTTGCTTTCAAAGTTACTACATAGGGTGGAATTTTCAATAGACCTACATCATTAGGACCAGTCGCCCAAAGAGTATCAGGGAGTGAACGCAGCTCTGGTGGGAGTGCATCCATCGATAAGTACATCGGAGAGATTATTCTTTTACCCAACGTAAGCTGTACTCCTGCTGGAGAACAGTACAATGTCGCGTACAGGCGTTTTAACAAGTCTAAACCAAGCAGATTTTCGTTACAACCTGTCGTCAAAATCAGGGGTGCTTTCAATTGACGAGGTCCGACAGAAATATACAAAGGACCAGAAACAGGGTTGTGAACAGGGGCGCCTGAAAAACCTACTGAAACGTTTGTTGAGCCAGACAAAGGTGCGCCAGGGAGTTTAGCATGTATGATAGAACTTTTTGCTGCACCAGTATCCAACAGAAACGGTTCGACTATACCTGATGTTGCTACTGCGACATAAGGTCCACTCTGATCTACTGGTACTGATACTACTCCCTCTCTTTGTCCATGGCTGTCCTAGTATTCACTTTGCTGAATTTCCTCACTAGTTTCATAATAGTCTTCGACATGATACTGTGGAGACCTATTCTGTTGGGCAGATTGTCCATTTCGCTGATCGAAATAATTAGAGGGGCGATCACTTGTCTGTGGAGGCATAGCACCTCGTCCTCGACCTCTAGAGTTTTGCATAGAACTACCACGACCTCTCTGAGCTGCCGCATCATTATTTTGCGCCCGAACTGGACAATCACTCTTATAATGACCTTCTTTTTTGCAATAAGCACATTGATTCCATTGATATTGTGGCCTTTGAAAATTATAATCCGTTCTTTGATATGTCCCTTGCTGCATATTAGTTTGATTCGTGCGAGGCGGATAAGCTTGCTGTAAAAGTACTTTAGTTTTTAAATCTTTCGTCTTTTTATCTGATTTTTCCTTCTCTTCTTTATCCCTATTTTCGTAGTACTGAGCAGTCGCAAGTATTTGCGCAGTCGTAGAGACAGCCCACGCACTTTCAGAATTCTTTAATTTACTACTAAGTTCTGGCAACAGATTGTGCACAAATTTATCAACGAATAATCTCTGGCCTCCTTCTGTGCTCATATCTTGACCACTATGATCCACGAAAGTCTCTTCGAATCTTGTGAAAAAGTCGGAGACGTTTTCGTCTTTCTTTTGTTTGCATGCGGACAATTTGTCCCAGTTAACGCGTAATGCAGGCATTAAAGTTTTCATTAAATCGATTATTCTACCAGGCAAATTAGCAATTAAAGGTTCAGGTTTGGAACCACCTACTTGTTGACCATCCGCTGCAATTATAGCTGCCCAGTCACCACCTAGGGCAACTGGATGATTCTCTTTACGAATTTTAGCCCAAATTGGTTGCGGTACTACATTACCAAATAGCAGATCTATGTCAGCAAGATTCAATACACAAGCGTCAACTGTTTGAGCCAACTCTTTGTAGTATCCTGCAGGATTTTTACGCGGATCTGGCAAGGCCTGTTTTACTGCTAATACTTCAGCTCGCTTCCATGGAATATGTATCCATACTCTCTGGAATTGGGCCGGAGCGGCTGCAATACCAAGGTTTGCATTAGCTTGCACAGCTTCACGCCAAATTGGTGGAACCTCTCTCATTGGATATTGCCGATTTCGTTTCGTACTACGTTTCTCTAACTCTCTCGGTGAAAGAAGGGATGAGTCGGCTCTATAACTTAGAACCAGTTCCATCGCTTCTTTTATATTTTGTCCAACTATCATACCTGTAGCAAATTCTTTCTGAACATTAATTAATTCTCCTAGATTTGATTCAGGGTCATCTTCTTCCAATTCCTCACGTAGAAGGAAACACATTTCATCGAACACATATCGTTGTGTCGGTTCGTTCCATTGCATAAATGTATCTAATACATCTTGTACATTATATCTTCCAACTTTCGAAACCCATCTAAGCGCAGTGGAATCTAGTATTCCTCTTTCCTCAGTACTGGGAAGCTGACTACGTCTCTGCACAGAGTCAGAGGTAGGAGTCTTAATCAGAGTTTTGTAGAAGGGAGATAGAATATTAGAGACAGAATCAGTGATCCTTCGACGAACAGAAAGCGGAGTCATAATATTAGCAGAGGCAGTGAATAGAGTAGCAGTTGGAACAGATAGGTCAGGAACAGTAGGAGTAGCTTGAAAATTAGCTTGTGAAGTAGCAGGTGTGAGCGACACAGGCATAGGAAAAGAAGCCGGCAACCCTAGAAGAGGGGTTGTCGAAGGAACATTAATATTGACCACAGGAGGTACAGGAACTTGATTCAGGGGAGCGGGAACAGGGACACCAGGTTGTCCAGCAACCGGTAAGTGAACATTCGGTATAGGTGGAGCCGTAGCACCTTGTGCATACGGTGGGGGTGATCGTAACAAGTAAGACAACAGGGGATCCTTTTCAGGGTCCTCTACTATCTTAGCCGTACTCGATGGCAAAGCAGGATAGCACTTGTCTATCGCTAAATTACGCTCTCTATCGGCCACCTCCATCGCTTTCTCAGACTCGTTGAGTTGCAGCTGCCTAGCAGACTGTTCTAAAGTCAACTCTTGCTCTTTCTGTTCTTTCTTTAACTTTTTAATCTTTCTCTGTTTAGATTCTTTTCGCCAATAACGGAAAGAATCAAACATTGCCGGCCGGGCTTTCTTCTTAAACAACCTTCTTTCTAGATTATCGAGAACTTCAGGTTCAAAACTACCATGTAGTGGCCAACTAAGGACACCATCTTTCTCTGTGTAGCGGATCCATATCTCGTTATAAGAGATAGGGCCCACACCAAATTTGCAATATAGATCATAAAGGGGAGTTCCAATCGGAGGAACCAAACACGAGTCCTCCAACTGGGAATCACTGTTGCAACTAAAACAAGACAACATACAATTTGTCCGACTTACCATTTTATAATCCGGAACACAGGACAAACAAAACACAAAAAGATGCGCACTTGAACCGAGAACTTAGGCCTACCAGAACTGACAAATGTATCGATACCTGAACTGAACAGAATGATTATCGTAACCAGAATAACCAGTGATAATCTTACAGAACTGAACTGAACTGAGAACTAAAAGGATTATTCAAACGGGAGCAATCCTCACGAAATATTTAACTAGCAACCACTGAATACTTAACTGAGGCGCTGAAGACGTCACCAGGGAGAAACCCGTCACGTTTCGCCGTACTGAGGACTGCACCTCGGGTCCAAGACAGGGCGACGGTCAAGGCAACGGACCACTGCAGCCGTCTGAACGGGAACCCTCGTGGAAGAGAACGTCGGGGCCACTTTTGCGATATGCCGGGATCGATGAAGTGGGGCGCCTCCCTCTGAAATCTTCACACGAAGCTCCTCGAACTCTTCAGGCTTTTGGACCGGTACCGAATGACGTCGCCCCACGTTGGGCGCCAATTGGAGTTCTGGACTTTTTGGTTCCGTCCAGAGGTGTCAGGGATAACACCCGAAGACCCCGGAGTTCCACCTGTCTCGGTGCACAAACAAACAGAAACACGGGCTTCTCGATGGTGGCGTCAAAGACCAAAGGTTTATTACTGCAGGGACACAGAAGTCACAGAAACTACACATGGGCAGTATCTAGGAGCCTGTTCGATTTGTACAAAGAGGATTGCTCCTTATATACCAAATATTGGGCTTCAGGCAAATTCTTTACATGTTACCACAGTTCTAAACATTCGTGTCTTAAACAATAAATATTTGGCGTTGCACAGGAATCGTCAACAGTATCTGATGTCGAAACATTACAAATGAGGGGTTCCCACTAGTCCATCATAATCCCATGTCAATTCTTCATTCAAGACCCGGACCGCCTCATCGTAAATTTCGTTACCTCCCCCTAATAAAGGCCCAGAAGGAAAGGAGCAGAGCCAGGTGTAGAAGATAGAAAGACAGGATAAGAAATGTTTGTGGGTCGTAAATGGGCACGGTTACCAGCTTCGGCCGCTTAATCATGATCAGGCCAACGAACACAAGAACCAGTATAGCAGGACTGGCCTCAGGCTGGGGAGGCAGGTCTTGCCGAGTCATGCTGCTACAGCGTTGCTGGCCTAAGGTGCACGTGTCACTAGCAAGGTGAATTGCCGGCCAAAGCCTACGTGTCCTTAATTGAAAAGAGGTCATTGCGTGTCCATTGACTATGTGAGGGCAAGGAATACAAAATGGCTTCCGTGATCTAAGATGGATGCCATGGGAAAATTACAAATGTGTTGGTAACAGGAGTGCTCTTGCTCGTAGCATAGCGAAAATACCAGGATATACTAAATGGATCATTTGCGGTTCACTGATACCAAAATTATGTATTTACGACAATGTTATAAAAACGAGTAAAATCGTCACGGAACCTCAGGAGGCGTATTTACCTAGATGTCGTACCTCCCTGTCTGCTCCTCACAAAATTCCCGGAGGAGTTCCTGCATTCGAGTCAAATCAGCCTCAGCATTGCTCGCTTGGTGTGCCCGCTCCAATTCCGCTATACTCTGCTCTAAGTGGGTCATTCTCTGCCTTATAGCCTTAAGTACACCAGAATGCTTCGCCATCACCTGACCTCTTATGACCACCTTGAAAGACTCCCAAACCGTGGAAAAAGTGTCAACCGACCCAATATTACTGTCAAAGAAGGAGTCTATCTCTTCGGCCAGCTCTGCTCGGAAAGTCTTGTCGAGCAGTGAGTAAGGAGGGAACCGCCAGGTGAAGGGGGGTATTCTCTTCTCTGGGGTGTCTATCACCATCAACACTGGGGAGTGGTCAGATAACGTACGAGGGAGTACCTCACATCTCCGTATCTGTGTCATCATGACACACGATGCCAGCCAATAGTCTATTCTGGTATATATGTTGTGAAAAGACGAGTAGTGTGTGTAACCCCCTGTGGTCGGATATTTGTCCCTCCAAACATCAACCAATTCGAGTGCAAGCATTTCCACCTGTAACTGTTGTGCCGCTGCCGCCGGGCGCCGCGGGGGCCCAGTCGATCTGTCTACCTCAGGGTCAAACACTAAGTTGAGATCGCCCCCCCATAACATCTTGGAACCTGCGTACTGGGTGCACAATCTAGCCAATGTTGTGTAAAATGCGGGAGTGTCATAGTTCGGGCCGTATACATTGACTACGATAAAGTCTTGCCCTTTCCCCACACACCTCGCAATAACAAATCTGCCATCCGGGTCAGCCCTCAACAGCGTGAGCTGTAGCCGGGATTTGGGGTTAACCCATGTGAGCACCCCCCTAGAGTGTGATGTGAAGCCTGCCTGCACGGTGCATCCCACCAACCCTCTAGCATTTAGCATCGGACTAGTTGGAACTAAGTGCGTTTCTTGTATGAGGGCCAGGTCAATGTGCAGTCTCTGCAAATAGTTCAGTACTTTCCTGAGCTTACGATAATCGTTAAGGCCCCTCACATTCCATGTCAGTGCCCTGAGGAACACCGTGTCACTATTCAAGCCATGGTTAATCTCCGCAGTCATAGGCATAACAAGGTAATCTGCACTATATAGGACATAAAGGCAGCAGTGGTGTGGCACACTGGGAGGGTCAGTGAGAAAGGTCGGTGCCAACCATCTAATGCACCAAAGGCCACACTACAGTAGCCGGCCGACAAGTGCGATCTTACATTATCCAACACACATTGATAGCACATCCACAGCAAGCCATTGTCAGCAACATCATTCAAGGCCTTCCTGAAAGTTTCAACCTGCATCAGCATCTCGAAAAACAAAACCCTACCCCCACCCATCCTCCCACAGCAGACCTCCCCCAACTCGGCCCGACAGTATAACAAACCCTCCCGACCCCCAGAGTCTCCCTTCCCAAACATAACTGTACTCCAAGTGGCCCACATCAGAACCACAGTAGCCAAAGGCGCGGGGGCAGAGGTTGCCGACATAGTCAGCCGTAGCAAGTCCAACAGTTCTCCATGTACTCTGACCCCAACGCCCGCATACCCTTATAGTCTACCATTGTGTGACGTATCTCAGCGATTCTCAAAAATGAGGGGGGTAAAAACCATACGCCCCGTTCCCACTGAACTTGGGTATAACTCTCCATTCGAGATGCCCAACCACCCGCCATACAGCCCCCCCCTGAGACAGATTGCTAAGTGCTCCAGTGACCACAATACATCTTCTCCATCTTAGTGAACTCAAAATCTCCCTCGCAGATGATGCCATTCATGTACTCAAAAAGATCACAGCCAATGAGGGTTCCCCACAGAGCGCGGCATAACCGCCAACTATACATACAAACATTATTGCAAGCAAGGGCCAGTGGCCCAACAGTGGTAAGATCTCACCCAGTAGTCGCCGCTGCTCTCGCCTATGGGCAGCTGGTCCGCAGGTTAGTCCAATCACCCACAGAGTTCTGGAACAGCTCGGCCGCAAAGCCCCCCCCCACCCATGTGAAGGGAGGCAAGGCACTCGCTCAGTCCTGCTCATCCAGCAGCGCCGTATCTTCATGTTCCTCGTTTTGGCTGCGTGGGCTATGTCGCTGTTCCTTCGACCACACCTTCAGAGATTTTTGCAGCTCCCTCGGGTCAGTGAAGAAGTGGGATCGGCCCTGCTTATTAATGCGAAGTTTGGCGGGGTACAACATCGCGTAGTCTAGACCCAGTTCTCGCAGCTGTTTCTTGTACGGGGCAAAGTGGCGTCTCTCCTCTTGTACCTTAGCCGTGAAGTCCGGGTACAAAGATATGTCCATACCCTCATACTGCAGTGACCCCTTTTCTCTGGCCACTCGCAACGCCGCGTCTCTGTCCCTGTAATTCAGGAGTTTGGCTATGATGGGTCTCGGTGTTGTCCCTGTTTTAGGCCTGGGTCCAAGGGTGCGATGCGCCCTCTCAACAATAAACATCGGTGAGAAGGTTTCTTCGCCCAGGAGAGTGGTCAAGAGTTTCTCAACAAATAGCTCCATTTTTCCAGTATTTGTCGTTTCCGCCACTCCCGTGATGCGTATATTCGAGAGCCTGGAGCGCGCCTCCAAATCTTCCGACTTGTCCTGGATGACTTGTAGCAGCTTACTGAACTGCCTGCGGTCTTTGTCTCCGTGATCCTCCTTTCCGACATGTCCAGGCGTTCCGCATTTTTATCTACCCTCTCCGACATGCGGTCCATTCGGTAGGAAAGGGCGTCTATTTTGGTGCCTATTGCTGTTATGCTGTCTTGCAGTCCTTTCTCCATGTGCGTCAGCAGTCCCCTGATTTCTGAGCATATTCCACTCTCAGGAGCTGTGGGTTGTGGAGTCGGCCCCGCGGCCTGTGTATCCGAGTCTTTCGCCCGCCTTTGATCGAAGGAGAGCTTGGGCTGAGTTCTATCGCCCTTTCCCATCGTTGTCTGCCAAACGTCCTGCTGCGGCGTCACTCTTTGCTGGGGAAACCTCAGAGTACCTCCACTCCACGCCGCGCCAGATACTATGCACCCCTCTTAAGGCTATCGGGCTATGGTAAGCTCGCCGGATCCCCTTGTCAATGAGTGTGCTGTAGTGAAGCCACCGTCACGCTCCTCACTCAGTATGCTGGTCGATGTGAGGTAGGGGGGGGAGAGGGGCCAGCGCCCGCTGCGCAGTGGGCGCTGTGTTGGCAGACGCTCCTCACCGCCCCCCACGCACCTCTCGCCCCTCGTTTCGATGCCACGTGGCGCCTGTAGAGTGAGCCAGCCGAACCTCACCAGGCAGCTATGGTGGGGTACTTCTGCCCCAGACCGGAGGGACACCGCTCCACCTCCCTGCAGGGCACTCTTCGTGTCGATGACCCCCAAACGCCAGGCCTCCAAGAGGGACTCCTCTTTCCAGCGAGGGGGCAGACTCAGTCCAGAGCACTCGTCCGCGCTCACTTTCACAGGGGGAGGCCGGGGTTCAGGGCCTGGTGCATAATTCAGGCGCTCTATACCTCAACACCGGCAGTCCGACTGGATTACTGTGCCTGATTCCTGTGGTTCCCTCCACCGTCGGGACTTAGGCGCGAAATGGGCTCCAGGTCCGGGCTCCGCCGTCAATGTCCGTGCTGGTTCTGGCGGTTCCCCAGGGCGCACCGGGACCCCGCGCCCGTTGCAAGGGCACTCCGCTATCAGCCGCTAATACTGGCCGCTGCCCCCGTTTGGCCGGGAGAAAAGTCCGTGGCAGGTTTGAGACACTCCCGTAGGTGTCAAGCCGGTGGTCAAGGGCTGGTTGTGTGCTGGGGGCCTCCGACGCGGCTGTTCCGCACCGTAGCGGGGAGAGGTCTGTGACCGCGCCGCACGCACAGCCACGCTGGTCGGATCCTTCTCAGCGCGAGACCGGGGACTGGGCCAGTCCGTCAGCCCGCGCGTCCCGTGATCTTCCGTCGGCGCGGCACTTCCCCGGAGCCCAGGTCTCTGACCGGAGGAACGGGACGCCTCACACAGTTGAATATCACCGTCTGGTATGTGTTTCAACACAATGGAAGGATATTAGAGCAGGATCGTGTGGGTATCGGCGAGGAGCCCAACGCTCACGCGTCCACCATCGACGCGGGCTAGCTCCGCCCCCGTAAAGGGGTATTTTTAGGGTTCAGGCTCAGTTTGGGGTTTTTGGGTAAAGGGGTATTTTTAGGGTTCAGGGTCAGTTTTGGGTTTTTGGGTAAAGGGGTATTTTTAGGGTTCAGGGTCAGTTTTGGGTTTTTGGGTAAAGGGGTATTTTTAGGGTTCAGGGTCAGTTTTTAGTTTTTGGGTAAAGGGTATTTTTAGGGTTCAGGGTCAGTTTTTAGTTTTTGGGTAAAGGGGTATTTTTAGGGTTCAGGGTCAGTTTTTAGTTTTTGGGTAAAGGGGTATTTTTAGGGTTCAGGGTCAATTTTGGGTTTTTGGGTAAAGGGGTGTTTTTAGGGTTCAGGGTCAGTTTTGGGTTTTTGGGTAAAGGGGTATTTTTAGGGTTTAGGGTCAGTTTTGGGTTTTTGGGTAAAGGGGTATTTTTAGGCTTTAGGGTCAGTTTTGGGTTTTTGGGTAAAGGGATATTTTTAAGATTAAGGGTCAGTTTTGGGTTTTTGGGTAAAGGGATACAGGGTAAAAATTAAATACAATTAAATTTAAATTACATTAAAATAAAGTAATTACATTAAATTAAATTTAATTAATTAAATTAAATTTAATTAATTAAATTAAATTAAATTAAATTAAATTATATTAATTTTAATTAATTTACATTAAAAAAATATTTTAAACTTACCAATACTTACGATGTAATTGTATGCGTTGTAAAGGTACCAGCGTTGTAAATACATGCGTTGTAATGGTACTGCGTTGTAATGGATCCTGCGTTGTAAAAATTGCGTGGTAATGGTAGTCGTGGTAAAAGTATGCGTTGTAACGTCATACATCCGGAAAAATTAGTAGGGATAATGTATTATGCCTCCCCCTTTTTTCTTGTCCCCTGTCCACAAAGATCTCTCTTAATTATAGGTGGGTGCCCTGGTGCCCACCTGGGGTACCCACCCAAGCAACACACAGAATGTTGGGGTACGTGGGGGGAGCTCCAGGTCCCCTGCGTAACCCAGCCACCTCACTGCATGCTGCAGACCCTGCATTGCTCCCACCCAGAAATAGCAACTATTTATGGTTGTGCATGAGCAGTAGCTGTTTCCCTGCCAATAAGTGCACTCTTTCTAACTAAGATTTAGCTCTCTGCCAATTTTGGTGTAAATCCATTCAGCGGTTTGGGCTGTAACTGTGTCTCCCTTCCAATGGAAAAAATAAAGGGGAAAAGGCCTTTTGGGCCCCCCTTTTTTTCAGCCCCTAGTTGATGGACCCCCTGAAACTTTCCAGTTAGGAGCTGAGGTAAAAAATATATATGTATTTGTTGGGAAAGTTTTTTAAAAATTCTTCAAATGGTGCAAGGTACAAGCAAACCAAAAAATGCATTTCCTATGGAAACACCATGCTAACTAAAACTACACAGTGGGACTCGCAAGTAGATTTTAATCTTTCATTAGCATTCAGACAACACAAAAACATTTTTTTGCACAGGATATTGCATTGATTGTGTGATACATCCGTATTATTACACCTTCCACAGTTTAAGCAAGACCTTTATGAAAAGGGATCCGATAAATAGCTCTGATTCAATACATAGGTTGGTCTAATTTTCTTCATCTAAACCATCCTCAAAACATTTCATGGGGCAAACGTGCTGCTTAGGACAGCCTGGCATCCTTCAAAAGAAAAAAACCATCTATTTTTGTAGTATTTTCAGTAGACAGGAATACATGATAATGGTAGCCATTGTTTTCCTTTATAGTTTAGCTGTTTGGAAGACCTTATATCATCACCAATAATGATGATGATGATGATGACGATGACGATGATGATGATGACATAAAGACAATAGGTGGTCCACTTGAGTCATTCGTTGTTTTAAGCGTCATTCACAGGATCATCGTTCCACATTATAGTCATTGGTTGTTGCAAAAGTGATTGATAATGTTAAGGCACTGCATGCAAGTGGGCCAGGATAGGGTGAGCGGTTTAATACCCAGTAAAATCTGATGCTGTATGGTGTGGTATTTATTATGTGTTTGGGTTGTGTGCATATATTGTAACTTGACTCATGTAAAATTTAACTTCAGTAGGTTTGACATGCGAAATTTATCAGGGTAAGATTCTAGGGGTGCAAAATGAACGCAAATCTTGGATTTCCGGTGCTTGTGCAAAAAGGGGTTTGTTCAGGGATCAGAATTTCTCCCCACCCATAGTTAGGGCTTAGGAGTATGTGTTTGCATCAGGAGTATTCAGATAAAAAGTAGGAAGACCTTCCAAATAATGATTGATAGTGGTAATTTGTTCTTCAAATTAGAAGACACTCCGTTAAACTTGTCAATCTAATGCACCATCGAAGTGGCCTTATGCTGGTGAAAAAGGAACTACTCTGTGCATCATGAATGACAGTTATTGGGAGAATTACACCAGCCAAAGGCTGAAGCAGAAGTCAGTCTATCTATCTATCTATCTATCTATCTATCTATCTATCTATCTATCTATCTATCTATCTATCTATCTATCTATCTATCTATCTATCTATCTATCTATCTATCTATCTATCTACCCGTCCATCCGTCCGTCCGTCCGTCTGTCTGTCTGTCTGTCTGTCTGTCGGTCTCTATCTAACGATCTCCCTCTAGCTATCTCTTTGTGTTCTTATGCTATTTTTTGTACTCAGTTTGGCACTGGCAGTAAAAAGTGAGGCTGCTCCTTTGATCTTACATGGACAGAGACTGTACTTCCTAGGTCTGGTCTTGTGCCTTAGGTATGCAGAAAGTTATGTCCTGCAGGTTCTACTGCTGCATTTCTGTGGCGATTGCTGTGGTTCTTTCTGATGCCAGAGGGCAGGGAAGTGGGATTCCTGACGGTTCTTCACTAAACTTTACTACGTCATCCCTAAGTCTGCAGTGTTTGTACACCGCTAGCCAATCTTCCATGTCCACAAATCATATGAGAGAATATTGTTTAATGATGCCAAAACCCACATCTCTTTGTTAAAGTGTCATAGGTCTATACATCCATCATTGGTTCATGCACTCACTTACAGGTTTAAGTATCGATTCACACATATATGGATTCACCCTTCCATGCTCTTCTTCGCTCATACATTTATCAATTCTTACACTCATTGATGTATTCATGCCCTCATTTATGTAACATTGACTATTTTGCATTCAACCCCTCCCACATCCCTGCAGTCACACACACACACACACACACACTACTTATTGAGGAAGCATTTCCACTTATAAAAAGTCAGAGGTTTGGGTTTTGTCACTGCTTGTTTTAAATGGTGTTTTACTTTTCACAAACAGGGATGTGATAGGCACATAAAACGAACAGAGAAAATCAATGTACAAAATGCCTTCTCAAATAATACATGAGGGGTATCCAAACAGTCACCAGCAACCTACGAATAAAAGGTTTGTTTGTTACAATGGAATGTGTGTTGAGTAGCACAGAGAGCATTCTTCATTGTTAGCATGGTTCAATATATACTACCGGCAAGAACAAACCCTTCCTGTTTTTGAGAATGTTTATCTCTATTGAATAGACTCCGAAAAAGCTCTCTACAATGCTTACAGTAGCAAATAATGCAATATCTGCTTGCAAATTGTATTTCTTTGTGTTCAGACTCTAAAAGACAGCTTTTAGTGTTTCATTCAGCTGGAGATGGTCTGCTTTGAATGGATATTTACTGCGAAGTTCTTTCGAAAATACATGTTTTATGATATAAGGAATATACGTTGCTCCTATACAGACCGAAAATGTATGTAGCATCTTCATGTCTGATGCTTTGAGATTGTTTTTAAAGCGTGGCTAAATGGCAGCGCATGTTATTTTTTCCCGTAGAAGTGGTTTTTATTGTATCAGGAAACATGAAAAGTTTACACTGACAGAAAAAGCACAGGCTCTTGAAGCCAGGACATCATGTTTTTAATCATCCTTCATTCTTTTGTTTTCAAATGTTCCCAGGTTGAGCAAGAGACATTCATTTTATTGAAACTCATTACTGCGGAGGCTGTCATTCAGTGTGAGTTAATACAGACATGCATTTAGTATTAAATCATTCCTCATGTCTCCTGTTTAATAATTAGTGTTGTCACTGAACAATGTTTGAAGTGGGGCTAATAAAAGAAACTCATTAGGTGGAAAGACTTTTAAAGACAACGCGCTACCTCCCACACCGATATGAAAGAGATGTTGTGCTTGTATGTAGAGAGAACCGGGAAAGGAGGTAGTCGGCCTGGAATCTGTTTTTATTGTAGTTCTTTTTTTGCTGCAAGCTCATTGAATTATATAAGCAGGCATGCTTGTTTTTTCTCATAACAAAAATTTTATTTGCTTTTCTATGTTCAACCATCTTGAAGCACTCATTGAGAAGCGTATTTTTGCAAGAACCATTGCAAATATTGAAATAAACGTTTTATTAAAGCAGCACATGTTTTAGCTGTAGATTCACTTTTTTGACGACGTGTCAAGATTTCACATTCATAACACCGATTTTTCGGCTCATACTTCCCAATAATTTTAAACTGAGCGGAAATATTCTAGTTGTCAATTACAAATAACTTTAATTATTTTAAGATTTTATAATGGCTTAATTTTATCAAAATCAATAAATTAACAAATGACTCACTATCCATTTGATGCAAGACTCTTGCATTGAATTCTACATTAGAGACAATGTTTCGCGGGAAAAAAGAATCATTTTTGTAGCGGTTAATTTTCTCGAAGAAAACTCTGATTTGTTACTTTGAGGTTCTTTTATTTAAGAAAGCTTTACATTTTCAAGCAAGAGTACAGAAAATTACAAGCTTTATAATAGCAATGTGTCATCACATAAAGGATCATTATTTGAACAGTTACTATCTTAGAGGTTTTCAGCAGCGAAAAGCACTCGTTTTCCATTCAGTCATAAAATATACGTGTTTTCGGCCTACCCTTGTAATGAAAATCCAAGGGCGGATCCTAGGAGCCATGTTGTCACCTAAATTCAACTTAGACAAATGTCATGCTTTACGAGTGCAAATTTTGTTTTGTAATTCATATCATATCAAAATCCTTTATTCGGTATTTAGAAAATACCATAAAAGTGCAAATTATACATTTAAAATACAGTAAAATATGATTCGTAACAGTTTACATTAGAGACAATTAGCCAGAAAATAGTTCAACACAGTCCTCTTGATTTCCTAAGTCTTAAAGCAACCTTAATAAAATTCATAATGCATAACAGTGTCAAGGGATCACCAGCCATTTGCAAGAATAGAAGGGCAACCTTTGCATGTTTAAACTTAGCCGGTTTTAAAATTCTTACTAAAAAGCTACGCCTGGGTAAAGCATAATATGGACATAATAACACAAAATGAAGGGTGTCCTGCGGAGACCTATTGTCGCAGCCACAATCAATCAATCAAGAAATTTATATAGCGCGCTACTCACCCGGAGGGTCTCAAGGCGCTTGGGGGAGGGGGGTCTGCTACTGCTCAAACAGCCAGGTCTTGAGTTTCTTCCTGAAGGAGAGGTGGTCTTGGGTCTGACGCAGGGGGATGGGGAGGGAGTTCCATGTCTTGGCTGCCAGGTAGGAGAAGGATCTTCCTCCCATGGTGGCTCTTCGGATGCGTGGAACGGCGGCGAGGGCGTGGCTGGTCGAACGAAGTTGGCGGGTGGGAGTGTAGAAGGTCAGGCGGTTGTTGAGATACCTGGGGCCCAGGTCGTGGAGGGCCTTGTGTGCGTGGGTGAGGAGTCGGAACGTGATTCTCTTGTTGACGGGGAGCCAGTGCAGGTCTCTCAGGTGTCCGGAGATGTGGCTGTGACGGGGGATGTCCAGGATGAGTCGTGCAGAGGCGTTCTGGATGCGTTGGAGTCTCTTCTGTAGTTTGGCTGTGGTTCCGGTGTAGAGGGTGTTTCCGTAGTCCAGTCGGCTGGTGACGAGTGCCTGTGTGACCGTCTTCCTGGTTTCGGTGGGGATCCATTGGAAGATCTTCCGGAGCATGCGTAGGATGTTGAAGCACGAAGACGAGACGGCGTTGACTTGTCTGGTCATCGAGAGGGAGGAGTCCAGGATGAAGCCCAGGTTGCGTGTGTGGTCCGTTGGTTTGGGTGCGCTGCCCAGGGCAGGGGGCCACCAGGAGTCATCCCAGGCAGAGGAAGATGGTCCCAGGATGAGGACTTCCGTCTTGTCTTTGTTGAGTTTCAAACGGCTGTTCTTCATCCACTCGGCTTCTTCTTTCATCCCTTCGTGTAGGTTGGTTCTGGCGGTGGCTGGGTCGTTGGTGAGGGAGAGGATCAGCTGAGTGTCGTCGGCGTAGGAGATGATGTTGAGGTTGTGTTGGCGTGTGATGGCCGCGAGGGGGCTCATGTAGATGTTGAAGAGGGTGGGGCTGAGTGATGATCCTTGCGGTACGCCGCAGATGACTTCGGTGGCCTCGGATCTGAACGGGGGCAGGCGGACTCTCTGGGTTCTTCCGGCGAGGAACGAGATGATCCACTCCAGTGCCTTCTCTTGGAGTCCAATGTTGCTGAGGCGTTGTGCTAGGGTGCGGTGGCAGACAGTGTCGAACGCTGCGGAGAGGTCCAGGAGGATGATGGCCGCTGTTTCCCCGTTGTCGAGCAGGGCTCGAATGTCGTCAGTGGCTGCGATGAGGGCGGTCTCGGTGCTGTGGTTGGCTCGGAAGCCGGACTGTGAGGGGTCGAGGGATCCGTTCATCTCGAGGAAGGCGGCAAGCTGTCGGTTGACGGTCTTCTCGATGACTTTGGCAGGAAACGGGAGGAGCGAGATGGGGCGGTAGTTCTTGAGGTCGGTGGAGTCTGCTGATGGTTTCTTCAGGAGGGCGCTGAGTTCGGCATGCTTCCAGCTCTCCGGGAAGGTGGCGGTGTTTAAGGAGCAGTTGATGACGTCTCGGAGTTGGGGTGCGATGACGGAGGCGGCCTTGTTGAAGACGTGGTGGGGGCATGGGTCTGTTGGTGATCCGGCGTGTATGGTGCTCATTGTGTGGATGGTGTCTTCGGTGCTGACCAGGGTCCTGGCGCGGAGGGTGGTGGTGGGGGGCGTCGGTTCGGTGGTTGAGTGCGTGGGCTGTGTGCCGAAGCTGTTGTGTATGTCGGCGATCTTGCTGTGGAAGAACGAGGCGAGTGAGTCGCAGAGTTCTTGCGAGGGGGTGATGTCGTTGGTTCCGGCGCTGGGGTTCGAGAGCTCTTTGATGATGCTGAAGAGTTCTTTGCTGTTGTGTGCGTTGTAGTCTAGTCGTTCCTTGAATGCTATCTTCTTGGTGGCGTGGATCAGCTGGTGGTGTTTGCGGGTGGCGTGCTTGAGGGCAGTCATGTTGTCTGTAGTCGGGTCTTTGCGCCAGGCTTTCTCGAGGGTGCGGCAGTTCTTCTTGGAGTTCATGAGATCGTCGTTGAACCAGGAAGCCTTCTTGCTGCCGGGTCTGCTGGGATGGTTTTTCAGGGGTGCGATGTCGTCAGCGCAGTTGGTGATCCACTGTGTGAGGTTGTTTGCTGCCTGGTTGGGGTCCGTTGTGCTGGCGGGTGGATTCAGGTTCAGGGATGTGGAGAGCTGGTCGGAGGTGATCTTGTTCCAGCTCCTGCGGGGAACCTGTTGCGAGTGGTGGTGGGTCGTGGTCCTTCTGAAGCTGAAGTGGACGCAGCTGTGGTCTGTCCAGTGGAGTCCGGTGGAGTGGCTGAAGGAGGCGTCCTTGCTGGAGGAGAAGACGGGGTCAAGCGTGTGTCCGGCGTAGTGGGTGGGGGTGTTCACCAGTTGCTTGAGTCCAAGGTTGGCGAGGTTGTCCAGCAGGGTGGTGGTGTTGCTGTCCTTGTTGTTCTCTAGGTGGAAGTTGAGGTCCCCTAGGAGGATGTAGTCAGCAGAGGAGAGGGCGTGCGGGCTGATGAAGTCTGCGATGTCTTCGCTGAATTGTGTGCGAGGTCCTGGGGTCTGTAGATGAGGGTGCCTCTGAGTGTGGTCTTGGGGTCGTTGCGTATCTGGAAGTGGAGATGTTCGGGGGCTTTGAGGGTGTCGTCGGAGTTGGTCGTGATGCGGATGGTGTCCTTGTGGACGATGGCGATGCCTCCTCCTGTCTGGTTGACGCGGACCATTTTATCGGCGCAGACTGTGGATTTCCTACCTTCCGTGGCAGCCCTACGTGAGGCTACCATGTCCAGAAAAAGTCTTTTAATTCTCAGTTTGTCTTGGGGGACAATAGCTGTTGGGTTGGTAAAAAGATCCTTACTCCCAATCCCCTCCAGGGTGGTCTTCACATATTTTAGCCACGGAATGCACATGCCTTTGTCCCTGTCTATACAATCTCTAATTATTTGCGTACTCAAATCTGCCTCCGTGTTGGACCAAATTTTTAACCAGGCCATAAGGGGTCTAGCCTTAATCAAGTCCTCAATATACACCCTGCCTAATTCCTCATGGATAATGTAGGCGGGTGTACTTTGTGGGGTTTTGAGTACCTTTCTCAAATATTTATTCTCCTCTAACTGGATCTGAATCGTGCTTACGAAACCCCAGACTTCTGATCCATATACCACTTTGGAGCAACAGATTGAACTGTACAGGTTCATGACCTGTTCCGGGGACCACTGACCCAACCTGCGTCCATAATTCATTATGGCCCCAGTAGAGGCCACTAGTTTGGAACACCGCTCCTCGATTAAAAGTTTAAAATTTAAAAGTCCATCAAAGAGCATACCCAGGTATGAGAAGGTCAATACCTGCTCCATTTTATGTGTGCCTATTTTGTAGGAGAACTTCTTGCAGGGTTTAGATCCGGCCAGCATGACATACGACTTAGTTAAGTTCGCCGATAGATCAAGAGTGTCCATAAAGCTGACAAACCCATCAATCAGGCGCTGAAGGCCCTTGGGGGTGTGGGCTAAAAGGACCGCGTCATCAGCGTACAAAAGCACTGGGACCGGACGGGAGCCAACTCTAGGGGAGTCTACTATCAGTGTGCCTAATGCCTGGTCTAAATTGTTGATGTAGAAGGAAAACAGGAACGGGGCCAAAATACATCCATGTCTCACCCCACTAGTGCAAGGGCACGATGCCGTCATGCCCCTGTAGTGTAGTTCCTATTATCCCAATAGGCTCTGCGCATTGGAATAATACCTTCAATAGTATAGGCCTAGACCAGACGTTAACTAGGTCTACTACTGTCGATATTAGACTTAAAATTTTGGGTTTGCCAGCTAGCTCAGAGTCCACTAGAAACTTTCTCGAATGTTCAGGAAGGAATTAACTTCCCTGATTAGACAAGAAGGGATTTAGTTTCTGACAACCATAGAACATGACAACTTTGCTCTCCCCTAATCAAGAGTGTATCTCGAGAGTCGTGTGAACAAAAGGCAATTTATTTTACTCAGTCAGTACGTGCATTCTTAGTCTCATCAGAATGTAGAGAAAAGGAAGAGACGGGCGTGTTCAATAAAAGATGTTATTTATTGATCAGTCTCTTTTCTCGTACAAGAGAAATGGATCGATATTATTGCAATACTTATCGTTAAGTAAAGTGCATACATTAAAAGCAGAAGTATAAAATAATACTGTAAAAACATTGATATGGTTTCTAAGCCATATGAAGGTTTAAAATGAATAAAATATATTACATACACATATACATTTGACTAAACGTACTCAACTGGTGTTTCTAAATACGCCTACCCCGTGTACCTGACCTAAACCTAATACGTGGGCGGGAATAGAAAGTTACAGTTTAAGTTAAGTTTGTTTTTGCCAAGTGACTGACTAAAGAATTCTCTGTGAGGGGTTATTCAGTTCTGTACCTGGAAGTTAGGATGAATGAGGGATGGTATCTCTCTTCTCTGCTCTCGATATTCCAGGCTGCCTGCGAGGGCTACCCGGAAACGCCGGTGCTGGATTTCTCGGCAGGAGAAAGCAGCGCGTCTCGTTCTCAGCGCGTCAGGAAGGCGGGGCTGCGCCAGCGGGGTCTGCTCTGCTCTGGGCTTCGGCAAGTATGGCTGCTCCGTCTCGTCACCACCGCGTGTGTTTGCATAGGGCAATATCGGTAATATTTATACCTTTAAGGTGCCGAGATTGACGTAAGGATGGACATAGATACGTCAATAAGGATGTCATACGACCAGGTCGTTAGCACATTCTTTTGCTGAAGTTCTCGGTGAAATCAAAACAATGGCCGCAGGGTTTTCCCAGGTCTGTCATAGGTTTGATTTGTTATGAGAACTCCGTATGCCTTATCAGGGGCTGGAGGAATATCGCTTGTCTAATTAGATCGCAAGCGTTATGACCTAATCAGATAACACGTTCCTGTGCCGTAGTGTGGCTTCGTCAGATAACGGTATCTGCATCATGGGGGTTTGTTGCCTCATGGGCTGACTGCTAGTTAACTTGTTGGTTTGTTAACCAGAATAGGGTCAGGAATAGGGGGATCGATTCAGAACCTATAGGAATACATCACACCCACTCCACGCTAACTATGGTCATATTTACTAATCTATGCATAGTAAAACATAGTACAATATATTATAGAGTATTGTGTATACCTTACCACCCCAAAATACATAAATGCATTTTGAAATTATCAAATATACGGAAAAAATGCAGTTCATATGTATAGTATGCACTCGAGCTGTAGAATAATGCTAAAGTAAGCACGCATTTGTATACATTATTGCTATTTGGTATATGAAAATTTACACATGAAATGGCTCTTAAGACAAAAAAAAGTTTCGAGACCACTTCATCACAGAATATAATAACAATGAACATACCAGCGGGCAGCTAATGTCTATAAGCAGTCTAAAAATAGAAATCTTAGTTCTCTAGGAATAGTTTCTTACTTTAAGCAGAAGATCAGTGTCCCGAAAAAATCGTAAAAAATAATTTGGGGCTGCTGAAAAAATTGCTGTCCGTGAACTGGAGGGAAAATTGTTCATGTGACTCTATTATTAAAGTTGAAGGCCAAATTCAGGGAACGCCGTGTATGGGCTTGTTCAAAAGTCTCTATTTCTGGTCTGGGGAGAACATCATATCATTTAGGCTTTCGAAAAAGTTGTCAACAGCTTCCTGGGAGAGTTCCACTAACTCGGAAATAGGTGTAACCATGCATTCATGCGCATGATTGTCTCCATTGACATTCTGATTTGGATTGCTGACAGAAGGTCGTACCTGATCGATGCTGCTTTCATCTTGTACTTCACTACCCCTTAATCGTAATGGTGAAGCTTCCACGAATGCCGTCATCAGGATTGGTAGCCTTTGAGGGCAGCACAAAGCATGAGCCTTGATCGGACTCAACAATGTTTCTGCATCCATTGGCGCATCCGATTGTAGCGTCAGACAGGTGTCTAACACGCATTCTTCTCCGCATAGCAGGCACCTTAATACAGGTAAAACACATCGTTGCCACATAGGTCGAATTGATAGAAACCAAGTCATGTTCAGGTCTCTAAGCCGGGATAGTCCCAGGATTCTTGATATCCGGTCCCGGTATCCAATGGCTAGGATTGTTTCTTCCCATGTCGCAGGTGTTTTGTCTGTGACATGGTTTGCCATAACGAAAAATAAGGACTAGGAATAGGATTCCTGCAATCAGTCCTAAAATGAGGGGGAGTCCGCCAAAAATCGAATGGACGAAATCTGGAAAAATACCCAGTATGGCTTTGAATGGTGTTAATGCCATCGAAAATACTGTCTTAAATACTTGTGAGACCCCACTGGTATCAGAAATATTTAAGATTTCATTCAGGATTTCTGCGAAATGTATGGGGGAATTAGTTGATAACAATGAATGTATCTCTGCAGTCGTCCTTGCGACTTGTAGATCATACGTTTCTTTTGATGACGTGAGCCTGGTCGGCGTCTGAAGAAGCACTGTTTTCATTCTGCTTAAAGTATCTATTCGAATAGAAGTAATTTTCAAGTTGGGCCATGCCCTTGCCTCCCTGTCTGGAAAGGAGCTGGGGAACAATGAGTGTCCACAGCACTTGACCTTCGCAGTCGTAGTTACGAGATAAGGAGTCCCGGGCATAAGACTACAACATCTGCGATCTACAATTAGAATGTAACTCCCATTGTAGAGTCTTTGAAAGAATGGTTCTATCTCTGTTGCAGGTGCGCCTTGCTGGTGACATGAAAGGTTATTTGAGTTCCCTTCACAGGCTCCGTGCAAACTAATTCCGTTACACAGAAGTGTACCGCTTAGTGACATTGCACAATTATTGCCACTAAGAAACACTTTCTGTCCTTTATTACTGACACATGCATGTGAATAGGGCAGGTTCCATGTTGTTTTTATGTACCCTTTCCCCAATTTTTCGTACATGCCAGCCTGTATATATTTTTGGCAGTATTGAAACCTGAAGGTTGATATTGGAATATTTATTATCCCATGTATTATCCATTCACTGACAGGTCGTTCTGACATTGTCACTGGTAATCTCTCAAGTTTCTCAATGCTCAGGATTGTATAATCAGCTCCCTTTTGGGCCATACTGATTTGTCTATCAGTAAGGTTAAAGATATAGAATAGTGACGTTGTGTTGATTAAACGCCAAGGCACATAGCCTGAACGCAGATTTTGTAACGTCCAGCCAAGCTGTACAATAGAACGCAATTGAGACTGACCGTGTTGTAATAACAGTAACTCTTGCGATAATATGTCAATTGCTGAAGACACAATGCTGTCCAAAGAAGAAATTCTGGAGGACAGAGTCATTAACCCATTGTCCACTACAGAAAGTGATTTTTCCAAATTAATACGGTCAATTTCCCGTATTCTCTCTGCTGTTTCAATTTGAGTAACCTTCCAGGCCTCATTGTATGCTGCATATACAGAGGCTGCTATGAAACGCTTTTGACGCTGTTTGCGTGGTCCCATAGTGAAATCACGCAAGTCAGCACCATCAGTAAGTAAAGTTAGGTGTTGCTTAATTTCTGCCAGTGTGGAAGTTTGTTGCCATTGAAGGCATAATTTGCCCACACTGTAGGTGGTTACTATCCCTGGGTGATGTCTTTGAGGATATCTAGGGTCTGGCCTGGTCATTTTGAACCCCTGTGTTTTGTTCAGGAATCTGTCTTGACAGTTATTAGTATCTGTGGGCCAGATCAACCACTGTTTCCAATCTGGATGTGTTCTGTTTTGGTTTAATACATAATTTACGTCTATCTCTTCTTCTGTAGAACTATTGCTGTTCATTGTTGGTTTTGGAATAGACGGTTTATTTAAGTCTTTGATTTTGGCTAGGCCAAGACAGGTGGTTTGTTGAACAGTGTCATTTAAAAATATAATTTGTTCTGGGATCATGCAGGCTCTAAACAAAGATTCTATACCCTGTACTTGCCATTCTTTTGTGCCCCAAACACTTTTCAATTCAACATTTTTGTCCCAATAATCAAAACCAAAAGTATTCATTTGTTCAAAGAAGGAATCTGAATATATCAATTTTGTGTTGGTTAACATGGTCTTCATCCCTGTCTTATTCGACAATTTGAAATAAAATGTTTCAGCATTACTTATGTTAAAACCTGAAAAGTATGAATATTTGTCGTAAACGGTTCTTGAGCTTCCTTTTGGAGGGGTTGCACAATGTTCCCATTGATTATAATTTAAAACATTTCTAGGTTGTGCTGATCTATGTAGAAAATGGTTACCATAGTGGTTATAACAGTACATACTATCATAATTTGTAGAACCCTGCAAATAATCATGTTTGGTAAATTTAGCAGAGATTACTAAGTCAGACATCATATTATTAATGCTTTCGAAGTCCCAATCATCAGCAAATGAGCTTGGTTTTACAAAGTCACTCAATGAGATCTTAATTTGGTGTGGATATTTCAGGATTTCGACCGGACCATAAATTTCATAGTCTGTGTTGTCCCATGCTACCCCACCCGGTATAGGATTGGCTGTGAAGTTGGCTGAAGAAAGTTCTCTTTTCTCGACGTGTGAAGATGTGTGTGGTTTGAGGATCAAGTTGATTTTCTGACTTGCTGTGTCCATTTTAGCATATTTTCCCTCAATGAAGCGTCCCAAAGTTAGTACCATGATGAGCCAAAGTATGAGGATAAATGCACCAAAACCCACCCAAAATTCAAGCCATGGAGAAACCAGATATGTTTCTTTCAGTTGTTTCAAAAGTTCTTTAGCTTTATCTTTAAAGGTTTTTGATGATGGCTGTGTCTTTGATTCACTGAAGCCTTCAGAGGAATCATCGAAGTTTATGAAGTAGCCGGATGCAGTTCTGTCAATTGTTCCAATTGGTTCAGGATTACTGTTTCTTGCATTTGCACTTGGTACTTCATTATAGATTGGTGTGTCTCTGCTAAATGTTTTTATTTGGGTTTTCAGAGGTCTAAGTTCCATTGCATTGTTGCATAGTCCTTGTTGTTCTTCTGTAGGCGTTTCGAATGTAATGAGCCTCTTAGTTAGGACCTCTGTACTGGTAGCAAACCTTGGTGTTCTGCTACTTATTGGGAGTCCACTTGGCCTACTGTTTGTTATCGGCCACATGATTGTGGTTTTACCAGGTCGATGGATACAACTCGGTTCTCCTTTTTACCAGCAAGCGGCGGTAGTACAACTGATCTTGTCCCGTTGACAGACAAGACAGGAACTGCTTTTCTGTAAGAAGGCCCAAATTCCTTCTTTACCGCGATCTTTTCTCTGACCAGATCCCCGACTTTTGGAATCCAGACAGGTCTTGCTGGGACAGGTGGTGGTTCTTCAGTGGTTGTTGGCTGTTGTTTCAACTTTATGTTGCTCAGGTCTTTTCTTGTTTTGTTTAAGTCCTGCAAAATAGCCAAACGGTCTTTGATATCAAAGCTTTTTTCTTTCACCACTGAAGTCTGACTATCAAGGTCAGAGATCAACATCCTAGTTCCAAATAATAATTCGTACAGACTGAATCCCCTCAGAGAATTTCTTGGCAAGTTATTTAGACTACGTTGGACACTTATTAGATGTTTGACCCACCCAGTTCCCGAACCTAATATCCTTTCTGCTATAGATTGCTTTATGCCTTGGTTTTTTCTTTACACCATCCCGTATCCCTCAGGAAGGAAGTGAGAAGATTCCCGCTGTGCTATGCTCATTTGGTCATGTTTCCCATCAGGCTGGAAGGCTAGAGTGAAAACAATGATCAAACGTAGCATGCTCTTAGCGTATATGCCATTTAGACTCGCAAATCTTTGTATAACAGTCCAGACGTCAGCCGAGTGCTGGTGATCTACATTATCAGTGGAAACTAGCCTGTATATGTTAATCGCAAGCCTTGCTTTTTACTCTTGATTTTTTCTGGAGTGAAACGACGAGGTATTACACTGTTTCTCTCCCCACTGCGATTTCTATTGCAGTTTGGGCAGTTTTTCACAAACATGGTGTGATGCAGACTCATGCCTGGCCACCAGTACCGTGATTGTAATTCTTCCAGAGAATCTTTTAGTTTGAGGTGTCTGAGACCCTCGCCCATATGTGCATCTGCGATTAACAAGTTTCTCCTGTCCATGTTTGGAATCACTCTATCCCCCACTCCAGGGATTCGAGCAAAAGGGACGGAGTTTGCATCGATTATGTATGTATAATTGAGTGGATAGTTGATCCGTAGCGCTGAGGAGTCGCCTTTTGATGACGTTTTCACCGCCAGCACCGTTTCACCGTCAATATACTTCGCTGTACGCTTTTTTCGATCTACGGAAGCCGATTTAGTTGCTACCGCTGTGGCTGTCTCAGCCAATGAATTCCCTGCAACATGAACGCCATCACGCTGGTGACTCAGCGTATGTATCACGTGAGTCTTTGGTAGTTCTTTCTGTAAAAGAGCTATTTGTTCCCAGAGCATTTTCTGCTTTATTGGTGCACCTGTGTCATCTTTGTAACCGTTTCGAATCCATGTCTGCAAATCGTTGTTATATGATTTGACGCAGTAATATGAATCTGACACTATAAGTGTCGGGAATTCGCGATCCGCATTATCTAGCGCCATTTTCAATGCTAATATTTCAGTTTGTTGTTCTGAATTAGTTTCTACTGAGTGTGATTTTGTTAATAGAGGTCTTAGTTTACCTCCGCACCACACTTCTTTTGTAATCTCACATGTGGGGTTGTATCCTTGTTCTCCCCAAACGGAGGGTTGAGCATGTCCGTCTGTATAGATTACACAGGCGTAATGTCGTAAAGGCAGAATGTCGATTGGCAGAGGGAATGTTCTTTCATAATCTAGATTTTTTAATTCCTCTAGTTCTGGATCAAAGTAGTAGTATACTTTGTCCGTTGTAATGGAATTCACCCATTGTATCCATTCCGGATTCAATGTTGTTGTTGGTAAATTACACGGTGTTGTTAATGCCTCAAAGGCTGATTCAGCTGTTCTGACTGTGATATGTCTACCGTCAGCTTGATCTTTTTCTCTAGCTATTGCGGTTTGAACTGCATGAACAATCTTTTCTTTGTTGCTGAATTTCTGTTCAGCTTCTGTGTACAAGTGTGATTTGAATGCAATTGGTACCTTTTCTCCCTCATTAGAGGTCAGGTATGTGAATCCGCATCTCCCTGGGATGACTCGAATCACAAGATTGCGTGTGTTATCACGTGTTTCTAATTTTGTTTTAATTAGCATGTCTGTTTGTAAGGATCTCAATATTTCTGTGTGCATTTGAGTCCAATTAGATCTTTTAAAATCTGGTTTTATTAGATCATAAAGGGGTTTGACCCTTTCTGCGTAATTTGCAATGTATGTTCTTCCGAAATTTTGGAAGCCTAGAATTGACTGTAGGTTTTTTAGTGTTCTAGGTGCTTGGAGTACGGCACATTTTTCTAGAAAATTGTCAGCCAGGCTTTTGCCTTCACTTGATAATTCATATCCTAAGAACAGGACTGTCAGATGGGCAATTCTGGATTTTTTAAAGTTGAATTTGTAACCCTCAGCTGCGAACCCAAGTATTATGGTGTTCACTCTCTTCAAGTGAGTCTCCAAGTCATCATCTGTTAAATATATGTCGTCGACATACGATAACGCTTCTTCGTCATATGTTTGTAGTAATTCTGTTACTCTCGCTGAGAATACTCCCGGGCTGTTCTTGTACCCCTGGGCTAACCGACAGAATTGTTTTTGAGTGCCATTTATTGAGAACGCAGACAAATATCTGCTCTCTGGTGCTATGTTTTGACAAAAGAATCCATTAGAGATGTCTAAGGTTGTTTTGTATTTTTTGCGCACTATGTTATTCATTAGTGCAGCACTGTGTGAGTTTTGCACTGCAAAAGTTTTGCAACATGAGTTAAGGTGTCGGTAATCCAAAACTAGACGGTATGAATTGTCTGGTTTGGAGACCGGAAACAAAGGGTTGTTCATTTGTGAGGTGCAAGTTTCAATCACCCCCTGGTATTCTAGCTGATCTAGGATTTCTTTTACCTGTTTTTTAGCTTCTTGCTTAATTGGGTACTGCCTCTGTGCAGTAGGTTGTGATTTTAACTGGATTTTGTGAGGAGGAGAGTCCTCATCCCATCCTACGTGATTTTTATATAAAGCAGGAGCTAGAGCTACTGCCCACTTTCTAGTAAGTGTATATTTTTTATGAATTGGGATGTGATTTGAGAAGGCAGGCATAATTATTTCTTCGCCATGAGGGCACTCCCTGACAAACTCTGGTGGCCAGTCTTTTTCAGCTAGAAGGATGTCATAGCCCTTGGAGAGATTATCCCAAAATAGTCCCCTTATTTTTCTAGTCTTATCCCCCTCTATACGTAATGTTATTTCGTATATTTTGTGAGGTTTGCTAACTCTGGTGTCTGCAGTTTCCACTTGAAGATATTCATTCGTGTCCACTGTCTCCAGATGATTCATAAGGACTTTGCGAGCTATGCTCACTTCTGCTGCGCTGTCTAGCATTGTCTGAGTCCATTCTCCGTTTTTCAGTTGTGTCCTCAGTATTCTCGGCATTGTTAACTACCTTGATACTGGCTACCTTCTTTTTTGGAAATTGTAATTTCTTTTTTAGCTGAGCAGGTTCCTTGTCTTTGGACTTGGCGTGCTCTTCTCTTTGTTCTGATCGTCCTCTTCTTTCCGATTTCTGCGAGGAAGTCTGAAAAGATTGAGAGGGACGTGTATCAATGTCTTGATATCTATCAGGCTTTTTTATATTATCCCTATTTCTAAGGTTATATCTTTTCCCAGAGGGGTCACTCTGGGGTGACCTGTGTCTTTGGTTCGGAGATTTTTCTCTTCGCCTAGGAGACCTTCCTCTGGACTGGAATTTCTTTTCTTTAGGATTGGATTGTTTGTTTCCATCCCAGCTCTTTTTCTGTGATGTTGAATTATTATTAAAAAATATTTTTTCAGGACTTTCAATCAGTTGTGGTTTTACTGGTATCCCACCTAAACTATCTCTACCTAGTTCCTCATAGGATTTTTCTATGATTCTGGCAATTTCAGCTGGTTGGTCTGCTATATCTGTCTCCTTCAATCTCTGGCGGATCGCCACATTTGCTGCTTCTCCCTTTATGTTGGCTAGTAATATAGCCGAGACCTGCTTGAAGTCTTTTAGTAATTTCATACCAAGAGTTAAAGCGGGTTCTGGACCATGGTACACAGACAAAATATCGATTTTTAAATATCGATATGCAAAAATATCGAAGTTTAAATATCGATATACAAAAATATCGAAGGTAAGTAATATCGACAGTCTAAATATCGATATTGGCATGATATCAGTAATATCGAAGTTGTAAATATCGATGTTAATAATATCGAAATTAATAACTTTGATGTTACTAATATCAATTTTTAAATACATTTAGTGTATATTATATTGTATTTATTATGTTTTATTATTTATTTTTAATGTTATTTTATTAAATATTGTCTTTTACTACTGTAGCGGGTTGTGGGTTTATAGGGGAATAGGGTGGGAAGTAATTTAATTATGTTAAATTAATTATTAATTAGTAGGAATTATTAATTAATTAATTAAGAATTAATTTTTAATTATTTTTAATTAATTTATTAATAGATAAATATGTTCTGTAGCGGGTTAAGGGTTTATAGGGGAATAGGGTGGGAAGTAATTTAATAATAATTAATTAATTGATATATGTTTGTACATATTTTAATTAATAATTAATTGGTAATTAATTTCTATTCATTAGTTAATTAAATATTATAATTTTTTACATATTTATAATTATTAATTAGTTGGTAATTAATTATTATTAATTATTTAATTACATTAATTATAGTAATTTTTATATATAATTTATTGTTATTCTTAATTAATTAATTGTGCAAAATAATATTAATTATTAAATTAAATTAATTACAGCAAATGTGCTAATATATTTACTTTATTGTTATTGTTAATTAATAATTAATTGGTAATTAAATAATATTAATTAATTTTGGGTACAGGGGTATTTTTAGGGTTCAGGGTCAGTTTTCAGTTCATGGGTACAGGGGTATTTTTAGGGTTCAGGGTCAGTTTTCAGTTCATGGGTACAGGGGTATTTTTAGGGTTCAGGGTCAGTTTTCAGTTCATGGGTAAAGGGGTATTTTTAGGGTTCAGGGTCAGTTTTCAGTTTTTGGGTAAAGGGGTATTTTTAGGGTTCAGGGTCAGTTTTCAGTTTTTGGGTAAAGGGGTATTTTTAGGGTTCTGGGTCAGTTTTCAGTTCATGGGTAAAGGGGTATTTTTAGGGTTCAGGGTCAGTTTTCAGTTTTTGGGTAAAGGTGTATTTTTAGGGTTTAGGGTCAGTTTTCAGTTTTTGGGTAAAGGGGTATTTTTAGGGTTCAGGGTCAGTTTTCAGTTTTTGGGTAAAGGGGTATTTTTAGGGTTATGGGTCAGTTTTCAGTTCATGGGTAAAGGGGTATTTTTAGGGTTCAGGGTCAGTTTTCAGTTTTTGGGTAAAGGGGTATTTTTAGGGTTCAGGGTCAGTTTTCAGTTCATGGGTGAAGGGGTATTTTTAGGGTTCAGGGTCAGTTTTGGGTTTTTGGGTAAAGGGGTATTTTTAGGGTTCAGGGTCAGTTTTGGGGTTTTGGGGTACAGTCGTACAGGGTAAAAATAAAATAAATTTACATTAAATCAATTAAATGAAATTAAAAAATATAAAATTACATTAAATTATTAAGTTTTTAATTTATTTTAAATGTATATGTATTAGTTTTAATTTTTTAATTATGTTTTAATATTTTTATTTAATATTTGTAACATTATATGTATTTTATAATTATTTTTACATTATTATTAATACATTTAAAAAAACGATATTTTTAATTTCGATATTTTTGTACTACGATATTATTTTTTCGATATTTTTGTACTTACCTTGTTAGGGATAGGATTCCTATATTTTTGACTTCGATATTTTTGTTCCGATATTTTTTATTTCGATATTTTTGATTTCGATATTTTGTCAGACATTCCTGGACCATATTCATCTTGAATTTGTTTTAGCACATCTGGTATTACCGAAATGGATGGAACACCGTGCGTTTTTGTGTAGATGGAAGCAAAGACTGTACCCCAAGTGTCACAGTCCTCAATGTGTGGTGCGATTCCCATTGGAAGACAGATAGTCAGAATCCTGTGTTTTTCTAACGGGGTGGTGTCAGGAAACACCGCCTCTATTTGGGTGATTTTCTGTGCCAACCAGAATGGTATTTGTTCCCGTTTAGCCGGTACTTTACCTAGGCAGGACTGTATGTTCTGTGGTGTAATTTTATTTGTGTTCCCCTGGTGAGGGGTCAGCTGTGGAATTTTAATCGCTGGTTGAATTGTTGAAGTCCGCATCACATACTGGACTAATTGTCTATGTATTTTTATTAACTGTTTTAGCTGTGTTAAAAGGTTTGCTGCAGACATCCCATCGATGTCTGGATGTGGTGTGTATCCGGCTAGGACCGGCCACGTTGCTCCTGGTCTACCTAAGGGACCGAGCCTGGTGATGTGATTATTATGTTTTAGGGCGCCATCAAATAAGAGCAGGTGCTCTTGAAATTTGAGTGGTACTTCCACCTCCTCGAAAGGAGTGTACGTTTCAGGAGGTTCCTCTATTTTGTAATAGTGGAAGTACTTTGTTACAGCATTTGCTGCCGGAAAATGTATCCATGAATAGTATACCTCTGTCTGCCGATATTCGTGTGCCTCAATTACGAATATGACTGTACCACCTCTAGGTGTCAGTCCATTTTCTATAAGTTTTAAGGTTATAGATTTTCTTTTAATGACCGGGATGAGTATTATATCCGGGTCAGCGTCTTGTAGTGCAGTATCAGCGGCTGCGAGTTCAGTTGCTAATCTAACTGTCTCTCTTTCTTCATCACTGTCTACCATTTTACCGACAGGATGGTTACTTTGTTTGTTTGCAGATCAGGTTTCTTATGGAAACAAAGATTAGATGCACAATATTTTGGAACGGTTTATCCTTCAACGTTGACTAAACCAAGTACCATACATAGGAGTTTCCTCCTGCGAGGTTTGGCGGATATTTACCTTTCACCCACTCCAGACGTCTTTGGAGTATTATGGGGAAAAAGGGGTCTGAGTGAGAAAGCACGACTGAGTTACTCTAAATGTCTTACGTTAGTTTTATCGCCCTTTCCAAACGCGTTGGGCGCCATGTAGTGTAGTTCCTATTATCCCAATAGGCTCTGCGCATTGGAATAATACCTTCAATAGTATAGGCCTAGACCAGACGTTAACTAGGTCTACTACTGTCGATATTAGACTTAAAGTTTTGGGTTTGCCAGCTAGCTCAGAGTTCACTAGAAACTTTCTCGAATGTTCAGGAAGGAATTAACTTCCCTGATTAGACAAGAAGGGATTTAGTTTCTGACAACCATAGAACATGACAACTTTGCTCTCCCCTAATCAAGAGTGTATCTCGAGAGTCGTGTGAACAAAAGGCAATTTATTTTACTCAGTCAGTACGTGCATTCTTAGTCTCATCAGAATGTAGAGAAAAGGAAGAGACGGGCGTGTTCAATAAAAGATGTTATTTATTGATCATTCTCTTTTCTCGTACAAGAGAAATGGATCGATATTATTGCAATACTTATCGTTAAGTAAAGTGCATACATTAAAAGCAGAAGTATAAAATAATACTGTAAAAACATTGATATGGTTTCTAAGCCATATGAAGGTTTAAAATGAATAAAATATATTACATACACATATACATTTGACTAAACGTACTCAACTGGTGTTTCTAAATACGCCTACCCCGTGTACCTGACCTAAACCTAATACGTGGGCGGGAATAGAAAGTTACAGTTTAAGTTAAGTTTGTTTTTGCCAAGTGACTGACTAAAGAATTCTCTGTGAGGGGTTATTCAGTTCTGTACCTGGAAGTTAGGATGAATGAGGGATGGTATCTCTCTTCTCTGCTCTCGATATTCCAGGCTGCCTGCGAGGGCTACCCGGAAACGCCGGTGCTGGATTTCTCGGCAGGAGAAAGCAGCGCGTCTCGTTCTCAGCGCGTCAGGAAGGCGGGGCTGCGCCAGCGGGGTCTGCTCTGCTCTGGGCTTCGGCAAGTATGGCTGCTCCGTCTCGTCACCACCGCGTGTGTTTGCATAGGGCAATATCGGTAATATTTATACCTTTAAGGTGCCGAGATTGACGTAAGGATGGACATAGATACGCCAATAAGGATGTCATACGACCAGGTCGTTAGCACATTCTTTTGCTGAAGTTCTCGGTGAAATCAAAACAATGGCCGCAGGGTTTTTCCCAGGTCTGTCATAGGTTTGATTTGTTATGAGAACTCCGTATGCCTTATCAGGGGCTGGAGGAATATCGCTTGTCTAATTAGATCGCAAGCGTTATGACCTAATCAGATAACACGTTCCTGTGCCGTAGTGTGGCTTCGTCAGATAACGGTATCTGCATCATGGGGGTTTGCTGCCTCATGGGCTGACTGCTAGTTAACTTGTTGGTTTGTTAACCAGAATAGGGTCAGGAATAGGGGGATCGATTCAGAACCTATAGGAATACATCACACCCCCTTCAAGATTAAAACGCACTTTGGCGGAAGTGTTCCAGTGAAGAGCTCCCAGGATGTTAACCAGCCCCTGTTCCACTCCTAGTTTAGTCATCAGAGCCCACAGCTTCTCTCTATTGACGTGGTAAAAGCCTGCAGTGAGGTCCATAAACCCTAAATATACTGCCTCATTACTAGCTAAAGTGTATTTGGCCACCAATAGATAGAGGTTCAGGCACTGGTCCATTGTGGATCTTCCTGCCCTAAACCCATACTGGGTGTCCGTAATAATTTGATGTTCATCGGCCCAGTCCATAAGGCGCGTTAAAACCAATCACCCCAAAACTTTCGCCGTTACATCAATCAACGATATGGGACGGTAGCACTGAGGATTGTCTCTATTCCCCTTTTTGAAAATAGGGACAATTGTTGTCGATGACTAAGAACGCGGAAGGCCGGTTGCAACGGCCGCATTTAGTACTCTTGTAAGTATGGGGGCCCACAGTTCTACATTGCTGAAATAAAGGTCTGATGAAATGCTGCCTGGGCCTGGGGCTTTGTTTTGTGTTAGACCTTTAATACCCACTACAATTTCGTCCAACATGAATTCGGTAGACGCAATCCACGGGCAACCCTTTTCGTCATCCTGGTTGTTCTCTGCAGTATGATTGTATAAGCTTTTAAAGTGGGCAAACCATTGTTCTGTGAAGGTGGAGGTGCCAACTTCTGGGGTATTAGCATCCTGGAAGCATGGGTTATTTATTATTTTCCAGAACGCACTAGTGTCCCTTCTATCTGCAGCGTCCCTTCAATCTTCCCAGGCTTGTGATTGTAGGGAAAGTTTCCTGCATTAGATCGCCTTTCGGTATGCGGTCCTACACTGTGCAATTCGCATCTTGTCCCTTGGGGTGGTTTTCAGGCTCACTTTTAACTCTTTCTGGGCATGAGAACAATCTTTATCAAACCATCTAGGGCTGATGTTAACTTTCCCATGCGACGTGGACTTTAACAGCCCATCTATCAAGTGCGCCACTGCCTCAAATGCTTTAACTACAGCAGGTCCCTCCATGGATAAATACAGGCACACCCCAATAACCTCATTGCCTTTCTCCATTAGGGATTCATAAAAAACATCCCCATCCACTTTTGACCCTCTGAGTCGTCTCCCCTGGTCCGTTACCTTCTCACTGCTAGCGGCCACCACACCTCTCCTTCCGCATCTGGGGGACAGATTTTTTATGTTCTGAACTAAGGAGTTATGGTCGCTAGTTTTGTAATTCACAAAAGGAGAATTTACAGGAATGGATTGAGTTACCTACAAGTACAAGGGGTATTCCAGGAAAGGAATGTCTTGAAAAATAAGCAAAGCTGTGTGTATTAACAAAGGTTTTCAAGGCCCATTAAATCTCTTTATAGGATTAGAAATCTAACCCTACTCTCTATCTCTTTTTAAAAATTGGAGGCTAATCACCAGAATTAGCTAGTAGTGTACATAAAGGGGTTTCTTCACAAGGACAATCTGTTCCTATGGAGAAAATGGAATTCCTGCGGTAGTATGAGCAGCTCTACATTTGATAAACATTTATATGTGCGTAAGTGTACACCATGCACATTTAAGTATGTGTGAAGGTCCACATAATAAACACTCTGCAACAGTTACAATTTCGCAGAATCCTAGATCATCTCCTGGAATTTTTGGTAAATAAAAAATAAAATGGTGAACTTACTCAAATATAAGTACAGAAATATCGTAGCTGTTGACATTTTTATTTTAATTGTGCCCAAAGAATTAGAAAATTATGAACACATAATAAAGGGCTTACATTTCTTTTCTGTATTTGTAAGATGTTTTAACCTCAGCACAATCATACAACACCAAATTAAAATATTTCGGAATATATTTGTATTCCTTTATGACCGTTTTCTTAATTGAGAAAATCTCCAGCCAGGTTGCAGGGTAAATGTCCGAGGGCAGGTTATAGCAGCTAGATTTCGCTAAGCCTGGCCTACATTCCCAAGGGCAGTGCAAGCACACACAGATAGTCTACCATTATTTCAGCCAGGGCCTGCTTCCTGTCTATGTTCAGTCAGGTGTGGGTGACAGCTGAGCTTTGTGTTTTCCCTCAAGCCAGCCACACACAAAGGGAGTTTAGGTGTGTCTTGAAGGGTAATCCTACATGAATGGGGGGGAGGACCTGGGCACAGCCTCACACTTACATCTGAATAGGTTGTGTCATGTCTACACACAAAGGATTGCATATACCCCTGCAGTGAGCCTGAAGCCAGGGCAGGAAGAGAGGTCCTCTGTGCACTTCAAAGCTTTCTTTGAAGTCGCCCCACTCAAAGCTACAAGTTATAAGTTATAAGTGCTAGACCTCTGATGCCACGACTTTAGTACACTTCTGGACCTTAGACCTCTTTGCCAGGAAGAAGAACTGCTGTGCTGCTGGAAGGATTGCCACTCTGCTGGACTACTGATTTGATGGACTCTCATCTTACTATGCTCTTGCCTTGCTGAGATGACCTGCTGCCTACCTTTTTCCTGACTGGTTGAGAAGGACTGGACATGAATCACTTCAATGGCGAGTGACTCCAAGGGCTTGCTGGCTTGCCTTCTGATTGAAATCTCAGGGATACAAAAGAATTCTAACTACCTGCATCTGGACTCTGAAATCTGTGAATCTTCCATGCCATGTGGTGCCACAATTGTCCTGGGCCCTTGAAGTAAAGCTTAATTTGCTTTTTCAAGCCAATCCATATATCCTCATTGGAATCGGCACAGCTTTGCGTGGGTCAGAACCAATGCATCCTCATCAAAGCATAGAGCAGAGCTGGCACATCGCATTCAGAACCAGCACATCACCTTCCCAATCGTTGCATCTGGTGCTGGAGGAGCCGCATCCATGCATCGCATTCAGAACAAGCGCATTGCACTTGAAGCCAATGCATCACCACAATTAATTGCAGAATCTCTATGCATTTCGCCCACTGCGTGGCTCAACACCGACACATCATTTCAGCTGCACCTCGCATCTTCTTTGACACCAGCGCAATCCCTAATCGAGGAACAGTTGTTCAGCAGGCCTAACTCAGTCCCTGTATTCAGACCATGCTCCATCGCAGTCGGCCTGAACTTTTGACTTTGCCCCGGTATGGCATTACCAAATGATACTCTTAAGTGTTTATTGCTTCTAGGCACCATTTTATCGTTTAATCTGTCCAATTTCATATCTCAACTTCTGCTTTTTGGATATTTGTAATTTTGGTCTTGTTTTATTTATAAAGTTATTTTCTGTTTTTCTAACATGGTGTTGATTCTTTTGTGGTGTTTTCACTGTGTTACAGTTTGAAGTGTTGCACAAATACTTTACACATTGCCTCTTAAATTAGGCCTGAATGCTTTGTTATATGCTACCAGAGGGTGCACACAGGATAATTTAGGGTGTGCTGTGACTTATACTGACTAGGATTGTGGTTCCTGCTTGGATAGGTTGCATACCTATTGCAACGAGAAACCCAATATATAACAGGAACCATGCATACGAGTATCAGTATGTATTTTAAACACTTCAAAGTGGCAGCAGTTCATTGTTTAGTTTAATAGGGGTTGTACCAATCCAATACAGTGAGTGGGTTCCTCTTCCTGGTTACTCTGGGAAGGACAGTACAAGAAACTGCACTTCCAGATGGACTTCACCTGGCAATTTGCATGTCAGAGGACTTCCGTCTTCCTCCCTTTTGGTCACTCCTACCTCCCCATCCGATTCACCTTTACTGTTTGATGTGCATTCCTGTAGTTAGTTTCCTTAAGCTCCAATTATTATTATCTGGTGTTGCTTCCTACCTTCCACTTTCTTCACTCAGTTCCATTAATCCTGTGACTAAGCCTGGTGGAGTTCACAGAGTTCTGCTATGCAGAACTCCACGAAGTGCCCTAAAGTTCCGCTGCGCTTTGCAGAGTTCCGCAAGTGGCAGAGAGTGTTAAGTTGCGCTGTTCACGCCGATTTATAGCAACGGGTGTTTGTCCCACACTGTAAAATCAGCACGAGTGGCATAATGCACAGCACAAGAGGGCACTGCTTCCTTCTGCCACTCAAGTAGAAGTTCAACATGAATAAAAGGGTTCTCAAAGCAAGCGGTAGTGACCATCTGTGACAGCTCGCATTGAATAATCCCACCAGGAGGTGGTCTGGGCCGAAGAAAAGGTTAACCTAGTTCATGTTTCCTATCTGAGAGTTCAACACCCAATGAATATGCGACAACTAGGCTATAAAGGAGGACCTCAGTGCACAGACACATAAGAAAAAACTAATTACCTGGATTGTGTACGCCAATTCATGTGCTCTCAAGCCCCTATGTGATTGGTGTTTAGCGGACAGTTTATCCCATCAAATTGAATATAGAATCCTGTAGTGTGATTAGTACTTCAGATTGGGGTTCCTGCTGTATACTTCACCTCCCAAAATTCCTGTGGTTGATGATGAAATGTTTTTCTAGAGTGCAGCTGCTACGCTGTAAGTGTGTCCTGGCACTAGGAAGTGGAGCAACTCATGTTTGTTGGAACAACCAACTTTTCAGACCCGTAAGAAATTTCCAGTGATTGGCTTCAGCTTAAATATGCAGAGAAAAGTTGTTCCACAATTTTAGTGCAAGGAACAAGAAAGACTTCCCTCCCTTCTGATCAAAATTGATTCAGTGCCTTGAGACCTTAACAGGTGATTTGCCGAGCTCTATAAAGCCTTGATTGGTTGATTCAAGGTATTGCAAGGAGCAGGGCTTCCTCAGATAATAGGGATCTGACCAATAAGTAACTGCTCAGATTCTCCGAGAGAATCTCCTGAACACATTTATAAAAGGACCTGTGAGCCAGAAACTCAGTTTTAAACATTTTATTGATATCCAGTGTACTTCTTTTAAGGCTAAAGTGACTGAATCAAATTTCTTAATTTCCATAAATAATCTTGCCACCCAGTTTGGTACCCTTTGCAGTCTAACTGTGGTTTTAGCTGGACATGCAAGTTGTTGCAATAGTCCAGACACAGTAAAATAATTGCCTGGTATAATGGTTTGTGTGTCAGCCTAGGCTCCTTACATAGCATCCTCAGATACAACCAGCAGGAGGCTGAGATTATCTTCACTTGTTTATGCGGATTTAGCTCCTTGTCAGTGATGAAATCTACATTTTTTTCAGCTACCACCCGGACAGGAAGCTCTCATAAATCCACTAGTCATCATTTTGGTGAACGAGTAATAGCTAACATGCCAAAACACAAAAATGCAGTTGTCTCCATTCAGTTAAAGTGCATTGGTGCACCACCACTGTGTCACAGCCACCATACGATCATTGAAGTCAGCGGCCGTCTTTATCTCGTTTACCACTAACACTATGATTTGGGTGTCTTGATATGACATTAGGGGCAGCCCAAAGCTCTATATTAATGTTGCCATTGGCATAATATACAAATTAAGCAAGGTGGTAATCAAAATGAATCCCTGGGGTACTCCACATGGTAAGCCTCTCTTTCTTGAGTAGAAGGAAGATAGCTTATATGATTGGGTGTAGTTCTATAATAACGAATTAGTCTAATCCAACGCTCTTCCTTGTACACCTATTGGTGTTAATCTACCAATCAATGTGGGATGAGAAACAAAACAGTGTCAAATGCAGCACTGAGATCCAAAACACCACCGCTGCATTGTGACTCTTGTTCAGAAGCAGTCTGATCCCCTCAATTGCTGTCACCAGTTCCACCTCTTTGAAGGGCTAGGGCCTGAAACCAACTTCAGTTTTATCCAATAAGCTGTTGGCTTCAATATGCACTTTCAGTTGTCTGTTAATTTCTCTCTCCAGTACTTTCGCTGAGAATGGCACCCAATAGATTAGCCAGTACTTGGAAATTTGATCAGCATCTAATGATGTGTTTTTTTTGCTTCTTTGCATAATTTTAGACATACTTCACAGGTAATGGGCAGACTACACAAATCTCTTATTACATATGCGTGAACGTACATTTTTTTGAAGGTATCACTGCTTTTACTGAATGCCCCTGCAACGTTTCAAAACTGGATAACGTAGAGATTAGATTTAATTGAAGTTCTTGATGTGAATTTTCATTGGTTCCTGTCAATTTAAAAATGTGACAAATTTTATTTATTTTTTCACAGAAAAAGGACAAAAAGGATTCCCATCATTTAATAGAAACAAGGAGCTCTGTTTTTGTGAAAGAGGGAAAGCATAGACTTTTTACTATTTTAACAAATGTGCAGTCAGAATTACTGAGTAAGCACAATAAGATGATGGACGGAGAGCTGAAACATTTGAGACACTCACCCCCAGTCACAGATCTAGGTTGAATCCATCACTGTTTTTTAGCTCACTTCGCCACCCCAGTTCAGACCCAGCTATATGCAGATCCTTCTTGACCTTGAACCTCATGGGAACAGTCCAACCTGAACTGCCAAGCCAGATCTTGCCTGGACCAGAAACAAGGTCAGAATTGCTCGCAGCTAAAATTCTATCCTTATTTTTTTCCAATTTTTTATATTTTTATTTCATTTTTGGAGTTTTGTATAGCGCGAACAAGACACAAGATAGCATATCAGAGCGCTTCACAATAATGAGTAAACAAATTCAAGACAGTTTAGTAGGGTCCTAAGGGTTAGGATCCGGCATATATGAAGAGTGGATAAGAACAATTCGATGTAAACATGCTAAATAGACATAAGTACTTCAGTTCGGCGCATTAGGGAAAGTTTAAGTACAAACACATCATATTAGGCAAGGCAGTCCTCACAAGGAATCATAGAGATGAGTTTAGAACAGCGGAATAGCTAAGTTGCAAGCAGGGATGTAATGGAAAGTAGTTCTTCCTCTGGAGACAGATTTGGTGATCAAAGAAGTGGAGGGAGTCATTCTAAGAGAGGGGTACGTGGAAAGGATATCTGTTCAAGGTTACTGAACCAAGGTGGGTGAGGAATGCTGAGGATTTAAGGGAGAAATTTGCTCACCAGAAAGGTTTTGGCTTCCATTTTGAATATTGTCGTTGAAGAGAGAGAGAAAGAGTTCAAATTCTGAGTGCAGCTCTGGAGAATGCTCTATCATATGTTTTTTTCTTGCTTAGGAATGAATGATTTAGGAGCCTATTGTCAGAGCTCCTAGTGAGTCTGTTGCCTCCTGATAATATAAGTTTCTGGGCTAGGTATTGTAGGCTTTATAGTGTAAGGATTTATCTGGGATGCAGGCCATCTATAGATGTATTCTCACTTCGTAAGGCAGCCAGATGTGGTCAAATATTCTAGAGCCTTTTAAGAGTCTTGCGGCTGCATGGAGGCAAACTTTTAAAGGGGCAGTTGAGACTTGGGAAGACCCAATAACGTTGTACATCGGTATTCCAGCCTAGAGATGACTAACGTCTGAACTGCAGTTTTAAGGTCAGAGTTCTTGATGAATGGCTTTATTTTTCTGACATAGCTGAGGTGAAAGCGAGCATTTTTATCTAGCATGTTGATGTGTGTTTGCATATTTAGGTTCTTGTCCAGCATGAATCCAAGTGATTTGGTGGAGTCCACTAGGATCGGGGTACAGTTTAGAGCAGTGATCCTCTTGGTCCAGTCCTTTATCACCAAGGAGTTTTTTTGGGCTGAGAGATGAGAAGGAATTACGTTTTTTGGGAGATTAGCTTAAGGTAGTGATAGTTAGCCAGTGGACAGTCTTTTCAAGAGCTTGACTTATCAAACTGATCTCTTCAAGGGAAGTGTCCTTTGTGAGAAGTTAGCCTGGCATATGATGTCCACTAGTTCTGGTGGGCACCTTGTACCAGTGTAATCGACCCTTATTGATGGTGGTTGTAAAGTCAACCTTATAGAAAGCTATCCTAGTGGTAGCATGAACCAGCAGTTTTCAGGCTAAGACTTCAGTAGGCAAGTTAAGCAAGTTGTTTTACCATATATAATACCTTGAATACCAAATGAAAGGACACCCGACAAGGTATATATCAAATATATATGTATTTAATCTAAACACAACCCCTCTGCACTATTTTTGAGGTCAGAGGTAAAAGTACAATACAAGTTATACAGTTAATACACAATACGTTGCATAGTATACATTTTGCCCTGGGGGCCTCACTAACCACATACTAAGAAAGTGGTATAAGTACCATGTGAGAGTTAGAAAGCAGGCCTAGGGCCTGTAGAATCTCTGGGACTATACTAAGCAACCAAAGGTTAAGAAGTAGGAGACCCAGGGCAGTCGCGTGCAGTATCTAAACACAGGGGCAGGCTCCCATTGACTTTCCATGGAGTTCGTAAAAGTTACAAAGTCACATGTTAAGGACACTTCCGGATGGACTAGGACAGAACCCTTTTAGACTTAGACATAAGGAGGGCCAATACCCTCGAACTACCAGAGTACTCGTGTTATCTCACCCACGGAAGCCGGGTGCATAGGTGTCTTTTGATGTCGGGTTTCGTCGTCGTTTTCTATGGAGAGCTGCAAAAAATTGCTGCAGGCGACCAGAGGAAAAGTGTCCGGGTGGATCCAAGGGTGAATCAGAAGGGACAGAGTCTGGGTCACTAGCCAGTGACCAGGAAGGAACCAGGCAATGTCGGGTGCTTTAAGGTGAAGAAGGTGAGTTTGTCTCTTCAGCCACGAGATCCAGGAGGCATCGACGATGACCAGTATTTGAATTCGAGCTGTCCCATGATGGATCTAGATGACTGCAGCATCGGAATCCAGATTGGACCCAACAAGCCTTGGCAACCTCAACCCACACAGGATGTCAAGATTGGCTCTGTTGCAGACCATCAAGGTCTGTGGCACTTCTCCTTTGCAGGGAAGCTGCGGCAAGCCAGGAGCAACCAGGATCGCAAGTTAGATTCAAGATGGCTGCTTCAGGGGGCTCACTAGCCACCGGGCAAGGAACCAGGAAGACACATCAAGCACAAATGTAAAGGCGGGTCCCACGGGACACTTGCGGAGTGTTGGGGCCTGGGCTTCGGGTCAAATGATGCTCGGGTTGGGGCTTCTCGCACCCCAATTCACAACTTACTGAGGCTTCAGGAAAGGAGTGCAGGTAGCAAAATGCAGGATCTCCAAGATGTCCGGTCTCACAACTCTCGGGTCCGCCACGGATCTCAGCTTTGCTGTAGATGTGTGTCTGGGTCAGTGAAGTCTGAAAGTCCAGTTCTTGAGTCACAGAGTCTTCGGGTTCTGGCCGGAGCCTTGAAACTACAGACCGGCAAAGTTGCTGTTGGTCCTGTTTGAACAGGGTGGTCACTCCTTGACCACAAAGGAGATGTCTTCCATCTTCTAATCAGAATAGAATGTCGAAGGTCCAAGAGTTCTGTGTCAAAGTTTCGTTCCAGGATAATCAGAAGTTCTGGGGACACAGCTCCTATACTTATACTAAGGATGGGGGCTGGATTACCTGACTAGGTCCCTCCTATGGGTGGATCTGAGAAGAGGGTGGGTACACCCCTTTCCCTTTGTTCAGTTTCGCACCAGAGCTGGGGCTGGAGTTCCCCAGCAACTGGTTTGAACTGGGCTATGCATGGAGCACCTTGTGTGCCCCACGAAGTGTCTAGTTGCATTTACTCAATGCAGCCCACCATGCCCCAATACACAAAACCCCAATCCAGATTGCAGACCATCAAGGTCTGTGGCACTTCTCCTTTGCAGGGAAGCTGGGGCAAGCCAGGAGCAACTAGGATCGCAAGTTAGATTTAAGATGGCATCTTCAGGGGGCTCACTAGCCACCGGGTAAGGAACCGGGTAGACGCATCAATGAAATGAAATGAAATGAAATGAAAAAGGTCTTATATCACGCTACTAAGCCCGGAGGCATCAAGGCGCCTAACAGAAGATCAAAATAACCAGTTAACCAGTGCTATGGATACGCCTTGGAAAATAGCCACGTTTTTAGGGCTTTCCGAAAATTCTGGACTGACGGTTGGGATTTAATTTCCAGAGGAAGGCTGTTCCACAATTTGGGAGTTACTGTCGAAAACGCCTTGCCGCCCCATGTGGTTCTACGAACGTGAGGGACCACCAGCAGACTCTTTGTTGAGGAACGGAGAGCTCTCTCCGGTGCATAAGGATGCAACAATTTCCTCACCCCCTCAGCCCCATTACCGTTAAGCGCTCCATAGGTCATACAGAGTGTCTTAAAAGCGATCCTAGACTCAATGGGGAGCCAGTGTAGCATTTTCCTGGCAGCCGTGGCGGAAGATAGTCTAGGAGCCTCCAGTACAAATTTGGCCGCTGCATTCTGGACTGTCTGTAAACGCTGCACAAGGCCTTTATTAGCACCAGCATATAGGGCGTTACAATAGTCAAGTCGCGAAGCCACCAGTGAGACAACGACCTGCGTGCGGGCCTGCGGGGACAAATAGTGCTTGATTTTACGAAGAATTTTAATAATGCCCCTGCAGGTAGCCACTGTTCTATTAACCTGCTGTACCAATGAGAGATCAGGGTCAATGATAACTCCCAGATTCTTAACAGAATCTGCGGGTATAGGGCAGACTCCCAACGAAGGGGGTCACCACTCGGTCGTCCAGATGTTAGTGTTTCCCCCAAAGACCAGAACTTCGGTCTTCTCCCCATTCAGTTTGAGTGAGTTGTTAATCATCCACTTAGCAACCGCCTCCATACAACTTCTAAAGTTATGGATAGGAGCGTGCCCTGAGCGGGAGAGAGACACCAAGATCTGTGTGTCATCAGCATAGGAGACTACCTCCATCCCATACGATCTCACCAACCTGGCAAGTGGGGCCACATAGATGTTAAACAGGGTCGGACTTAATGCCGACCCTTGTGGGACCCCACATTGCACAGGTGTGGGAGGAGATAAAAAGTACTCCAGCTTAACCCTCTGCTCCCTCTGATTCAGGAAAGAGGCCAGCAGGCTCAAGGCCACGCCCTCTACCCCTATCTCCCTCAGACGAGATGTTAAAACCGAGGGAGACAGGGTATCGAAAGCGGCTGTCAGATCTAATAAAATCAGCAGGGAAGTATGGCCCTGATCAACCTCAGTGCGGATGTTGTCAAGCACTATCGTCAGGGCCGTCTCCGTGCTGTGTGCTCTCCTGAAACCGTGTTGAGATTGATCTAACTGACCCGAGGTGTCCAAGAATGCCGCCAGATGCTTATTTAGGTGCGTCTCCAGCATCTTGGCAGGAGCTGGGAGCAAGGAAATGGGGAGGAAATTCTTGAGCACCTCTGGGTTTAGTGTAGGCTTCTTAAGGAGGGGCTTGACTACAGCACTCTTCCACTGGTCGGGAAAGATACAATCCCTCATTGCTCTATTCATGATATACAAGAGCAGGGGCAGAAGGGTATCTTTGCACTCTTTAAGAGGACAGGGATCTAAAGGAGACCCTGACCTCATCTTGCTTAAAAGCAGGTCAAGCTCCTGCAGAGAAAGCGGTGGAAACACAGATAGGTTCACAGCGATGGCAGGAGCATCAGCTTCAGAGGGGAGGAGAGCAGGACCAGGAGGGGGAGGGGACAATAAGGCCTTTTGTAAATCAAGGGCCGAATAGATGTCTGCTATTTTCGTGTGAAAATATCCTGCGATATTATCACAGAGGTCTTGTGAACATACTATGGGATCAGGCATCTGTAGGGTACAGAGGGAGTCAACTACCTTGAAAAGGTCTCTCGGGGAGGTGAGGGTAGTCGTAAGATGGGCGAAATAGTCTTGTTTCACCTTAACAACCTCCGCCTTATACTCCTTAAGGATCAATTTGTGTTTCTCTCTCTCTAGGGAATTCCAACTCGCCCGCCATAGCCTTTCCTGCCTCCTGCACCCCTGCCTCAGGAGTCTTAAAGGCTCCGAGAACCACGGGGCTGATGGTCTCTGCCGGGCAGAGTAGCGCAGGGTTACAGGGGCTATAACATTTACTGCTGTCATAACCGCGTTCGTTAGTTCAGAAGCCGCTACATTAACATCTATTGCCGAGCCAATGGCAGATATCTGAATCATAGGGGCAAGGGAGGCGTTGGTAACCTTCCTGAAATCTCTTCTAGGTTCCAGTTCACTGGGACCAGACCACCTGGGATTACTAGAAGAAGCCTGACGTTCCAATGGGACAGCCAAATGGTCGGACCAGCTCAGTGGTATAGGAAGACCTATCATAAGCCCAGGGTCGTTCGAGAAGACCCCATCCAAGGTATGACCCGCCTGGTGAGTGGGGAATTTAACCAACTGCTGGAGACCATAGGCAAACAGAGAGTCCACAAGAGTGAGAGAGTCTCTGGAGGAAACATTGTCCAAATGGAAGTTTAGGTCACCCAGGACCGTCAATTGGGCACAGCCAAAATAGGGTTCCAAGATGTTAAGCAAGGACTGGCTAAAGTCGGTTCTAGGACCCGGAGGTCTATAGAGCAATATGCCCACAAAAGGAACGGCCCTGGGAAGACCAATTAAGAAATGAAGGGCTTGGAAATGATCAGAGGGACCAGACAATTCCAAGGTACGACAGGTATGGGAAATCTTATACAGAATCCCTAGACCATCAAGCACAAATGTAAAGGCGGGTCCCACGGGACACTCGCGGAGTGTTGGGGCCTGGGCTTCGGGTCAAATGATGCTCGGGTTGGGGCTTCTCGCACCCCAATTCACAACTTACAGAGGCTTCAGTAAAGGAGTGCAGGTAGCAAAATGCAGGATCTCCAAGATGTCCGGTCCCACAACTCTCATGTCCGCCACGGATCTCAGCTTTGCTGTATATGTGTGTCTGGGTCAGTCAAGTCTGAAAGTCCAGTTCTTGAGTCACAGAGTCTTCGGGTTCTGGCCGGAGCCTTGAAACTGCAGACCGGCAAAGTTGCTGTTGGTCCTGTTTGAACAGGGTGGTCACTCCTTGACCACAAAGGAGATGTCTTCCATCTTCTAATCAAAATAGAATGTCGAAGGTCCAAGAGTTTTGTGTCAAAGTTTCGTTCCAGGATAATCTGAAGTCCTGGGGACACAGCTCCTATACTTATACTAAGGATGGGGGCTGGATTACCTGACTAGGTCCCTCCTATGGGAGGATCTGAGAAGAGGGTGGGTACACCCCTTTCCCTTTGTTCAGTTTCGCACCAGAGCTGGGGCTGGAGTTCCCCAGCAACTGGTTTGAACTGGGCTATGCATGGAGCACCTTGTGTGCTCCAGGAAGTGTCTAGATGCATTCACTGAATGCAGCCCACCCTGCCCCAATACACAAAATCCCAATCCAGATTGGACCCACCAAGCCTTGGCAACCGCAACCCACACAGGATGTCAAGATTGGCTCTGTTGCAGACCATCAAGGTCTGTGGCACTTTTCCTTTGCAGGGAAGCTGGGGCAAGCCAGGAGCAACCAGGATCGCAAGTTAGATTTAAGATAGCATCTTCAGGGGGCTCACTAGCAACCGGGCAAGGAACGGGGAAGACGCATCAATGAAATGAAATGAAATGAAATGAAAAAGGTCTTATATCACGCTACTAAGCCCGGAAGCATCAAGGCGCCTAACAGAAGATCAAAATAACCAGTTAACCAGCGCTATGGATACTCCTTGGAAAATAGCCACGTTTTTAGGGCTTTCCGAAAATGTTTCTTTGTTTGTTGAGGAACAGGGAGCTCTCTCCGGTGCATAAGGATGCAACAATGTTCTCACCCCCTCAGCCCCATTACCGTTAAGCGCTCCATAGGTCATACAGAGTGTCTTAAAAGTGATCCTAGACTCAATGGGGAGCCAGTGTAGCGTTTTCCTGGCAGCCGTGGCGGAAGATAGTCTAGGAGCCTCCAGTACAAATTTGGACGCTGCGTTCTAGACTGTCTGTAAACGCTGCACAAGGCCTTTATTAGCACCACCATATGGGGCGTTACAATAGTCAAGTCGCGAAGCCACCAGTGCGACAACGACCTGCTTGCGGGCCTGCGGGGACAAATAGTGCTTGATTGTACGAAGAATTTTAAAAATGCCCCAGCAGGTAGTCACTGTTCTATTAACCTGCTGTACCAATGAGAGATCAGGGTCAATGATAACTCCCAGATTCTTAACAGAATCTGCGGGTTTAGGGCAGACTCCCAAAGAAGGGCGCCACCACTCGGTCGCCCAGATGTTAGTGTTTCCCCCAAAGTCCAGAACTTCGGTCTTCTCCCCATTCAGTTTGAGTGAGTTGTTAATCATCCACTTAGCAACCGCCTCCATACAACTTCTAAAGTTATGGATGGGAGCGTGCCCTGAGTGGGAGAGAGACACCACATAGGCGACTACCTCCATCCCATACGATCTCACCAACCTGGCAAGTGGGGCCACATAGATGTTAAACAGGGTCGGACTTAATACCGACCCTTGTGGGACCCCACATTGCACAGGTGTGGGAGGAGATAAAAAGTCTCCCAGCTTAACCCTCTGCTCCCTCTGATTCAGGAAAGAGGCCTGCAGGCTCAAGGCCATGCCCTCTACCCCTATCTCCCTCAGACGAGATGTTAAAACCGAGGGAGACAGGGTATCGAAAAGGGCTGTCAGATCTAATAAAATCAGCAGGGAAGTATGGCCCTGATCGACCTCAGTGCGGATGTTGTCAAGCACTATCGTCAGGGCCGTCTCCGTGCTGTGTGCTCTCCTGAAACCGTGTTGAGATTGATCTAACTTACCCGAGGTGTCCAAGAATGCCGCCAGATGCTTATTTAGGTGCGTCTCCAGCATCTTGGCAGGAGCTGGGAGCAAGGAAATGGGGCGGAAATTCTTGAGCACCTCTGGGTTTAGTGTAGGCTTCTTAAAGAGGTGCTTGACTACAGCACTCTTCCACTGGTCAGGAAAGATACCATCCCTCATTGCTCTATTCATGATATCCAAGAGCGGGGGCAGCAGGGTATCTTTGCACTCTTTAAGAACTTTAAGAGGACAGGGATCTAAAGGAGACCCTGACCTCATCTTGCTTAAAAGCAGGTCAAGCTCCTGCAGAGAAAGTGGTGGAAACACAGATAGGTTCACAGCGATGGCAGGAGCATCAGCTTCAGAGGGGAGGAGAGCAGGACCAGGAGGGGGCAATAAGGCCTTTTGTAAATCAAGGGCCGAATAGATGTCTGCTATTTTCGTGTGAAAATATCCTGCGATATTATCACAGAGGTCTTGTGAACATACTATGGGATCAGGCGTCTGTAGGGTTTAGAGGGAGTCAACTACCTTGAAAAGGTCTCTCGGGGAGGTGAGGGTAGTCGTAAGATGGGCGAAATAGTCTTGTTTCACCTTAACAACCTCCACCTTAGACTCCTTAAGGAGCAATTTGTGTTTCTCTCTCTCTAGGGGATTCCAACTCGCCCGCCATAGCCTTTCCTGCCTCCTGCACCCCTGCATCAGGAGTCTTAAAGGCTCCGAGAAGTAACCACGGGGCTGATGGTCTCTGCCGGGCAGAGTAGCGCAGGGTTACAGGGGCTATAACATTTGCTGCTGTCATAACCGCGTTCGTTAGTTCAGAAGCCGCTACATAACTATCTATTGCCGAGCCAATGGCAGATATCTGAATCATAGGGGCAAGGGAGGCGTTGGTAACCTTCCTGAAATCTCTTCTAGGTTCCAGTTTACTGGGACCAGACCACCTGGGATTACTAGAAGAAGCCTGACGTTCCAATGGGACAGCCAAATGGTCGGACCAGCTCAGTGGTATAGGAAGACCTATCATAAGCCCAGGGTCGTTCGAGATGACCCTATCCAGGGTATGACCCGCCTGGTGAGTGGGGAATTTAACCAACTGCTGGAGACTATAGGCAAACAGAGAGTCCACAAGAGTGAGGGAGTCTCTAGAGGAAACATTGTCCAAATGGAAGTTTATGTCACCCAGGACCGTCAATTGGGCACAGCCAAAATAGGGTTCCAAGATGTTAAGCAAGGACTGGCTAAAGTCGGTTCTAGGACCCGGAGGTCTATAGAGCAATATGCCCACAAAAGGAACGGCCCTGGGAAGACCAATTGAGAAATGAAGGGCTTGGAAAGGATCAGAGGGACCAGACAATTCCAAGGTACGACAGGTATGGGAAATCTTATACAGAATCCCTAGACCATCAAGCACAAATGTAAAGGCGGGTCCCACGGGACACTCGCGGAGTGTTGGGGCCTGGGCTTCGGGTCAAATGATGCTCGGGTTGGGGCTTCTCGCACCCCAATTCACGACTTACTGAGGCTTCAGGAAAGGAGTGCAGGTAGCAAAATGCAGGATCTCCAAGGTGTCCGGTCCCACAACTCTCGGGTCCGCCACGGGTCTCAGCTTTGCTGTAGATGTGTGTCTAGGTCAGTGAAGTCTGAAAGTCCAGTTCTTGAGTCACAGAGTCTTCGGGTTCCTGCCGGAGCCTTGAAACTGCAGACCGGCAAAGTTGCTGTTGGTCCTGTTTGAACAGGGTGGTCACTCCTTGACCACAAAGGAGATGTCTTCCATCTTCTAATCAGAATAGAATGTCAAAGGTCCAAGAGTTCTGTGTCAAAGTTTCGTTCCAGGATAATCTGAAGTCCTGGGGACACACCTCCTATACTAATACTAAGGATGGGGGCTGGATTAACTGACAAGGTCCCTCCTATGGGTGGATCTGAGAAGGGGGTGGGTACACCCCTTTACCTTTGTTCAGTTTCGCACCAGAGCTGGGGCTGGAGTTCCCCAGCAACTGGTTTGAACTGGGCTATGCATGGAGCACCTTGTGTGCCCCAGGAAGTGTCTAGATGCAGTCACTTAATGCAGCCCACCCTGCCCCAATACACAAAACCCCTGTCTGGGGAGGTGCTGGCAACTCCCTGGACAGGAAACCTATTTTCCAGGCCGCCCTTGCTGGAGTTTCCCCCAGCAACAGGAGGTCAGATTCGTGTCTGTGGCTGCAGCATCCATTTTGTGATGCTGAGGTTCTGTTTAACTTTAACCGGGTAAAGCAGTAACATAATTGTCTTTCCCCTCTAGAAGGGTGGAATGCTACCCCCGCTGCCAGAATTGGCGGGGAGGTAGTATTCCAAAGTGTTTGACACCTTACACGACATGTTTTGATAAAGCCAAACCAAAGTTAGCAGTAAACGTGAGGATTATAATGCACTTAAGAGTATATGGTATGGCTATATCATAGAACAGCTATAAGGAGATGGTTCCAAAAACTGCAGAGGGGCTCAGCTCATGCTAGGGCACCCTCTCACGTAAAACCAAGCACTTTGCCTCCAGGATTGTCAAAGCCTACCGTAGGAGTGGTTTATAGGTGTATATGTGTCTATATTTAGAGGTAGATATAGGTATACTATTTCTAAGTAAGAGGTGATTACACCACCTTACCCAGGTTGTGTGAACAGACCTGTGGTGTCAGTTTGGAAGGCAAACCAGGGGTGGCACAATACATGCTGCAGCCCCTGGTAGGCCTTGGGTACATACCTATGCCCTGGGTACCTATGGTACTCTATACAGGGGCTCACAAGAGTGACCCAGTAACCAATCTGGTATGCACCTAAAGTGCATGGTATAAATTTAGAGAGAGAACAGCTGGGCTGTGGGTCTGATTAGCAGGCCCACAGCCACACTAAAGTCGAAAAAACTGAGAATCACAGCAAAAAGTGGGGGTGACCATAGGAAGCAGACCCTACTCTCCTACATCCTTGATGTACAGCTGTGTGTCATCTGCATACACAAGGAAGGAGATATGTGCCTGCTGTAATAAATTCAGTTAGGGGTTCAACATAGAAGTTGAATAGCGCTGGGGATAAAGTAGAGCCTTGTGGTATTCCTGAGAGAGTAGGAGATGGAGGAGATAGATTTTTGTTCACCATAAATCTTTCCGTTCTGTAGTCCAAAAAGAATTTGAACCATTGAAGGACTGTGCCTGATATCCCCAGGATGTTTTCTAGCCTCTCCTGTATTTTGCCATGTTTAAAAGTATCGAAGGCGGACAAGAGGTCGAGCAGCACTATCTGACAATTTTCATTCTGGTCGAGAGTGAGTAGAGTGTTGTCTACAATATGTAGAATGTGTCCAGGTCTGAATCCTGATTGGCAGTCATCCAGAAGCTTGACATTTGTGATATGCTTGTTTAATTGTTGTTGAGCATATTTTTCCAAACCCTTGGCTAGTATGGGAATGTTGGTTATTGGCCGGAGGTTATTGGGGTCAGAAGTGTTATCAGAAGTTTTTTTTGAGATGGGGTGAAAACCAATTTTTGGGCATTCTGGGACAGAGTCTTGTGAAACTGAAGAATTGATGATTTTGGTCCAGAGAGGGGTGATGCTGTTGTAGATAGGAGATAGGCATTTAGAGGGGAGAGGGTCATTGAAGTGGTTATTGTGTTTGATAGTCGATAAGGTTTTTGTAATATCATTGAGATCGTGAAGCTTGAAGGATGACCATAGAGCATTATTTTTGGACGATGGCAGAGTGAGTTGGATTAGATCATCGCCTTGAGGGTTATTAGGAGTAGCTGAGTTGTCTGCGGCTGCCATAAGCTCATTCTGTAGTGAGTTGGCTTTGGCAGTGAAGAATGAAGAAAATTCATCACTACTTAGCTGCAATTATGCGGTCAAGAGAGCGGTTTTGTCCAGTTGGTGTGATAGTTGTTTTAACATGTCGAAAAGTTTCTTTGGTCTTATTTTAGAATTGTCAAGTTCCAATCTAAAGAAGTCTTGTTTAGATTTTAGAATACATTTGTTACAGGAGGTTCTAGATTTTCTTAGCAGTTTGAGATGAAGGGAGGAGGAATGTTGTCTCCATATTCATTCAGTTAGTCTCAGTTTGCATCTTTCTTCAATAAGGGCTTCATTGAACCACAGGTTTTTGTCTTTGTCTGGAATTCTTTTGAATTTAGGTGGGGCTAGGTGGTCAATTAGTTTGGTCATTGTGGAGTTGTAATGATCCGTATGGTCATTGACATCAGATAAGTTATTGTGAGGAATGATTACTTTCTCGCAGGAGGTAGCTAGATTGTCCCAGCCCAGGTTTTTAGTGTCTCTGATCCGCTGTCGGGGCTTGAGTTGCTGTGTGGAAGGTTTCCTTTTTGTGGCGGGTAGTGGGAAGGTGATAATATGATGGTCTGACCAATCACATGGTATGCTCGAGAAAGATTCAACTAGTTTATCTTTAGAGATGATCGAATCAAGTGTAGCACCTTTAGAATGAATTGGTAATGAGCAGGCTTGGATCAGGGAATGGTCTGCTAGGAAGAATTTAAAGGCATTGACCTGCATATCAAAGGGGTCATCCCAGTGAATATTGAAGTCCCCTAGGGATAATTTATTGGAGTGAAGGGTAGAGTTAGTTGCAATGATTTCCATTAGTTGGTCGATAAAAAAGGCATTTTTACCTGGAGGGTGGTAAAATATATGTAGTTTGTATGGATGGCGATCTGAAGATTTTATGGAGATACCAAAGTGTTCACAAGATTCAAGGAGTTCAGAGTGAAACTTCAAAATAGGGATATTCGATCAATGAATAACAGTGATACCTCAGCCTGTTTTTTGGGGTCTGTCTAATAATGTTGTAGTTAGGGGGGACAAGGATGTCTAGGCATGGGGAGAATGATTCCGTAAGCCATGATTCTATTAAGATGGCTACATCCACTTTATGGTTCAGGATGAGATCTGCGATGTCAGAGGCATGTTTCATAGCTGAGCGGCAGTTGAGTAGGAGGCAGGAGATCTGATTTGATACGTTACCCAGAGCCAGGTCATGAATATCAGGTGTTAAGGTTACTCTTTATAGATTATTAGGATTCATCTTTCTGTTATTCTGCTGTGAAGTTCTATTAAGATTTATGGGGACCAGAAGAATAGAGAATTCATCCTTTTTAGTGAGGGGACATGGAGTTGACTAGTAGGAGAGTAGTAAGGTTGGGATTTCAGAGTCAGGTAAGTAGTTATGGTGTTTGCATGTGTGATATTTCCGTTTAAATAGAGGTAGTGGGATGGTGTATGGATTGCTATTGGATGAGGCAAAGGATTGTTGAAGTCATTCAAATTTTGAGTGAGAATTTTCCGAGAGTAGTAAAACATTTTTAATTTCTAACATAATGTTTTTGAGGTTCCGGTATGTCGTGTTCGACTGGGCTCTGAGTGTGTCTAGTTTAAGATGGTATGAGGGGGAAGGAAGGAACGGTATTCAAGGAAGGCTGGGGGTAGGAATGCTGGGAGGTGTGATGACTTTGTTAGCAGTAAAGTAGGATTGTGTGGTAGGGATGGTGTAATAGGGTAAACCTAGGTTAGGGGCTTTATTACGATATCAAGGCCTCATTGTTGAGCGCACTGCAGGAGGTCAAAGAACAGTTGAGGGGGGATCCAGTTCTAGCGATGGGGCTCGGGGCAAGATAAGGGATAGATGAAGGTTGTGAGATATGTTCTAAAGGTGGTGAGTTTCTGTTGCTTCTTTCACGGGTTCTGCACAGGGGTGTGGGATTCTGTGACAGTAGAGAGATTTTGTATAGGTGTTAATGCATTATTTACCTGTCCGTTAAACCCTCATGTCAGCTGGGTTTCATCTGTTCTGCTGTAGCTTGTGATTGGGTAATTACTCCAAGTGCTTTTTTTCAAGGAAACTTTGAGGACTTTAGACCATGACCATTGTACTGTATGAATTACTCTGGTATGTGGTACCATGTTTGTGGTCTATAATATGAGATGGGATACCATAGTGACCAGACCACACCAAATTGATTGGTTCTCCAAGTGTAAGTGTTTCATTCAAAATAAAAATCAGTTAAGTGGCTTTTCACATGTGTTGGAGATAGAACTTGTTGAGCCAGGTTTAAGGCAGTCAAGAAATGCAGAAAATCTATGGTGTCACAATTACTTTTAACACCCCGCCTTATGTTGAAATCCCCCATTGAATACAGAATTTAGTAAGTAGGGAGTAATACAATCAGCTAAAAAGGATTCAAACCAAGTGGTGTCCGAAGTGAATTTTTTGGTGGCGTTCAACGTAAAAAGCAGAGTTTCTGCTAGAAGAAAATTACTCGTTTTGATGTTCTTAACATATTTGGGTGGAAAATCATAGCTATACCCCTGCCTACACCAGGGTCTCCATCCATCCTAATTATAACATACACTAGGGTGATCAATGTGTACAGGTCGGGACCGAAAAAATATTTCAGCCAGGTTTCCACTAGACATTAAGGGCCCAATTCACAAAGGTAAAGTTAGACCAAAGTCTCGGTTTAGACCATAGGTCTAACTTTAGTACTTTTCAGTCTTCACAAAGGGACTTACGAGTAGTATATTTATGACTACTAATTTTCCACACTTGATGTAAAGTTTCTGTGTTTGGGGTGAAATTTCCACACTAGGGGTAAAATCTCCACACTCAGGACAGAGTATGTTTAATTTCAGACACCTGCAGACAATGATTTCCATCTGTAACCCCTGCACTACAAACCACATAAAATCAGAACACATCCCTCACTCTTCTTTTTCCACACCCACACTTCACCTGCCTGCTCTGTGTAGTGGGGAACATGTTGGTTATTCAAAGGATGACTCTACTTTTACATTGAAACAATAAAGTATGTACTAAGGGGCCTATTTATCAAAGGTTTGGCGTCCATTTGCCCCAACCAACAAGGTACATGGGTGACACAAACCCAAAATGCAATTTATCAAGCCATGCAAGGCCATTTTGCATGGCCCTGAGTGGCTTGATAAATCAGGAGTAACGCAACGAGGGGCAAATCACTGTGTTGCGTTACTCTGCCACAGGGAGGTGTTCCATGGGTGTTGTATGGGTGTTCCCATGCAACTCCCATGGATTTGGATGCTTTGCCTGATTTACCATCACTAGTAGACATGGGAACGAGCCAAAATTATATGCCTCCCAGAGGAGATGTAACAAGGATACATATCTTTATTTCTCCTTGTTACTTCCCCTTTCTATGTGCATTGCATTCTGTGGCACACATAGACAGAAGACCATGCCTTAGGGGATTGCTATTGTGCAGGAAGGTTTTTCTTCCTGCTCCAAAAAAAATTCTGCATGCCATGGAGGCATCGTTGCACCATGGTGCAAGAGTGACTGCATTGGCACTTGACAGCCCATTGTGCTCCAGGGCTAGGGAAAGGAAGGCAATACGCTGCATTGGGATAAATACAGTACATTCATGCCCTTTCCTTGTAATGCATGGCTGTATTACTTTTTAACAAATCTTTCCCTAAATTGCTTATATTATCTCATTTGAAGAGGAGTAGACCCGATTGTTTTGAAAGTGAATAAATATGACATATACATGTGATATAATTCACATCATCCTTTATTTTGAAATATGGTACATTACAGCTGCTGTCAGGAGTTCCTCAGTGATCCAATGTACCTCATCCAGGGATTTGGTAGACATTCTGGCTGCAGCATTAAGATCCACTACCAACTAGCCGCCAGGTAAGTATGCTTTATAGTGTTATATGCTATTCATTCCCAATCAGTGCAAAATAACCAAATCATTGTGAAAGAAAAATAGCAGATATTACTACTTTCTTTAAGCATCTGATCTTGGTGTGTGACATAATCAATGATGTTGGTGTTCATTTTGCATGTTCACTTATTATTCATGTTGGAAGTTTATTAAGGTGCCACTCCCTTCTGAAACTGTAAGATCAAGGAACATGTCTTCCACACAATCAAGGAGCCTGGTTCAGCAGCTAAAATCATGGGGGAATATCAATACCACACAGAACTGTGGCTGGAGCTGGTGAGTTTGATTTTGCATCACACATCTGCATTGAACCCCTCAATGCTACAGTGTGAGCTGTTGAATGTTACTTTTCACAAACTAGATCACTTGTGGAACTTCTGACAGATGCAAAGAAAAACGGTCTAATGCTTGCGTTGTAGCACCATATACTATAGCAAACACTTATCATTTTGCAACTCCTACCTTTCAGGTGCTGAGGTCAATGAGTTGCATGATGAAGCTGAACCATCCACCAGTGGAGGCCAGCGGGCAATCAGAGCAGAGAACTCAATCCACCTCCACGCAGTAATGTCGGCTGCCAGCATTGCTCAAGGAGAGGAGAATGAGGAGGAGGAAGACAAGCTGGTGCTCGTCACTGAGGATGACCTGGATTACATGCAGTGTACGATGATTGTAGGTTCACTGGAAAAAACACTGAAGCCTACATCAGGTCCACAAGTGTACCTCTGAGGATTGCCCATTCCCACCAGTCAGCCATTCAGCCACAGCATTCACCTATCTCAACACAACCATCAAGTCCTCACCGCCTTCACATTCAAGGTAGACGTGTTGCTTCTCCTACACACTCCTCCCATGATGAAGCATTCATTCCAGGCATTCTCTCAAGCATAGGAGGGACCTAACTCCCTTGGTGAGGAGCATATATCCCCTAGGCCTGAATCTCTTACGCACAGCCCCCCACATGCCACCCTTGTCTGTGCTTGCGGACCTGATGCTTGTACCAAAGTTCATCCTATGTGGAGGGTGCTGGCAGATGGTCATGGAGGTCAGTCGAAGGAAGAACAGGCTGATGTGAGGCAGGACCTTTGTGCCATAGGGGCTACTCTGTCTGACATTTCAGACTCACCACAGGAATTCCTTAGATGATTGACGGGCAGACCAGTGTCTTGGCTAGGATTGAGAAATCTTGCGAAGGCATGTCATGAAGGCAAAATGATGTCATATTAATCTATGGGGAAGAGAGTGCAATGCACCATGCCCTGGCTATGAGGATGATGAAGGGCTTGTAGAAACTGTTTCAAAGCTCTTCCTTCATTGTCAACACATGGAGGGGACCCAACACCATCTGCCTGCGCCCAAACCCACCCAGCCACCTGTACCACAACCTGAACTGGCATCCACCTACTTACACAGACAGCCCACGGCACAAGCTCCCCCTTGCACATTCATGCCCGCACTTGCATAGTCACCTCCTCCACCAGTACAGGCACCTGCATGCCCTGCACTGGCACCCTCAATCCCTGTACAGGCACCCTAAATCCACTGTACAGGCAGCCTCACACCCTCTCCAGGCATCCTCTCCCATGTACATGTACCCTGACCCCTGTACGGGCACACCCATGACCTGAACAGGCAGACACACTAAACCAACTCACACATTGGCACCAACACAGTAAACACACTTACTCACAGAGATCCTCACTTCCATAGTTGTGACTTCGCAGGAGAGATCCCCCATAATCACCGTAAAATGTAAATGCTCACAATATATGTAAATAAAAAGATATTCTTCACAATTCAATACAGAGTTGAGTAATAGTTGATGATAGTCAATGGTTACTTTGGTTGTAGGTCATATATGTGATGATAAATGTGTGTGAGTAAAACATGTAGATTAGTAGGACCATCCATGAAACAAGGTATCATAACGATAGCATAGCGAAACACTTACTGACGTAGACTTACATACTTTAAATCCAGCATATAATATGAAAAACACAAAACGGAGAAGCTGTTAAAGACAAAATATATATATATAGAATGCAATATAATGAAAGACATTAAAATAAAATACTGGGGGGGGCGTGGCTTGACGTCCAAAGGTACATGGTCAATCAATCAATCAATCATGCCATTTGTATAGCGCACTACTCACCCGGGAGGGTCTCAAGGCGCTTGGGGGGAGGGGTAAGCTACTGCTTGAACAGCCAGGTCTTGAGTTGTTTCCTGAAGGCGAGATGGTCCTGGGTCAGCCGAAGGTGGATGGGGAGGGAGTTCCAAGTCTTGGCAGCCAGGTAAGAGAAGGATCTTCCTCCGGCGGTGGCTCTTCGGATGCGTGGTACGTCTGCGAGGGCGAGGCTGGTGGACCGTAGCTGGCGGGTGGGCGTGTAGAAGGTCAGGTGGTCGTTGAGGTACTTGGGGCCCAGGTCGTGGAGAGACTTGTGTGCGTGGGTGAGGAGCCGGAACGTGATCCTCTTGTCGACGGGGAGCAAGTGCAGGTTCCTCAGGTGGCTGGAGATGTGGCTGCGTCGGGGGACATCCAGGATGAGTCGGGCGGAGGCGTTCTGGATGCGCTGGAGTCTTTTCTGTAGCTTGGCTGTGGTTCCGGCATAGAGGGCGTTTCCGTAGTCCAGTCGGCTGGTGACGAGTGCCTGGGTGACAGTCTTCCTGGTCTCGGTCGGGATCCAGAGGAAGATCTTGCGAAGCATACGCAGGGTGTTGAAGCACGATGAGGAGACGGCGTTGACTTGTCTGGTCATCGAGAGGGAGGGGTCCAGGATGAAGCCCAGGTTGCGTGCGTGGTCGGTTGGCTTGGGTGCGGTGCCCAGGGCTGGGGGCCACCAGGAGTCGTCCCAGGCGGAGGGCAAAGATCCCAGGATGAGGACTTCCGTCTTGTCCGAGTTCAGTTTCAGGCGGCTGTCCTTCATCCACTCGGCGACGTCTTTCATCCCTTCGTGTAGGCAGGTTCTGGCGGTGTCGGGGTCTCTGGTGAGGGAGAGGATCAGCTGGGTGTCGTCGGCGTAAGAGATGATGTTGAGGTTGTGCTGGCGTGCAATGGCTGCGAGAGGTTTCATGTAGATGTTGAAGAGGGTGGGGCTGAGTGAAGATCCTTGCGGGACGCCGCAGATGACTTCGGTGGCCTCGGAGCGAAACGGGGGGAGGCGGACTCTTTGTGTTCTTCCGGCGAGGAACGAGATGATCCACTCCAGTGCCTTCTCTTGGATACCGATGTTGCTGAGGCGCTGGACTAGGGTGCGGTGGCAGACCGTGTCGAACGCAGCGGAGAGGTCCAGGAGGATGAGGGCCACTGTTTCCCCCTTGTCGAGCAGGGTCCGGATGTCGTCGGTGGCTGCGATGAGGGCGGTCTCGGTGCTGTGGTTGGCTCTGAAGCTGGACTGCGAGGGGTCGAGGGATCCGTTCGTCTCGAGGAAGGCGGTCAGCTGTCTGTTGACGATCTTCTCGATGACTTTAGCAGGAAAAGGGAGGAGCGAGATGGGGTGGAAGTTTTTGAGATCGGTGGGGTCCGCTGTAGGTTTCTTCAGGAGGGCGCTGATCTCGGCGTGCTTCCAGCTCTCCGGGAAGGTGGCGGTGTTGAAGGAGGCGTTGATGATGTTCCGGAGTTGGGGTGCGATGGTGGAGTCGGCCTTGTTGAGGACGTGGGGTGGGCAGGGGTCGGTCGGTGATCCGGAGTGGATGGTGTTCATCGTGCGGGCTGTGTCTTCGGTGGTCACCGTGGTCCAGGTGCGAAGGGTGGCGGTGGGGGGCGTTGGTTCGACGGTTGGGTGCGTGGGTGGGGCGCCGAAGCTGTTGTGGATGTCGGCGATCTTGAGGGGGAAGAACGAGGCGAGGGAGTCGCAGAGGTCTTGTGACGGAGTGATGTCGTTGGTGCCGGTGCTGGGGTTGGAGAACTCCTTGACGATAGTGAAGAGCTCTTTGCTGTCGTGGGCGTTGTTGTCCAGTCGTTCCTTCAGGGATTTCTTCTTGGTGGTGCGGATGAGCTGGTGGTGCTTGCGGGTAGCGTGTTTGAGGGTGGTCATGTTGTCTGTGGTCCGGTCGAGGAGCCAGGCTTTCTCGAGGGTGCGGCAGGTCTTCTTGGAGTCCTTGAGGTCGTCGGTGAACCAGGATGCCTTCTTGCTTCTGGGTCTGCTGGGAGGGTTCTTTAGTGGCGCGAGGTCGTCGGCGCAGGCGGTCAGCCACTGTGTGAAGTTGCGGGCTGCTTCGTTGGGGTCCGTTGGGTTGGTGGGTGGGCTCTGGCTGAGGGAGGTGGTGAGCTGGTCTGCGGTGATCTTGCCATGGTGGCATTCGTGTGAGGCTCCTGGCTTCCTTCGGCGGAACTGCGCTTTTAGCACCTTCTCACGAAGCTCTTTAGATTATTGGGGCATCGGAAGGTATGCTCTCAGCGATGTGCACAGGCTCTTTTATGTGTGCACGCTGAAAAGGAGTTTTTCTTTCTTTTATGCGTCCCTTTCACAGCGGAACTCCGTAGCGGCCGTCATTTTCTTTTTTCGCCGCGTACGGAGCTCCTGAAGAATGAGGCTCATCTTCAATATGCCTCGCATTTCTGCATGAATGGGCAGATATAAGGAATAATGTCAAGATTTTTCATACCCAGTTTCTTTGTTTATGCTCACATATGCTATTTTACACAGATGTTCTTGTTAGAGGTGGAAAAACGACCTTGGCATCCATTTCATAAAGGGTACACTGTAACTCTATGCTACCCTGCAATTTTGAAATATGTGATATCTCAGCCTGGCCCAACATTTTTCTCTCCACCCTTGGGATTCGATTTCAATATGCCTCGCATTTCTGCATAAGTGGGCAGACAACTAGAATATTATCATCATTTTTATTACCTTGCACCCTTCTCTAAACCCACATGTGCTATTTTCTTTTCTTTTTTTTTTACAAATATTCCTGTTAAAGGTGGAAGAAGTCCTTGGCAACCATTTTAGTAAGGTTACACTGTGTCTCTATGCTGCCCTGCTATTTTGAAATTATGTGACAACTCAGCCTTGCTAAGCACTTTTCTCTTCATGTTTTGAGCACTATTATTTGCTTCGACGAAGATACTGATATACTGCTCTCTTTCGACTACTTTACTCTCTTTGCCTCATTTCCAACATCGCTTTCCTCCAACATAGCTGCGTTTTTTCTGGATCCGTTTGATGGGCAGAACTAAGACAATCCCATCCACATCTTCAAAAGTGAAGCAAACTTTTATCAAAAATTCAAACATTTTTACAGAATTTTCCAGACTTGAAAGCTCTCTGTTGTCTTTGTTGCAACGTTTGGAGCCCAGAATGAATCCTTCCTCTGTAGCTTCAGGGAAATCTATCACAAAGCGCCTGAAAAAGGATCCTCCTTCTCCACCCAAATCAGTCTTGCCGGTCTCCATGGAGCTCCTCTTGGAAGAAATTAGAGCTCTCTGACCATTTATGGAAGAGACTAACTTTAAATTGCAAATCCTTACAGAGAACTGGTCCCAGTTAGACACCAGAGTCTCAGCAGTTGAGCAAAGTATCTCATCGCTTAAGGATTCATGCACCAGCGTCTCACAACTCCACTCCCAAGTCGCTGTGCTCCAACGACAAGTTGAGGATCTTGAAAATCGGAATCGGTGCAACACCCTTCGCATTTAAGGCCTGGCGGAAGGACTTGAAGGATCAGATGCTCTTACCTTTTTCAGACCCTTCCTCCCTAAGTTACTTCACATGCTAGAAGGAACTGTGCTTGACATCCAAAGGACACATAGATTGGGTCGCGCTCCTTCCATCACTTCACCGTCGCAGAGGCCAAGAGGTGTGATCTTATGTTTCCTAGACTACACGGTCTTGCTAAAAGTTTTATCAGCAGCTAAATCCATTCAAAGAATCACATGGTCTGGCTCTACCCTATTTCTTGCACAGGATTATGCCAAAGCCACTGCCAACAGATGCAAAGCCTTTCTCAATATGAGATCTGATCAATGCTCAATGGGAGCTCACTATGGACTTTTTCATCCTAGTCTCTTTAAAGTCATTTACAATAATAGAACAACTACATATGACGACCCAGTGAGACTACAAAGCTTCATTAACTCTTGTAAACCGACCACCATGGAGTCCTCCACTTCTTCAACGTCATTCAACATTTAATGTTGTACTATTGTTTAATGTTCCGTTATCATTTCCAAGGTTGTGTATAAGGTTAAAACCCTCTTGGTAAAGATTGTTTAAAATGGTATGGATATCTGTTGGTTTTAATATGATATTGTTCTGTATTAGTTAAAAAAAATATTGAGTCTGATGGATATGTTCTTCATGTTCTTCTTCTTTCTCATTATTTGATTTGCGATATGTCTTGTTATCCATTCACCTGATTGTTGTCTTCTGCTTCCAAAGATCCCTCTTCCTTTTGGCGTAGTCTCCCCTTAGGTTCCTGTGTATCCGCGCCCGGACGTTGCATCTGTCCATGTGGCCTCACCTCCCCCTCCATATCTTCCCTTTGTAGGTATGTTTCTTGTTTTGTCTTTTGTTCTTTGTGTCACAATGCCATTGTTTACTCAGTATATTTCACAATTCACAGTCACTTGTTTTCTGGGTGTCCTTGGTTTTTTCCATTGTTATTCTTTTATCTATTTCCTCCCTAAACTTATCATTACATGTTCATTTTTCTTAATTTCGCTACATTCCTTTGTCTCAGTTATATTATTTACTTTCCACGTTATTGGTACCATTTATCCATTTCCTGATTTTATTTCCTCTCTTGGCTTTTGCTGTATGGTGTTTTCATCCTTTTTAGGTCTCGCCTGTCGATGCGCATGCGCATCGAGCTTGCGAGCCTATTGCGGCTTAAACAACCTTTAACTAACAAGCAAGGAATCGTGGCGATTCCTTGCAGTGCCCGTGACTTTTAAGCTCAATGCGCATGTGCATTGAGCTTAAAAGCGCGTGCACATCAGTTCCCTCAGCCGCAATCGCCGTCTGTTCCCTCAGCCGCATTCCTCCGACACCTTTTGAAGTGAAGCTTAGCTTCACTTCAAAGGCCCCGGCTTCTTCACACCCACATGCCGCTCTCCCCGCTCCGCCCCCTCCCCTGCCCGCCGTGTGCATTTCTCCTCCACCCCCTCCCCACAGCAATGCCCTCCGTCTCCCAGGAGCTGGGCAATTCCACAAAATGATGCATCACAGGATAGCTTTGCTTAAATGAAGCCTAGAGGTAAATGCCTTGTGCAAAGGCCCCATTACAGTGGTTAACATGATAACTTTACAAAGGAGCACACGGGTGGTTTGGCTTCACAATTCGCAGTACTGATTAACATTATATAAAATGCCAGAGGACGCAGTACGTTTCCAGTACAGTCAGCATCTTACATCAGTGCAGGTTTCTTTGGCCCATTCCTTTACCCGACCGTTTTCCCCATCAAAGAATACTTCCTATAAAGGGTAAAGCGCGACTTTCAGCCTCTATTTTCGGTTGGGGTAAGCTTGACAGCCACTGTGTGAATGTTTTAATAAATACCAACCTCGTCCACCCTATATGAAGGTGTCCGCCGACAGCCGGAAGATTGAGGGAAAAAATACAGCATTGAGGAAGATGACCTACCCAGACCTTTCTGACATAGACTTTGATAGATTGATGGTTTACACTGATTAATCGTCCGTTTCTGAAGATGGCCTTTAAGACACGTCTATGCAGCTTTGGCATCTTTCTGCCATTCCTGACTGCTGACTGCTGACCTCGGGCACTCACTGCAATCAGTCACCCTGGCCTTACACTGGCCGGAGGGACGCGCATGTTCACGTGTGCTCGACTTACAGGCGAATGCTCAGCTCTGCGACCATCACGTGTTCTCTTGTGCACCTTCAAAAAGCCGAAAAAGCTGTGCACAGCCCCTTTACATCCACTGTGTACACATTTTTGTGTTCTTTATATAAGGTGTACACTGATCACAGATTTTAAAACTTTATGTTATAATGTTGGGTAAATGTAATATTGGTAGATAGTAAGAATTATTGTTTAGAAAAAAATTGGGGAAACAGGTAAAAATGTTGGCACAGTCGTGGAATTTTCTGGCTCACCTACACGGACAAGGGGTCTCTGTCACCGGGAATAGTAACACATCCAGCCAGAGTGGAGGAACTGGTCACCTGCATTTTCACCGCAGGACAATCTTACACAAGTGGTTGCTGCCAGCCAATGGGCCGGTGCCACAGAGTCATTTGTGAGCCGTTTTTTTAGGCCTCTGTAAAACGGACCCGGTGACTGACTTTCTTTTCCAGTCCCCACCAGGCCACTTTAATGTGGCCCCAATATCTCGCTCACTCCCCTGCCGTGCTGTAAATTGCGGTTTGTGGTTAGGGGCCAGGTGTTGCTTTAGCCTTTGGGGAATTCTCACGCCCTGCCGCTTGTGCCCTTCCAGAAGCAATGTTAACCCCAGCCGGGCCATCACTTTCAGGCCATGACGGAAGCAGGGAGGGTGGGTTGTAAGAGAAGATGGCCTCTGTGGTAGCCAGGTGTTGTGACTTCACCCCCAGTGTCTATTAGGACTTGGTGGGGGGGGGGCGTTGCATAAAATTGCGCTAACCTCTGCGCCACCAAACCACATGTAAGTCATCACAGTAGAATTGAAGCAGTCATTTTCGGTGCTTTGGAGGTGTTGAAGCTGCGCAGCCGCAGTGCAACCTCTGCCAGCAGGGCCCGCGCCTTCCAGGTCTCTCGGCACCATTATATTGCATTAAACGGAGAGTGTGTGTTGGATTGTTGGGACCTGGAGTTCGAGGTCGCCTTTTTCTTACCGCCCCCCTCCCCCACTACAACTTCGCAATTTAAGAATGCAAACGGTATTTCCTGCCTCTCGGAAGCCCGGCGAGGACCCACAGGCGGCCGTTGTACATTTGTACCCTAAAAACCATCGTGTGAGGGGCAGGGATCCACTTGTGTTTGCACTTCGGTTGCCTTTGAAAAGAAACGCTGTCACCCTCACTCACCCTCAACACCTCACCCTCACTCACCCTCAACCCCTCACCCTCACTCACCCTCACCCACCCTCACCCACCCTCACCCTCACTCACCCTCAACCCCTCACCCTCACCCACCCTCACCCACCCCCACCCACCCTCACCCTCACTCACCCTCAACCCCTCACCCTCACCCCTTACCCTCACTCACCCTCAACCCCTCACCCACCCTCACCCACCCTCACCCACCCTCACCCTCACTCACCCTCAACCCCTCACCCTCACCCTCACCCTCACTCACCCTCAACCCCTCACCCTCACTCACCCTCAACCCCTCACCCTCACTCACCCTCACTCACCCTCACTCACCCTCACTCACCCTCAACCCCTCACCCTCACTCACCCTCACTCACCCTCACCCTCACCCTCCCTCACTCACCCTCACCCTCACTCACCCTCACCCACACTCACCCTCACCCTCACTCACCCTCAACGCCTCACCCTCACTCACCCTCAACCCCTCAACGCCTCACCCTCACTCACCCTCAACCCCTCACCCTCACCCACCCTCAACCCTTCACCCTCAACCCCTCACTCACCCTCACTCTCACTCACCCTCACTCACCCTCAACCCCTCAGCCTCACCCTCACCCTCACCCTCACTCACCCTCAACCCCTCACCCTCACTCACCCTCACTCACCCTCAACCCCTCACACTCACTCACCCTCACCCTCACTCACCCTCAACCCCTCACCCTCACTCACCCTCACTCACCCTCACCCTCACTCACCCTCACTCACCCTCACCCTCACTCACCCTCACCCTCACTCACCCTCACCCACACTCACCCTCACCCTCACTCACCCTCAACGCCTCACCCTCACTCACCCTCAACCCCTCAACCCCTCACCCTCACTCACCCTCAACCCCTCACCCTCACCCACCCTCAACCCTTCACCCTCAACCCCTCACTCACCCTCACTCTCACTCACCCTCACTCACCCTCAACCCCTCAGCCTCACCCTCACCCTCACCCTCACTCACCCTCAACCCCTCACCCTCACTCACCCTCACTCACCCTCAACCCCTCACACTCACTCACCCTCACCCTCACTCACCCTCAACCCCTCACCCTCACTCACCCTCAACACCTCACCCTCACTCACCCTCACCCACACTCACCCTCAACCCCTCACCCTCACTCACCCTCAACCCCTCACCCTCACCCTCCCTCAACCCTTCACCCTCAACCCCTCACTCACCCTCACTCTCACTCACCCTCACTCACCCTCAACCCCTCAGCCTCACCCTCACCCTCACTCACCCTCAACCCCTCACCCTCACTCACCCTCACCCTCACTCACCCTCAACCCCTCACCCTCACTCACCCTCAACACCTCACCCTCACTCACCCTCACCCACACTCACCCTCAACCCCTCACCCTCACTCACCCTCAACCCCTCACCCTCACCCACCCTCAACCCTTCACCCTCAACCCTTCACCCTCAACCCCTCACTCTCACTCACCCTCACTCACCCTCAACCCCTCAGCCTCACCCTCACCCTCACCCTCACTCACCCTCAACCCCTCACCCTCACTCACCCTCACCCTCACTCACCCTCAACCCCTCACACTCACTCACCCTCACCCTCACCCTCACTCACCCTCAACCCCTCACCCTCACTCACCCTCACCCTCACTCACCCTCAACCCCTCACACTCACTCACCCTCACCCACCCTCAACCCCTCACCCTCACTCACCCTCAACACCTCACCCTCACTCACCCTCAACACCTCACCCTCAACCCCTCACCCTCACTCACCCTCACAACACATATTGTGTTACAATAGGTGTCACATTTGCGAAAGATAAAACTATCTAGAGATGTAGCATAACGACCAGAGCTGCCATATAAGTCACGTAAATACAAAACATGTTGCATTCCAAATACTATAGGTGTCACTCATCCATTTGCAAAACGAAAAATGTCAAACTCTTCTATTGCGAGACCTATTGCATTTTCAATGCTTGTTTATATTGGGATTGATTCATTCGTCCTTTTACTTTCTTATTACATCCTATATTGTTCTTTGATTGAACTGAGCTCCCATTTCATAATTTTAGGTCAACTCGCTTTCTCATACCTATGTCATTAAAACTGGTTACCTGGAACGTAAGGGGCTTGAACTCTCCCATTACAAGACAACGGGTTTTGACCCACTTAGTTAAATTAAATGTTGATATTGCTTTTTGCAAGAACTCACCTTTCTGAGGTCAAGCCACTAAAATTGAGGAAGGGTTGCGTAGGAGGGATTTTCTTCTCTCCAGGAGACAGAAAACGTAATTGGGTAATAATACTCTGTTGCAAATCCCTCTCACTTTCACTCTTATCTCAAGAGTCAGATGCCTATGGTAGATGGTTGAATGTTAAGATGTCCTTAAAGGGTGTTCCAGTCTCTCTTCTAAATGGCTACGCCCCTACAGGTGGGGAACCCTCGTTTTGGCCTACACTTGCTAAGCAAATTTCTCACTGCATAGACGATAATTTTATCATGGCTGGTGACTGCAATCAAGCTTTTGACTCATTCATTGACAGGAATTCTAAGATCTTCTTTGTGCCGAATAAACCGTACAAAGCTTTTGACCAAGCCATTCGTCAACATAAACTCCTCGATGCTGTGAGACTCTGTAATCCAACTACTAGAGAATTTACTTTTTATTCCCAACTCACCATTCTCAATCAAGGATTGATTATATCTTTGTCTCCCACAATATCTCGCAAACTCTCACCCATGCAGAAATTGGTCCTATTCTGTTGTCGGATCACGTTCCAGTTTCAATTGGCCTTGACATCTTACCTAGAAACTCGGGCCCAAAGAGGTGGCATTTTAACAACTCTCTTCTTTTGGACCCAAAATGTACTGCCTCCTTTATCACCTTCTTTGACACATTTTTCATGATTAATCAGACAGATTCCATGCCTTTTTCTACTGTATGGGATGCTTTTAAAGTATCAGCAAGAGACTTTATACTAACCTTTATCGCAAAGAAATGAAAAAATGCTCGTAAACAGACTTCGGACCTTCTTCAAGACATTAAGAGACTGGAGCACTCTTACTATACCTCATGCTCAAAAGATTGTTTAACAGCCCTAAATAATGCTAAAATGCAATTTAATAAATATCCACAGAGGACGCTTCACTATATTTGTTAAAAGCTAGTACAAAATTCTATGGTGGCAAAAATAAAGCTGGGAAAAATTTGGCTAACTATTTGAAAGTTAAGCATAACAAATTAAACATTAAATCCATATATGATGCAAATTTAGATTTAAAGTTTAAGGATGATGCAATTTTGAATGAATTTTCTCTTTTTTACAAGAACTTATATGCTTCTGAAACACAACCTAATGATCATTCCCTATCACACTATTTTTATAACATATATAGACCTCAATCTACCCTTCCAGACTTATCCTCCTTAGAACTAGAGTTGACACAACAAGAGCTGTCAAAAGCCCTTCAGTCTCTCAAACATGACAAAGCACCAGGACCTGACGGTTTCACGGTTGAGTTTTACTCACACTTTTCCAAACTTTTATTAGCTAAACTGTATCTTCTAATATATTCTTTTAGCACGATAGGAAGTTCCTCTGGTTCTTTCTCAGATGCTCATATCTGTCTAATTCCCAAAGAAGGTAAGGATTCTAAACATTGTAAGAACTATAGGCCCATATATTTGGTAAACATTGACTATAAAAATGTTTCCAAAGTTTTAGCCATACGTTTGGATTCTTATTTACCAGAGCTGTTAGGGATAGAGCAATCTGCATTTCTCAAAGGTCGATACATAACTGATAACACTCGACTCCTATTTAATGTCTTATCACAATCTACGCGTTTTCATGAACCCCTGGCAGCGATAGTGTTAGATGCTGAAAAGGCGTTCAATAGAGTTGAATGGCCGTATCTATCCTACACCCTCAAGTGGTTCAGATTTGGTCTGAATTTTATTTCCCTGACCTCTCTCCTTTATTCTAATCCTAAAACGGCTGTTTGTGCTAATGGTTTGATATCTCCATCTTTTCATTTAGGAAGAGGCGTGCGTCAAGGATGCCCTCATTCCACTTTCCTTTTTAATTTAGCCTTGGAACCATTCCTTTCTAAATTACGTCAAAATCCACATTGACATGGCTTCCAAACATTGCATTCCCATATTAAGTTTGCAGCATATGCAGATGATATTCTCCTCTTTATGTCCCAACTGAGTGTCTTGATCCCTGCTTTCTTAACAGAAGTACAAGCTTATTCTAGCATCTCGGGTTACAAATTAAATAATGAAAAATGCGAGATCTTACCTTTAACTAAGTACACTTTTAAACCTGATTTTAATGCCTCTAATTTTACCTGGAGCCCTAACCATATTAAATACTTAGGTTTACATGTCACATCTTCAATAATGGACACACTATCATTGTGTATGAATAAATGTATACAAAAGGTCTCAGATCTAACTACCAAATGGCACCCCCTCTACTTGTCATGGTGGGGCCGTTTAGACACTATAAAGATGATGCTGTCCCCCATAATCATATACACTATTTCCAATATCCCAGTTCCTATCACAACTACATTTTTTCAGAAAATCAACTCTATTTTTTTCCTTCTTTTGGAATAGTAAGAAACCCTATATGTCTATATTTAGATTATTTCGCCCCAAGTCAGAAGGCGGAGTCAACTTTCCCGATTTCCCGTCATACCAAAAAGCAAATAACAGCAAATTCGGAGGATTCTTCTAAAATTTCTTACAAAGAATGGTGGTATGCTGTTTGCCACAATCATAGATTAGACACTTCTTTTGTGTACCTCGTCCACATGGCGTCTTAATGGTTAGATTTATCGTTACCCTTCACACTTTATTTAGATACATGTGCCAGCCGCTCTTATCAATTACTCCCCATTCGGCAAGAAGTTTAAAAGAAAAACCCTGACAAGCCCCAAACTGTTCCTAAAATAATGTATTTTAAACATTGTATTCAATTGCATCTGACGTTTTATTACTTTCAATTCTATCTTTTATCCCAGTTCATTAACTACACTGTACTTATTTCGTTCGTATGAATGCATTTTATATGATGTATTGTGTAATGACACCTTGTATTTCTCATTAATAAAAACTTTTTGAACTTAAAATAAACTACTGTTAATTGGCAAGTGAGAAAGGAAATTGAAGAATATCTTCCTGCCAGAATGGGCAAGGGGACTTAGAGGGGGTTGGGCAAAATAAAGAACACATGTCAAGAAGCATCAGGTAAACCAGTCTATGTGCAAGGGGTCAAATAAATGTCCACCCTCCAAAACATTGTCCAGTCACTGGCCATCTCACTCTTTTCTTTGACCACAATGTTCAAATCCTCTGCTCCTGTGGACTGTTCCTGGCCACGGATGCATATGGCTGGATCCAAACTGGGGTGGTGTGGTGAGCAAAAGAATTATGGATTTAACGTAGATCCTTGTTATGGGTGTGAAGGTTTGCATTGTCCAGCATTCTGTCCATTAATTGTTTCTTTTGCACGTGTAGCCCTAAGTGGGAAGGGTGTCCCCAGACGTGGGTCCAGTGCTCACCACATCGCTGGATTCAAGCTAGCCTGGCTGATGAAGGGTGATGCCCAGAAACTGGTCCCAGGATGCTTGTTTCCGGTCCAGAGAGGACCTGGCTTGGCGGTTCGGGCTGGACTGTTCCCACAAGGAAAAGGGTCAAGGCTTATTTGCATATGGCTGGGTCAAACTGGGGTGGTGTGGTGAGCAAAAGAATGATGGATTTAACCAAGATCCTTGTGACTGGGTTGAATATTTGCATTGCCCAGCATTCCGTCCATCAATTGTTTATTTTGCAGTTATAATAACTTCTGTCAAAGCCCACGACCAAGGCGAAAGAGAAGGTCGATTAGCATCATTGAAGCTGTGGTTTACACAGAAAAAGGAGAACTTGTTCTTAGTTCTTGTTGTATGTTTTTTCTAAAATAAACAACGACCAGTAGAATGGCAAGAATGATGGCAAAATATTTTACTGTTTGCACATAGCTCATTACAGAAAGAAGAATCTCTCTACATGCCATTACTTAGTCTGATCTACAGCCCTTTCGTAATCTGATTTACACTAACCTAAATCTAATATGCATATTACAACAAATTACTTACTGCTTGTTGGTGTGTTTAATTTAAAACTAAAAATGTCACTTTTTTTCAACATGACTACAATCATATGAAAAATATCTCTCATATAAGGGAGCAAGGCCACAAATATTTAGGATGTTTGTTAGAAGAGTGATGGTGTGTCCGTCCATTATAAGAAATACGGCACTATTTGAATTGTGACATATACATATGGCAAGTCAGCTCAGACTTCCATGACTTTATAAAGGAATTTGTCTTCCGGACTCATTATGGTTCTTAAACTCCTCGACGACGTGCAATATCCGTATATGAACAGCATGGGATACTTTAACATATGTATTATCTGATGATCGCGTAGTCCCTCATGAAGATACATTTATTTGTTTAGGGTTATTTTTATGAGGGTATATATGCATTTGAAATTTGAGTGATTTATTTTTAAAATCATCACTCTAAAGAAATACAAAATAAAAATGGAAGAAAGCTCAGGAATTCAAAACACTGATGTGGCCAAGTTAGGTTCTATAGCAACATCTTCAATGTTACTGAAAGGGTGTCCTTTTTGGAGTCCCCTGCAAAAAATACACAATATATAGTCTAGGGCACAATTACCACCACTTTAGAGCCTGAACAGGAATCATGTAATCCGCATATTCACGTTAGCTGTGTCACTGAAATGCTACATTAGATAGATGAAATTTTTTTTGATACACGAAGCTAATTTATTTATTGATGCCTTCGGCGAAACACTAAGGGGTATATTATCAACAACTAGCGATAATTTTTGTCTCTAACTTGTTTAGAGACAAAAATTATCGCCGCACATCGGCGATTTTTATCGCAGATAAACCTTGCTATTAGCAAGGTTTATCGCAAATGCGATAAAAAACGCCCGCAATGCATGAATATCGCTGAAAAGTCAGCGATATTCATGCATTATCGAGCAAATGCTCTTAGCCATGTTATCCACCTCCCATTGGATAACATGGCTAAGAACTGCTCAGGGCAGGTGTTAGCTTTTGGAGATATTCGCCCTTAGCGCAAATATCTCCAAAAGTTGGTAATAGGAGATAGCGATGTTAGCGACTGTTTCCAGTCGCTAACATCTTGGCACGCCCACTTTGCATATCATTAGTGATAAATATCACTGACATGCAAAGTGGGGCCCATGATGGTCGCTATCTCCTATTAGCTGTCGCTAACTGGTGTTAGCGACAGCTTGGTAATAGGGAGATAATTTTATCTCCGCTTTCTTGGCTTTTAAAGCCAAAAAAGCGGAGATAAAACCCCTTGATAATATACCCCTTAATTCTGCATATTTATGTGAAATGGTTAGCCTAAACTTTCACGGAATGTCTTACATGAAAACGCAAATGTGAAGACAATTATTTGAATGCCTCATGCTGCGCACTCCCGGTTTCTGAAAATGTTAGATCATGGCTGTTTTAAAAATGAGTGTTAATTATATTTGCTGCTTCTTTGAACTCATTTACAGTCTCTTCTTTGACGAGGTCTGTCACTTTCCATCATTTTTTCAATTTGCATCCAACGCAGGTAGTATCCCTATTGTTTACTAAATGATTGCTAATGAGGTTCACTCATCTAGATCTAATTGGATTAAGAAAAACGCCACAGTAGCCACAGTACAAAAGACTGCGTGTTTTTATTGGCATATTGACATACAAATTCAATTATATTTGTTTTTGATTCTAAAGTGCTTTCATTTCTCAAACCCCAATTACACAAATCTAGGAAAACAAAGAAGCAGGTGAAAAAATAGCCATCACTGGAAAAGTCTTTGTTTATTCTGATTAGCAACATATTTGATAAACACAGCCATCTACATTTTGAAAAATAATTATAAAAACGCTTCGATCTAACAACGCCTACTCTTTTTCACGACGTGTGGTGATGTTAACCAACGCCAATGTTTCCTTAATAAAAGATGGTTAGTGCGTTTGTGTTTTTAAATATTATTACTGTCTATCGTTTATTTGTCTTACAGTACTTTTAATTTGCATTTCTACAACGAGTTTGTATTATTCCTCAAATATACACGTGGTGTTTGGCTGTGATGAATATGTTGCGAAAACGTAATGGGACAGGGTAATTGCTTTCAGCAGCAAAATGTGGTAAATAGAAAGTCCAATGAGCCAGGTATACAAAATAGGATAGCTTTATTCAGCCTTAGTTTCAGGGTAAGTTAGATAAAAGAAGATAAGTAGAAGGAAACATAGCCCCACCAGGAGCAGCCTCTCTGCTACTCAGCATGCAACCTCCAACTACTCCACGGGTAACCAAGCATCCAAGCATTCCGTGATGTGACCACACATTCTATCACTCATCCTGGCTGAGCAGTAGGGAAGACACAGCTAGGGAAAGGAATAGCAACAAGTCATTTATAACCCAACCCAATCTTTGTTTTTAGAAAAACACGCTTGGTAGCGTCTAATAAAACTTACACACATATTTTGGTTTTGCTGCAGAAACACCTCTCCAGCAAAACCTGCATGCTACGTCTTGGCCATTAACCCAATCTGCCTTTGAGATAGTTGGCAGTATCAGATGTCTGGGCTGCACTGATGAAGAGACCAGTAGATATTTCTATACTAATAGAGCTCCAAGGATGTTGCATGCATTTGTCGAACTATCCAGCTCTCTCACTCAGGTGGCACAGATAACAAGACAGTTGTTTCCACTGATTTGGAGGAACATCCGCACCAAACCTACCCTTTTCCTGTCAAGATGGTGTGACAATCTGGAGGCTGTGCCTGCTGGGCTCTAGTCATTTTGCAGGGAGATTCCCATGTGGGTGCATGGACCAACCCCTAGTATTGGGCTGCAGCCATGTAGCCTGAGGCAACCTGCCTCTGGAGTACCAAGCTCTGGGTGAACCCCGGCTAGAGTTCATGGAGCCCACTCCTATCTTCAGTGCCTGAAAAGGACATGGCCTGCAGACACATTTTCCACTCACAGACCAGAGATGCGCATCAACACTTAGGACAGAGCCAGTGGCGTAGCTAGGCACTTGGCCGCCGGTGGGGGTCCCTGCCATTGCTGCCGTCCGGCCACGCTGAAGAGCGGGAAGTAGGATGCTGGCAAGATTTCCTGCATTTGCTGCCCTTGCGGCAAACTCAAGTAGGAAGGTGACACCACCCCCAAACCTTGTGCCCCTCATCCACCCTCCCACCCTTGCTATGCCACTGGGCAGAGCTCTCGAATTCTGAATGAACTCCAGGCTCCCTCAGGTCAAAAAGTACTATGGGCAGACCAGGCTTCTCTTGCCTTTCACAGGGGGTTGTTGTGTGTCGTGGTCAGTACTTCCAAAATCCAGTAGATTCCATAGACCATAACGAGGCAAAGAGACAATAACTATAATAAATTACTTTTTTAGATGTGATTGAGGGCTGTTTTTTAAGTATGATTGAGGCTCTTCAATGATGACCTATGGGAACCACAAACAAGTAAATTCAGTATTAAAACTCTACAGCATCTTTGAATACATTAATTAAGGAACACTTCTAATATCACTGCACCATTGTGCTCCCATCTGTTATTGTATGCTTTTCATTGATTATTCTAAACAATCATTCGTGTAACACACCCAGGTCACAGGATGCATGTTTGGTGAGTAGTCCCGACATTTTGACAGCCTCACTTACTCCATCACTTCCTTGGGTGCAGCGTATTGTCTGTGTTGGCCCAATGACCCACCGACACCACTGCCGTTATGTCCCTAAGAGCGTCTTTCCACTCTGTTTCCCTTGCTACCCCTTGTTCCCCTCATGTTCCCCACTCTGGAGACCCAGAGTGGGGAACATGGGTCCCGGACCCATGTTCCCACTGAACTGTTCCCACAAGGAACAGGGTCAAGACTGATTTGCATATGGCTGGTCCAAACTGGGTTGGCATGGTGAGCAAAGGAATGATGGATTTAACCCAGATCTTTGTGACTGGGGGTGAATGTTTGCATTGTTCAGCATTCTGTCCATCAATTGTTTCTTTTGCATTTGTCACCCTAAGTGGTAAGGGTATGCCCATATATTTTCCCCGTGCTCAATGCACCCCTGGATTTAAGCTATCCTGGCTGATGAAGGGTGATGCCCTGAAACCGGTCCCAGGATGCTTGTTTCCGGTCGTGGAGGACCTAATTTGGCAGTTCGAGCTGGACTTTTCCCACAAATAATATGATCAAGACTGATTTGCATATGGCTGGGTCCAAACTGGGGTGGCGTGGTGAGCAAAAGAATGATGGATTTAACTCAGATCCTTGTGACTAGGGGTGATTGTTTGCATTGTTCAGCATTCCGTCCATCAATTTATTTTGCAGAAGTTATTATAACATCAAAACTCAACTATAATAAGTAAGTTGAATTTGGGAGCTACCTCATTTTCTTATTACCGATAACTATAGACAACACTCATGTAAAAAGCAATTTGGAGAATTTTTTTTACACTGGGATAGCAGGTATCTATGTATTATAGGGACAATAATTATTTTAATTTGGCTGCTCAAATACCATCACACTCAAACTACATCATACAATGCTTTTGAATGTCTGTCATACATTCTATATTCTTTTTTTATATAAAATCACTTCACAATGTGAAGTCAGTCCTCAAAGTGGCTATTGATAGCTCACCATACAATAAAATTATCTAAACTACTTCTAGCCTTTGTGTATTCATTTTTTTAAACCTACACACAAATCTTGTGGGAAGCTTTGACAGTTTTATAACTTGCTCAAATTATTTGATTCCTTTATTCTTTGGACTTATTTGAGAATTAGGTATTTCAACACCCACTTAAATGTCAGTTTGGCACACTTTCTGAGTCTTGGCCCATGGCAATCTCCCCTTGACTCCAATTTAATTAAGCCAGAGTGAGATTCTCTATCTAATGTAGATAGGGTCTAGGAAAATTACATAACGGGGTACCCTTAGGTCCTGTCTTATGTCCACACTACAGTAAAAGTACCTGTTAGACCTGGCATATTTGGCATGGTTTCCCCTGACATTTTGCCTTCTGAACTCCTATTTTATTGACTTCATTTCTGCTGGCTTTAGGATTCTGGGCACTTTACCACTGCTAAACAGTGTTAAAGTGCATATGCTCTGTACTTAAAACATGGTAACATAGGCTTATCCAAAGTTGCAATATTTAATTTACTTATACGTTCCTAGTAAACTGCACTATATGTGCCCAGGTCCTGAAAACTAAATGCTACTAGTGGGCCTGCACCACTGATTGTGCCACCCACTTCAGTAGCGCTTTAAACATGTCTCCGGCTTGTCACTGCAGAGCCTGGGGGTGCAGTTTAATCTGCCATTTCGACATGTCAAGGTAACCTACTTGCCATGCCCAAACCAGCCTTTTTGTTTTTTACATATAGGTCATTCATAAGGTAGGCCCTAGGCATTCCTATAGGCAGTGTGCAGTTTATGTAAAAGGTTGGGGAAGTACTTTTGAGGTTTACATGTCCTGGTAGTGAAAAAAGGCTACATTCATTTTTTAATTTAGCAAGGCTTATCTCTCCCATTAGTTAAGAGAGGGAATGCCTTAAAAAAACGTTTAACTGTAATTTTCAAGTGGGAAAAGATAGAGATTTGGAGTTTGGTGTCCTAGGACTCACAATTTAAAATTCCATCTCATGGTATAGTCGGATTTTAAATTGCAAGTCTGAACTCTAGACTTTTCGAAGGTTGTCATTTTCTTACTTTATCTATTCTGTGCCTCTGACTGTCTCAGAATACATGCCTTGGTTGGGTGACAGCTGGGCTTTGTGCATTCCTTCTGGACAGCAATACAAATGGAGAAGGGGTATGACATTTGCATCCTGAAGGCCCATCACCATGCTGATGGGCCTTCCTGAGGTAGATTGGGAGGAAGAAGCTGACACTTGCACCTGAATAGCACTGTGCCTGTCCATACACAAATAGATGCATACTCCCCCTGTATTGAGTCTGGAGCCAGAGCAGAAATGGCAAGGACCTTGTGATCATCAAAGGCCTTTTGGAAGTCTCCCCCAATTCACAGCCACAACTGGATATACATACTGGACACCTGACACCACAAAGTAAGAGCTCTGATGGAATCAAGGGCATTCTGCCTGGAAGAAGAGCTTCTGTACTGTAGAAGGGACTGCCACTTTGCTATTTGCTTTGCAGAGTTAGCCTCTTGCTTGCCTCTTCTGAACTGGGAGTAAGAAGGAATGACCTGCTCTCTACAACCTTGAACCCAAGTTTCTCCAAGGGCTTGCTGGCTTGCCCACTTTTCTTGAAGTCTCAGGGTCATCAAAGACTTCCTTAAACTCTGCTTCAGCTTCTGGATTCTACCATCTGTAAGTCCTCCCTTGCCTGAGGTGCCCTTCAGTCTTGGGTTCAGAAGTGGGTACTTGAATTTAATTTGAATTTAAAAACATTTATTGAGCGCACTTATACCCAGCGGTTTCATGGCGCTTTAAGGACTACGACCAGCGGCAACAGCAGAAGGACAGGCTAGGCAGCGAAGGCTCTGGAGAATAAGAATGTTTTCAAATTTTTTCGGAACTCCAAATAGGAGGATGAGGTTCTGAGTGTCATAGGGAGGGAGTTCCAGAAAAGAGGTGCAAGGGCCGCAAATTTCGCCCCGCCAGCTATCTTTTTCTTGAAACGGGGTGTAGCCAGGAGTGCCATATGGGTAGAGCGGAGTTCTCTACCCGGCAAATAGGGCTTGATGGCTGAGCAAATAAACTCAGGGGCAGTGCCCATCCTGGCCTGAAAAGTGAGGCAACCTAGCTTGAATAGGGCCCGCTCTCTCACAGGCAGCCAGTGCAGCGACTTCAGCAATGGGGTAACCCGGTGGAATTTGGGCAGCCCATGGATCAGGCGGGCAGCCTGATTTTGCACTAGTTGCAGGCGGTGTATAGCGTAGGCCGGCGCGCCAATATAGATTATGTTCCCATAATCGAGGCCGGAGAGCACCATTGCCATCACAATTATCTTAAGTGCAGGGAGGGAGAAGAAGCGGGATATTTTCCTAATTGTCCGGAGGGAGAAGAAACAGGAGGATACCACCGAGCTGACCTGGGGGTGTACAGAGAGTTGAGAATTGAGGAAGATCCCGAGGGTTTTAACTTTAGGAACCGGGAGTGGGGGGACACCAAGTGAAGGGGGCCAAAAGGAAGGGGACCAGGGGCGGCAACCACCTCCTGTCAAGACCAACTCTGTCTTGTCAGGGTTGAGTTTGAGGTGGTTGCAGTTCATCCAGTCCTGAATGAATAACATAACGGTTTGAAAATTCTGGGCAGAGGAAGGGGAATGGGAAAGATTGAAAATTAGCTGGGGGGGGCGTGGCTAGCCGAGCAGCGAGATGGCCGCTCAGTGAGTGAGCTCCGCCGGCTACATTTCATAATCCTACCATAATCCTTCTTCGGACCCTTGCGGACCCCCGTCTCACCTGGGGTTCGACTACAGTCACCCAGCGATCCTGAAGCCGGAGTTTGGGGTGCGGAAACCCCCGGACGGCGGAGAAATCACCATCCCGAAACCTGCTGCCCTGACCGCCGACGACGCCCCGTGGCCGTGGAGCTGGAGCCTGGCTGCGGCGGGCTACTGTGGGCCGCGGCTTCGGAGGCCTTGGGAGATCCTGGACACGAGGTTGCGTGGTCCGGAGGCGGCGAGACCACCTTGACGGCACACTCTGGCGAGCCCCTGCTGCATCGGGGAGGAGACCGGTAAACTGCTGAGCAAAATAGGGTGGAGACAGGGGGTTCATCCCAGTGATACCGAGACCGGCTGCGATCCTGCCGCAGTGCCGGCCATTTCCCTATGACCGGAGCAAGATAAGCGGCGCTGCTACGATCCGACTAGAGGCTGGGGCTGACCTCGCACAGCGGTCATCTATACCTAAGCAAGGTGAGGCGGGGACTTCGTGGCGGAGGTGCAGGACAGCCGCCTTTAATTACACACGCACTGCCCTGCCGGGGGGGTGCATCGAGCCCACCGTATCGGGACCGGCCAGCTACTTACACGCATTCAACCCGAAGGGATCGGGGGAACGGGGGCCGCCCGCTGCGACCTCGGCCCCGTATCGTGGAAATATCCTGGGCTGGATTTGGCGCTAAAAGACCGGAATACTGAGGTTGGTGCTGCCGCCATTTTGTTGCCTGTACACACTCGGAGCTGCATTCAACTGGAGGAGGGGGACTGGTGGAGATATATGCCTGTAACCTGAGTGACTGCACGTTAAACTGTGCTCTTTGTTGCTGGCGGGTTGCTGGCGTGCACTGCTAGTGTACAAGCACTGCATATTTACAAGAGTTGCCAAAGCGGATCGCTTGCTGCCCGGGGACTGCCATCACCATGGGTAAAACTGAGGCCAAGCAGCCCAAAATAAGCTTCGATAATAGGAGACCACCAAAGACCCCTACACCTGAAATGTCTGGAGGAGAGTTGTCGTCACAAGGAGCACCGGCGGAAATAGATTTTGGGGCACTTATGATGGAAGTTAGGTCTAGCTTGAAGAGTATAGATACCAAACTGGATGCCATGTCGGAACAGCTAGAATCAGTCAAGTCCAAGGTGGGCGCACACGAGACCAGGCTAGATTGTTTGGAGAACAGACAAACTGAATGCTGCGAATTTCAACAGCAGGCCAAGCAACATATCACGAACTTGGAGAAAGAACTGGACAACCTGCACGCTAAGTCAGATGATTTGGAAGCGCGTTCCCGAAGGTCCAACGTGCGCATCACGGGTATTCCAGAGACGGCGAACACTGGCAAGATGGAGGTATTTGTGACTGACCTACTCCACGAACTCTTTGACCCGGCCCTGTCGCCAGTTTTTACGGTTGAGAGGGCTCACAGGTCGCTTGGGAAGAAACCGCCGGTGGGTGCACTGCCGCGTCCCATACTGGCCAAACTGCTAAATTACCAGGACAGGGATCTAATATTGAGGCTGGCAAGGGAGAAGGGGAAGATAACGCACAAAGGGAATAACATCTCCTTTTACCCGGATTTCACCCCTCTAGTGCAAGAGGCCCGCAAGGAATTTCTGCCGGCCAAGAAAGTATTGCTGCAGACTGGTGTGCAATATTCCCTGTTATATCCGGCGAAGCTGAAGGTGCTCCACGACAACGAAACGCACTTCTTCACAGATGCGAGGTCCGCGCTCAAGTTTGCGAAACACATTGCTGGTCCGGGAGCCAGACGGAAATCCCCCAGACTGGAAGAAACGGCTGAGCAACTCAGTGACAACGACTAGATGAGCTGTCCCCGTCTGTTACGCAACACCGCAATACCTGTTGCCCTCACGTCCTGGATTGGTGATCGGAGACATCCCCGCACCTTTTGCTGGTGCGCTTGAACTGAAAAACGGGTGGGGTAAGCCACTGCTATATTACAAGCTGTCCATTTGTGCTTGCCCGGAACTTGGACCTTAAGTGGCAGTAACTGAGGTGAGGTTGGTTGACCCGGCGGCGGGGATAACAATGGGGCCACGGAGACTTAATACCTGAATGTAGCCACCCCGCTAACACGGGGGTGTAAGCTGGGTGCACCACGTCCCCATGGGGTGCATCCCATTGTTTCTTGAGTTGGTTTTATATCACGCTATGCGTGTTTTATTAAGGGGTTTGTCACAACCTGATTAGGGGGTTGGTGAGGGAGGGGGGAGGTGGGGGGAGTTGATGAAGTTGATGTTTGGGGCTTTACATTGGTGCACTGAGAACTGCTTTATAAATATATTTTCACGCATAGGGGCACGAAGTGTGCTGCGGGCTGGATTTGACGAAACCGGGAGGATGGTACTGTTGGGTACACTGCAGACCTGTTTGTACTTCTGTAATGGGGGGGGTTAGGTTGTGGACCTGGAACATTAGAGGCCTTGGGGACTACAAGAAAGCCAGGTTAATGCACAGTACGCTAGCCCGCCATAATGTGGACATTTGCTTTTTGCAAGAGACTCACCTCAATACCGTCCCTTCGCCTAGGCTAAGAAATGCTAGATGGTCAATGGTGTATTCTGCTATATACTCTAATTATGCGAGAGGGGTGGCTATACTTGTGCGCAGGGGGCTGGACTGGCGAGAACAAACATGTGTGCAGGATAAAGATGGGAGGTATGTTATCTTACAGGGCACCTTGCAGGGGCGACCGGTGGTGATGGCTGCCATATACGGTCCGAATGTAGACGATCCAGACTTCTTTCGAAATTTATGGGCACGTATTGCATTGCTTGATTGCCAGTCGGTGATTATTGGAGGCGATTTTAATGTTGTGCTGAATGATGTCATGGATCGGAGAGGTGTGGGTAGTACTACACATACCAGAGCTAGACAGGCTGTCCTAGATATAATGGGAGAGGGGAGGCTGGCGGATGTGTGGAGAATTCGACATCCTGGGGAAAAGGTGGGGACTTGCTTTACGTGTCATCAGTCTGCTTGGTCACGGTTAGATTTCTGGCTGGTGTCGCCTGAGGTGGCAACATGGGTGAGGGAAGTCGACATCCAAGCTAGATCCCTATCAGATCATGCCCCATGCATGATGGAGCTGTGTCTACCTGATGCCATTCATAGGGAGTTCACATGGCGTCTGCCCCCGCATGCTCTAACAGATCCAGTATTCGTTGAAGAGATAAGGGGAGACATAATTAAATATTTTGCTGAAAATGCGGGATCAGTATCATCAGAGGCCATTGAATGGGACGCCTTTAAGGCGGTGATACGGGGACAGTGTATAGCGAGGCAGGCGGGGGTGTTACGATCTATCCGTAGAACACTAGCCCAGTTAGAACGGGAGCTGAGGGACCTAGATGCGGCCTTTTGCCGAGACCAATCCTTGCAAACTGCAGGCGATTTCAAGACCAAGCTCCTTGCCTTTAATGAGGAGGCAGATCGTGAGGTGAGATTCCTAGGAAAACAGGCCGAAGCTCGGAGGTATGGGGAAGGGGATAGGCCCAGCAGGACCCTAGCGAGATTGATAGCCCCCCGTACACAATCGTATTACATACACGCTATCCACGACACTGGGGGATCCCTGGTTCTTGGCCAGGAAGCAGTACTACACGCCTTCACAGACTTTTACACGTCCCTATACACCACCAGACAACCCGAGATCCCGGCTTCCCTGGAGAGCTTTTTGGATTCCATCGCCCTTGTTTGGTTCAATAACAACCATAGACAATATATGGACCTCCCAGTAACAGTTCAGGATATAATTCAGGTGATAAAAAGCATGCCGGCCAACAAGGCCCCTGGCCCTGACGGTCTGACAACGACCTTTTATAAAACGTACGCGGAAGAACTGGCGCCGAAATTGTATTCGGTGTTTGTTGAGGCCCTTGAATTGAACTCCCTTCCAGACTCCATGCATGAAGCCTTAATCATTACACTATTGAAGCCTGACAAAGATGAACTGTTTCTGGATTCCTATAGACCCCTCTCCCTGATCAATGTGGACGCTAAAATCTATGCCAAAATCATTGCGGATAAACTACAGCCAATGTTGCCGATCATCGCACTCCCCGACCAATCCGGGTTCATCCCTGGTCGAGCCACATCACATAATCTCAGAACCATATTCTCTGTCCTACACTACTTGCACCCCTCTGTTCGTGCAGCAGTGGTGTTCCTTGACGCCACTAAGGCGTTTGACTCCTTGGAGTGGCCTTATTTATTCAGAGTCCTGGAACGGATGGGATTCAGTCGTAATTTCATAACCCTAATCAAACTCCTGTATAGAGCGCCTAGGGCCAGAGTGAGTGTAAATGGGCTCGTCTCCAAACCCTTCGCGATCTCTAGAGGGACCAGACAGGGATGCCCACTGTCCCCTCTCCTGTTTGCAATTGCAATGGAGCCGCTTGCGGCCAGGATACGGCAACACCACACTGCGAGGGGTATTGTGTTCAGCTCACGGAGTTTACTGATTTCGCTATACGCGGATGATGTGACATTTTATATTGTCAATCCCAGAGACAACATGAATCCGCTGCTCCGTGAATTTGTGCGGTTCGAGGGCCTTGCAGGAGTGTCCATAAATTGGACGAAATCTGTTGCATTCCCCCTCACGGACGAGACAGTTCAGCCGTCACCGGACTATCCCCTGCGTTGGGAAACTGACGCGGTTAAATACTTGGGAATCTGGATCAGTCGGGATACACAGGAGTTGTGGTCTCTTAACTTTGGCAGAGCAGTGGACTGGCTTGAGAGGAAAATTGAGGTCTGGAACAAATTGCACTTGTCCCTGGTGGCACGTATATCATTGGTGAAAATGGTGGTACTCCCCAAATTCCTATATCTGTTCGTGAATGTTCCGCTGCCCATGACTGCGCACTTCCATGCGAGGGTCCGCTCCCTGCTACTCCAACTGGTTTGGGCCGGGAAGCAGGCGAGGGTATCCTGGAACCTGCTCACACTCCCACTGAGACAGGGAGGCCTCGGAGCTCCCGACTTCAAGCTTTACGCCCTATGCGCTCAGGCGCAGTTCCTACATTTCTGGGCCTTCCCCACTCCTTACCAACCACACGTGGCGGTGGAACTAGCCGTTGCTGCCCCGCTGCCACTCCGGGTGGCGCTTTATGGTAAAGTCAAGCGACCTTCAAAGGATGTGGACACTGTGGAAATGATTCGCTGGTCTTGGCGCGAATTACAAACCAGAGCGGGCCTCTCCTTGCTTTATGCGCCAGCTATCCCCCTACGGGGCAACCCGATGTTGCCTTGTTTGAGTACTAGAGGAGACACACTCACGTTCCGAGGGCAGAGGCTGCATACATTTGCGGACGTCTATCCCGAAGGCACCTTTATGACATTGACTGCGAAAAGAGACGACGAACCTGATTCCTTTGCGGACACACTGCTGTACCACTCCCTTCGGGAATCCTGTAAGAAATTGGGGCCCCAATTCCCTGAGGAGCCGCCGGCACTAGATGCCCTTCATAATCTACTTTCCAGACCTTCCCCAAAAAAACTAGTGTCAAGACTGTACAATTGCATGCAGGAGCAGGCCCCGATAGCAATATCCACGGCTCGACAGGCTTGGGATGCAGACCTGAATGACCCTCTGACAGACGACATGTGGGAATATTGCTGCAAGCAACTCACGGCCCTGTCTCCGAACTATCGTTTGAGGCTCATCCACTTCAAATTTCTGCACCGGTACTATCGCACACCGGCTCTGCTGCACCCCATAGGCATCCGCGAGGATGCAAATTGCTGGAAGTGTGGAGGAGCAGATGCGTCCTTCCTTCATGTGGCGTGGAGCTGTCCTAAGCTGGACGGATACTGGTCAGACGTCTTCACTGCCATTAACCAGATTCTACATAGAGCAGATGCACCGTCACCGCTCCTAGGCTTGTTAGGATATGTCAAAGACACAGACCCTTGTGATAGAAAATTACATGCATTGCTCCTCCTATACGCCAAAAGACAAATATCACTACATTGGGGCAGGAGAGTCCTTCCAATATACACGGACTGGGTAAAAGATGTAACGTACGGACATACACAATTAACTAATTATTGGGAAACAATGCCGACTGCTTCCAGACCTAATGATATATGGGAACCCTTCTTATGTTGGACTAGGGAGCAAGCGGGCTCGGACATGTCTGATGGTGCAGCGGATGTGGGTGTGTCAGATGATATGGGATGAGAGCGGTGAGGAGTAAACGTAGGCCTGCTGCCCCTGTGTCCGGTGCCAATGTAGTCTTCACTGGGAGATGAGACAAGCCCCGATCCCACAGTCCACATCGCTTTCCACAACCAGTGGTTACTGTAACCCCCTACCTCCCCTGCGGCCGCATGATCCTATAGTTCCCCCCCCCCGCCCTATGTCCCCGTGCTGGAGTCCTGGCACGTGAGGAATCAAAACCCCCACAGTTTCTAGACATTCGTAAACAACTGCCCGGCGCACAAGCGCACTGCCCCACTTGTGAGTAGGTATTGAATGAATGGTATTTCTCAACTGCACCGTTGTTTGTTGTTCAAGCTTCTCTTTTGTCTGTTTGGACTAGTTGGGTGAAAACAGTGCTGATAGACGCATCCTTTAGATTTGCCGTTTCCACGGGCTGTGTTCTGGTGCCAGCTTTGTAACGGCCTCAGAACCTTCAAATTCACTTGTTCGGCTACAGCACTGGTAAAAAGTGAAAAGTAAGACCATTAATCATGCTAATGTTACACTGTTTGAGTAAGTGTCATTCTTTTTTTTGTATGCTTCCTTCGGGAGTCACTCGACCTGTTGTGTTGGTTCCCCCCAGACTGCTGCACTGTTGGTTATAAGATGTAAACTTCATAGCGGCCTGCCTCCGGGTTGTTGGCGTGACGCAGTGTACCTCTTACCCTTTTGTCTGTACAATAAATGTCTTACACAAAAAAAAAAACAAAAAAAAAAAGAAAATTAGCTGGAGGTCATCGGCGTAGTTGAACACCGTAACCTCGAGCTGCTGCAACATAAAAATAAGGGGATAGATGTATAAATTAAACAAAAGAGGGGATAAAGAAGAGCCCTGGGGTTTTCAAGGCGAGTTGCTCCTGTGTTTGCTGCTGTTTCTGATGTCTAGCTCATGGACGAGGGATCTTGGCTCGGGCGGTTGGGATGGGGGGTAGAGGGTTGAAATTTCTTTCCTGGAACGTTAATGGCCTAGGAGATCGTATTAAGCGCAGTGTGGTCTTAAAATGTATACGACGTTTGTCACCGGACATTGTTTTCATGCAAGAAACCCATTTGATTGGTAATGTTTGTTATGCAATGAATAGATGGGGCTACCGCCTTGTGGCGCACTCGGGGTTTACCTCCGGATCTAGGGGTGTGGGTATTCTTGTTCGAACCTCCCTCCCCCTAGCTATCGATGAGGTGATTCATGATGACCGTGGGAGATATACTGTCCTGGTGGGTAGATATGAAGGCCGCACCCTATCTCTCTTCAATGTTTATGTTCCCCCGGGTTTGCAAGCCTCTACTTTTACTGACTTGGGCCGTGTTTTGTTAGATCTCCCTGATAGCACTCTCTTCATTGCCGGTGATTTTAATTCGGTGCTTTCTGGCCTTCACGATCGCCATCCCCCTAGAGATACCCCGCAGGCTCAGCAGTGGTTGGGTGGGTTTTTAGATACCTTTGGCCTTGTGGACTGCTGGCGACTGTTGCATCCTACTCAGCTCCAATACACCTTCCATTCTGGGGCCCATGGCAGTCTGTCCCGGCTGGATTATTTCCTGATGCCCGCTGCCCAATCATCGGCGGTTCGCGAGATCTTACATTTGCCGAGGGGTATTTCTGATCACTCGCCGCTCTGGCTTCGTTTTGAGGTTGGGGTAGAGGCGGCGGGCCGAGTGGCTCCCATTAACCCTTGGTATCTTTCCTCCCCTGGGACTCGTACCCTCTTGCTCAAGTCTATGGATGCATATTTCCTGGAAAATGAGGGGTCGGTCTCTTCGGCTGTGTCCCTGTGGGAAGCCTTTAAAACTGTGATCCGTGGTCAGGCCCTTTCCTTGATTGTTGAAGCTAAGAGGGCAGGGAGGAAGGAGGTGGTGGACCTTGAGGGGGAGATCTCTGCTTTGGAGGACGAGTTGGAATCTGGTGTCACGCCTGAGAAACTCCATGCCCTGGGTCTAAAACAGTTTGCATATAAATCTCTGGTCACTGACGCTGCAAAGGTGATGTTTCGTGAACAGCAGGGCAGACTGTACGATGTGGGTGACAAAGCGGGCAAACTCCTGGCGTGGTTGGACAAGAAAGAAAGAGTTAATCGTGTAGTGCCCGTGATTCAGTCTGCGAGTGGTGAGAATGTGATTGATCCGACCGCCATTGTTGATCGTTTCGCGGAATATTTCCGTGTGGTATATGCTCCCGTGTCTGTGAGGGATGTTGCTGACTCCCGCCTTCTTCTGCGTGATATCTCTTTGCCCTGTGTCACCGACTTGGACCGTATTGCTTTGGACTCCCCTTTTACGAATGATGAGATTGCCAATGCACTTCGATCGCTCCGTTCGGGCAAAGCACTGGGCCCGAACGGTTTGCCTATTGAGTTGTACAAGTTACGCCCCGATAAGGTGGCGCCGTATCTCCGCGCCATGTTTCTAGAATCTCGTGAGCGGAACATACTTCCTTATGATCAGCGTCTGGCGACAATCGTCGTCATTCCCAAAGAGGGTAAACCGCGTGACCTCTGTTCCTCGTATAGGCCCATATCCCTATTGAATGTTGAACCTAAGGTGTTGGCTAAACTTTTGGCGACCCGTCTCCTTTCGGTTCTTGGGGAGTTGGTCCATCCGGATCAATCTGGCTTTATCCCGCATCGCAACACTGCTCTGAATTTACGTCGCCTTCACGGCGCGCTGGCGAGGGCGGGGCTTTTGACTGAACCGGCCATCTTGGCGTCCCTGGATGCCTCGATGGCCTTTGATACTGTGGAGTGGCCTTATTTATGGGCAACACTTGAGAAATTTGGATTCGGGTGCGAGTTTATTAGCTGGGTTAGGCTGTTGTACGCGGAACCTCTGGCGCAAGTTGTTGTGAACGGTAGAGTGTCGGCCCCCTTCTCCTTGGGCAGGGGTACCCGTCAGGGTTGCCCCTTGTCCCCTCTTTTGTTCGCGCTCGCTCTTGAACCGTTGGCGGCCTGGCTCCGTTGGGAACCGTCCCTTAAAGGTATTCGTTGGGCCCCGGACTTCGAAGACCGCGTCTCGCTTTATGCGGACGACATCCTCTTGTATCTTACTTCTCCTCGCAAGTCTTTATCTGTTTTATTTGACGTTCTTGCGTCCTTTGGCGCGAACTCAGGTCTCGTCATCAACTGGTCTAAATCCTGTGTATACGTTTTATCTGGTAGCTTGCCTCCGTTGCCGAGTAGACTTCCTCTTCAGGTGGTCCGGGATGGTTTCAGGTACTTGGGGGTTTTCGTTACCTTGGATCCGTCCCTTCGTTTTGATCGTAATCTCCTTCCCCCGTTGCTTAGGCTCCGTTTGGACGTTGCCCGCTGGCGCAAACTTCCCCTGTCTCCACTGGGTCGGGCGGCCCTGTTTAAGATGATGTCACTACCGCGGTTTCTCTATGCTCTCCAGAATTATTACGATCCTGTCCCCAAGACTTATTTTCGGGAGATTGAGAGCCTTCAGAGGCAACTTATTTGGGATGGGCGACCGCGCATTGCTCTCGCGAAACTTTCCATCCCGTGGTACGATGGGGGCATGGCGCTCCCCGATATTAAGAGATACTACTGGGCTTCCCATCTGTCCGCTATTAATCACGCTATGTTCTCTCCGGGTCGTAATCCGGCGTTTGAGATGGATAAACTTCAGCTTCCGGGAGGGGACTTTAATAGAGTGCTCTATTCTCGCTCCGCTGGACGCCATCTTGTGGGACCTACTTTGACTGCCTTGACAGTGTGGCGTGCTGCGAATGTGAGCCTGGGCTGGGAGGATCGCTTGACGTTGGCGACGCCGCTTTATGCTTCGGAACGTCTGGGCGGTCTTTGGTCTTCCAAAGGTTTTGACCGTTGGGACTTGATTGGGATCTCTAAAGTGGGGGATGTATATTCTAAGGGTTCTGTGCGCCCGTTTCAGGCCCTCCAGGCTGATTACGGCCTGAGTAGTCGGGAATTCTTTCGTTATTTACAGGTCAGGCACGCTTTGGTTTCGGTGTTTGCTCCTGGTGAGATTCCGCCTGATTCTTCCCCACTTGAGGACCGTATCCTTGACGAACATCTTCCTGATAGCACTATCTCCCTGATCTATAAAAAGTTGATTAACAATCGGACTGACTTATTGGCCCGACTTCGGGAACAGTGGCTGGGAGATGGGTTGGAACTTGATGACGAGGATTGGCAATCGGCCCTCTCCTCTCCGAAGGAGGTGGCTATACCGGCTCGACTCCGTCTGGTCCAATTGAAGATCCTTCATCGGGTGTACGTGACGGGACCGCGACTGATGGTGATGGGCTTTTCCTCCGATGGACTGTGTAAGCGTGGGTGTGGTTTGCGTGCTACTTTCCTGCATATTCTTTGGGAGTGCCCGATGGTGGCTGCTTATTGGGTAGCCGTGCTTGATCTGATGACTGTGGTGACGGGGATTTCCTTGCGACCGGAACCCCGTCGCTGTCTTTTGAATGTTTGGGAGCCCACGGACTATTCGGTGGCACAGACTAGATGGGCCACCCTGGGCTATATGATTGCGAAGCGAGATGTGGCGCAACTCTGGGGGGCCTCCAGGCCCCCTGCCCTCTCGCAATGGGAGGATAATATGGATTGGTCCATGTTCCGTGAGAAAACTGTCTATGTGGCCAGGGGTAGACCCAGGGCATGGGTGCAGGTGTGGGGTCAATGGAACGAACACCGTGGCGACATTTGTACTCCTCCCCTTGTGGACACTATCGAGGTTACCCTATCTCCTTAGGCTAGCGTTCCCGGAGACTTCATATGGGGACTGAGCTGGTGTCTCCGGCTCTTCCCCCCTTCTTCTTCCTGATCTCTGCCCCCCTCCCCCCCCCCCCACTCCATACTCCTTAGTGCTTAGGTTATTACTACTGCACCTCCGCTGCTGTCCCCCCCTCGCGTCCCTTGGGCTGACCTTCAGTGACACACTCTCGCCTTTCTATATGTTTGTTCTTTTATATATATAAAACCTGTTTTGGTCCTGTATATAATGTGGAGTATTGCATTGTTGATTGACGGTTACCTCTGCGGGCATATGTGATATGTATCTACTCCTTTTTAGCGGCTGGCCCGTGTGGTTGTAGGCCCATCCTTGTACATTTCTGCTTGCTCAAATAAAGGTTTTTAAAAACAAAAAAAACAAAAAAAAAAAACAAAAGAAGAGCCCTGGGGGACGCCGCACTCCACCTTTCGAGAAGAGGCAGCGAAGCCAGCGAGATGGACAGCCTGTGCCCTGTCGCACAGGAAAGATTTAAGCCATTTTGCAGCTGTTTTGCTCCAAAAGTCAGCTCTACACTGATCAGAACCAATGTAGTGTCCTTCGATGCCAAGGTAGTGCCGATCCGATGACATCCCTGTGCAGTTCGATAACCATGTAGCACCCAACTGCGAGGTTCAATGACAACTCAGCACCGATCTGAGTTCCCAAGTGTGAAGCTTGATGATGACGCAGTGCCTGAATCATAAGGGGTTAGAAGTCAACATGAAACCCGACTGCGAGACTCAACGTCGATGCATTGACCCGACTGTGTGAATCGGAACCGACGCATCAAGTCCTGGACCCTGACGATTGCTCCATCCAAGGTAATTTTTCAGCTAACCTTGCATGGGTACTGTTGCCGGCCTGTTCACCATCGTGGCTGGCCTAAACTTTGGATTTTCATCAATCTAGCATGACCTCCAGTAACCTTTTAGTGCTATTGCCGTCAAAGCACTATTTTTGGGTTTAATATTAAAAAAATCTAATCTCAAGTTATACTTATTGGATTTTTGTTCCATTGGTTAAGTTTTAATCAGATAAGTATTCTCTATATTTTTTAACTGGTTTGGAGTCTGTTTGTGGTGTTTTCACTGTTACTATTATTTAAGTGTTGCACAAATTTCATTACAAGACCGGAGGCTACATTTCGCAATAACTTTTATTGCTGCCCAAGATATGCAGCCCTTTAAAGTGTAACAGTTACATCATAAATAAAACATTCCACACAGCATAGACAAGTGCCATAGCAACCAAATAACTTCCTCTTTTATTCGCTGCTCACGGAGAGTTAAGTACAACTTCTTCCTTTCTCCCTTTTTTAGAGTATTTTATTTGATAATAGTTTATCTAACATATATTTCTTTTCAGATTTACCTTATATAGGTATGTAATATTGCACCTTGCCATTACAATTGTGTGTTTATTTGGGAAATTTACCTTTTTCAGGTAAGTTTGTTTTACTTACTTTTTCCACCCTTCCAAATTATGGTTGGGTTTTTTCTTTCTTTCTTTTTTATTTTCTTTAAAAAAAGACAAGCCCTCCGCAATGTTAATCGCTACTTAAGGGCTCTTTATTGTGCTCGAGGAGTTTTGTCTCTATTTTTTTCTCTTCCCCGTGTTACCCACACTGCATGTTTCTCAAATGTTGTTAAACGCTAATTGAGTCCTATCCGCGTTATATATTTTAGGACTTTATTTGGAGAAAAAGCTCTCACTGTGTAATGAGCATTTTTTAAATAGTTCATAACCGCGTCGACGCTTATCTCGAGACCTCTGTTTCCCTTCTCGAGAGCGCGACTAATCCCGGTACGCTTCTTCCCGGTTCTGTGAAATGTGACCCGCTCGCAGAAATGAGCGGGTCATTCCCTCATGAGCTTCCCCAATCTGACCAGCAATGCGCAAATTACAGCCGGTGACAGGCTGAAAACAGAGGCTATTTTTCAGCTCTCGCTGTGCGTTTCTTTGAAGATCATCGCACAGCGCACAGCTAACGGACGGTCAGCCCTTCCTTCTCTTCTTTTTAGGTGACTTGTTTTTTAGACTTTAGGACCGGATAAGAATAACTGCCGCCTGTTTTAACGAGGATTCATTACTTTATCGAATTTTTTTACCTTCTCTGGGATTCTTAGTTAACAATTTCTCTTTGAAATAATTCAAACATTTAAGATGACTGATAAGGTTGATGATATATGTGAAGCTCCCCTCACAGCAAACTCCTTAATGAGTCTCTTTGAAAAACAGTTAAAGTCCTCTTTGAAAGAGGCTGTTGAAGCGGCATTATCTAAGAGGAAAAGGGATGCTCCTCTTGAGGAATGTCTGACAAAATATCGAGATTCACAATATCGACGTACAAAAATATCGGAGCAAAAATATCGAAATCAAAAATATCGGGTTCCTATACTTAACAAGATATATACACAAATATCGATTTTTTAATATCGATATACAAAAACATCGTTTACTTTTATATCGACTACATTAACATCGGAAAACAAAAATATCGCTATCTACAAAAAATAATGACATTAACTATAATATCGACATCAAAAATATCGTGCACTTCAATATCGGATTATCATCTATATCGACTTTTTATATGCATCTGTTTGCATAATTAATTAACGTTTTATATGTTTTCACATCTAAATAAACACACAATACTTAAATTAATACTATAGACACACTATTAATTTGTCAAAAATATCCTATTGGTATAATTATATCACCTACACATATAAAAATATTCTATAGTACTTTGTATAATTTTATAATTTGTTTTTGTTTTTCACTTCTATTACAAAGTAATCACAACTGAAATTCAAATATACTAACTAACCAATCACAAACCTAATTTTTTAAATGAACCAATAGCAAAATAATTACTACTGACACTCCCCTATATAAACAATTAAAATCTAAGCACAAACTACTTGCCAAAAGTCACTGAAGGAGATTCATCTCTATCCGAATTGCTGCACAACAACTAGAAGAACCAGACTATCAACCTACTATCACATCTTCTAAGTAAGTAAATAAAATAGAAAATGCATTATTTGCTAATACTACTTACTTACCTGCTAAATACCCAGTGCCCCTTTGCTATTCATACTACTTAACATGCTAAATATTTATATGAAACTATTTTTTTTAGATACAACGAGTACTGAATATTCTACTCAAAATAACTGTGAACAAACCCTAGGAATACAGATTCTAATAACTATGTAAGTAATTTCACATTGATTCATTATGTGCACATAAATCTAAACACACAGAAATAATGACTTTTGCCCCACATATTTCTTTTTTTCTGTAGATTCTACTACTGAAAACTGCACTACTAATGAACTAAGGACATCAGTACTATTTCTCCAATACATTTTACTACGTAAGTATTATGCAACTGAAATAAATGTGGAAAAACAATACAAACATTTAGAACTGTTCTAAATATGTTCTATTATATATTGTTTATTTACAGAGCAAACACAACGAATAGATATACAGACATAATACAGAACTCCACATTCTGAATAATACAGATAATAATCACAAAGTAAGTATATTAAAGAACATAATTACCAGATAATCTATTAAAAAACATACCAACATGGTGATTATTCTAATACATATGTTCCTTTTTTATTTAAGGTAACACTACAAACTACTCTCCAGAAGCTGAAGAAACAACTATACTGGCAAAGACCAACCTAAAAAAATATGTAAGTATCGTCACAATGTGAATCATGAAGATACACTTTGTAGTAGAAATGAGCTCTAACATTGCAAATGTACCGAAACATTAATTAATAATATACTACTTTCATGTTTTTCATAACAGCTACAACAACATCACAAATAAATATCCCCAACTAAAGAAGCAAGCAGCTCCTAATTTTGCTGTAAATTCAAAAACACGTAAGTATAAACATTCCTACTTATCACTGACATAGATTATTTATCACATTTAATTTGACATTAACTATTATATATACATTTTATAGATATACAAAGTACAAAATGACCGAAGGAGCCGAATTTGTGACCAGCCAGAAAGGAAAACTATTACTATGCTACATGGGTTACACTTATACACAAGAAAAGCAATATGGCATGCAAGTTAATTGGAAATGTTGTAAATATTATTCTAACAAGTGCTATGGCAGAGCAACAACTAAAGAAGCTACAGTACTGTATACTAGGGAACACAATCATCCACCTAATGTTACTGAAATAGAAGTTAGAACAGCTTTGGAAAATATAAAAGAAGCTAGTACTGGTTCCCAAAAGCAAACAAATGTCATTTTAAAAGAAGCCATTCCTAAAATCCCAAAAACTGCCACAACTCAAATGCCAAATATCCTCTCCTTAAAAAGAACTATAGCACGAACTAAAAAAGCTACTACTTCTACAACACCATCTCCCAGAACATATCAGGATATAAATTTAACTGCTAACCAAATAATAACTTTAAATAAACAACCATTTATAGTTTACGACAACGAAAACAATGACAAAAGGCTTATAATTTTTGGTACCAGTATGAATTTAGTTAAACTGCAGCAAAGCCAATATTGGATGATGGATGGAACATTTAACATCTGTCCCAAACCATTTTTCCAATTATACACAATACATGGCCTCTACCACAACTGCAACATACCTTTGCTATATGCACTATTACCAAACAAAAATAATTCCACATATATGGAATTAATAAATATAATTAAACAAAAAACTAATGATTTTTCTCCTGAAAGTATCATTCTTGATTTTGAGCAAGCAATGCTCTCAACTATCATAAAAATCCACCCCCATACCTGCATTCAAGGCTGCTATTATCATTTAAACCAGTGTTTATGGAGACACCTTCAAAAAACTACCCTAAGTGTCGAATATGCTACAAACTCATCTTTTGCTTTCCAAATTAAAAAACTCATTGCACTTGCTTATGTACCTGAAACAGACGTAGCTGAACACTACAACATTCTTATAGACAGCCCCTTCTACAAACAAAATGAAGCTAAATTAAGTCAATTTCTCGACTACTTTGAAGACACCTGGGTAGGCAGACTCCACAGATCTGGCCACAGACGAAATCCCAAATTCCTCATACCCTGGTGGAACGTTTACAGAAGTACCCTTAACGGAGATTCAAAAACTAACAATGCAGTGGAAGGTTGGCACAATGCATTTGTACAATCAACTGGCAGAACCAAACCTACTCTAGAACATTTCATTAAATGCCTACAGAAAGAACAGAGCTACCAGGAATTTAGAATGGACCAATCTGTAACTGAACTTGTCCCTAAAACATCAAAGCAAAATAAACAAATGCACAAGTACCTGGAAGAACAAGTTAAACTTTACCCTAGTACAAAAGGCATAGAATACCTAAATATCATTGCCAAAACACTACTCTAATTAATTCCCAAAATGTTATAAAACACTAAAAGTATCACCTAAGTATGGAAAAATATGTAACGTGAGCTTCTAAAGTATTTAATGTATGCAATATATAGAGATATTATTATAATATATGCACACAATAAAACTAAATAACAAGTAAAAAACTATTCCATAATAAAAATAACATTACCCACCCACACAAAATAAGAAAGCAAGGATTTACCAATCATGTTGTCAATCCAATAACCTCCTTGTCCACCAAAGTAATCCAGGTAGTGCCAAATTAACCCCAAAAAAATGTAAAAATACAACTGTTCCAAAATTAAGACATCCACGTTATCCAGAGCCATCGAATAAGCATAAAAAACCCGAAAAATTTGAAAAATAGAAAGAATCGCTCCAGCAAAACCGAAAAATGTAAAGAAGTGTTTGTAAAGCAGTGTTGAATTAAACAAACAAACACTTCCTTTAAAAAAAAATGGAACTTCCGATGTAGCGTACACCTATGACAAAAACATAGAAAACAGACATTCCCACCCACATTAATTAGCTAGTAATTAGGTACAAACATATTAAAATAGATGATTTCACTTGTAGATATACCGTAAAAGACTAAAATTCACTCTATATATAATGAGTTAACTAACTAACACTACGTGTATATACCATAAGTAATTATCTGTTTTCGAAATCTAAAACATACCTCCCTCACATTCAACAACACAAAATATAAGGTCACTAATCTCAAAACATCATTAAAATACACATAAAACATATAAAATAAACCTTACCTGAAGCGACGTGAAGTGTCTCCCAACCGCGATCAGCCCTTCTTCCAAATAACCCAAAACGACCTAACCCGGTTACAAAATAAAGCACCCAAATGCAATAAAATAGTCCCAAGTATAAAATATAATATATATACTTCACTAAATATGCAAAAATGAACATTAAGTTTCTATTATTGTAAAGAAATATTTACTTTAATCCTACAATGATTTGATTAACAAATATGTAAATGAATGTAATAAATACATATTATGAAAAGAATAATATTTATATTAACAATGTATAGAAATATAACTACATTGTCAAAATTTATAATAATAGAAAAATGTGCTAAAAATATGTGACTCACATAATAAATATTTTATGTATTGAAATAAAGTGTAAAAAATACTTTTGTTATTTCTACATTTCTTTATGAAATTACAATATGTAAAAGAGATAATAAATAATATTCATTTTTGTACAAAAAGTATGAAAATAATAATGCTTCTGTATAGTTGCTTATCATTGTGTTTATAAAATATGTTTATAAAACCAAATGTAATAAAAAGAATTTTGTAATGAAATAACATTTTATTTGTGAAACATAAATAAAAATAATGTTTCTACAATCATGTTGTACTATTTGTATCATTATCTTACTATAATGTAACAATCTTATCAGAAATTTTGCACTGTATATTAAATGTGAGTATATGTTGGTCTCTAATAATTTAATTATTACTATACCAAATCCAGCGTACATTAAATTAAAACTGACCCTGAACCCAAAAAATACCCCTTTACCCAAAAACAAAAAACTGACCCTGAACCCTAAAAATACGCCTTTACCCAAAAACCCAAAACTGACCCTGAACCCTAAAAATACCCCTTTACCCAAAAACCCAAAACTGACCCTGAACCCTAAAAATACCCCTTAACCCAAAAACTGAAAACTGACCCTGAACCCAAAAAATACCCCTTTACCCAAAAACTGAAAACTGACCCTGACCCCTTAAAATACCCCTTTACCCAAAAACTAAAAACTGACCCTGAACCCAAAAAATACCCCTTTACCCAAAAACTGAAAACTGACCCTGACCCCTAAAAATACCCCTTTACCCAAAAACCCAAAACTGACCCTGAACCCTAAAAATACCCCTTAACCCAAAAACTGAAAACTGACCCTGAACCCAAAAAATACCCCTTTACCCAAAAACTGAAAACTGACCCTGAACCCAAAAAATACCCCTTTACCCAAAAACTAAAAACTGACCCTGAACCCAAAAAATACCCCTTTACCCAAAAACTGAAAACTGACCCTGAACCCAAGAAATACCCCTTTACCCAAAAACTGAAAACTGACCCTGAACCCAAAAAATACCCCTTTACCCAAAAACTAAAAACTGACCCTGAACCCAAAAAATACCCCTTTACCCAAAAACTGAAAACAGACCCTGAACCCTAAAAATACCCCTTTACCCAAAAACTGAAAACTGACCCTGAACCCAAGAAATACCCCTTTACCCAAAAACTGAAAACTGACCCTGAACCCTAAAAATACCCCTTTACCCAAAAACTGAAAACTGACCCTGAACTCAAGAAATACCCCTTTACCCAAAAACTGAAAACTGACCCTGAACCCAAGAAATACCTCTTTACCCAAAAACAGAAAACTGACCCTGAACCCTAAAAATACCACTTTAACCAAGAACTGAAAACTGACCCTGAACTCAAGAAATAATACTCCTTTACCCAAAAATAATTATTATTATGTAATTACAAATTAATTATTAATTAATAATAACAATAAAGTTAATATATTTGCACATTAGCTGTAAAGAAATACATTTAATTATTAATATTATATTTTCCAAAATAATTTACAATAAGTAAAAAATATATATTAAACTAAATGAAGCTAATTAATATAATTAAATAATTTATATTAATTAATTACCAAATAATTAATATTTAAAAATATGTAAAAAATTATATTCATTAATTAACTCATTAATATTAATTAATTAACAATTATTTATTCTTTAAAAATATATTCAAAATTATATTAATTAATTAACTAGTTAATATTAATTAATTACCAAATAATTATTATTATTATTTAATTACCAATTATTTATTATTTAAAATTATGTCCAAAATTATATTAATTAATTAATTAACTAATTAATTATAATTAATTACCAATTATTAATTTTTTACAATTATGTACGATATTATATTAATTAACTAACTAATTAATATTCATTAATTACCAATTAATTATTATATAAAATAATGTACAAAATTATATTAATTAATTAACTAATTAATATTAATTAGTTACCAATTAATTATTAATACATTTTTTTTACAAATATATATTAATTTATTAATTATTTTTAAATTACTTCCCACCCTTATCCCCTATAAACCCAATAACCCGCTCCTAAAACTATATATGTTTTTTAAAAATATTTTTATATTAAATATATTGTAATTTTTTAATATAGACCTTTTTATCAAATTTTTATTTACAATTATTATATTTTTTCCTACACTATTTATTTTTTCCATTACTACACGATATTTTGTATTGTCGATATTTTGTCATACGATATTATTTTTTTCGATATTTCTACTTACTTACCTATTACGATATTTTTGTATCCGATATATTTGCTTCCCAATATTTTTTACCTTCGATATTTTAACTTCGATATTTTGTCTTTCCGATATTTTTTTTTCGATATTTTGTCTGTGTACCCTCTTGAGGATTCTGTTTCTTGGGATGAGGAAGACCCAATTCCCAAAAAGGGCGGCAAAGTCTTGAAGAAGACCAAACATCTTGAAAATATCAGTAACCCACACACTGAAAATGAAAAAGGTGTCCCGAGCGGCACAAACAGATTGAGCTTCCTCAATTGCGCAAAGACTACAGGTGTCCTTCACGGCACAACTGGACATGGTGTCCCTCGCGGCACAAGAGACATCATCCTTTGTGATGATGACAATTATTTGTCCCCTATTGATGACAATGATGCTGATGAGTACATATTTGATCCATCAGAAAAACTTGATGAATTACTGGATAAAGATTTAAACCAACCCTCCACCTCATGCTCAGTTAAAGATCCCTCAGGGGTGGAGATATTTAACCCTTCTAAAATTACCCACCCTAGAGGCTCGGACTGGTGGCCCCTTGACCACATAGCTAAATTTATTAATTTTTGGATCAGAAAGCCGCTTGAGAGAGACTCACGGAACCTAAGGAAGTCAGAATGCCCGAGACCCTTCCTTGACAACAAGGCAGGCTTGACCCCTATGTTAGACCCTGAGTTATAAACCTTCCTCTTTAAGACCGGAAGAGACCCTCGTAAAGGTCATGAACGCTGTCTTAAGCAGTGTCAAGATAAACTGCTAGACACGTTAGGCCCTCTGGCCAGAATTCTAGACCTTGGTGAAGAGTCTTCTATTAACGGTACTCCAGTTGACACCGAACTCTTGAGAGGATGGAGTCAACGTGCCCTATGCATGCTCGGAAATGCCAATGCTAGCCTCACATCCGAAAGACGTAGAAGCATTCTGATTCGGATTAACCCCTAATTGGGGGACCTAGCCAATAAAGATATTGAGGGAGACTCTAATGGACTCCTCTTTGGAGAGTCTTTTATTGAAGTGCTTGGGAAATACGTTTCCACTTTCTCTGCTTTTAGCAAGGCTCAGAGTAATATGAGAAGGATGTTTGGAGGTAGACACATTTTTGGAAGGGCTGACAGAGGAGGACCGTCTGTCAGCCGGGGGTACAACAGGTCCTTCTATCAACAGAACCAACTTGGAAGATACTTCAGAGGGAACAACTCCTTTTTCCCTCAGAGAGGACGCAACTACCGCAATCGTGGAGGTGGAAACAACCGTGGAAAGTTCCAAGCTCAAGGAAATCAAGGTAACTGCCCCTTTTGCTTCTTTCATCCCAAAGGTAGGGGGAAGACTTGCTATTTTCAGCAAAAATTGGTTATCAATTACAAACAATGCTTGGGTTTTAGAAACGGTGAAAGGTTTCAAAATAGACTTTGTTTCTACTCCTCACCAGACCTCACCTCCCAGAGAATTAATTCTAGACCAAGATCAATCTGTTCTAGTCGATGAAGAGATTCGACAAATGCTAGACAAAGGGGCAATTTTCATTGTATCCAATGCTTTGTGAGCACAATTTTTCTCGTGAAGAAAAAAGAGAAGGGTTGGCGTCCCGTAATAAATCTAAAGCTTCTGAATTCTTTCCTTGTGTACAGACACTTCAAGATGGAAGGTATCCATTCTTCAAGAGAAGGATTGGCTCATAAAGCTAGATCTCAAGGACGCTTACTTTACTATCCCTATGGATACGGAATCTCAAAAATATCTAAGGTTTGTATGGAAAGGTGTACCTACCAATTTCGATGTCTTCCCTTTGGTCTCTCCTCGGCTCCTTGGTGTTTCACCAAGGTACTGAGACCGGTTGTGGCATCTCTAAGGAGAAGAGGAGTCCGTTTGATTATCTATCTGGACGATATCTTATTGATGTCCCAGAGTCAGGAGGAACTTCTTCTGCACATGAGATGGACTGTGGATCTCTTAGAGAGTTTAGGATTCATCATCAATGTAGAAAAGGCAGTCATGACTCCTTCACAGCATCTGGAGTTTCTAGGGTTTCAAGTAAATACGTCTTTAGCCCTTCTTCAACTTCCTTTAAAGAAATTGGCCAAAATAAAGAAAGAGGTCTCCTATGTTTTGTCAAAAGATTTGGTGAGTTTAAGGGAACTAGCAAGAGTAGTAGGTCTCTTCTCATCATCCATTCAGGCGATCTCTCCAGGACCACTTCACTACAGAGCCCTTCAGAGATTAAAATCCGCGGACCTGAAGAAGGTCTTTGGTATTCAGACCACATTCCCCTGTCTCCGGAACCTCGAGCCGACCTACTTTGGTGGCAGAACAACCTAGACAGTTGGAACGGGAAAGCAATATTCGGGAATACCCGGACAATATTTTGGAATCCAACGCAAGCAATTTAGGCTGGGGTGCCAGATTAGGAAGGTTGGAAACAGGTGGGAAATGGTTCCAAGAGGAGCTAATCTTACATATAAATTGTCTAGAAATGATGGCGAGTCTGAACGCTCTTATGAGCTTCAAGTCAATTTTGAAAAACAGTGTTGTGCTGATAAAATTAGACAATTTTACAGCCATCTCCTACATCAACCGTTTGGGAGGAGCGAAGTCTTTTTTACTGGCAGATCTAGCAAAGAAAATTTGGTACTTTTGCTGGAGACAGAAAATATTGCTGAGAGCCGAATTCCTCCGGGGCCATCTAAATACAAGGGCAGATTGGAATTCAAGGTTCCTGAGAGACGCGAGCGATTGGAAATTGAACCCTCTGATTTTCATGAGAATTCAGGACTTATGGGGCCCTTTCGAGATAGATCTCTTTGCCAGCAGATTGACCTTTCAGATAGATCAATATTTCAGTTGGAGACCAGACCCATTTGCAATTGCAGTGGACGCTCTTCTCCAACCTTGGAACACTCTCAGTTGTTATGCCTTCCCTCCTTTCGCTCTAATCCAGAGAGTTCTTCTGAAAGTTCGTTCAGAACGATGCCGCATTGTTCTAATTACTCCTTTTTGGAATTCCCAAATGTGGTTCCCAGGTGTGATGGAATTAGCAATGGAAGTTCCTCGTCTTATTCCAGGGAGCTTGGATCTCCTTCAAGGTCTAGAAGGAGACATACATCCTCTTCTTTTAGAAGGAAACATGAACCTTCTTACCTGGACGATTTAAGGGGTTCTACAAGATACTCAGGCCTTTCAGGGAAGGCTAAAAGCCTTTTGGACGAGTCATGGGCTCCCGGAACAAGGAGAAGATATACCGGTGCTTGGAAAAGATGGTGTAGTTGGTGCATGGAACGGGATATGGATCCCGTCGAGGCACCTGTAGTGGATATAGCCAATTTCTTAGCGGACCTTTTTAATTTAGGCCTTTGTTATAGAACAGTTAATTGCTATAGATCAGCAATTTCTGCAGGACATTCCTTGTTAAACTATTTTTCTATTGGTACCGATCCCTTGATTCGTAGAGTAATGAAAGGTATAAGGCTAAAGTGTCCTCCTAAACCCAAATATAGTTCCTTGTGGAACGTTAATCTTATTTTTGATCTTTTTTCATTCTGGTCGGACAATTGTTTCCTTACAAGGAAACAGTTATCCATTAAACTAGCTACTTTACTTTGTCTTATTTCTTTTAGGAGAGTATCCGATGTTAAGGCTTTAGAAATATGTAATAGATTTTACCCCCTGATGGAGTATTGTTTGAAATTTGGAAGAGACCTAAGACCATGTCTGAGAACATTTTTTACCCTTATTTTTTAGATTCTCCAAAACTATGTGTTGTAAGTTGTATGAAAGTATATTAGCAAAAAATTAATTGTTTTAGACCTTGCAATGAAAACCAATTGTTAATTTCTTTTGTCAAACCTCATAAGGCGATCTCTTCTGCGACAATTTCTAGATGGGTTAGAACTGTTATGTTTGAAGCTGGAATAGATTTGTTCAAGTTTGGCGCACACTCCTCTCGTGGCGCTATGGCTAGCAAAGTATTTTGGGGTTGGGGATCCCTTTCTGATATCCTTAAAGCAGCAGATTGGTCAAATGCCTCAACTTTTGTTAAATTTTACCGAAAACCTGTCGAACATGTGAGCAATGTTGCATTGAGAAGCTTTAAACTTGCATAATGTAGACTCCAGTCTTGTAATGAAATGACGATTTTCCAATTATCATACATAGTGAATCTTGATTTCATTAAAGACAACGGAGGCTGACATTATGCCTCCCACCACTCACTGGTGGATATTTTATTAATTGTGTCCTTGGATGTTTGATTAGATATGTCTTTGTACCTTCCGAGACAAGTACTACTCCTTTTGCTTTTTCCTTTCAGATTCGGCTTCTTTATAAACCTCTTAATTTGATGGAAGAAGTTGAAGCTACAGTCATTTTCTTCACAGCTCTAAGAGGAAGTTATTTGGTTGCTATGGCACTTGTCTATGCTGTGTGGAATGTTTTATTTATGATGTAACTGTTACACTTTAAAGGGCTGCATATCTTGGGCAGCAATAAAAGTTATTGCATAATGTCAGCCTCCGTTGTCTTTAATGAAATCAAGATTCTCTCTGTATGATAATTGGAGAATCGTCATTAACTTCACATTGCCTCTTAAGTTAAGCCTGAACGCTCTGTGTCGAGCTACCAGAGGGAGAGCACAGGTTAATTTTGGTTGTGTATCTGACTTATCCTGACTAGGATTGTGGTCCCTACCTGGACAGGGTGCAAACCTTTGCCAACTAGAGTCCCAATTTCTAAGTTTTCTGATCAGTGTTAAGTAAGGACAGAACTTCTGTTTTTGCAGTTCCTTAAGTAATTTGGTGCACACTACTGGCCACTTCTAAGACCAATTTGAATCAATCGGCTCTGGCCCCTATTTGGCATTTAATTTTCCTGCTCTTTTTAAATTAGCATTTAGAATTTTTCCATTCCCCCTGATTGCCATTTTTGCTTTTTTCGAAGTCATGTCTCGAGCTGGCGGTCCTGCAAGCATTGATTCTGAGTTATCCAGATTGGAGAAGTACACAGTGCGTCTTCTTAAGGATTTTTTCAAGAGGTTTAACGGGTTCTACCAAGGAATTCACTAAGAAGGTGGAGTTGCAAAAGGTGCTGAGGGCCTGGATGGAATTTAAAGATGCAGCACATGGTTCTCCAGAGGATGATGATGGGGAAATAGAGGATGATGATGAGCTGGACCAGGATTCAGTGGAGAATCTGGGAATGTGTGTGGGACTGGGAGTAACCAGCCTGCAGTCATAGATGGTCCCCCAGGGCAGAAAGCGATGTGTCCTCTAAAGGCTTGTCCCCAGAGGAGCTGGAGGACATGAGGGAAGGAAGGAAGCTCAAATTACAACTTGCCAACCTAAGCTTGAGGCACAGCAAAAGAAACATGTCTTAGAGGAAAAAAGACTAGCCATGGAAATACAGGAAAGCAAAGAAAAGTTGGCTATGGAGGAAATGAAAATGGTGTTGGCCCAGGAGAGGAGCCTGAGGGAGCTGGCCATCAAAGCCAGGAGGGCAGGGTCCAGCCAAGATGGTGGCACAAATACTGCAGTGCCCTCTGACAGGAGGATCCATATACCCAAGGGTCTGGTGCCTGTCTTTATAGTGGGAGATGACAAAGACAAATGGTTTGAGGCCTACAAAAATGCCCAACATAATGCACATGGTCCATGAGAGAGCTTGGGGAGCTGGTTTGTGGATGCACATCCCTAGTGAGGGGAGGGGCACTCTACTAGCTCTAGAAGGGAGTGACAGGATGAGGTATCCCCCCCGAAGGAGGTTGTAATCAGGAAGTTTGGTCTGACAGCAGACAAGTACAGACAGAAGTTCAGGGACCGTTAGAAGATATCCCATCAGACCTGGGTGGATTGTGCAGATTTATTTTGCAAGGCACTGGGTAGGTGGATGAAGGGTAGTTCGGTGTTACAGGAATTGTATAATTTTTGTGCAACAGAGCATACGTTCAGTATATTTACATTGAAATGGCACGGCGCCACAAGCAAATCTGCTGCGCCGACCTGAGTCAGTTGGAAAATTCACGAATGCATCATATTGATAAGAACACAGCACATCCCTATGCTCACCCCTCCGCTGAAAAAGCTCCCTAGCATCAAAGCAGGCACCCTTGCACCATGGTGCAAGGGTGCCTGCATTGCAGGAATTATTGTTTTTGTGCAGGAAGTGAGACGAAGGGACAGCTTCCTGCACATAAACAATAATTAATGGCTATTTGCTCCTTCTATGTGTGCTGCATTCTGAAGCACAGATAGAAAGAGCAAAAACAAGGAGAAATAAAAGTATTTCTACCTGTAGAACCACTCTCATACCTCCTTTTGAATGGCATTTAATTTTAGCGCTGCCTCAAATTTACACATCCTTGTAAATCTATGGCTGTTTCAAAAAGCAAGGGTGTTGCTCAGGTATGCACACAGCAAAACCCATTACATGCTCCTTTAACGCAGAAAACTTTGTGAAACAGTACCATATTAAAATTCTGTGGTAACCCACACAGAGTAGCTTAGTGGCGCATTGTAAATATGGTTCACGGCGTTGCTCTACCAGAGCAGTGTAAAAAAAATGCTCCAGTGTCACAATTCCCTTGCAAATACGCCCCTTTCATTTCCATTTTCTGCGTCAACACATTGATGGAAGTAAACTCACTGACTCTAGAGCGCTCCTGCTAAGGAGGCAGACCATTGGGTCATCTACAGGGTCCACAAGAAGGTATCTGGGGAGGATCACCACAAGAGTGGGCTGGGTCCTTACCAGAAGAAGGAAGGGGGAAAAGAGAAAGGAGTTCCATAAAGGGCCCCAAACTGGTTCTGTGCTTTAGGTTTCTCTTCCCCCTACTGAGAAGAAAAACAAATGGTTCCCTCAGAGTAATCCTGAGGGAAGGCTCCCATTAAATGTTATGAGTGTTAGCAAGAAGAACACTACAAAGGGGATGCCAAGGGTCCAAAGAGGGCACAGCCATCCACAGGTGGGCAGTCACTGGGGTTGATTACTGTAGGGCTTGTGGAGGAGATTGCCCCAGATAGTTTGGGGGTGGGGGGGTATACAATTGGCTCTAGTATTTTGGGTGATGGAGAGATGGTACAAATAACCCACATGGCTGACAATACTAAGACCTACAGTTAGTTAGTATCCATCAATGGGCAATGGGTGGAGGCTCTAAAAGACGCAGGAGCCAGTAAGACCACCGTCAGAGTAGGTAGTCCCAAATACGTTTCACCAAGTTGTTGCTGCTGACAACAATGAGAACCACTATCCAGTGCCACTGGTTCCCTTTAAGTGTGGGGGGGGGGAGTCCCAGCTTTGCTTAAAGTAACTTTGAGTCTATCCATGCCTGTAGAGTGTCTGTTTAACAACGATCTGGAGCATGCCTTCTAGATGGAGGTAAAGCTCAGGTCACACTTGGAGATGAAGGGTGTGCCTGAGTGGGTGTGTCTGAACACGCTGCCCAAGTCAGCCAGACAGGGTGATTAAGAGAAGCTAGAGCCTGGACAAATTACCAGGTACCTGCCATAAAGTGGAAGGGCAAGGAGTGTAGGAAACCCTCTCCTGATATTCCCACTGTCCGGGAGAAGGCTGATCCTGAGGGAAACACCCAGGACTCTACAGAGGAAGGAGTGGCTGAACTGAAGAACTTGCCTGACCTGACCAACTGGCAGCAGGAAGGAGATCCCTCCAAGGAAGAGGCAAAGAGCAGAAAGAGTGCTCTACTCGTGAACGTCTTCGGCAGCAGGCTGAGGCCCAGGCAGCTGGTGATGCCTCTCACAAGCACCTGATTTAGTGGGAGAATGATCTCCTGTATAGTTATGTTACATTTATTTCTAGAGCTCACATATACCAAGGTTTGCCTTGGTTCTAGCTCAACTGATTCAGTACACACAGGGCCCTCGGGTCTAGTGAAGTGCGGAACTGCACAAAACTGGGATTGCCTCAATGGGGGGGTCCTTTTTATGGATGGTTTCCCTCACCCACCAATGGTGGCATGCTTCATCATCAGTAATCCTCCTCGCACCATGAAGCCTAGTCAGGTTGCGGGCTTCAACCCCCTAGCTGCGAGGGAGGAGGTCAGGGATATTTTGATGGATTGATTTTTACTAAAACCCGAAGTGAGCTACCACAGTGTTGTGAGGTGTGCAAGGCAAGTGAAAAGGCGAATAAAACTAACTACAAGGTTCACCGTATAAACTTTATTCTGGCTGCCCTATGTTATGTTAGGATTAAAAACACAAATGCACGACTGAAATCATTAAATCCAGTTGTACTGATTAATGATCAACATGTTTTAGCCTATAACTTGGCCAGTGTCGTGGCTTTCTTCAGGATCAATAAATAGCTACTGCCGTGAAAAAAGTGAGCAGACAAGCAAGATAAAAACATTGGTTATGTTAACTTTCAATACAAAACCAGTGAGGCTGGGGAATCAGGAGGGTAGATTCACCGATACTACCTGTAATAATCAGGCATCATAACCCATCTGTCCTCGGCGATTTGTCTACGGTGCAAATGCAGCTCCAACCGCTTCTGTGCATTGGGCTTCAAGGGGGGAGTACTCTGTAACAGGAAAGCCCGATGCACAAACGTTTTTGGTGCACAGATCACAAAACTTCTTCCACCCCAAGAAACAAGTTTGAATTTTGAGACCGTCACATTTTTGGCTTAGGAAGAGCCCAGTCCTATTCCGTGTGGCCTTTAAAAGTGATAGAAGGAGCCTTGAAAGTTATTCTCTGCCTGATTGGTAACCAGTGCAGCTGTTTTAGTGCCAAGGAAGCTGATTTAAACATACGAATTCCTAGCAACATTCATGCTGCTGCATTCTAGAGTGAGCCTAAGGCTACATTCTATAGTGAGCCTAAGGTTCCGGACCTGATGCAACAAGTGTGTTGGTGTTACCCCAGTGCTTTCCTACTGGGTATGGCTCATGATGAACCACTGGCAGGTCATTTGGGCCAAGACAAGACTTTTGACAGGCTTATCACCACTTTTATTGGCCTTCTAATAGGGACGCCTCAGATGCTTTCTGTAAGTCCTGCCCTACCTGCCAGGCAAGTGCCAAGTCAGGGGAGGGAGTGAAACGCTCCTCTGCAACATGTTCATGTCATTATTAGAGTTATCTACCTTTCCTTTGATTTGCACCATCCTATATAGACCTGGGAGCCGTACGCCTCAGGTCCATTTACTATTAACTGACTTGTTTTCAACCTTGCCCATTGACCATGCCAAAATCTTACTTCTTGGAGATTTTTATTTGTGGTCTAATGAGATAAATGGCGGTTATATCTCTGCTGAGTCTCTTATTAGTCTGAACTTTGTCCAGCAGGTATCCAAAGCCACTCATATAAAGGACCATATCCTTGACCAGGTCTGGTTACTTAACCTTACCAACTCTAATATCAATGTTGCCCTATGTATCTGGTCAGACCACCAATTAATCAAATTTGACATGAACATTACATCTTCTAGGAAACTTTCCTCTCACCTTGGCATTGTGTCTAGATATTGAAAATATGTTTCTGTTAATTCCTTCTGTAATATTTTGGCACAGTCCTCACCCCCTTATAATGATGGTCTTGAGGAGTTGAAAAGGGAAACTACTGACTGGCTCAAAGAAGTCAGTGACACATATGCTTCTTTGCACAAAACTAAAACAATACGCTGTCACAAGGCATCCAAGTGGTATACAGACACCCTAAAACAAGCCACACTTGAACTTCATCAAACTGAGTGCAATTAGTGCAAAGCCTAATCTCCTGACAGAAATGAGTCCTTTGCTCTGTGATTGAAAATCTATAAGAAATTAATATAGGAAGCTAAAGCCACCTATTTTTCCAATAAAATCTTAAAGGCTGGAAGCAAAATCAAAATAACATTCAACACTATCATGGTGGTATGCAATCCGCACCACATACATGTTTCAGTGGTCCCCACTCAAAAAATGTGTAATTAAGTGAATTTCTTCTTCATTGAGAAAATCAGGATAATCAAAGACAGCATCCTTCCTGGCTTCCTTTCCAGCCCAATTCCACTAGAAGACATGAATCCTAAACATCTTAAAGCCTTGCTGGCAAGCACCAAAGATGTCCTTTTGAATCCATTGACTGAGTTCAAATCTGGCTTCCCCAATGATACCTGCCCCCATTCAATTCTAAATACTGTCTTCTCAGATTTTCCTCTCATGATGATTTCTCTGCTGAATCAGTCTTTGAATCGGGGTACGGTTGCCCTTATCTTCAAGGAAGCACTGGTCAATTTAACTTCACCCCTCAAACCAAAATATTGGGGGTACATATTGCCCAACATCTCTGCTTTTTTCTGGAAGACTGCTCCTTTCTAGATTTCCATCAGGCTGGTTTTAGTCCTGCTCAATCTATGGAATCTGTTATACTCCCCGTAGTTGATGACATGGGAGTGGAAGCAGACAAGGAAAAGGATCAGGCAGTAGTCCTGTCAGACCTATCAGCAGTCTTTGACACAGTGGGCCATGACACTCTAGGAAACTGTATCAAGGCCGCCGGCTTGCAGGGAAGTGCTCTAGACTAGATAAAGTCCTTTCTACCTGACCGATGTCATTCGGTTTGTCTCTCTCCTTCCCGCTCTTCTAAGGTAAACCAAACTTCGGAGTTCCTCAGGGTTCCTCTTTTTCAACCGGGCTACTCAATTTGAATATCCGTCCACTGGTACACTCTCTACAGAGGCAAAATGTAAAGATATACAAGTATGCCAATGACATACAGCTGTTATTAAATATCGATGATACACCAGAATCTACCAAATTATTCCAGAAAACCATGATCTTTATTTGGGACTGGATGAACTTCCAGCAACTGAAATTGAACTTGGATAAAACTGAGGTGACAGGAGGTAAATGCCTCTCTATCCCAAAGAAAGGGCACAAAAGCGTATGGGTTCTAGTTGGCGAGGATCTTTCAATGAAGCCTCAGATCAGAGCAGTGACCTTTTCTTTCTTTTTACGGCTTCGTAAAATAGAAAATAAAAAAGGAAATTCTGCCCTTTTGAGGCCATGAGACAGATTGTAATTGCACTTCTTATGCCACAAATTGATCATGGTAATGCACTTTATTTAAGGCACTGAGTCAAAGACTCCAGGTTGTCCAAAACCAAGCAGCCAGATTGGTCTGTCACCAACTTAGAAACTGCCATATTAAAACTCTGTTGAAAAAACTACACTGGCTTACAGTGCCTCAATGAACTCTTCTAAAACTGGATGCACAATTTTCAAAACCCACCATGGCAATAGCCCGACCTTTGTGACCTCCAGAATTTGCAATTACGTCCCCAAGCGAAATATCATTTCTACTCATTACAATCTTTTAAAGGTTCCCAAATTCAATTGGAAGAGATGGAGGTACCCAGGGGCCTTATTTATGAAGGCCTTGCGCCGCCGGTGCGTCACTTTTATCCCATTTTAAAAGTGACGCACCGGCGGCGCAAAGCCTTCATAAATAAGGCCCCAGGTTTGCTGTGCTTGCTCCTGGTTCCTGGAATCCCCCTCCCCCAATAGCTGCAACATCCTACAAGAGCTTTGGAATCTCATTAAAAAGATGACTCTATCGAAAACCTTATGATTAATTATCTCATTTTTGCTCTGCTGCCAAGTCCTTAGTGCCATGAAACCTCCTTGGTGAACGTACGCTCTAAAAGTTCATTATAAGCTAAGATAAGTTAAGATACCCAGGGACTGTAAATTAAATGCTACTAGTAGACCTGGTTGTGCCACCCACTTCAGTAGCCCTTTAAACATGTCTCAGGCCTGCCACTGCAGAGCCTGTGGGTGCATTTTAAATTGCCATTTGGATGTGGCAAGTTAACCTACTTTCCAGGCCCTAAGCTTCTCATTTATTACAAATGATTCCCCCATAAGGTAGGCACTGGGCAGGCCTTGGGCAGGGTGCAGTGTTTTTAAATAGTAGGACATGCACTTTTGAGTCTTACATGTCCCGGTAGTGAAAGACTGCTACATTTGTTCTCCACTACTGCAAATGTAAATTGATACTTGTATAGCGCACTACTCACCCGCAAGGGTCTCAAGGCGCTTGTACGAATACCGCTGTGGAACCCATCCTGGCTTTCCCTGTGAGGTGTCCACTCCTGGGCACCCCCAGGGTGGAGGCCATGCATCCTTAGCGTTGTGGGGGCCGTTGTGGAGATTAAGCAAGCTATTGCCCAGAGTTGCAGAGTGGGACTCCATGATTGGAATAGGCACCGAGGCGAGAATTATCAGGTCCGTGGAATTTTTGAGCCCAAGACCCACCGAGGCGGGGAATTGAACCCTGGTCCCGGGCTAGACCTCTGCATCAGGGTCTGCCACTCTAACCATTGAGCCACACTTCTCCACTGCAAGGCCTATTTCTCCCTCAGGTTAACATCTTTTAAATAGATTTTCCAATTGGGAAAAGATTGAGATTTGGCATTTGGTGTCTCAGGATTCACAATTTAAAATCACAAGTTATGGTGAAGTCAGATTTTAAATTTCAAGTCTAAAAATTGCACTTTTAGAAGATTGGCATTTTCATACTTTAACCATTCTGTGCCTCTGCCTGTCTCTGAATACACGTCTGGGTTAGGTGACAGCTGGGCTTTGTGAATTTAATCTAGACAGTCACTCAAAGGCAGCTGGCGTGTGACATTTACATCTGATGACCCATCACTAGACTGATGGGCATTCCTGTGATAGGTAGAGAGGAAGGAGCTGGCATGTTTACTCGAACAAGGTTGTGCCTGTCCCAACTCAAAGAACTGCATACCCCCCACTAGTGAATGTGGACTGTGAAGTCAGGGCATAAAATACAGGGACCTTGTGATTTTCAAAGGCCTCTTTATAGTTTATTCCACATCAAAGCCACTGAGAAGTATTGGTATTTGTAAAAATTCAGTAAGATCCATATTCAATTTCTAGCATCATTTTAGGACTGGCGAGAATGAAAGCTGGACATTCTTAGTTCCTCCAAATTTATTTGGAGTCATTTGTGATCATTACAGGAGAATACTGTGGTGAGGCACAGCTAACACGTGTTTCGCCCCATACATGAGGGCTTTTTCAAGGCTGAGGTGAAAAACAAAAGACATGACAAAAATGGCACCATTCCCAGAATGTGATATATACAACATTACAGTAGTCAAACAGTGCAAAGAACAGCGTGAACAAATTCCACAAGTAGACAGAAAGTAAAAGAAAGAGAAAAAGAAGAAGATAGAAGACAAAGGGGGTAAAGGCAGAACAAAAAGGAGGAAAAGGGGAGAGGAGAGGAAATGGGGGCGAGGGGGGAGGAGAGAGAATTTTTTTATAAATGGTATGAGTAAGAGAAGCATTATTAAAACCAAAGTAAGGTACAAAGAGCAAGAAAGAGTAGAAGGGGAAAGGCAAGGGAAGAAAGGCATTACAGTAGATTAATATACATTAATCACCACACAAAAGAAAATGATTTGTAAGAACAAATTGCGATTCTCCTATTAACATGACTAGAGAATCTGGATTTCATTACATACACGGCTAACATTATGCATATCACTTTTAATGCAGACACAAGCAGCCACCTACATCATATCCACAATAAAACATTAATAAACATATAAAAGGTGTGAGCACATAGCAATCAGCCTCTTTTAAATGTGGTGTAGACAAGGAAAATTCCAATAAACTTTAAGGAGACTCAATAAATTTGTTAAGGCATCACAAAGAGAAGAAGGAGGCGAACGATGAATGAACTGTTCAGTTGATCAAAATCATGAAGTTATGAGAGGTTATCTGAAAAAAAGAGAAAGATATAAATGCTCAAGAATGATGAACTCAAATGAGGTGAAACTACTGTGATGAAGTACATGTAGGAGAAAAGGCAAGTATTTATAATAAACATACAGTAACAACAAAATATAGGATACAAAAGTATATCAAGAATTGTAATAATAATATGTTTACTATATGTTGAAACAACCACCCAAGGGAAAGGGTGGGAGGGATAATGTTAGCCTCCGTGTCTTTAATGAAATCCAGATTCTCTAGTCATGGTAATAGGAGAATCATAATTTCATTACAAGACTGGAGGCTACCATTACGCATGTTGGTAGACTTGTAAGACAACATCAGACATATGAGTGATTGGTTTGCAATAGTGATGAGCAAACGTTCTAGAATTGGACCAATCAGCAGCTTTAAGAATACCATCCAACTTACTACCGGACCAGAAGGACTTACTGGCCATTGCACCTCTGATAGAATGTGGTTTAAAAAAATTAAGATCGATACCTGTTAAATTCATAACAGTTTGAACCCATCTAGCAATAGAGGTATAGGCAATACATTTATGAGGTTTAACAAAGGAGATAAGAAACTGATTCACAACGGAAGGGCGAAGAGCATTCATTCTGTCGTCATATTCTTTCATACAGTCTACAACATGAAGTTTTTTACATAGATCAAAACAAGGGTAGAGAATCAAATCAGACATGGTCTTGGTTCTTCTATACAGTCCGAAATTGACTCCAAACATGTTATAGGATTGATAAGAAATGTTGAGAGCTTTAACATCAGAGACCCTACGGCAAGATATTAAGCAAAGTAGTGTAGCAAATTTAATGCAAAGGTTCTTTCTGTTCAAGAGGGTATTATCAGGCCAGCTAGAGAAAAGGTCAAGAATTAATTTGAAGTCCCAGAGAGATTGATATCTCGGTTTAGGAGGTCTCCTTAGTCCAATACTTTTAAGAACTTGACAAATAGTAGAATTTGTACCTACCGTTTTACCGTTGACCAGAGCATGACCTGTGGAAATAGCTGATCCTAGCAATTGATAGATCTATAACTAAGGCCCCTTTTGAATTGTTCCACAAGGAAATTAACTATATCAATGATAGGTGCTTCCACGGAATCCAGGTTCCTTTCCAGGCACCAACGAAACCAAACTTTACAAATGTTGTTATACCAGTAGTGTATTCCAGGGGCCCATGACTCACCGAGGAGAGTTGAAGCTGTCGACAAAAGTCCTGCGAGATAATTGGATCTCCTGACACTCTCCAGGCAAGAATGCTCAAATTCCCTGTTTGAAGGAGGGTGAATTTGACCACCTATGTCTGTAAGAAGGGCCGCGAGGGAAGGAATTAGGAAGGGAAGATCATAAGTCAGCTCTAGGGTAGTGGGGAACCAGCCTTGGGATGGCCAAAAGGGAGTCACCAGGATAATGGAAGAGCGTTGATGTCTCACCTTCTGAAGGACTCTCTGGATCATGGCAAGTGGGGGAAAAGCATAAGCGTTGACCCCTTCCCATGATTGGAGAAATGTGTTCACATCTAGTGCACCCGGGTCGGGCATCCAGCTATAATAATTCTCCAATTGGAATGTCAGTCTGCTCGCGAAGAGATCCATTTGAAAAGGACCCCAAATGTTGTTGAGGGAATTGAACACAGAGGTGTTGAGTTTCCAGTCGCTGTGATCTAAGAGGAACCGCAAGTTCCAATCCACACAAAGGTTTGATTTCCCTGGAGGGTATTCTGCTTTTAGAGAGATCTTGTGTTCCAGGCAGAACATCCAAAGTTTCTTGGCTAAGTTCTAGAGGTTTACCGACTTGCTACCTCCCAGGCGGTTTATGTAGGCAACAGCGGACATGTTGTCCATATTCTGAATAACTGATCTGCCTTGAATAGAGTGTTTGAAGCTCATTACAGCATAAAGACCTGCTGTTAGTTCTAGGTAGTTTATATGGTGTGAAGATTCTTCTTGAGACCAGGCCCCTCCAGTATTCTGATCTAGGAGAAAGGCACCCCAGCCATGAAGTCTCACATCTGATTCTAAGACAAAGTCTGGTGCTGAACCAAAGATTGCTCTGCCGTTCCAAGCATCCAGATTCTCCAACCACCAGGTCAGTTCCAATATGGCTCAGTGGTTCAAGGAAACACTATCTCCGTACCAGAGGCCTGCTCTCAGAGCCTTCGCTTTTATCCTTTGAAGGGCTATGCAATTTAGGGGCCAGGAAAGATAGCTTATATAGAAGATGAAAGAAGGCCCAGAAGCCTGGTTAGTTCACTTAAGGATAGATTTTGATGTTTCAGGATGTGTCTTATCTCTTTCCTGATTTTCGACATTTTCTTTGCAGGAAGAAGGAGAAGACAATTTGTGGTGTCGATGGTGAAACCCAGGAATTCCATAGTTCTTGGAGGAGATAGTTTCGACTTCTCCTTGTTTATGATAAATCCCAGGTTCTCTAAGAGGTTTATTACAGTCTTCAGGTCTTGAATGAGTTGGGAATGATCTTGAGACATGATGAGGATATCGTCTAGGTATATGATCAGCGAATATCTTTTTCTCGTAAAGAGAAGGTGACTGCTCTCATCACCTTGGTGAAACACCAGGGGACTGAGGAGAGGCCGAAAGGAAGAGTCTGAAATTGAAAGAGATGTTTTTCTAAATAAACTGAAGGAAGGGTTGGTGTGCCTTGGCCATAGTATTAAAGGAAGCAACTTTTAGATCTAATTTGACCAACCAGTCCCCTTCTAACAATAGGTCTCTCAGAAGATGGATGCCCTCCATCTTGAAGTATCTGTAAACAAGGTATTTGTTGAGCTCCCTTAGATTTATGACGGGTCTCCAACTCTTGTCCTTTTTTTCTACAAGGAAGAGTGTGCTTATAAACCTTGGCATGTCCATAGAGACTTCTACAATTGCACCTTTCAGAAGCATGGAGGAGATCTCCTCCTCTACAATTTTCTCTTGAGCTAAAGTGAGGGGAATTTTCCTGGGAAGTCAATTTTGAATGGGAGTTTCTGTAAAATCTATCGTGAAACCGTTCACAGTATTCAGAACCCATGGATCTTGAGTGATTAGTTTCCAGTTCTGAGAAAATAATTTCAGTCTGCCTCTCACCTTTGGGGAAAAAGAAGGGGAAGGGTAAAGAATCATAGTAGTCTTGTTGTACATATTGGTTCAGTTGATGGCAATCAAATAGGTGTCTATAGTTAGTAACAGCACTAGACTACTGTGCCAAAGTATGGGTCAGTTCCCAAAAATAGGAGACTGAATAATATGGAATCAATATAATGAATGTCTAAATAGGTGTGTATAGTCAGTAACAGCATTAGACTACTGTGCCAAAGCATGGGTCAGTTCCCAAAAATAGGAGATTGAATAACATGGAATCGATAGAATGAATGTCTAAATCATGACTTTTATACATTATCATAGATGCCCGTTACTTACTGAAGAATTTCTGATGGTCCCATAATACCACAATATTTGAATATACAAAAAAAAACCAAGACGCTATTGGGGATATATCAGACTACCCTTGATATTGTAAGTAAAATATTTTGAATATTGTAAAAGACTTTCTAGTATGATACATTATACAGATTGAATTGTTACTAAGGTGCATTGTATACTTTTAGATCCTTGTGACACAGATGGGAACACCGTTAAATGCTGTACATTAGAGGGAAAAACTGAGAAGTCAGACTAAATACTAAGGGAACTAGGTGAGAGGATTTTGAATGTAAGTGTAATTCAAATTTATGAATTCTGTGCATGTCATCCACATGTAAATATAGGAATCTAATATGTATATTTGATACCTCATTGGTGCTTTCATTGATGTATTTCTGTTCAAGCGACGCAAGCTCTATTTATCACAGCTCAACTGACCTTAGAGGTATGCAAAGTGTTTTTTAAAAAAAGATACCTTAGAAATGAGATATGAAGAGTATGATGTTGTAGCATTGTAATTATAAATACACCCATGAGATAGACAGTCTTACTGTCCTACTGTGTAATACTGGACAATACTGGGCTCTATACGATATCTCTGAACAATTAAAAAGTAGATATAATTAATAGAACTTTTAGGAGTGAAACAAGAAGGGTTTTTGAAGCTAATTTCCTCCCTGTGTTAGCTTCTCACTCAAATGTCGTGAAAAACCAATTTTTAAAAAATAACGGTATTCGTGATGCTATTTAACGCTTTCCAAATGTATGTAGTAGAATGATGCAAATCTGCACTATATGTAACCTAAATAAGTGCAGATGTTAACAGACATTTTGGAACTTTTGAAACATAATAACCAATGGTTAGTTGTACTAGGCTTAGTGCAACCACCATTTTTTAAAACAAAAACTTTTTTTATGGTATATACAAGATTTGTTTGTCTCTTTTTCTATTGTGTAAATATTTCCTACTTGTAATTTCGTGTTTTATGTATAATTGCTTCTAGCCCTGAAGAAGTCACAGTGGTGACAAAACGCGTTGGCTGCTAGCAATTTTCTGAATCTCCAATATGCTTGTTCATGAATAAAAAGTCCTCCAACACAACTCTCAAGACTTGGACCTCACTTCTTCTTGGAAAGCGTTTATCCTGTATATTTGTAAATACTATTGCATATTCTAGCAAGAAATATAATTTATGTATAATTTTCCTTGTGCGGGTCTTTTTGTTATTCTCATTGTATGTGATGTTCTGCATCACGTTTTAGGGGGTGTTTACGGGTCACGCCCTCGACCTACACGCACAGGCCTTTGAGTACTAGATATAAGACGAAACATAGTGGAATAGTGTGCAGGCAGTAAATAGCTCTGACCCAATCTTGTTGTGTTATTTAAGTATTGAGAGCTTGACTTGCACTGCCCTGAGTCAGATAATAGAATACTAACCAGCCTCCACACAATGGATTTTGACGACAACAGGGAGGAACTCCTAGGGGGTTTATTTGAGAAATCCAATAGTGGGACAACATTGACAGCACCCAAAACTCCTAAAACTGAAGGCCTAAAGAATAAGTTCTTAAGGCTAGAGAGACTTAAAAAATCCGAACTTGCTAAATGGTGGGATGGAGCCACCCTTAAAAAATACCTTGAAAACCGAAGAATACCGAGAGGACTACGAATCCTCATCTTTCCAAATTATGAAGATTTAGAATCAGATCACTTGGAAGAATGGGAGGAGGGCCTGTATGATGCATCATATAAAATGATGGACATCCTGATAAGAAATGCTGATCGGAAAGTAAAAAAAATCAGAGAGGAAATAGTGACTCTGGAAAAAGAAATAAATGAGACTAAACTGACTGAGGTTATTCAAAAGAATCAGGCAATCCTCAAAACAGAATTGAACAAATACCAAATGTATCTCAAAGATAAAAAACTCCAAAAAATAGATCGAGATCAAAGGGACTATGACAGAGGCCGAATATTTACTTTCGCCAGAAAGTACGATGACTTAACAACAAAACCGGTGCAGGTTCCAAATAAGCCTAGCAAAGAACCTAGCATCTCATCAAGCTCCACTTCAATTTCCTCAATAGAAAGTTTAGGGAGTGAGGAACCGAGTACCAGTCTAGGAGCAAGTGAGAAACAGTCGGTTTTTTTACAAGAGGTACAGCGTTTCAGGCTGGGGAACAAAAAGAAAAACCAAGGAAACGAGTCAGGCGGGGTGGCAAAAAACACAAGGGCAGATGTAAAAGCAAGGAACTCCAACGCCCAGAATCAATGACAACTGAGAATGTGAACCACGAAGTGGGCAGTACTGTTGAAATGAACAATGATAATGAATTAAATGTAATTAACTTGTCCACCAGAACATTGACTCAAGAAGAAAATATTATACTATGTAAAGGTATGAACTATTGTGTTACTGAAATGCCTGCCTTGGAAAATGTACATATTGATCTTTACAAATTTGCACGCAAATTAAAATTAAAAACATACTTTGCAGAACGTCCTAGTGGCTGTAATTCATCTGGGGCGCATGCATCTATTTCTGATTTTACCATTGCTGATATTCAACTGTCACATACCATTGCCACTCTGGATAATGACACAGAAATAGAAAGTCTAGTGGACTTCGCACGTGATTTGGACATAGTGGAAAATACTACATTGGATAGTGGACTGAGACCCACTTCCAAATTTGTACCATCTACGAATAGTTCAACAGTAATAGATGAGTTTATAAGTAAAGTTAGTCGAGATCTGTACAAGCTAGAAGAAACTCATGGCCCCCAGTCTAGATGTAAACATGGATACAATCTCTCTAAGCATGACAAAGCCCTTTTGAAACAACTAAAAGAGGATCCCAACTTGGTGATCCGTGAGGCGGATAAAGGGGGCAACATAGTCCTGATGAACTATGATGATTATGTTGGGGAAATTGATAGACAGCTTGGCCAACAACAATGCTATAGACGTTTGACATCCAATCCCACGAGCCAAATTGAAAATAACATCAGTGCACATCTGGTAGAGTGGAAAGAATCGGGACTGATATCAGAGACTGAATATAGATATTTACAACCTTACAAGTCACGACATCCATGTATTTATATACTCCCTAAAGTTCACAAAGGTGGAATATTTCCGCCCGGGCGTCCCATTATATCTGGGAATGGAGGGCCCACGGAACATCTGGCCGAATATGTTGATATGTATTTACAACCTATCGTAAAGAACTTGCCCTCCTTTATCCAGGATAGCAGAGAATTACTGTGTAAATTGGAGGATTTCCAATGGGAACCAGATACTCTCACATTCATAACTATGGATGTTGAGAGTTTATACACCTGCATAGAAATTGAGCAGGGGACTCGGGCAATAACCTATTATCTATATAAGAGAAACGCAAGCCATTTACAACACTCTGAGATGCTTATACAAATGGCCAACCTGGTACTGACACAGAATGCGTTTCTACATGGAAACAAATGGTTCTTACAGCTGCAAGGTACAGCTATGGGTTCAAGAATGGCACCATAATACGCGAACCTCTTTATGGGGTTATATGAACGGGAACATGCTTGGGGACCTGGTGCAGGACCTTGGCTTGATAATATTCTCTTTTACGTCAGATACATTGACGACATTTTGTTGATATGGAAGGGCAGTGAAACAGCGTTTACAGAATATTTCAATTATCTAAATGAAAACATCTTCAACGTGAAACTAACCACTAGTAGTTCTAAGTCTGAAATTGTGTATTTGGATTTGAAATTATATGCGGTTGGAAATAAAATCCATAGTGACATGCACAAAAAGCGCACAGCGTGCAATAGTGTATTGCATGCTGACAGTTGCCACTCAAATGCCACCATTTCAGCCATTCCATATGGAGAAATGGTCCGTGCACGACGAAATTGCAGTCAGGAGGACAATTTCAACAAAACCCTGAAAAACATACAAAGCAATTTCAAAACAAGAGGGTACTCAGAAACTTGCTTAATCAACGCTGAAAAGAGAGCCAAAAAACTCAAAAGATCTGAAACGTTGGTACCCAAGCAAAATAGGAAGCAAGATGAACTTACGCAGGTTGCATTCATAACAGAATATGGTATGTTTAGCGGCCATATTTATAACATCTTGAGATGACACTGGGGCATACTACAAGAAACTTCTATCCCAGGGAGTGCTATCTCCACACGACCAAAAGTTGTCTACCGCAAAGGTAAAACTATCAGAAATATACTATGTCCAAGTCATGTTGAAGAAAGAAAATCTAATCCAAATGCATGGTTGCCGACTGGTGGGATTGGCTTCCATACATGCGGAAACTGTAATGTCTGCCAATTTGGCATGAACAGATGTACAGAGTTTCAATACAATCGGTCAAAAAATTACTGTATACTCTCCTTCATGAATTGCAACACCACCTTCTGCATATATGTATTGAAATGCTTTTGTGGGAAAATATATGTAGGAAGCAGTAGTAGACTACTCAAAATAAGAATTCAAGAACATGTCAGGGACATCAAAAAAACAGATGACCGTTCCCCAGTAGCAAAACACATAGCAGAGACACATCCCTTACAGACTGAAATTCAATTTCATGCAATAGATCACATTCGTGCTGGAAATAGAGGAGGAGATAGAATGGTGAGACTACGGCAAACAGAGGCAAAATGGATATGTCGTCTGAGGGCTGTGTCTGAAGGACTTAATTTTACCAATGAATTTCATCATTTTCTTTAAACCTGCATAAGAATGTCAATCCCACTAAATCAGGCCTGTTATTTAATCTCCAACCTGGACATAAATAAACGTATACTTATGGCATACCTTAATACTGTAATATGAATGGTAGCAGTGAGCTTAATAATATTGAATCGCTAATACATAAATTCACTATATGGGGATTTAATATAACAACTAATCCCTTCTATTATAAATTAGCTCCTATCTTTAAGAAAGAACTGCTGTTCTACAAATCTCATGCTGTATGAATAACGTATTCACAAACAATGATGATACTTGAGGTTAAAACTGAATACATCCTGAATAACCAATAGTGAATAATCTCCTAAGATCATTCTGATCTCTCGCTGTTCCATGCCTTAAACCACATGTGTCAGCTGTAGCTACAATATATGATATTACTAGATGTGAATAGACATTAGAGAAGTTAAATATATCATCGAATCGACCCTAATACTATGTCTTCATTGTAAATACTGTAACTTTAACGATTATAGTCGCACCGAGTTAGGAGGTTTACCAAAGAATTACCAAAAGATGAATTAGAGTATTACTTCCAATCGATTCCTAATAAATATAAATTATCATATTATTGGTCTATACAAATAATATATTATGAGAACAAATACAATGATGGTGATAGTCAAAACTAATTAAATCTGCACGGGCGGGAGTACTGGCAAATATAGTTTCAAATGCACATTTAGTAATGGCGCCGCTTCCCACGACGAGTTGCGGGTCTATACGAAGCACGGGACTGTCACAACTACATTTCCCATCAGCATTGCTTGCTGGGGACGCACAAATAGAGGGACGCTCTTGGATACTACAACTCCTATGTACCTGCGTGCGTCATGACTAGCGATATGACAGTCACGCGCGGCAAAATACAACCATGCCCAGCTGTTTCGAAGTAACCTATACGGAGCACGGGACTGCCACAACTACATTTCCCATCAGCATTGCATGCTGGTGACGCACAAATAATGGGACACTTGGATACTACAACTCCCATGTACCTGCGTGCGTCATGACTTGCAACATGACAGCTACGCGCGGCAAAATACAACTATGCCCAGCTGTTCCAAATTAACCAAAATGAAGTCAGATTATACGGGTATTTAAAGACGTTTTGCTTTTGGTCTCTTTCACTCACTGGGAAGGGACCATGCACACGAATCCGGCGGCACGCTAAAAGTAAGTACGCTGATAACCCCGTAGAATCTACTCGGGAATGTGAGTAGCTGTCACACCCGGGTGATACTGTTGCCTTTAGCCTTAGTCTTTGTAAATTTGGAACGTTTCTTTAGGAGTTGTGGAGTCCACGCCCGAGATATGTAAAAGTTGCCCTCGGAGTTGTTATATAAAAATAATTGTTTTCTGCTGTAAATATGTCTCCAACCAATTTTTTTAAAACCCTAGCAAAATATAACTATGAAGCCTGTGTCTGGTTTCTTTTAAATGTTTGAAAAAAGATCCATACCCATGACTCTAGCAACGTTTTAAGAGTGGAGCACTCGAACTCCAATTAATCTCCGTAAAAAACAACTATGTCTTTAGCAAATATAATTATGAAACTTGTATTTGGTCCTTTTCAAATATTCGTAAAGATCCGTGCACATGATGCCAGTAGCGGATTAAGAGTAGAAGTACGTCGATAATCCCGTGCTATCACCTAGAATTGGCTCGGGAAAGGGAATAATTATGATGTTCTTGCCACAAGTATTTAGAAAGTGCCCGTTTTGGAACAATTACTTTCTGACTGTAGATAAGATAAGATGGAGCTATAACCGTTATGTAGCATCTGGTTTTGACCTCTCTTGTTGTACATATTGGTTCAGTTGATGGCAATCAAATAGGTGTGTATAGTTAGTAACAGCACTAGACTACTGTGCCAAAGTATGGGTCATTTCCCAAAAATAGGAGACTGAATAATATGGAATCAATATAATGAATGTCTAAATAGGTGTGTATAGTCAGTAACAGCATTAGACTACTGTGCCAAAGCATGGGTCAGTTCCCAAAAATAGGAGATTGAATAACATGGAATCGATAGAATGAATGTCTAAATCATGACTTTTATACATTATCATAGATGCCCGTTACTTACTGGAGAATTTCTGATGGTCCCATAATACCACAATATTTGAATATACAAAAAAACAAACAAGACGCTATTGGGGATATATCAGACTACCCTTGATATTGTAAGTAAAATATTTTTAATATTGTAAAAGACTTTCTAGTATGATACATTATACAGATTGAATTGTTACTAAGGTGCATTGTATACTTTTAGATCCTTGTGACACAGATGGGAACACCGTTAAATGCTGTACATTAGAGGGAAAAACTGAGAAGTCAGACTAAATACTAAGGGAACTAGGTGAGAGGATTTTGAATGTAAGTGTAATTCAAATTTATGAATTCTGTGCATGTCATCCACATGTAAATATAGGAATCTAATATGTATATTTGATACCTCATAGGTGCTTTCATTGATGTATTTCTGTTCAAGCGACGCAAGCTCTATTTATCACAGCTCAACTGACCTTAGAGGTATGCAAAGTGTTTTTTAAAAAAAGATACCTTAGAAATGAGATATGAAGAGTATGATGTTGTAGCTTTGTAATTATAAATACACCCATGAGATAGATAGTCTTACTGTCCTACTGTGTAATACTGGACAATACTGGGCTCTATATGATATCTCTGAACAATTAAAAAGTAGATATAATTAATAGAACGTTTAGGAGTGAAACAAGAAGGGTTTTTGAAGCTAATTTCCTCCCTGTGTTAGCTTCTCACTCAAATGTCGTGAAAAACCAATTTTTAAAAAATAACGGTATTCGTGATGCTATTTAACGCTTTCCAAATGTATGTAGTAGAATGATGCAAATCTGCACTATATGTAACCTAAATAAGTGCAGATGTTAACAGACATTTTGGAACTTTTTAAACATAATAACCAATGGTTAGTTGAACTAGGCTTAGTGCAACCACCATTTTTTAAAACAAAAACTTTTTTAATGGTATATATAAGATTTGTTTGTCTCTTTTTCTATTGTGTAAATATTTCCTATTTGTAATTTCGTGTTTTATGTATAATTGCTTCTAGCCCTGAAGAAGTCACAGTGGTGACGAAACGCGTTGGCTGCTAGCAATTTTCTGAATCTCCAATATGCTTGTTCATGAATAAAAAGTCCTCCAACACAACTCTCAAGACTTGGACCTCACTTCTTCTTGGAAAGCGTTTATCCTGTATATTTGTAAATACTATTGCATATTCTAGCAAGAAATATAATTTATGTATAATTTTCCTTGTGCGGGTCTTTTTGTTATTCTCATTGTATGTGATGTTCTGCATCACGTTTTAGGGGGTGTTTACGGGTCACGCCCTCGACCTACACGCACAGGCCTTTGAGTACTAGATATAAGACGAAACATAGTGGAATAGTGTGCAGGCAGTAAATAGCTCTGACCCAATCTTGTTGTGTTATTAAAGAATCATAGTACTCACTTCGAGGGTTGGTGTCACTATTTGCGCCTCTTGTTCTGAAGCCTTTTGACCGAAAGCCTCTTCCTCTGGATCTACAGTAGGGCCTGCAGTTGAAGTGGCCGGATGATTGGCCCCTTCTTCCGGCCCTGCCAAAAAGGTTATTAGAATTGAAGACTCTTTTCATATTTTGATGGGCTTTGTCTAATGCTATGAAGGTAGATTCATATTTACCTAAGGTTTTAATTAGGTCTTCACCACAAAGCAAACCCTTAGGGATGAGTGAGGGTTCCTTGTCTGCCAGGTCACTCAATTTGGGACTGATCTTAGTGAGAACAACCCTTCTCCTTTCGGAGGTAAGACCGGCATAGGCATTGCCCAACAAAACTAAGGCCCTTTGGCTCCATCCTCGAATTATATTGGTGTTTAACGGTGAGCCATTGATGAAGCTATCTTCAGCAGCTTCAATGATTTTAGCTTAAGGTCCTAGTACATCAAGGACCCGGTCTTGGCAAATGTTAAGGGATCTCCTCATTCCTTTTCTGGGACCTCTCCCAAATTAAAAAAGGTATTTCATCAGTTTGGGGTCTAGGTTTGGGGTTTGGCAGGGGAAACATCCTAAACCACTATGATTTAACCACGACTCACCTGAACAACGAGGAGAGAATAACGAAGACTGATGAACGACGTTGGCCGGAACAACGAAAGGCTGAACAACGAAGTATAACGTGTCCTGTATAACGTCACTCCTCATAATTAAGGGAAGATTAGGGGGTGTGGGGGGTCTCCCCCCAAAAAAGGATAAATTAAAAATAAATAAATAATAGTATGCGTTGTCAAAGCATAAAAAGATAGAACATTTAGAACAGTTTTTTTTTAAATTGGTTCACGCAAGAAGTATTGCAAGTACAATAGTGCCATCTAATGGCCAAACACGAGATGTTTAATTTCGTGGTTTAGGAAGTCGTGCTTAAAAAGGTAGTGGTTAAAAATAGATTGTGGTTAGGCTTTCGTGGTTAAGGCAATCGTGGTTTAGGCATTAGTTGTTTAGACATACAACCGTTTGGCAGACCTTACCCTTAATTGAGGGTCTCGAGCATTCGGATCTTAGAAGATTGCGGGTGTCTCTCTCCAGGTGGTTTCTCAACCATTTTGCAATAAATTTGCTTACATGCTCCTGGGATGTTTACTGTAAAGGGGGGAGAACATCTCCTTGCCTAGAGGGTCAATAATACTATCTTTTGAAGAGGAAGGGATATTTTTCTCAAAAGGTTCGGAATCAAAATCCTGGTCGTCCTCATCTAAATCAAGGATGTATTCATCGGGAAATTCAGAGGCATCAAAATGATCATCATGACCGAATTGGAGATCATCACTTTGAGCACTTGGATAGTTTGTGCCGCGGGGGACACTAATATACTTTGTGCCACTGAGGACACCTTTAAATGTCGTGCCGCCAAGGACACCTGAAGCGTTTGAGGTGCGAGGACCTCCCATGAAGTTCGAGGTGCTAGGACCTGCTATAGTGCTCTTTGGGGTACAATCGATATGTTTAGTTTCTTAAATTTTTTTTATCCTTACTTCAATGAGATCGTCATCATTAACAAGGTTATGTTGAATTTCTACAATATCATCCTCTTCAGAGGGGAATGATCTCTTTAACGCCATAACCTTAGACAGTGATGAAAACATACAGGATCTCATTTCCTTGTGAATCATGCTTTTGATTGCCTCATTTTTCATATTAGGTAAGGGAGCGCTACCCTCATCGGAGTCTATATCAGATATTATGAAAAAATTATAAGGTATAGCTGTCGAGGTAAGTAAAGATTATCACCTCCTTCTTTTTTTTTTAATATTGAGGCTAAAGTGTGGAAAGGGAAATCGCTCAGGAGGTAAAGGAGAGAGCACCAGATGGGGAAAGAGCCAAAAGCTATTTAGAATAATAAAATAAGTCCCAACTTATATATATTATTTATGCCAAAAAAAACGGAAAACAGCTGTTGGCGATTATAAACTGCCCGAGGTCTTGTGCGTGATCAGCTGGCTACTAGGAAACTGGCATTGCAAGCCCGAGTAAGGAGGAAAGACCCTTAGCAACAGTACCACGCTGCGTGCATGTTGCCGAGGGACTTTCCTCTAATTGGCGTATGCTCCGAAAGTGAAGAGGAGCGCCGTGTCAGGAACGGCCCGAACTAGAAAGGGTCAGGTAGGGGAACAGCAACAGCCGAGTCGGCTGCCCTGAAGCACAAGGTGAGCAGAGCACAATTCGCAAAATTAGCACAAGGTTGCTGTGATGCGCAAGGTGAGCAGAGCGGCACGTGCGATGCCAGCGCGAGAGGTGTTGGACAAAACAAGCCAAATCAAGCTTTTAAAGTGCAATTAACAAAGGCGGAATGCCACAGGAGAACAAATGGGCAAGGACGGGAGCCGACCTCCATAAATTGGAGGTCAGGTGACCAAGTCGGGGGGGGGGAGCAAAACACACAAGTGAGGCATGATAGATGTACAGCAAAGAGTCCAAGGCATAACACAGCACTATCAAGCGATAAACTAATAAGCAATGACACGATAAGTAATTAAAGCAAACATGAAGAACAATCAGTAAGACAAATTAAAAATAAGAAACTTATCTGCTTGGAGCCACATTTAAAGTAGGCTGATTGCTCTGTGCTCACACCTTTTATATGTTTCCTAACGTTCTATTGTGGAACCTTTGCTCTATGATGTATGTGGCTGTTTGGGTCTGCATTAAAAGTGAAATGCATAATGGGAGCCTCCGGTCTTGTAATGAAATCAGCATTGAACATAAAACATTTTTAGAATGATCTAATTTGGAACAGAGGTTGCATTATTGATTTCCAAATGTTATAATTCATGCAGGGCATCAGGACACGAGTTTCCAACAATGAAATTGCAGCCAGTGACAATGATCAATGAAGGCACCGTAGTTAAATTGCAATACGTCCAGCAGGTCAGGTACAGTGGTAATATACATAAGTTCAATAGTGTGGCTCAGATATCATCAGCTATTATAGATTCAGAAGAGGTCAATAGTAAGGAATAGAGCAAGAGCAGAAAACAAAGATGGACAAAGTAATGTACATTGGTAATTATTCAGAAAATATCTTTCCCATTATCATCCACACCCTTCCACATGGTGTAAATGAGATACAGAATATGATATTGAGAGTGTTTGTGGTCAGGTCGTACCATAGGATTACAAGGATACAATCAGGCAAGATTGCAGGCCCTCGTGTGGGGGGTTGAATAGCACATCAAATACCGTTAAGTCTACCACCAAGTGTCTCATATGTAAGTTGCGGGTAGACAGTGTGAACATAAGTGGTCCCCTCAACCTTAATCTAAAAAGTTCAGTCTTACCAATGAGTCAATTAATTATACAAGTATCACAGGATGTCAAGCATTTAATATAGTTCTGTAATCAAGCAGGAATGTGAGAGAAAGACACAAAAACAGAACTCTGCTGGATCCAAGTACATTCTGCCTGGATGAAGAGCTTCTCATTGCAGAAGGCACTGCCACTTTGCTAACTGCTTTGCTCTGTTGCCCTGATAGCTGAACTTCTTAACTGGGAGTGAAAAGGACTGGACTTCCTCTCTACATTCTTGAAACCAACTTTCCCCAAGGTCTTGCTGGCTGGCCTCCTGTTTTTGAAATCTCAGGGCCATCAAAAACTCCCTTCAACTTGTGACAAACAAAATAGCATATTTCCTGCCCACATTGTCAGTGTAAACATTAAAGCAAACCCAGTACAGCATAAGCTGCCTGTGACTGCTGGACTCTGCCATTTGTGCGTCCTGCCTTGCCTGAGGTGCCTCTCCAGTTCTGGGCATGAGAAGTGGGTTCTGCAGCTGTTTCAGTCCAAAATTGGTGCATCGTCAACTCTGCTCTGATCATATAAAAAACAGCACCCTTCAATCCTGACACCGTGCCTAGCCGAGAAAAATCCTGAGAGGCTCGACAATGATGTGACTCCCACCTGTGAGGTTCAAAGATGACACAGCACTGATCCAAACCCTCCACTGGAAAGCTTGACAACAACACAGCGCCTACATTGTAAGCGATTCAATGACGACATGGGACTCTACTGCGAGGCGAGGCTCAGAAGCATTAATCCGACTTGAATCAGAACCAACGCATTGAGTCCTCGATGCCGATGCTTCACCATTCAAGGATCTTTTTCAGAAGACCCTGCATCTGCATTTCCAGCAGATCCTGTTCTGGACACCATTGCGGTTGGCCATAACTTTGGATTTACCCGTCTAGCATGACCTGAAGTAACCTTTTAGCGCCATTGCCTTCCAAGCACTGTTTTTGTGTTTAATCTTTAAAAATGCATATCTTGTGTTCTCCTTATTGGATGTGTGTCATTTTAGAATTGTTTCTCTATTTTCTATTTTCTAAACTGGTGTGCAGTCTTTTTGTGGTGTTTTCACTGTGTTGCTGTAATTAAAGTCTGCACAAATATTTTACACATTTCCTCTTAAGTTAAGCCTAACTACTCTGTGCCAAGCTACCAAAGGGTTAGCACTGGTTATTTTAGGTTGAGTGTCTGACTTACGCTGACTAGGATTGGGGTCCCTAATTGAACGCAGTGAAAACCTGTCTACCTAGAGACCAAATTTTGTAACAGTACTGGTTCAATTGCCATAGAATTACCAAGTCTTACTGTTATTCCCATTCCTATTCTAGCAATCTGTACTTGGACAGACTTACACAGTCCAGGGATTTCATAATTGACATACTATTTGGTAAAAATTTAAATTTAGAGAGAGACCCTTCTAATAGTGACATAATGGATCCATCCATATGTTTGCATGTGTAGATCTCCCCTCGTCTAGATCAACACTTACACCTATTTTTGCATGGACACTGGTTCATCATATTGCCCTGGGTAGCAGAAGAGGCTATCACATAAAACCTTAATCTGCCAGGAAGTGATATTATATGACCTTAAACCTGATGACAGCAGAATAATTGACACACATGAACTTCCACTGTGAGAAAGTGTTTTGCTAACTGGTATTGCTGGTTTTTGATCTGTGCATACTGCGGCGCTGCTGCGCAGGCCCCAGTGTATGTATTCTGACATGTATAACATGGTAAAATTGGCAGACTGCTAACCAGCCTACTTAACTTTCCAGTACAGCCATAGTACAAGGAGTAGGAAAATACACCAATGGCATCGAAAAGTTAAATGTCAACTGTGGACTGCAGCACATGTTATGCCATTCACTAGGCTGCCAAAGAAAACATAACTTCAGGCCAACCTGTAAAGCCTCACTCCTGGAGCTTTTACAGAACTGCAGGTGACTGTTGGACCTGACACCCTTGGTGTGGTCAATCAGTTTGCCTTCACTAATCTGTTTTGCCTAATTCACTTTGTTGGCATTGCTACTCTGTGCATTTTATCATTGCTAGCCAGTGTTAATGTGTCTGTTCTCTGTTCTCTCCCCTTCAGACAAGTAACAATTGGCTTGCACCCAATTGGTACCTTTAACTTACATGTAAGTCCCTAGAAAATGGTGCCACATGTATCCAAGTCAGGTAAATTAAATGTTACTAGCCAGCCTACAAAAACTCATGCTTTTTTTTATTATTGGAAAAGTTCATACAAACCATCAGTTCAGATTTCATCAACCTTTACATCATAGAAAAAAGCACTACATATATCTACTGTCAATAGAAGCTTGATACATTACAGCTAATGGAAAACCTAATATTGTACATTGTCCTGATGATCACATGAATTAATTCTGGTATTATACACTTTATCCTCGAAAAACCCTCCCCAAAAAAAAATCTCCCTTTACCCGACATATTCCAGCGCACGCACCCCATTGTCCCCATAGTCTGTGAAATTATCATATGTTCCAAACCTTCACTCATAGCAGTGTTCTAGCCCCTTAATTTTAACATTTTGATCCGCCATTGTTGGAAAGTCGCATTTATGTCGGACCACCAGATTTGAACAATTATCGACCTTGCTATTAAAGTAATTACAAATATTCAATTTTTCTGCTGTAATTCTCCCTTTATGCTTAGTTATCAATAGGCAGGCCTCACTCTGGTTCTTTATTATTACAAACATATATTTAGACCCCATCTTGTAAGGTGATTTCCACTATTAATATATATTGCCTCACTAGAGGGGGATATGGTTCTTACCAATAAATATATATACACCCACTGTGGTGAGATGTAGTGTGGTGAAAGGAATTGGGGTAAAGAGAAGATCATCTGTGGCTTTTTTTTCTGCCCCCAGATTTGTCTATCCTAAATATTTCTGAAAAGATTAAGACAGGGCTTTTATATCCTAGAAGAAACATTTGTCCAAGTGTTTCCACAGCAACAGTGCATAACCTGACAGATGAGATTTAGTTTCACAAATATATATACTCAAGCCTTAAATCTGGCTCAACAACTTTGGGGAAATAGCCCTTGATGTCAACAATTGGGTCGATGGCACCTAGGTGGTGATTACAATTACAATTTAATTTAATTGATTAATTGCTAATTATGTTAATTTTACTAATGTATTTTCTGTAGCGGGTTGTGAGTTTATAGGGGAATAGGGTGTGAAGTAATTTATTCATAATTAATTAAATAATTACATTTATTTAATTTGAATTAATTGTTAATTAATATTTAATTGTTAATTAATTAATTGTTAATTTGAAATTAATTTGAACAGGTAACTAATTGTAAAAACAAATTGTAATTCGTAATTGTAATTGATTAATTATTATATTATATTAAATTGGGAATTACTTTTAATTATTTGTTAAACATATTAATGTATATATTTTTTAAATAATATAAGAAGTATTTACTTTCCCTATGTTGCACTCTCTGGAGTGGGAATATTAATTTTTACGCCTACGCTATCCAACGCTTTCCCTACTGTTGCACTCTTTGGAGTGGGAATAGTAATTTTAACCCCACGCTATCCAATGCTTTCCCTACTGTTGCACTCTCTGGAGTGGGAATAGTAATTTTTACCCCTACACTATCCAACGCTTTCCCTACTGTTGCACTCTTTGGAGTGGGAATAGTAATTTTAACCCCTACGCTATCCAACGCTTTCCCTACTGTTGCACTCTCTGGAGTGGGAATAGTAAGTTTTACCCCTACGCTATCCAACGCTTTCCCTACTGTTGCACCCACTGGAGTGGGAATAGTAATTGTTACCTCTACGCTATCCAACGCTTTCCCTACTGTTGCACTCACTGGAATGGGAATAGTAATTTTTACCCCTACGCTATCCAACGCTTTCCCTACTGTTGCACCCACTGGATGTGGGAATAGTAATTTTTACCTCTGCGCTATCCAACGCTTTCTCTACTGTTGCACTCTTTGGAGTGGGAATAGTAATTTTTACCCCTACGCTATCCAACGCTTACCCTACTGTTGCACTCACTGGAGTGGGAATAGTAATTTTTACCCGTACGCTATCCAACGCTTTCCCTACTGTTGCACTCTTTGTAGTGGGAATAGTAATTTTTAGCTCTACGCTATCCAACGCTTTCCCTACTGTTGCACTCTTTGGAGTGGGAATAGTAGTTTTAACCCCTACGCTATCCAACGCTTTCCCTACTGTTGCACTCTTTGGAGTGGGAATAGTAATTTTTACCTCTACACTATCCAACGCTTTCCCTACTGTTGCACCCACTGGAGTGGGAATAGTAATTTTTATCCCTACGCTATCCAACGCTTTCCCTACTGTTGCACTCACTGGAGTGGGAATAGTAATTTTTACCTCTACGCTATCCAACGCTTTCCCTTCTGTTGCACTCTTTGGAGTGGGAATAGTAATTTTTACCCCTACGCTATCCAACGCTTTCCCTACTGTTGTACTCTCTGGAGTGGGAGTAGTAATTTTTACACTTCCGCTATCCTACGGTAATGATATTGGATATTGTTTAATTATATTATGTTACTATATATATATGTTTTAACAAATATGAGTGTACATTTTTTTTTTTAACTTTCATTAAATATTTAATTATTATACGGTAATTTAGGTATTTTTAAGTATATTTTAGTAATAAATGTTTAATATTAATTTAATTTAACATTGTTTTTAATAAAGTCGATATTTTTATAAACTATATTTTTGTAAACGATATTTTTGTACTTACCTGTTTGTAGATACAAAGTCGATATTCTGTCTGTCGATATTTTGTCGCCGATATTTTTGATAGTCGATATTATGTCCCTCGATATTCTGTCAGTGATCCCTGCGAATTATCTCCTTTGCCAGTACCAATATTATACAATGGATGCTTTACATTTTAAGGCTTGCATCCAGTATGCCAGCACCAGCATTTCGCCATGAGTGCCGCTATAAGCTGAGAATTAACTCCAGTATACCAGAACCAAGCACTACATTATCACTCACGTTCACCTACATTCATTCTTACATGTAGTTCAATAACATTCTTCACCCTCACCAGGCAGAATTCTGAACCTGAACCAGAGTACTGAATTGAGGGACATGTCATTGTTTCTCGCATAGCCCAAACCTGTTTGTTTCATATGAGAACTATAAGGCAATTATTGCCTGTCTTGGACCTTGCTCTAGAAATTACTGTGGTTATTGCTTTGATCCCATCCCACATTGACAACGGGAATGATGTCTTTGTGGAGGTGCCGATGACATTTATATCAAAGGTTTATCACGTCCACAATAATGCTACTGCCAAACTGGACTATAGGGTAAGGAAGTTTGCTCCTGCTTCTTTGCACTTCAAGGATTTACATTACCTGCTTATACATAAAAGAATTGTCTCTGAGACCATGACTATTGATCACAAAATGATTTATAAAAATGATCTTGAATTTGTTTGTAGAGAAATGTACTGATCAACAACGTGATTTATTCAAATAATACTGAATTTCTTGCAGATACGTTTGCTCTTTACAAACCTTCTAAGTGTCCGTTTTCTGAAGACAAACATCTTCCGCAAGTCATCTCTAGAACACACACAATTAACTGTGATTATGAATTCCTTTCTGTTGGTGCAGCAAATATTTGGAACTTTGTTCCTCCTCACTTCTGCTGATAACTTCCCTCCTTCAAGCTAGAAGACATTTACCTATTTTACATGATTTATTAGTGTAAGATGAAAAAGAAGGAATACTTTATTTTAAAAAAGTATTAACCATAAAAGTCAATATGGTCCTAATGCACAATATATTACTAATAAAACAAGTAATACAAATCGACAATACAATGTGTAATATAATTAAAAGCCCTTACATTTTATGATAATAATCAGTTAAAAAGACAACATTATTCAGTTCCATTTATGTCCATTACAATTATGTTAAAATCTTGGAGAATATTCACAAACGACATTTGTAAGATGCTTAGTACTACAATAGTACTACTAAAGTGCTATACATACCATTCACAAACCTATACGCGTAAATCTTCACCTCTACATCTTCAACCCTTTAGGGGAGTGGCATGCAGTCACCAACAAAAGAGTAAGCCTACTGATATTCACTGTTAGATCTGCCTTCTTTTTGCGTGTTTGCCTCTCTTTTCGCTTGCTGACCTGTTTTTTTCAATGCCATACTGGACATCGTACTTGCTGGTCTGGTGTCTCTGTACACTTTACACCTGCTCTTCAGTGCTAAAGTCCAATTGTTCCCCCTGTACATTATGTTATTAATTGGTACTTTCGTGATTGGTATATTTGACTTACTAATAAGTCCCTAGTAACTCTAAGTCAAATGCTACTAGTGGGCCTGCAGCACTGATTGTGCTACCCACACAAGTAACTTTTCAAATGTGCCTCAGACCAGCCACTGCAGTGTCTGTGCAAGCAGTTTTAAACTGTCCTGTCGACCTGGCATGTACACCCACTTGCCAGGCCTATCTCTTCCCTTTTATTAAATATAAGTCACCACCAAGATAGGCCCAAGACAACACCATGGTGCAGTGTACTTAAATTGTAGGACATGCAGTGGTGTGCTTTTACATGTACTGATAGTGAAATACTGTGCATTTCGTTTATCACTATTGCAAGGTTATCCCTTCCATAGGTGAACATGGAGTCAGCCTGGAAACACCTTTTCAAGTGCAGATTTACATTGAAAGATGATAGGAAGTTGGAGTTTGGGATGTCTGAACTTACAATTAAAAAATGCATCTTTTAGTAAAGACGGTATTTAAATGGCTTGTTTGAAAATGCCACTTTAAGAAAGTGGGCCTTTTCTTACCTAACCATTCTTTGCCTGCCTAGGGTATCCTTGTCTGTGTTGCCTGACAGCAGGGCTTTCTTGCATACACTCTAGACAGTCACTCAAAGGGAATTGAGGTGTACCCTGCATGTTCTAAGCTGGAGTGGTGGGAGAAAGTGTCACTGACACTTGAATAGGGCTGTGCCTGTTCTCACACAATGATGTCTTCACTCCCCCGTAGTGTGTCTGGGGGCTGAGCAGTGAAGGGCCAGGTTTTGTTTACAACAAAGGCATCTCTTTGAAGGTTGCCCACTTCAAAGACCAAAACTTGTTTATGTATTGGGGCTCTGACCCCACAACTTTAGAATACTCTGAACTAAGGACTCTGCCAAGAAGAAAGGCTGGAATCGGCATAAGAAGAGACTAGTACATTGCTGTGCACTGTGCTGTGCTGGCCTGCTGCGTGCTAGTTTTGTCTTGGGCAGTGAAAGGACTGAACTGACCTTTTTTTATTCTGCTGTTTAAGTTTCTTCAAGGGCTAGAGCTTGCCTCCTGTTGGAAGTCTCAGAAACATCAGAGACTTCAACTTCATCTGCTTACCAGCACTAGGACCTGTGAGTCTGTGCTGCAACAAATAAAAAGGAGCATCAACACTGTCACCAATGCCCCACCACACGAAGTATCGCTTGCTTCATAATTCAACCCTGATCTCTCCTGAGGTACAAGAAGCATTGCCTCATCCCACACTGCAGCCCTGGTCTACCGACATAAGCACCATCGACTTTGAGTTTGTCAACCAACGCCGCTCTTTGCACCGCAGCCTGTCGGTCCGCATGCCACATCGCCCCACTTCACATCGCAGCCCCGGACCCGCAGATGCCAGCACTCCTTAATTCAACCTCACAGAGTTCGACCTGTAACATGTGTGACTTCAAGGGCCCAACAACTTCTGCATCGACTCCCATACTTACGCCTGCTGGAGACGCAGCATCTCTGGATCTCAGTGTGAGGTTGACAATGCACTGCATTTGGAAGGTACTGTTTGTGGGTTTTCCCAACACCGTAGCTGGCCCGTGGATGGCCTGAACTGTTGGATTTGTTGTTCAGCCCAGGACAGAGCTATTGACTTTGAGGATCTATATTTTAAGTGGAACTTTACAATTTTGAGGGGTATTTTTAATAGTTTTGGTCTTGTTTTACACAGAAAAATATTGGCTATTTTTCTAAAACTGGTGTGATGTCATTTTGTAGTCTTTTCATTATGTTACTGTGTGTTAGGTGCAAACTCTTTATACATTGCCTTTGTGATAAGACTGACTGCTTGTGCCAAGTTAAGAAAGTAATGAGCAGGGTTATTTTAGGTGTGTAACTCCCTTATCCTGATTAGAAGGGAGGGGCCCCACTTGGACAAGGTGCAATCATCTGCAAACTAGAGAACCCCATTTCTAACATACACAAACTGCACTTCTAAAGTTATTACAAACAAATTCCACACCACACATGGCTAATTATTGGTAATGCAACATCCGCCCACAGGAAATAATGGAGGTTGGGAACCCAATAGGAAATAATGTTACATTAGATTAAATTAGACCACAACAGAATTAGAAAAAGGAACGTCCACTATATTGTTTTGTTTCCAGCCCAAATTCAGGCCATCCAATGTTAACAAATATTACAATGATGAACAAAAAATGAGATTCAGTTGTCAGGAGTCTCAAGAGTGCGTCAATACAAACTTGTATTGATTTATTGAATGGTCCAGCCAACGCGTTTCGTCCTCTATGGATTTTATCAGGGTTGTGCTTTCCAAACTTGTGTTACTTTTAAATAGCAAGAAGTATAGCCTCCTGTTTCAGTGTCTTCATGGGAAATAAATGCCTTTAAGATTAATTTTTCTGGGACATCAAGCCCTGACGCACGAAGGAGGAAGATGATTTAGGGGGTACTGCACCACCCGAAGAGGGATTTATCATGGATGAAGACACTGAAACAGGAGGCTATACTTCTGCAACCATAGGGTCTACACTGCTTTTGCCTATTTTGGGGTTAAATTAAATTATTTAAACATTTTAAAACTATGCATTAATTAGATTCACTGTAAAAAAGAGTTTTCAAATAATTTAACAACCTCTTTTGAATTTAAAACATAATTTATTTTATTTTACGTAAGAGACAATAAATCATTATTTTACTTCTGTTAGGATTTTAAAGTTTGAGAAGAAGTTGAATTAATTTTAATATATACATTAAATATGTTATTCAAAATGTATTAAGTAATGTTTTAGCCTTTTTCATTTTTTTCACCATTTAAAATAAATATTCAATCAATTTACGTTAAAATGTAATATAAGGGCAAGATGGGGGGTGTGTAATCACTCCCCTGTTGATGTTGACTTAAGAACTGAAAAAGAAGCCCCTCCCCGGATGTCTCTCTTGATGCCAATTCTCCATCCTCTGCCTTTACTTCCTGGCTGGAATCTACCTTTTCAAATCTAGCCCCTCCTATCACATCTAATAAACACAGAGGAGAACCTTTGGCCTCTTGGTATTCTGAAGGTCTAAAATGGGACAAACAAGCCTGCAGGAGGCAATAAAGATGCTAGCGCAAACATTATGATACTGATAAACAGGTTGCTTTATCAAGCGCCACTAGCTAAGTATCAATGCTTCTTATCAATGAAAAAAGTCTTTATTATACCCAAATGATTGAGAATGCTTCCAACTATAATAAAAACTATTTCAGGTGACTACTAGGCTTACCTCAGTCCCCAAAAACAACGTAACCATTCATGTTAAAAAATTCTGCCACACCTTAGTGTTGACTTGAAAGATAAGGTCGACCAAATCTTTAACATATTTGACAAATCTAAAGATATTACTGAGATGAGTCATCATGAAGCAACTGGCTACCCCCCGTTTTTGGATTTCACACCCACCTCTCCTAATCAAGTAGCCACTCTCCTACTAGCTGCTAAGTCAGGCTCTCCAGATGATCCATATTCCCTAGGATCTTAAAACTTACTGTACAACCTATTGGCACCTACCTATCCTCTGTGTTCAACCAAATGTTCTCACAAGGGATGTTTCCCACATTGTGGAAACAAGCTAGTATCCTCCCTTTTATAAAAAAACCAACCCTTGACATCAATTACCCCGCCAATTATCGTCCTATTTCTAGACTTCCATTGGCAGCGAAAATTGCTGAAAAAATTATCAATACTATCTATCTAATTTCACTCTTGATAACCAACAGTTAAACCCCAGTCAGTTTCGGTTTAGAGAAAGCCACAGTATTGAAACTGGGTTGATAAAAATCACTGAAGAAATAAGAACTTCACTTGAAAATGGGAGGTCAGCGGCACTTGTCTTTTTGAACTGATCCAGCGCCCCTATAGAAAATATGCCATAAGCAACGTTACCCAACTCCACAATACTCACTATTAATTATAGATCATTCACAAGGCCCATAAACTAACATGACATATTTTGAGCAACTGAATCATGTGACCTAATTAACAAAACCTATTCACAAACTATATACATATTTATATACAACTGCAGTAAAATGTTCTCACCATGGTTATATAAAACTTGCATTTAATTAAGCCACTTAGGCGAATGAATCTGCTAATGGTAACCTAAAACTCATAAATAACAAGGCCAGCTTGTATTTTAAGAATCTTATTTATTAACTATTATTCAAAGAAAGTGCATTTTTATTAGAATCTTTTTATTCAAGCATTATCTTTTTAGAGGATTTAGCAAAAGTATTGACAGTCTCAAGCAAAATCAGTTAGCGTATTTTAGGAATGAATAAACAGTTTTCTATCACCTAAACCCTAACGTCCCTGTCTAAAACTCACTTCACCTAAAAGAATAATGCTAAAGTCATTAGGCCTATTGATGCTTACGTGGTCCAAGAAAAATTCGACAGCACGTCTCAGTCTCAGGATAAGATGAGCAGCAAGCGCGCCCTCCCTCCCAAGGGGTCAGTTTTTATACCTTTCTAACTAGTCTAAAGTAACATTATCGAAAAAAAATTCGAAAATCTGAACTCCCAATTGGCCAAACCACATCGGCCCACCATTAGGTCATTTGTCCCTTGACCAAGTCCGGGGCTTCATCACAGCCTTTATTGTTCATAGTTTTACCATCCTCTTTGCTTCCTCAAAAAGTTACATTTCCCGAGGAGGAACTCTCGTCTCTTAATCTTGGCAGGTTCCGCCGCATCCTGTCCTTGACAAGGACAGCAAGAACACATTTCTACTCGACCATGTCTGATATCATTTAAACGTTGACTGTTCAGCAGAAAGATGACTTTTTTCATCAACGAAACTGCGCATGGCTGATTTTTCACTCTGGTCAAGTTTTCACGAACTGCAAAACCCGCCATCCATTTTTGTCAGGCCCATTCGTAAAACTAATGCATAAACAAACACAAAACATCAATTAATGTGAGAAATTAAGTTAGTTCTGTTTCCTACCCACCTTTGCTAATAATTACTCATTAATCTATGTTACCTAGCAGAAGCAAATGAAGCAACAAACAGATTTGTGCAACATTTAAGACAAGAAAACAAAACATGAGCACACAGAAATAAGCACATGCAATTATAAACAGCCGCATTTAATATTTGACAAAAACGATAAATAAAATTAGTTTATTATTACTCACACACATGCATTTGCAACATAAGCACATATAGGAGCACACATATTAGTTTCCCGCATGTAGTGATCTGCAAGTTTATTCTAGGTTGATTAGTATTCTTCATTGCATATATTATTAATATTATTATTTATTATGGAAGTTTAACTTTGCAAGTTGAAATAAATATATTTCAAAATCTTGCTCCATCAGGACCTATCTGCAGTGTTCAACACTGTGGACCATGGGCTACTGCTCCACCGTCTGAACATTACATGAGATAAAGATAAGGCCTGTGCATTACTGTCATCTTTTTTTTTCTGGAAGAGCCCAAACTCCGAACTCCTTAACTTTCATACTGCCTGGTGGGGTTCCCCAGGGCTCTTCTCTGAGCCCAACCCTATTTAATATATCTGTTTCTGAATTGGCCTCCTTGATTAAAATCTTCAACTTATGTCCCCCCTCCTATGCTGATGGCACCCGGTTGGTAGTATCAGCAGTGGATAAAGATGCTGCTGGGTCTTCAAGATTACACAACTGTATGATTGCCATAAGCTGCTGGATGAGCAGGCATTGCTTAAGATTCAAGTCAAGTAAAACTGGAGTTATATTCTTTGGTAATCGTTTCACTGCATGGTCTCCTGCTTGGTGGCCTGACAGTCTGGGTCCGCCTCCCTTACCTGTGACTAAAGCTAAAAACCTGGACTTTGTTATTGATGATAAGCTCAAATATGAAGCCCAACTATCAAACGTAGTCTCTTCTTCATTCTACATTATCAGAATGTTCAGAAAATCTTTCTTTTTATTCCTAACAATACCAGGAAAACTGTGTGGTCTCAGCTTTAGTCCTCTTAAAATTTGACCTTGCAATGAACTCTTCATGTACCTTCAGGAAAAACTGGTCAGAAACTTCAAACTGCTCAAAATGCAGCAGCCAGATTGATCTTAAATATTCCCAAATTCCATTCTATCGCTTCAGCTATTCATGGCTCCCGGTTCAAAAGCAAATCAAATTCAAAGCTCTCTGTGTGGCCCCAAAGCACTACAGAGGGGAGGACCGGAATTTCTATGGAATCATTTTAACTGGTACACCTCAAACAGACAGCTTCTGTCGGCTTGTGCCAGAATGGTCACCACCGCTAGATTCAGGAAAGTGAACTAGGGAGGAAGAAGCTTCGCTAATAGCATGGCTAGGCTTTGGAATACTCTTCTTCTACATCTTAGGGCCATCTCCTCCCTCCTCGCCTTCAGAAAAGAGCTAAGGACATGGCTGTTTAACAACAAGCTAAGTGTTGTAGTACTAAATCCAATCTATGGCACAATGACAATCTTGCCAGTCTGCATAAGGTAATGTACGCTTGTAAGCGGATGGAGCGGGAATGGAGGCGAGACTTTGATCCTATTTTGATGGGAGGCAGCATATTATGCTGATGATATCAGAAACAGCAATAATCCCTCTAAGATGATTTTTTCCATTCTTAAAAATCTCAAAAGTGCTGGGGCGCTGGTTGCGTCCTCTATCAAGTCTGATGAACAATGAGAGGATCTCGCCCTCTTTATAAAAAAGGTGGATAACATCTGTAAGACCTTCTATAAGACCTTTCCTCAGGTGGCTATGGGCTCTGACCTTGGGAGTTTACCCCCCTCTGCCCATATTTTGGCTGCCTTTCCACCAATCACTGAGGATACACTACGTGTTCTATGTAGGATGGTTAAATCAGGCTCCCCTGCTGATCCCATGAAGCCTGACCATCTTATGAGACTGCTACATGTGCTTCTTACCCCTTTGGGCCATGTTAATAACATGTCCCTGTCTATGACTACGGTTCCTAGGACATGGAAGCAGGCTAGAGTAGTGCCTTCATTAAAGAAACCCACCCTCGATCCAGCTAAACCAGAGAACTTTCGCCCTATCTCCCTGCTACCATGGCCTCTAAGATCTCCGGAGCCTATATTAATTTAATCTTGTCAGCCTTTCTGAAGGAGAATAACATACTTGACTCTTCTCAGTGCGGCTTTCGCCCAAGTCTTACCACGGTGTCTGCCCTCCTTACAGTGACTGAACATCTGAGGGCAGTACTGGATGAGGGACGCACCTCAGCACTGATCCTATTGGATCTTAGTACCACAGTCTCTCACCAGATCTTGCTGCAGAGGTTGAAGGAGGCTGGTATTGTGGGCCTTGCTTTGGACTGGTTCATCTCCTTACTCTCGGATAGATCCTTCCAGGCGTCGGCCCCCTTTTCACCTCCAGGGTCCATTCCCTCAAACAGGGAGTGCCGCGGGGTTCTGCGCTAAGTTCAACACTTTTTAATTTGTATGTTCAGCCTCTAGCTGTAGTAGACAAGAGCAGAGGGCTGACTATTGTATCATATGCTGATGATGCACAATTGGTAGCCGCTCTCTCCGATGACTGTCTGAATGATGCTGTTAAGTTTCGGAGCAGTCTTGCTGATGTTGCAGGGTGGATGACTGCCAACTGTCTCCAGCTTAGTGCCAGCAAGTCTGAGATCTTGCTGGTAGGGAAAGATCTTGGGCTATGGAATGAACGATGGTGGCCCGCCACCTTGGGATGTGTACCTGCCACCAAACAGGGAGTGAAAATGTTGGTGTCTGGGTTGATTTGGCTCTTAATTTCCAAACGCAAACTAAGAAGGTGGTGGTGACGTCCTTTGGTATTCTTCGTGGTCTCAAACCTCTGCTTGGCTTTTTTGATCCTTCCATCCACAGATGATCGTCCAGGCATGTGTGCTGTCGAGACTGGATTATGCCCACTTGCTTTATTTGGGGGCCAACAAGACAGAGATTCTAAGACTGCAAAAAGACCAAAATGTAGCTGCCAGAACTCTTCTCGTCATGACTAGATTCTGCCCCTCTTCCAGTGCTATTCGCAGGCTACATTGGCTACCCGTGGCGAGACCTGTGGAGTTCAAGTCCCTTTGCTTTGCTTTTAGGATCTTGAAGTCCCCTTCCCCAGGCATTCTAGTGGGCCTGCTTTCCTCCTACACTCCCACTCGCCATCTCCGTTTGTTGGGCCAACACTTGGTGGTTTTTCCCTGGGTGGGGAGGGCTCACGTCGCTGGGCGCTCATTTAGCTCACTGGCAGCTAAACTTTATAACGCCCTCCCTGTATATATCCAGAGTATGGATAATTATCTGGCATTTTGTAAAGCACTGAAGACCCATCTTTTCCCTTCACTTTAGTCCCTTTTGAAGTTCACTCCTTTTCTGCCTGCCTCCGTGGCCTGTATCAGCCTATTGGTTTCTTTTAAGTTATGATAGGTTTCCCTTGCTGTCAGCTGCCTTTGTTGTTATCAGCGCCGGGACGCCCCTTTGCTGGGGCAGCTGCGTGCTTTACAAGACATCCTAACATAACATAACAACGAACGGTCCCCGTCTCAGCATGTTCATGTTCAGCAAGCGCCAAGACAACCACGGGTAGACATGTGCTATAAAAGTCTTTTTAACATAGCATAACATAATAATAGAATGTGAAATGGCAGGGCTGGAAAAACAGGTCAGAACCTGGACGTTTAATCGGAAATTACTTAAGGACAGCGACTACAGGGAACATATCCGTGGAAGGCTGAAGTGGTTTCTTCAAATAAATCAGGATACAGCTGTCCTGGGGTTGGTTTGAGACTACCTTCAGGCAAGAGTAAGGGAAGAGATTCTGAGTTATAGCCTAACTAAACACAGCAAAACCAATGGCAGCAACAGAAACTCTATGACACAATTCTGAAATATGAGTCTGATCTTGCTAGGATACTTGAGAGAGGGAAGGACAGTGTGGAAGTATTACAGAAAGTGGGGATAATTAGGGTGAAAATTAAGGAATTTTGTAGCAAAGATGTTGCTACCAAATATCAAAGTCATTGGGCAGAGTGCTATGAATATGGGGAAAGCACAGGGCAGTTGCTGGCAAACTGTATTAGGCAAAAGGAGCCCACTAAATGGGTTGAGGACAAACAAGGAAGAAAGACAGAAGTACCTACTGAAATCTTAGAGGTCGTCCACGAGTACTATTCAGATCTGTATTCAGAAGATATAACTCCTCTGCCAGAATTCTATATCAACTTCCTTGGTACGATTAAGGGGTGCTTATTAGATCCAGAAGAAATGCAGCTATTGGGGCTACCCATATCTACAGAGGAACTCGGGACCACGTTAAAAGATATGGCAAGATAGAAAGCAGTTGGGCCAGTTAAAATCCATTCAGAAAGGAGAAGAGCAGCCAGGTCGTAGAAGACTGCACTACCCGGAAAGTCACATAGTATGATGTAATTGCCCACCTCAAATGATTATCTGCCCCTTGTAGTTAAACTCTACAACGTGCACTTTCACTTGGATGATTGAGATTCATACACAGTGCTTTTAGCCTAAAAACACACCGGTTGTCCCAACTTTTTTCTAAGGGTTCTAAATGACCTCCCTTTCTCTCCTCACACTGCGCACATACCCCCGTTCACACCCGGAATCACATTTGTCCCAATCCTACCTTTTCCTTTCTCCTTTTCCCTCGCTTCTTTCCCCCGCCCTTCCCCCAACTTTACACTAGCTTTTATCCCATCTATTGTATACTTCTTTTCAGCCTTGAGAAAGTTTTAGTACTCATCTAGAACTTACGAAACATGTGTCGGCTGTTTTCTGTTTGATGAATTGAAGAGGCTGTTTTCTGTTTGATGAATTGAAGAATAAAAAAGACAAAGAAGACTCTCAAATTACAAGGGATTGTGACTAATTTTTTTGTCCTGTATTGATTATTGATATTCAATATATCACCTAATGGTGACTATCAGATTACATATTTGTATTATTGTCCTTTAGGATGGTGCACACCTCACCCAGTTCTTTTTTCATGGTCCCCCCCAATAAATCCTGGGTCGTATAGACCAATTTCTTTTATAAATGCAGAAGTGAAAATATATGCAAAGATATTAGCAACAAGATTAAGTAAATTTTTAGCAACTTTGGTCTCCCCCACCAGCATGGCTTTATTCTTGGCAGGGGTACTGTTGATCAGGGTAATAATATTGCTGGATGTTGCTTAAGTGACTAAATCTCTGCTTGATCTGGTATTCCTGTATGCTTTGACCATGTCTCTTGATTATCTCTGCAAGGTGTTAAAATGGAATGGACTCGGAAGAGATTTTGTTAAATCTGTTAAGACCTTATATCAGGCTCCTAAAGCTAGGATACAGATAATCGGTAAGAGCTCAAACCAAATCAGCATTACACGGGGAATGAGGCAGGGGTGTCTTTGTTCATGCTTGCTATTAGCTTTGTGTATTGATCCATTTTTAAGCCGATCGGAAGGATCCAGGACAATACAAGGTATTAGCATACGCTAACAATGTAGTTGTTGTAACACCAGACCCCAGGAAAGACATAGATCAGATAGAAGGGCAGGTATGCAGATTTGGGGCAATATTTGGAAATCCTCTCAATGAGGTTAAGACACAAATTATCAGTATGGAAGGTAGTATATTTCAAGATGGTATATGTAATCGATATAGGTCTTGTGATATTTTAGAATGAGTGGATCTTTTACATAATGGACAGCTCTGCTAGTTCACACAGCTCCGGGCAAAATTTGGACTAACTAATGATTTTATTTCAAAATATCTGCAGATTCATGACTACCTCTTCATGTTGGATGAAAATCAATCGTCAGGTGCTAAGTATCCAATAACAGATATAGTTGATCAGGGTGGCTGAATTGGATCTATTTATAGGTCTCTGATAATGGATCATCCCGATCACATTGAACTGCAGAAACAGAAGTGGGAAGCAAGGATAGGATCAAAGGGACTGCTTCTGGAAAATTAACTGAAACGTTGTAAAGGAATGCTACTGCCGTCCAGCCTCCAAGAGCCAATATTATAAAATGGCTTTTGATTTATACAACACACCCAAAAAACTATTTAAATGGGAGAGGAGGCAGAATTCTAAATGCCATATATGTGGTATTATCAGAAGCGAATATAGTGCATATGTTTAGTACCTGTCCCTGGGTGGTTAACCACTTTCAATAGATTTCACGTTTCTTGGGAATGATCGTGTATCATCATGTTAATATCACATCTCCTGGGAGTTAATGAGGATAAAGAACTGCCCAGAGGGGGGCGTACTTGATATTTGTAGCAATGGCTATTGCACAAATGTGTTAGGCGAAAGGATGGATTCATCTGGACCTCCTGACATTTATTGAGTGGAGATTGTGACTTTTGGCTATATATAATATGGAGAAAAGCCTCTATGCACAAAAAGAGAGGAAAGCACGGAAGCGGGGTGGCTTGATTTAGGTCTTAATTGATGAATGGATGGAAAGAGTGATTGGGACTAAACCCGGATAACATTGGGATCAACCAAGGACCCTCAGAGAACACCTCTGCACATTTTATGTTTTTAAGGCTGTTTGTACTTCATAGAATGGTATCTATGTGAGTATTATGTTGCTCTTAACTCTTCTCTTAGATTATGTTTCTGATACGGTTTGGTTTTATATGCAATGTTCGCAATCCAAGGTCTCTTTTTGGAATGCTTCATTCTTGGAATAAGAACTCTTATTACTGGAAACGTCGGATGGCAGGGGGATAATTGCGCAGAGTTGTGACAAAATCTATATATACAATATGACAAGCTCCAAGAATAAGGTGTTGGCCATCCACCAACAACCAAAATGGTAATGAAAATCAGTACCACATATAATACAAGCACAAGGTATATCCTGAGCTAAAAAACAATAATCAGTAAAATTTCCCAAATCAATCACAAGTAGAAAGGTCTTCGTGTCTTCATTTATTCAGATATGGATCTTCACAAAACGACCACAGACTTCTTCAGGGCTAGAATATCATAAAAGATACAGTGAGGCGTGATCATAATACAATCCTAAGTAGATAGTATCACAACAAACAAATACACTAATTATACCAATGTAATTTGAAACATAAAAACATGTCAAAGTGGCTGAGCAGACCGATGGCTAAATTATAAGTACAAAATCACAAGAGTCACAGTCACTAAGAAAAACCAAATATATGTCACCGGATCTCCCGTGTTCAGTGCAAACACCAAGTTGTTAAAATTACACTAACATCATACAAAACCATGTGTCACCATCACTAGTCACCAAAGCAGACCGTGAATTTAAAGAAATGGAAATGATAAAGAATTCAAAATAAACAAATCATGAGAGAAAGGCAGAGCTGAAAGAAAGAAAAAGAAGTGCAACCAAAGTTAATTGCAGTTATAAAGAGACTCACCTATCGCTAAATCACCAAATGTTCGCAAATATAAAAAGTACATCAATATCTAAGAATAAGTCTCAGTTCAACCTGTATTGAGAATCAACATAAGCAACATATATATACGTAATCATCAAAACATTATATAATATTTGGTAATAAATATTCATCTAAAAACATTAACCCGTTTCCACTCACTATTAAGTCCGGGGATTCCTGAGGTAATATTTCAAAGTTCACAAAGCAGACTCGAGCATCATGGGAGTCCCCCAAAGCACCTCATATCCGTAGGCAAGGGTAGAAAACAAACAACAGAAGCACCTAGTATCAAGATCTCCAATATGTCAAGCAATCACATAAATACTAGAGAGCAAGACCGTAATCTCAATAAAGCCCTAATATAGAATTAAATAAATGCATCCTCCCGCCTGACTATTTAATACTTCTATTTTCATCTCCAAAATCGTTCTGCATAGTAATCTCAGAAACGGCTCGTCCAAAAAAAATAGCAAATACCAAGTTCGTAACAATCGTGCAAGTAGCCAAAAACATACTAGGATAGCAGTTATTCGTCAGGCTTCGATAATTAACACATTCAACAAAATGTAGTCAGCTAATAAATAAGTCCCCGTAAACTATACTACGTAACAGCACTCACCTCGGACAGAGTGTGGTCCGATATGAAAAAATCGAAGTCGCGTGTAGCATGAGCGCCATATTGAGAAAACCCCTAAATATGGAGGGGCATATTTACAATAAGTGGCGCATCCCTGCATATCAGCAGGGATGCGCCACTTATTGTGCGCCATGCCTCCGCCACAATGGATGCGCCGCATTTACAATGCGGCGCACCATGAAGCAAAAACGGCACAGATGCGTCACGCATCTGTGCCGTAAAAGTGGCGCATTGCTGGAGTTTCGTCGCAAGTGCGATGCAGCTCCAGCAAGGCTCTAGGGTGCCTTATCCTTCAAATGCGGCGTCAATCCTTACGCCTGCTTCAAGCAGGCGCAGGGTTTTGACGCAGCATTGGCCTAAAAGTGACTGAGTGAAATCTTGTAGATTTCACTCAGCCACTTTTAGGAGGCGTTCCTGCGCAGAAACGCCCCCCCTGCGCAGGAACGCCTCCTTATGGCGCAGGGCTTTACAACGTGACGCATCTCCCAGATGCGTCACGTTGTTAATACCTCGCACCATGGTGCATCTTTTGCGCCGCCGCTGCGTCACTTTAGTGACGCAGCGGAGGCGCAAAAGAGGCGCAAGGGGCTTGTAAATCTGCCCCGGAGTTTCTGAAGATAGACATGAAAATAGGACCAGTGTGTCCAAAGCCATAAAGAGTGGAAAAGTATAACTAAAAGCGGCATCTTGAAGAGACAAACAAGCCGCACTTCTGTATTAATTAATTATCCAAACACTCATTAAGTTTCGCAATCTAAAACTATATTCACAATATCTCTCAACATATTTCCACAGTAAAATTAAATATATTGAATATTGAGAATTATATATATTCCAATTTTAAATATAAGCTGACATGAAATTATCCCTAAATGTAGACCATAATATTGTAACTATAAAGAGGACTAAATCCACGTAAATACGTATAGTACACAACTACATCAAAGAAGATGCTTAGTCACCTTAACCAATATTAAACAAACAAAAAGCAAAAAACAAGAAGACGACACAATCATAACAGCGGCAGTTAAGGTTGTAGTCATGAGATGGTTCACCACCCAATATAAAGAAAGGAAATAATATAAAATTTGTCGTATACGTCCCATGTGTTAATAAAATAAATACATAAATTAAGGTAAGTTTGAGAGAGAAAAATGATTAAGTACAGATCAGATCAAAAGAAAAACACATCTTCTCGATTATCGTCATGAACATAAACATTCAATTATATACACATTAAAGTTGGAAAATAACAAATAACAATATTCCATTATAGGCATAAAGAACATGTCAGCCATAAAAGTGAAACCTGTACATACAGTTACTTAATCTTACTTGCATCATATACTCAATATATCAGTATTGATGTATACCTCAATAAGGCATAGTAATCATATATGTTATATCTGCATAATATTCTTCAATCATCCTTTGAGTAAGAAGGATTAGGCATGAGTGAGTCATATCAATCATTGCTAAAATCAAAGTTATTATCGATAACTTAACAGTAAAATATAGTCGTATGAGATTTACACTGTGCTGAATAATCGGCAAATATTGATCAGCAGTTTAACAAAAATCAAACATTCAAAGGGCAAAATAAGTTGTCATAACCAAAAACACAATAAATGTGTTCCATCTTTTGTTCATATTCAAGCTCAATAAAACATATTTCTACAGGTGGAACATTACATAAGTTCTATATCAGAGATACATAATCGTACATATGCATAGGTGTCACAGGGAGTCATATCTGAATTTTAACATCAAAGAAAATATTGTAACTCGTCATCAAAATTCAACCCCCTCTCTACTGCATGCACTCGCATTATCCATCGTGTTTCCAACTGACGTAATTTTAGTTCACGATTGCCACCCCTAATGTCTGGGGGCATGGTTTCAATGCCATAAAATGACAGTGAAAAAACCACCACTGGGTCAGGGCTCCCAACAGCAAGGCTTAGCCACAAGCAATAACTAACAAAAGAAGTGCCAATACTGTGAATGATTTCAAGCTAAATAGTCTAAACACATCCGTACTGAACAAGATGTATTGATCTCACAAGAGTGAGCAGAATTAATCCTTTATTTTTTTAACAAATAATTTTTTTTCATAAGTTTGGTTTATGACTTCACCCACTTTACGATTTTTAAGACCTTATACCACAACATTTACATAAATACAACCATCATGAATCACAAAAAAGGTTTACGGCATCTATAATCACTCTTCATTCATACCTCAGTCACTCTATATCTAAGACAACCACAGACAAACATACAATTTTACACTGGAATAACAAAATTCACAGGAAGCCATATATACATTTTTCAATTTCAACAAAACAAGTCTGATATAACTTCTGGCTATAAAAGTCTACGCGTTTAGAACTCCTTGTTGATGATGGAGTTCTCATCAGGACCAGAATCTGTGAAGAAAGGAAAATACCCCTTCTTTAGAATCATCACACTAAAATGTCTCTCTCTAGCTGTCCCCTCCATCACTACAAGCTAAGCAACTCTTACCTCTGAGTTACAGAGAAGATGTGGTTGGTATATATAGGCAGTCCCGAAGCTCAATTCACATCTGTTTCATCAAAACAAACAATACTATGCCATTACTCAACAAGGATTCAGCTTCCGTACTACAACTTCATGACACACCCACACAGACTTACTTTGATTTCCAATGGAAGGCTGGGTCGGGAGAACGGAACCGCTGCACTTTAGCGAACTTCCTATGGCATTAATGCTCCGTTGTTCAATGGCGCCTGTGGGCGGAAGGGATGCTGTTACTCGCGGGACTTCCCCAAGGAGTGGGTGTTGGGCGGCAAGGGGAATTACAGAAAAATTAAGATTCTCTACCTGTAAACCCGGGCAGGGGAGCCACGTCTTGTTTATTGTTCCTCCTGGCGTGTGAACGGATTGCGACGCACTTCCGGGTCCGCAAAGGATCTCGGGAGTTGCAGTTGGAAATGGGTCCAGACTCCGGTATATGTAGCGGATTGTGTCGGGAACATGAAAAAATGTTCAAAATGGACTTGAACCTAAGTAAAGTTTGAAATAAGAAATTCCAAATAGGTCAATTATATTTACAGCTATTAAAATTGGTGAGCTATATTTACAAGTGACATCAGGGGAAACCGGATCTTGAGAGAAGTTGGTTAAAAGCTCGACGGGGCTCCTAATAAGCAGTCAACATTGTGCGATGCTTAACAGCTTGGCAAAGGAGTGGAAGAACCATCTTTCATATGGATGTCACTCAAACCGAGTAGTGGTGTCATCTCACAAGTCATTAGGTCAATGACATGGCGCCGGAAGAATGGGACATTCGGAAGCTCAAACGAAATAGTCAGATGGTAGATAAGATCAAGCTAATTTGAAAATCTCTGAGAGTTCGTTGAGTCCATGTACAGCCATGTTAAATTTGACAATCAACATTGCCTCACGTCTAGATAATTTTGCATCGAGGTCTCCTCCTCTTCTGTCATTTTCAACTTTAGAAATGACCGTCCATGCAAGATCTGTTTCTGTGTGATTCTTTATGCGCCAGTGGTTTACTAGTGGGGCTGTTAGGACGTTCTTTTTTATTCGTGATTTGTGTTGTTTTATACGTAAACGTACCTCTTGGTTCGTTTTGCCTATGTAGACCAAGTCACATGGACATATGATCGCATATACAACAGACCATGATTTACAATTAGTGAACACTTCATATTTCCACTTTATGTTATTATGGACAAACAGAGCTCCTTCTTTGGTACTGCTGCAGCAGGAACATGTCCCACATTTCCGATGTCCCTGGACTGGTGGTAAACCCATCATTGTTCTTAAAGTGATAGCCTTAGTCTCTGGGAGTGCTGCTCTCACTAATTGATTCGCGATACTGCAGTTTTTTTTAAAGGCAAAGAGTGGCTCTTTTGACAAGGCCTCATCTAAATTTTTTAATAGGTGCCAGTTATTTTTCACCACTTTTTTAAGGGCATTTGAATCGGGACAAAACGTCGATACGAAGACCATTCTGTCATTATCCTTTTTTGTCCTTCTCTCAAGTAGGCATTCCCGGGGTGTCCACCAGGCCCTTTTCCTTGACTTTCTCAGTAATTTCTTGGGGTAACCTCGTTGGAGCAAATTATTTGTTAGAATCTCAGCATGTCTTAAATATTCCTCTTTGTATTTACAATTGCGTCTGATTCGTAAATACTGTCCATAAGGAAGGTTGTCCTTGAGGCTTCTTGGGTGGTTGCTCTTAAAATGAAGTGCTTTGTTTCGATCTGTCGGCTTTTTATATAGTGTTGTCACTAAGCCCCCTTCCGAAGGGTACACCTCAACATCCAGAAATGCCATTTTTTCTTTCGAGTATGTCATACTAAATTTTATTGTAGATGTTTTGTTATTAATCCATCCAGCAAAATTATTTAGTTCTTCCTCCGTGCCTGACCATGTGAAAAAAATGTCGTCAATATATCGACTCCAATGATGTATCCACTGTAGGTCTGGGTTATTTTGGTACACAAAGGTCTCCTCGTATTTGGACATAAATAGAACTGCTAATTCAGGAGCAAATGGGCAACCCATTGCTACTCCACCAATTTGGAAGTAGAACTCTCCATCAAAATTGAAGAAGTTCTTCTTTAGTGCAAACTCAGCAAGTCTAGAGATGAAGTCAGTGGGAATTTGGTGTGGTCTTTCTCTTTCTTCCAAAATTGATTTTTAGGACATATATACCTTCCTCCTGCGGGATCTGGGTATATAAGGACGTAATGTCCATAGTTACCATCCAATGTTTCTCTTTCTCAAATTCAATTCCACTCAATTTGTTTAAAAAGTCTGTGGTATCTCGTATGAACGATTTGACATGAGGTAAAAAAGTTTAAAAAAAAAAGTCAACAAACTTGGCAATCGGTTCCAATAGTGACCCACAGCCGGACACTATCGGTCGTCCGGGAGGTGCTTTTTCATTTTTATGTATTTTTGGCGATACATAAAATAATGGGGTTCTTGGATATTTAACTTTCAGATACTCCATTTCTTTTTTACCTAGGAATCCTTGGTTGTATCCTTCATCAATTATTCCATGGAGTTCTCCTTTAAGGTCTAAAGTTGGATCCTTATTGATTTTGCGATAGTTTGAAGAATCATTCAACTGTCTTTTTACTTCCTGGATGTATAGGGTCTTATCCCAAACCCCAATCGATCCACCTTTATCGGCCTGTTTTATAATGACCGAACTATCCTTTTTCAGGTTAATTAAGGCTTGAGACTCCTCCTTTGACAAATTATGTTTGGTCCATTTCTTCTTCGACTCCATTTCAGTGACCGCTGAGAGCACTGTTCTTTCAAATGTTATAACTTCCTTTGGGATTTTATTATTTGGCGGGCAGAAATTAGATTTATTCCTTAATCCCATGGTTTCCATTGGTGTTTTGTAGATGTTCTCTGCAAAAAATGTTTTTAACCGTACTTTCCGACAGAATTCAATAACTTCTGTCTTCAATTTTACTAAACCTGTTCTCCGAGTCGGAACAAACGTTAATCCTTTACATAGCACTTTTTCTTCTTCTTCTGTTAGAACTTTATTTGACAAATTAAATATTGGGGACACTGCTAGCTCTTGTAATTGTGTCCTCTCGTTGACATTTCCCATGGTTGCCTTGTTTTTCCTCCGGCTTTTGTCTGGCCTCTCCCTAAAAAAGTCCCTTGGTGTTGCTGTTGAAATCCTCCTCTTCTGTTATTATTTCTCTGGGGGGTTGAATTATCTTCCTCACTCCCACTAGCGGAGGAGGATGTGTCTGAAAATGTGATAAACTTGTTTTGGGATCTTCCCTGATATTCCTGTAGATGTCTATAAGCCTCTGGTCTAGAGTAGAAATCCGATTGGAGGAAGGGGTATACTTTTTCTAAATTGAAATTCTTTTTATCCTTTTCAAATTGCGCGGTTTTCTGATTTATAGTATAGTCCCTGAATTCACCAATCTCTTTTTGTACTTTCTCCAACAAAATTTTAGAGTCCGTTATCAGCTGATTTGTTGAGATGGCCGTTTCTAAGGCTTCAATTTCCTCCAATTGAGTTTTTGAAAGTCTTTGGGCAGTTTCTACTGTAAGTACCATTAGATCACGACTACATTTAGTCTCAATGTAGCTGTAACCTTTTTTGTAAAAGGGATCCTCCGTAAAAATGACGGGTACATTTTTTATCTGGAGGCCACCTGGAATTGTGCCAGCCCTCAAATGTTGAAGAAGAAAATGACCATGGAGGTCAGTACGGATTTGTTTTTTCTTTAATCTAGTTAATTTATCGACTTCGTTTTGATTTTGTGCAGAAGTACTAAATGATGTAGCAGCCAATAACGATGGGTCAGCAAGGATATTTTTTTATGTGTTCTTCACTATATGCAAACATACTTGTTCAAACATACTACAGACCACTAGCAACAAATTTACGTAACAAAGGCCAACATACAACAAATGAAGCTTGATTCACCCATCAGTGTGATCTTAGGCAGACACACACATACTGTTTGCAGAGACAGACATGGTACATTATATCTAACATTCTGATCATGTGCCTAAGATCACACTGTGAGTGAAGCTTGATTTACCCATCAACTAAGCATACCTTTTTACCAGAAAACATTTTCTATAGTAATTTGTTTTTTCACACAAAGCACAGCCCTTTTAAATGACCACTACAAAGCAAAGCAGAAACATAACTCATTAACAAAATACATTTCCAATATGCAGTATACAATTTTTAAACTGCATTACAAAAAAACATAACACACAATGCAAGAATAAAGAAGCACAGTATGCTTCTGAATCTTCCCTATACTGCATACAGCAGTGTATCTTCATTAAATGAATCATATATCAGATAACACACAGGCACAGAGTAAAGTGAGACACAAGCAAAGAATACTCTTTAGGCTGATTGAGGCAAACTGTTACAAGGCACAGGTGACATTATTGAAAAATGTGAAATTGTTTTCGCCTATTTCAAACTGAAAGGCAGTGTGATACTTCACCAAAATTTAAAAAGCAGACTTTTTTCCAGAAAATAATTTCCATACTAAATCGTTTTTGACACAAAGCACAGCTCATTTAAATGACCACTACAGAAACAAAGCACAAACCTAACTCATTTCCAAAATACTTTGCCAATATGCACCATTTTATTTTTAAACAACATTACAAAAAAAATGACACAAAAAACAAGAATAAAGAAGCACAAAATGCTTCTTAATCTTCCCCATAGTGCATACAGCACTCTATCTTTATTAAAAGAATCATTACTCACCTTTAAAAATGCTTTGAAATATGTAGAACAGTGTCAGTCACACTCAACAGATTTTCGTAAGCAGAATCTCTGAATAATGCTTCTTTCACTGGAGCCTGAGAATAATGGCACAGATTCTTACTCATTTCAGACCCATATTCTTGTACATAACGAATCAAAATTGTTCCCACACAAATTCAAAACCAAACTGCACATTTTAATTGGTTGTACATTTCAAGACTATGAAACTCACGTAACATTCACCCATCCCCCCAGTGCTCATTCACCCTATAACCATGGTAACTCCCTCCTAACCCAGCACACAGTTCACAAGTTCATCATACTATGTTACAAAACAATACAGCAAGGGCGTTTGACCTCTCAATGTACTAGCTAATCAAGTGCAATGTTTCTTTAAATGACTTTTTCTCAACCATTGAAATGACTTCTTTAAAAAAAAAAAAGCATGCACCCTAATTTTCAGTGGGGAATTTTAAGAAAGCACCAATCATTTCTTGTTTTTCAACTGCACTGAATCTCAACCACTTTTTTCATAATTCCTACTTTCAAACTGCCATTTCATTTCCACAACTCATCTGAATAGAAGCAAAACAAACCTTCAAGATGCCGAAAGTCTGGTTTGTGGGTCATAGCTATGTCTTCTGGAGTGAAAAATTTGCAACCACAGAGGGATTTATAACCTTGATTTACCAAATATGGACATGGTGTGGATTGGACAGAGAGGATTAAGAAGTCACCAATAGATACCATTGGTAAAATCCTTTATGCATTTACCACAGCCTGACCTCATAATTGTACACTGTGGTGGAAATGACTTGGGCACTTTGACTGGGGTAGGTCTGGAAATGCTTTTAAAGGAAATTTTTGGGCAATTGGTGTCACTTTTTCCAAAAACTGCATTGGTATTTTCTAATATATGCCAAAGGCAAAAATGAAACTGGTCCAACCAATTTTGTCCACAGATTGAGAAAGCAAGGAAACATGTAAATAAATATGTTTCTGCTTTCCTCAGAGACTATATATGGGTTCCATTTACCACAACAACTTGCGTTACAATATGCAAGGCATCTATAGGAGAGATGGTGTTCATTTTACAGATGAGGGGAATAGAGTCTTCCTCTTGAATTTGAGACTCTGCATTGGTACCTACTTGTAGGTACAAAAAACACCCACATAACACAACAGCTCTTTTCAGAGCTAACTTACCTCTAAACACTCTACAATATTTTTTTATTCTATTTTTTTATACTGTTTTTCCCCGCGGTGCGCTCAGGGTGCGCGTACCGGAGAGCGCACCTGAGAACGCACCCAGCGCCTACCCCGCGAAAAGTTTAAAAAAAATAGTTTTTTGGCCCTTTAGGGTCCTTCTAAGCCTCCCTCAAAAAACCTAGGGGGTGAGGGGGGTCTACCCTGCCCCCTTTTAATCATTACCCCCTTTTATTTTTACCTCAGGTGTCTCGATTTTCCCGAGACACAAGATGGCGGACTGTCCGGACTGTTAAGAATGTTGACAGACATCATACAGCCAATCAGCTTTCAGCTCGGGCACTCCCGTAGCGCGCCGGGTGCGCTCCCCGGTACGGGTACCGGTGAGCCCTCCTATTGATATTTATGTTTTTTTGAAGTTGCCTTTCATAAAAACCACAGGAGCAATTTCAAAGAAATTTAGAAAAGGCCCTACTACATACCAGTACCTATAATTTTTCCACTTTGGTGTCATTCCATTCATCCGTTCAGGCTGTAGCTGTGTCTAAATGTCGTATGGAAAATTGCATGGGGAAAACACATTTGAAAGTATTGAAATTTAGAACCAATCAAAATATTACTTTAGTTTGGAATTTGTGTGTGATGAAGTTTGATTGGTTATGTATGTGTCTTAAATGAGAGGAAAACACAGCCATTTTGTGATACCCCAGTCTGAGGGACTTTTGAGAGAAAATTTGGGTGCTCAATTGCTGGACTTAGAATAACACAGTACTAACTCTTCTACTTTCAAAAAGGTGAGTTGTTAATTTGTAAGGAGAACTATGTTGTACACTTTAAGATAATTTGGAAAATGTTTTCTATTAGTTATTTACAGTCCTTCTGTTATAATTATTGTTTAAGATTGGCTTCATCACATGCCGTGCCTTATATTTCTAGTTCCTGTCTGATACTATACACTGCCCAATTAAATTTAAAGAACTAAATACTTGATTAAGCTACTTTTATGTTATGTATTACTAAAAACGATAATTGAAAGTGATTACTCTTTTCTGCAATTTACAGCAAGAAATTTGAAATTAAAATGAATCCAAATGAGGAGACCAAGAAAATGTCATCTGAAATTTCAATGATATTTATTGAAATTCAAGATGACACGGATAATTTTTGGGATGATTCTCTTGACGAAGAATTAATCGAATGTTTGGATAAAATAGAATCATCATGGCACACTTTTAATGAGGACATTCCTGATCATATGATTGAAGAGGAAATTCCAGATGAAGACATGCTACAAGTTCTATTAAATTATGAAAATTCTGAACAATAAATTAATATTTACAAATTCAAAATTAGTTGACATATTATTCATTTTTATTTCTAATTTATGAAGTAGTAGCGAAGTGATTGTATTGAAGTGAATTTTAGACTCTGCATCGGTACCTACGTGTAGGTACTTAAATCACTCACATAACACAACAGCTCTTTTTAGAGCTACCCTACCTCTAAGCACTCCAAATTCTTATTTTACACTATTTTCTTTCAATGTTTTTCCCTGTGGTACGCTCTGGGAGCGCGTACCGGTGAGCGTACATGGGAACGCACACAGCGCTTACCCCGCGAAAATTCAATAAAAAAAATAAAAAATGTTTTGCCCTTCAGGGTCCTTCTAGGCCCCCCTCAGAAAACCTAGGGGGTCAGGGGGTGTCTACCCTGTCCCCTTTTAATCATTTCCCCCTTTTTTTTTTACCTCAGGTGTCTCGATTCTACCGAGACACAAGATGGCGGACTCTCCGGACTGTTTAGAATGTTGACAGACATTCGACAGCCAATCAGCTTTCCGCTCGCGCACTCCCGTAGCGCGCCGGGTGCGCTCCCCGGTACGCGTACCGGTGAGCGCTCGGAGCGAGCCTATAGATATATATGTGTTTTTGAAGTTAATTTTCAAAAAAACCACTGGAGCAATTTTCACCAAATATAGCAAAGGCACATCTGCGTACCAGTCCCTACAATTTGGCAAAGTTTTGCGTAATTCCGTTCAGCGGTTCGGGCTGTAGACTTGTCAGACCGTCCTATTGAAATTAAAATGGGGAAAACACGTTTTGGGACCCCCCTTTTTTCTCAGCCCCCACATCACGATCCCCCCGAAACTTTCAGGGAAGGATCGGAGCAGAGCTGGCCACAATTTTGGAAAATTACATGCAAATTCCTCAACCGGCGCCACAGTTATTCCCAATAGAATGTTGCGGATTTCCTATGGTAGCTAGGTCCTAACTATAACTACCTACTGGCGACCACCAGTAGGTAATATATATATTCACTGAAAAAAACATAGGTTTCAGGGGCGTTATAGTTAGCTGGACATTTCACTCGTACAAAACCATTGAAATTCCCCCATTATAATTAGTTCAGCTAACTATAATTCAGTGATGTCATCAGTGATGTCACTGACCATGTCATAAATGATGTAATATGTGACATCATCAGCAGTGCATTGCAGGCGCACAAGTTATAGTTAGCTGAATGTTTTTCAGTGAATTTCTAAGGTTTTTTAAATGCTAATTCCTAACTATAATGTCTGTAAAACCTATGTTTTTTTTCAGTGAATTTCTAAGGTTTTTTAAATGCTAATTCCTAACTATAACGTCTCTAAAACCTATGGTTTTTTCTGTGAATTTCAAAGGTTTTGTAAATGCTAATTTCTAATTATAATGTTCATTTAGCATCTTTTTTTTCTGTCTTTTTTAATTGTCATCCCATTCTCAACCTGGTAAAAACTGCAAATCTCACCACTCTTCCATCGATAACTTTTGCCAACAAAATCGCCACAAACCAAAGCTAAAACTAACGCTAATGATATACAAACTAGGCCATACAAAAAAAACATAAAAACAGCACTTCCCCATATTTTCAACAACCAGCCAAATCAGCAATGCTACCTAAAAATAGGCGATAGTCCCACTTACCATTAACAAATTAACATCAACATTTAACTGGTGTAAGAAGGTAGACTATCTACTGCGTGAATTAGACCCAACACACACCCACATCTAAAAACCAACACGTGATAGAGGTACTAATCATGCAGCTCCGACACCCAACAAAGCCACAACACCCAGTGCCACCACCACCAAAACCTCCCCCCTGGACAACTCCCCCCCTACTATCTCCGAGAAAGCGCATAACAGGACAACAGACCGTCCCAAAATACTATATCCCGGCAACCGCACAATAGCTGAATGTTCGGAGGCGTGGCAACCAACTATGTGTAAGGAAGGCAACTCACACATCAACAATATTTCACACAATCCCAAGTGTACCTGTGATGTGCTGTACACAACTCACTATACAAACCACAAACCTCCCCATGTGGAGATATAGTATTGATACATGTACTGTACTGCACAGTGGACGCAACCATATTACCTCAGACACTGGGGCATATCTCGGTCATGTAGCTGTGTTGTCCCCCCCTTGAAGCGGAAGCGGAGTGGGCTGGTCCAACGTAGGCAACTCTAGCGTAAATACATAGTCCACGCCCTGGGCGTGGGTCACTTGTGCGAAGACAAAAGAGTCTGCCAGAGCAGCGAACATCACCCTGCCACGTGGCTGCCGGCATGACTGTGGGCCTCCTTGACACAGGCCCCCTGTGAACCCAGCGCACAGCACCACAGATGTATGTCTGTATCGACTACTGCCATCCATCTACACTGCGGACAGCTAGGTTCACAACTTGAACTCAGCCTTGATTTACTTAATGCAGAGAGAATTGTACTCTATGTCCTCAGATTTTGTTATAGGATGTGACAAAAATCATCCTCGAAGTCTGTGCTGACTACTGCCTTCGATCTACACTGCGGACAGAATGGGCTCAGAATTCAGGTGAAATGGCGATTGCAGATGACACAGTCCAGTAGGCAAGACACATTGTGCCAGTGTAACCCACCCGGACCATGCATCATCGCAGGGTGCACACATGCTGAGTTCTTCAGATGCCACTAACTAACTGCACCATAAGTCATCACCACGTAGCCTTATTAAGGCAGAATTCATTAGACAGAAGACAATGCTCACAGTGCGGCCCGACCGGACTATGCATCATCGCAGGGTGCGCACACGCTTAACGCCAGAGGTACCACTAACTCTGTGCACCATAAGTCATCACCACATGGCCTTATTAAGGCAGAATTCAGTAGGCAAAAGACATTGCTACTAGTGCGGCCTGCCCGGACCACACATCATTGCAGGCTCCACACAAGCTGGTTGCTTCAGGTGCTACTAATTCAGTGCACCACTTATCATTGCTGGCTGAACACACGCTGAATTGCCAATACTGTACAGCTCTACTCAACGCCATGTGGCGGTGAGCCCTTGCTAACCGCTGCCTCTGCCTACACTGTGGTCATCAGGGCTCACAATTAAATGGACTCTTTCTTCATTAATTGCAGAGTGCAGTACACAACTAAGTATAACGCCCATCAAACCTACACAATATCCTATTAGAATCCATGCTTCAAAAATTTGTTTTATGTCAGTTATAGCTTTAGTACAATAACCAAATTCATCTTGCAAGTCCAAACAAACACTGAATGGCAGTCTACTCTGCGGACAGCACAGCTCACAATTTGAACTATAATGTCCCTGAAACCTACATGTTTCGACAATGTATTCCATACATATTTCATGTTTTCTTCCATACGCCTACACTGTGGTCAGCCGAGCTCACAATATGAATTCAGTCTTGTTTTATTCATTGCAGAGAGACAAAAAGCATTCCTGGATGTCTGTGCTGACTACTGCCTTCGATCTACACTGCGGACAGCAGGGTTCACAACTTGAATTCAGCTTTGGATCTACACTATGGACAGCATTGAATTCAGCCTTGCTTTATTTAATGCAGAGAGAATTGTACTCTATGTCCTTAGATTTTGTTAAAAGAATGTGACAAAAAGTATTCCTCGATGTCTGTGCTGACTACTGCCTTCGATCTACACTGCAGATAGCAGGGCTCACAATTCAGATTGAGTCATAATTGCAGATGAGGCAGTCCAGTAGGCTGCACACAGGCTGAATGCTTCTGGTGCCCGTACCTCAGTGCACCACAAGTCATTGACCCTTTACAATAGAATCTTTTGTGTATTATTTCACATGTAGTGCTCCTATCTTACTGCAGCACAAGTCATAGACCCTTTATGATGGAATCTCTGTGTGTGATCCAATGATTACTGTTGTACTTGTTACCAGCAAAAACCATTCCCGGAGGGCTGGCTTACAATCACCACACATGTACCCAGCACAGACATCACTGAACTTGTGACACTGGTAATAAAAAAGAGTTGAGCGCACGTGCCTGTACCCAGTTCAACTCTCTATCTGTGTCAGTGTTTTCATTATGTTTATAAGATGCTGCCCCTGGGCCCTACCACATTACATTGTGCTGTAGACAGCGTATGCAACATGTTACCTATGGCAGTAGGAAAAACTTTTGTTATATAACTTTCTTTCACTCATATAACTTTCTTTCACTCATTCTACAAGTACGAACGTAGAGACTGGATCGTTCGAGTACTGCAAGCAAAGTGTATAGTAGATTTATAAGTGAGTGGAGATTGCCGAAGTTTTTTTTCCATTGCATATTTATATAGCGCAAACTCGACCCAAAAGTATTTCAGCGCTTTACATGAGCACCGTATTACAGTACACATTCAGGCACGTGGAGATTATGTGATTTGGATTTTAATCACATCGAAAATAAGTGTACGCCCGATGGGTCCTACTTTGAGGAAGAAACCTAAAGGGCCTAATAATCACCCTGTGCTAAAACGAGGGAAGAACCTTATTTATTAAAAGGACCCTCACTCACCACTAGTTGGTGACATGCTTCATCATTGGGTCCCCGCTGGGGTGACCGAATGTCCCCCCAGTGTGCTACGACGCCTGATTACAGCGGAGCAGGATGTGGTGAGTGCAACAGTGCCAAAATTAGGAGGGGACTAATAGTGAAAGTGTAAGTGTATTAAAAAATGCAAGGTTGTGCCTTTACAAAAATCTTTAATAATGGCCAGCCTGCATTAAATAAAAACAAGGTGGGCGGACTCCTCAGGTTCTGAATTAAGGAACCGGAATCCTAATCAGAGTCAAACAAAGGTCAACATGTTTCTGCTGTAAATTGCTTTTTGCTCAGCATTCGTCAGGACCTTAACCAAAGTCCTCCGGTGGTGTGCGCGCGCTAAGGCGCACCCTCCTTAGTAGGACCCATCGGGCGTACACAGGGAGACAGCTTATCCTTTCCTTGCTGGGTGCTAGCACGTGTGTGAGTATTGATCACATTTGCGACACCAAGCGGGAAAATATCACACTTATTTTCGATATGATTTAAATTCCAGTGACTCCTTTGTTGTTATTATATAATTAATTGGGGTACAGGAGTGTCCACTCATGCCCTCCCTCTCTTGTTGTTATTGATTATGTGATTTGCCCACAATCACATGATGTGGACGCAACCCCGAGGCTCGAACCCTGGTTTCCAGCACCAAGTTCGGCAGTCTAGCCGACGGAGCACATAAGTACATATGTTGGTGCAGCCTAACTCCGACCATGAGCTTCCCTCTAATAAGCTGCCCTCCATGTGCCAAAACTGAAACCTGAACTCTCCATGGCCCTGTAATGCTACAGCTACAACACTCCAGTGAATGTGCAATAAACATTCATATCCACAGAAATGCGTCATGTACACCATCTTTCATGTGTGGAACTATGGATGAATGTAGGGTAAGTGATTCCCCGTACCTTCTATGTTGACCATGTTGTGGCACTTTACTCACAGAATGACACATTTCCGCATGCAACCCGGGAGACGTCAGCACTACAACACAGACACCCGCATCAATTGATTCCTCATATACCTCACGACGGAGCCACACCCATAGCTCCGGAGTCATTCTTCACAGCCTCACACAGTAATAGCATACACCACGCCAGCCGACTCCGCTTACGCATACAGGAAAGGACAACAACTCTGCATGGCCCAGATTTTCATTGTTGTGATCTGCTGCTCACAGGTCTAGTTGTCAGTACACCACAGCCACTCCCTCATGGCTGCTACACACTCACACCACACTCATCCAGCACTGGCATCACAGGACACGTGAGTCTCCCAATAAAAAAGACCGGGCACACGTGCTAGACGCCATTTTAGAGTAGCTCGCAGTGGCTGCACTGTGGCCGGCACAGGCACACAGCCACGGAACAGTGTATTTTGGTCCACTGAGGTGGGGGCATTGTAAGTGCTGAGCGGGTGATGGCCTGTCCCAGTGGCCTCACTGGTCACTGAGTTAGTGACACCAGTAGGGCTGAGCGGGTGAACGACCTGCGATGATGATGGGTGCACAAGTATGTCCTTTGTCATGGCGATATCAAGACTCAGCACCAAATGTGAGACTATGTGGTGCAGAGCAGTGCTGCATGATGTGGAGGGTGCCCTGTCCGCGAAAAGGTGAGCAGCGAGTCCTGGGTGAGCAGCGGCAGGAAGATACCTCTGAGTGGCAGGAGTGGATGGGGTTCAACAGCCTGGATACAGAAAGGCGACACAATAATGTAGGTGTACGCAGTCGTATATACGCCTTCTTATTGCATTTTGATTTGTTTTTCCAATAGCAGGACAATTTTTAAAATCAGCCAAATGTCCGTCGCTCCCACATCTGTAGCAAAGTAGTGGAGTATTTATTTTTTCATAGTTTGTACCCTTAAATTTACCATCTTATTTTGAAAACCTTTCCTTTCTCTGTTTTTTTTACGGCTTGCGTCTGCGTTGCAGTGTGCAGCCCTGCTCAAGCAGCGAGAGCCCTTTTGTATGGGGGTTTGAAAGCTGACCACACGCTTGTGTGTGTGATCAGGTTTCATCGTCAGGCAATGGCTTTCGCGTGTTTTTAAAAAAAAGAAAAAAGTCACGCAATTGGGAAAAGGCGGGCGCATGTCCCGCTGGTGGTTAGCACGCGCAGCAGCGTGTGTTTGCATTACTGCCGTGCTCCCTTCTCCCGCTCCTCTGTGGTGTGCGGGCACCACTGGTTCCCCCACTGCTCGGGACTGGCCTGGCCCCTCACCCGTATCTCCACATACAGATTGAAGTAAGGATCGTTACCCTCCTGCCCTGAGGCAGACACAAAGAAAGCATTCCGCAGCCCCGGGCAACACCAGCCAGTGGGCAGCGCTACTATGGCTTATGCGTACCTTTTCAAGTATATTATCATTGGGGACACAGGTGAGCGACGCCTAGCCCTCGGGTGAGGCGTGAGGTGGCCTTATAAACAGTGCAAGCTTTTCCATACTGTTGGAGCTGATGACGTGATTTAGAGTGACCCCAGCAGCGCCTCCCACACTCAAGCCTTCTTGATAGCGAAGGAAGGATCTCCTCTTCTGTGTAGAGTACCCTTTTCTAAGGCTGGCAACCAACAAGAGAGAATATTGCAGTTCCGGGGCGGGCAGGTTACTCTTCTACACGTTTAAACTAGAACAGGTGTTAATGGGTGCTTGCAAGGCATGAAGGATGTGAGTAATGAGCGCAGCAAGGAGATACCCTTGAGTGCATCTAGCACTGCACAGATATCGCAGGGTGCTTGTTCCTCTGCATGCACAAAAATCATTTATAGATGATAACTTTGACTCACTTGGGGAATCGGGTTTGAGTGCATTGGTTCGTACTGGGACACAGGTAGAGCATGCAAGCAATGTTTCAGAGTGAGGTGCCCAGGATACTCGCACCAGGGTGGTTAAGTAGCAGTGCTGCCTACCTCTGGTCACATGAACGTTTAAGAGCCCAATATCACAGGTAGTGCATCTGAGTCATAAGACACTGATCGCCTTGGGAGGGCGTGGGGGAATGATGGGGACGGATTTTATTCCTGCGTGCTGGACTTTCCTACAATTACTAATTCTCTACTATCTTTCAGATATGGAGCTTCAGGTTGCACTATGTCGCGGCATGTGGTGGCAGACACACTGGTGACAGAAAAGTGAGCTGCAAAAATTCTCTTCAGTGTCACTCTCACACTCTTTCTCTCTTTCTCTTCCTCTCTGCTTTGATGAATGCATGATGCACAATCTTATCTTGCTTTTTATCTAACAGGTTGTGTTTCACGCATTGGCGTCCCCCCCAACACCACCAGAGCTCAACGCCTGTAGAACCTGCAATGATGCGTGGCCATCCTGACAATGCCTGAGAAGGTTGCTTCGGCACGTGGTGGACCCTCTTTCACAGACGCCGGTGGCACAAGGTGAGTAGAGAAGCTTCTTTCCGCAGCAGCAAAAAGTCACCTCTGGGCGGTGGGAGTGGATAGTGTGCAGCAGCTTGAGTGCACAGGAGTGGGCAAACACGTCTAGGCAGTGGGAGTGGATGGAGTACAGCAGTCTGGGTGCGCAGGAACGGGCAGTCACCTCCGAGCAGTGGGAGTGAATGGGGTGCAGCAGTCTGGGTATACAGGAACGGACAGTAACCTCCAGGCAGTGGGAGTGGATGGGGTGCAACAGTCTGGGTGTGCAGGAACGGACAATCACCTCCAGGCAGTGGGAGTGGATGGGGTGCAGCAGTCTGGGTGCGCAGGAATAGGCACTCACCTCCGGGCAGTGGGAGTGGATGGCGGCAGCAGTTTGGGTGTGCAGGAATGGGAAGTCACCGCTGGGCAGTGGGAGTGGATGGGGTACAGTACCCTGGGAGCAAAAGAGCGCACAGACTCCTCCTTGCAGTGGGAGTTGATGGGATGCAGCAGCCTGGGTGCGCAGAGGCGAAACAGAGAATTATGAGGGTGCAGTTGTATGTACTCTGCAATTAATAATTCTATACTATCTTTCAGATCATTAAATTTTAAAGAACAATTTTAAAACAAGGCTGAATTCAATGCTGTCCGTAGTGTTGATCCAAAGCTGAATTCAAGTTATGAACACTGCTGTCCGCAGTGCAGCTAGAAGGTAGTAGTTTAAAGACCAGCTGTAACATAAGGTAGGCCTGAGCCAGCAGGCATCGCTGTCCTACAGACACCTCTTCAGCCCGGTGCTGCGAGAGGGGTTAGCTGCATCAGCCAGAGTGCGCAAGTGCAAAAAAGCCATGTTGCTGTGTGTAATGATGTGATCTCTGACCTCATTCAGTCATATCTCTATCTCATTTTAAAGACCAACTGAACCATAAGGTAGGCCTGAGCCTACGACAGCGCTACCCTACAGACACCTGTTGAGGGTGGCTCTGTGGGAGGGGTGGGGTGCATCACCCTGAGTGCGCGTGTGCGAAAAAGCGATGTTACCGTCCTTAATGATGTGATCTCTGACCTCATTCAGTCACATCGGTCTCATTTTAAGGATCTGCTGGACTGTACTGTAGACCTGAGCCAACGGACAGTGCTGCCCTACAGATACATGGCGTTGGCTTTTAGGACACTGTAGTGAACTCCTTACTAAGTGTACATGCACGCAGGCTCCCGCCACTGCATTAAACGCAAACATTATGCTTCTAGCTCGCCCTCCACTCCTTTCTATGTAAACATATCATTATTTAACCTTGTGTATTCACATGCACTCTAACTCCTCTTTGAACTACGATTACCACTAAAAGTTGGTTGATCATACTTCAAAAACGAAGGATGCACTCAACTCCTATTTTCTATCAAGCTTAAAATAAACCTTCATTTACTTCCAGACGTTTCCACCATTAAATTATTTCTTCCTTTACAGAAATTCCATTGATTGGTTCAAGATGGGCTGAGCGGGAGATCTCCCTGCAATGATGCCCTGAGCAATCTAACACCTTCCATGGCAATTTCAAGACACCGTTCCATTGTGAAGACCTGGTCTACCAAACAAACGTACCCCGGACTCGGAGCTTGCACCAACATGTCGTGGGACACACCAGTGGTGGCAGGTGAGCAGTAAATCCTTGCTGTGCAAGACCTACAATTGAGCAGAGTGAGGGGGAAGTGGTTGGGGTTGGGGTGCACAGGTGCATGCAAGCGATTTCTCCGTAGCTAATAATGTAGGACTATATTATCAAAGAACGGCGATAACATTATCACCACTTTAGCAACAGGAAAATGCCGCTAAAGCGACGATAACGGGTTGATAATATGCCCTTGTGAAATCCCATAGAATTCCAGGTTCACACCAAAACCTGAGCTTCTAAGGGACTTCACAAGGTCATATTATGAACGCTTATCTCCCTTCCTTCATAATATGGCCCATAATCTCTGGCTTCATGTATTTCATTTTAAGGACTTCTTAAACCACACTCCTTCTCGCAGACCCCAGCGTCCTAGACAAACGGATGACGGAGGGTAAAAACTAAGGGCTAAATGCAATAGGCCGACGCTCTGTCTCCTCCTCCCTCTCTTCTTTTAACTCTCCATTCCCTTCTCCCTTCCACCCACTGCCTCTCCCTTCCATTTTCACTATGGTACTTTCATTCGAACTAGCTTTCTTTACGTATTCCACATAGCACACGTACTTATGTTTCATTTTTGTTTTGTAGGTTTCCTACGCTGCTTCTACTGGAGTCCAACTCACTTTTTTTTATAATACTGTTCTGTTAACGTTACATTTCTATTTATTTCGGTTTTAATAAAGGTTGCTTTAAAAAAAATAATAATAACTGAGTGTATGGTCTTCTTTTTCTGACAACACATGACTATTATTTATTGTGATAATTATCTGTTTATAGCAGATTTTAAGGACAATAATAATAATATTAGAGTGCACCTACAAAACATAATCCAATTAACTGTTACACAAATGAAGCCTGGGTAATTGTACAACTGCAAAAGTTCAATGAGTGTATCACTTTATAACACCATTAGTATTGCCCGTGTGATTACAGAACAAATAAGGCATTGCCTAGGACCACTGAGACTTCAGGGACTGCAGAGGCCCACCCTGCATATTTAAATAAAGACCCGGAATATGATGATCCCGGACTTAAGTTGGCCTTGAACTCCCCGAACAATATGTAAACAATACCCAGGAAGGTGGCGCTCTCCTAGACTGCAAAATGTCTCTGTGCCCTTTCCGGCCCAATTCAAATATATCATTAAGACAGTACTTAATTTGTAAAAGAATAAGTGCCGGGCTCAAAGTTTTACTAAGAAGAGAATGGTTGGTGCTACTGAATGTCAGCGTGCAGAATACCAAGGCTGCCAGACTCGGACAGGTCTATAGGGCAATCAAGTAGTGATGGGGTTCTCTGACTGGTCAGAGGATGGGACATTTTTATGGGCTGTTTGTGGGCGTGTTTTATGTTCTACTGGACTGGTATTTACTGTTGATTTCCCTGGTATTGAACCAAACATCTTCTACAGCAAACTCAAATTCACAAGGACTTTTCATATCTTAAAATTACTTATACAGCGTTCTTTACAAATTCAAAAGTGCCTCAATTTGCATACATTGGTTTTATTTTCTAGCTGACTAATTCACTAATGAGGGCACCTTTTACTTTGGTGCCTGCACATATTTTCTGTCCCACTCTGACCCTAAATTCTGCATATTCTTGATTCCACTTAATGCCATTTTCAGTACTGACTTTTATGACAGGAAGTGCAAAACCCTGGCTGACTCTTTACCAGCTCTTCTAGCTTTTCAGAGGTGCTAGCTGTAGGGAAGCCGTCATATTTACCCAGGGTCCTCTGGATGACAGAGGGGAAAGCAAACAGAGAGGATGGAGCGCTGTGTACGTTATGAGCAAAAGGAGTACACAACTCTTTGAATTAACCTCAAGAGAGGGCGCAAGCAGTAGGCACTGGCGTTAGAAAACCCCATGTACAAGTAGCCTGCTCTGTGCTCGTCAGTGGGCAATTCTTTATCGATCCCAGTGTGGTAAATAAATAAATAATACCCTATTTTTGACTAGACTTATAGCATAACAGATAGCTCAATAAAATAAGAGTCAAGATTCGAGGTAGTAGGAGTTTCTGCAGGTTTATTACAGCATAAGGACAGGATCAGGACAACCTGCATGGGAATAGGACAATAAGGCCCGGCAGCTGCCGGGGCTGGGTCTGGGATGAGCGCGCTAACATTCAATAACAAAACATTGACTTATATACATAGCGCAAACACATAGCATTACATTGCAGTAGGCGTAGCAGTGGGTGGAGCAGAAGGCGTGACGCGTAGCAGTCGCGAGAGATAACAGTAAAAGTAGGTGTAACTGGGCGTATACATAGACATGTGGTGCAAACGTAACAGAATATGTCATGAATGGGCGGAAACTTTGGAGGGGGCTACCTAAGGAGCCGGGACCTTTAACCTAATGGTGCGCGAAAACTGGCAATGACGTGTTACTAGGAGAAGCTGGGGGCTATGAACTCTGTGCTAGGAGCAGAGACTAGAGTCTGAAGGGTCGGAGCGACATGTACCTAAACCCTATCTGGTATCTGATGTTTAGGGAACATGTTGATATAAACTAGAAGTCATGAGGGGAAAAGCTAACTTGATTCTAAGACTGGACCATGCATTATTCTACATGTAGTGCGTGATGAAGAATACTAAATGACCATTAAATACAGTATTTCTCTAACGTGGAGCCGAATAGGCTAGACAATGACGGAAACTATTGATGCAGTTCAGTAGCTTAGGAATGCAGGGGAGGAGGACTGAACTGATAACTGGAACTATAACATACTTTTGGCAGACTCAGAGGCAGAGCCAAGCTGCACCGGGCACTGCGAGGCAGGAAGTAAGTGAAGGGTCGAGGATACAGGTGGGGGCTGTATCGCTCCTTAGCGAGGCTTCAGGAGACAGGAGCTGAATCCAGGGTCCGGGCCCTTTTGAGGCCTGGAAACGGGGATTTTATAATGGAATAACGTGCACACTGAGAAACGTGGTAACATTACTTTACATAAGCCTGATATTCGTAGTATTCACGAAGACTGGAAAATAGCATACTAGAGGTGGACACAACTGGGATTGCGTCATTAATCAGGCATGGGGAATAACATATGCATATTGGTCATGCACACATAACATATGATGGATGAAGCGTAGGGACACAGAACATGGCAAAATTTACTTTTCCACACCAGTCAGACACTGCTGTTTCACGTTTTGTAAAATGCTTCACAGTGTGGGCTTCACTAAATACTTTGTAGCTATTTCAGTGGGAGACGGGATGGTGGATATTCCAAAACTCAGAGAAGTAGACAGGGCCATCTCCACCCCAAACCCTGCCCTGCTCCCTTTCCGAGAATGCTTTTATTGCTGTTATGCTGAGGCAGGGACTTCACCTGCGCAGTTACTGGCAGTGGGTGGGTGCCGTCCTTGTGCCTCCAAATGTAAATATCTTACGCACCAATCCCAATCAGGCAACACTGAACCCAGGCAGGAATAGATTTACATGCGATATGAGCTCTTTGCCGGGAGACATTGTGTCCTTAGTGAGCTGCTATCACATGCCGGTGCTAAACACCAGCAAGCACCGACACAAATTAAGCACTGTGAGTTTAATGAGCCGACGACCCTGGCATGACATGCAGCTCCCCGTGTGGAAAAGCATTCAGGTTTTCATTTTGAAAGAGAGAGCAGGTTTCCCTGCATTTAAAAAACCTTAGAAATTCACTGAAAAAAAACATAGGTTTTAGGAATGTTATAGTTAGCTGGACATTTCACTCATACAATCAGTGATGTCATTTGTGATGTCATCAGTGATGTCACTGACCATGTCATGAATGATGTAATATGTGACATCATCACCAGTGGATTGCGGGCGCGAGAGTTACAGTTAGTACAGCTAACTATAATGGAGGATTTTCAATGGTTTTGTGTGAGTGAAATGTCCAGCTAACTATAACATTCCTAAAACCTATGGTTTTTTCGAGTGAATTTCCAAGGTTTTTTAAATGCCAATTCCTAACTATAACCTGCCTGAAACCTATGTTTTTTTCAGTGAATTTCAAAGGTTTTTAAATGACAATTTCTACTTATGTTGACCACTTCCTCATATTTTCAACCAGAAACCAAATCTGCAATGCTACGTAAACAATCAGGCAATAGTTCCACTTACCACTAACAAATTAACATCAACATTTAACTACTGTAAGAATGTCGAACATGTACTACGTGAATTACATCCAACTCACACCCATGTTTAAAGAGCAATATGTATTAGAGATTGTAATTATACACTTCCGACACCCATCAAAATCACAATACTCAGCGCCACTACCACTACAACCACCCCCACGGACCTCTCCTTCCTACTACCTCAAAGGCAGCGCAAAACAGGACAACAAACCTTTCCAAAATAATATATCCCCTCAACAGTACACTAGCTTAATCTACAGAGATGTGGAAACCAAGTATGTATAAGGGAAAGAACTCGAACATCAACAATAATGTACACAACGCTGAGACTACCGGAGAAATACTATACACAATTCACTATAGAAATCAAAAACTTTTCAGTGTGTAGATATACCATTGATAAATGTAGTGTACTGAATAGTGGAGGCAACCATATTATCTCCGACACTGGGGAATATTTCGGTCAAGTAGCTGTGTTCACTCCCACTTTGAAACAGAAGCGGAGTATGCCAGTCCAACGTAAACAACGTCAACGTACGACTATAAATAATTAGGCTACGCCTTGGGCATGGTTCACTTCTGCAAATGGAAGAGACTGCGCTGCAGCGAAGGGCCCCACCCTGCCATATGGCTGCCACCATGACCGTGCGCTTCCTTGATACAGGCCGATTGCGAAATCAGCGCCACAGCACCGCAGACTTATGTCTGTATCGACTAGTGGTTTCCATCGACACTGCGGACAGCCGGGTTCACAACTTGAATTCAACTTTGGATCCAAATTTGTCTTCAGTATCTGTGCTGAGAACTGCCTTCAAACTATTCTGCGGTCAGTAGAGTTGACAACTTGATACCAGTCGAATTCAGCTTTGCATCAACACTACGGACAGCATTGAATTCAGCCTTGCTTTATTTAAGGCAGAGACAACTGTCCTCAGATTCTGTTAATTGTGACAAAATAGCATTCATCAATCTTTGTGTCGCCTACTGCCTTCAATCTTCACTGCGTACAACAGGGTTCACAACTTAAATTCAGCTGTGCGTCAACATTAGTACAGCATTGAATCCAGCCTCGCTTTATTTAAGGCATAGACAATTGTACTGTGTCCTCAGATTCTGTTAACTGTGACAAAATACCATTAATCAATCTTTGTGTCAACTACTGCCTTAAATCTACACTGCGTAAAACAGGGTTCACAACTTGAATTCAGCTTTCCTTCTACACTACTGATAGCATTCAAGATATCCTTAATTTATGTAAGGCAAAGATTATTTTGTTAAAGGATGCTACAAAAAACATTTCTCAATGACTGTAGTGAGTTCTGTTTTGAAATGTACACTGCGATGAAAAGAGTTTACCACTTGATACCAGTGGCGCATATGCACTACAGACAACATAAAATTCACTCTCAGTTTATTTAAGGCTGAAAAATAGTACTGTGTCGTCAGATTTTGTTAAAGTCTGTAACAAAAAAAATCATTCCTCGATGTCTGTGTCAACTACAGCCTTCGATGTACTCTGCGTACAGCAGGGTTCACAACTTGAAGTCACCTTTGCATGTATGCTACGGACAATAAGGAATTCAACTTTTATTAATTTAATGCAGGGAAAATTGTATTGTATGTGTTCAGATTTTTTCAGATAGAATGACGATTGTATATGACGCATTCCAGTAGACAAGAAACATTATACCACTGTGACCCCATCGAACCACAAATCATCACAGGGTACACACACACTGAGTTATTTTGGTACCACTAAATCACTGCACCACAAGTCATTTCCCCGTAGCCTTATTATAGCAGAATTCACTAGGCAAAAAGAATTGCTCCCAGTAAAGCCCCCCTGCATTATGCATAATCGCAGGGTACGTACAAGCTTAGTGCCAAAGATACTACTTACTCAGTACACCATAAATCATCGGAAAGAAGAGTGAACAGTTTTATGTCAGCAATGAGGCATACTATCACTTTTAAGTGGAATTCATGCAGAATCCAATCAATCAATCAGGACACTTGTAGAGTGCACTACATACCCGTGAGGGTCTCAAGGCGCTGGGAGGGGGAGTGATGCTACTGATCGAAGAGCCAGGTAAAAGACATTACTCCAATTACTGTGCCCCCTGACCATGCATCATTGCAGAATATGAACACGCTAAGCACAAAAGGTACTAGTAACTCAGTGCACCAAAAATGATTATCACATGGCCTTACTAAGGCACAATTCACAACACAACAAATATTACTCAGTACAGCCTACCCGGATCACACATCATCGCAGGTTCCACAGAACCTTCTCATTCTTGTGTAACTCAGTAGATACCAAACTAAGTATAACACCTATCAAACCCTACACAATATCCATTTATTATGCTTCCTTGAAAAACGTATTTTATTTCACTTATACATTTAGTTGAATAATAAAATGCACGCTGCATATATGTTCAATCTTCCACTTCAATCATAATTGCAGATGATTCACTCCACCCTAAGATCTACACTGCGGACAGCAGGGTATACGATTTGATTTCACTTTTGCTTCTACACTATAGACAGTAGGAAATTCAACCTTGATTTATTTAATGCAGAGACAATTATACTGTATGAATTCAGATTTTGTTAAAATAAGTGAAAAAAACATTTTTCTATAACTGTACTGACTTCTAGCTTCTATGTACACTGTGCACAGTAGAGTTCACAACTTGAATTTACCTTTTCATCTACACTACAGACAGCATTAAATTCAGCCTCGATTTAGTTAAAGCAGAGAAAAAAATAGTGCTGTTGCACTGCTAGTATGTGCAAGCACCATCAATAGCTGCATCATGTGAACTATGGTAACAACCAATGTACAAGATTGCGCCAAAATGTACCTCCACCACCAGCAATACCAAGTACCTCTGGGGTATCACCTTCAACATCGCCACAAGACATACGTCCCCAAATTGTGAAAGTTACAATGCACTGCGTGAAGAGGAATCATTTAATTTGTTATGAGGAGCAATCAGTACACCTAGTTTTCACAGCAATTGATCACCATTGCTGCTAGGTTTTTTTTTCCCCCTCAAAGCTCATATAGTCAAGTATGCAACAGTGAAGGATTTCAGTGCAGCCCGTTCAGACCACGCATCATGGCAGGGTGAGCACACGATAAATACCAGACGTACCACTAACTCAGTACACCGTTAATAATCGCCACACGTCCTTGTTAAGGCAAAATTCAATAGTAAAACACATTTTTACCAGTGCGGTCTGCCTGGACCACGCATCATTGCAGGCTCCACACAAACCGCCCCTACCTCGGTCCACCAAAACTCATGAGCTCTGTTGGACCTGGCCCTTTTTGGCAGGTTCACCCCGAAACTTTTTGCTTTTGACTAGCCTGTTTCTGCACACTTTTTTACTGTGGTACAGTGTAAAGCGCGTGAGCTGTCTGTGTATGTGTGGTGAGTGACCTGCCATCCCATAGGAATGCATGGGGAATATGTGTGACCACGGTAGTTCCTGATGTGTGGGGAGTGCAGGGTTGAGTTTGGTATGTGCAAACTCGTGAGATTGAATGCTGCGTAATGATGTATGCGGCATGAATGTGTCTAGTGTGGAAGTACCACTTCTAGACATGGGTGTGCGTGTGTAGTGAGTCTGCTGGCACGTGATTGGCTGGAGCCTGGCTCCAGGAAGTCTGGATGGGTCTGCCCAGTGGTGAGTGTTGAGATTAGCATGCTGATGTGAGGGGAGGGGTGCACCTGGGTCCTGAATAGGGCTGGGCTTTCCCCACACAATGCTGGCTCCGCCCCCTGTGGTGCGACTGACGACCCTAGCCTGACTGGTGAATGGGAGGGGTGGCTGAGCTCATCAAAGGGGCTCCCAAACTAGCTGCACCTGGTTTTTCCCCCACCCTGCACCTTAAGACAAAGGGATTTGCTGTATAAAAAGGGTCTGTGTCCTCTTACAAAATGTTCTTGTTCTTAACTTGAATCCTGCCAGAGGCGTGCTGCTGCTTGGGCCCAGGGGAAGGCTTGCCTCCCTGGGCACTGCCCAGCCCCTGGATGTCCTACCCCTGGATGCTGGAGGATTTTCCTTATGGGGAGCTGTGTTGCTCCATCTTTATTCTTCCAGGACTTTTTTTAGCTGGCTGTTAATGATGCCAGGACCTTGAGCAGCCCCCCAGTACCTTATTTTGGGCACAGAGCGCTTTATTTTACTTATAGCGCTGGGAGCGCTTTGATTGTCCCCTAAGCGCTTGGTAGCGCTCTTATGCCACTTTCGCGGCTGCCCACGACGCATATTCGTCCTAATCATGATTTTAGGCTACGAGGGTGCCCACCCCTCGTTGTGGTGCCGAGAAAGGTGCCGCCGCCGCCGCGGCAGCGAACCAGGAAGTCAGGCGATGTTTTGCCTGGCAGCGGGCGGGACTTCCGGTTTTGCGAGAGGAGTCTCGCGCCTGCCACCTGCACCAGAGGAGTGAGGGGAGAGGTGTTGCGGGGCTCCCATGAGCTGAGGGAGCCCCGAAGAGAAGCCGCCCGAGCCTCGAGGGCTCGCCTCTAAGCCCAGGTCCCGAGATGGGGGACCGGGTAAACGTGGGCACTGTCGGGCAGGGCTCTCATGAGCGAGGAGGAGCCCCGCGTGCCGCTGCGAGGGACGAGTGCCGCCTCTACTGATAGAGAGCCTCCCCCGCCAGAGCCGGTGAGTAGGGCTCCGGGGGAGGCGACGGAAGCGGTGCCAGTGAGAGCACCGAGCCAAGAGCGGCCCCGGGTGTTGAATGGGCCGCTCCTACAATTGGGGGCATTTCTATTTACGCTCCCCGAGGGAGCAGATGTAGTTTGGTGGTGCCGGTGCACGGCACTGAGTTAGAGCGGCCCGTCTGTCAGCGGGCGGCTCCACCGATGGAGACGTTGTTTCCAGAGCCCTGTGTGGCTCCCTGGGGGCACAGCTATTTGCGACACCAGTGTCTGGGGGCCAGTGCTCTGTCTTTTTATGGGCGCACAATTCATTTAGGAGCTGGAGTGCTCCTAGTGGCAGGCTTTATTTCCAGAGCCTGTGTGGCTCAGCTTGGAGCAGTTATGTTCTAGGGCCAGTGAGGGCCCTGTCGCAGTTATGTTGTCTCCCAGCTGCCCAGCAATTAGTGGGCAGCTGCACCGTTTAGGCGCCACGGGAGAGAGAGTCCCTGTGTGGGACAGAGATGGCACAGCGGTGCCAGGCCTTCTACAGCTGTGCAGCACTTAGTGCCAGCTGCAACGTTTAGGCCCTGTTGTTGTTCCCAGCTGCCGGTGGCGCACCCCAGACTGGCGCTGCATGGCAGCGCGCCCTGACATTCTGGACCCAGGGCTTTTTGAGTTCCCTTTTTGGATGGCCAGTTGGCCAGGGGGCTGGTATGTGGGTAGGGCGCAAGGCCCTAATGTGTTTTATGCGCTAATCTGATTTAAATGTGATGTTTGCGCAATGTGATTATGAGCTTATTTTACCTATGTAGGTTTATGCTAGTGAGATGTTTTCACTATGTGAGTTACGCCCCTAAAAATGATTTATCGCCGGTGTTGTGTGCCGGCAGCCGGGGCAGTGCATCCGCGCAGGTGAAGACTACGAAGCCCAGAAGCCTGAGGGGGCAGCTCCTGACATCCCGCCCTCCCACCAGGAAGTTAAATACCTATCGCGCCTCCCGCTTCACGGGAGACGCATCGCCGGTGTTGTGTGCTGGCAGCCGGGGCAGCGCATCCGCGCAGGTTAAGACTACTAAGCCCAGAAGCCTGAGGGGGCAGCTCCTGACATCCCGCCCTCCCACCAGGAACTTAAATACCTCTCGCGCCTCCCGCTTTGCGGGAGACGCATCGCCGGTGTTGTGTGCCGTCAGCCGGGGCAGCGCATCCGCGCAGGTGAAGACTACTAAGCCTAGAAGCCTGAGGGGGCAGCTCCTGACATCCCCCCTCCCACCAGGAAGTTAAATACCTCTCGCGCCTCCCGCTTCGCGGGAGACGCATCGCCGGTGTTGTGTGCCGGCAGCCGGGGCAGCGCATCCGCGCAGGCGAAGACTACTAAGCCCAGAAGCCTGAGGGGGCAGCTCCTGACATCCCGCCCTCCCACCAGGAAGTTAAATACCTCTCGGCCTCCCGCTTCGCGGGAGACGCATCGCCGGTGTTGTGTGCCGGCAGCCGGGGCAGCGCATCCACGCAGGTAAAGACTACTAAGCTCAGAAGCCTGAGGGGGCAGCTCCTGACATCCCGCCCTCCCACCAGGAAGTTAAATACCTCTCGCGCCTCTCGCGCCTCCCGCTTCGCGGGAGACGCATCGCCGGTGTTGTGTGCCGGCAGCCGGGGCAGCGCATCCACGCAGGTAAAGACTACTAAGCTCAGAAGCCTGAGGGGGCAGCTCCTGACATCCCGCCCTCCCACCAGGAAGGTAAATACCTCTCGCGCCTCCCGCTTCGCGGGAGACGCATCGCCGGTGTTGTGTGCCGTCAGCCGGGGCAGCGCATCCGCGCAGGTGAAGACTACTAAGCCTAGAAGCCTGAGGGGGCAGCTCCTGACATCCCCCCTCCCACCAGGAACTTAAATACCTCTCGCGCCTCCCGCTTCGCGGGAGACGCATCGCCGGTGTTGTGTGCCGGCAGCCGGGGCAGCGCATCCGCGCAGGCGAAGACTACTAAGCCCAGAAGCCTGAGGGGGCAGATCCTGACATCCCGCCCTCCCACCAGGAAGTTAAATACCTCTCGGCCTCCCGCTTCGCGGGAGACGCATCGCCGGTGTTGTGTGCCGGCAGCCGGGGCAGCGCATCCATGCAGGTAAAGACTACTAAGCTCAGAAGCCTGAGGGGGCAGCTCCTGACATCCCGCCCTCCCACCAGGAAGTTAAATACCTCTCGCGCCTCTCGCGCCTCCCGCTTCGCGGGAGACGCATCGCTGGTGTTGTGTGCCGGCAGCCGGGGCAGCGCATCCACGCAGGTAAAGACTACTAAGCTCAGAAGCCTGAGGGGGCAGCTCCTGACATCCCGCCCTCCCACCAGGAAGGTAAATACCTCTCGCGCCTCCCGCTTCGCGGGAGACGCATCGCCGGTGTTGTGTGCCGGCAGCCGGGGCAGCGCATCCGTGCAGGTGAAGACTACTAAGCCCAGGAGCCTGAGGGGGCAGTTTCTGACATCCCGCCCTTCCTCCAGGAAGTTAAATACCTCTCGCGCCTCCCGCTTCGCGGGAGACGCATCGCTGGTGTTGTGTACTGGCAGCCAGGGCAGCGCATCCGCGCAGGTGAAGACTACTAAGCCCAGAAGCCTGAGGGGGCAGCTCCTGACATCCCACCCTCCCACCAGGAAGTTAAATACCTCTCGCGCCTCCCGCTTCGCGGGAGACGCATCGCCGGTGTTGTGTGCCGGCAGCCGGGGCAGCGCATCCGCGCAGGTGAAGACTACTAAGCCCAGAAGCCTGAGGGGGCAGCTCCTGACATCCCACCCTCCCACCAGGAAGTTAAATACCTCTCGCGCCTCCCGCTTCGCGTTAGATGCATCGCCGGTGTTGTGTGCCGGCAGCCGGGGCAGCGCATCCGCGCAGGTGAAGACTACTAAGCCCAGAACCCTGAGGGGGCAGCTCCTGACATACCGCCCCTCCCCCTTTGTGTATTTAGCCATCGCCCTTTTACCGCTTAACTTAACTTTTAAGGCTGACAGACCTTCATTATTCATGTGAGACTTTAAAACCAAGTTTAATATTTGTCTTAATGGTATATGTTTTTAAAAATTGGATTTAAAAAACGTGTGCCTTTTCGTGGCGGCATTGCAGCCGCGGAAAGGCATATACCTAAGCAAATCCTAATATGGCTGCCGGTGTCTGATAGACACCGCCACCATATTAAAGCTTTTCCGCCGCAGTCTTGCGGCGGAAAAGCGGCGGACGGTCTTGCCGTCCGCAGATGACCCCCCCGCCATCCTAATCTGGCCGGGGGTCATTTCTCTAAACGCAGCGGTGAATCAGCATCCTCTGGGCTGGCGGTGGCTTCCGCCGGCCCGGAGGGTGCGGATTCACTGCAATCGTAATCTGGCCCTAAGTTTGCATTTTGAAAGACAGAGCAGAGAAAAATCTGTTCTCACTTTCAAAATAAAAAGCAGATTGCATTTCCACATACAAGTTAGCATCTCCCCTTGCAAAAAAGCAATGCAGACTCCCGAAGAACGCGGGAAGCCGGCGGGACCGTGGGGGCATTGTACCTCCCCTCACGGTCCGCAACATTTTTTATAAGATCCGGGGGATAGGGTCCCCGGAGATGTTAGAAATTACTGATAGGGGATATTTTTTTACGGTAAAATTACACGTCGCGCACTCAGCGCAGAGCTCAGTGCGGCCCCCTGGTGTGCAAGCGCTGGATGCACGACTCATAATCTGTAGGGTGTGCGACTCCAGCGCCTTTGATGCACAACTTCTAAGTGTTTGGGACTCGGCATTACTTTTCCACATCACGAGCTACTAACATACAACTACCCATGTGGAAAAGCAATCTGATTTTGATTTTGAAAGAGAGAACAGATTTCCTTGCTATGGGAGGGCTGAATGGACACCCCGGAACAATGCAGGAACCGGCCCTCCCACAATACATAAAGCCCCGGGGAATGGTGGTCCCTGGGGCTTTGGAGACCTTACAGCCCCCCACCCTAGCCATACTTTTTTTGTAGCCCCGGTGGGTAACGGGGCCCTCGAGGGCCCTTTAGGAGCTCTCCCCAGTGAGAGAACTGGGGCTGCGAGCTGCGAGCATTTTTCTCTTGTGCTTTTTATTCTGCCTCTGTGATTTATTCATTCCGCTTTTGTAGCGTTTTTAAAATATAAAATTTGTGAAATTGTGCACCTCCTACCTTACTGTTCCGCCTTTGTTTTGGGGGGCCTCAATAGCTAAGGGGAATATTTTATCTAGGCACACTGACACTTGAACACTTCCTTCAACCCCTCTACCGGCACAACCGCTTTAGCCGAGACTCGGCCGCGGTGGGCGCCATCTTTGAGTCAGGCGGGGACAGCGCTCCAGTCGGGCCGTCCTCCCGCCTATTTTGTTTACTTAAGGGATCTCTCCCCCGCGCTCGGTGCCCTTTAGGAGCTCTCCCCAGTGAGAGAACTGGGGCTGCGAGCTGCGAGCATTTTTCTCTTGTGCTTTTTATTCTGCCTCTGTGATTTATTCATTCCGCTTTTGTAGCGTTTTTAAAATATAAAATTTGTGAAATTGTGCACCTCCTACCTTACTGTTCCGCCTTTGTTTTGGGGGGCCTCAATAGCTAAGGGGAATATTTTATCTAGGCACACTGACACTTGAACACTTCCTTCAACCCCTCTACCGGCACAACCGCTTTAGCCGAGACTCGGCCGCGGTGGGCGCCATCTTTGAGTCAGGCGGGGACAGCGCTCCAGTCGGGCCGTCCTCCCGCCTATTTTGTTTACTTAAGGGATCTCTCCCCCGCGCTCGGTGCCCTTTAGGAGCTCTCCCCAGTGAGAGAACTGGGGCTGCGAGCTGCGAGCATTTTTCTCTTGTGCTTTTTATTCTGCCTCTGTGATTTATTCATTCCGCTTTTGTAGCGTTTTTAAAATATAAAATTTGTGAAATTGTGCACCTCCTACCTTACTGTTCCGCCTTTGTTTTGGGGGGCCTCAATAGCTAAGGGGAATATTTTATCTAGGCACACTGACACTTGAACACTTCCTTCAACCCCTCTACCGGCACAACCGCTTTAGCCGAGACTCGCCCGCGGTGGGCGCCATCTTTGAGTCAGGCGGGGACAGCGCTCCAGTCGGGCCGTCCTCCCGCCTATTTTGTTTACTTAAGGGATCTCTCCCCCGCGCTCGGTGCCCTTTAGGAGCTCTCCCCAGTGAGAGAACTGGGGCTGCGAGCTGCGAGCATTTTTCTCTTGTGCTTTTTATTCTGCCTCTGTGATTTATTCATTCCGCTTTTGTAGCGTTTTTAAAATATAAAATTTGTGAAATTGTGCACCTCCTACCTTACTGTTCCGCCTTTGTTTTGGGGGGCCTCAATAGCTAAGGGGAATATTTTATCTAGGCACACTGACACTTGAACACTTCCTTCAACCCCTCTACCGGCACAACCGCTTTAGCCGAGACTCGGCCGCGGTGGGCGCCATCTTTGAGTCAGGCGGGGACAGCGCTCCAGTCGGGCCGTCCTCCCGCCTTCCTCTCTTTCTATAACATGTGCAAACCGGCCAGACGGCGCAGCGGGCTGGCGCAGCGGGCGCGCCGGATGCGCGCCGAAGCCGCGCCTAAGCCAAGCCCGTCTGCGCCCGTCCGCGATCGGACCGCGCCGGGCGCTAGGCATGCTGCCCGATTGCATCACTCCATTAGGTATGATAACAATTATCTACTGTCCTTACGTCCCCCACTCGCTTCCCACTGCTCTGACTGTCCCCCTATTGATCCCCTTACCAGCCCCCTTGTATGTACCCGTTGTAAGTGGACTCCCCTTGTGCCCATAAATGATGTTATTGACGTGCACCCCCCCTTAAATAATTGTCTCACCTACTTCAAGGGAGGCCTTATTAATGCCAGGTCCCTAGCCTGTCATGGCCAAGACGTGCATGACTTAATATTAAGCCACGAACTGGATGCCCTGTTCATTACCGAGAGCTGGCTCAATGATTCCTCCAATCCCGATCTGGCTACTGCCCTCCCCCCTGATTTTACCATCTTCAGGCGGGACAGACCTTCTGGTCGCAGCGGCGGGGTCGCTCTAATCATTAAGCAAATTTTTTCCTGTCACACATTTGATCTATACCACCTCAAGGATACTGAAGGCTTGGGTTTTTCAATTAAAATCAACGCTTCCTCCTCTCTCTCGGGGGGGCTCTTATATCGTCCTCCTGGAAATCCCACTTCTTTCCTTAACTCTTTAGATGAGGCCCTTGGAGCGCTCCTGCTACAGTACCCCAACTTCACTCTTATAGGTGATATAAACCTACATATGGAATCGCTCACTGACCCCCACACCACTTCCTTCCTACACTCCTTAAACATCTTTGGACTTTCCCAACGTATCACTACTGCCACTCATAGTGCTGGACACACTCTTGGTGGCATTTGTTCCAATCTCACAACCCTCTCCACGTCCTCCCCATTACCTCAAATCTGGACTGATCATTATTTTATCCCGTTTGATATTACGATACCTCTTCCTACCCTACCCAGCACTAGGTGTTCCCCAGCTCCATTTACAGTCAACTGGAAGAAGGTGACCGAACGCATAAAGCTGGAGTCCAATCCACTACCCCCATCCCCTATAATTATTGGAGATGTTGAAACTGACTCCTGCAACTTCCACATCTGGATGAACCAAATTGTCTCGGTCAATACCGAGCCCAAAAATCATCAGGGAAAAGGTCCAAAGAAGAAAAAACCCAATGCCCCCTGGTTCACTCAGACCTTAGCCGATAGTCACCTTCTATGTCGGAAATCAGAAAGACACTGGAGACAAGCATACGACACAGCCTCTAGAACATGTTATGTACAACAGAGGAAATTATACCTTGCTGACATAAAAACAGCAAAAAAGGAATACTTTACTAAGCTCATAACAGAAGCCCACCAAAACCAAAAAACTATCTTCACCATAGTTAAGTCCTTCACCCATCCGAAAGCCCTCACCACTGAAATACCTCCCTCAGAGAACTTATGCAACCAAATTGCAGACTTCTTTGTCGACAAAATTGTCAACATTCAGAAAGATTTTCCTCCCCCTCCGACAAATCCCTTAGAGGTAACAGTCAACTACCCTTCTCTCTCCAGTTTTAAATCTGTCTCCATGCAACAAACTGGCAAGGCAATTCGGGCCTGTAAATCAGGAGCGCCCACTGACTCCTGTCCCCCTATCATTTTACATCACCTGATAGAGGCAGTCAATCCATACATTAATGCCATTATTAATGAATCCCTCGATTCCGGACTTGTCCCTGATGACTGGAAGAAGGCCACCGTAAAACCCTTGTTGAAAAAGCAGAACAAATCGCCAACGGACTTGACTAACATGCGTCCCATCTCCTTACTTCCTGTCCTTGGCAAAATCACGGAGCATTTAGTACATGAGGAGCTTAAAACATTTGTAGAGGCCCATAACATCTTGCACCCTCAACAATCGGGTTTTCGCTCTGGTCACTCCACCGAAACAGCTCTGATCGAACTTGCTGACTCCATCAAATTCCTGCAGGATGAGGGTAAGCAAGCTGTCCTCATCCTGCTCGACCTCACAGCAGCGTTCGACACCATCTCGCATTCCATCTTAATAAATAGAATGCGAGAGATTGGAGTGACAGACACAGCCTTAGCCTGGATTTCATCTTTTCTAGCTAATAGGTCCCAGACTGTGTCCCTCGGTCCCTTTCTATCCGGCGAAAAACCCATTTCATCTGGAGTGCCCCAGGGGTCTATTTTAAGTCCTCTATTTTTTAACATCTATATGGCACCCCTCTTAGCTGTGATAGAATCACATGGGATTCTTGTCACGTCTTATGCTGACGACACTCAATTGGTCGTCACCATTGACAAACAGTGGACTGACGCTGACCTTCGTTTCAAAAACTGTCTCTCTGATGTTTTCAAATGGCTAAATACCAACCACCTAAAATGCAACAGCGCCAAGACAGAAATCATCCCACTGGGTAAAAATCTGTCTTTTTGTCCGAAAGACTGGTGGCCCCTAGGATCGGAAGCCCCTCCCAGCGCAGTATCATCAGCCCGGAACCTAGGCGTGCAATTCGATTCATCTCTCTCCTTCGATGACCACGTTAGGATTACTGCCGGTTGCTGTTTTGGACAAATAAAATCTCTGAAGAAATTCTTTGATTTCCTTCCAATTGCAGCTAGAAAGTCAGTCGTGGTAGCCCTCATTCTTTCCCGGCTTGACTACTGCAATGGTCTTATGGCCGGAGTGAAAAAATCTACCCTCAGAAAGCTGCAGAGCATACAACATGCAGCAGCTAGGCTGGTTTTACAACTCCCTAGAAGGTCATCTGCGTCTGCAGCACTAAATTTGCTGCACTGGCTGCCGCTGCATAAAAGAATCCTCTTTAAATTGCTTCTCACAGTTTTCAAAACCATTCAAAATACAGGTCCCCACTACTTTGTAAATCGCTTCACGCGCTATAACCCCCCGCGTTGCTTGAGATCCTCCGGGACAAATCTTGTCATAATCCCCAGATACAAATACAAGACTAAAGGTGGGAAATCTTTCACTGTTCTGGCAGCCAGGGCCTGGAACAACCTGCCTGTTAACCTTAGACTCATAAAAAACGAGAACAGTTTCAGAGGACTTCTCAAGACATGGGTCTACCAACAATCAGACTCCTCTGTTTTGGCTGCCATTTAATTTCTTTCTTTCATCACACTCCACTTTTTCAGTTATCCTCCGCAGCTTGCCCAGCGCCATGATGCTCCCTTGGGAGCGAACGTCTGCGCTTTACAAATACATATAAATATCAAATATCAAATATCAGGAGAGGAGCCACGTAGTCCCCCTCCCACAAGCCGCGGGGTGATGGTCCCTGTGGCTTTCAGGACCTTTGACCCCTCCCCCCCACCATTTTTTTTCTTTTTAGCCCCGGGTGCTGACGATCCCCGAGGCTGGGGGGCCCCTCTGGACCTCACATAAAATGGAATCATTTTGCCCCCGGAATTTAACACCCAGAGACGAAATATTTTAAAAAACCTCCTTTTTATTTTATTTATTTTACGGTACAGTCCACGCACTCTACACGCATCCTGTTTTTAGGACACCCTAAGCAGGTCTAGAGGTTAAATTATTTCTACCCTGCTCCCTTTCTCCGTTTTGAACACATATTCCACTGACTTCCTCAGCCTCGCTTCTACCGAGGCACAGAATGGTTGCCAACAGTTCCTGGTTTCGAATGTTTACAACTGCTTGACAGCCAATTAGCATTGAGCACATGATCGGGATGGTACGCTTATGCTACGATGCCAATCCTCACACAATCGGTGGATCCACCGCGCCCATAGATATATAAATGATTTTAACCGTAATTTTCTCAGGAACTACTGGACAGATTGACACCATATAAGCAAAAGGCACAAGTTGGAACTGAGGACTACCTCTCTGCCAAATTTGGTGTAATATCGTTCAGCCGTTCGGGCTGTAGCCGTGGCTCAAGGTCCTATAGGAAATTGCATGGGGAAAACATGTTTTGGGACCCCCCTTTTTTCTCAGCTCCCGCTTGACCAATCACACCCAAACTTATTGCCAATAGAATGCTACGATTTTCTTATGGATAATAGGTCCTAACTATAACTACCTACTGGCAACCGCAGCAGTTTATTACACAGACGCGTTTCACAGAATTTCCTTCGTCAGTGTGTATTTACAAAAACACGGTGACGAATGCCATATTTCAGAGGTATATTCATGGAAAAGAAAAAGGGGACTGGTGCCAAAGGTGCAAGAATAGCACGTGCCATCTTTAAATGAGTTAATTTCATTTATACAAACCGATTATGCCAGTATTTATAATACACTACAGAAAGTCAGAACATTAAATACATTTGACCACAAGAAATGTATTTTCAATGATCCTGTAAGTGGCATGAAAGAAGTATAATAAAATATCGCCGTGGCTCGGCATAGGCAACCTACAAAGCCGGTTGCTGGCAGAGTCCCCTCATTTCCTAAATTACGCTGTGTATCGGCTATAATTAAACGTCCTTTAGAAAAGGGGGAAAAGAAAAAAGAGAAGAAAGAAAAGAAAATATACTCTGCATAAAACTTTCACTGTTTCTATCTCTCAATTGACCCTCATCATCTTCTCAGTATATCAAAAACTTAACAAAAACGTAATCAACCTAGATGTACCGTTAATTCTTCCCCAAAGTTCAACCCGTTGGGTGATTTAGTCTGTAAGTCCATGATATAATGAGACTCTAGTATTCTTAATTTCAGCACTCTACCACCCCCTCTGACATTGGATGGTACACAGTCAATGCTGAAATATTGTAACAGGTCCCTGTTACTACCATTTTTAATAGCAAAATTGTGCGCTACCGAATAGTTCAAATCCTTCTCGGCAATAGCGCGCATATGTTCTAACACTCTTATTGTAACGCTGTGTATAGTGCTCCCTATGTATCTGAGCCCACAGGGGCATGTTAGACAATACACAGCGTGGGTGGTTAGGCAAGTCATAAAATTGGTAATCCTCTTTTCAGATTGTACGCCTTTGATTCAATAAGAGACAACCCTTCTACTGAAAGCACAAGCTTTACATCTACTGCATGGGTAGAATCCTCTCATTTCGTTTAGAATCCCTTGTCTAGGAGTTATGTTTTCTAAGTGGCTATGCACGAGACTATCTTTCAGAGAACGGGCCTTCCTAAAAGTTATTAATGGAGCCGCAGGAATATCGGCTCCAATGATATTACCTGTTTTTAAAATATGACAATTTTTCTTCATGACATTTCTCAGTATGTTGGCATCTTCTGAGTATGTCGTGATCATTCTGAATTGTTTAGTCTCGCTAGTAGATCTGTTCTGTTTTAGCAAATCTTCTCTTGATCTAGTTTTGACTCTAGCCAGAGTACTCTTTAGAAGTTCAGCATCATAACCTCTAGCCAGGAATCGATTAATGCTGCCTGTTGCTGCCAGGTCAAAGTCACTTCCTCTAGAACAGTTACGTTCCAACCTAAGAAACTCCCCATAGGGGATGCTGTTTACACGTTTTTTTTGATGACCGCTTAACGCATGAAGCATGCTGTTCCCCGCGGTTGGCTTTCTGAAAAGTGCAGTGTTTATTTTGCCGTTGATTATTCCACCTAGATCTAAATAATTTGCTGCCACCAAACTAATCTCACCGGTGAAATGCAGATTCACCTCATTATTGTTTAGGAGTGTTATGTACTCTTCTGCCTCACTTACAGTGCCCCCCATACTAGGAAGAGGTCGTCGACATATATCTATACCACAACACAATTTTGACGGTCCAATCCTTGTTGGCAGGGGACCAGGCCACCTGCTCCTCCCACCAGCCAACGAACAAGTTTGCATAGCTGGGGGCGAAACAGGTGCCCATCGCTGCCCCCGAAAACTGCCTAAATAATTCTCCCTGAAAAACAAGGATGTTATTGAACAGGCAGAACTCAATAAATTCCAATAGCATGGTGTTATGGATTGCAAATTTCAACTGTCTTTTTTTGAGAAAATAGATCACAGCATTGAGGCCCTGTCTGTGATCAATGCACGTGTATAAGCTTGTGATATCCAGAACTATCAAACAGTATGATGTCTGCCAATTTATAGATTCTATATGATTAATAAAATCTGTAGTGTCTTTGATATAGGATTTTAATTCCAATACAGCAACAAATAGATAGTGATCCAAGAACTTAGATAAATTCTCCGTCAACTCCCCATCGAGGAGACCATAGGTCTTCCAGGTGGTCTCTCTTGCTCGTTGTGCACCTTTGGTAGGTGATAAAAGGTTGGTAAGGTGGGGTTTGTAGTTCTTAGGAACAAATGTTCATCACTGCCCAACATCCGTTTTTCATACCATTTGTTGATAAGTGTATGAAATTTCTCTATACTTTCCTGATACGTGGTCATGTTGGTCACCTCATAGCATTCTTGGTTTCTCAGCTGTCGATAAGCTTCATCTGTATATCGTTTCTCTAAATTTTAATTGTTACTTCGTGACAGCCTCGCTGAAAATATCAATGGTCTCAGATGGCATTTGTGGAAGAAACTGCGATGACGGCTTCATGCCGCTAATAGGAACCTGTTGTTCCACGTCCACTTGCCTGACACGTTGGCTCAGATTCACTGTGGACTGTAAATTTATCTCTTGACGTAAGTCTTCCAAGACTTCCAAAGTTGGCAAATCATTTACCGATAGGAGATCAGTAGCATTGCCCTGTGTCATTTGAGATGTCATCAATGATGTCATGAGTGATGTCACTGATCATGTCATGAGTGATATAAATATGTGACGTCATCAGCAGTGCATTGCTGGCGCGCGAGTTATAGTTAGCTGAACTAACTATAACGGGGGAATTTCAATGGTTTTGTATGAGTGAACTCTCCAGCTAACTATAACATGTGTGAAACCTATGTTTTTTTCTGTGAATTTCTAAGGTTTTTTACATGCTAATTCCTAACTATAACGTGGCTGAAACCTATGGTTTTTTCAGTGAATTTCAAAGTTTTTTAAAGTGCTAATTCCTAACTATAAAGTGGCTGAAACCTATGGTTTTTTCAGTGAATTTCAAAGGTTTTGGAAATGATAATTTTTAAATGTATTGTTATATTTTTTTATACTAATTTACTACATTGTTTTAAAGTATTTATTTTTAGATATTTTTTATTTTTTAAATCACATTACATATTTTTAATATAAATTGAAAAAAAATGTTTTTAAGAATATTGAAATTGTAATATTTTTTTTGTTATTTAATATTTTTTTTAATGTATATATATTTTACATAGCAGGCAATGATATCCTATGGAAGGAAATTCAAGTTACAGGTAAGTACAGTTAACTTTACTTTTCAGGAATAGTAGTGAGCTGAAATATGCAGCACTGTGGTCTCTCCTGATAACAGCTGAGTAAATCAGAATTCGTAGTTCGGCTGATGTTTGAGGAATTTTTTTAAGTTCCAAAACTCCACACTTACAAAAATTGCCAAGTGAAACCAGTCAATTTTAGCCTATGGAAGGAAATTCAAGTTACTGTAAGTATGGTTACAATTACTTTTCAGGATCAGTAGTGGGCTGAAAGATGCAGCACTGAGGTTTCACGCCCCTTTTTACACCTCTCTGTAACGCAGCCCCCGGCGCATCCTGGAGGTTCCTGGTGGGCTAGTTGGCCCCTAGGGACCCCCAGTATGCAAGGGGAATTAGCTTCCCCTCTGCAAACGTGCCAGGGGGCTGCGTTGCAGAGAGGTGTAAAAGGGGCATGGCCTCATTACACCTCTCTGCAACGCAGCCCCCTGGCGCATACTGGAGGTTCCTAGTGGGCTAGTTGGCCCCCGGGGACCCCCAGTATGCAAGTGGAATTAGTTACCCCTCTGCAAATGCACCAGGGGGCGCATTTGCAGAGAGGTGCAGGGAGGGGGCGTGGCCTCCTCCCGATCCCTTTTTTAAAAAAAAACTATGTTTATGAATGGGGGCTGTGTAGCCCCCATCTTTTTCTTTTTTTATGGCCCTGGGGACCCCATCCCCCAGGGCCTGCCCCCAATTTTTATTTTTAAAAAAAATCGGGAAGGGGGTCGCGTCCCCAAATGCAATGCAGTGCACGCAACGAAATTCATTTGATTTATTTATGTGTTTACTTACCTGCAAACATCCATTATCCATACATTACTAACCCCCACCCTGCCCCTCCCCCTCCCCACGTCACCGCCATGGCAGGTACTCCCCTACCGACCATGGCTGTGTTTAACCATTTGCTCATCTTTGCACAAAATGACTTGTTTAATTATTACTCCTTTGCCTTTTTATCCTATTTGTGTGTAAAGCGCTCTGATATCCGTAAGGATCTTGTTCGCGCTCTATACAACTTTCAAAATAAAATAAAAATTAATAAATGACAATGCATTTTATTTATGTTTCAAAAACCAAAACCTAAATAAAAGGCATTGTCATTTACAATGCCAATAGCTCAAACTTGTGTAAATGCGAGACCTGTTCCATTGCAAATGCTTGTTACAAGGTACTTGGTGCTCTGCAACGCCTGCAAATGTGCATAATTCTTAAAAACTGACAACAAATATGATTTGGGCTTAATGTTACTGTGACTGGAAAAATAATACGCAAACTAAATAACATAACCTTTCTTTCTGCTATCCTTGTAAAATGTCTTTCTGTTAACATGTTAAGATGTTAGGGGGAAAAAATTAACGAAAATGTGTAAAGTACTTCAGCCAAATCATGCTAATGGGTTTCTGCCCTCTAGGAAGCATTTCACAGACATGCTTTGCTGCCAAGTCGCTTGACATCACTTGGCAAAGACATGGATGTTTTGCTCTAAAAAGATTATTTTAACATTGTTGCCAGGTTAAGAAAAATGAACTGGAAACATTGGCGATGGAGTCACTGTACTTGAAAGTAAAGCTAACAGTTTGATCAATATTCTCCATTAAGAACATGAACATTGGACAGAATCTAGTTTATTTCAAATCTGAGCTGAAGATGAATATAATTTCATTCCTACAATTTTAGTCCATGTCAAGTTTAGTTCAGGGTTTTATGGGATAACTCAAATGAGACTGTACATGAAAATTTCTTTTTATATACAGTCAGTAATACGATTAGCTCAAATAAGTCAGCCAAGAATATTTTCTTTCATATAATTAGCTATGCGGCTGTCTTTCAATAACTGCACACATGCGAGGTTTTAGCACTTTGGAATTGAAGAATAAAAAGTGTAAAACACGTTGAGGTCTTTCCTGTAATACTCCTTTACGCACTCGTACATGCCTTTGTGACTTAGCCCCGATAGATCTAAAGAGATCTAAAATGGAAATACAGTGGAAATATGCATGTAATATTCATGTACAGTTAAGTAAAAACGACAATTAGTACAAATGGAAAGGACTGTGCTTCTTTGCACTATTACTAATACGGAATTGTATGTTTTGGGGCCGATTTCCAAATGCCCGTAGGAATATGTGTAATAATACTCCTTTAGTTCTGATTTTCGTACTCACAAATGCTTTTGTGGGTCAGCCCCATTGTTTTTATGTGTATTCTTTTTTGACCTTCTACATACAAGCCCATATTATCAAGATAACAGTCAATGTTGTAGCCAATTAGAAAATAGCTGCTAAATATATTTAAAGATTCCTAATGATAGCTTCAATGTTTTGAGTTTGGGTTATTACTGTCTCAGCAAAACCAAATGCATTTCTGTTTATTACTAACTCGCTTTGGTAGTAGAGAGAAGTATCTCTCTGTGGCAATAGTGAAACTCTACAGACCGAATTCCCGGAGCTATTTGCACAAATCTCTTGAACTACGAAAATAAATTCACAATTGGTACTCTCAAAGCTTGGATTAACAATTGTAAGAATAAGTACTTATATTTTTGTGTAAATAAATCTTCTACCAATAGTAGGAAGTGGGCGGGAAGAGAGTTGTCAGGGTCTAGAGTCATATGATAAATGTGTACATGTTCACAATCTAATGTTTTGTGGTTATGCCCAAACCTATCTGCGGCCCATTTTAATGCTGGGCATGGTGGAGTGCATTTATGTCACAAAGGGCAGTGCTGTGGGAATAACCCTAAAATCAGTGCCGATTTAAGGAAATGATTTCTCCAAAAGGAGCACACAATAATTGTCTTCTAATGTATTAGTTTAGAATGTGTTTACAGATATGGTACAAAAATATTAACAAGTTTTATTTAACTGAAATATAAATGTTAAAAATATTTTTATGTTAAATATTAAAGTACATTTATTTAATTAATTAATATAAATTCATTTGATATATTTGTCCTAAATGTAGAACAAAATTAAAAACGAGACAGCACTATTAACTTGATTTAATGGAAATAAATTAAAGAAAAAAAATCTGAAGTTCAAATTAAAAAAGAAAATCCCATCTAAAGATGAACAATAATGTTTTAATATGCATTAATAAAAGTTATTTTTTTTTTGTAAAAACACACATTCACATTTTGTGACTAGCCAATAGTGTTATTTACCTATGTGAATCAGCCCGATATTTTGGCTTTAGGTATTCTTAACTTTCAGTATTCTCATCGGTCAATTCTTTGGAATCAATATTTACATTATCATCAATAAAAGTATAGAATCCCAATAGATAGTTCATCGACATTTCATAGTAGTACTGCAATGAGCTATTTCTGTGGCCAATATACCCCAACCTGTAACTCCTTTAGAAGTCCTTCTAAAAGGCAGCCTGTACCAAGTACTGCTGTTCCATAGTGGCTGTAAAGGTTAAAATATTCACTTTTTACAAACAAAACTGTCATACGTAAATTTGCTATAACACTTTGTTTGGGAAGTTCTTTAATTAATAAAAAATGTATGTTCCTGAATTGGTTACTTGTAGCTTTTAAAATATTTTCTTATTGAGCAGAATATTAGAAGTCAAAACGAAATTCAACGCGTAATATTTTTAGACATTATCTTGGTCTCAATTGATACTAGCAACTGATAATTCATCAAATATTATCTCAAATTGGAGTACAGAGCTTATCTAAGAAATAGCTTTCTTCTTACAGATTAAAGGGGTTGCGTGCATTACATTACAGTTACATCACTGCCTTCAAAACACCTTTGAAAAGAAATCATAATGAAAAGCAGATCTTGATTATAACACTCTTCCTAATGGTAAAATGGATGTAAGTTCGGAAAGACTAAGGGCCCGATTATGATGTTGGATGGACTGCCACTGATGGCCTGTCGGTGGGGGTCTGTCCTACATCTGGTGCCTTGGTCCGACTGCGGCATTATGATGCAACAGCATTCGGAGGCAGCGGGCGGAGGAACCGATTGACACTTCCGACGGGCTCTTTGAACCTGTCGGACCGTCGATCGGAGCGTAATACCCTACAAAAGGGGGATGTCTGCTCAGACACTGCTTGAGGATTACGATCGCCCATTCTGACTGCCTTTTCATGGCGGTCCGGTGAACCTCTGCTATCAGCCTGGCACACAGTGCATCAATGTTTGCAAACATATGTTTTTCCATTGTGACTTGTGCTGAGGCCCGTTTCTTGCTGCAGGACAAGCTGCAGTTATGATTCTAACCGCCTACACGGTGGTCTCATCATAATTTGGCAGGTGGGACCTGCGCATACTTGTCAGTTGGTCCCAATTCGGCACCAGATGATATCTAAAGGTGAAATACAAAACACCCAGAGAGAAATCCTGCTGCTCATCGTTTAAAGTGCATGAGTGCATTATAATAACATCATTTAAGTCTACGCTGGCAACAAATCGCAACTGCAATCCACTAATAATTCAAATGCAGAAGGTGCTAAAGTGTTGTGAACAGAAGTGTTAAAACATACAGTTAATTAGAGGATTTAACATCACCTACTAAAAAACCTCCTTGCTAAATCTCACTTCTAAAATACCTGCTGAACAATATTTTGGCAACTATATAGTCAATACTGATCAATAAGGTGGATTATATTCATAATACTCAAATGCTTTACAAATTGCTGGAAAACCTAGGTGCGCTCCCAAAAACTTTAACCCTCGTCATTCTTGCCTATCATTGTTTGAAAGTTGGGAATGTTTTTGTTTTCCAGCATTGTCATATCAGAAACCAGGCAAAACACATAGTAATGCAAATAAAATAAAGAACACGCCTGCCCAACCTACTGGTACAACATGAGTAGTCAAATAATACTTAAGTTACTTCCGGCTCAATTACAAGCTTGACACACTTGCTTAAGTCTTCTAATAGCTTCTTCCAAAATTTACAAAATGCTTAGCGTTGTGAAGAAAATATGTAGCCAGCCCCCTGAATATGTTATGTGACACCAGAAACACTGATCACGAATTACCTGCAACATCCTGTGAAGAATGTGTGGGGTATAATATGCTAGCCATCTTGCAAAACACCGTTTATCAATTCCCACTGTTTTATCCAGCTGTGTCCACTTGTTTTATCCAGCAAAATCATTGCCATATATGTCTCGCTACTCATCTCATGATAATACGCTGTCAAGAAGCCCAATATCTACAAAAAGCTAAACAGAAGTGGGTGGATCTCTTCCCCAGAAGGTAAAATAATTTCTTGAAACACACAAAAGGTGATGGGAGGCTGCTTGCAATAAATCCAGGACCATTGGAATTATGCTGCAGGGGAGAATCACATTATTTGGTAGGGTTGGGTAAATTATGCGGCAAGAAAAGGCAAATAATGCTGCATTATGCGGCATATTTTGTGATAGTATTACTTCATTATTTAGTCATTTTCAAATTTGTTAACACTGTCTGGGCATTAGGTGTACCTCATTAGTGCCAGTTTAACACTCGATTATAACACTAAGCCACAGAAAGGTGACCAGTCAACCTTTACTATTCCCACTCCAAAGAGTGTAACAGTGGAGAAAGTGTTGACTAGTGGAGGGGTAAAAATTACTATTCCAACTTCAGTCAGTGCAACATTATGGACAGTGTTGGATAGAGGAGATACAAATATTATTATCACACTCAAACAGTTAAAACATTAATAAAAAAAATTTAAATTGACCAAATCTTAAAAAGTAAACACACAATATTTAAACATTGAAAAATAAAATATATTAAATATATAAAAAGAAAACATCTCAAAATATTAATCACATGTAACAAAAACCTACAAATAATATATAAAATAAAATATGTACTTCAATCAGAGATTCTACCAGTTAAACTGGACCTTTAAATTTTCCTTGGTTCTCAATCTCTTCAGGTGTAAAAAGGAATCTCAGGTTTGACCTTCTGGCTAGGTTTTCCAAATCCTTGATTTTATTCAAGATCTGGAATTCTCTGCTCTGCTTCCATGACCCTGATCAACATCTGTCTGTGCCACACTCTCCTTGATTTTGGCCAACATCTGATGCAGCATGGCAATTTCTTGCACTTGTACCTGTCTGAGATCACTGTTCTCAATGAGAATCATATCAAGCATAGATATTAGTGTCTTTGAATGTCCCACAAAGCGCTCCTGCACCTCGATTGTGTTTTTCTCAGTACCTATTGGCTTAGTCCACATTATAACCATATGCTGGGAACTGATGCAGTAGCGCCGGTCACTACTTAGACCTATCTTTAACAAGAAACAAATACCGTCATGTAGACCAGCGGTGCTCGCAAGCTTCTCTGGTGAAGATATACAACTAAGCTGCTGCCTGGTAAAAATTTTAACTGCTCCTGATTTCGGACTGAAACGGATACCGCCAGACCAATAGAGAAGTTGCACTGGAACCGGGATGGAACTGGACTGTTAACACATTGCGTAATAGCCGCAACAGCGCTTTGCACATCAAGCACTAAGCATTTCTGCACACATCAAGAAAAAGCATCAATAGGCTAACATCAGACATTTTGCACTAAGCAATCAATGCTGAGGCTGCAATATGCATTTTAAACATGCACTTATTCGCCTACCTTCAATCAGCAGTCAAGACTCTGACCAGGAGGGTAATTCTACCTCATGAACTGCTGCTAAAACTCCAAAAACAAAAAGAAACTGGACTATGGGTCACCAAGGCCAGGGGAGTGGTTCTCTTCTGTAATTTTAATGTGAATTCTTAATCGTGGCTATCAGCCTTTTAAATTGATGTTTTACTGTTTATAGGAGACGGCTAATTTTTGTAAAGGTTTTAATTAACTGCACAATAAATATTACTTACTTACTATTGGCTTAGGAGCTTAGAAGCCTCCGTATGCATACCAAGGGTTCCCACTCTCTCTAAAGTAGTGCCAAGATCTTCTGAGAACAGTGCTGAGCCGTGTAGAGGTACATTTTCAGATAAAAGGGTGAATGAGCTCCCTAGAGAGACATGAGGTTAAACTGGTGGATTCACTAACACTAGTTATATTCTGAGGGGATGCCTATGTGGCTGTTGGAACCATGGTTTTATCCAGGAAAATTCTAGTTTGTTTCTAATTTGTTTCACAAAAAGTGGATACTCTTTTACCAATCTCACCACTCAGGTACTCTCGCTACTGCTCCGAATAAGCAATGTGCCCTAGCCCTAGGTCCATACTTTCTTATGTCATAGCGACTGTTTGAAGCTCAGGATTGCACAATGCTGATAAAGTGGCCTCTGAATTGGTCTCTTTATTAACTAGATTATCTCTGCCCTCCAGAGTGCTGGCCCCGCACTTATAGTGGTCTATGCTGACTATTCTGAGACTGATCTCAAGAAGGCAGTTTTCTCTGACCGACCCACTGCCAGACAGACCAGGGTACCTCACTTTTTTCATCTGGAGCAGGTGGTCCTGTGCCTCCAACTGCTCGGCAAGCAGTCCATTCTCCACTATAATCCTTACTCAGTCACCAAAGCTACATCTGAGGCTGACATCCACTGCTGTTGACAATTTTTTACCCAGCATCTCACATGCCAGATGGTCCCTATGAGAATCTCAAACACAAAGGGAAATATGCAGGAGCATAACGGCGGTATCACGCAGCTCAGTCCCGATGCATTCTCAATACCACCATAGCTGGCTTCAGCTTTCTGTGATCCTACTCCCGGAAAAGGAAAGGAGCTGGGTGGGGTCATAAGCAATCTACCAACAGATCATGCGGCCTCTGCCTGCTGCTAACTTTCAGCCACATTTATGCATTCCTATTAGTTAATTTGTTTTTAAAGTTCCATTTCGGAAAAAAAGTGAATTTTGAGGTAATCAAGTCAGATAGCGTTAGTTCAACCAATGTGGGAGTTGCACTGTGTTAAATTACGTGAGCACTTTTTGAAAGCTTCATTTGTGGGGGCTCTGAGTTTACAAACCTATTATTCATGGGATTTGTGTCATTTTGGAGAGTTATGAGATGTTTTATTGCTGCTGAGAGGCCTTTCAGCAGCCCAGAATGTGTCATTTTCTGGGCAGAGTGTGTAATCGTTGTCAATGAGGCAGAATCAATTCCTAATTAAATATCCATTAAAAGTAATATAATACATATGCTATATTTTAAATGACATGGTTACTTTTGAAGACAAGCATCATGTTGTTATGTACAGGTTTAATGGCAATATCCATTGATGAATTTGTAGCTTTGGTGTAGTGCTCGCGACATGCTCAGTGGCTGAGCTTTCTCTTCTAGAGGAGGGGCAAGCAGCTGACAACTCATCGACAACAACGCAGACGTCTGCGAGTGCTGAAGAGAAGGATGGTTTCGATTCACAAGCCTCTGAAACCACTGAAAGGGCTATTGGGTGCCGGGAGTAATTGTTCCCTGAGACGAGTGTTGCTATGGGCATAAGCTTTTGGCGCTTGTACTGGCATTGTCACGGGCGCTGGTAAAAAAAGCAATGGGGAAAAACAGGACGTGTCTTCCTCTTGCTGAAGAATGGACACTGTGACTTGTGAGTAGACACGGTTCAGCCTTGCAAGTGAGTGGGTCTGCAGCCAAGGAAAGGACCCAACTGCATTCCGTACAGTCACAATGCGATGGCTGCAACCCAGCAGTCGCCCAGAAACCCTCATAAATTGGCTCAATGCTAGCACCTCTCTGGAAGCAGCCTCACTCCCCTATGGAGCGGACCGGTGAGTCACTGGTGGGGGGGCTTAATTGACTAGCTTTTTCTTCTCCCATGAGATGTTTATACCCTGTGTCTGTGTCCCACCTTACTCATATATAATTAGTACCCCGCAGCACAGAAAGAGAAAGACAAGTTTTTCTAGACTCCACCGGTGGAATGGGTCAGAGAGCGATACAAGGTCACCCCAAACTGGTTAGACTATGCCAGAAAGAGGTGTAGAGGAGTAGAGGGGCAGAGAATCAGAAAAAGGGGATTAGGCAGTTCAGAGGGTGAGCTTTAGGCTCCCCCTTGAAAGGAGGAAGCTAAGGTGGTTGTGGAAGCAGTCCAACTTTTGTGGATGTGGCTAGCGACCAACATGTGCTTTCTCCCACATTTCCCCTTACTAAATAGCCACGATAAGCAGCAACGTGCACTCAATGAAGCGCATATCAAGAGATCCTACAGCAGCAAAAAGAAAAAAAAAGGGCTTCACAAGGAGGAAGAAATCTCAATCAAAACAAAACATCGAAGGCACTGAATCTCGCTCCGCCAATCAGTCCACTCCTACTCCATCTCCAGATAGAGCTGGGCACAGACCAAAATGGATATTGTAAAGGGTAAAAAGTCTTAATATCGAGTTTTTAATTTCGACCTACAAGAATATTGAGTTGGAAATATCGTACGGACACAATATCAAAATCAAGAATACCGACAACCAGAATATCAACCTGAAGGTAAGGAATATTGTTTTTGTTAATATCGAAGTTAGTACTATCGATAGGAGAAATATCGATGTTACTAATATCGATATTAATATTAGTGTTATGTATTTTATATTGTATTTTATGTTTGTGTTCATATTTTTGTAAATTATTGTACTAGTTTTAGTATATATGAATTACATTTTTAGAAGTTAGTAATATATTTTTAAGTAAATTATGCTTTTAGTACCATAGCGAGTTGAGGGTTTATAGTGGAATAGGGTGGGGAGTAATTTAATTGCAATTAAGTAATTATTCATTTTTATTTATGGGTATTGATAATTAATTTTATGTTAAATAGTGATTATTAGAAATAATGTTTTGTTAATTGGCAATTTATTTTAATTATTGATTAATTGGTAAATATATTAAGTGTATTAATTTATTATTGATGTGTGTTGTGAGGGTATAGGGTAATAGGGTGAGAAGTAATTTATTTGTAATTAAGTGATTACTTATTTTATTGTTGAGGATTGATTATTAATTTATTGTTAATAAATTATTAATTGGTAATAACTTTTTAATAATTAATATTTTCTGGGAAATGTATTGTTCATTAATTAATAATTAGTAATTTAATTTGATTAATTATAATTTACTGGTATTTATCAATACTTTATTGTTAATTAATTATTAATTGCTAAATATTTTTTAATAATTATTGTTTTTTGGTTTTGGAAATCAATTATATTTTTCATTATTAATTGGTAATTACATTGTAATCATTATTATTTAATTGTATTTGTCATCAATTTAATTGTTAATTAATTATTAATTGGTAATTATTTTTAAGTAATTATTTATTGGTATTGTTAATTTATTGTTATTTAATAATTACATTATTATTATTTTTTAAATATTTTAATTATTAGTAACTTATTTTAACCCCTACGCTATCCAACACTTTCCCTACTGTTGCACTCTCTGGCGTTAGAAAAATAATTGTAACCCCTACGCTATCCAACACTTTCCCTCCTGTTGCACTCTCTGGAGTTGGAATAGTCATTTTAACCCCTATGCTATCCAACACTTTCCTTACTGTTGCACTCTCTGGAGTTGGAATAGTAATTTTTACCCCTACATTATCCAACACTTTCCCGACTGTTGCACCCTCTGGAGTTGGAATAGTAATTTTAACCCCTACGTTATCCAACACTTTCCCTACTGTTGCACCCTCTGGAGTTGGAATAGTAATTTTTACCCCTACGCTATCCAACATTTTCCCTACTTTTACACTCTCTGGAGTTGGAATAGTAATTTTAACCCCTACGCTATCCAACACTTTCTCTACTTTTGCACTCTCTGGAGTGGGAATGGTAATTTTTACCCCTACGCTATCCAATATTTACTGTTTTAGTTCATGTAGTGTATAACTATTTTTTATTTGATATATATAGTTTTTATTTTTTTATTTAGATTATTGTTGTATGTGTATGTATGTAAATGTTTTTAACAATTTATAAGTTATTATAGTAAATAATTGCAAATATTATTAAGTAAGTATTTATCTTTTATTTTATATGTATATGTTAAATTTTTTTTGCATTATGGGGTCGATTCCGATTCGGGAAAAACCACTCCGAATAGCCGTACGGAGCGTTTTTCTCTTACAAAGTGTACCCTGCAGCCTCCCCCGTACGTACGATGAAGTACGATTCGTACCAGGAGCAGGACACCGTACGAATCGTACAAAGACTGTACGACTCCAATCTCTGTACGATTCTACCTTGGAACCCGCTGTACGCAACATCCATACGGTTAGAAGCAGGTATTCCCGACCCAGCAAGTACGATTTGTGTCGGGTACGCACTGTACGATGCTTTATTTACGGGAGCCCAAATCATCCGGAGAAGCAGAGTACGCCTTGAAACAGGTATGGAACGGCCCCCCTGGGTACGGTGCATAGACCACATGATCGCAGGGGCACGGTGCGTACCCCCACCATGGGGTGTATGCACCGTACCCCATGATCATGGGGTGTACGCCCCGTACCCCATGATCGCAGGGTGTACGGGGCGTACACCCTGCGATCATGAGGTACAGTGCGTACACCCCATGATCGCAGGGGTACAGTGCATACCCCTGCGATCATGGGTTGTACACACCGTACGGTGTGTATGTGATTGTGTGGTTGTCCGTACGAATCGCCCTTACCTGCCGTGGACCTCACGAATCGCGTCCTCATACCCCGGTCCGGATCGTACTCGTCGGGTTGTACGGCGTGTTTACGAATCGTACGGGGAGGGCTCCAGATACGTTTTGGACGGACGCTTTTTTTCCTGAATCGGAATCGACCCAAATATGTATTACTTATAATTTTAAACATATTTTTAACTATGTTTTTTCTAAATATATGTATTATTTATTTTATTTTACAATATTTTAAAAAAATGTAAATAGTGATACTTTTAACAACAATATTTTTGACAACAATAATTTTGTTCCCGTATTTTTGTTCTTAAAATAATGTTGATAGGACGTGGATATTTTTGACGTTGATAGTCTGTCAGTAATTCCTTTTAAAGAATATTAAGAAGGACAGCCCACCTTCTGTGGATGTGACAATCAAAGTAGGAGCTGAACCCAGTAGAGTGTGTATAGCAGACTCTTGGCTACAAGATCAACCAACAGGACATGCCTCAGGATATAGGAATATCAAAAAAACGTCTCTTTTCTGTCGGAGGGGTGGGAGGGTTAATCTACTAATGCCAGTCATCACACAATCAATAGCCATTGAAGATGCTTCCTAAGCTGAGGAGGTAGAACCAGGTCCACCTGTCAACACTACTCAGGTGGTCGCAATCGAATCACCTAGGCCAGAGGGAGAAGAGACAGAGGTTTTTGCCCATTTTGAAACCACGTTAAATCAGATCATATGCGAGCTACGTGATATGAAACTCTCTCAAGAATTGGCGCACCAGACACTAATGAACAATTGGGCCAGCTCAATGAAAATTTTCATGAGCTTTCGACTCATCTGACACAGGCTGAGCAGAAGGTATCCTCACTAGAAATGAAACACAACGATCATGGAAGGAATCTGATCAAATTGCAAACAGAACTCGAAGATCTGTAGTTAAAACTGGACGATATTGAAAATCAAACTCGACGTACTAACTCAAGGTTGATTGGCATACCCGAAGATCAGGAAGCAGGCAAATCGCTGATCCAATACATAAATGAACTGATACAGAAATTTGTTCTTCTGGAAAGAGCAAAAGATATAGGAGACTGGACCATCAACAAATGCCACAGAGTATCAGCAACTCGTCCATCAAATCCAAAATTTCCAAGAACAATTCTGGTTAAATATGGAGATTGCAAAATCAAAGAACAAATTTTTCTCGCAAGCATTCCCAAAAACATCTTTCACCTCTCCTGAGAATTTTACTTTCAGAATCTACTCGGACATGTCTATTCTAGCAGTGCAAACACGCAAATATTATGGGGGTCATTAGGATGGCCCATCATCCTACCGGTGAAAGTGTTGTAGACAAATCTAGGATTCAAGTTAAATATTCCCGATTCATGCCCTTATGTGGTTATATCAAATCATATCCTTATATAGGCATAAGAATCATACCCATATTAAGACATAGCCAATGCAGTCCAAATACGGCAAGGCTACTCCCATAGACTGCTAGAAAGCACAACGTGTTCTTAAACAAACCAAGCCTCCAGCAGCCCGGGAATCCCCCCATCTTCTGTATTGATTTCTCCTAGAACTCCTGGAGTCCTGAAAGAACTGCGAGTTCTTAGTGACGTCTTATGTCCAACCTTATGTCAAACTCAGCACCTTCCAGGTATAAATATACCAGCATCTGCCCTAGAACACACAGTGGTTTGGAGCAGATCGACTATCTACTTGCCCGATGCCCTGCTGTAGCAAGTGCCGAAGGGAGCCGATCCCTACCGCTGACCCACTGAGAGAGACCCTGTCTTTTCTCCTGCCGAGAAATCCAGCTCCAGTGTTTCCCTGTCACCCTTGCGGGTTGCTGGGAGATCGAGTCCTGAGAGAGAGATACAAGACCTCCTTCATTCTATAACCAAGGTACGGCGCTGATTAGACCCTTAGAGAATTCTTGATTTAGATTCTTGGCAGAAACTATATTAACTCAAACTACATCTCACTTACTCCTTCCCTGTACTAGGCTTAGGTTAGGTACACCGGGGTAGGCGTATCTTAGAAGCACCAGTTGAGTATGTTTAGTCAATATTTTATCGTTGTATGTATTTTATCCATTTTAAACACCGTATGGCTTAGAAACCATACTATGCTTTTACAGTATTATTTTATAATACTCCTTTTACTGTACGCACTTTACTTTACGACAAGTATTGCGATTGTAGCAAATCACTTCTCTTGCATGAGAAAGAAGACTGTTCAATAAATAACCTCTTTTATTGAAAACGCCCGTCTCTCTGTTTCTCTGCACTTCTGGTGAAACTATTTTCAAAAAGGGGGTGGTGATGGACAGAGTATTTGAGTTAATCAGAACACTCCTACCCAGTCAACAGATCAGGGCTTGATCCATCACCGTTTTTTAGCTCACTGCACCATCTCAGTTCAGAACCTGGCTATATGCAAATTAGTCTGTCCCTGGCCCAGTGCATCATGGGAACAGGGCAGACCAAACTACCAAGCCAATTCTTCACTGGAAAGGAAACAAGCTTCCGGGGACCGGTTTCTGGCATTACAGCCGTCTTCGGCCCGGCTTGCTTGAATCCTGATGGTGCAGTGAGCAAGGGACTCACATCTGAGTATACCCTTCCACACTGGTGAAACTAAGCATGCACGATTGACTGAGTAAAATAGCTATCTATTGTTTCCGCGACTCTGGAGATATACTCCTTGTTCTAGGGGAGCAAAGTTGTCATGTTCATGCGGTTGTCAGAAACGAATCCCTTCTTGGGAATTCGAGACAGTTTCTAGTGACCTCTGAGCTAACTGGCATTCATAATTAAGTCTAACATATTCAATAGAGACCTAGTCGACCTAAGTCCTACATCTAAACTATTGTTTATGTTATTCCAATGCGCAGAGCCTATTGGGATCATAGGAACTACACTAGCCAGAAGGGCGGGGGTCCCGTGGCTAGCATTAGGATGCGCCTGCCACAGTTGCGGGTGCATCCTGCATTCCTACCATTGTGGCGGGCGGTGCACTCAGCACCGCCCGCCACAATGGCAGGAAGGCATGCTGTCCACTTCCATGCACAGCATGGCAAGCACCGCGCGATGCCTGCCATACTGTGCATGGAACTGCTGGGGGGTACCATAGGTACCTCCCATGTGCATCCCTTTCCCCCGGAGTCCATGGGGGCCTGCATTGGGCCCCCAAAGCAGACTCTGCATGCCTTTCCGGGAAGGCATCTAAAAAAGCCCATTGTAATATGGCTGGAGGTGTCTGATAGACACCGCCACCATATGAACCCTTTTCCACCCCGGTCGCAAGGCAACCGGGGCGGAAGAGCGGCAGATGGTCTTTCCGTCCGCGACGGACCCCCCAGTCATACCAATATGGCGGGGGTCATTCTGGCTAGGATGGTGGGCGGATCACCCCGCCAGGCCGGCAGTGGCTACCGCCGGCCTGGCGGGGGCGATCCACCCTCTATCCTAATGGGGGCCTTTGTTGGAATGATCAACAAATTCAAACGCTTATTGCACTGGCTGGGATTATACTCCAGCCTAAACTCAAAGTTCAACTTAAAGGGAGACCATGTATTTTTCAGTCTTTAGAGGAGGCCAAAAACAACCTTCTCTAAATGAAGGATGGGGAGTGGGTAAATAGCAAGAAGAATCTAGGACAACAAGAGATGTGGGATAAGTTTGCCTGCTAAAGGAACTGTGGCAACACCCATGTATGTTCATTCATTGTGGTCTAGCTTAGCTATGATAAGCTATCTTCCGTTTTTTTTTTTTTTTTTAGTTTTTTTATGTAATTTCCTCTAGGGTGGAGGGAAAGTTCTCTGCACTATGTCAAGGTACAATTTCAGGGCAGTGGTAAGTTGGGACACTGGAGGGAAGGATCAAGGGCACAGAGGGGCAAGGGTACATTGCAGTCAAAGGCCCGACTCGAAGGGAGGGCAAAGTTAGAGGAGCACCTCATGGTGGGGCGAGAAAAAAGAAAAACATAATTACAGACCTAACAAGTGCATTTTCCAGATCTTTAGGATTGGCTGCAATGAAACCAACAACAAGTATAGAATAAGATACATAACTGATAAAAGTCGGAAAATATTAACTGGTTCGAATGGTTGAGCAACAGGTGCTACGTATTGTCTCATGTAATTTACAGGGGGTAATAACTCAACAAGATTTAGAGCCATACTTCAATGTTTAATGGTAAATCAACCTCATGTGGTCTTTCTTCAAGAGACGTATTTAAAAAAAATATATGCCTTTATCCAAATGGCCAAGGTTTATAGAGCAGGTCTTTTTAGCTGCAGCCAATGCCGCTGTTAGGGGGTTGCAATTCTTATCACCTGTTGCTATCAAAGCGAAGCACTTCAGGTTATGAGAGATCCCCTAGCTAGATGGGTGATTGATAATCATCTGAAATTGGGGAGCAAATTTTCCATTTAATCACCTATTATGGCCGATCTACTAATCCCATTACAGGGATTTATTATGTTGGAGGGGATTTCAATTTTATTCAGAATTTAGGTTTGGATTCCTCTTAATAAAATAAATCCCAAAATAAACTGTTAACTGGCAGGTAACTGAACAGCATGATATGAGACTTTGAGCTAGTGGGTCCATGGAGGCCCCATCACCACCCTAGCAAGGAATTCACTTGCTTTTCAAAAAAGGAAAACACAGCATCTAGAATAGACTTCTTTCTAATTTCCCACCAGTGTAGAGAATGGAAGTCTTGGATTATTTGTTATCCCTTTTCTGACCATTCTGCCCCAGAAGTAGAGATCAAAGCAAATGCGGGTTAAGGGAGTGATCCAGGTGGACATTAGACAAAATGTTACTAACTGAAGATGGCTGGATCAAAAAAATGCAGACGCTACTTACAGAGTTTGCCCTTAGAAACGTGAGGTCAGCTACACCCTTTGCGGTATGGAATTCTTGTAGGGGTTTTATCAGAGGGGAGACAATTTCATGCAAAGCCTGCATTATTATAGAGAAAAAAAAGCTAGCTAGGCATCTACAGCAAGATTTTGACTAGGCAAGCCAAACTAATCTTTCATCCTATTCGGAAATAATGGGATCCAACTTAAAGAAGGCCCGACAATATATTAGAAATTTTTATGAACACCAGGAAATATGAAACCAAAAAATGTACTTCCAAAAAAGGTACAAAGAAAGCGAGCATGATGGCAACTGTTGGCATGGTCTGTAAAAAAAATCTCAACAATGCCATGGTTAAGTCTATCTTTGATGGCGAGAAAGGCCAAAACGTCCATCAGGTTGACGAGATTAATAAGGTCTTTTTAAAGCACTATAAAAATCTATAGACAGTTCCAACACCCACACCACTGGAAAAAGTTAACAAATGTTTTGAGAAAATTACTTTACCATATTTAACACTTCCTCGCAAAAAGCCCAGCTTGTAGTACCAATTTCCAAGATGGAGATTCATGCAGCCGTGAAAAATACACCAAGCGGCAAAGCTTGTGGCACGATGGAATACCCATCGAACTCTGTAAAATCTTCTTGCCACAGTTAAACAATTTATTGTTCTTTTTATATAATGCAATTTTGGAAGATTGCCATATTCTAAAGACAATTGCTGAAGTAGATGTAGTTAATTATTTAAAAAGAAGGGAAAATCACCAGATATACCCGGATCTTATTGCTCCATAAGTCTATTAAATAGCAATTGTACATTTTTTACGAACATATTGGCAATGAGAATGACTTTAGTCGCTCAAAGTCTGGTTCATGAGGATCAATGTGGATTTTTACCAGAAAGATTTCTTACTAACAACAGAATTTTTTTAACTCAGGCGATCTTTTTTTTTCCGAATAATAATACGAAAGCGGCAATCATTATGAGTGACGAAGAAAAAGCCTTTGATCTGGTGAACTGGAATATTCTCTTTATTGTACTAAAGAAATTCGATTTCCCACTAGACTTAGTGGACATTCTAAAGAAACTATAAGGTAAAGCCCAGGCGAAAATAGTAATCAATTGACAACCTTCTAGTACAGTTGAGATCCAGAGGGGTAGCCTGCAGGGATGCCCAATGTCCCCGGATTTATTTGCCCTGAACATCGAGCCAAAACCCCTTAATTAAGCCACCAATAATTGGGGCACTCAAATTGAAGCTATTTGCGGATGATTTAATCCTCTATATTGTAGCAGACACAGCAAATATTAAGCACACATTTAACAAGATTGAAACCTTCTCCAATTTGGGGGGGTTATACAATCAATGACAGCAAATTGGAGATCTTAATATTCAATTGCCATGACCAGATTCTACCCAGGCACTTTGGACCCAGGTGGCAAATAATAATCCTGTTTGATACTTAAGTATCAGGGTCGCACATGATTGTACACAGCTCTTTGCACTTAGTTATATCACAACGTTTAATAAAGTTAGCAAGATTTTAAACAGCTGGCATATTCTACCTCTATCTATAAAAGGAAGAGCTGCATTGATACAAATGATGGTACTTCCATTATTTATTTTTATTGTCTCAAATGTTCTCATTAATATTCCACATAACAATTTTTTAGAAATAGATCAATTAGTACGGAAATTTATCTGGATAGGGAAGAAACCAAGGAACAAATCAACAACACTGCTACTGAGCCCGGAAGAAGGTGGTTTATGGCTGTCTCACATTCAAAAATATTTTTAAGCTGCCTTCTTGGATTGGTGTGGACACAAAATATCAGCACATGACTACTGGCTCAATTTTTATCTTCATCAAATGTTATTGGAGAAAAAATACAGATTTAAAATCTTTTATTAAAATCCCCAGGCTAACCAAATGCTACAGATACAAGACTTCCCACACAATTCATGATAGGTTTAATCAATTAAAGGAAGAGTATCAATTTACACCCTTACACCCAGAAACTAAACTAAGGCACTGCAGGGAGATAGGCGGTTCAATAGATCCACAGACATTAAAAAGTTGGGAAAAGCTAGGAATTCATCAAATAAAAGATTCAGTAATACAAGGAGAGATGAAGTCTTGGGAACAAAGTAAAGAAGATAAAACAGAAGAAGTCTCTGCCTTAGTGTTTGTTTATCTTCAAATCTCAAGTCTAGTAAAAAAGCTATGGCTCCCCAAGGGTCCACTTCCCAAAGCCGAAACTCAAGCAGTATATGTTAAACAAATGTCGGGAATTTCGGAACTTGTACCATATCTTGACAGGACAGACTAATAAAGAAGGGAGGTGGCCAAGCGATATTCTACAGAGACAAATATTCAGTTAAAACAGAATCAATTCCTTTGACGGTCTGTGAAGCACTATCCTTCTCGCTAATGCTCATTAATACCCAATCATTCAAAGGAACGCTCCTTTACCGCCCACTGGGCTCCCGAGCTGAATTTCTTTCAGTCATTGAAAGCCTAATAGAACCATTAGCAGGAACACCCAACTATACCATTGGAGATTTTAATTTTCATTTGGAGACTCTGGAAGACAAGGACACTTCCTCCCTTATAGCAGACCTACAGGCAATAGGCCTACGTCAGGTAGTGACGAAACCTACTCACCTTGCTGGCCACACACTTGATGGTCTTTTCTCCAACAACAGGCACATCTCTCTAACCAGCGTCCTCCCTTTAACCTGGAGAGATCACTTTGCATTACTGTTTGATATTCAGATTAGCAAAATCAACCTCCCTCAAACTATTTCCCGCTCCCCTAAACAGAGTAGAGCTTGGTGGAGCATTAATACGCATCTTCTAAAAACACACTTATCTTCTACCCAACACGATACCATACCAGACCCCGATCTTGCTTCCATTAACCACTCAGAATGGCTTCATAATGCGTTTAGCACCTTAGCACCACTCAAGAATGTCTCCAAAAACAGAGGTGCTACTTCCGTCCCTTTGTTCTCAGAGACGCTCAGACTTGAGAAACAACGCTGCAGAAACCTAGAAAGACGCAAAAACTACTGCAACAGTGAAAAAACAGTATATAAGGATGCATTAGCTAAATATAAACATCTCATCATTACTGAGAAAAGCAAATTCTATGTTAAACAAATAGAAACTACCCAAGACTCAGTCAAACAGTTGTTTCAGTTGGTGACCAAACTATCCGGGCGGCGACAAACTCACCTATAGACGCCACCCAAACACTCTGCATTTCTCTTGCCAACTTCTTCAAAGATAAGGTCAATCAAATCTACTCCAACTTCTCAGCCCATGACATAGCCGACCGTCATACTTGTAACATCAGCACTGATACAACCAACCCTATCTTCTCTGAGTTTAGTCAGGTTTCACTCAAGCAGATAACAGAACTAATTTCCACCATTAAATCTGGATCCCCACACGACCCTTGCCCCCCTTCCATTTTAAAATGTATTCCCGACTCTATAGGCCTCATCCTAAACAACATCTGCAACTCAATGTTCCATACAGGCACCTGCCCTTCAATTTGGAAAAAGGCCAATATTAAACCTCTGCTAAAAAAGTATAACCTTGACCCCTCAGAATCCAATAACAATAGACCTATTGCATGTCTCCCTTTTCCATCAACATTTTGGGAAAAAATCATGAACCTCAATTATAGCAGTTCATCGATGATAATAACCTTTTGGATGACACACAATTTGGTTTTAGGAAGGGTCACGGTACCGAGGCGGCCCTCATCAAAGCATCTGATGACGGCGCTGCAGTCCTGGTGCTATTGGACTTATCAGCAGCCTTTGACATGCTTAATCAAGCTACCCTGATCGACCGTGTCTCTTGCATCGGCATTAGGCACAGGGCCAAGGCCCTCTTAACCTCCTTTCTCTACAACCGCACCCACTCAGTTAAACTCGGTGACTTCTACTCTCCATTAATTAATTTATTTATTTTATGAGTTTTATATAGTGCTGGCTAGACCCGTAGGTATCAGAGCACTTTACATTAGGTTACAACACAGCGAGTTTGCGCGTTACAAGATTAAATAAGTTACGTAATGATAACATGTGAAAAAGCCGAGAGCACACTCAAAGAGCAGCAACTTAAAAGACAATTGCACGGAAATTAACAGGGGAGGTGGGAAAAACAAAAGGGGGAGAGAGAAGGTAGAGGGGGACAAAAGTTGTGTAATGAAAGAGGGTGGGGGATACAAGGGTATGGAGAAAAGGCAAATCAGAGAAAGGAAGAAACATCTGAGGATCGTCAAGGGGGAAACAAGGGAAAAGGGTAAAGGACAAGGGAATCGACAAGATGGTGGATCTGGGTCTGGAGAAAATCGGTGGAGAACAGCAGCAAAATGGCAGGGAGGGCAACAAAAAAAAGTAATGAAGTCCATAGAATAAAGTGCTAGAAGAAGTCAGGGGGCTACATAGTTCAAAAAACAAAGTCAGGGAGGAAGGGAGAGGAGGCGTGTAGGCTCAGGTCCACTGAGGTAACGTTGAAGACAATCAGCAGGTCATGGCTCCTGCGCCCCCATACCTGGGAAAAGTTCACTGGGGTCTCCGGAGTCGATGATGAGGCGAGGCAAATCAAGGAGGATGGCCAGCATTGGGAGGCAGCAAGGCAGCGGTGAGGACTGGCAGGCAGCCGGTGGAGGCAAAGCTGCGCCAAGCCTGGCCCCACTTTCAAAAGCGGCGAATCGGTCCGAGGCAGAAGAAGAAAACAGCAGTGAAGAGGGACGAGGAATGCCTTTCTCTGATGTCCAGCTGGTTAGGAGACGGTCTCGGGAGAACCCATGCAAGACTCCCCAGTAGCCGAACCAGGCAGCTCCACTGGGCATCAGCAAAGATGTATCGCCTTAAAGCCTTCCTTCACCATCTGGAGCCATATGGAGGAGCCGGAGCAGGGCCGAAGCTGGATAGGTACTGGAGGACGGTAAGCTCTGAGTGCAGCAAAAGAGGCCAAACAAGAGGCATCAGCAGTGTGGGAATCCATGCCCCAATATCTGGCTGGGTAGGAGACAGCATCAGGGTAAACCCAGGGCAGACTCCCCAATAGCCGATCCAAGTGGCTCCACCGGGCATTGGTTAAGTCTTCATCATGTCCGCTCTGTGTCCGCTCCGTCTCATGCATGATGCCTGATGCTGATCTCTGGCCTCCTGTTGCCTCAAGCCCACACCTAATGTCTTGATTGCTTATAGATGGTGAGGTGCTTGTTTGGAGCACCATCATTTACCCTTCCCTGTGGTGTGCCTCAAGGCTTTTCCCTAAGTCCAACCTTATTTAACACCTTTGTGTCGGACTTGGCCAGGTTGATCAAAGCACACGGGATGAGATTAACCTCATACACCGATGATACACAACTGGTGCTTGCAGTACACTACGATGGAGGAGCAATTGCTGCCAGTTTCCACAAGGGAATGCTAGCCATGAGCTCATGGATGGCAACCAATTGCCTACAATTAAACTCCAATAAAAAGGAGGTAATGATTTTTGGCAACCTAGCCCCTGGCTGGTCTCCCACATGGTGGCCAACCAAGCTGGGATCCCCTCCTTCCTCTGTCACAAAGGTCAGAAACCTGGGTGTAATGTTTGACAACAAGTTGACATTCATATACCATGCGAATGCAGTTGTCTCCTCATCCTTCTTCATTCTTAAGATGATAAGGAAACTCCTAACATTTATCCCCCCTAGCGCCGGAAAGACTCTCATAAGTACACTGGTAATGCCAAAAGTCGACTACTGTAATGGACTCTTATTAAACGCCCAGGAAAAAGTCCTCAACAAACTACAACTAGTTCAGAATTCGTCCGCCAGGATTCTGTCTGGCATTCCTAAGTTCAAGCCGATTTCCAGAGTAGTGCAACAGATTCACTGGCAGCCTATCAGAAGTCAAACTAAATTTAAAGCACTGTGCATTGCATACAAAGCAATCCACAACACAGGACCCGAGTTCCTAAAAAAAGTACTCCGCCCATACACTACCAATAGACCTTTGCGCTCCGCTTCAGCCCACCTCCTGAGTATTCCCCGGACAAAGAAAACATCATGGGGTGATAGACGATTCACAGTCGCCACAGCTAGACTGTGGAATACTCTCCCCCTCCATATTAAAATTAGTCCCACCCTGCTAACTTTCAGGAAACAAGTAAAAACCTGGCTTTTCAACCAGTAGTCATAAGTTCCAGCTCCGCTCCCTTTTTTACTCCACAGCGCCGAGACGCCCCAGGGTATTTGCGTGCTATATAAGTTGCTCAAATAAATAAAATAAATCAAATATCCTGCAACAACAAACTTATGATCAAATCATCCCGAGAGCTCTTCTAAAACTACAGGATACCAGAGGGTGCCCTATAGAGGCAGCTCAATGGAAGGACTATAATAGATCGTCCACTATGGCCATTCCGGGCCGGATTTTAAATGAATGGCACTCTTTTCCAAATGGCAACTATACTACACCCTGATAAATTGCAAAAAAAGTTCCCTGAAATATCATCAGGTTGTCTTAGATGTAATCATTTAAGAGGGGACTGATTTCATATCTTCTTCTCTTGCCCCAAACTGAATGACTACTGGACTAGGGTCTTTTAGTCTGTTAGTAGGCAACTTAAAGATACCATGGATCCCAATCCTATGGTTACTTTATTCGGGATCTCTAATTCAACTTTAACTGTGCGACGAAAACAATTTGTCTTTAAATCTTCTTTAAGAACTAGGTCACTGATTTTACAAAATTGGAAATCATCAGATTCACCAAAATTCACAAAATGGGTAGACAAAATGAGAAGCACAAAAGAAAGAGAAGAACTCTATTCCCTTAGGATAGGGGCTATTCAGAAATGTGTACAAATTTGGGGAGAAGACTAAAATGAAAATCTGTAGGTACTGTAGCAAAGAAATAGGTGAATAAATAGATGTTAATCACAAGTGGTAGCTATAAGAACTCTAACATATCATATATGTCATTGCGGTCTTACTATTGTTTTTTACGTATTCGTGCTCGAGGATAGATGCCTGTTCTGAGCATCCAAGAACCACATTGCACATTACTATTTATTGTACTGGAATTATGAACTGTCAAGATATTGCTTTTTTTTGTATCATGGGTGTGTTCTTTTTTCAACAAATAAAGTTATAAAAAAAGAAGAATTTGTAGCTTTGGTATTCCTAGTTCATAAACGTACTGAAATTATAACATAGAGTGTTATGAAAAATATAGCCTTAATTTGTTTTTCAGTGTGCTTGTCTGGAAAGAGAAACATATGTGGCCATTTTTTAGCAAAACACCTTAAAGCCCATCAGCCAGAGTTTAATATATTATATTTATTGGTTTGTTAAATTAAAATTGTTATTGCTGCAACATATATACTTGGGGCAGATTTAAAAATATTGCACGCAACGCTGTGTGAAAGGGCGAAATGTGCAATATTTAACATTATATGTCGCATTCCTGTCCTTTCCTTGCGCTGGCGCCATGTTGACTACCTAGTGCCAATGCAGACACCCTTGTGTCATGGTGCAAGAGAACCCGAGTTGCAGAAAGGAATGTTTTTGCGCAGGAATGGACACCTTCCTGCACATACAAAATCCTCTAAGTCTTGTTCCTCTTACTATGTGTGCGACTTCAGAAAGCAGCACACATAGAAAGATGAGAAAGCAAGGAGAAATAAAGATATTTCTCATCATAATGCCTCTCTTAGGAAGTTGTTGCATTTTGATGCATTCCCATGTCTACTACTCATGAAATCTGTAAAGGTGCCAAAATCCATGGTTTGATGTGTAGGGACACCCACGCTCGACCCAATGAACGCCTCCCTGTGGCAGACTAATCCACGCCAGCGACTTGCCCTGCATTGTGTTAGCCAAGATTTACCAAGCACCACAGGGTCACAAAAGATGGCCTTCTATGGCTTGGTAAATCTGACTTTAATCTTGTATTGCCCTTGCGTTACTTTGTGTGACACAAAAGCAACACAGCACTTTGATATATCTGGCCTTGGTTTGTTGAGGACAAATGTAAACAAAATGAATGTTCCCGGAAGTTTAGGCAGTTGAAGTAATAAATACAAAGTCCGGTGGAAAAAAGTCAGAAAGGGCGTTCTTGAATTTAATCATTGGCAACTCTGCTCATGCAACACAAATTATACTTAAAACTTGCAAAAGCAAGTTTCAAGATGGCCAGGGTCTGCTAGGCAAATAAAATTTAAGCAAGCTTGATAAAGTCTTTTATTTTAGTACCCGTTTCAAGCTGTTTCCATCATAAAATATTTTTAAGTAAAACTCTATGTCTAACCACTCTTTTCCTCAATTTGTGAAAAAGTCACAGTAAAAGAGGATTGGTGGATGCGTAATGGGGCCTCGTGCACAATAATAAATAAAGACAATAGCATAGTCTATTTAAAACTATCACTTTAATTGCTAGGTATTCGTAATCACAAACTAATTCCTCTTGACCGTAATCTTGCTGTAATTGCGATAATCAAGAATCAATGAACTCCATCAAGACTTTCCACAATTTCTTCAAATGAGATTTGAGATGGCAACTTTCACTTTAACAATCTTTCCCTACCGAAATATATCCGAGGGCAAGATGGCTGCCGACAGGTTGTGGTGAGCAGTCGCTACGAGACCTCTCTCTACTATACCCCCCTGACGGCTCTTACCTGAAAAGATGTGTGCTCTCCCCGATGGCGTTTGAGCTCCTGATACAGAGAAGCCTTCGCTGCTACGAGAGCCTGAAAAGGGGCATCACTAAAAGACTCGGCTCCGGGGCTCTACATCTGAGGGTGGCAAGTGCTCTTGGAATACTTGGAGCAATTCAGGAGGTGAAGTACTGCGAGAGGATGCCTCCGCGACCACAGCGGTTGGAGAAGGAGAAGGAGAGGGAGAAGGGGAAATCTTTTCTGGACTCCGCAGAAGTAAAACATCCGCCCGATATTGTAAGGAAGGAAGCCGTACCTGCCACCCTGAAATCGGGTGCGATCCGGAAGATTGCTGCGCCGGCACCAGCATCTAAGGGGAAAAAGGCAGAAGTGCGAGGTAAAGCACCAACAAGGGGGGAGCAACCCGAGGACGGGACTTCCACAGCAGTAGCACCATCGGACGCGGAGAAGCAGAAGATAGGGGGGCTGCCACGAGGCAAGGATGTTGCGCTTCGGCAGCCCACCCTGATGGAAGTCTTTACCCCAAAAATCGGGCAGCAGTTCGAGAAAGGTTTACCCCGGGATGAAAGCGTCCTCGAGGACGCTGCAGAGGATGCCGCTTCTGACGCGGCTTTGGTCGTTGCTAGGCAACGCTCGAACACAGACTCAGCTTCAGGCTCGGGCAGAGGCCGTGGTGGCAGTGAGCTCGCTGGAAGCCCGGCGAGTGCAAGCAGGACAATGGAGTCTCCAGCGGCCCAAGTGGCAGACAGGAACCTGGGTAAGACTACCCATACCGGAGGGGCAAATGCCTTAGCGAGTATGGTGAATGAGGGGCTAGGGACTGGCACAGCAGGGAGTGCAGACATGCTTGAGGCACTAATGCAGGTCGAGGCCGAACTGAAAGCAGGGAGCTCATGGGGTAGCAAGGCCAGCCTGGCTAATAAGAAGAGTTCGTTATCAAACAATGTGGAGGGGCCTGAGGGGACTGAAGGAGACTCAGTAGAGGGAGACTGCTTCTATTCTGTGAATAAGGATACGGATGTTTCAATTACAAGTGAGACTGGGACAGAGGAGGAGGAGGATGGGTCACTCTCGGACTCCAGCATGTCAGGGAAAGAAAGTACACAGAAGAAGAGATGGACTAAAGGAAGAAAGCAGGCTTCGGGATCAGGGTCACCAAACAGGGTTGGGAAGAAGCTTCTCTGGGACTACTCGGCCACTTCACAGACCTATGAGGAGAATAATTTGGTGCAGCTTCAGGCCCCTTTTGATATGATTACCAACACGCTGAAGCAGATTCAAGGGGAGGCCAGGGCCGAAAGTCGAAGGGCGAGACATGCAACGAAAAAAATACATAACACTTTGAAGAAGGTTAACAAATTGTATGATGGCATGGCAAATAGGGTCACTGAGGTTGAAGAGAGAACAGGAAGATTGGAGGACGACGTGGGAGCTTGGCAGGAGTTTAAAATTAACCAGGAAAAGGTGACCGACGATATGCTCTGGAAGATGGAGGAGTTTGAAAACCGCCAGCGGCGGAATAACATTCGCATCTTGGGTGTGGAAGAAGGGACAGAGGGGCAGAATATTCTGCAATTTGTTGTAAATCTGCTTCGAGGGGCTTTCCCGGAATCGGACTGGCAATGGGAGAGGGAGGTACAACGGGCCCACAGGTTACCCTTTACAATCAAGAAAGGGCGGGGTGGAGGGGGCCAGGCAGGTAAACTACCTCTCCCTAGAGCAATTTTGATATATGTTGGGAATTATCTTCTTAGAGAAGAGCTTATTGAGAAGGCAAGGCCAGATAGTAGACGGTCATTTGAGGGTACTTCCTTTTTCACCAGGCCAGACTTCTGCCATGTCACCGTAGAGAGGAGGTGGAGGCTGAGGCAACTCATTAAGCTGTTTCAGTCAATGGGTTCTGAGGCTTATCTGTTATTTCCAGCAAGGCTAAAGGTGGTTACAAAAGGAAGAGTATCAATGTTTTGGTCGGAAATTAAAGCCCAGCAGTTTTTGGAGCAGTTAAAGTCGCAGAAGGGAGGCAAAAAAAAAAAAAAAAAAGAGGGGCTTGGGCTAAAGTGTCTAGGGATATGGTAAAGGATGGCAACGTTCTTGTATTTTAATGGGGGAGCACGGGGGGGGTTACAAGGAATTTAGGGGGTAGAGAGGGAGGTTAGCGACTTCCACATACTGTAGCAACCACACATAGGTCTCTCTGACCTATTTGCCCATAGAGGGGGGGAAGGGGTTGGGACAGGAAGGGGGGGTAGGGAAGGACAGGGGGGCTTAGGGGGTCAAGGGGGGAAGAAATGGCGGAGAAGAATTGGTTTGCACAGGTCGGTACAGCACAGAGGAGGACAGAGTAGCACACAAGCAAAACAGCTAATACAGTACGTGGTCATGAAAACACAGCACATGCAATCAAGTGACAGTCTCAACTTGAGAAATAGTATGTGGGGTTGGTTACTATTATGTACGGAAGGGTTCTAAGTCCATGGGGAAATGTTTGAAATTACTAAATGAGTTGTAGGATTGCCACCATAAATGTCTGTGGTTTAAATGATGTAAATAAAAGACTCAGGGTGGCAGCACTGTTGAGAATTTTGCGACTGGATTTAGTATGCTTGCAAGAAACGCATGTAGAGGCATCAAAAAGCCATCTTTTGGGACAGCTGGTATTTGTTGTTCTTGCAAATTCTAAGCAAGGATAAAGGAATAGGGGAGTGGCAATCTTGGGTAGAACTGGGGACGTGGCTGAGATTAGGAAAAAGGAGGATCAGTGGGGTCGGTGGGTGATCCTGGAATTAACCTTTAAAGGGGAGACATTCACCCTCGCTACGGTCTATGGATCAATGGAGGATGATCCCGAGATCTTTCAACATTTAGACATGGAGTTGGCGCATTGGCCAGAGCCAATAGTAACCTGCAGGGACTTTAATATACATGATCCTAAAAGCACATTCTCACAGGCGGGAGGTTGTTATCTAGGTAGGAAAAGGAGAACGTATAGAGCACTATCTGATCTGGTCATTCACAACTCTCTGATCGATCCTTGGATCAAGATTTATCCAAGCAGAGACGGTCGTACATTTTATTCTGCCCCCCATAGAGTGATGGTTAGGTTAGAGTATTTTTTGATTACTGGGTCCTTGCTGATGGGGGCACAGAGGGAAAAACACCCCGTGTGGTATCAGATCACAGCCCCTTTGTATTAATTATTGAAATAGGTCAGGATCAGAGGAAGGAAAAGCAATGGACTTTCGAGAGAGCTTTGCTCAAGGATGAGGGATATAGGGAGTACATGGAAGGTTGGATTAGGAGCTTTTGGGATATTAATAGAGGAACAGCTGCTCCAGGGGTGGTTTGGGATGCATTTAAGGCCGGAGCGCGAGGGGAAACTTTGAGTTATGTACGTTCAGCGCAGAAAAGGGAAAAAAGCAGAATAGAGGAAATAAACAAAAAGCTGATGGAAGCTGAAGAGGAATTGGTGGTAGCCATCCGGCAGCGGCTGTCGCTAGAAACACACTTACTTAGAATCGTCTCCCTTAAGGCGGCAGCCTCAGAGCATATATCTAAGAAGGCAGCGGTGAATTATTTAATTAGGAAGGAAGGGGCATACGAGTTTAGTGAGAAGGTGGGCCATCTGTTGGCGGTCCGAACTAGGCAGAGGCTGGCAGCATCAGACATTTCGGAGATCATAGATGGACAAGGAGATAGTATTGTAGGGATAGAAGGAGTGAGGGAAGTCTTTAGGCAGTTTTATGCATCACTGTACCAGGAGGGCAGTGGGGGAGAGCTTTGAGAGATCGAGGGGTACTTGAGGGGTGTCATACCATCACTTATTGCCGCGGAAAGCAAGGAGGAGCTGGAAGCACCCTTTCAGGTGGAGGAATTTTTAAGGACATTAAGTACTCTACCCTCGGGTAAAGCTGCCGGTCCTGACCAACTGCCGGTGGAATTTTATAAAACATTTCAAGGAGTATTAGGCACAGATATGTTTAACATCATGAGGCAAGCACAGCTTGGGGAAGCAATTCCTGATTCATGGGGTGGAGCGGATATAGTTGTGATCCTTAAGAAAGGGAAACCACCAAATCAGCCAGGCTCTTACAGACCGATTACCCTTATGAATGCTGATGTGAAAGTCTACTCGAAAATACTGGCCAAGAGACTTGCAGGGATTATTGAGAGCTTAGTGATCTGCTCACAGCATGGGTTCATACCGGGCAGAGGGACTACGCAACACACCAGGCAGGTGATCACAATGTTTGATGCGGCAGGTATCCTGAGAGACCCTATGGCGGCACTTTTTCTCGACGCCGAAAAGGCATTCGATAGAGTACCCTAAGGTGGAGTGGTATAGGGGAACGGTTTATTAAAGCAATGCAGACTATATATAAGAACCCATCAGCTAGAATTAGGGTCAATAGGGGGTATTCAGCAGCAGTCAAAATAGAAAGAGGAACTAGACAAGGTTGCCCATCATCCCCTCTTCTATTTGCATTATATTTAGATCCCTTTTTGCGTAGGTTGGAAGGTAATCAAGGGATTCCCAGAATGAGCCTGAATGGTTGCGAAGCAAAAACACTGGCTTATGCAGATGACGTAGCCATTTTAACATCTAGCCCGGAGAGCGCCATTAGGGAGGTGGAGATAGAGGCTCAGAACTTTGGCCAGGTCTCTGGTTACAGTCTAAATAAATCTAAGACCCAGATAATCTGTAATCACCATGTACAAGGGGGCATAGACCCAAGAGTAGTAGAGTCGGCAGTTTACTTGGGGGTGGCAATATCGGCTGATGTGGAAATTGTCGTGCAGAACAACATGGCTCCCTTGATGGGTAGTGTAAAATCGGATATGGAACGGTTGAATAACCTCCATCTATCTTTAATGGGGGGCACGAACATAATTATGATGCTTATATTGCCTAAATTTCTGTATCACTTTAGGGCAATTCCTCTTTTCTTCTAAGCAAAATGGTTCAATACACTGGAAGGTATTCTTAATAGATTTATTTGGGCGCAGTGCAAAACTCGTAGGGCATATAGGTTCATGACACTACCGAGAGAAAGAGGTGGATGGGGGCACCGGATTTTAGATTATTTTATTGGGCTGCTGCAATTCAGTATCTGCAAGGACTGATAGGAGGGGGGGTTTAGATCAAAGAATAACAGATTGTTTCTCTAGAATTTATGCCGCCGTCTTGGGAGAGGATGTGGAAAACAGTTTTTTAACATGCGTAGAGTATGGGTACTATAAAAGGACCAGATTTAAGACAGTCGAGGCGGGTATCAAGGTATGGAGTGCTTTTATGAAAAAGTTGGGCATAGGGAGATTTAACCGGTATACAAGGTTGTTTAAAAATAGATCTTTTCCAACTGAGGTATTTGGGGATATGACAATGGAAAGGTGGGCGGCAAAGGGGATTGTTCAGATAGGAGAAGTTAGGAATTCGGAGGGTTTTGTATTATTTTCGGATCTGAGGGATAGGTTCGGATTGGACAGGCAGGATTTTTTTAAGTACCTGCAGATAAGGAGTTTTCTAGGGAGTAAACACGGGGGGCAGGTGGGGTTTAACAGAATTGAGATCATAGAGAAAATAAGGTTAAGGGGGGATTGCTCGATTCGATGTTTCTATGCCAGTTTCTTAGATGCAAAGCAGGATGATATGGATAAGTATGGTGATAAATGGGCAGGGAAACTGGAGGGCGAGATAGGGTGGTTTCAGGACTCACTGGATTTAGGACGTACAGTTCTCTGCTCCGCGTCGTTGCAGTTGCAACATTAATAAACCCTTTATTCACTCTACTATACCCGGGCCAGGATAGCGAAATGGGGTGGGACTACAGGCACTACCTGCCCGCGCTGCAATTCAGTAGAAGCAGATATAATACATATGTTTGCACTATGTCCACAGCTGCACACACTCTTAAGGGATATAGAGAACTTCATTGAGGTCTCCTTAAGCATTAAGATAAGTCTTAGACCTGTACACATATTGTTAGGAGTAGTCCCTGGAGATGGTATCCCGCAGCGGGATTTCATCTTTGTTGCCATGGCTGTGTATAGGTTATGTATAGCCAGGGCCTGGTTGGATAAGAACCCCCCAGGTTTGCAAACATGGTTGTCTAATTTGTTGGCAGCATATAATTTAGAAAAACCCATCTATGCAAGGAAAGATAGGAAAGGAAGACAGTTGGGTTTACGAATTTGGGAACCTATTAGTAAATGGCGAGCGGGGTTGGGGTAGGCATGAGGATTTCGGTAATTTCTGGGTAATGTTTAGGAGATGTCTGTAAGTAGGATTATGCATGAGGCGTTGGGACTTTATGTATGTTTGAATATTCATTTATCGGAATCAGAGGCGAAGTACTGTTATGTTTATGTTTATGATTATCAATTTATGGTTTTGAAATTGTGGCGCTCTGTCTAAATTATGTGCTGAATGAAAAATACTAAATATATATTTTTTTTAAAAACAATCTTTCCCTACCTTGCCACTTCTTTATTCTTTCTATTTAAACACTTCTTTGGTAAGCCAGTGACCTCCAGCTCTGCTATATAAGAGAAATGTGAGTGGGAGACAGGGGAAGGACAGCGAAGTAAAGAGAATGGAATAGTGAGACAGGTGACGAAAAGGGAGATTGTAGGCAATGATAGAAATAAGGTCAGAGACAGATGAGGCAGAGAGAGAAGTAAGGCATAGAAACAAGTAACAGAGTGAATAAAAGATACAGAGTGGTACAAAGAAGAATAAATTGGCAAGAAATCACTAGAGACTTAAGCAAGGTTTTAGAGTGAGGCAAGAGAGCTGGAGCTAAGGAGAAAGTACATTAGAAACAGGGATTGGGTAAGAGGCAATGAGGGTAATTTAGAGAGGGATATAAGGTAGAAAGAGAGGCTAATTAGAGAGAGTAAGAAGTAGATAGAGAGGTGAGGTAGTGAAAAGGTATAGATAGCAGCAAGACAGAGAAAATGGTGACCGAGAAAGAGGAACAACCCAAAAGAGGAACTAAAAGGCAGGTTAAGGGGGCAGGTAAGAAGAAAGAAATGTAGAATGCTTGATTTGCTATACGGGGAAAAGATAACGTGTAGACAAGTAGGGAAGAGAAAGAGAGGAAACATGATAAAGAGAGGAAGAATACAGGCAGAATATAATGATGGTAAAAAAGTAGAGAAACAGGTTGGATACAGAGAGATGAAGTAGTGAGGAACACTGCATGGTAAAGAGTGAAATGAGGTAGAGAGAAGTGAAGAAGTGACTAGTGAGATAGAGAAAGGGCAGAGGTGGCGGTAAAGAGAAGTAAGTGCAGAGAATTGAGAAAGATAAAGAGGTGAAGTAAAGAAAGAGGTGAGTTTAAGAGAGAAAAGGTAGATGGAGGAAAGATGTTTCTAGATACAAAGAGGTGTAATGGAAATATAACAGTCAAGTAGAGTTAGGGGCATGTGTTATACTGCAGTAGAAATAAGGGGCAGTGATACAGAAGTAGAAAGAGAGGTGGGATCATGTGAGCGAGGTCGACAGAAATGGAGTACAGAGGTATTAAATGAGAGGTGAGGTAGGCATGGTGAAGTAAAGAAAGTTAAGTGAGAGAGAGATGTAAGAGGGTAAGTTTATTGAGATGTAGAAACAGATAGGCAAACAGAGGTAAAGAGTGGGGTCACATAATGAGGTGAAGGAGAGGGAACTGGAAATAGGGTAAAACTAGTGGATTCCACAACAAGCAGAAGTTCCTTCAGAGAGAAAAGAGATTACTTGGGACTCTATTTTTGTTGTTTCATGTACCTTGCCAGAATTGAAGTGGAGCTTATCTGCCTTTCATCTTGTAGAATGAGGGAGTTGAGGAGGGTCTGCAAGCAGAGGGGCTACCAGTGAAGAAAGGTTCCACTAGCCTGGGCCTAAAACTGGCCCTCCATGCATTTGAGTTCAAATGAAAGGGGGAACAACAGCAGAAGACTCCAAGGGGGATCCAGAGATAAAAGAGATCTCATAAGGGGAGAACCCCTTTGGAGTTCTGGAGAATGCAAGGCCTTGGAACCTCATGGGGGATGCCTAATCAGAACCCCAAGAGGGCAGTGGCCCTGAGAAAGAGGAGCAGAAAGATAACTGGGCAGAGGCTCCATTAGAGAGAGGGGAGCCCAAAGAGAGAGAGAGAGTTCCCTACTGGATCCTATACTTGGAGCAGTGTCTCCTCCCAAACCCTGTCTCCTGTCCAGCGCATGGACAGACAGGCTGAGAGGGTCCTGTGGCAGCAGCTGGCCAACTGGCTGCGGAAGAGAGAAAAGCTATGGCTGACAAAGCCCTGGCTGAGGAAAGGATGGCTGAGGATGATAGGGTCTAAACCAGAGAAAAGCCTGTTCTTGAGGAGAAGAAATTCACCCACGCGCCAAGTTTGAAGGAACTAAACTTATGAGCAAAGCAAGTAGAATCCAGTATTGTCAGAAAAACCACTGTGTTCAGTGCTCAGGATACAGTTCACATACCCAGAGACATGGTGCCTAGCTTCAAAGATATGGATGACATACACCAGTGGTTTCAGGCATATGAGGTGGCTCCAGAGGTGCACAGGATCCCTAAGGAGGTTTGGGGAACTTGCATATGGAGTCATATTCCTGGTGGTGAGATGGATGCCCTACTGGCCCTAGAATAGGGGACAGGTTGATGTATACCCCCATAAAGGAGGCCCTGGTTAACAAGTATGAATTCACCAAGAAGAGCGTAGGCTGAAATTTAAGGGCTGTCAGAAACTGTCTCAAAAGTCCTGGGAGGATTTTGTGGGGTCATTTTGCAAAGCACTGGATGGTTGGGTGAAGGGTAGCAAGGGAAACACTTTTAAAGGGCAGTACAATTTGATTGTCAGAGACTGCATTTTCAGTTATTGTTTTCCAGGGCTACGTCAAAATTTGGTTGAGATTAAGTTCACTCACCCAATGGAATATGCAAAGGAGGCAGACCTCTGGGTTGGAAGAGGCATTTGGTAATGATCTCGAAGGTAGTGGCTCAGGTTCCCAGAACTGAGGGCAGAGGAGGTTCACACTAACCCTGACAGGGTCCAATATCATGGGGGAAATGAGTCCTAGGTCCCTTCTCAAAGTAGACAGAAACCCAAGGTGCCATATACCCAGCCCCAGAGCTTGGATAGTCCAAAAGGAAGCACCAGCAGGGGCGTCTAATTTGTACTGGGAGACCATAGACTGAGGGTGGCCCCACAGCGTCAAGAAAATTTGGGGGGAGGGGCTGACACAAATGACAAGCCAGTTGTGATTTCTAGATGGAGGGTTAGGGGGAGGAACGACTCACCACAAACTCCTCCTCAACCGAAGGGTACAGTCCTTGGGTTGGAAGACCATTTGCAAGATAGCACCCTTGAACTCGTGGGAAAAAGGGCAGGGTGACTGCCACAAGTGTCTTGACAGTTCAGTGTTATGGGGGTACCACTCCCAAAAGGAGGTTACAGAGCCCCAGATATAGGGGAAAGGGAAGGAAGGAATCACTTGTGACTCCTGTCCAGCCCAAGAATACAGACCTGGGCCTGCAGGACCAGTTGCAGGATACCACCCTTGAACTGGTGGGAGTTAGACTGGAGAATGGATGCAAGGCACCTGGGGCTACATCACCCCATTCGGAGAAACCACAGTGGACAGAGACCGCTGGAAGGCCTGGGGCCTGGCTCTTGACACTGACAAATGTCAGTGGCCTTTGTTGTTTGCTGACCTTGTGGACTATGTTTTCCTTGGGTTTGTGGCAGACGTTCAGATCCACGGGGTGGAATGGGCCACATCACTTTGTTGGACATAGTGGTACGGTATGCCGACAGGGATGCAGCTGTGAGCAAATTCAAGTTAGATGATTCACAGATGGGGTCCACCGGTGAGGAGCAGGATTCCCCATGGGTTAGCCCGGTGGCCTCTGAAAGCATGGACAAAGGGATCCAACTGGGTTCAGAGAGGCGCAGAACTAGCAAGTACCCCTGCAGTAGTGGGCCATCGTCCAGGTTTTATCACCCTATGGAAGGAAGTCCATTAAGGTATTGATTGGGCTACCCTGGCTTTCGGCTGGGTGGATTGTGTTGGAAATGGCCTTTTTAGCATGGTTACCCCATACCTATTGCCTTCCTCCTCCTATTTGTCTTACCTCAATTTTATATTGCTTTAGAGCTCTGGGCACTTTACCACTTCTAACCCATGCTAAAGTGCATGTGCTCTCTCCTTAAAACATAGTAGTATTGGCTCATACCCAATTGGCATATTTATTTTACTTATAAGTCCCTAGTAAAGTGTGCTGCATGTTCCCAGGGCCTTTAAATTAAATGTTACTAATGAGACTGCAGAACTGTTTATGCCACCCACATAAGTAGGCCCTTAGCCATGTCTCACTGATGCCACTGCAGGGCCTATGAGTACAGTTTATTGCCACCTTGACATAGCATTTAACACTGATCCACTTTTATTACACACTGGTCACCCCTAAGGTAGGCCCTCGGTAGCCCTAAGGGCAGGGTGCTGTGTAAGTAAAAAGTCAGACATGCACTTTTATGCTTGACATATCCTGGTAGTACCAAACAGCCTTTTTGGTTTTTCACTACTGTGAGGCCTACTTGTTTCATTGGCTAGCATTGAGGATTCCCTTATATAGTTTTACATAGTAATTTCTGATCAGAAAGGAGTAGCTTTGTGATGTTTGGTGTGTTTAGAATGGTAACGATACATCCTTCTTACTGGTAAAGTTGTATTTCACATTACTATTTTAGAAATGCTACTTTCAGAAAGTGGACATTTGTCTGTGTTTATAACACTTTTTGTCTGACAGCCTGTCTCCAAAACACATCTGGGCTGGGTGACCAGACGATACACTTTGTATATTCCCTCTAGGCAGCCACAACACTGGAGATTCATCTGCATACTGATAGCATTCTTGGCCAGGAAGGGGGACAGGTGGCTCACACTAACATCTGAATAGGTTGCATCCTGTCCTCACACAAAGGGCTGATTTACCCCCTACTGGCAGTCTGGAGCCAGGGCTAGGCTGAAAGGGATCTTTGTGTACTTTAGAGGGTTCCTTTGAAGTCACCCCTACATCAAAGACACTTTTGGATATAAGCACTAGGGTTCTGGCTCTACCAAGTCAGTATACTGCTGGACGTGGGAGGAACTCTGCTGGAGTAAAACATGCTGTGTTGAAGGATTGCCACCCTGTTGTAACTGATTGATCTGAGGATCTGATTCTCTGCTTTGCAGAGCTACCCTGCTGCTTGCTGGTTGCTGCCCTGCTGAGGCAAAGAACTGAACTGAGAGTGACTCCAAGCACTTGCTGGCTTACCTCCTTTTTTCTCAAGTCTCAGGGACACAAAAGACTTCCTACAATTCTGCTGAAGCTACTGGACTCTGCCTTCAGTGGGCACTACCCTTGCCTGAGGTGCCTGCTCCAGGCCTCAGAAGTGGGTTCTGCAGCTGCTTTCATCATCTACAGTTCCTTGGCCCTTTAAATCTAGCTCTTGGGCTCTTTGCGACTGTGAATGGGCCCTTTCGCTCCGGAACAATGTCACTCGCTCAAAGGATCAGCGTGAGAAGGTGCGTGTTTGACTCTTCGCACAGCAGCATCATGGCTTGTGACCATGAGGCCCCAGCCTGTCTGTCCGCAATGCCTAGCAGCCCTTCGCACCCAACCCACCACCACCAGTGACGCTCATCGTTCTCCCAGCGAACTCTTTCCCAGCAAACGGGACTCTTTGCTCAACTTGAGAAGGTAATACTTAAGTAGGACCTGTTTTGAACTCTATCCGACCTGCGCTTCATCGTGGTCGACTTGAATTTTCAGATTTACCCCTGTCTAGCATTACCTCAAATAACCTTTAGGGCTATTGACTTCTAACCACTGTTTTTGCATTTATTCTTTAACAATTCATATCTCGACTTCCACATATTGGACATTTGACTTTTCAGTCTTGTCTTACTCAGATAAATAGTCTCTATTGTTCTAAACTGGTGTGGAGTTTTTTTGTGGTGTTTTCATTGAGATACTGTAATTTAAATGTTAAACAAATACTTTAAAAATTACCTCTCAATTTAAGCCTGACTGCTCTGTGCCAAACTACCAGACGGTGAGAACAGCTTAATTTAGGGTGTGTATCATATTTACCCTGAATAGGGTGGTGGTCCCTACTTGGACAGGGTGCAAACCTCTGCAAAGTAGTAAATGTTAATTTGTGAGTGTGAGACATTGATGTGAATCTGAATCTGTACACTAGAACCAAAGCCATAATACAATTGTTTTATGGATTTTACAAAATGATACAACAAAGTCATGCAAAAAGGGCATAATGCGATATAAAAAGATTCTAAGAAATATGTTAGATGAGGGACCTCTGGGAATTCAAATTTGTGGGATCTTTTTATCATCTGGATTTTGAGGGACACCTTTAATCAAACCTGTTTTTTTAAGTGCAGAGTTAAAAGTGTGCTGTAGAGGGAGCAAACATGGGATGAGATTGCTCAGATTTTTTGTTAAAAATGCATTGAATCTATGGCCCTTAAAGTAGGTAGGGCCCCACTTGTGAGTGTGAGACATTGATGTGAATCTGAATCTGTACACTAGAACCAAAACCATAATACAATTGCTGTATGGATTTTACAAACTGATACAACAAAGTCATGCAAAAAGGGCATGATGCGATATAAAAAATTCTAAGAAATATGATACATGAGCGACCTCTGAGAATTCAAATTTTTGGGATCTTTTTATCATCTGGATTTTGGGGGACACCTTTAATCAAACCTGGTTTTTTAAGTGCATAGTTAAAAGTCTGCTGTAGAGGGAGAAAACGTGGGATGTGATTGGTCAGATTTTTAGTTAAAAATGCATATGGCCCTTAAAGTAGGTAGGGCCCCACTTGTACTGGGTCAATCTCATATTAAACAGACCTAAAGAAATTAAGGAGGGCAGAGGTCAACTAAATCTTAGATTAAATTCATAGAGATATATTTTTCAGGAGGATTTTGCTTTAAAGCCATAATTAGCAGGAGCGACTCATATTGGGCAAACTAGACAGAGTGGGGGAGAGGCTCAGGTTGGGGGGAACGTAGAACGACAGAGACAAGACAAAAAAATCAAAAATAAAAATGTGCTGCTGTCCTCCAGCATCGCGTTGAGCTCTACAATTCTTTCTTCCGCTGCAGTCAGGCACGTACAGCCTCCCAGCCTGCTCTGCAGCCAATACTGAATCTGCTCTCATGCATATGCGCTCCAGGACAGACTGGGAATCTGTGGCTGCTCTCTACAATCCCTGGGGTTGGAGAGAGCTCACTGCACATGTTTTTTTTGGCCGGCCTGAGAAGGCCGGCCAAAAAACGCATGCGCAGTGTAGGTAGAGCCCACCACTCCCCATCCAGCCTATCATCTCCGTGGCCTACTCCAAACCCCGGCACAAGCTAAATAAAATGATAATAAAATGGGTTGTAAACCCATTTAATTATTGTTTTATTTTTAAATTTTTGAAAGTGCTTGCAGGTGTGCAAAAACTCCTCTGCCACCGCTAGAAATGTGGCTATTCAGAATAGCCACCATTTCTCCAGGGGGCTGATAACATGAAAGCCAAGATTTGGCATATCAATGGAATTAAGTGCATGTCAATTACAATAGTTCACTTACATCACACAGGATGGCACTGTGGGTGCAGGTGATGTTCAAACATATTTTAAAAAGAAAAGCAACCCCCTGCTTTTAATAATCTTTCTCTCTTGGCGCTACAAGAGATATTCAATTGAGACTAGGTTTGAATTTTACACCAACTGCTATTACGCAATCAGGATTATATAAAGGAAAAACTACAAGGGTTAGTTAAATAGTGAAGGGTGTGTTTCGTGTTTCACCACAGTGGAGCAACAGCTTAATAAGAAGTTGTTTACAGTTAAGAGATGCTATGCATATTCTATGCATGGGTTTGTATGTGAAGTAGAGAGTCAAGACAGGTTGCATTGGGGGCAAAAATGCCTCAGGCTTTGATATTAACCAGTAGGATAAAATTACTATAATTATCTAGCTGGCCCTGAGCCAGTACATGACCTTTTGTCCCGAATGTAAAAGTCTAGAGATTCTAGCCCGCAAAAACCAGCAGCAAAACACGGCTAACAGCTGTTTTTATAACTGCAATTCTTTGGTGCGAGGTAAGCACTGCTTGAATCAGCAGTGGAATTAATGACATGAAAAAGGAGAGAATTACATCAATATGCCATAACATGCACTGGTCATTGTAGATGCCTGCTAAGCCCCGGTAGGATTGCGGGGTAATGTAGCCCACTTTTGAAATGCTCAGGTTATCTGATTGTCAGGGCCGAAGCACGTCTGAAGAGTGATTCAGTGGTACAGGCAGAAGCAGCCAGCACGGATCAGGGTGGTGGGCGGGGGCATGGGTGGGTTAGAGGGTCGAAAAAAGAAAAAAAACATACCCCCTTCCCCTGCCTCTCCTCCATTATCCCGCTGTCGTCTCTCCTAGCTGGTGTTCCAGGAGCTGGAAGTATCGAGGCAGAGGCCCCCCTGGGCCATTCACAATGCTGCACTGCAGCTTTGTGATTGGTCTGAGTGTCGTTGTCTGGCGCTCAGCCAGGGAATGGGAGCCAGAGCATGTTTTCCACCCAAGCTGTAATGTAGCCTGGGTGAAGACACCATACAAAGTGTGAATGAATGTTTGGCTGGCCCGAGACGACAGCCAAACATTCATGCGCACTTAGGGAGTGCAAACCACCCCTTCGCTGCTCAGAGCAGAGCAGCCCGCCCCACCAGCAAAGCTGTTGCAGCAGGGAAAAAATGTAATGATAATAACCTCGAGTTATTATTATTTTATTTTTCCTTTATTTCACTGCTGCAAAGAAGCGGGGCAACGCTCCTTCACCTTAGTGGGCGAGCCGACACTGGGTACAGGTAAGGAGGCTGTCTGGCCTTTTTCATTTTTTAACCCCGTACCTTTTTCGTTACAATAAGGCGAACTGATGAAGGCTCAGGAAAGTAGGTGAAAGAAGAGTATTCATGCTTCTCTGGCACCTGGTGATATTAGCAGACCCATCTGCAGGGTTACTGGTGAATGTAGACCTTGGCCAGAAGAGATATAAAGTGTCACAATAGACACGGACAGGTCAGGAAGAAGGACTGTCTTCTTTTTTCTTGTTTTTTTCATTTCCTGGGGCTTTCTTGTGCCTTTATCTTCCAAGCAGTTCTCTTTTGTGAAAAACTGACTGACCCCACAAGTGTTTCCCCCAATTTCACCCAAGAGTTTAAAGAAATTTCCACAAAAAAGGCTTGCTTGACTTTTCATGCACTTCTGTAGCTTGGGCTTTTGCTCAAAGGCTTCGTAGTGTGGACATTCCTGTTGGTGCGTCCTAAGTCTTACTTAAGTTGTCACATGTTAAAAATCGATTAAATACTCCTGCGTGCATTATTGAAATTGTAATACGTTGTGACAAAAACAAAATTGACAATGAGATATATATGTCTCAAGCAGGGTCATGAAAAAAATTGACTGACATAACAAAGTTGACTGACAATAATTGCATATTTTAATGAAGGTAATTGAAATGTTTTGAAATGTTGTATTGACAATCATGAAGATGTCAGTGAGTCATGACAGACCTTGATGAATGTCATTTTAAGATGACAACATTCATAGTGGCTTTAATGGTTGACATTAAACAACAAATCTTTATTTGGTAGCATAATATTGCCTTGTGGCAGGTTTACAGGCTTCCTTGAGAATGTCCATTCATTTTTGTGGCAAGTTTAGATATCCAAATTCTAAGACCTCAATTTGCAAAGTTAATTTCCATGGGATTGGGGTGTCTTAGCTTCCCTTTGTTTTATGTGAGGTGTTCGGATTGAGGTGAAACTTCTTGTGTGGCGCTAGGGATAGTTCCAAGAGTGTTGAAAACCTAGGACGTACAGCCCATGTTGATGTAATGAGTATCATTGTAAGATGTGTTTGCATGTTTCCCTGACCACTAATGAAAGAAGTGGAAAAGTGTAGGCAAATATCCCTGACCACTTCATCGATAGAGCATTGCCTTTAGACTGTTGGTGTGAATATGTGCTTGCAAAGTTTTGGCATTTAGCAGTTTATTGGGTTGCTAACAGATCTATTTGTGGAAACCCCCACCGTTGGAAGTACGGTAGAAGGACTGTGTGTGGGATGGACTTGTAGCTGCGTCCTGCTTAGAAAGTCTGCAACTTGATTGCTTGTCCCTGGGACATGTTCTGCTAGGAGAGGAGTTGGCTTAACGGCTAGGGCGCTCGACCTCGGACCTGGAGAACTGAGTTCGAGTCTCGGTAACGACGCCAAAAAACCTCCTGTGATTCTGGGCAAATCACTTAATCTCCCCGTGCCTAAAAATGAATGTGTGTCCTCATGTAACGTAACTGGTGCTATGTAAAGCGCTCTGATACCCGATTCGGTTCGGGTCTAGTTCGCGCTATATTAAACTCTGCAAAAAAAAAAATGGTGTTGCATTGGTTTATTCTGAAATATTTCTGCAAGTAGGTTCCTTTTGATAATGACACCGTTCATATTGAGGCACATATGGGTGGGTATTATTGTAGTTATAGGTTTGAGGATTTGGTGGGGGTTTGACCTGTTAGTAGGGTGTACTCATAGGTATATCCACCTAACGTCTTGTACATATTTGTAGCTAAATGTGTAGTTGCCAGATGATGTGTAGTTTTGAGAAGCGAGTGCACAGTAAAGTACTTTTCCTTTTAATAAGTAAATGGGGTTGGATGTATTGGGTGTTTTTGGTTGCATGTTAACGGGCTGGCTCACACCACACCCCAGACTAGGTCTTGGACTGGTCTACTTCTCATTCATGGGAGAGTCAAGTACCGCAACTGGGTACCTGATTCGCAATAAACAGAAGATTTCCGAGTAATTAACTGTAAAACACCCATCCTTCGCAATTATTAATCCAGTTTTAAAGTAGGTGTATGTAAACACTCAAAGTGTTTGGTTGAGGCATTTCCCTGATGTGTTGTTCAGAGCATTCTCCACTGCAGGTGTGCAATAATATTGTAAGATGATTTGCAGGAAACTTGGGCTCTACTGTCTACAGCCACTGAGAATGTACAAGTTAAGCAGGTGTGATTTTCAGGTGCCTGCTGCACCCCACATCTAAAGCAAAAATATTTCTGTACACTGATTTTATTTTAAAAGGTACAGCCTACACATTGATAATCCACTGCATTGCAAAGTCAATGCAGACCTTTTTTTACATTTTCATTAAATGAAGAAACATTTCTATAGTTACTAGTCCACTCCATATATAACTTCAGTAATTTCCACTTAGAAATTTGTATATCTGCTTTGCATTAAAACAACAGCCAATTTTCAATATCTACACGACTGTTATCGACACCATTGAATGTAGGAGGTGAGACATCAATTAGTTTAATCACAGTAAAGTCAACATCCAGGGACCCAATGGCCTTCTATTATCGATAGAGCCCCAGTCAAAATAGATTTTTGAAGGCATAGCATCGGCAAAACCTCTTGTTCCTTGCCAAATATTCACGAAACCTGCAGGGAGTAGGCCCTTACAGACAGGGAAGCAGCAGTCCAATATAAGAAGCACATCAATTCTACTTGCTATAAGGAGAAGCTACTGGCAAGGTCAAAGCAAAACAAGCCCTTGTCAATTGCTAAAAAGGGCCAGACAATACTCTTTTCTATCCAGCCGAAGTATTCTTCAAACCTACTGCTGCCCTGACCATGGGACAACTAAGTATGCTTCAGAAAACCCCAAAGACCAATGCATCCCGGGAGATTTGTCAAACCTCTGCAGGGGTAATTTCTGCAAACCTTTGTAAAATAAGAGGAAATAAGGGGAAACTTTTGTTAGGGCACCTGTGGGGATTGCGACATTCCTGGCAGTCTCCAAAAAATCCTGGTTAACATAAATAATGCCCCCACACTTCTTGTGACAACTTGTGTCCTACTACAACATACAAAAATGCAACTTTGGATGAGACTACTCCCAGATGATCAGCTCCTATGGCACAGCCGTTGGATGTGCTGCAGGCTCAAAACATTACATTTCATTATTTCTTTTTTTTTAAAGTTGATGCCTAGCCCCAATCAGGCACCCAAGCCCTGTCCTGTCGCGGTCTGAATAGGAAACCCAGAAACCCCTGCGCCACTGCTGGCCCTCTCTCTTGTGGCACCATTCCTTGATGCAGCACGGGAGGCAGCACCTACTGTTTTCCCATCACCTGGTATTAGCAGAGTTGGGAAGTGGGTTAAGTGTCCTTCTCAAATGTGCTGGCTGTGAGTGGTGTTGGATGAGGACTTCCCCCACATACAGGCACAGGGATGAGGGACGCACCCCGTATGCCCTTCAGTCCCCAGAAAAGGGGGTGCATGGGGGCCATCTTCAATAAGAGCACTGTGATGGTCAAGATTTTTAGGACCTTTTTCCTGTGTCAGATCCTGGGGAGATGTAGGCCCCTAGAAAGCAATTGAAATGTTTTGGGGTAAAGGCACAAACTTATTGTGCATCAACCCCTGGGGCCTTGGCCCTCCCTGGAACTAAATTAGAAATTTCAGTGAAGCGTTATATGTTTGGTCTTTCCGGGGGGGGGGGGCAAACGTCTCTGGTGCCCCATTGGGCCAATTCACATGATTTTGTTGTTAGTTTTAATCTTGGTTCATGCCGCTAGCTACTAGGAGTATTTGCAGACTCCTTCACCTCTTTATTTATTTAGTGAGACATGATATTCAACTACTATCTGTCTATGATGAGGGAGGATTTAGGGCATAGTCTTTCTGCCCTTAGCTCCTGGTGCTGGACCTGTCCTTGGCTGGGCTCCTAATATTTGCCTTTATCCAGGGATTTCTCCAGCAACTCCTCTGGACCTCACCAGCAAAGCAACTCCCCTGCTGCACTGTATAGGTCTCATGGCCTTGGCTGTTTTGCAGGGCACCTATACCTCAGTGGCTGAATCAGATGCCCCCCTTCATCCATCAGCAGAACCGATCCACAAAAGATTCAGAGGAACCCTCCATGGTCCCGCCAGCAGATATTTTCCCCATATGTGTCTTAGAGTATTTAGGTTGTCTCCACTAGCCCTGGAGAAACAAATCCTAGTCCCTGGGTGCTTGCTCGAGTTCAAAATCCCTTCAGTCCATCGTTGTAGTAGAGTCAGATGGCCTCTCCTTCCATCTAGACATTCCTTCAGAAATGATGATTTCAGGTCCTGAAGGTTCTTAGCGATCTCTTCATTCTCAGGGGTTTCTAAGTAGGAGTAGAAGATTCTATAATGTAGTCACCCTGGTCCATAATGCCTTTTGGCCCTTGGTTTTTTAGTGGACTGGCCATATATACCTTAATGTATGCCTCTTACTGCTTTTGGGATTACCAGTGATTTACCATGGCCCAAGGGGTGCTCATTTGATATTGGTTCTGCCAGGCTTACCTTTAGGACCACCAGACTGAAAAGGACATCAACAAATATGTTCTGATATTCTCCAGTGCTTGTCCATTTTTCTTTGTGTGTACATTCTCCACAGTGAGTTAGATGTCCCTGTGATTAAAGAATTAGTAATTGGCCATAAAACGCCAATGTGCAATGTAGTAGAGATTAGGCCTCAATAGATGTAGTGCCTACAGCCCAGATCCAAATAGTACCATGCGTGTTTATGCTTGCGATGTTCAATTTTAATTTCCTTTATGGTAATGAATTGCTGTTTAGTTGCATACCATACACATTATTTTGTTATTGGGTGCTTCAAATAGTTTATGTGTCTGGATATGCATCTTCATTTAGTTAGCCTTTAACCTCTTATCTTTGTCTTTCAAATAAATAGTGTTTGGCTCCATGATATCTAGCTACTTCGTTTTACTATTTGCAGAATGTTTACAAAGTCTAGCCATAGGCATTGTGCTTTTTGAGCCCAGTTCCTCTTTTACATTTTATAAAAAATATCTATTACTTCTATAAATCAATTGGCGAGATAATGCCGTGTAGCCAACCAAGTGAGGGATCACGCAAAACTGACTATAATCACGAGTACGTGGAAACTGATTCAATTAACAAAACGTTCATCAATAAAATAAAATATGTCCAGGATGCAATGTGTATTCGTAAAATCTGTTATTGTTTGTCTTTAAGATGAAAGACACATAACTACATGCAGCATAGGAGCAATGGGAGTCTAAAGAACGTGTTGTTGATAATACAATGTAATGGATACATGTTTTCACATATACCTTTCATGAAAACAGTAATCTGTTAGCACACAAGTAGAGTCAAATCCAAGTAATCCAAGTATTATAAATTCAAACACCAATGTACAGCTTAAGAGAACACGTCCTGACTCGATCCTTGAACTCCAGCAACTCTTCCAATGTTCTAAAGAAAAGAAGGATCTAGAAAGCAGGTGAAGCAGCTGATGGAATGGAAGAAGCCTTATAAAAATAAACAGGTGTAAGCAACACAGTATTGAACCCACATTACACAAAATAAATGTAATACCAAAATTAGTATAGCACAACAACACAGAACCATATGTACTTGAACTAAAATGGGTGGAAAATTAAAGAGAAATGTGATGTTCAGTTCCAGAACTTCATATTATTACCCTCCTCAATATTGAAGTCACACCTGTAAGCAATCAAGATTGCTGCAATTGGAAAAAACAAGATACATCATTTCCCAGTTGTCAAACATTGGAAGCTCATCATAGCAAAATCTGTTGCAGCTGCATCATTTTGGAATCATAGGAAATTTGAGAAAAGTCTATGTTTATATTTCCTTACAATGTCAGTCCTATGTATAAACGTCTCTTCTATTGTTAGGGACGTGTTTATGAGAACCCTGCTTCACATTTGCACCAACTAAAGTGGTACATGCGTGACAGAGGGAGGTGCATAAGATTAATGAAGCTGGTGCAGCGCAAAAATGCCCACTCTTTATATATCATTAAAACCTAAATGCAAATGATACCTGACACACAAAATGAACATGCACTTTGCACATTCCTACGTCTCATAATAATTCATGCACATGTTGCGTTTGACACTGCTGTTGCAGAAGAATCTTTACTGTAGAATTTACAGTTCATATATAAAATGTTTACTACTGTTGACAGAAATACTTTTGAATGTTTAACGTAGGAATTGTCTTCACTAAATAAGAGATGAATTTAATAAAATAATTTAGAAATAATTATTTGATGTTGATAAGTAAAGTAACAGACATGTAATAACAAAAATATATGCTTCACTGCAACTAAATGAGTTATAACTTGTAATAGAATGCAAAGATGAAAATTAGTAATGTGTGTATGCTCTAAAAGCCATCATGTTTATTCCAATGCTGAAATATTATTCATTATTCCTAAATGTGTGCTTATTCTCTGTGCAACTGTTTGGGATATCGTTCTTACCTCTCAATGATCCATAATTGTGTGCTATCTTAGTACAATTTAAACAACAAAAATTATTCAATGTATGCATTAAAGTTACATGTATATACTCAAAACGTAGTTCTCATCTATACCTCCTACTGTGCAGTTTTATTACTTATTGTGTGATCTATAAATTACGAATTAAAAGTACTAAAGAAATAATATATGAATATATATTTAAATGGGCATACCCATATTAAATGTGCACGTTGATTTATTGTCCTAAGTCAGCATTTGCTCAAAAGGGCTATATTTCATTCCATAATTTACTGTGCTCTCGTATTCTGTTGGCTTGCATTTTGCTGTTGCTCTCATGCATTTCTAGGTTCCAATAGATACATCTCTTGTAACTGCAATAGATACATGGCTGGGAAGGGAATTTGACTATGAGCACATGTGAACCCTGTGGACAAAAGACTAATATGTTTATGTAATAGTTTGTACCTTAATGCTCAACAAAGGCTCCTGAATAAACTTCAATCACTTCAGAATGCAGCAGCCAGACTGCTCTCGGGCACACCTCGGTTTGCGCCCAATACCAAGGAAAGAAACAATTTGCACTGGCTACCGGTAAGGAACCAAGTTTGCTTCAGAGCCCTATGTCTAGTTTTTAAGGCGCTGCATGGCTCAGGACCTGACTGTTTAAAACAGTATTTCCATTGGTACACACCAAAAAGACCACTTTGCTTATTAGGGGCGAGGCTGGTCTCAGTGCGACGCATAAAAAAAGTTTGATGGGGAGGCAGAAGCTTTACTTACAGTACAGCCAAAGCCTGGAAAAACCTGCTGTTCCAATTAAGATGCATCACAAACCACTTAGCTTTCAGGAAAAGCCTTAAGACCTTGCTCTTTGCACAATAAACTTCTTTCTTTTTTTGCCACAGAAGATGTAACTAGCACCAGGACACCTCCGGGTAACAGCTGCACTGTATCAATAACATTAACATAGGCTCTAGATTGAGTGTGTGACCAAGATGGTGTTCCAATGTCCAGTGTGGGATTTTTCTCTACCGTTGCAGAGAGTGACATTTGAATACACAACGATTGTGAAAAAAACCGATGGACTTCTATTGATGATGCCACCACAAGTGTGTTTCCCTATGCACTGGTGGTTTATCACTTATCGACTTTGCTGTTAAACTTGACTAGAGCCTTTTCAGACTCGCCCCTGAATCCTGCACATGACTTTGGAATTTCCTTACAGACTCTTTGCTGAACCCCTTTCTGTAGGCTTTATGCAGAACCTTAATTGAACCATTTCCTGAACCTTCATTGCCCTCTGAATTTCCCTAAGTTCTGATGTTTTCCGTAAGTGTGGTTTAGACTGACACTCATTTTCAAATTATTGAATACTTCTGATCGAGCTTCTGCATTGCTACTGCTGGTGTTGGTAATACTCTTGTGCCTAATCCCTATTGTTTTCTAGAGAGTTATTTGTTTTCACAATTCCAAGTATTTCTGTGCATTTGTCTGTGCTTGGAAGACTTAGATTGCTAATATATATAAAGGACCAATTGAGATTAGTATCCAGGGATCCGATTTAACATGTTCTGTATTGTAGTTTCTTGTTTGTTTAATTATTGTTTGCCTACAATTCTTTAGAAGGCTTGGCCCCCCTGCAGCCATCTTGTATCTTTACAGTTTGGTCTTAAGAGTGATTTATTTGAACTTAATTACTAATTTGTACTAAAACCCATTGAACTGACTCCTGGTCCTCATTGTGTAGCCAAATTGGTTGCACTGTACATTTTAAATTGAACATTGATCAGACTAGGAATGCTAACTCTCTTCCCCTCAGTGCGACTTATAAAGATCCATTGGAGGACCAAGATAGAAAGTATGTGAATGGCTGTGTGATGTAGTAAAGGAGATATAAACACATAAAGGGGTGGAGAGGACCAGACCCAGAGTGAATACATAAACAAGCAGTGACACAATTGTGTGTTTTGAAAAAGTGCCCTCACTCACACACAAAAGTGTGTGACATGCTTCATCAACGGGTCTGCTTACAAAACGCCCTGGCATAGCCACGCACAGGGCGGAGCATAGGGAGGGGGAAACACAAAACACAATATACGGAGACAAACACAACTGTGACAAAACAGTGATAATCAGTTAAGTGTTACCCTGAGACTGGGTTTAGTGATAGACAAAAGTGCACTGAATAGTGGGTGCTAATAAAACTGGCTCATGGATACCTGTCAGACCTTTATTCGTAGGTTCCAAGGTCAGGATTAAAAGTAAATAAAGGATGAGAAGTGTTTTTGAAGGAAATCAAGATCCTAAAACACCCCTCCTTAAACTGCAATAGCCAACATGTTTCAACCGTCTTATAGTGCCCACACTGAACAGGTCACATCGGTCTTCTTCAGGACATCTACCGGTCCCAGTCTTATCTCCCCCTTACCTCAGTCAGGCAATATAGAGGGAAAAAAGGATCAATAGATCAGAACCATGTGGAGGTAAATTCTGCCATCAAGGAGTACAAATACTGTGGAGAGACATAGAACGAGTATGACAGTATATTATGACTCATCCTATTATCAATTATACACTTCCCAGTTCATAAATATACTTATATTCATGAATCTCCCCATTCTTAAGTGTTAAAAAAAGGTACTTATGTTTCAAGTCTTCCCGTTAGCATATTGTTTCAATACAAATGTCCCCTCGCCAAAATATGGCTCAAACTATTGTATAAAAAAGATGTGTTCTGTGAATATAAGTTGCTGCTGCCATAGTTCACACACTCCCTGATAAAAACCTGAAATCAGGCATTCGCATTCATCCATATTGTAACGTGCATTTGTTATCACTAATCAAAAATTCCACAACTCACCGAGTTTATTGGTAGATTAAATTTGAAATAGTGCCAGGCGGGAGGAGCTCCAAAGAACACAACCTGTGTTCAAGAGGGATACATAGAGTGCACATTTTAGGAAATATATAAATGTACTATCTAAGCATATCTCATTACCCCTCAATTTGTGCCCGCCATAGTCAGTTAAACAAAGAGACTAACTCCGTGGCCCCAGAGTCACCTAAGGGTAACCTCCCTCCAAAGAGTGACAAGCACTATGTCAGGAGCCCATCTGTATTAAGCGTTTGGCTCCCCCGGGAGTTCTTCGGATGGAGTTTCCAGCACCTCTCGTGCCCGCACCTACGACGCCGTGAAGATAGTTACTCGACGCCAGTTCCACCGTTAAATGCATCTTTCCCTAAGCCGTCACCTGGTTTCCCTTCGCGGAGGCGCCGGCGTCACGACGTCGACCAACGACCAGGGCACCTGGGAAACGGAGTTGTTATCATGCGAGCATTTTGCCACTGGTGTTTTTGTCTGCAATAAGCTATCAAAATGCTTGCCTCGATGTTTAAACGGATTCAAGAATATTAGTCTATGATACATCCCACAATTTGAAAAAAAGTTCTGCGATGTTTTAGAACAAAAAAAATAATAAACAAGTACATAGCAACCCTTTTGTCATAATTTCCTTTGCCCAAGATAATCAAGAAGGAGAGCTCTGACGGAGGTATTAAATGACCAAAAGGGTAGAAAAAGACATGGTCGGAAAAATAATCCTCAAGACAAGCAAGGTGTTCAAGAGGGGGCACTGTTACTGAGCCACTGTTTATGTCAGAATTAGCAAGACACCTAAAATGGCCATGTTTTTATAAAAGTTATTTATTTATTTGTGGGTCCACCTTCCATACTGTGCATGCCACTCACACTGTATATGAATGATGTGCACAACAGCATGTTCTGCAGTACCCACTCAGATAAGGGGATACACACTTTACTCAATATTTCAGCATAGACTATAAGTAATGGATTAGCTGGAAACAACTATATATATGCAATCACCTTTTTGAAGCATATCATAGTGAGGAGTAATTAATTCATCTTCCATGTTGGGTCTGGATGGGCGGTCGTGAGCGGTCATCTGCTTAAGGCATGCCATGGTATATCATCATTTAGACCCCCAGGTGGCTTTTAAGGCGGAAAACGCATTTTTGTTCTCTCAAGAAGAGGGCTCTGTTCTCATCCGCCCCCTGAAATCCCAGATGTGGTTTCTCTATGACCGTCCATCTCAGATCCTATGAGGTATGTTCTGCCTCAAAGAAGTGTGTAGTCAGCTTCGTATTAGACCTGCCACATGTAAAAGTGCTGCAATGTTTCATGATATGGGTCTTAACCTCCCTGCTGGTCATACCTACGTACTGTTTGGCACATGGGCACGTGATCAGATATATTACTGCCTGCGAATTACAGTTGGTGTGTACTCTCTGCTCCCAGGGGTTGGATAGACCCAGGTCAATACACTTGTAGGTCGATTCCGATCCGGTAAAATCCCCGTCCGTACGATTCATATCCGGAGCCGTTTCCGTACGACTCGTACGGACGCCGTACGACCGGACGATTCCGATCCCGATCGGCTGACCTGGACGCGATTCGTACGGTACACGTCGATTCGTACAGAAAAGCGCACGATCACCTACACACCGTACGGCGCGTACCCCCATGATCGCAGGGGTACGCGCCGTACCCCTGTGATCATGCGGGGTACGTGCCGTACACCCAGCGTACATGGGGTACGTGCCGTACACCCACCGTACATGGGGTACGGTGCGTACCCCATGTACGCTGGGTGTACGGCACGTACCCCGCATGATCACAGGGGTACGGCGCGTACCCCTGCGATCATGGGGGGTACGTGCCATACCCGGGGTGGGTGTTCCGTACCTGTTTCGGCGTGAACTCTGCGTTTATGACTGTTTTCGGCTCCCGTAGGAAAAGGGTCGTACGGCGCGTACCCAACATGAATCGTACTTGCTGGGTCGTAAAAACCAGCCGCGAACTGTAGTGTTGTCGCGTACAGCCGGTTCCGAATGAAACTCGTATGGAGATTTGAGTCGTACGGAGTCCTGTACGACTCGTACGGAGTTTGGCACCTGGTACGGATCGTACTTCGTCGTACGTACGGGACGTCTACGGGTACGATTCGTATGGGGAAAAAACTCTCCGTACGACGATTCGGAGCGCATTTTACCGGATCGGAATCGACCCCTTGGTGTCAGTAGTAAGGTGACAAACACTGCATGAGCCACAGCGAAAATGACCAGTCACTGGGGGCAAGCCAGTGATAGTAGCCATCCCTCCCAGTGTAGAAGTCAGTAAAGGAGATAACACCTAAACTACTACCTCGGGCCCAGAAATGCAGGCTCAAAGCCATCCTACATGGCTTTCAGTGGCCTCATAAATCTTGCGTACAGCAACTCAGGATAAATAGCACCGTCGCCTTACTCTGCACCCAGGAGGCATTCCATGGGCTTTGTTGTGGGTTTTACCACACAACCCCAAATTTTCAAAATCATGTAAACCTGGGAAGCGCCAAACGCTTCTTCTTCCTGGAGTGAGGTGTAGAGAGGAGAAATATCTTTATTTCTCCTCATTTTTTCCTCTGTTATGTGTGCTGTATTCTCACCACACATAGAAAAAGGAACATGCCCCAGAGAATTTTTTGCACTGCAGGAAGTTGCCCCTTACTGCACAAAAACAATCCTGCATAAAACAGTGGCACCCTTGCACCAGCGCAGGGAGATAGTATAGGAATGCACTGTATTGCATAAATATGGCGCATTCCTGCCCTTTCACTTTGGCGTAGGACAATTGCACCAAGGTGACTTGATGCGCTGCACCATGCCAAAATTCTGTAAATGAGAGCCTTAGTTCACCCAAAAAGGACACAAAAAAGTTGGGATGTCAGCCTGACTAACTAGGGTCAAGCTGACATCCCAAAGCATTCCGGGAGAAATGTAAAACCTCTCCCTGGGTAATTTCTCTAAACCTCTTCTCAGATCTATTGTAAGTCCAGCACCACACACATGGACAGCCACTTCTACTCCAACTACCTCCCTTAGCAAATAATTGAGGTATGGTCTTAAAATAAAAAATATAGGAAATAAAACAACATTCAATTAAATTGCACATAAAATGTTGAAATATAAATAGATCCAATTTAATTTAACTCAAAAATATCTCAAAGAAATTGATTTTTTGTTACCTTTGTAAATTCGAGATTAATATAATATTACTTGTTAACAAAATATAATCAAGCTACTATTTAATTCATTCTATACGTGGAAAGTCGGGGGAGTTGACGGACAGATTCCCCGTTGACAGGGGGGTTATGCAGGGCTGTGTGCTCGCACCGACCCTGTTCTGCCTCTTTGTCAACGGGGTAATCGCCCATTTGAATGGCATTGAACACACTGATGCTCCGAAATTGAACGGCAGCAGGGTGCCTGCAATTATGTTTGCAGATGACACCCTGCTGCTGTCCAAAACCCCAATGGGGATCCAGCGGATCCTTGATTCTTTCGTGGCCTTTTGTATGGATAGGGGCCTAGAAATTAATGCTGGAAAAACAAAATTCATGGTCCTGAATCCAAGTAAAAAATTGCGCCCGAATCCACTGCTGGGAGAGGCACGGCTGGAAAGAGTCTCCACCTTCGATTACTTAGGTGTAACCTTGAATGAGTCCATGTCGTGGGGGGCACACCGGACCAGGGCCAACCTTAAACTGGTACAGACCACTGGGGGCATTACACGGATGTTGAAAAATTCGACTTATCGGCCTCTGGGTCCGCTCATCCAGATCTACAAAGCGCAGGCCAGGGGCGCCACAATGTATGGGGCGGAACTGTGGGGACATACACCAATTCGCAGTCTGTCGGTAACTGAGAATAATTTTATCAGGCAGATAACTGCACTCCCGCCAAGTACCCCGCTCCTTCCCCTGAGGTTGGATCTGGGATTGAGACCAATAGCCGATGAAATAGGACTGAGACCCATAGTCTTCTGGCGAAGACTGTGGAGCAGTGAAGCACTTTTAGCCTACAGGGCTGAACTAGGGGAGCTGATATCCCACCCAAAAGCGTTACAGATCCCTTGGCTAAAATATATTCAGAATCTATGTACGTCACTGGGGTTTCCTGATCTTTGGTCCGATCCTGCTGAGGCCTCATTAAGCATCTCACGCAGAAATTTTGTCGATGCCTATCACGCTCATAAACTATCCTCGGCTATGGAAAATCAGCGAGAGGGATCACTGACCTCTGTATTTATGCTAGGCAAAGATATATACAGGATGGAAAGGGTGCTGGACGCTATGTCCCCCGTGCTGGCCAGGAAGCTGTTTCTGCAATGGAGATACGGCATCCTGCCCTTACGGGCTTTTACGAGCTCTTGGACAAACCCGCCCTCCCCTAAGCAGTGTCCAACATGCTCTTATGCTGAGGAAAGTGATTTGCATGTAGTTCTGTTTTGCCCCACGTACTCGAAAGCGAGGAGATACTGGCTTCTCCCACTTATTAGAAACCTTGGTGGCAGAGAGTATCTCCCAATGTATAGAATTTTAAAAACTGATCTTTCGAGTCCAACTGTGTTTGCATTGGCTAAATTTCTTACCAATGTCTGGCATATTCGCACCAGTTTGCTGAAGTCACGGTCATTGAGTTAGCTCCAGTCTCCTATATGTAAACCCTTATAGTTTTAACCTACAGATATGAACGATTTTATAATGTACAAGTATGTCTTATTACTATTAATGATGTTTTATGGTGTATATGTTTTATCTTGTTGTGTATCTTTGATGGGCGTATGGCCGAAATAAAGATTTAATAAATAAAAATTCATTCTATACATCACTTTTAATAATAATATCTGAAAAGAAATATTTTTTTAACTTAAGTGGGATTTTGAAATTCAGAGACATAATTTTTATTTAATGTAGTAAAATAAAAGTAATTCAATTTTAAATGTAAGTTAAGGTATTATTTGTAAAGCATTTTGATTTTTTCTACATTTAAAATACATACACAAAATTAATTAACAATAATATTTGACATAAAAATATTTGAACATTTTTTTTTAAGTTTGAAAAACTTCATATTTCCATTTATTTTACCATAGGAAAATTTCTGTGCGTAGGCAGTAGGAAAGCAACCATTTAATAGTATTAAATATGTAACCAATATGAAACATTGGTTGATATCAAAAAATATTAGGCACTTTTTTCTTGTTTTGTTCACTATAAAAACTCACCCCATGCGCCTTGATATAGCATCATGACAAATGGCAGTAAATATCTATTTTCAGCATTAAATAAATGTGTCTAGCCACCACAGGAACCCAGAGCCTCAATGGAGCTGTGCACTCCTGGAATATGATACGCTTTGGAATGCTTGAAGTTTGTGTGAAATTCTCCCAGGATCATGCATGCTGGGCTGTGTGAGACTTTGAGTTCCACTTTTTAAACATGCTGTGAGCGGAAACTGTGTCAGCTCACTGTTTTTATTTTTTGTCCCCGGAACCTAGCAACTCTTTTTTTCTGGTACCCTTGCTCTTTTCATTGTCCACGACACAAAATAGGCAAATTTGAAAAGCCCACAAAAGGCACGTAGGGTGAGCCTCTGAGGTTCTTTGATCTGGCAGCATAAGTTGAAACAAATGTTAATTTTCAATTTTTCTTTTAGTTTTAAAGCATCTGTTGAAGTGTCAAAAGTGAGCCCCTCCTACGTCGTGAGGAGCCTGTGCACTGCAAAACAGGGAATAAAAGGGGGCCTAAAAGCTTGTGCAATTATGATGGTTCCTTACAGGCCAGGCACCCTATTTTCTGGTGCTGGTAGGAAATCGAACTTCTTCACTCCTCCATCAGGCTCTCTCAACGCTATTCTACTCAGTAAGACTGGGCAGGAGAGGTTGTGTAAGCTGCACAAAAAGCCACACCTCACAGACTAGGGTGCTCTGCACGTAAAACAAATTCCCAGCCCTACTTCTATGGGTGAATTGTTGATTGGCGGAATGGCATCTGAGACTCATCTAGCCACAGGCTCCATGGAGTGTAGCTGGATAACTGCCGGGTATAGTTGAGCTGTTTGGACCTGGGGAATCTGAAAGAGTTGTGAGGGCACACTAAAGACAGTAAGGAGGTTACGCCTGAATGGCCTCTTCAAATTGTGATATATCAGGTCACAATGGGCAAATTTTGACAATATGTTTTGCTCAGGGTTCCTGGTGGTACGCTCCTGCTATTAGAAGTGTAGGAGTGTGGGTTTACAACTTTCTGGTACTCTAAATTTTCAATGGCATATTTGTGGATAGTTTAAAGATGCTTTTCAAAGCTTCTGGACAATAATGCTTCCTTCTAAGAAGTTGTGGGCTCTAGGAGCCTGAACATGCCCTCCTGTTTCACTCTTTATTGCCTTGTGGTCACAGTCTTCCTACTGCAGCGCCCTTGGACTCTCAAAGCAGTGTACTTTCCTGCCTCCTCTCACCAAGCACTTAAGCATCGTGGCTATTTTCAGGCTGTCTATATTTTCAATAGGAGTTTGGGATGCAGACTCTTATTGCACCCACAATAAAAGAAGTAGCCAGCAGCAGTCCAAGGGAGACATACTTCATTCAGGGTCCAGAACAAGTCCACATCCTCTGTCACCATGAGGGAAGTTGAAAGCTAATTCCACTACTTCTGGGAATAGAATCCACCAAAAGTCCAGAAAGTATAAGTCCAGGGTGTTTGTGGTTTCTGGTCACTTATGTATGGTAATAGGGGTTGTTTTCTACAATTACAACTGGGTCGCTATTGAGGTCCTGTATTTTTACTGTTATTTTGGTCAGCTATCTAGTCATACGCATTAGGAGCAAGAGGGCTATTTAACCGATCATGGGTGTGTCCAAAAGCTCCTAACATTTCAAAAGCCATTTTCCCATGATTAAAGAGCTAAATATTATTCTTCAGCCCCTTAGCTCTTTACTTCCACTAGTAGTTTTGAGGATTATTTTAAGGAGAGCATTGGCACAATTAGAACACATCTTGCGAATGGAGTAACATCTGTGCTTCTGAGTGACGTTATTAATATTTGGGGACGCTCTGCTGTTACTCTACAGACAACGCTGGGACCCTGTGTTCATACTTCAGAAATCCAGCCTACCTATCGCGGAACCCGCTTCACGGGTCCCGCTTCGTGTGGGGTTTTCCATCTTTCACGGACCTTGCCTGTGACAGTGGGAGGAAGTGAATCAGATCACCAGGGCTGCGAGCGAGTGCGAGCGCGGGACTGGGACTACCATTCCCAGGAGCGCCCGCCTGCCCGGATTAACAGCACCTGGGCTGCTCTCCCTGACTGCTCCTCCCCTCCTTCGTGCTTTTAAGCCCCAGCTTGTGGAACTCACTTGGGACGCTCTGCTGTTACTCTACAGACAACGCTGGGACCCTGTGTTCAAACTTCAGAAATCCAGCCTACCTCTCGGGGAACCCGCTTCGCGGGTCCCGCTTCGTGGGGGGTTTTCCATCTTCCACGGACCTTGCCTGTGACAGTGGGAGGAAGTGAATCAGATCACCAGGGCTGCGAGCGAGTGCGAGCGCAGGACTGGGACTACCATTCCCAGGAGCGCCCGCCTGCTCGGATTAACAGCACCTGGGCCGCTCTCCCTGCCTGCTCCTCCCCTCAATCTACAGTCCTAATAATTGTTCTCCTCAGTCCCGCTGCGCGGGAGCGTGCGGGAGAAGCCTGGGACAAGGGCGGGGCCGTCTGTGGCCGGCCGAGGCCGATTGAGGTCGGGTCGGGTCACCCCCCCTTTGTTTCCAACTAAGTGTCTGGTTTAGGAAGTTTGTTGGGTAAATAGGGTCTTTTAACTTTTAGCTATATTTCACACTGTTTTATATCTTTGTTTGTTAACAGGGTGTGTTAGTATATCCTAACAAAATGCCCCTACGCTCCGGCAAAGTAAGAAATGTTCATGTTTCCACTTCAAATGGAGCCTTTTCAGGCACTATAGACCAATTTTTTAAACGCACCACTTGCATCCTTGAAAAAGAAATTGCACTTGCTGAAAAGCGCTTATCGCTTGACTTGGTCACGGGTAAGCGCTCCTCATTAGGGAAAATCCGTGATGCAGCCTCCCCGGTCCCCCTAACACAAATGGCAGACATTGCTTCTAATATTATAGATATAGATTCTGTATCTGTTTGCCAAGAGGCGGAGGCGATGGGGGGTACATCTGATAATGATAATGACCTAGACCATTCTCTGGAAGGTAGTTCCCTATATCGTAATCTAGAATACATCGAGACCGATCACCTGGCCTCTCCTAGCACTGTTTCAGGTTTAGAATACAACTCTTGATCTCCATCCTTGGAGAATACGCCTATACACAAATCGAGTAAAAGGAAACGGGAAGATTCTACATATAAGGAGGGTAACAAAAAGGCATTAGGAACTAACATTATAGCCCCGTCCCAATCTATCTCAACAGCCAGGCTTGTAAATCAGCAGGGAAAAATAAAACTATAGATTATGATGCAGAAGGTATTTTTTTAGCTAAAATCGAGCTACTGATCAAATCCCTTCTCCTGCCCCTTTTTGAACGGACAAGGCTTTTAAATGATAAAATGGATATTATGGAAACATTAGTAAGAGATAATGTGGGCATATCAAACAAGTTATTACAATGCACAGCCCCTAGGGGACCCGAACTAATGTATTCACAGCAAAAGCCTTTGAGTAACGGGGATAAGGGGAAAACAGCTAAACCTGCATCCTCCGCTCCTAGTGCCCCGGAGCGGAAATCTGCTACTGATAACAACAAGCAGACTTCTGCAGTCAGTATGCCACACAAGGCTGTTTCAGTTAATAATTCTCAGCCTACATCCAGAGGAATACCTAAACCATCTCGCCCATTAGTCAAAACCATCCAAACTAGAAAAATTGTCCCAGAAAGAAAACAGTGTGTGAATCTCCCCCCAGAATCTCTTTCATATACTACAATTCTAACTGGAGTGGCCCCACTAGAAGAGGGAAAGGTGGAAACCTATAGAGAATTATTTAATAAAGTTAATTTTTGGTTAAGCAAGAACCGACCACTCCCACCCTCGTCTAAAGCAGCAATCCTCAATGTTAGGAGGGTGGACTGGGTGGGATATAGCAAAAAAGATCTCGAGGGGGATTGTGTTGTTATCAGTTTTAGAGAGCCAGGGGTAGCAGAGCTTATTTGTAGAGAACCGAGATTCGGAAGAATGGGTGATGTTCAAACTTTGTCCCTGCATTACTTCTACCCTAAACTTAATTTTGATTCCCGCCGAAACCATACCCACCAAAGTAATAGATCTAGAGATAGATATTTTTCTGAGGTGGCTATACATCCAATGTTTCTGCCCCATCTTTCAAACCGGTTTGCACCATTAAGCAGGTTGGACGGTTTTGACTGACTCAATAGTGGGTTGGCGGACCAAAGTACTAGGGTGCCCAGCCTGTCCAATGGAGCTACTTCCCCCTATTCCTCATGTACACAGGTGTCAGATAGTGGTATTGAAATACCAGGAATTAAAGCAGAAGTTTTATTGGAGAAGCAAAGGGGAAATGGTCCCATTGATATAAGGGTGGAGAATGAATGTAGAAGGAGTATTTCTACACAAGACAGTAGTGGGGGGGCCGTCGATCTACCTGGTAAGGCACCAGTTGATCCTGTGAACCTTCTTAGGATCTTGTCATGGAATATTGCGGGGTTGAAGGGGAAAATGGACGAGCCTGATTGGGGGGCCTTTGTAGAGCAATATGATATTGTTCTTTTTCAGGAAAGCTGGTCAATTGATGCATTATTTCGTTTGGGTTATCTGAACTTTTTTAAGCCAGCACACAAAGGTCCAAAGGGACGCCCGTCTGGGGAGCTTGTTATCTGGATTCGTCAATCCTTGTGCTTTAGGACCCTTGAATTACCTATTTCAAATGATGATCTACAGGGGTTAAAACTTAGTAGGGTAAATACTCGGGACTTTTATATAATCAGCATATACGCAAGGGGACGACCAGGAGGGAAGAGCCCTGAAATTATCAAGGATTTAGATCTCTTATTGAATGATATTGGCAGAGAAAAGTGTGTAACAGTGCTGGGGGATCTCAATTGTATGTTCGAACCACTATCAACATTGGAAGATGGGTGCTATGGCGAAGTTGATCAGTTATGGAATATTCCCAACTTAACCATACCGCCAGTTAAAAAGGTAACCGAGGCCGCTTTGCAGTGGCTTGGAATATGTCTGGAGTGGGACCTAAGGGCAGCAAATGGGAGGTCCAGGTCCGATTTGGCAGGGAATGTCACTTTTGATAAAGGCTACAGTACAAGCCAGATAGACTACTTTTTAATTAAAATGGAGTTTTGGAGCCTATTAGAGGATATGGAAATAATTAATAGACCAGAAAGTGACCATAATCCTCTATCAATAAATCCGAAAGATGAAGGAGGTTTGTCTAGAAACAACGTAATAAACTACACCACAGCGGGGGCAGTCCTTACAAATGACTGTCGTAGGATACGCTGGGGAAGGGTTCTGGAAGATCCTGGTATCTTAGTAAAAATTTCACGTGAAGTATCAGCAGCAACCAAAAAGGTGAAGTCTATACTGGATGACTCGGGTCCATTAGAGCTAATTGGTACAACCCATGAGTCCCTATTTGCAAAACTAAAATCCTTCTTTACAACTACGGGTGGCTCGACGAAAACTAGTAGGAATCCCTTGGGAGCACAATGGTACGACAAGAATTGCCGGAAGGCGCATAGCTCCTTGATAGCTGCTATTAAAACAAGGGAAACTACGGATATTAAAGCAGAGAGGGCAAAATACAAGAAAGCTCTAAAACAAGCCAAGATAGCTTGGAACGATCAACGTTGGCTGGATCTCTATGAGGCTAGCTTGTCCGCCAACCAGCTTAAATTTTGGCAGGTAGTTAAATGGGGAGGGCTAGGTGATTTACAAACCCCGACAAACCACGTTCCAGCCGAGATCTGGATCGAGTATTTCTTGACCCAGTTCAGTAGCATGTGAACGGGAAGCTATACTATAAGGGTGAGTAATTCGTCCCTCTCCCCGGTTGTTAACTGTAGGAGTATAGTCTTTTCTGAATCTGAGACAGTGAATGTGTTAAAACAGGTCAAATCTGGTAAAGCTCCTGGTATGGACCGTGTCCCAGCAGATATCTTTAAGTATGATATGGAAAACTGGGTCCCTTATATTACCTCCCTGGCTAATGCCATCGCTAGAGGAGTGGAAATACCAGACTCCTGGAAAGGGGCTGAGATTCTCCCCGTACACAAAAAAGGGGACAAGTCTATTGTGGCGAATTATCGCCCTATAAGCCTTATAGACGCCCTACAGAAGGTATTCGCCAGAATGTTGCTGGGAAGAATTCAGTTTTGGATGAGGGAAGACAACATCCTGTCCCCGTTACAGGCTGGCTTTAGGGCCAGTACAAGCACTGTCGACCAGGTGCTCAGATTTATTATGATCTACTGGAAGACAGTGCATCTAGGAGAAGGCACAATATACGCAGCGTTCGTAGATCTTAAATCTGCGTTCGATCGGGTCCCAAGAGAAAAGATGTGGGTAGCTCTAAGTAAAATGGGAATGCCTCCTGAACTTCTTGAGTTAACAATTAGGCTACACGAACTAAACTTTGCAAGAGTGAGATGGGGTAGCCAGGGCCAGGTGACAGAATCTTTCCCTGTGACCCGAGGAGTAAGACAAGGGTGTGTCTTGGCACCATCCCTGTTTTTACTCTTCATTAATCAGGTAGTACAGTTTCTTTCTACCACACCAACAGATGCCCCAGTTCTGGGTGGGACTAAGTTCCCACTTTTAATCTTTGCCGATGACACCCTAATTTTGGCAAAAACACAGGTGGGTCTCCAGACTGCTATAAATAAATTTGTGGAGTTCTGTAGTTTAAATGATCTTGAAATTAACGTCTCAAAGACTAAATTCATGGTCTTGACTAAGCATAAACCGGTAAGGGGTTACGTAACTATGAATGGTACCATCTTGGAACAAGTGGAGGTAATGACCTACCTAGGGGTGACTATAGATTATAGGTTACGCTGGAGGGAGCAGATCGAGGCACTCTGTTTAAAATTTGCCCGTCTATCGGGTTGTCTTGTTAAAGAACAGCGCTGCTCCCTAACAAAAAGAATTCTGCCAGCATTAAAAATTTATGAAGCAAAAATCAGTTCAGCCATCCTTTATGGCTCAGATCTATGGGGAAATGTAGATCTTGCCCCTCTGGATAAAATCCAGAATAAGTTCCTCCGAAGCTTGGTAGGTCTCCCACCATCAACACCATCACTTCCCCTTTTGCTAGACATGGGCTGCCATTCCATTAAAAACCAGGCACAATACAGGATGGTAGCCTTATGGAGACGTATCTGGTCCACACCGGAATTATCTATGTTTGCCATCGAGATTCTGGATGTGCGATCATTATTAGGATCAGGGAATATATCCTGGTTTAAAACTGTGAAGGCAACACTTTCTAGAATGGGTCTCCATATGCAATGGTCAGATCCGGGAAATCAAGTATTCCCGTCAAAAAAAGAATTTAAACTGTTGTTTTGGGCCACTGTAAAGGAAGATCTGGTTTTGCTTTCAAAGAAATCTAATCTGACCGGTACTTTTCTGCTCCACAAAGTAATTTCCCAAACTGAGACCTACTGGGACACTATTAATTAAAGTGTAGATAAGAAACTCTATCACCAATTTAGAGTTGGCACGTTACCAATAAGGGAATATATCAACAAATGGCAAAAAAAAACTTGTTTTTGTACTGCCCCTTTTGCAGTGAGCAAAGGGAATCATTGGGCCACTTTCTTTTCGCCTGCCCTGCTTACTGCGTACCACGTCGGAAATGGCTTAAACCCATATGTAGAAGGTTAAATGTACGTGTGTGCGAAGAAGCGTTAAATATTTTGAGAACTAACACAGCTGAGTGGTTGTCCATTGGCATGGCAAAATACCTCGGATGGGCCTGGATCATTAGAGCCAGGTGCATTAAAGGCGATAATTGAGGGAATAGTAACAGTAGGACCACACCAATATGAGCTGTCTAAAGTATAAAATTGAAAAAATTTAATATTTTTATTAACTCTCAAGGAAATATAACGTCTTTCTTTTGATGGAATGTAATTTAATTGTTTTTTAAAGAAAATGTTTGTTTACAATGTGTTTTTTTAAAGACTGGTATTCCATAAAGTTCTACTTTTGTATATGTTTTATATGCTGTCTTTTATGAAGAAAACTTCGAAATAAAGACGTTAAAACTGAACTGACTGAACTGAATATTTGGGTCATCAGAATTACAATTTATTGTTTACTAATTCCAGCTATCCACCTATTAGATGATTTCTCACATTTAGATCAAAAGTAAATTTTCCGCCACGTAGACTGACATCTTACCAGCAGAATGCACAAAAATCTATTGCAAAAAAAATTGTGCATGAGCAAACCATCAACTCATCATTTATGATAGGCCTTATAACTAGTGAGTGTAAAATGGGCCAGATGATTCTACTCCTTCTCTAAATCCTGCCGTTCTAGAGAATTATAGAGAATTATCGACTAGGATCATCATATTTATTGTATATGTCAAAGCTACTGGTGTGTTCTGTTTATAATCAACTATTCAACTGTGTGTAAAATAATGATCTTCTCAATCCCTTTCAAGACGGCTTTTAGACTGCCTATAGCAGAGATGTAGTTTTAAGAACTGTATTGTATAAGCTCAGCATTTTTGCAAATTATACCATTCCTACAGAACTGATCCTTTTAAACCCCCTCCACAGCCTTTAACATGGTCGATCCTCTCCTGATTTCGAACCACTGACATACATAAAGTGCTTCAATGGTTTAATAACATTACTCAACGGAAAAGTCCTGATTTTAATGTTTTATTTTGTATCACATTTATGGAACGTATAATTTGGAGTCCCTCTGGGATCTATACTCTTCCCTGTATTATTCAGTCTGATAATGGTTTGCATAGCAATTCGAATCCAATCTTAGTCTCTTGTAGCTAGAATCCTGTGCGTATGTTACATTTTTTTATAGTTTGGCTGTGCTCTCACCAACTAAAACTAAATTGTGGAAAAATTGGGATCCTGTTTCCATTCTGAGTCTCAACAATTTGGGATCTTCCCTTTCGGCCACCATGTCTGGATGACAAACCTACATCTGTATCCTGTGTATTATTCTGTGCATGAACTTCAATGTTTGTCTTGCCCTTGCCAATCTGATAAATACAGTGGTCATGTCATGTCATTTTCATCTTCAAATCATAAAAAAATATACTTCACCCATGTATTCCTCTGCTGAATGTTGATTTTGAACGCTTTCACATCTGCAAGACTTAGATTTAGTCTAGAACTCAACAGCTAGACGTTCTTTTAATCTCAAAAAGACCAATGCCATACCTCTTCCACTTGTCTTGCTTCAATGACTACTAATAAAGCAACAGACTCTTTTCAAATCCCTTTGCTCAGTTCACAAGGTTCTGTTTGATGTTGGCCATCTATTCTGACTCAAAGCTTTCAGTGTTTCAACCCACATGATTACTGAGATCTTGTCATTATTTTCCCCCACATGCATCATCCCGGCTGTTTGCGAATTCCAAATTGCGAAAAATAGCTAATCGCAATTTGAAATTCGCAAAATGGGATGCATGAATATTTTCTCATAATATTAGCGATTCGGTAAAAATCGAATTTTTTACCGATTCGCAAATATTATGCGAATTCTAATTTGCTAATTCGCATTTCCCCTTGATTCCCATGGGCCAAAAGGCCCATAGGAATCAATGGGAATAGCGAATTTGCAAATTAGAATTCGCATAATGTTCATGCATTCCATGTGTGCAGGGAGGGGTCCAAAGGACCCCCCCCCTGCACCCCTGAAATGTATTTGTAAGTGGATGTTTCACACACACATGTCCTAAGGACATGTGTGTCTGTAACATGACAGTTTTAAAAATGCATTTTTTAACGTTTTTGAAGATTTTCGCAAATTAACACGAGGGTCAACCTTGTGTTAATTTGCACTTCCTATTTCATGATTCGCATTTTTTTTTAAATTGATGCATTGCATTTAAGGAATCGCACAAATGCGATTCCTTAAATGCATTTGCATTTTTTAGAAATGCAAAAAATGCGAATTAGGAAAAAAAGTTTGATGCATCCCAAAAATGGTTTTTGCATTCGCAAACGGACGATTTTTCCGATTCGCACCGTTTGCGAATGCAAAAACCAATGATGCATGTGCCCGTTTGTGTTGTGATCTATAATTACAAATGCAAGACCATTAGTGGAAGAGTATTTTCTGTATCCGCCACAAAACACTGGAAAGCTCTGCCAGATTTCAAGTTTCAAGAAAGCATTGAAAATGTTGTTCTATGTTCTGTTTCTAACCTTAACGTTTATACTATAACACCCGTTGTGATAGTTTGTGCTTTAAAACCTCCTAAATAAATAAATCAATATCCACTCCAGACAGTGCTTTTCCCAATAAGCTTGTCCAAGCTTCAAGGCACATTTACTAAACCAGCCGCGGCCCATTGAGGGAGTTACGGTGGGGCAGGAAGGCGGGGCGGAGGAGGCGCAGGATGGGGGTTGCTAAAAACTGGAGTATGTATAATTAGAGGTAAGTAAACAATCTAATAAATAAAACGAATTTCATAGCGCTCCCTGCGTCGCGAAATGCGAGGCAGTGCGCGCTACGAAATTTTTATTAATAGTTAAATTGTTTACTTACCTCCAATTATCCATACTCCGGTTTTTAGCACCCCCCACCCTACCCCTCTCCTGTCCTGCCTTCCTGCCGCACCGTAACTCCCTCCACAGGCCGTGGCTGTACTAAACTTTCATGCAACGCAGGGCAGCAAGAAAAGTTGCTGTGACGCATTACATGAATGGGAGAGCAGAAATGCTTCATATTTACAAAGATATGGGCATTTCTGCTCTCCCATTTCTCTGCTGAACTGTGTGCAGCCTAGCACCAACACAGGCACCCTTGCACCAAAGTTCAAGGGTGCCTGTGTTACAAGTGACATTGTTTTTGTAAAGGAAAGGACACCTTCCAGCATAAAAAACAATCCTTAGAAGCATATTCCTGTTGCTATGTGTGCTGCAGAATGCAAGGAGAAATAAATATATTTCTCCACGTTTCTCCTCACTGGAGAAGGAGTAGCATTTTGACCAAGTCCTGGGTGTATTAGCTTTAGTAAATCTGGGTATGTGCCAAAATCCATGGATGAATCCATGACCATGCTCAACCCCTGGAAGGCCTCCCAACTTGAAATATAATGCAACGCAGCCCAAGCAGCTGGATTCTGTTACATTTCATCACAAAGCCTTTGTGTTGTCCTTGCATGACACAAGAACAAAACAAAGGCTTGTTAAACCTGGACCACCATCTTTTGTTCCTCCTCTGCTTGTCAGCTGTCCAGTGCAGGGGTTTAAAAATGGATATGGAGAATTCTGCAAGCTGAGAGCCCCTACCAAATTGAGACAGGCCACATTATCCTAGTACCTCTAACTGGCACATCCATGGAGCCGCTGTTTGCTGTCCAACTGCCTTGCTCAGCAATCTGGGAATTTTCAAGATCAGTGTGAAGCATATTGATGACGAACATTCCTGTGAGCCACACTCTTTCAGTCATATCTAGTTTCTCTCCTCCAAGGGTTCAAAGGCCCAGAGGAGATTGACTAGAAAAAAGGTTTAAGTATAGAACATAGTCACCTATATAATGTGGACGAAGACCTTAAGGTCGGAGAGCTCAAGAGAAAAGAGGAGAGATCTGGAAATGAAAAAACAGCTTAGGCTACTATTCAGCAAACACACCTACTGCTATGTGATCCTGTACTCCCAGCTACTGCATTGCCAGAAGCTACATTTGTATTATAGACTCTAACTGCAGTTCTTAGGCTCTGACATCATTTTGGGCAGACTGCCAGCTGATATACTTTATGTGTTGTTGTTTTAGGAAAGTTTGTAGTGGTGATCATGGTGTTTCTTTTCGCGCATCAAGTTATTGTAACATCCTTCACCACTCTTAAGGTTATGGGTAATCATTTAGATTTTAGAAAATCCTTAAAAACTCTCGCATTTGAGTAAGCCTTAAGTCAGCCATTTCATTTTGGCTTTCAGTTTCGGCCTGCTCTTCAGCGCCGGAACATCTCTCTGGGAAGCAGATGCACTCTACAAATCTTTATAACAACAATACAGTATCGGATTCCACATATATTTCCTTAATCTGATTCCACATATATTACTAGATTCTCAACCTCCCCCCTTCCAAGATTTAGATGATATTTTAGCTGCTATTAGTCACTTCATTTACAAAAAGATTAAAACATTTAACAACAGCCACTTCAGTGTACCCCGCGTGTTTGAAACATTCACAAAAATGAAGTCCTTTTACCACAATGGAAGAATGCTGCTAATGCCAATATACTTATTTAACCAAATAATCTTATCTGGTGAAATTAATTCTCTGTGTTTTTCTTTTTTCCTTACAACAATGCCAGCTAATTATAAGTCTGAATGGTTTGTATAAGACACGTTTAATTTGTACACAATTACAATAACAAACATTATTACCTTTTACAGAGAGAAGAATCCACTCACATCCACTTCTTTTTAGGGATCCATTCCTATGTTAGCATAGTTTCTGCTAGTCACACTGCAGAAAAAAGAGGTAGTTTTCACTATATCATGCAAAGAATATTCCTGTTCTAGCAGAGAACACCTCCAAAACATGAACCCAGTCAGCAAAATCATGCAAAAATCCATCTGCCACAATAAATCACTTTTTAATGCTGTTGTGTAGTGATAAACTAAACAACAATCAGAACTAATTCTTTCTAAGTACAGGCTTAAACAAGAGCCATGATTCTTCAAAGTAAGGAAGCCAAAACATGCTATCACTACAGATACTACGTCATGCACAATCTCTTTGATATGCTGGCCAAAGAGAGAAGACATCTAAATTCCTGTAGAAGTTCTTATACTTTTCTTCAGAGGAGAAGAAGCTGAATCATGCGCCGAAGAGTTATCAAATCTGTCCGTTGGATCTGGGACAACCATTTATGTTTCTGGGGACTGCTTGCTCAGAGATGCAGCAAGAAAGTACCAAGAAGCATAGGCACATCTTGTTGTAGCTCCACAGCACGTTCAGCCCGGGTCACTACAAAATTGACCCATCACTGTGCGATACCACACAGGGAGCCACTCCGATACAGACCAGTCCCTCAGCATCTCCTGTGGCTCAGCTGACATGGCTCCAGATGGCCCTGCCACCTTTGACAGACCTTACCAGGTCCAGACAGCGGTGAGTGATGCGAGAGGTTCTGCGATAAGTGAGTTTGTGGGATCCTGTAGATTCAGCTATTCAGGCCTGTGAACTGCCGACAAGTTAGGGCCCTCACCCCAACTTACCAGGGGTTTCTTACCATTCTCATCTGTGCGGGGGCTCAAGGTAGTGAGTGGTCCCCTGCATTTCCTTGTGCACTGCCTGGTGTTGTGACTAGTGGTGCAACAGGAACATGGACCTACCCTCCTCTGCCCCGTTTTAGTTGTCACACTTTGCCCTGCCTGCCAGTACCAGAGACATCCAGGGACAGCCGAAGTGGTCATGAATATAGAGAAAGGATTGTAACCTCTGCATTGAGTGCCTGTTAGACTTGGCCCTTTTTTGAAGGGTCATCCTGAACTTTTTGTCTTCCTCCTGGTATTTTTTCTGACCTGGTGTTGATGATTTTAGGACTCTTGGCACTTTATCACAACTGTCCGGTGTAAAGTGCATGTGCTCTTAATAATAAACGTGGTAAGATTGGTCTGCACCTGTTTGGCGTATTTAATTTACCTATCAGTCCCTTGGAAAGTGGTATCTCATATACCCTGGGACAGTAAATTAAATGCTACTGGTGGGCTTTCAGCTCTGCTTGCGCCACCCACCAAAGTAGCCTTTCAAACCTGTCTCAGGCCTCTGCCATTCCAGGGCCTCTGTGCACAGTGTACTGCCGCTGTGACGGGGCACATAAAGTAGGTGCCATGTCTGTGCTTCCCCTTTTACCACATATCAGTCACCCCTAAAGTAGGCCCTAGCTAGCCCTATGGGCAGGGGGCACTGTAGGTAAAACGGATTCCTGCCCCGTTGTGATGGAGCCCCGCAGTGGGCTTGTGTTGCACTGGTGGGGAGGTCTGTCCCGCTGTTTTAGGGAGACCTGAGTAGCTGAAACGCAGGTGCCGTGGCTTTCTGCAACTCTGCAGGAAGGCCCCACCACACAAAAGGAAGTCAGGCGAGTAGAGCCAGACCTGGGAGGAAGCCGCGCTGGAACCGGAAGACAGGCAAAGATTGCCTGGTTGTGGGCGGGGCTCTCGGGAGAATGAGGAGAGCCCGGCGGAAGTCAGGCAGCGGTGCAGACTGTTAGTGGGCGGAGTTCCCGTGACGATGAGGAGAGCCCTGCGTGTCTGCCAAAGCTGATAGTGGCAAGAGGAGAGCCTCATAAAGCCTAAGGAGACAATAGAGGCTGAGCAGAGAGAACTCAACGTAGACTTCTCTATGGGTCCTATTGCAGCATCCCTTCACTTGTCAGTGGAGGAGTGGCCAGGTATTTCTTTAAACCCAGGCTGCAGTGTTGAAAGGCTGCACAGTTTTGACCTTGTGCAGCGGCACCACAGGGTCGCGGGCAGCGGCAGCCATATCAAATAGCATGGGCATTTTTCTTGAGGACCACTCAGGGTAAGACCTCGACAGAGGCCCCTGGGACTAACGCATTCCTTTTTGATGTCGAGCAGAAGACCAGAAGCCTACCAGGGTAGCGGGGGGTAGCTTGGGAGATTGTACATTGAAGGTGTCATTGTATTGTGGGTAAATTACCAGTAACTGCCCTGGTGCCCTGCAGAGAGATGTACAGTACGGGTGATATTACAATATGTGCATCCCAATAAAGTTTCCGATGTGTGCATTCCACCAGTGTTGTGGACAGTAATGATGGTACCTGATGATGAGGAGCCTTAAGTGCAGAATGTGATAGGCTCTCCTAGGCAATGCTATGATAGTTACGCCTAAAGCTTCTTACTAGGTTACACTGATGATTAGGATGTATGCGTAATGTATTTATGCTAAGTGCCTCTTGCCAGTAGTTACTGGTTGTTTTTTTATTTTCACTACTTGTGTTTTCGAATGGTTATGACAGTGGCCTAATTTGGCCTGTAATGTATATAATCCCCTGTAAAGTGATACCTAGTGCCAGGTGGCACAGTGTATATATGTGATTACATTCTACTGTGTTTTATTAGTAATACAAAGGCTATTTTTATATAACCTTGTGTGGAGTTTCTTTTTGGTGTGCTTAGTGTGTCGCTGCTGTGTCTGTGTTGCGCTAACGCTTTACTTTACACATTGCCTCTGTGATAAGCCTGACTGCACTGCCAAGCTACCATGGGCGGGACAGGGGTTATCTTCAGTGTGTAACTCTCTTGCCGTGACTAGAGTGGTGGTTTCTTCCTGGCTTAGGTGCTAGTCCTAGCCAACCTGAAATCCCATTTCTAACAGTGTCCATCTTTTATAAGGCCAATAATCTCTGCTCTTAACTTTGGTGTGCTGATGGATCTGTTCTGGACTACAACTGCGGTCATCTCTACAGAGGTCACTGCACTTACCATTTTTACTAGAGGGGAAGCTGGGAGTTCTATTCTTATGCCTCTTTGGTGCCCCACTACACAAAGAGTGTCTCATCCCTTTCTCTACCCTCTGGTACAAGCTGGCCACACAGAGTAACAATGCCTTAACCAAGCCCTGCGAAGTGCATTTTTTAGGATTTAGGAGTTAACTGCTGCTGAGACATCCCCCCTACCTAAGGGACCAGCAATCGAAAACCTCATAGGCACAATGTTACCTTTCCACTCCTGCAGAACAGAAGTCAACTGTGCAGAATGCCTTCCTGCCGTTCCATCATGTAAAAGTTTGGTTTTAGCCCTAGCTGCTTGCTCTGCATTGTTATGATCAGCCACGGTCGGGCCCCCCCCTTTCACAAATGTTTAAATAGAAGACCACACAGCAACTGCTCTTCTTGGAGGCTGTCTCTAAGACACAGACTGATTTGCCAATAGGGGGCATGCCTCAGTCTGACTCTCTCCAGCATCCTCTTCTGTCATGCAGACGTTGCTCCAAGAATTCTCTTACATTAAAACTTCAATGGTTTCCGTACATGAAGCAGTCTATAAAACGGTGCTGGAAGTGCAATCCCGGCGATCCAAAATCACTTCCTTCCACTTTAGGCTGGATGACAATGAACACAAACTGAAAGATGTAAAAACCTGGCTAGAGGGCTTGCCAGGCTGCTCACCAGAAATTTGGGTCTCAAATGCAAAGTAAGGGTTTTAGAGGAAAGAAGCAGGCAAGATAATGTACACGACTGCTGCCCAATATTTGACCTTAGATCCCAAGGGGTACGGTCCTCTACATGTTGATATTTTTATACTTAAACTACTATGTTATTTTATGAATTATGACTTATGGAAAATGTTATTTAATATGTGCTTTTATGGCTGTAATAGCCGAAATGAAGCTTTTTGATTGATTGATAATGTACACATCACAAGGGTACAGTAGAAACGAGAAAGGACAAATATGATAGCTTTCTAAAGTACCTTCCTGCCGCAACTGCTGGTGCTGCAATTTACCCCACAGTTGGAAATACAGTGAGCCCATCAGGTTAGGTCTCAAACTCCTTCTTCTTATTATTATTATTATAGAACTTTATTCGGATAAAACACAACATATCCATAAAAGTTAAAAAGCATACATCAGAATAAATATGGGCCTCCAATAATATAGTACACAATTAATGGTTAAACAATCATTAAAATGATCGGCTAAAAACATACAATAAAGTGCATGGAATGAAGTGCATAGATTTTAACATGGTTGCATAGAGGTACTAGTGCGCACTGCAGCTTTCAGAAACGATCCAACCCGGAAGGTTAATTCATCATCGTTTAAACCTAACAACCTCCCATAGGATGCTTTATAATCAATTTGTTCTAGAGTTTTAAAATACGGGATCAAAAATCTTTTGGTGAGAAATAAGTAATAAGAGCAAAAGAATAAAAAGTGTAGCATTGATTGTTTGTGTTGATTGTTACAGGGGCAGGGTAGAAGATCAAGATTGTTAGGAAAACCCACTGGAAATGACAACATGTATTTCATGGTATCTATTCTTAGCCGAAAAAGTAAACCCCTTTCCCAGCGGCCGATGGGTTTTAACAAATATCTCGATACCGCTGGTGTCACATTCTCGATTTCCATGTATCTACCACTGAGGTTTTTTAACATTCAGTAGTTAGTCTAGCTTTTTTTATCCATGCCATACAGGGTCTTCTGGTGGGATTTACTGCTAATGGAGCTAGAGTCTAAGGGATTTAAAAATCTATTCTCTTCACCCTGGATGCAACCACTCGAGGTGTACCCCCAGACTTCCGCATCATAGGTTGCAACTGGTATGCATTGAAGTCTATAGATCTTGAGGGTAGATGACACCACCTCAGCACACCTTGGCGTGGGAAACCCAAGTATGGTATTAGAGTTGGAGAACTTCCTCCTACAATAGACCACATGGTCATTCCACAAGCCGTTAGATGCGAATACCAAACCAAGGTATGGGAAAGTGCGAGTGCTAAGTAATTGATTTGAATTTAAAACTATCGGTGAATTAAAATACTTTTTTGACCAACACGTCATCAGAAAAGATCTTTTAAAATTAGTGCATAAATCAAGGGTGGCCATGAACTCTACAAAGCCATTAACCAAAATACGTAAAGCCTTTGCGGTGCGTCCCATCAGTACAGCGTCATCGGCGTATAAAACTCCTTCTACCTCTCTAGCGCTTTGCCTTACCCTGGTGTGCCTCTTGCAGCATGAACAAGCACGTCAAATTATCATGACGGCTAGAAAACATGGTCCTTACCAATGGGAGAACCACCAAACCTTCCAATCAGTAGACACTAGCCCCAAGCGCAAACAGTTCCTTTCGCTTCGGCCCCGTATCTGGAAACGTGACAAACGCTATGGTCTGTTGAAACCTGCTGTGATGCTCATAACAGTTGACAGAGTGAGTATACTGAACCAGATGACCTGGAATGATTCTTGGCTGCCTTTAATGCCTGAGACATGGATACTCATGGCCCTGCCGGTCCACCATGCTCCATCACAGGCCGCAATCTAGCGAGTACCTGCCATTCGACAGAAGATACAGAAGATACAGCAGAGCGGCATATGATTGACTCTGGGCCTGAATTCCTTACACATGCGCATACGTTTGTTTTGTTGGCCACTTAGGGATGGTTAGCACACTATGAATTTGGAACCAAACTTTCATCTGAGAGCTATGGAGAGTGGATGGCATGGTCTACTATATTGCAGTTTATATCCCAATTTCTACATTAGTATTGTAATCCACCCTTTTCTTTTCTCTTGAATATACTTGTTGGGGTACTTGGATGGACTCATGGCCTGCGTAGACTGATGTTTGCTGCTTGTTGTGAACTGTGACTTGGGCAGGGGTGTGGGAGTAGCGGTAAGTCATGGACCACTTCATTGGGGGCTATGATGACAAAGTAACCTTGATCTGACCAGGACTGATAGCTTACGATAGGCTGATAGACCTGCATCCCATTACTAAAGATAAGTTGGTAGATTAGTACCCTTCCCTGTGTTCAAGAGGACACAGTTAGTTTCCCTCTTCGTTTTTGGACCCCACAGGGACCACACCTCTCTTTCTGACCAATTTTTATCTTTCTCCCTTTTTTTTGGGCATCTCCAATGATCAGTCTTTATTGAGACACCATTCTCAACCACCACTTCAAACTGATCTCTACTACAACACACTTACCCAGCATGGGTGACCTCTCCGAACGCCCTGCTCATGCCAACTACCGATATTGTTGCTTAATGTGATTGTCTTATGTAATGTAATATAATGTAATGGCTCCAGTAAGGAACAAATCCGATCTTTGTACCTTGTTTTTAGACTACTGCATTTATTCCGGGAATACCAAAATTGTGATGGGGGAATTGGAATTTACCCCTTGACCTATTCTTAGACAAACTGGGCAACCCTTATGCCCATGTGTCAGGGACATATTTTACAGTATCATCCACGAACACACCCTGGTTGAACTGTGGTGCTTAACCTACCTCCGAGACAGAGACCACACCTTCACGTCCTGCGGAAATGGTACCTGATCTTACATTGCCTTCTTCCTAATGACGGCAAGGTTATCCAGCAGCATGGTAGACACATCTATCATACCGAACACTCCATCCAACCATGATATGATTGCACTGAATCTTTACCTTAGTCTTTTAAATCTCCCCACGCTCTGCTGGCGCATTATTGTAACCAGCTATTGATACCCAGCGGATACACCATACCTATTCACCTACCAAATTCCATATCTAGAAGAGAGTGCAGACAGAGTCTCTTCAATCCAGATGCTATGTGCTGCCGGCAAAACTTACTTGAAGGGATCCATGATGAGAGATTCTACTACTTATAAGAAACCTTGCAAAAATGATCACCTCAGATTGACAGCTCTCAGAACCCAACTTGTGGTGGCATGCAACTCGAGTGCTACTACCCAACTTCTTTGTGATGTTCTCTTAAGCAAATACTGACTTAAATGTCCTACTTACAGCACAAGTGGAAACAAGGGCTCTTCTGGCTTAAACAGAGACATTATGAAATGGGGGTAAAAAAGGTAGGCTGCTTGGGGCACAGTTAAAACAGGCGTTTACACCCAGTACCGTCCCTGCCATAATGTCTACTCAGGGTGTTTTACCTACATACATATCCTCATGACGTAATTTGGGAATTCACTAATTATTATAGTAGGCTGTACTCCACAGAGTTATGTGACATCCCGCAGCTGATGGTAACATTTCTGGATAGACTTCTGCTTCCAAAGCTCCTCCAGGAATATGCAAAGGCAGTAGGAAGGGAAAATAGCACATGCAATCGATGCAATGGCAACATTGATAGCCCATGGAGACAACAGGTTTACTGTAGAATTGTATAAAGTCACTAAACCTATATAAGGACCCCTACTGGGCAATCTGCTACAGGACATTTGAGATGCATTAGATTTTTAACGGAATTTAACAGAACCAGGATTACTTTAATACCTAAATCTTTGCACAGATCCTCTTTATTGTACCCTTCAAAGGCACATCTCCCTTATAAATGTGACTATGAAGATATTTGCAAAAGTCTTAGCCATGCGGCTTGTGACATACATTCCTTTACTAATTCATCCATCCCAGGACAGTTTGGTACCAGGCTGCACACCTGTAAATCACCTGCAAACATTAACCAATATTATGTGGCATGTCAGTTGTAGGAGTGTAGGATCTGCTCTTATTGTTACCCCCACTTTTTGCTGATGTTTCACTATTTTTCGACATTAGTCTGGCTGGGGCCCTGCTATCCAGGACCCCTGCCTAGCTGCTTTCTCTCTAAATTGATTCCAAGTACTTTAGGTACACTCCAGTTCAGTTACTGGGGTACCCTTATGAGTCCCTAGCATATGGTATCTTAGGTACCCAGGGCATAGGTATCCCAGAGGCCTACCTAGGGCTGCAGCATGTATTACGCCACCCCTGGGAAACCTTCCAAAATGACACCACAGGACTGCTACTGCAGCCTGGGTAAGGTGGTCTTACTTAGACATAGGCTACCTATATCTACCTTAAGTCATTACACATATAAACCTATCAGTCACCCCTATGGCAGGCCTTATCAATCCTGAAGGCAGGGTGCTGGATTTTGTGTGAGAGGCTGCCCATGCATGATCAGGACCCCTCTGCAGACTTCGGAATCTATTCTCTGTGGCTGTTCTGTGATGCAGCCAAACAATATACTCTTAAATGCATTATAACCTCACGGTAAATGCTAACTTTGGAATGACTGCACGGAAACATGTCGTGTTTGGTGTCAAACACTTTGAATCATACCCCCCCCACCACCAGTCCTGGCGGGAAGCGTATGATTCCACCCTTCTAGAGGGAGAGACATGTACACACCGGTATACCCGGTACCAGTTTAAAAGAGCCCTGGCATCAGACAATGGATGCTGCATTCACAGACACGAGTCTGGCCTCCTGATGCTGGATGAAACTCCGGTAGGGGAGGCCTGGACAATAGGTTTTCTGTCACATGGAGGTGTAACGACCTTCCAAACAGGCTTTAGTGTATTGCGGCTGGGTGGGTGCACTCTGAGAGTGCGTTGAAGTCTGCACTGGTGGCACGTGTGGTGTCCCTGTGCATAGCCCAGTTCAATCCATTTTCAGGTGCTACCAGCCCCTGCTCTGGTGCGAAACTGGACAAAGGAAATGGGTGTAGCCACCCCTCTTTCCAGACCCTCCCATAGGTGGGTCCCCAGAGTGTGTCCAACCCCTTCCTGGGATATAAGAAAGGAACTCCTGAGCACAGAACTTTAGATTACACCTGGACGAAACTCTGCTACAGAAATCCTGGAACTTTGACGATGTACACGACTAGATGACTGAAGAATCTCCCTTGGAGTAAAGGATTTACTCTCCTGCTTGGCAGGCCCCAAAGACGCATCTGACCGGTCTGCATCTCCAAAGTAATTGGAGCCCAGGAGGTGGATTTCCAGAATTCTTCGATGCTGACCTGAGTCCCCATCAAAGCTGAGAACTGTAGCCTTCATGGGTACCGTGGAACCGGAACCCCTGGACACTGTGCACATTTGCAAGAGCATTAGCTTCTCGACGTTCCTTGAGGCTGTGCATTGGGTTACTTACCCTGGGCGTAGTTCGCGTAGTAGCGCTACGCGTAGCTATGCAAAGTGCAGTTCGCACTACGCAAGCTACACGTAGCTACCCAAACTGAGTAGTGTGGTAGGCAAAATGCTGTTCGCACTGATTGCACAGTTCCGGATGCTTGTCCTCACTGTGCAATCATTGCAAACCGCATCTTGTACAGTCAAAGCAGTGGTTTTCTGTCGCTTGAGTAGATTTGAACTCGAGCGGCAGCTTTCTCAGCGCAAACCTGACCTCCCTGCGTTGAGCATCTCGCCAGGAGCTTTATTTTCCATGTTCGCGATCAGCAACTTGATGTTGCTGATCGCAAAAGAGGAAAAAGTCTTGCTGGGATTTTATTTTGCTCGCTCGGGTCGCCAACTTGATGTTGAGGACCACGAGCAAGCAAAACATGCCAGCTACACGTTTTGCACTGTGCTACGTGCAATTTGCATAGCGTGTAGATGCGCAAACTACGAACGCTCCGCGAGCGTAGCGTAGTCCTATGCCCAGGGTTAGTTACTTGTAGACCAGACCTGAGCACCTTTTCCACCGAAGATTGCTAGCCTACACTCCACAAGTGTTCAGTGAGCCGGCCCTTTGTGTTTTCGCTCGAGGCACCTTCGTGATCCCTGGTTTGTAGACTGGTTGGTCCCTGAGAAGGCAACTTTGACTTTCATTGGGTTTCTCAGGTTGCTCCTGACGTGCCATGCGTGGGTTGCTGTTGCCAAGGCTTGTTGGGTCCAATCCGGTCACTGACGCAACAGCACTCGGCATCCTTCATGGGACAGCTCGAATCCAGCTCCTGGTTATCATCGACGCGTCCTGGTCCTCGTGGCTGCAGAGTCAAGCTTCACCTCTTCAGCCTGAAATCACCTGACATCGGTTGGCATTCGTCTATCGTGCCCCTGGTCACTGGCAAGTGACCCAGACTCTGTCCCCTCTGCTTTCAGGTTCTTCTCATCTTTGATCCAGGCTTGGATCACACTGGACCCTTTCCACTTCGATGGCAGAGGCACTTTGCTGCAGAACGCCAATAAAATCAACGATGTTCCCCGACACCTATGCACCTGGCTTCCCTGGGTGAGGTAACTCAAGTACTCCGGTGCTCGTATGGTTGTTGGCCCTAGAACCCCTGAAGTCTAGATGGGTTTGATCAAAGTCCTCTCCTAAGTGTCCTTAATCTTTAAATTTCCAACCGTGACTTTCCCCATAGAAGCTAACCGAGTCTCACCTTTGTGTTCTCACACTGCACGCGTCCCCCGTGGGTCCCCTGTGTCACTACCTCGGGTGGTTCCTTTTGGTTTCAGCAATTCTACAGGCTCTATACCTTGTGTCTACTCAAGTCGTGGTTCTTATACCACTTTCTTATTATATGGTTTGTTTCGCCCCTAGGGCTCAATTTAAATTGTGCTAATTTACTGTGATATATTAGGTGTAACATATGTGCTTTGATCTCTAGCCTCATAAACAGACTAGGTGGGTGTGTTTAGAATAAATACATATATTTTATATATATATACCTGGTGTGGTTCTCCTTTCCCTCTGGTCATTCATGAGATCATAGGCTGGTAAAACAAGCTGCTTTACATTCCTTCAATGGATGCCATCTTATGCCTTAAACAACGATATTGTTGCTTGGGATTCATGTAATGTTTCATAATATGCCTATAGTCTAATTTTAAAACAGTCATTGTTTAGTAATACTCTGCAATTCATAACATGTTCATTAATGTGTTCTCTGCTATTGTTTACTATTAATCTGCATGTCTTAAACAAGTTCATTAATTTATTCGTTGAGCTTTGCCACTTTAACACAATGTTTATCATGCTACACTACTAGGTGATATTGTCAAATATAACATGCGTCCTTGCCATTGTTTAGTAATACTCTGCAATTCATGACAAGTTCATTTATTCGTTTAGTTTTCAGACAATGTTAAGCATGAAAATGCGCTCCCTCCTTATTAACATGCTCGTCCCTAGACCGTAATTCATTTTTTGGTACTAGGTCAACGCGACTATTTTTTAGAACAACCAATAGAGATGGCTACATGTTAAATCCTGGGCTCACGCGCACTGTGTGTTACACTGGAGGACGCCACGTCGTCTCTAGGCAACCGCACTCGGTCATTGACATGCACGTGTCCTCGCGGCAACGTCTTTTTACAAGATAATAACTAGGCAGTCATGGTGATCCTGCCTTCCTGACTACCCGCGGTAGATGGATGGGACTGCTGACCATCCTCTCGCTCTGCAACCTGACTGATCCAGTTTACCATTAAGCGCGTATTCAGGGTTGTTTCACTCGCTTGGAACACGCTCCCAGCAACTGTATTAATCTCCTTTAATTGCGGCCAATCACAGTTCCCTTTAATTCGGTCTAATCTCACTTGATTTCTCCTGTACTAGTCACTAAATTTCATTTTCCACATAGTTCGGTCGTAGCTAATACACTGCAATTAACCCGACCGCACTGCTCCCCGGCCACGAAGTGCGCTTTTACCCGTTTTTAAGTCTGTTTTTAATCATCCCACTGCGGCGCGTACTTATCATCAGTACCCTGCTTAACTATGGTAATGCTCTGTTACGCTGTGCCTTATAAGTTGTCACGGCATGCACCCGGCAGCGTGCACAGTTCACGGTAACCTTCCGTCGTTATGTGGCCTTGTGCCCGCATACGCGTAACTCAGTTTAGCCCTACTGTAGCGCATTCCAACTTCACTGCACCAGTTCTAACATATGCGCATAAGTAGAATGAAGTAAATAACATCACCCGTACCCCGGCTGGTTCACTGCACAACAACCATGTGGGGGCCTCCATGAGCATTTATTATAATTAAATTAGCTTTCCTGACGCAACACTACCCCTCTCCCACAAATAATTGCCCATTGTGCCCATCTGCTCCAGGCTGAGACCTCCGGCCTACTAATAGAGTGAGTATTGGTGCTCTCCCCACATTAGGTGTAATTACTCCAAGTGCACCTACAGTCTCTCTTACACATGGCTCATTATTTGATTTCAGACTGTCTCGACCCCCCCCCCCTTTTCCCCACGCACCTTACTTGAGGAAGAGCTGCTGTGACCAACCATTGGGGCACCATAGGGTCGAAACGTCGACGCTTGTTTTAGGTCCAATACCACCAAGATTCCACACTAGGAAAGATAGGAATCTCTGGATACAAATCAGCATCTGGCCTATCCTAACAGCTGTAAATATATGTATATATGAAAATGCTTTCACTGTATATAATGTTCACCACCTAAACACCATTCACATTTGTCACCCATTTGCACTTTATGTTTATGTTTATAGTTAATCTCGACAGTCTACCTATGTAATGAATATATCATTGAATGAAGTAATTCTGATATAAAATACATATCATTCAATCTTTGATCTCTCGTCTTATTCATTAAGTGCTAGGATCTAGATCTCTGTGTGTTAGAGAGCTTTCTTTTCTGATTGCATTAATATCATCCCCAAATCACTCTTGTTCTACCCGACAGAACCACTCATGTTTAACCCTTACATTCCTTCAAGACTTTGCCTGAAGGCTGCTCTCCATAGCTACCACTAAGATAGCTTTCAAATAAGGTTCTATTTAACATATCACCTCCAACAGGTTGTTTGGACTGGTGCAAGTTGCCCACTATAACTAGTGGACAGCATATGCCAGGCCAACTTCTCACATCAGGCATGACAGCGATGACAAGATCCTTATTTCACTTGACTCCAAAAAGGCTTTCACCCATGTGGAATGGACATATGTGTTTGAGATCATGAAGCATCTAGAACTGGGAACTCCCCTTTATTGACAAATTGTGTTTGTTGTATAGTTCTCCCACTGCGTTGATCTCCTCTCTCTATTTTGAGATTTGTCGAGGGATGAGACAGGGCTGTCCGTTCTCCCCCTTACTGTTCCTGTTGGCACTGGAGCCATTGGCTTCTGCTATACTCGACACACCCGACATCCATGGGATACATACTGTAGCAGGGGAACAGAAAGCATACTATTATGCTGACATCCTAGCAACTCTGTCTGCTCCCTTTACTTCAATACTGTCCATCATGCACATCACACACTTCTCAGGCTATATGATCCATTGGTCTAAATGTGAAGGTCTTCCACTGACATATACTGTCACCAAAGCTTCCTTACGGACCTTGCCATTTGCTTGTCGAACCAGATATTTTCATTACTTAGGCATCTATCTGACCACAGGACTCACTGATGTTGTCCGAGAAAACACATCCCCAATACTTAATAAAATAACCTCTGAATTTGCGTTTTGGTTTAAATTACAATGTTCCCTTTGGGGGTAGATTACAGATCATCAAAAAAAATTAGATGCCTCACTTTAATAATTTCTTGGCGCATGCTCTGCTTGAGGCTTCCCCTTACCCGTTTGTGGGAGATCAACTGTCTTATTCTGACTTTTGTATGGAGTGGCGTAGACCACACCTTACAGCATCTAAATTACCTGCCAAAATCGTGGCGGGGGATTACGACTCCCTCATGTAGAGTCCTATTGGCGGGTTTCACAACTGGCACATATGATGTTAATGCTGAAAACTCCCAGGGAAATACTCACATGGGTTTGTCTAGAAAAACACCTATTGCATACAAAAGGGGATTTAACTGTGTATTACACAGCTCATGTCCAAAATAAACCCTCTGGCAATGCAGTATTTCATACCTCTAGGTAAGAGTTGGGACTGAGTCAATAGATCAACACACCTCTTACATGTACTACACCAACATGCTCCATTACGGTGGAATTGGTTTATTATGATTGGAGGGGACTAGATTGATTGGGTAATATGGAGGCAGAAGGAAATACTTCAATGTGGAGGGTTTCCTGGACAACAATGACTTTCACCCCATTGAGTCACTAACACTCAAATATGGGATGCTATTGTCACAACTTTTGCGTTATACCCAACTTCAACACATTTATGGCTACTATTAGGCAACCGGTCCTACAGGTTGGAGACAGGCACGTTCCTCCAGTTTATCGTGGTGTAGAAATACTCAAAGGGGACAATGACTTGGCTTTACACTACACTTACTAACATTTGTATTATCGAATCCCACCACATGCGCACTTGGCAACTGGTGGGAAAACAGGTTAGGCTTTACCTTCCCTGATGAAGAATGGTCTGATATACTTGAACACCATGACAAATCACTTCGAGAGGCACAACTCAAATTCTGTTATTTTAAGGGTCTCCATTAATGGCACTGGTCACCAACATAACTTCTTGGAGCACGCATTCAGAGTTAACCATAGTACCGAGTCTTCTCTATTAGAGGTCTGGAACACAACAAGGAAAGCCTTGATGGGGAGGAAAGCCATCTTGATCCTGTTAGACCTAGCAGCGGCCTTCGTCACCGTTCCACATCATAGGCTTCGGGCAAAATTCAGACTTTCAGTATTGGTGGCTCCGTTTTAAAATGGCTCACTTCCTTTCTGGAAGATATGGACCAAGAGGTTTGGACTCCTCCCTTTGCAGCTGGAATCCCTGGTATGGACGTAGGGGTTACTCAGGGTTCCAGTTTGAGCCCCACATTATTTCCTCTTCATATGTCCCCCTTGGCTGCTTTGCCTGAGACTTACAAAGTCAAAATTATTTTTTATGCAGACGACACTCAGCTCTTATTTACTTGTGACAAAGGTAAGAGCTTTGAGGGAGCCAAGATTAAAACCTGCCTTTCAAAAGTTTTTACATGGTTAAGAATTAACCAGCTTAAATACAAACCTGAAAAGTCCGAAATTATTTTCTTTCGCACCCCTCCTTCGGACGAGTAAAGCCTTTGTGGCCTGAAAATATGTCACCTCCTCTCACCACACAACAAACGGTAAAGAACATGGGCTTTATGATAGACAACTGCCTATCTATGAAAGCCCAAGTCCAATCAGTGGTGGGAACATGCTTTGGCCTCCTTAGGATGCTGAGTAAGTCTTTCACTCCTTTCTTTGGACTGCAGGAAATCTGTGGTCCAGGCATTGATTACACCCAGATTGGACAATGTGAATGCGCTTTACCTAGGCCTCCCGCAATTCCGACTTAATCGCCTGCAGGTGGCCCACAATGCTGAGGTCAGAGCCATTCTCATGTTGAAATCCAGGACTCATATGTCCACTCATCTCAGAGCTCTCCATTGGCTCCCAATAAAAAATAGGATCAGATTCAAGGCCTTGGTGTTATTCTTTAAGGCCTTTCGTATGAGGGGTGCAAGGTACCTTTGCAGAAGGTTTACTCTCTATGTTCCATCTAGAACTTTGAGATCCTCCTCTATGGATCTAGCGGCGGTCCCTAGAATATTGCATGCCTGATCAGGCAGCAATTCTTTCAGGTTCCTCGGAGCACAGGCCTGGAACGCGCTTCCCGCATCATTGTGAGTGGTGACGGATTTAGCTACTTTCAGGATGCTCCTTAAAACGTGGCTTTTTAATCAATAATTGAGTGTTTCTTAGCTGCTTTTTATTTTCTTTCTCATTTGTATTTGGGGTAGTGTATGTGGTTGCAGGCGAGCCCTTTTGATGCGCTGGGACACTCTTCTGAGTAGCTGTGCGCTATATAAAAGCCTTTCATTCATTCATTCAGCCAGACTCCAAGTGCTATGGATGTTCTGCCTCAAACTGTGATATCATTCAAATCTTATGAGACAGTGCTGACCCCCTCCCACTACTGGATGCAAATTTGGGATCTACTTCGAGATGAACTGGGAGTAACATTGGCTTTAATGAGCTGCTTGACTCACCTACATGGCACTGCAGGTTTACCATTCTTAAATAGCTCTTTTTTGCCAAGCAATGGGTGGATGGGGCTAGAGTTCACGCCAAAGGGAGTCAGGACCCAATATTGTGGTTGGCATGTGCCTCCCAAGTGACTACACCCAAGAGCCACTGGTTTTGAAGAAATGATTTCGGCCTAGAGAGAGGTCTGCACCTGATAAACAGTAGTAGTATCTCGTATAATAATTCCCAAAATCCAATGTGCTTTTTAAAGCATAGTGTGCCATTTTATTTTGTATCTCAGAAGTACATTCAAACAAAAGAACAGCCGACACGTGTTTTACCCATGTGGCCTGCAGGTCGAGGGCTTTTTCAAGGCCACGAATCTTGTTGTGGTTATATGATTTATGTATTCTCATCTTTAAATGTGGTCTCTGCGGTCCGAGGAAATACTCGTATAACCACAATAAGATTCCTTACCTTGAAAAAGCCCTCGACCTCTTGGCCACACCTGTCGGCTGTTGTTTTGTTTGAATATACTTCTGGATTAAGTATTAAAACGACACCCTATGCTTTAAAAAGCACATTGGATTTTGGGAATTATTATCCAAGATTCTACTACTGATTATCAGGCAAAGACCTCTCTCTAGGCCGAGATTTACCACCCTTGCCTCAACACAGAGGCCGCTAGCTTTCCTCAGCTTTGGCAGTGTTGAAAGTCAAGATACTGCCCCACTGGAACCAATAAATTACCCTCCTACACCACATGCTTTGCTGACCTGCACACCGTTGCCACATATGAAAGGTTAATCTACAGACTTAATGACCAGATGCACGAGTCAAATGAGACAAGGGGCATGTTTCTCCAACCCTGTCCTCTTAGGTGAAACAATTAGTGCAAGACGGGTGGCACTCCTTAGAATTCCCTTGCAAGTAATCTGGCTGTACCTAGGTTTGAGGCACTCAGTTATACTGCTCCTGGGGGCCCTGTAACATACTCCCTGATGGAACATTGAGGAATACAGTATGTTGCTTGCTTCTTACTCCCAGGGAAGTACTCAGGATGTAGGCAAGGTTAATCAGGTTCTTGATCCTTAACTGTCCTTCCTAATCGGTGCCTTTCCCAGAGGCACTGTTGCTACATTATTCTATTAACCTTGGCTCATAAGGTTTTTGCCATTGATCTTTGTATGTGGTATGCTCTTGTGTTTTGCTACTATCAGCATCTTTATGTGGAACCAGCAAAAAAGGGGAGAAAAAGGGGTTTCTATACGTTTAGGGGTGTGGTACATTTCATCACAGCGTCTACATTGGCTATGTCTTTTGCACTAGACAGATTGAACTGCCTCATATTTGCATTCTCTTTCTCTCTCTTCCCTATTTCCGTCGTTTTTTCCAAGTCCCTTCCTTGGAATTTTGTCTGAGATTATTACTTGTACGGATCCCTGTGGACCTATCTTGGGCATTTTGTCTTTTGTGAAAACTTAATAAAGAATTGTGATATAAAAAAAAAAAAGAGAAACAAAAAGACCAGGAATTATGAGGGTTCAACCTTGATCAAACAAATTAGTCCTCTTGGCACTGAATCATGCTCCTTCATTCTGAAGCTGATTCCCAAAGTTAATACCTTTTTCTCTGCTGTGCTTTTAGGTTTTTCCCCACATGCATGCTCAGAACAGCCTGCTGCTTTTTATTGGTTCACCTGGGCAATTCTGCCCCTTCTCTGGTGCACCCACAGTCATTAAGTGGGAGAAGACTGTGAGTGAGTTCAAGCCTACGCTTTACAACTTTTCCCCAGCACTGGTCAACATTGCTGTTGTGCTGATGTGCGAGCCAGGAAACACTCTTACACAACTTGTAGTCATGGGCAGATTTCTGATGCACTGCTCCTCACCTCTTCCCAAACATAACCATGGGAAGTCAATGGAGGCTCAGCAGCTCGCTCCCTGGACTTTGAGCCTGCTGTATATTTTTTTAGGAGTGTGATGATTCTCATTCCTTTCTTGATCTCAAAAGACGAATCACAGTGGCAGTTGTTTGATATGCATCAGTTCCTAAGGCACTGCGTATCCTTAGAAAAGTAAAGTGAGTTTGTAGAGATGTCACATAAATTACCCCCTCCCCCCGGGTCAAACCTTTGCCTTAGGGAATATTTTGTACTTGCAGCGGATTCCATGTACAATGTAGGAGGTCAATCCTGGGAGACCACTCAACCACATGCTCCCTGGGAGTACCAAAAGTCACTGTTTAGCAGGATTAAGATTGTCTTAGCCCATTCACCTTTGGTGACCTGCCAGGCAAATTGAAAATGAAGGGGTGCTACAGATTTGTTATCTCCAGCCCTGCTGTAGTAAATTGTGTACTGTTCTTTTGGACAATCCTGCTACAATGAGTACCCTTTTTAGAAATTGCAGCCTCTAAAATTTAATAAATTACTTGGTCCTAGTAGGAGCTAATGTTTGCATTGGTCATCCTATGATGGGGAAGAGCTCAGGGTCAGCCGTCTTGCCCAGCAGCTAACCACCCAGATACTCTCATCTGTTTGGGCTCCTGGTGCTCTTCACAACTTGGGTCCTCAGCTAAAAGCCCTTAAGGCAGAGAATTCCCTCCATGCGTGTACACAACCAGGCCCCACGGCTTCCTGGACACGTTCAGGCCACTTGTGGGTCAGCAGGTTCAGGGGTCTTCTCCAGATGAAAGTCATCCACTTTCAGCACAAGTCCACAGAAGTCTCAGGGAAACCAGCCAAGAACCCCTCACCAGGTCCATCTCATTACTGTCCTCAAAGGCTGTGTGGAGGCCAGCGCTGCTGGCCCAGAGAGCCAGACCCACATAGTTGATGCCCTCCAATGTCAGAGTGTCCCAGCACTTGAGGTGTTTGGCTTTTACATAATCCTGTGTTCATTATCTGTCTTCTCTCTTTCTCTTGTGCAGAGATTTTTAAGTCAGTGTGGAAAGTTTTAGAAGGTATGCACTTCTTAATTCTCTGATTGCACAACATCTCTACACTCCTGTCCAGACACTCCTGTGCAGTCTTTTGGAACTTTCCTTCCCCTGAAAGGGGTCTGTATGTCCATGATTCTGCAGTAACCAACACTCTGCTACTAGAAAATCTGTTATTGGGAAAATCTGATTTCCTATGATTTGAACGTTGAGAGTCCACCAAGAAATTGGGAATTTGTTATTCTAGGTAGGTGTGTGAAATCTGTGTGGTTTGCCTTCACTTAAACACGAGAAATCACACGAAAACTAAGTGACATTACATGTAATCACATGAAATGTGAATCTGTCAATTAGTGCTATATTTTAGCTTGAAATACATCCTCATGTCATTTACATCTGTGGTAACGTTTTACAGCAAAACATCACAAATTGTCCACTTTCCAGTGAACGAATGCAGCACATATATAAACTGGTTAATGGTGTAATTTCAGACATTTTGCATAAAAAGTGTAACACAAATTTGTGGAAATTACACTGGTGTCATTTAAATTTCACCCAGGTCTAATTCTGAACCAGATTTCTCATTTAATGTATCAGTTTGCAAATAATCCATTCCATTGTGTTTCTGCAAGTCACTGTCATCACCAACCCTTCTGGAATTTAATAGCCACCCAAATCAATGTCTTACTATCATATGAGCCAAAATATGCCAAAGAACCGTGCACAGAAGACTTATACTTCAGAGCTTGATTCTGGATATTCACCACTCAAAAGTGTTGGACCTTGAGGGATCAGGCTTACTATTCCCACTCCAACCTAACAAGTGTTTTGAAAGTGTTGGACTTTGGAGAAGTTAGATTTACTATTCCTACTCCAGCTTGAGCACCAGTAAAGAAAGTGTATTTTTGAGAATAAAAATGTGTTTTGGCCTTATTGTTTATCTCTTAGTTATCCTTCATCCTCATCAACTTCAGATAAAATGTAGTGGAATTATATTGAACTGAAGAAAATAGACACCTTCTCAGGGGTCCCACTGATACTTGGTCCTTTTAAACCAACAAAGAAGAAATTGGCACAGAAGCTGTAATATAAAAGTAACATCTTTAATAACCTCAAATGGGGGAGACTACGTCACACAGAAGCCTTAGCAAATGAATGAGGCAGTCTAAGAAGTACAGAAAACAGGGGCCTTATATGTGCTTAGGGTTACATAGTCAGCATAAGACCAAGGGGAGGTCCTGGCACATGTAAGCATGCAAAATGACTAATATGGGCATACAAGATCTGCTTGCTCAACAAAGTGGGAGGAGAGTTACTTCTCCATACAGCAGCAAAAATAGCCTGACAGTTCCATACTAGGAGCAGGTGCATTCTACTAGCTAGGCCTCTCTGAGCATGTGCAAGGCTCTGAAGAGGGAAACAGCACATGGCCAGAACATGGCTACCTAAAATGGCTGCCAAAATACAAAATGGCTTTCAGCTCATGCTAACAAATCCCTGCAATCTTTAACAGAACCGTTTCAAATGTGCAGTAAATAAATGTCCTTTTCTATTGGACTAACACTCAAACAAGAGCTGATCTTAGAGGCATATGTATCAAGTCCTTTTCCCATTCGTAAACGGGTCAATTCTCAGAATCGGTCCGTTATGTATCATCTCAAAATGGCATCGCAAATTAGAGAATCGCAAAATTTGCGATTCTCTATTTTGCAATTGCATTTAGGAATCGCATATTGCGATTCCTTAAATGCAACGTATAAAACACTGAAAAAGTGTGATTTGGCCTTAAGGAATCGCAAATTACCACTAACTTCAAGTTGGTGATAATTTGCGATTTCTTTGAAAAATGCACTTTTTTGCATTTTTCAAAGTGCCATGTGGCGCACATACATGCCCTTAGGGGCATGTATGTGCGTCACATGTGCACACATACATATTTCAGGGGCGCATCATCATGGCTTTTTGACACCATGGCACCCTTGAAATTGCATTCTCAATTTGCGATTTTCTAATTGCGAATCGCTAATTGAGAATGTCTTCCCATTCATTCCTATGGGCCTCCTAGCCCATAGGAATGAATGGAAGGTATTCCTTAGTTGCGATTCACAATTTGCTAATCGCAATTAAGGAATGCCAAGGAATCGCAAGACATTTGCAATTTTTTTATAAAACCCCTTATTGTGATTCTCAAATAGCGATTCTCTGAAAATCGCTATTTGAGAATTGCAATAACAGTATTTGATACATATGTCCCTTAGTTTGTTGCTATGAGCTGAAAAGAAAGGAAAACATTTTCTGCATCTCTGGATTGTACATAGCACTACTAAATTCAAAGTGGGGCCATAATGCGTCACACACTACAAAGCAAACTGATATTTGCACCATGATAAAAAGTCAATATATCCCAAAACAGAGACTTTTTGAGGCACGGGCAAAGCCGGCAATTGCCAATGTCCCAATGTTGAAAGGGGTTCCCTGCTAAATATTCAGAGTAAATCTATAGTGCTGAGAGTTGCATGAAGCATGCGAGCTGTGTTGCAGGATTTATTTGTGGTTGCGAACATCCAGAAATCAAAGGTATAAATTCAAGACCTATGTAAAAATGCTTTATTTTATTACTATGTGATATTCGACTAAACTTCCATCAAGTTGAACTTATTGTGCCTTTTCTGCAATGGTGGATCAGGCTGGTTAGACACTGAACTCCCCATAAAATATTGTCGGCATAAGACAAAGAATTTGGATCCACATGCGAAAAGTAATGACTTAATTAAGGCTTGCTCAACTTTGTTTTGGTACTATTGGTAAGCATACTTCACGCACCATGAGTTGTTTTTGTGTCTGATCTGTGCTTCCCCCGATCAGAAAGTTTTATTCATAATTAAAAATGTTCATTAGAGGGTGACCCAAATCTGTGATGCTCGGCGTTCCAAAAATCCTTAATGGTACAGTCCAAAAATTGAAGTTTTCTAATTAAAGGTCCAAGTCGGCCCACGGGAGTGCTGCCCAGTGTGAAAGAAGTGGCTTTTATTTCCGACCACCTTCAACTGATTTGCTGCCAGTGCTGTGTGCAATAGGTTTTCAAGTTTCCAAATCTCGAGTAGGCAAGATTTCACCCACAGACTCTATTTTCTATCTAGTTATGTATACTTGGCTTTTTTTATTCAAAACATGCCAATTGCAATGCGAGTGAAGTATTGCTATATGCCATAATGTTTCTTTATTCATACACTTTTGATAAAACACACATTTATGAGAATATATTAAATTATATTAAATAACAAAGGAGTAAATGTGGGAAACCACATAAGTCTTGTATGAACTCCATGTGTTTTATATCTAATGAAAGGCACACTTAAGTGTTAGTAGAAAGAGCTTGATTCACACCATACCTGGTCGCTTTCCCACGAGCTGGTTTCGACCGGGGAGTGGAAGGGCAGCTGGATGCTTATCCGATGCTACGCAAATAGGCTTGCATTTCCTAAATGCACAACTTGTAAATCCGCGTTGTAATAAAGATATATCAAGGACACTTTAAAACTGATAAATAAAACACAATGTTTTAAGTCCCATTAATCAAAGTCTGATGCGAGTAGATTGATTCTTGCTATTTAAAATAAATGAAATGCAAAACTCGGCTGCAGATTTGGTTCGGCGGGAAAAAGCGTGGCGTGGCAGCAGTGTGTGACCCGAATCCGCGAGTTGGACGTGCGCGAAGAATCCTGAGAGGAAGCGAATGCGACACGAAAGGCAGCATCACACCTTCGTTTTACTATGAATTCTTTTGCATTGTGGTATGGAAATCTGGCTTGTTTCGACTTCGCATGACTAATGGACTGGGTCTCTCTCTTTAACAAGATTGATTTTATTTTTCAGTTGTTCCGATTGTTGAAATTTTAAACGCCTGCTTAGCAAAAGATTGATAACGGTTATTTTTGCCACGTGGGAAGGATGACTTAGATTAATTAAGCTGTTTAGGGTCTTTCTTGTTCTGCGTCTGACTTTCTGGTCCCTTTTTTGCATGAGTTCTTAGAGATGATTATTATTTCGTATTAGTGCTCAATTAAGGAGAGACCCTCCTCCCTTCTACTGTTAGTTTCGAAATCTCAACATTTACATTGCGTTTTGAAAAAGATTTTTTTTAAGTTTCTAGTAATCGCCATTACAGCAGCTGATTTATCAATCACACTTTTTGTCCTATTGCACAATCTGCAGTCATGGGCGTCCGCAGAAATTTTTCCAGGGGGGGGGCAAAATGTTAACTTCATCACCATCCTCCGACATGATGTGTGCCAGGTGGGGCACAAGAAACACTGGGGCGCAGGAGGAGCCATGGGGGGCAGCAAGCAGGCCGCATATGATCTCATACACCATAGGGTTGTTGTGCCACAGCCATCTCTTTCTTTTGTGGGACCCCAAAATCCATACCTGCCCTGGTCCCTAAAATTACCCCCTAGCACCCCATAACCCATACCCACCCTGAACCCTAAAATTACCCCACCCCCCTAAACTCATACCCCCCCTGAATCCTAAATTTATGCCCCTATTATGCCCCTGGCACCCCAAAACCCATACCTACCCCGAACCCTAAAATTACCCCCTAAGACCCCAAAACCCATACCCACCCTGAACCTTAAAATTACCCCTGCCCCCCAAAACTCATACCCACCTGAACCCTAAAATTACCCCCCCAACACCCCAAAACCCATACCCACCCTGAACCTTAAAATTACCCCTGCCCCCCGAAAACTCATACCTGCCCCAAACCCTAAAATTACCCCCCTGGCATCCATAACCAATAACCACACTGACCCCTAAAATTATCCCCCTGGCACCCCAAAACTCATACCCACCCTGAACCCTAAAATTCCCCCCCTGGCACCCCATAACCCATACCGCCCTGACCCCTAAAATTGTCCCCCTGGCACCCCAAATCCCATACCCGCCCTGAACCCTAAAATCCCCCCCTTGTACCCCAAAACCCATACCCACCCTGAACCTTAAAATTACCCCTGCCCCCCCAAAACTCATACCTGCCCCAAACCCTAAAATTACCCCCCTGGCATCCATAACCAATAACCACACTGACCCCTAAAATTATCCCCCTGGCACCCCAAAACTCATACCCACCCTGAACCCTAAAATTCCCCCCCTGGCACCCCATAACCCATACCGCCCTGACCCCTAAAATTGTCCCCCTGGCACCCCAAAACCCATACCCGCCCTGAACCCTAAAATCCCCCCCTTGTACCCCAAAACCCGTACCCACCCTGAACCCTTAAATTACCTCCCCTGGTACCCCAAACCCATACCCACCCTGAACCCTAAAATTATCCCCCTGGCACCCCAATCCTTAACCCACCGTGAACCTTCAAATTATTCCCTGGCACCTTAAAACCCACACCCACCCTGAACCCTCAATGTATCCCCTGGCACCACAAAAGCTGAACACTCCATTCTGATTGTGTATCGCGCCGTCTCCCTGCTTAGGGAGGATCTGCTGGTCCGGTTCTGCTCGCCCTGGTCCGGTTCTGCTCGCCCTTCTCTGGAGCTGTTCTGCCTGCCCTGTCCCTCTTCCGGACCCACCGAGCCTGCCTCCCTGCACACTGCCTGAACCTACTCTGTCTGGCCTGGTTCTTTATCCTTTGGACCTGCTGTCTTCACTGGCGCAGTTAGAACACAGGTCTCACTTCTCTGAAGCTGCTCTCCCTCACCCAGACCCCAACTCCCCCTCCACTTGCTCTCTCATCTTCCTTCCTCCCTCCTTCTAGGTCTCTCTTTCCCCACTGCTTCTCTCACTCTTTCTCTCCCCCCTCTTCGTTCACTCTCACCCCCACCGTATATGTCTCCCCGACCCCACCAAGTCTTCCTCTGTCCTCCCTCTCTCTTCCTCCTCCTCACGTCGGTGATAGGGAGCCCGGGGCCCTCTCTGAAAATGGTAGCTGGAGGTGACGTTAAGTGTGAAAGCACCAAGGTGTGAACCAGGAGAAGAGGCGGGGCAGGGGGTGGGCGGTAGGTAGAGGGTCAAAGGGGACACTGGCTCTCAGAGAGGTGAGACGGGGCGGGGAGCAGCCTGAGGACAAAAATAACACCCGAGCAAGAGGCAGACGCTACTCTTTTATTCAAATGTGACTATTCTTTCTGCTTAGTAATATACTTAACAGCAACTATTCTAGGTAGTCAATCACTATAATCCAATAATTATTTGAAAAGACTTTGCCTCAATCTTGTTATTGTGTCAGAGCACGCTATGAAGTCTGAGGTCTCCTGGCGCTTCTGACTAAATTATAAGATGGAGGGGGGGGCAGAGGGTACTCAGAAGGATCTAGAAAAGAGCAGAGTCCCCAGGTGTTGTCTAGATGTGACATGCAATGAGATGCACAGGAGTTCACCTAGAAGAGAGTGCCAAAGGGACGGTGCAGGAAATTGAAGCCTGCGTATTGTCCTACTGAGCCCTGAAATGCAGAGGAGCTTCAGAATAGAACAGAGAGTGCGAGCTGGAGAGGAACCGTGGCTGGAGCACCATGTGTAATACATAGTGGCATGGGCGTCCGCAGGGGGCAGGGCCGACTTTAGCGCTGGTGGTACCCAGTGCAACAATGTTAGTTGGCGCCCCCAATGACCACCTCCACCACGGATTCTCTCACTAGCACCCTTTAACAGTGACCAAGTATCCAAAACCACTCTCTCTCAGATGCATTGAATTCGTTATATAGCGCTCCTCATCCCATTAAAGTATGTCAGAGCACTTTGTATCACACACACATTACACAGACAATCAATCATACTTGTGTAAATCAGTGTATAGGAAATGTTACATAAGCCAAAGGACAAAGGGGCATATTATCAAGGCCTAGCGATATTTGTATTGCCCCGTTTGCATCCGTTTTCAGACGAAATGCGACGATAAAAATATCACTTTATTTACAAGAGCACGCTAATGCGTGTTCAATGGGATTAGCGCTGGTTTCAACGTCGCATCGCCTTGCATCGCTAATGAGATGCAAGGGAGGCGTGTCCCGTGAAACAACATGGGATATCATCACTAACCCTGATTCTCTCTATTTTCAAGTGTATCGGTAACACACATAGACTGCAGTGCGACTGAACGAGACATTATAAAGACTGAATTGTGCGAGTATTTGCAGGAGCGGCAAATACTTGTGCGGAATGGAAGGGGACTTCGAAAGCTCTTCTGTACTACCCAATGAAACAGGCCATAGAGTTGTGCCACCGTTCTAAGTGAAAGTTCGAAATTCTGATAGACTGATTCACCTGAGCAGGTCCCACATGCAGATGAACAAGTAGGTGAATCCTGTGTAAGAGGTGTGGCCTCTCCATAACAGGGCATGCAGCAATTGTGTATGGAAGCCATTTTTTTTGCCACCAAGATACACGCATTGTGCATTATCTCATTCAGTTTTTAATAAATCTGTCAAAGTCACCTATAATTTGGGTTGAATGTTTTCAATGTAAATCAATTAGAAGGAAAAAGCACTAAAGGTACTTTTTGCTTTCTGTAGAAACCAGGAAAACAGACTTTTGCTATTGTTTTACTACTTTGACGCCCTCTGGTGTCAACCGATATAAGTGCAGCCGCTATGTCTTAGCTCTTCTCTGTGAGGGGTTCTCCCACCATGACCTACTTAGGCCGTGATAAGCCACTTAATATGCCATGTGACGATCCTGTTCATGTACCCATAGGACATACTTCTCTACCGTGTTGGGTGTCTTACCTCATGTTGCTTCAAGTCTGTACACTGCTTGTTGCTGTATAGTGGCCAGCAGGTTTGCAGCTGAATGCTAGGAAGAATCTCAGTCCATGCAGGACAAGTGGCATTTCCATAATATACTCCATTTTACTGAGAGCCTTGAAGAGTTTTTCTTTCTCAAAGCTCTAGTATCAGGATTGTGGCAACTAAAGTCATTGTTCTGAACTATACTTGTGGAGATAGTGCACAAAGATTATTTTTGGTCACTTTCCATATGCAGTTATGGCAGGGTTTTTTCAAACTCTGAATCATCTGTGTGGTTGCTAGTTTGCTCCTGCTGTGCCACAGGATTGAAGTAATCAAACAAGAATTGGTGCCAGGTTGACTCTGAGATTTTAGAGAATGCTATGCTTGGGAGATATCTGCTAACTCTTTTTACTGCCCACTAGAATTTTGAGGAGTTGTTTGTCTTGATGTTGTACAACAATTTTGCCCAGAAGGAATTCCAACGCTCCCTTTGGTCTTTCTTTTGCCTTTTTTAAACTGTTTTCTCGCCTCATGAAGAGTGTGCAGTATTGCAGATTCCATTGGTCACCTTTTGAGAGCTCTCCAAAGATGGTTTACCCTCCTTTTGATGCTTCTAATTGCAAAGTTATTACTCTGCCCTTGGAGGGAGACAATGTTGCGCACTTGGTGCTTTTGTTTTTACAGGGGTTGGCTTTGTATGCTGATTTACAAATTTTGTAGTAAACCGTTCCCAACTTGTCAGGGGAGTTTCACCCCAGTGTTTGTGTAGATGCCTTTAGTTTTTTAGTTTCATGAGCCAGTTTTGTGAGGGTGGCGGCCATGCATCTAATGCGTTTGAGGTTAATTGTGTGTCCTATAATACCATAGTCCACCGTATGTATGTGGTCTTCCAAGCCTATTTCAAGGGTTATCTCTTGTGGTCGATGATCACTTTCCAATTAATCCGGGAAGCCAAAGGAGGTGATAGTATTCATCAGGGAGAGGCTCACAAAGGTATAGTCAATGAGAAATGCCCCAGAGGAAGTTAAGTATGAAAGACCAGGCATTTTGTCAAGGAATATGCGACCATTTAGAGCTTTGAGGCCAAGATGTTTGAGGTTAACTTGTAAAATCTGTACTCTTTTGTCATCTTTATACCACTGAGGAGTTTCTTGAGGGTGTGTCATCCACAGTGTGTCTTGCACCTCTATGACCTCATTTGCAGGAAGTGTGCTCATTAGGCACATCATAAAATCACCTGATATAATTAGGTGGCTGCTGTACTTCTCTATTCTTTGGCCCATTATGAGGTTAATCAGCCTATCAGTGAGCTCTGTCCTTGATCTTGCATTTGGGTGGATGTAAGCATTCACCATAGTGATTTTCTTAGTCAGGCAATTAGATATTTTGAGATCCATGCCTACTACCTGCAGACCTGCATCATTACTTTCCTGTTCCAGACATTCGATTGTGCTGGTGCCGGATACATATATTGCAAGTTTGCCAACACTGCGCCATGCTTGTGCATTTTAATTGCAGGAACAAAGATGTTTGCATATCCCTTCAAGTGTATTGCCTCCTGTGACCAGGTCTCTTGCAGGAGCACTACTTGAAACAAACAGAGGTATTAGAGGATTTCAGGGTTTTTTCTGCTTGTTGGCCAAGTCGTTGATGTTCCAAGAGTATACTCTTAGCGCCGATCTGTGTAGTGTGTTGAGTGGATGCTTTGTCATTGTAGAAGTCTAGTTGAATTCAGAGCCCCTGACAGCCAGCCCTATTCAGCAGCCACTTCTGAGCCTCAGAAAGGCTTAATCTGAGGCCTACCAGCTTGTTGTGTTGGGGGCCCTGGAGATTTGCTTAGGGCATTTTTTAAAACAGAGTAAACAGGTCTGAGTCGGGTCAGTGTGGTACCATCTTGCCTCATGCTCTCCAGGACATGAGGATACCCCAGATTCCTTAGTGGGGTTCATTATAATCCCCCAGTGCTTGAAAGTCCCACCCTATTCCTAGACATTTTGGGCCAAATCCGTGGAACCCCAAATTACTTTGGTCGCTTCGTTACACTGTCCTGGTCCTGGGTCGATGAATTCAATTGAGACTATGTCTTGTGATGAAACCTCAACAAGTGTGCTTACCAATCATATAAACCTGAGTATATTGCCCCTGTTTAGAATGTCAAACGGGCCCCTGGATGTATATTCCGGGTGGAGTAATGTGAAGTCTGATGCCAGTGAGTTTTGCAAATCCTCCTGACGGCCAATACTTGACTCACACAATAATTTGTCCCTGTTGTCTTAGGAGGTAGCAGCTACAGATTCTCTTATAAAGAGGGGGACATAACCCAATCTGGGTGGAGGCATTTGCAAATTGGTGGAACCGCCCTTAACTCAAGAGCCCTTGACCATCACTTCATTCTTGTTGATGTGTTTGACCCTAAGAATAGGGTGAGAATCCCCAGCACAGATTGTTTGTTTTGTGACCGGCCTACTTGGCATGCTGTCTGAAGAGGAGTTGCATTAGGAGCCTGATTATTTACTGTAGCTAACTCCGTAGTGTCCAGTAAGGCAACTTTCTGGGCAGTTGCTGCATTACTAGGTATTTGAATCCCATTGACAGCTTTTCAAACCCATTTCACCCAAGGCTATAGCAGATCTTTGTTCTTGGTCATGGACAGAAGAGAATGATCTTATTCTCATGTTAAAGATTGGGAAGGCCGCCAAGCTATGCGCCTGAAAAAGATTGTTTTAACGACTCTCCATTTTTTTTGCTTTCTTGCATTTCGGCTCCCCATCTATTGTTTGATGATCCCTGCTAGGCTCCTGTATGCTTGTTGGTAGAGCTGCTATCTCCCCAGGACCGGTTCCAGCAGTCACCACACTGAGATTTGTGCCTTAGTTAGGTCTACCTCTGGGGTTTCCATGCAGCAGCTCCTCAGCCTCCCACATAACTACATAATTTGGAGGACCGCTGTGCCCCATCATGTATTCCTTACCAGTTGCTGCTTCTTTTTGTGGTTGTCCTGTGCCATTATGGGATATCTCGTTAACCACTTCCTTAAGGTCGACCAGTAGTTTCAACATTATCTCTGGAAGTGTGGATAACTTATCCAGGACAGGGTAACAGTTGCACCCACATCCTGATCCCTGTGCATCCGCCTGTGCTCTTTTCAACAAGTTGTTTAGATTGTGATCTTTTCATCAATTCCAACTACATACATTGCTAAAGTGCTCAGGAGGCTGATCAGCATGGCCCATTTTGTTTGCCTGGAAGTTCAATGCATCCAGTGAGTTCTGCAGGATTTTATGCATAGTTGGCAAAAGAAGATATTAAGGCCCATGGGGGTTCCTTGCTGCCATTTGTAATCAGGCTTGAAATTGTCAGCATTTCATTGTCGTATGAGGCCAGGATATTATCCCATTCCTTGGAATAGGGATATGAAAGATCTTTCATGAGAACTCAAAAGTCTTCCTCGGTTGGGGCTCTTTGGTTCGCTGCTGTTTCTGAAGTTGTTTGCATCTTTTCTGGCCCATTTCCATAGGCACCTGTGTCACTCCCATAGAGCCCGAGCAAAATTAGGTTGGCACCACAGGTTCCCTCTTCATTGGCCAAAACTGCCTCAATCGCAGGTGGGTTGCACTTTTTTTCCTTTGTCTCTAGTTAGTTTATTAAGTGGACCAATTGTCTCCTCCCAGCAACGAGTTGAGCAAATGCTGTCATGAGTCTTCCGCAGTCATTCGATTAAAGTCGGTCTCTGTGGCTGTTACCTCTAACATCTCTACTAGCTCTTAATGTTGGGGGCTGGAAAAGATGCTCAAGCTGAATTTAGCCACTTCATCTCCCTCACCCTGGATATCATGTTTACACTCTTCAGTGGAGGGATCTTGGTTAGCTCCTGGGCTCCTTGCAGCATCCTAAGACCCCCACCTGCCGGGGAGAAGTCAGGTCCCTTCAGTATTTGTATACAATAACAGTTGGGCTTAAAGGGACAGAACACCCCTTAATGTTGGTATTGCTTGAGAATATGACTTCCCCTGATTCCTTTAGTAAGTTAAATTTGGTCATAATTATAGGTTAAGAGAGGTTTGGATTAGCCCCTCCTGGGAAGCTGGTAATGTCAATGAGTGGAATTGTTGCAGGCTGCTGTGCTGTTGCTGTAGTTAGTGGTAGGATCTGGTCTGGGTGGTCTGACCACTTTTCTCTTTTGAGCCACCACTGAACCTCGAGATTTTCCAGATTGCATGAAGTGGTATAGTTATAGATTTGGTTATCCTCGTAACTGCCAAAGAGAAGTCAGGAGTGTAGGAAAGTGCCTGTTTTGACATGGGTAGCCCCCACTTTTTGTCTGATATCTGACATAATTTCGAACTGTAATTGCACTGGGTCCCTGGTACCTACGGCATGGGTTCTGAAGTGTGTCCTCTGGGGCTGCAGCACTGGTTGTGCCACCCCAGGGACCCCTCACTAAGTCTATGCACTCTGCCATTGCAGGCTGCGTGACTAATTGCAGGGAAATCCAGAGAGTCGACATGGCACACAGCCCTGTGTGCCATGCCTCCCATAAACTGCATAGGGTATAGGTAAGTCACCCCATCTGCAGGCCTTTAGCCCTAAGGCAGGGTGCACTATATCCTATGTGTGGGCATATCAGCATGAGCAGATATGCCCCTACATTGTCCAGTCCTTTCTGAGATTGTTGCAAGTACACTGGGAAGCCATAAAGACCACATGAGCAGGATACTTGTCAACACGAGTTTCCTTGCTCCATGATGGCTTCACTGACTTCACTGAAGTGTTTGGTACCAAACTTCTTGTCTTAATAAAGCCTACTGATGTCAGTGTGGGATTTAATAATACATTCACAGAGGAGACCCTTTCAAGCACTGGTGAGGTTCCTGACTTGGTTTCACCAGCCTGTTACTACCAGGTATGTTTCTGACCTCATGGGGTGAAAGACAAAGTCTGCCCTGAGCGGAGGTGCTTCACACCTCCTCTAGGACAGGATGGCCTTCCTGGATGGGATTGTACACAAAGTGGGAGACCCAATATACACTTGAGGGCTTGGGCTATATAAATGATAAGGTAAAGGTTGCCTTCAAGGGATTTTGTTTGGGTAAAACTAATTCTCAAATTTTAACAGGAAATAAATCATAGATTATTCTGGCCCCAGCTAGACAATAGCATAACACTTCACAAATTAGCAATACATATTGATTGATTTGAACAAAAAAGCACAGAAACCGGTGTATATAAAATATATATTCACTTTATATATTTGAGAGGGTACTGGAGATGTATATATACACAATGTAACAAGAAGGGAAAACCATATATAATCAAAAAACACCTTCACTGTAATATGTTGTAACACTTTTCCTCTTTAAAATTGAATACAAAAATCAATAGAGGAAAAAGCGTTAGTCGACGTTTCGGTCTCTATCTTTTCAGTTCAGAGACCATCTTCAGGACTATACAAATATACAGAAGTTGACCCCTATAACAGTAAAGACAAACATAATTACTGTTCAATTCTGATTCATGATATTAGATAAAAACAACCGGATAGACTGTGCAAACTAAAATTAATATACCAAATTTAATATACCAAATAGTCCAACATTTCTTACTCTTATATATTCAAATGATTTAGTCTTCATTGACTTTGTGGACATCAATAATTTAACAAAAGATATTCATCAATACCTTTGTAAGGAAATGAAAACGACCTGAAATAAGGTGCTAGCAACCGTATTCGAATGTATCATACAGGTTTGCTTCAACCGAATGCAATCGGATCTGAAACCATTAAGGAAGGTTTATTATATGTTATTGTTATATGAATTGGCTTCCCTAAAGTACAAGCAGAGTCTTAAATTTAGATGTATGCAGAAATTATAACCTGGCATCTTATTTCAAAACAGGAAATAAGGAATCCTATATTTGCCCGCAATTAGTTAAGGCCATTTGGTCGAACCTAGCATATCTCCATAGAGGCTTAGCTATATGAATGCATTATTCGAAAGTGGCTGTGTGACTGATGTAAAAACATCAGTCCCACTGTGTTATACTAGATTGAGGTATCAATACATGATAATTTTGTACAAACAATTTCGTTATAAGGTGTACAGGGAGCCCTTCGGTTTCCTATTACAGAACTCCATTTGTAAGGGCGTACCTAAATTATATTATTTTAATCTAACACATCTAATTGTCTGGGTCTTTATTTAGAAAACAGATGTATTAAAAAATGTCACCTTGATGACCCGAGAGTCAGCATTTATCTTTTATTGTTCCTTATTTTCATTACTGCACATTCTGAAATCAGTCCTACTCGAAAGCACGTATTCTTTAATGGTTGAGTTGATGTTTTAGGACTATCATAGTAGAATTATTCACTGGAGTTCTACATAATGAATAAAAGAAAAGAAAAAGGACTTAGTACTCTAATACGTCTAATCGTGAAGCTGTATTTACCAAGGAAATAAATGTGAAGACCAATCACCTTAGTCACTCCGCGAAAGGACGCGGGTCTTTTCTGGTGTCTTGTTATCTCTTTCTTTTTTTCTTTTTAGCGCGTTCTGGGATTGATCGATTCGATTCAGTTGAAAGCCTAAATTAATGCATAGAAGAATGGCTTTAGACACCATCATCGATAAAAGAGATCTCTCAGTTTTACTTTAAAGGCCCATACTTAATGAATGGGTAGGAGGCAGTGCATCCAGTGGTGCTCAACTGTATCAGAGGATGGGTAGGAGACAGTGAATCCAGTGGTGCTCAACTGTATCAGAGGATGGGTAGGAGGCAGTGAATCAAGTGGTGCTCAACTGTATCAGAGGATGGGTAGGAGGCAGTGAATCAAGTGGTGCTCAACTCTATCAGAGGATGGGTAGGAGGCAGTGCATCCGGTGGTGCTCAACTGTATCAGAGGATGGGTAGGAGGCAGTGCATCCAGTAGTGCTCAACTGCATCGATGGTGGGGTAGGACGCAGTGCATCCAGTGGAGCCAGGGGTCCCTAGAAGTTCCATTGTCTGAGGCGTAGCAGGTGGAGAGGGTATCATGGCGCAGTCCCATTTTTTAACGTGGGAAGAGTACCCAGCATAGCAAAAGTCTCAAGTTCATCATTAAGTTTGTAGATGGGCCCTTCGTACCCCACTATGCTATGGAGACCCTGGAGACTTTCATTACAGTTTAAAGAAGAGGCTTGATGCCAGTGGTAAAGAATTCACACCTGGGCGACTACTAAGGAAGTAGTTAACTTTTAGTGTGTAAGGGTTGTTAAGTCTGAGATATCTGTATCATCATGAAGTGTGTCTGGTTGGTGGGATGGGGAGGTGCATCCAAACATCCATCCAGTAGACTGTCCTAGTTGAGCAGGCCATGAGAATATGATATAATGGACAGTTAGCCTTGTTGCATCTCGAGCAAAGATTGTGGGATAGGGGCTTAGCCTTTTTCATTTTCTAGGGAGACCAGTACCAGTCATGATCTTGAAGTGTAGAAATTTCATCCTTGTCTCTCGTAGAACCATGTCATGTTCTAAAAGTAACCTCTCCGGACAGTAATCCCCGTTAAGTGGTGTCTGCCATTGTATCCGATCCGTATTAAGATAAGAACCTCAGTGGATTGCCTTGATGGGAGCACTGTATAACCCAGAGACCACTCTGCAGAATCTTCCCTGTGTTTGGAGATAATGATGACAAGAGAGGCAGGCAAGTCCACAGATGACAGGCCCACTGTTGCTTGTTAACAGTGAATACGTCGCTACTAGTCCAAATTTTGGAGACAAAGGGGCAGATTTACAACAAACTAAGGCAGCACGGTTCAGCAAGTCATTTTGTTGCCCCGTGCTACGTTAGTTTGGAAAGCACAGAGATGCGACATATATACAACAATATGTCGCATCTCTGTGCAAGGATGCCTGTGTAGTGGGGAGATTGTTTTTGTTCAGGAAGGGTTCCCTTTCTGCACAGAAACAATCTGAAATACCGTTTTTCAACATATATGTGTGCTGCATTAGCACACATAGAAGTTGAAAAACAGCATTCTTTCAATGAATTTTTACGTGGAGGAAGGGAACCCTTCCTGTACATAAACAATCATTAGAGGTGATTTCCTCCTTCAATGTGTGCTGCAGAATACAGCACACATAGAAACAGGAAACAAAAACGAGGAGAATTGAATACATTTCTCCTTGTTGCGCCTCCCTACGCCTCCCCTGGGAAGCCGTAGCATTCACACGCATTTCCAGATTTGCGATTCCAGATTTCCAGATTTGCGAATCCTCGTAAATCTGGAAATGTGTCTCGTTCCATGGATGTTGCCTGGGTACACCCACAGCAACACCCATGGATCACCCATTTCACGCAAAGTGCTGCGTGTTAAGGGGCCATATTTACCATATTTACAAGGACAGGTAAAGCCATGCAGGGTGCTTTTCCTGTCCTTGTAAATATGGGGCAGTATATTGCGCTGCAAGTGCGTCACGAAATGTGACATACTGGCAGCACAAGGGGCTTGTAAATGAGCCCCTGAATTTGTTCTGAAGTGTTCGAAATGATTTGAGGTGCCCTTCACAATTTACATGACCCACACATTTTAATTCCCTCTTGTTTCAGACGCTCCAATAAATAAGGTTGCCCTTTATTCAAAAGATTGCATTACCCTATAGGGATAACGAAGTGTAGTAATGGTGAGAGGCCCATAAACTTGTGGACTTCTTTCCAGGTTGAAGTGATACTTGATTTACGATTATTCTATGATAAGCTATGGAGAGGTAAACTGCAAGGTGCAGGCTGGCTCGATATAAGTGGTAGCATTCCAAATGCGCTCACAAAGGAGTCTCTCGTCTTGGACAGCCATCAGAGGTCAATTGGGATAACTGGCACGCTAGATAATATAGTTTTCTATCAGGTAGTCGTAGGCCGTAGGTTGCAATTTCGGCCCAAAATCAGTGTGCACAGAGCCTGGGTTTGTGCCTACTCCCAATATAGTCGTGATATCTGCGTCTATATTCACCAGGTGTGGCCCCAGAATCTGGAGGAGTAACATGCCCAACATATAATTAAACTAGGGGGGCAACTAGCATCTTTATTATCTGGACTTTTCCCCATAAGGATAGATTAAGATGGGACCACTATAAAAGTCATGTTTTGTTCAGCCTAGTAGCGGAAGAAGATTGCCATCAATCATATTATTGAGCCCTCTGTCGATGCGGACTACCAAGTAGTTGAGGTTCTCTGGCATCCAGCCCATCTTGTGGCCCTGAATACTGGCATTGTAGGCGACCTTAGACATTGGGAGTGCCTGTCATTGATCTGATAACCCAAAAACTACGAGAAGGCATCAACAATGGATATCAATGCTGCTATAGAGGTTCTGGGATAGGAGAACAGGAGTAGGATGTTACCCGCTCCCATAGAGACTCCTCTCACCTCCTGAAAAAGGCGGATCATAGCTGCTAAGGGTTCTAACACCATAAGGAATATGAGGGGTGTGTGGGAGCAGCCCTGCATCGTTCCAGCTGAAAGATGCAGACATAAAACTGCTACAGATTAACTCCACAGTGAAAGCATCATAAAGAAGGCATATTTTGCATACAAAGGAGCATATTTTCAAAGAAATGACACAGTGCAGCACCGTAAGCAATTTAGCAGCGCCGCGTTGCGTCATTTAAAAAATTCAGGGCTGCACCTTATTCACACCCCCTGTTTTTTCCCTTGCTCTGGCACTAAAAAAGTTGGCTAGCGCTAAAGCAGACACCCTTTCACCCTAGTGCAAGGGTTCCTGCATTGCAGGGATGATGGTTTATGTGCAGGAAGGGACATCTTCTTGCATATAAACAATTATCAAAGGCAATTTGCTCCTTCTATATGTGCTACAGAATGCAGCAAACAAATAAAATGCAAAAAACGAAAAGAAATAAATGTATTTCTCATCGTTACTCCACTCTAATGCCTACTTTTTAAGGGTGTTTGTTTTCGGTGCTGCCTCAGAAATGCCCAGATCAATGCCCACTGCAAAAAACACAGTTGATGGACAGAATGTAGAACATCCCAGTACAAGGATCTGGGCCTAAATCCATCATTTTTTTGCACTCCACACCACCCTGGGTTAGACACTGGCTATATGCAAATCAGCTCTGACCCTGTGCCTCATGGGAACAGTCCAGTCTGAACTACCAAGCCATGTCTTTCCCAGACCGGAATCAAGCATCCAAGGACCGGGTTCTGGCTATCAGCCTTCATCAGCCTGGATAGCTTGACTCCAGTGGTGTGGAGAGCATGGGACTCACGTCTGAGCATACCCAGCCCACTCAGGGTGAAAATTGCAAAAAACACAGTTGATGGACAGAATGTAGAACAATGTCATACATTCATCCCAATACAAGGATCTGGGCCTAAATCCATCGTTTTTTTGCACTCCACACCAATCTGGGTTAGACACTGGCTATATGCAAATCAGCTCTGACCCTGTGCCTCATAGGAACAGTCCAGTCCGAACTACCAAGCCATGTCTTTCCAAGACCGGAATCAAGCATCCAAGGACCGGTTTCTGGCTATCAGCCTTCATCAGCCTGGATAGCTTGACTCCAGTGGTGTGGAGAGCATGGGACTCACTTCTGAGCATACCCAGCCCACTCGGGGTGAAAATTGCAAAAAACACAGTTTATGGACAGAATGTAAAACTATGTCATACATTCATCCCAGTACAAGGATCTGGGCCTAAATCCATCGTTTTTTTGCACTCCACACCACCCTGGGTTAGACACTGGCTATATGCAAATCAGCTCTGACCCTGTGCCTCATGGGAACAGTCCAGTCCGAACTACCAAGCCATGTCTTCCCCAGACCGGATTCAAGCATCCAAGGACCGGTTTCTGGCTATCAGCCTTCATCAGCCTGGATAGCTTGACTCCAGTGGTGTGGAGAGCATGGGACTCACGTCTGAGCATACCCAGCCCACTCGGGGTGAAAATTGCAAAAAACACAGTTGATGGACAGAATGTAGAACAATGTCATACATTCATCCCAATACAAGGATCTGGTCCTAAATCCATCGTTTTTTTGCACTCCACACCACCCTGGGTTAGACACTGGCTATATGCAAATCAGCTCTGACCCTGTGCCTCATAGGAACAGTCCAGTCCGAACTACCAAGCCATGTCTTTCCAAGACCGGAATCAATCATCCAAGGACCGGTTTCTGGCTATCAGCCTTCATCAGCCTGGATAGCTTGACTCCAGTGGTGTGGAGAGCATGGGACTCACTTCTGAGCATACCCAGCCCACTCGGGGTGAAAATTGCAAAAAACACAGTTTATGGACAGAATGTAGAACAATGTCATACATTCATCCCAGTACAAGGATCTGGGCCTAAATCCATCGTTTTTTTGCACTCCACACCACCCTGGGTTAGACACTGGCTATATGCAAATCAGCTCTGACCCTGTGGCTCATGGGAACAGTCCAGTCCGAACTACCAAGCCATGTCTTTCCCAGACTGGAATCAAGCATCCAAGGACCGGTTTCTGGCTATCAGCCTTCATCAGCCTGGATAGCTTGACTCCAGTGGTGTGGAGAGCATGGGACTCACGTCTGAGCATACCCAGCCCACTCGGGGTGAAAATTGCAAAAAACACAGTTGATGGACAGAATGTAGAACAATGTCATACATTCATCCCAGTACAAGGATCTGGGCCTAAATCCATCGTTGTTTTGCACTCCACACCAAAGCAACACTCATTGTAACACTCATTGCATGCCCCACTGATGCAGACAACTGCTTGAAAGGGTGACAATGTGACGTTAAGACACGCAAAGTTTCTTAGCGCTGTGTTGTAAATATGGAGCAGAGGATTGCACCGCTGGAGCATCATAAAAAGTCATACTGCAGTTTTGCAATGCCCTTTTAAATATGCCCCATAGTCCACACCCAGTCCCATGTGAGAAAAACCCTGAAAGAGATATCACCACGCTACTCTTCCAAACGCTTTCGCAGTAACAGGGAGACTGCCAGCATCCCATCCAATTCATCCCTGGCCTGCCACAAGAATTTGGCCAGTGTGCGTAGATGATCTCGGGAAGTATGGTCTGGAAGAAAGCCATGTGGAATTTGTGTATACGTCGCAGAATTACTCTAACTAAGTGCATCAGTAGGATCTTGGCCATGATTTTCAGATCAACATTAAGTAGAGTATTTCAGCTGATCTTTGTTTCCCTTGGCTAGCACCATAATGATGGATGTTTTGGAAATGGCGCTGAGGGAACTGGACTGTATAGCCTTCTGGAAGGCCTGAGTGAGAGTAGGGACTAACAGAACCTTACCAGTGTTGTAAAATTCCCCCAGGAATCCATCTTCACCTGGATAGTTGTGCATGGGTAGCATCGAGACCACCTCGGCTACGTCCTTTTCCATGAAGTCCTCCGTTAGTAAAGCGCGGCTCTCATTCAACAAAATAGGGAGTTTTAAGGGGTGTATAAAAGCATCTAATTGAGCATCAGTGTCCTCTGATTCTGAGGTACAAAAGTAGTATAATTTATTTAGCAACTGTGTCCTCTGATTCTGAGGTACATAAGGTGGTGTAATAGGAGACGAAGCGGCACACAATGTCTAAAGGGTGAACTAACATGTTTCCAGTAACATCTCGCAATGAGGGAATAGCTCGCTGCGAATCCCTCTGTCCGAATTGGGGTGCCAAAAGTCTCCCCGCCTTCTGAGCATGGTCCTACCTGCACCATCACAGCTTAGCCAAACCTTTCCCTGCCACAGACATATAGAATGTGTTGAAGCAAAATTTTCAAAAGCTCCTTTTCCCTCCATAGTGCAGGGGTGGAGGAAGCAGTATGTCGCCTTGAAAGTCCACAGACATCTGATTCCAGCAGACGGAGTTTCTTCTGGCTTTTGAATTCCACTTTTGCTGAGTCCTGCATAAGACTAAACCTCACTGCCACCTTGCCTGCCACTTAAAGCACCCTTCAGGAGTCCACAGTACTCCCATCAACACTGGAGTTAAACCAGATGTGAAAGCAAATGGTCCTCACTGCTTTTTTGTTAGGAGGGGGCTCCAGTTGGGTGACGGGAGGCCTCTTAGTCATCGGGCTGACATCACATAATGCAGCTGCAGGCAGCGATCAAGGCCGCTGCCTGTAGTTCTTGCACCTGCTCATCACCGGACGCCCTGCTGGGGGAAAAATGATGCCCTCTGTATGATGATCGGGTTCCCAGTGGGGTGTGGCAGTAATGCGCTGGGAGGATCGTGCTGCTGTCGCCGTGAGTCAAGCATAATCACACAGCAGAAGGTCCACTCCCTAAGCCACTGACTGTAGAAGCCATTACGGAGCCCCTACAGGATGCAAGGGCATGCTTTTCATGGCATCCTTGGTCCTGCACTAATCCGCCCTCAGTCCGCTCAGCAGTGCAGGCTCTTCTGGTGGCGAGGTGCCCAACCAGCACTGGCACGGAGCTCTACAGGAGGGCAGTCATTGGGGTTAGCTCTACTTCCACCCTTTCCAGTCCAGCTGGAAACTAAAACTGACTAACTGATGCACTTACTACAATGCGCACCCTGGAATATATTGTTCTTCTTTCAACACCTCCCTATAACAGGTAAGTATTGAGAGATATTTTAAAGAGAGATAATAATGACTGGTGGAGCGGCACAGGTAAAGAGTTCCAAAAGGGAGTTCGGTGAACTTAAAAGCTTGCCTGCCCATGGAAAGGGGTTGCTAATAAAGAACAATTAAGAGACTATTATCTCACTTCTTAAGTCTATCACCAAGAGATCGTACGTAATACTTATGGAAAGAAAAGAAAATACATAAGGTGTTTGATTTATGAACAAGAATTTATACTCTATTGAGAAACAAAGAATTGATATTCTGACTAGTGTGAGATGATTGATTTTTTTCAAGCTTAACAAGCATGTGAAATGCTGCATTCTGCACCATTTGTTAACAGTGGAGATGAAAAGCTGGTAAATAGCAGGACTCTATAATTCAGTGGTCATGCGAACTTGACTGCATCGGCACTTCCTACTTTCCTGTCGGTCCATTGGTTAGGCAGAGAAGTATACACTAAAAATCTGTGTGGCCTCTCTCACCAACAACAGTGGAGATTGTGAGATCGTGAAGCAGTCCAGTGGTTGGGCATGGGTGGAGCTAAGGGGTGAGGGGAAGAGGAGGAGCGAGGACAGGAAAGGGGCAGATAGAGTAGGGACAGGGACCTGACAAGACGTGTGAAATAAAGCTTGTGAACAGTTATCCACGTGTCTGTCGTTATTGCAAGCTAGACACGACAGAGATTGTAGCCTTTCGGGGACAGGCTGTGGGCCATGATGTCAGCTTATGCAAAATGCTATATCCTCTAGGAGAGATTGGAGCTGACTTAAATAGAACAGCATTTCCTATTGCTGCTAAGCGCGTTTAAATTAACTCTCTTTCCCCTTTGTTCAGTCCCCCACAAGCCTCTTAACCCGACTGGAGCGCGGTATTTTCATGCGCGAGGTAAATATACCAACACGCGAGATTGAGCATGTTAGATACAAACAGCACGCCCTGAAAAGAACACGAGTGTTGAGGCACGGTACTGCACATGTTTCTTTGATATATCGGATAAAAGTAGAATTACATGTTTAACTGAATGTGTGTAAGATCTCACGATGACAGCACAACACGGTTTTTCTTATTACCTGAAGTACGTTTCACAATCTGATAATTTGCACAGGCAATAACTTTGAACCAATTTGCATGTTTTATTCCCTTCGCAGCATGCATTGACCCCCTTTCAGAGTATGGAGAGATGAAGAGAGAGTTGACATTGCCATTGATAGTAGCCATATATGAAGTATTGCCATTTTTTAGTTGTTGCCATAGTCTGTCAATGATAGACTTGAGATACAGTTTTCTGTCTGGTGTCTCCCCATGTACCCTCTCCCCTATATGTTGAAAACGTGTGTGTATATATTCTTTCTCCTACAGGTACATTGCGACCTCTTCTGAAACAAGAGACAGGTCAATATACCTTTTTTCTTATCACTTCATCTTTTGAGCACTCTGACCATATCCCTTTACCTCCACGTTATCTCACATAACGGTCCTGATGAATGCCTGTAAGTCCTACTAAGGCGTAGAAGGCAGAAACATGTCGACCTAATCCCCCCTTTTTTCCTTCACGCAAAGTTTTTAACGATACCCTGAGTGCATCGACTACCCCTAACAAGTACTCCATGATGCACTATACCAGAGTTTACCAGACCCGAACCCAGATTCATTAAAATTCCTATTCTGGCTATCCGGGCTTTTTAATACTCCCTCGTCACTGGCTCACTACTGCTTCAACCTTGGGTCTACACCTCCTGGTGGAGGTTGCATAACTTGATCGATCTTATGATTATGCACACACGTGAATAAAAAAGCGGAGAATCAAGATACACCGCTCCAACTCCACCCTACCCATCACGTGCATGAGGGTCTTTTATTTGGGACGCACCCCCCGCTCCTGCAAGAAACCTAATGTTGTGCAGGACAAGTGATCCTTTCCCGTCTGATTAGTGAATATACTCTGGAAACTGATTGGATCAGCTTTCTACCTCCCTCTTTTTGATGAAAAGTTATTGCAAGCTAGACACGACAACTGGCGACGAGGGTGGGATGAGGTGACCTGCCATCCCCTGCAGAACAAGAAAGAAGCCCTGTCCCGGGCACCAGCAAGGACGTGGTCGCCGTCGCGACCCATGTGCCCCACGAAGCCGGCCCCCATAGGCCAGCGGTAAATGAGCAGCCCCACGATCAGGTGATCGTGTAGAGCCCCCGCATGACCAGCGTGGCTGAGCGCTGCAGCTACAGCCCCGAGAGCGCTGGTTCGCGCCAAACAGCGCGAGTGCACCATGAGTACCCCTGGAGGGTTTGATGTCAAAGAGGAAACTGGGAGCCCATCCCAGCTCTCCTGAATCGTCCTGAGGAGTGAGGGTTGTCCAGAGAAGCGAGGGACCCCTGTGCAGGCGCCGGAAGAGAAGCGCCGATTTTGCCGACATCGGGGCTCACCCCTGATGCGGGAGAGGCGGCACGTGGGCAAAAGGAAGAAGTCGGGAGCTTATCCCTGGCCTACCTGAAGGGTGGAAAGTGGCCAAAGAACGTGGGCTGCGCTGGAAAAGACCTGCTGGCCGTGGAAGAAGCTCCCGGTTAGTGTCTGGTGTGACCCGGTGAGCTGGAGACTGAATGATCCCAAATCTCGTGGAGAGTGAGATTTCCGGGCGGCCATCTTGAAGTCAGGCAACCCAGAGGGACATCCCTGTGTGATTCAGACAACAAGCACTGACAAAGGCAATAAGAAATAATAAGCAAGCACAAGTTAGTGCAAGTGGACAAAGGAAACAAGTATAAGCAAATGTAAATCTGCTATAATAAACAAGCACGAGCCAACGCAAATGTGAACTAACACACAAGCATTAGGCAATTAAAAGTGAATAGAACAAGTAAACAAGCACAAGCGAACACAAGGGTCAACGCAGACAAGCGCATGCAAATGCAAGTAGACGTAAGAAGCAGATGCATAAGCCTAAGCGAGTGCCCGAGATAAACAAAAATAACGTCGATCACGACCAGAAGAGGACCGAACTGCAGAAGACAGTTCCAAATAAGCGAAGACCGCATCGAATGTAACCAATGAATGCAAATGAGCAACGTGACGTGAAAGGAGTCAAGGGTCACTAAATATAGCGGACACTGGCAAGTACAAGGGACGCGCTGAGAACAAGCTCAAGTCTGCACAAACCGTGAATGCGACAAAAACAAGCAGTGAGGAAGCCTTCTCTCATCAGCGAAGGGAGTGGAGGACCTGTGCTAGTCCAGAAGAGATACATGAATGAATGAGATGTCAAATGTGTCAGGCATCATCGTGAAAGAGCCATCAACCACCTGCAGCTAGCATACGACTCTAAAGAAAGGGAGCCACGAGTCACGCACAGGTAGTTGAGTGGTGCCCGCCTGAACTCCAGAAATCCAAGTTCACTCACTGGAGCATACTGAGCTAGCTGCAAAGTTTACTGACCTCCAAGCAGACGACCAGACTGAGAATCTCGGCTGCAGAGAGTCTGCAAAGAAGACGGGGAGCAAAGTGAACAGTCCTGTGACTGTAACAGAACAGAATCTTCATCTCTCATGGGGAAAAGCAACACAGAGGTCCAATCCCTGCATTGGAATACCACCCCCAGTGACACAGACTGACACCCAGAGTTTGAGTCCCAAATGGAACCGGTGGTTAGAATCACTGGAGGAGTTTCTTGATGCAATCGGTGAACGAAGTGACGGAAAATGTCTAATGTTACTTCTCCAGCTGGTGGGTCATGAAGGCCGACGCTCGATCAACACATTTTCTGAAAAGGACACAGAGACCTATGAAAGACTCCAAGAGAAGTTACGTTCACATTTCCATGCACAAGCAGATGTGGATTATGATCGCATCGCCTTCAACAAAGCACGGCAGAACCAGGAGAAACATTGCCAAGCTTCATCATCCGGCTGCAAAGTCTGGTACAGTATTGCCATTTCAACACACTTACAAATGAGGAAGCAGTTCGGCTCCGGATAATTGAAGGATGTTCAAGTTCTAGCACGAAGCACAAGATTCTTCGAGGGCATTGGTCACTAAAAGAAATTATCGGGAAGGCTGATGTTGGAGTGCGGATCAAGGCAAGAGACAGATCAACAAATTGCACCTTAATGAAAGAACCAAGTATACCAGGAAAGAGACATCACTCATGCCTGGGAATAAAGTCCAGGAAGCAAATAGAACCAAACAGAGGGAGGATGAAGGTAGATCAGAGATACGACAATGGGAGAGACAAAGGGACATAGAATACTCAGAGTCAACAACCTCAAGGAGTTATTCAACATCAAGGAGTCATTCAAAGCATGGCACAAACTATTCTGAAGACGATGACGTGTCAAGTGGGACAGATCGCCTGCCCAACAAACGGGCAAGAAAGAGAAACTATGAAAGAATGGACCAGTCAAGTCAACAGTGGAAGTTGATACACAACCACTCCCAGGTACCGCACTGCCTAACAAACTCGGGATATGAGTATGAGGAAGCATCAAGCAGCAGAACACATCACACCTGCAGCACAGACGCCACTACACAAAAGAAATGGGAAGAAGAAGTCAATAGCATAAGACTGACTGATTCACTCAGACACCGAAATAGGAATGATAAACGCCTCCATGGCAGCCGAAACAATAGGGAAACTGAGAGGAGGTTATTACCAGCGGGCGAGCGAGGCAGACATGAAACACCCTGGGACCAAACACGAGAAACAAACACGTGGGTGGCGAGCAACCTTTCCAGCGAAAGGACACCACAGACACTTCAAGAGAAGTACTCGGAGAAACATCCTAAAGATAACTCCAATGTGAAGAGCAGTTCGTCCTGGCCTATTCATGTCAAAGATCTATCGGTCCAGACTCGCCCACTGGAACGTCCTCGGAGAAAATCGACAAAGGAAGTCTCTGAGTTAGAAAGCACGTCTGTCCACTCCTGGGATTTGACACAAGACTCCTCTGAGTCAGAAAGCATGTCTGTCCGATCTTTCGAGTCGCCGAGTCATGGGCCCGACAACAGCCATGGCGTCAATCACTCTAACATGCCATAGAACCAAAGGACCTTCTCCCCATCAAGGTCAACCTATCTCAAACTAATGTTTTTGAATCCTTTATCACCGCACAAGACAACCTGTCATGTCAGTCACAGACACCTCCTGACATAAAGAATATACCATCACCACGAATGGGGTCAGCGAGGCTGACTCAAAGGATCTCTCAAATAAATACGGATAGAAAGGACACTACGCACTGGGCAAGACAAGTCTGCCCAGTCACCCCACAGAAGAAACTTGACGCGGTAACGGAGACAGATCATCCTCAGATGGGAGGAGACCATGCACCTGCTCAGATAGTTAAAGGATTCTACAATCCCAGTTGCGAGTGGGAGTGGGCGAACCAACCAGAGGCAGCGACCGAGTCTCCGAACCAAACCAAACTTCTCTCTCCAAACAGTGCATCACTGTCTGGGATGCCTGACGTCGAACTGCAAGACAATGCTGCCTTTGACCAGATAAGATCAAGGGAAGTACAACGACATATGGATAGTCGGAAGAGGACCGGAGCAACGTCCACTCATGAAGGAAATCGTATATCAATCAAACAAGAGCCATCAAGGAAGCAAAACTGTCACCCTCACGATGAACCCTTCACAGCCTTTTTACAAGAGGCGATCATGATTGACTCGGAAACTGAAGATGAGTGGTCGGTACATGATCCTATCAGAGACCGTAATGAGCCTGGGAACAAGAAGATCACGAGAGACATTTTGCAAGTTCAAAGATGTGCTCCTGTAATCAATGAGACTCTTATCAAAGCACTAGAAAGCCACACCAATGAAATAGACTGGCATCTCCATAGCTTCAACGAGCAACCTACAGACCCATGTGGCTGACGGAGGAACTATACAATTGTTGGACGCTCATTTTGTTTGTTTTGTTAACAAAGGGGGAGATGTGAGATCGTGAAGCAGTCTAGTGGTTGGGCATGGGTGGAGCTAAGGGGTGAGGGGAAGAGGAGGAGCGAGGACAGGAAAGGGGCAGATAGAGTAGGGACAGGGACCTGACAAGACGTGTGAAATAAAGCTTGTGAACAGTTATCCACGTGTCTGTCGTTATTGCAAGCTAGACACGACAGAGATTGTAGCCTTTCGGGGACAGGCTGTGGGCCATGATGTCAGCTTATGCAAAATGCTATATCCTCTAGGAGAGATTGGAGCTGACTTAAATAGAACAGCATTTCCTGTGCATGGACCTAGTCACCTAGAAGTTTCAAGATGGTGCAGCTACCAAGCAACCTCTGTGTCCTTAGAGACAAAATATTAGGGGGACTGAGCACAATTAGTAGTGGATTAGTTAAGCCAACTATGAACCCCACACAAGCAACAGAAGAGACAATTGCACCAGTGTTACTTCTACTCAACAGACTGTTGGTAAGGGGGAGACATAAGGAAGAGGTCATTGAATGTGCACTTCATTTTCTCTTACAAAACCAATTGAAACATTTGGAAATTTCGTAAATTGAAAAGCAATATGTGTAAACTATAAGATTGTAGCATAAAATAACTCATCAGCTATAACCAGAATATTGTATTCAACAATGTTGATAAAAGAGCCAGGGGAAGTCCTTTAAATCAATGTCTTTGCACAGAGGATTTTGGTATGAGGCTTTAAGGTCCTTCTGAATTTTCACATCCTTGGATGGTACAGAATTAGCTGAATGTCATTGAAGGGGAGGTAAATTCGCTTAGTTTCCAAGAAGAAATGTTGTACTTGAAAGAAGGATCTCTATGCTAAAAACTACTTTAGAACCCATAACCACTCCACTCCACTGGTCACGCGAGCAGAGTGCAGAGTGCAAAGCAGCGCAAGGCGGATCCAGGCATCTGTAACCCAGCACCCGATACTCCGCACTTGGGGCTGGTCACTTGGGACTGGTCACTGAGCCCCGCAACACTAAGACATGGTGGGGCCCCGGCGGCAGCAGCACTGGCAGACGACAGTAGCTGACCCAGCATTTCCTGTAAGACGCAGACACGCAGCAGCACCGGAGCAAAGCTCGGAACTAGGAGCCTGGAGCCTCAAGCCCACAAACGGTGAGAGAACCAAGACCTACCCATCATTTGACTCAGAGCAAGGGAGTGGGGTTGCGGAGGAAGCTGCAGAGGGTTAGGGAGCAGAGAGCAGCAAGTGCAACAGCCATAGCAGGCTGTCACGAAGTGTGGCCCCCAGCTGCCGCGGACATGATCCGGTTAGACCAGGTGTAGTTTGCGGCACCTTAGGAGCACCGCCACTTGCTTGACTACCTCTGACAGCACTCACTCTCCTGAGCGCACCAGCTAAGCCAGGCCAAGCAGAGCCCTTAATCAGGCCAACGGAAGCACTAGTCCTTGCACCAGCCCGACTCCCAGCCCCTCAACCAAGTATCGGCAGTGCACAGTTACCTGGACGCTGAGTTGAGAGCAGAGAGGTGCGCTGAGGAGTTGTGGACAGCTGGAGGAGCACGCAGGCAGGAGCGTTACTGCCGGCAGTCCATGCAGGGGGGTCTCCTAAAACCTCAGCACAAAACTAACCTTGGACAGGATTCGGGGGGAACGATCACCCACGCACCCCAGCATCTTTCTAGTTTCAGCGCGTTCTCAGCTACTGACTATACCAAACCAGTCCAGCCTGAGAGCCAAAGCACTATCTTGTGCTTTCTTTAGCAAGATGGGACCTAAAAAGAAGGTTCGACCATGCACTACCCCTGAAGAAATCTCTAACAGACAATCGCCAACAAAAAGGATAAAAAGGAGTACATCTCTATCAGAGAGCCCAAATGAAATCCCACAAGATGCCCCACAAAGGGGGTCAATTAGGCACTTCTTTTAAAAAAATGGCAACCTCAGCATCACCCAGATCACCATTCAGGGTGGGCAAAAGGATGAACATCACGATGCACCACTTTCTGGTTATGATCCGTGCATCTCACAGGAGATTAGCACCAAACGTACATGCTCGCATACCCTCAAAGGAGGATCACCTCCAAGTCCAGCGAGCCGCACCGAGCCAGAAATGGCTGATTCCCTTCAAATCAATTGATCACCTTGGGGCCACATTACACCCTCACTTAAAGAAAATGTGCCTGACTGCACAATTGGCAGGAAACATGACACAGCATTGTCTAAAGAGGATTACGTCCCTGTGACAGTGGCTCAGATTCACTGGACCAAATGCCATGATCAAGAACGTGGTGAGCACTAAGCCCATTCTATCAGTTACAAGTCCAGAGTCGCTTCTAGATGACCCGATCCCAGAGTCTCCAGTGGTAGGCGACCTCACAGCCAGACACGGCTGGTGATAGTGTAACTGCAGGGCGGTGACGTGGGGAGGGGGAGGGGACAGGTGGGGGGTAGTAATGTATGGATTACAGACTTTAACAGGTAAGTAAACATATGAATAAATAAAACGAATTTCGTTGCACGCACTGCATCGCACTTGGTGATGCAGTGCACACAACGAAATTCATTTTATTTATTTATATGTTTACTTACCTGTTACAGTCTGTAATCCATACATTACTATCCCCCACCCTGCCGCTCCCCCTCCCCACATCACCGCCCTGCAGTTACACCTACCATCGGCCGTGGCTGCCTAGAGTTAACCCCAAACCTGATGGGGCTATTAGAGCCTCCATGGGACTCTAAAGCAGATCATTTTTATTTCTAATGACAGTATAAATGAAGACCTACAGAAATTATCTATGAATGAGATAAACAGCTCCACAAACAGAGCCCTACTGTGGCAATCATCAAAGATGGAGGTCCAGATAGATCTCCTGCAATCGAAAACAGCCCGCCTAGTCAATTTAAGCACCAGTGTGGAAGATCTGGAAAACAGGATTGTTCAGTACCTGGTTTCCAACCCTGGGGAATGCTCTTATGGAAAAGTGGGCATTTCTCCATGAGGTCCTGCGGATATAGTTGAGATAGTTAAAGGAAGCAAGGACACACCTACTTCCAGCACCACTGACAGTAGGGCAACTTCAAACAATTACCATCCGACTGCGAGCAAGAAAGAAGGAGTCCCGCTAGGCCCAAAGTCAACAGACAGAGTCAATCATGATCTGGCACAAAGGATGGAGAGCCCTACTCATGGGCCAAAAGCAGCTCAAGGTACACAAAGGGCTAACAGCAGAAGAAGCAGGGGAACTGATACGCAAAAACCCACTCCTAGCACAACGGACAGGTCTGATCCTCCTCTATCTAGGAGAGCAAAAAGAAAGCTGAGGAAACAACTGAAAAAAGGAAAAATAAAAGGAAGACAATCGCAGCTATGGAAGACAGACCACTAACCCCCACAAAGTAATGCTAAAACACAGTTCTATCCAATATTTTCCATCAAAAACTGGGGTAAGAAGGATGCCTCATCTGTCCCGTCTCATGGAGAAACTAACCAAGCCATTCCATTGTGAAGGACCCGAAGACACTTGTAAGACCAAGTATGTCTTCAGGGCATGAATTGACAGCTGAAATAGGCACAGCACTGGAAGATATAACCTCCCAGGCAGTGAAAAGCTATTACATCACCACAGCTGGATGGTTCAACACAATCCCTGCCAAGTATCAAGAAGCAGCCAGGCACAGTGAACAACCAAGTATGGAGAATCAAGGCCTAAGTAGGAAATACCCTGAGTCAGCAAGCAAGCTCAAGCTCTGCATTAAGCCCGGCAGTGTATGCATTAGGAACAGGAAAAGTGGTTCCAACCTCAGATTTCCCAGCAAATGTCCATGAGAAGGTTCTCACCCCGAGATTTAACACTACGGCACAGCACGATATTCCGAATCAGAGCAACATTCTCCGCCTTTTCAAACACATTGCCACCCTGGACCAGATACAAACAGGGGACCTGGAATGAGTGAGATTCTTGAGCATCTTGTGGGATACCCATGGCTAATCTACAGTGGCGGGTCTGAAGCAAAAGGAACTACAACAGCCCCGTTTTTAACAAATCACCACAACTCGCTGAGTGAGGCATAGACGTCCAAATTTTGCCACACACAAAATATCCACACGTCCTAGTATTAAATATCAGGGGCAATGGATCCTGGTCAGTCCTGCATGTGACAAATAGTCTAGGGACCCACAGCAGCAGTTGGTTGGGCTCCAAGGTCCCCATGGGCATTAGGTTTCCTGCTGAAACAACCATCCGGCCATTTATACAAGCCCCCAGGCTCTGGACCAAACAGAAACTTCAAGAAGATGGCAGCACTATTCCTAACAGCTGTGGCACCTGGCCAGGCAGGGCTAAGACCAGGGGAGCAATTCCATTCAAGCAGCAATTAACCATAATTTCATGGAACATTGCAGGGATCAATAAAATTTCAGAAAAAGAAGATATAAAGACGTTACTAGAAAATGGAGATATACTGTGCTTCCAAGAGACATGGGCACTGGCCAGTACTCCATTTGCAGGGTATTAGGAACACCATGTACCAGCAATAACAAGAATCTTTTTGGTGGACCATCCAATGGTCTATCAATTTTCATAAAAACATGCCAGTAGCCTTATGGCCACAGATATCAAACTGACTATACCCGGGATACAATCTTTACACATTAAGGGCCTGAATTTTAACTCTCATTCGCTCCGCCTTCTGCTAATAAACTGTTTTATTAATCCTGTACAGACCACAATGAAAGACTTCATGGATGTACTGTCATGGAAACTAGACAATCTCTTAAACAAATATAAATTTTATCAGGTAATTATAGAGGGGGACTTCAATCTGAGGGACCTCGACAAAGCTAAATACCCTCCTCGGGGGAAGGAACAGGCAGAAGACCTCTACAATCTCCTAAAAAATCATAAGCTATCTACAACTCACGCACTGAAAGAAGTACGAAAGTCATCCTGGCAGCCGCAACCAACTTTCCGGAATATCTCGAGTATTGACTACATTATAGTCAGTGAAGCAATCGCAGCCAGACTGAAAGACTTTGAAGTCGAGGATAGTATGGAAAGTGACCATAGGCCATTGAGAGCAATGATTCAGTTGGGAGTACTGACAGCCACCATCTTTCAAGCCATCGGAGAGTCGTGAGGAGAAAAAAAGCATAAAGTCCTGCAGAGGATATAATGGTCAGAAAATATAGGTCGAAGATGCAAGTCTGGTTGGAGCAGAAGCAGGAAGGCTCTCCAACAACATACCTATCATCTATAAAGATTTGGGAGAATATCGTAGAGGACATTCAATTGAATCTAGGAAACCCTCCGCTCCAACGCTCCAGTATCAAAGCGCCATTAATACTAGGAAGCAAATGCCTAACGAAAGACGTACTCGAAGGCAAACAAGCCCTCCAAAAGGCCATAGAAGCAAAAAAAGAGGGAGTAGATTAATGGAGGGACCATGGGTCACAACACTGAGGTCTGCCCTAAGAAAGAAATTGTGGGAACACAAAAAAAAGAACACACGGAGAGGGAATGGTTTAAAGTTTTCTCTCTGCATAAGGGAAATTAACCTTGCTGGGCTATGGAGGCACATCAATCAACTGAGTAGTCGAGGGGTAACAAGAGAAAACAGAATAGCTGAGCATGACTGGCTGAATCATGTGAAGCAACTATATTTGCACACTCCTTCAAATAAAGGTTGCCTAGAAGAAATTATCTCTGAGGAGAGGCAGAGCCTGCCAAACAATTTAAAGTCTCAAGAACTGAACGCCACCCCTGACATCTCCCTTATCGAACAGAGTGCCTGGGTAGAGGAGCATCACTGGTCGCAAGCCTGATAAACTCCGATATGTTTATCAAGACCCTCAAGATTATGAGGAACGATGGAGCTCCAGGGCCTAACAAGATACCTGTACCTGTTCTTAAAATTGTCCCAGACTTTTGGGCAGCAATCCTAACCCCTCTTTACAACCATATCCTCTCGACACCCAAGACACCAGATTCTTGGAGGGGCTCCATACTGATCCCTATCTTTAAAACAGGCGATCGTTCGAAACCATCAAACTGCAGGCTCATCGCCCTGCTCGATCTCATAGCTAAGGCCTATGCTTGCCTACTTTTGAAGGGTCTGGAGTCTTGGGCACAAGAAAAAGGCATCATACCCTTTTATCAGTCAGGCTTCAGGTCACATTCGTCGACCCTGGGCAACAATTTGGCGTTAGCTGATCTATCATCCCAGGCAGTAAAGAAGAACCCCAACCTTCTGGTCTGCTGTTTCATTAATTACCACACAGCTTTCGGTAAAGTTGATCGCAGAAGGCTATGGTGGAAGTTAGACAACTGGGGTATTCATCTAAACTCCTGAAGGCAATCATATACCTATATGAAGATACCTGGGTGCGGGTCAAAATAAGCACCTGTACAGTGTCTTCTAAAATACCTACGACTCATGGGCTCAAACAGAGCTGTGTGCTGGCCCCATCCTTTTTAATTTGTACTCTGCAAACCTGGGGGTCGCTCTGAAAGGTGCCAATTTAGTTGCGCCTAGGCTAGGAAGTGTGATGCTGTCGGTACTACAATATGCTGATGACACAGCAATAATGGACCACACAAAAGGGGCCCTACAAAGAGCCCTAAATGCCCTGAATTGCTTCAACAATGATAACTTCCTGACAGTCAATTAGGGGAAGATCAAGGTAATCATCTTCAGGAGCTATCATCTCAAAAGGAAAGCACAGTGGCTATTTGAGATCTGCAAATCTGCACAGTGGCTTCATAAAACTATCTGGGGGTTTGGCTCACAAAACGGGCCAAGGCAAACATCCATCAGAAACATCTGACCATCAAGGACAACAATGTTACGCATTTGCTAAAACAACTGAGGCAACCTCTGTTAAGTCCTTCCGCTGGATCAATACTGACTGTCCTGAAAGCGAAACTGCTTCCAGCCATCAGCTAGGGCCACCTGGCCTTCCCAGGGTCGCTGGAAGCCTTTTTAAACTCAGCCCAAGCCAAAGCATATAAATAAGGGCTCCTTATCCAGAGGTCAGCTAGGAAATCAAGGTTGAGATTGGAGCTAGGTCTCGCGAGGCCAGATCTGTCGTGCCAGGGGGAGCTTATAAAGTTACATCTAAGGATCTTGAGGGCTCCAGCCGCCTCCTTGAGATCCCAACTGAGATCAATTTTCGAGGAGATAGGTTCGGTCTGGCAAGTCGGCCTGGGCAGAGCCATCTACATACTGATGATAGAGGAAGCAAGTTTACATTTACTGGAAATTCCACTTAATGCTTGGAAAAAAGTGATAAACACACAAGTGTGTGAAATATCCTTTGCTTAAGACACTAAGCCCCTCCGCTCAAGTTCTAACCTTGATCCATTGAAAAGATCGTACATGTCAGGAAAAGCCCAACCCTACTCAAGTGAGACCCTAACACCACAAACCTGAAGCAAAATATTTATTATGAGACTTATCACATTATGTATCACTGATTTTAATCCAGCATGGACCCGCAAGGGGGAAAACACAGAGTGTAGGCTGTGATCCTACACGAGGGAATCCTGGTTGCACATCCGATGTTGCTGCCCCAATCTTTACAATGGAAGTTGCGACTCCGCCCGATCTGTGTTGTTAACGGAGCAAAGACCTGCAGTGAAGCGTTATCCTTGTGTTTTTCCAAAACAAAAACTATGACCGTAGCAAGATTGGGGAAATTCAAGCATCTGATCAGGGTTGCATTAAAGACCTCAAATGAACGCAATCCAAGTCTGGCGACTGGCACGGTAAACCCAGCGGAAGCAAGCAGATCGGTCCCTGACAGGCACTGAGGAGTGCCCCAATTTTTTTACCATTCCTTTCAAGACCGAGCTTCTTAAATTTTCTAATGAGGTGTTTTTAATCAAAATGAGTTTTAAACAACATTGGGGACTGCACGATGTGTGTAAGGGCACATGGCCAACTATAAAGCCAGGTTTTGGTTGGAATGGGAGGGTGCCGGGGAAAGGAGGGTGGTATTCTGCCAAATACAAATATGATTTTTTTTTAACTGCATCGTTTTTTACTGTAATGATTTTAATTAATTGATCAGTTAAGGAAAATTCAAATTCACTCCACTTTCGTTTTAACGTGGACCCTCCAGAATTAATTCTTTGGCCATAATCTTTCATTGTCTTTTTGAGATTACCAGAGCTAGCAGACCTATCGGGAAAAATGGTTCTGTTCTTAATTGTTTAACTGTTTATATGGACTCCCTCACTCTACATCTTAATATTGCTCTCACCAACTACCTGTATCAGAATCACGCACTAAACCCATGTCAATTAGGTTTCAGGAAAAGGACACAGTATTGAGATCGTGCTGGTTGGGGTCTCAGAAGGCGTCAGGGAGGAAAGGCAGCAGTGGTCCTGTTGGACCTATCTGCTGCCTTTGATACGGTTTGTCATGACACCCTGAAACAAAGATTAATTGACGTAGGTGTACGCAGTCCAGCAGTTAGCTTGTTATCCTCCTTTTTATACAATATGGAGCAGGCCATTAGCCTGGAGCAAATACTTCAAAATCTTTTATATTACTGTGCGTTGTCCCACAGGGATCATCTTCGAGTCTGACAATTTTGAACATACATATATGAATCCCTTGATGAAATTCATTAAATCCTTCAGCTTTTCCACAGTGTGCTATGCAGACAACACCCAAATTGTGATCTCTGATGAAGATAAAATGGATGAAGTCTCTGCTAGCTTTAATGCATGCATGGTTGCAACAATGGACTGGATGAGCTCCGAGGGTTTGAAAGTGAATTCCAATAAAACATAGGTTCTTGTGTTCTGTTGAGATTCCTCTTTTTGGAATTTGTCTTGGTGGTTACACTCCTTAGGACCACTGTAATGCCAAGTCCCAAAAGTCAGAAATGTATGTGTCTATTATGACACCAACCATACTTTTAGGGACCAGGCAAATCACCTTACATCATCCTGCTTTCTAGTCCTGAAAATTCTCAAGAAAGTCCTTTCTTTCTTACCTCCTGAGCTCCAAACATCAGTGGTCATTGCACTGTTCTTATTAAGCTTAAACTATTGAAACACCCTGTGTGTAGGAGCTCAGCAAGGTGTCTTAATGAGACAGCAGAAGCTGCAAAATGCTGCAGACCGTGCTCCTACTAAGACAAAAAAGTCTGATCACGTCTCCAAAGGCAGGCAAAACCTGCACTGTCTCCCTGTCAAAAAGAGGGTGGCAATTTAAGGCCCTCCGTCTTCATCATCAGGGCCCAGAGTTTCTCAAAAAGAAATTCTCTTGGTGAACACCAGCAAGAGTGTTGCAGTCATCTTCTGCTAATATAGTACATGTCCCAACTACGAGGGAAGAGTCCTTGGGGGCAGAAACCTGATTGATAACGACTCAATGTTATGGAACCAAATACCTTGAAATCTGAGGAATCAAGCCAATCATCTCACTTTCAGGGAATCACCGAAGACCTTGCTCGTCACTCTTTCTCTGTAATTCCTCATTATCTCCTCTAGAAAGACAGTGCCAAGACACCCAAGGGCAGATTTCGCGCTACATAAAATGTTAATCAAATCATGTGTTTCTGAATGTACTTCAATAACTTTGCACATACGCAATGTTTTGCTGGATGTCAATCATGTCAGTTTAGTTCTATAGAGGAGTCAGCCAAACTTGAGTTTGTTGTACTCATTCTAACAATTTTCTAATATTTTTATTCTATTTGAATTCCTCTGCTAACTTGCTTCCATTTATAACAGATTTTCATTATTTAAATGCATGGGTTTGATGATCGTATTGTGTATTTTAAGACCTGTAACTTGAAAGCATGAGTTTTTATGATCTCTTTGTTTATTGGAAACTTTTTTAACAAATCAAACACTGACCTGACCTGCACTCCACTTTTATTCCCCCCACAATTACATCACAACAATCATTGATGAGTGAGATGATAACGATGTTATCGTCTCACTGTTAGATGTTTCTGGCCATGCACACAAAGCTGGATCTTCACCTTCTATTCAGGTCTTTAATCCCTTCAAAGGTGTGACGTTTCCCTCCATATTTCTCTACCATTAGTCTCTAATTAGGATTTATTATGTACAAATGCATAATGTTTTACACATTAAGCAGTTATCTCCCAAAATGCCCATCACATAATTCTTTGAACTGCACGTATTTATCTCAATATGGCATTTTCTGCTTTTCCCTACTATACATTTTAGGTTATCTATATTATTTTGAGCTTGATAGTTTACATTTACCTTTTTCATGACAGACGAATGTGGCCAAAATGTCTAATAAATGTAACTTGACTTAGCAACAGATGCATGCTTTCCCTAGTGTTGAAAAGTAGATCTGAAATTTATGAATCATGTTTTGTCATTTTCCAGGACATCACGCCCTTCCAGGCCATAAATGATTGGGCAGGGTCCCTGGTTCTTGCACTGGCTGCTGTCAGTATTGAGAGCCCCATTTTCTGTAACATATGTGAAAAGATGAGCCTTCACAGGTTCTTTAAAGTAGATTTATTCTTGATAACATCCCCAGCACGAAGCAGCATCCACAACCACTGGTGCTCTCCTTCAACTGTCCCCACTCAGAATCCTCATAGGGAGAATTTCACACACTAGCTAGGCAATAGTCTCCATGACTTCACCAGACATCTCTACAATATGCCCTATATTTTGGGTTGCCCTGTCTTCAGGTTTCTCTCTCTGGTATGTCCTGTATGTGAGCAGCAAAGCATCAAAGAAGGTAAAGTGAGCCACACATTTTTGTTTGCCAGTGTGACAGTAGTTACTATGCAGGATGCATTTTTTCATTAGTTGGAGGCGTACTCCTCATAGTTTGGCATTCTGAGGTGGACTGTTTCTTCCGGATTGATAGATGCAGTGAGGTGTTTCCTTCAAATTTCCCTAAGCTGCATTTTTCTGCAGACAGACTGTCTAGGAGTTGCTGCCTATGTCTAAAAATCTGCATTTCTGATAGATAAATGTCAATCCATGATTGTAGTTGAGAGGTGATATATAAAATAATTCTCAAAGTTATGGTTTGTCGAGTTTCTTCCACAATAAGAATCCTTGGTTTTGGACCCCTGCTATAAACTCTTTCTACTGTATGACTGACCTAAACCCAAAACACCTGGCTAATACTAGGATGTATACAATAAAAATAATTAGCAAATGTTAATGTAACTGTACAATTGTACAAATACAGTCAGGCCAGGATATTTACATGTATGATCTAGCTATGAGATTATGAAGAATGCTGGTAATGTTACTGTGACTATGAGTGTTAAGCAACAGGCTATAAACATACATAACAATATTTCTACATAACAATATGAATTTTAATTTTACATTTTTGACTAGTGTTGAACAGCAAATATTATGATAACAGTTTTGCCTGACTCAGAAACCTTAAATATAGATTTGGGATATCTGCTTTCATATGAAAGATATCGCAGATTGAAATGTTAATATTGTTCGTAATCGTGGATATCTTACTAGGATATTTATGCTTCATGGGCTACAGGTGTTTCAAATGACCTTGTTTTACTAGTCATCCTGAGACCTTTGAAAGTGCTGCAGTTAAGTCTTTCTGGGGCTGATGGAGAATGAGAAGGTAGAGATAAAAAAAGCTTAAAAGGCATCTACCAGGAAACCATGAATGGCCATTTTGCTCAACTAATTTTTTAAAGGGTGAACTTCCAGTCCCTCAATCAGGCCTCTGAGGAAGCCTTCACGTTTCAAAGCCTACCTTTATCCCCTTTGAACTTGCTGTTCAGGGAAAAGGCTATTTAATCAAATAAAATCATGTGAGTAATATCTCTTATGTCCTCACTCCACTTTAGAATTCGACATATTTTTCACTGCAGAAAGATAATTAGTTAAGCTAACTATTGTTTGGAGGCTAATAAAGAAAGGGGAGGACACTGCCTGGCATCCCAGCACGCATTTCTCTCAGGTACGCTGAGGTAAAGGCAGTGCATGAGAACACCCACTTATCTGAAAGTCATTGTATAAATAACCATTGTTGTGCTGTCAGTGCTTAGTATCCCTGGACATCTGTTCGAGGACTGTTGTCCGTCTTCAGCATAGATCAAAACGAGTTTTTGTTGTGCTTAGAAATGCTTCTTAAAATCCTCTCAAGTTTTAGTACCACTCACAGAGTACATTTGCATCCACAAGAGCTTGTCTGCCCTATAACTCCAAAAATGAAGGAAGGAGCATACTGTCAGGCATGTAAGCACACATTTCTCCCAAGCGCATTGTGGTGAGTACCAGTCAGAGAGCGCAGGGGCATTCACAAGAGCTTGTCAACCCAAGAACTCCGAAGTTGAGTCAATCAAAATAAGGGGCCCTAGTCTCTGCAGTGTTCACCATTGTGGGCGCAGCTAGTGCAATGTATCCCTGGACACTTGTTTCGAGATTATTGTCCATCTTCAGCAGTGAGCAGCACATGAGGCTTTGGGGGTTCTTGGGAACGCTGCTCAACATCTTCTCAGGCTTTCGTAACACTAACAGAGTGCACAGGCATGCACAACAGCCCATGGGACTAAAAACTCCAAAGCCGACCTAATCAATAAAAGGGAGAGGAAGCAGATTCTGACATTCCTGACACATTTCTCCCACGTGCATTATGCTATATGCAGTGCATGATACCAATCACCTTAGTTGAAAGTCCCTGTAGAAACTCACCACGGTTGGCTTAGCCAGTACTCTGTACCTCCAGACACGTGTTTCAGAATTGGTCTCCTTCTTAAGCAGAGAGAAACACATACATCGTTTGGGATGTTTGGAAAGGTGAATCACAGTTTTCTTAGGTTTCAGTACACTCACAAGATTGTTTGGGGGTCTGTCTTTTCTGCCACTGTTCTTGGGTCATTTAGTCAAATGAAAGCATCAAATCAGCAAACATTATTATTGGTGAAATTAATAACTTGCAGAAGTTTTCTCATGACCTTTTGCACTACTGTGGACACTTCTACTCAGTAAATTATAGGCAGTAGTGACCTTGCAAGTGGCCTCGGTCTGTCCATTATGACACATTTAAGGAGATGTTCTTATTATGTTGTGTGTCAGAGGTCAACCCACAGGCATGCTCTGGCTAGTGCTCTGGATACAGAACAGACATAGCAAAAGATACATTCAAGAGTGAGAGACAAGCAGCTCACATACATGCACTGAAGCAGTTATCCACATCATGCACATCTCTAAATGATTGAGTGGAGAACATTTTCTTGGCTGTAGTGTCACAATATTTCCATGCCCTAACCAGATCTGTAATCTAAACCACTAATATTTTTTGGGGAGGAAATGTATATAGCACAAACTCGACCCGAAGGTATCGATCGCTTTACATGAGCACCAGTGGCGTTACAGATGGACACATTCATGTTTTTTGCCACTCTGGTGCAATATCCATCCAACTCAGGGTGAACTCACATATTTACAAATTTTCTATTCCCTCAGTTTATGTGTATACTTGTGAGTTGGCCAATCTTTCAGGGGCTCCCCTAAAGCATGAGCCCCAAAGTTGTAGGTGCTCATTCCATATGGTGCTGAGTGCTAATTATGTTGTGTTACATCCCTGAGCCTGTCAAACAACAGCTGAATATTCCCCTCTTTCTAAAGACAAGACATGACAGTAGGTAATTGGGAAATTGTTATTGAAGAATCTACATGCATCATGCAGTGCCAAATAAGGTGTAAAAATAAAAACAAGGGAATAAATGACCGACTCAGTCGAAATGGACAACATAAAATACAATCCCTGCTAGCATTTACGATGATTAAAAGCCCTTTATGATGAATTCCAAAAAACAGCTATTTTCAGTTATTTGACAAACATTATCCATCTGTTTATCGTGATTACCTATTTTACAAAACCATCGTTTTAAGTCCAGAAACAGCATTTTATATGCATGACGCAAGACCATCACCAGGTCCAATTGAAGTCTGCCTTCCCTTAAAAACAGAGGGCGCCATCACTGCATAGAGGAACATAATAAATAAAGTATATTTATTTTTTTACAAGCACATATCATGATAAGCATCCACAGGTAATATTTCCCCAGATCTCCAGGATCTGGAAATGGGTGTTATATCGTTACTAATGGATTCCACATTTGGGCAAACATTATTGTCTAATTTAGAAGATGCTTACAGATGTAAAAAGAAATCTTCGAAGACTGTAACCAAGCATTGCAAAACATGCTTCTTTTTCGCTATTCCCTACTAAAGCATAAGTGCATATCTCCCTATTTGGTCAAGTAGTAAATATCATCACATCTCACAAATATAGTTTCCAAATGGTCTGATCGTTCTTCTGGTCATACATACAGGTGTATATAAATGGCATCAACAGGCAAACATTGACTAATATTTCTATGTGTATTATGCTAAGCAAGCCTACAAACAACTTAACCATTTTAGAATTTATTTTCCATAGCAATCGTTTTGGCAAAGAAAAGCTAGCATTGGCAAAGCCAATAGGTTTCACCTTTTGACGACCCCCAAAAATAGCATTTGTAATGCAATAGGTCCCCCATTTGGGACCTTACAAATATTTAGCCATGCAGCACATTACCCTACGTGTTACAACATATACTGATTTTTAACATAGAAGCTTTGACACTAATAGGTACATTATAGCATTGCATTGACAACCTGAGTCACTTCCCAACTGTGATTGAAAATACAATGTAAAACGCGAATCAGAATGCCTTTAAGGGATTACAAAACCAACAGCAGCAATAGACAAACACTCAATCATTTTAATTTGCAACAAATGGTGATAAAACATGCTGCATTACATTAAAGTGCTTTGAAATTCTACCTTTAGAACAATTTACCAAACTCGCTTTCCAAAGTGCGCACACACCCCTTGGTACGAGAAAATAATGATTTTTAACGTTTGCCAACATAGACTCACTGTCCAACTTAAATTAAAAAAAACTGTTCTACAGCAGGAGTACCCCTATGCCTTTTAGTGACTACAAAAACAAACTCAACCACAGTAAAGGAAACCATACCTACTTTTTTAGTTGCTTACAAAGTAGAAGCATAGTGCCTTTGCTTCAAACATATAGCACTTCTACTTTTCAAACAAAAAAACAAAGATAAACAACATTAAGAAAAAAAAGTGTATTCATAATGCCTTTAAGGCGCAAAACAAAATCGAGCATACAGCATTTCAATGGCCACAAAACCACGAGGAAAGCATATCACAATTTTTAACAGGTAAGTAGCACACTGCATTTATTGCAAATGCATCGTGTATGTAGGTTTCAAACAAATAAATAAAAGCACTTTCCAAACAAACAGACATGCTCAATGAATAATGAAAACAACAAAGAAAAAAAAATGACTCATGAAAACAAATCTTGATACTTGTGGGTACACTGTTTCAACACACATAAAAACACAAAAAATACCACATTTTTTTGTTGCTTAAAAGGTAGCAGCGCACTGCATTTGCTTTAAATGTATCGCACTCATACCTTTTAAATAAATCAACAAATGCGCTTTCAAAACGCACACACAGTCCTCAACATTGAAACCTCACCATTTCAGTAGACACAAAAACACGAGGAACCTAAAAAACACCGATCTCTTCTCCAATAAAGGCTGTGGTGGGGGGACGGGTGTTCAATAATGGAAATACAAACCACGACAGATATAAGACTGAAGCTCTCCTTGACAAACACAGATAGGCCCCTCCACATGCTCCCACACACACGTCAAAGTCAACCCCGCAACCATAAGAGCCCCAACACTCACGTTGTTAGTGGGATGCCACAGTACGTGCTGCGGTTGGGCAGCACTCAGGGTCAGCTGCAGAAGGTGTAGATTCCACCGCCAGATGTAACCTCCTCTTGGGTCCGAAATACCGTCCTCATGATGATGCTGAGTCATGGGGTGCAAGGTGCTGGGAGCCTGGGTTGACGGGGGCTGTGTCCGCGCACTGCTTACCGCTGCGCTTTGACTCGTTTGGCTACTGCCTGTGCGTGCAGATCAGCTGTGGCCTCTGAGCATCTTGTGCTCTGCGGTTGCCAAGTTACAGAGTTCGTTCCTTGACAACCATCTCTAATGTACACTAGTCCCACGCCGGAGACCTACACTTTCGACTACACCCACTTTCACTTTTGGTAGTCAGTCATCAGTGGCTGCGGTCTCTATGGCAAGATGTATGCTGGCCTCGGTAATTTAAAATGTTTCTCTACTTGAGGGAGTTGAGTAAAACCCAAGCAAACTGGTTGGAGATAGTGGCTAAATGGGCAGAACAGCCGACCTTCCATGGAACAAGGTTCTAGTCCTAGCTCGGCATGGCTCTCATTCTGTGATTCTGGGCAAATCGCGTAATGTAATTGGATGCTCAAGTAACACACGCTAATGTCCCCGGATTCTCATGTAACAAACGCTAATGCCCCCGGATGTTCATGTAACACACGCTAATGCCCTCGAGCCACGTTCCCAGTCCATGAAAAACAAGCATTTGCAATGCAATATGACTCGCATTTATGCGAGACCTATTGCATTGCAAACTGGAGTGCGGGTGGGCGGGGGATAGGGTGGCGAGAGGTGCGAACAACAAGAGTGCGGTTGGGGGGTGAGAAGGCATGGACTGCGGGAGGGGGGAAATGCATGAGCAGTAATAGAAATTTATTAAAGAAAATAGTGCTCACAATCTAAATAACACATACCGTGCAACACTCAAAGTAAAAGGGCCAGTAGCCATGGAAGGCTACAAATGATGACATGGCTATCATAAGGAGGGACTAACAATACTATAAACCAATTGGAAGGCAGCATTTAGGAAGGACAAAGACACATGCCAATGAAAAAGATGGGCGGGGAGTGGGCGAGTCTTCCCGCACGTAGTAAACTGCCACAGATCAACTCCAGAGGAGCGCCTGCACACTGGCTCAGGGCTCCACCTAAAAAAGGAGTGAGGAAATGGCTATATCATTCTGTAGGCACATAAATGCATGCTGCCAAATGGAATAATAAGGTCACTGAATGACCGGGCCCATTAGTTGTAGACCTTTTCTAGAGACACACTCCGTTGGTTCTTGTTTGCATCATTAAAGTGTAAAGGGGATAAAACTCATCAATACACAATACATTTGTCAAAGGTTCTTCTACTACATAATGATCCACAGAAAACTATATAAAGTTATATAATTCAATACAAAGCCAAAAATAACAGGACATAGAGACACCTCAAAACAAGGGTATAGAACTACAAAGCAATCAGCATGACCCCAAATCTATGCATCCAATTTAAACAGTGTAGAATGAACAGAACCATTAATTCAAGAAGTAGGATACAGAGAATCAAGAAGCATGAGTCCAAATTTCCCTGCATCGAGGGTTGATGGATAAAAAACATTAATCTATCCCTACTCTAGTTTTAAGGTGACATCCCTACATAAGCTTTTTCAATGAAAAGGAAAAGGTGTCAGCGTGTGGAGTCTTTCAAGAAGTCTCTCCATCATCCATGGGACTAGTAGCATAAAGCCACTATCAATAGAAGGAGCACATCCGGAGATATTCGCTCTCTGAAGGCAAGAAATAGGAGGGCACGTTCGCTAATTCCAACAATCAGTTATCCACAGGTAGAATCTCCCAAAATGCACAATCTGCGCACAGTTCACAATGGGCACAGCCATATAGGCACTTTTCCATCATGTTTTCCACGTACATCTTGTAACCATTCATCCATGGTTCCCATGCTTTCTCCTGTGTAAATCCGTCTACGTCTTTATCACCTCCAAACCATGTAACTGTTACTTCTTTTCTTCTTGACTAGCTCCTAAAACAAAGACATTACTTTTTTCTAAAAGATTTTTTCTCAACCTGCAATAGCACTTGACAACGAGCAGATTTTACAGTGCACATGAAATTCAAGTCAGTAATTCTAAAGTGCGAGTTTTCAGGAACTTGCATTTCATACCTACGACTTTAGATAACATAAGAACATGGCACCACCATTTTCTGTTTTTTTTATTTACCAATCAAAGATAGCTGAGGCCACTTGTATTGGTAAGAAAATTCACTTTACTTTCATCAAAGGGCATTTTGACATGCGGATAGACCAGCAGCAAATGGCAGCTGCCCGCCTATCCAGAAACCTTCACATTAAACAATTTTTTTTACTGACCAGGAGGAGTGGGGGAGCAACAGAGGAGCGAATGAGGGCTATGGGTAGGAATAAAGCAACAGGGAGTGGGCTTGGGATGAAGGAGCAATAAAGACGCTTGAACCTGGGGAAGGAAAGAAAGTACAAACGAAAAGCCATGGAGGAGTACGGAAAGCAATGGGTGACCTTGACAGGGGAATGAGGAAGCAACATGAGTGTGCATGGTGAAGGAGTATTTTTGGTGGAGAAGCAGCACACTGGGAAATTGGTCAGAAACAAACACTCATGAAGTGTGAAAAGAAAAAAACAAAGTAGTTAACCTAATGTTGGCTGTGGAAGGATACATGTTGGTCATTCAAAAGGATGGTATAGAGGCTATGCTTCAGAGAGGACAAGGACTAGAAGAAGAAGGCAATCCATTGACTAAGACGCAAATAACACTAACAGTTAAGCCAACCAATAGTAAACAATGATCAGGCTTTAAGCTGACTGTAAGCTTTTGTTTTTGTCTATAATTGGCATCTTTTGTAAAATGGCTAGACCCAAAAAAGACAAAGGGCTAGATGTAGGTAATTGAAATCTACAGACTCTAAAATACCGAATTTTACCGAATCGGTATTTTAGAATCGGTAAATGCAATGTAGGTAAAAATTTGGTATTTTTTACCGATTCGGTAAAATTCAGAATCTGCCATTCGGAATTTACCAAATCGGTATTTCTCATTCATTCCTATGGGCCTCTGCCAAAAGGAAGATTTGGCTGGACATTCAAGCAAAGGTGAATGCTGTTGGAGTGACTCCAAGGGACATAGATGACCTGAAAAAGAGGTGGTATGACCTCAGGAGCCTGACCAGTTATCCATATGACCAAGAACAAAATTGCTGAGCACCACAAATAGGCAAACAAAACTGGAGGAGTGAAGAACCGTGCACCCCCCTGACTGACCTGGAGGAGCTGGTGGGGTCCACCATTGAACCAGAGAGCGTCTGTGGACTGGGAGATGCAGACAGCTCAGCCAGAGCTGCCACCAGAAAAGGTAAGACGCATGCACAGCAATCACCCCCACCCCATCAGCCTTCCCTTTTCCCTATGTGGCAAATTTAACCCCAGTCCAGTAGAGGAAGCACTATACAGGAGCAATGCATCATGGGACATGTAGTCAGTAAATGAAAGACCAAGTCATACAGCACAGCAAGCAACAAGTTAGGCAAATAATTTCAGACATAATCAAGCGAAGGCAACATGTACAGTGTTTAAGTGAGAATTATTTAATTGTAGTGGCTGTGAAGCTAATGTACGCTTATATGTCCACAGGCGAGATATCTCGCAGGCGTACCAGGGAGACGGAAGGCACGGCACCAGAGAAGGATGACAGCCAGGAGCCAGGCCCAAGTGCCAGAGAATGTCACAGAGGACACAGGTGCACCAACTACACAGCCACCATCCCAATACCAAGAAATGTCTCCACATCTGCAGGCGTCCCCAGAACGTTCAGGATCCCCTCTGCTACTATCCTCACCTGAACTGCCTGCATCACTGCCTCTAACAACACTGCATCACAAAAGAGCAGGAGGCATATAGTTGCCCCACTAGTCCAAATGGAGTCATCAGCAGGTGACATGGAGGGGGATGACACACACACCTTGGCTGGGGAAGGTAGCCCTGCCACACAGCAGTCCAGTGCAGAGGTTGGCCGTACAGGTACCAGATGCCGAAGGCACAGAGAAAGCATTTTAGCAGCACATGTGGAGGGGCCCAATGTCTCCCGTGGGCTTAAGGGTAGCATGGTGAAAATCCAAAGGATGCAGGGGAAGGCCATCCAGTCTGTGCAACGCCAGATGAGTAACCTAAACACAAATATGGAAGATATAGGGAAGGGCATCAGAGAACTGGTTGATGTGAACAAGGAGATGGCTGCAGGGATGCGGGACATGACTCTATCGGTGCAGCTTCTGTGCAGCAAACTGGACCAGGACATGTTAGCAAGGTGCAAGGAGAAGCAGCGTGCGCAGCAGCAAAGTAAAGCAATAAACTGCCTGGCCACAGCCACTTCCCTGCTATGCAGACGATGCATTAACATGCATAAGGGACTCACACACAACAGCAATGAGGTGTCTAGGGACATTGCTAGGATGACCAGTGCTGTAATGGTGCTGATAAATGCACAGACAGCACTAACTGCTGCTCTGGATGTACCAGAAAGTGGGGAAAGCACCAGTAAGAACAGCATGACAAGCCCCCTTGTTGTTGAGACACGGAGGAGCAGCAGGCGCCATGGTGAGTGAACAGCCCAAACGCACAGTGAAGAGAGCCAGCCACTTACATCTGGCACTGGTAGGCGTGGGCGAAAATGACTTGTTCAGTAAATGGGGAAGTGACCCAGGACTACCATTATTAAATGTGTGTCTGCCATCTGTTGGTGTCGCAACTCCTGCTGGTTTGGGTTCAGGCAGTGCATGTTCATCATCATGGTCCTCATAGTCGCTCAATTCCACCTCGGTGCCCTTCTTAGTGACAAGGTTGTGCAACATTGCACAAGTTGCAATCATCTTACAGCAGGTGATTGGTGTATACTGGCCTGCCCCTCCACTTTTGTGTAGGCAGCGGAACCTGCTTTTTAACAGCCCAAAGGTGCGCTCCTCAATGTTCCTAGTAGATTTGTGTGCCTTGTTGTATTGCCTCTGGCTGGGGGTTGAAGGGTTGAGGTAGGGTGTCAGTATGGAAGAGCGGACGGCATATGCATTATCCCCTATTTGAAAATGAGAAAGACATTACTCCCGTGCACACATACACATACATCAGCAATATCTATCAAGGGAGTGTCACACAGTGTTTTACCTAGCAGATATCCTTTGCCAAATTCCCCCGCTGTCAGGCGTGTGTAGATCCCACTGTTCTGAAAGATGTAGGAGTCGTGGGTACTTATTGGGAACTTGGCCACTATGTCCGTGATAATGTAGTTTGCATCACAGATTACCTGTACATTGATTGTGTGGGTTGACTTACTGTTTCTATAAATGTACTCTGTGGCAGCAGGTGGGCATATTGGGATGTGGGTGGCATCAATACAGCTGATGACGTGTGGGAAATGTGCAATTTGATAAAAGTCCGTCTTGGTCTTGAGCAGTTACGCGTGAGCTTCAGGGAAACTGATGTAATGATGCATTCTCTGCATCATGCCCTCTAGGAACTTCCTGAAGAAACGGGACAGGCTGCTCTGGGACACCCCACCTATCACAGCAATCACACTCTGGTAGTTCCGAGAGGCAAGCAGGTGTAGGCTACACAGCACCTGCACATGGGGTGGGATCGCGTGTGCCCTTGGGGTTGGGTGCTCCAAAATTGGGTGGAAGTCCCTGATCAAGTCCAGAATGGTGTGGGGGTGTAGCCTGTACCTTTGCAGGATCTCTGCCTCAGTTAGTTGAAATAGCATGATCCTCTGCCTGTACACTTGCTCCTCCCTTCTCCAGACCCTCTCTCCTGCTGCCTGTAGCCATAGCCACCTCGCTATCACATAGAATGACGCCATTCTGGTCACACTGTTGCATTTTGGGCCCTTTTTTATAGCCTGCACCTGGTTACCACCTGCTTTCAATCCATGGTAAATACCGACTCTTAAATACCGAATTTCATGCAAATTCGGTATTTTAGAGGTTACCTACATCTCAAAAGTCACTTTTTTCCATTTCTTATTTACCGAATCGGTAAATTTACCGATTTGTTAAATTTACTGATTCAGTAGTTTTTTTTGGCCCCTACATCTCAATATCCAAATACTGGTCAGTAACGGCCGAAATTCAGTATTTTTGGCCGTTACCAACTGGTATTTGGCTACCTACATCTGGCCCAAAATGTTAATGTGACACTGAGCATGTTTCGCATAATTTGCCTTTTCTTGCAACATAACTTAGTCAACCCTGCTGCATAAGTTGGTCCAATCTGCTGCATAATTCCACTGTCCCCGGTTATACTTGGTGTTTTTGCCTTTGAGTCTCCTTGCAGGATTCTCAAATGAATCTTTTGAAAGGAGATTAGAACATCTATTGACAAGACAACTGCCCGAGGATTTTATGTGAACCAATGTATATACCGCTGGTGGGCCATTACTGCATTATATATCTGTCAAATTCTCCCAGTTCTTTAGCAATCTAGTTTGTGGTACTGCAAAAAATTACGGGCTCACTTTAATGCACTGAATCTACTCCTACAGAGTACATATGAAGGTAGGGACTGTGGAACATCTCCTCTACTTTGCATTAGATCCCTCAGAAACGTCAGTCACAAACTACTGAAATCTAGTAGCACATTGGGTGCAATACTAATGCCAATTAACAAACACAAAACCATCCGAACATCATCACATGCTCTGTCATTAAATAGCAACTTAAAAGCAGATTATGTAGTCTAGGTACACAAGAGCTGTTTTAAAAATAAAAAAAAATGTAATGTTGTATTTATGTAGTTTGGTCCAATTTTCATGAATCTTATTTGTATGTTTGTGTTGCACTTGCATAGATGGACATTTACAAAACACATCATGTCCTCTCCAAGGGCTTGATAACAAACTGTGAAAACTGATTATTCTAGAAGCAGCATCCTGCAGTGGATACTTTTTTTATTTAACTGGTGAATTTTGAACGCCAGCTGCACACGTGAATCTCTGTCAGGTTGAGAAAAGGCTGTAAATGTAATGTAAAGGATCACATGAAAAAATAAACGTGCACATAGTTCACATGGTTTATTGTGAAAAGACAAAGTATCTGTTTAAAACAATTCAACATACAATACATTAAATTACGTTAAAATAAAAAGGCTACGTAAAAGGAAAAAAGAACATGTGATACTTAAGGCGACCTTCACTAGCAATCATAAATGAAACTATCATAATTAAAACAAAACAAGTGGAGCAGCAACATTTTTATCCCATCCTAAGATAATGTAGGAGCGCATCATAATTAATGCATAGTTTGCACTTGAATATATTCTGTGTGATTAATGTTACTAAGAAAAGATCGAGTATTGCATATATAAAGTACTCCACATGAAAATTTATAATACTTATAACTGTGTGCGTAGAAACGTGACTAATAAAGGTCTTTGTAATATTTACATATTAATGTGTTAGGAGAAGTTAATGTTTAGATGTATCTCATTGTGAAGGTAATAAAACAGAATGTGTAGGTGTAGACTAATGTTAATCATGTATACGTGTAATACGAAATATATCAATGTTGGTGCATTTGAAATGACATCTTTGTAATTCTTTGCAATTTATTAATGTAGTAAGAAACTGCAATTGTTATTTATGTAGAAGTGTTCATGTATTTGTAACCCTGTGCATTGCTAAATTGCCATAGGTTTGGGCCTCCAGAATCTGTTTAGTTCAAGCTCACATTTAAAGTCTAACATGTAATTTGTATTCTACCTTCAACATAGAATGCATTTGGATATGTTTTTGTTTCCTCTGCAGGTGTGGAAAAAGTCTTGTTAGTTAGCTTAGAAGGGTTTTGTTTTCATTAGATAGCAAGGTATGAAAAGAATAAACTTGCAAGGAGGTAGCAAGAAATGAGGCAAGTTCGAATGGAGGAGGAGAAGAATGACTAAGGATTAATGAAGTTGTAACTTATTGATGTGGGAAAGGTGGTGCAAGTCTCATATTTGTGCCGCAATCATGGCATACTGGAGAAAGTCATGTGAGATTGTCTACCTTGAATGTAACTAATATCTTATGCTGTAACTTAGTGATGGTCAAGATAGACATCTTAGAAATTCAGGAGAAACAAACCTATGCTTCCGCTTTGTGTGGCTTTATGCTACGTGACCCAGGGTTGGTGTGCCTTCTATTGAAGACTCTGACAGCTGACACCTTCCTACTTTCAACTTTATTTCCTGCTTGTTAGTTTAGGGTTGTCCCTTTGAGGCAGTGTAGGGAGAGATAGTGTGCCCATGCTTACCTTTGAGCATCAATTGATGCTGCTTAATACTCAATTATTTTTCCTGATTACTTGAATTATCATTACAGAACTAGTTATCTGCTTTTTGTTTTATAGGGTGAATCGCTTTAGGAGATTCAGATTCATTTTGTTTGTTCTGTATTTCTATATGATAATGTTGAGATTGGTGATATCAATTTGTTTCTAAACTTATGATTAAATCTTACTAAACTCATATTCAGTTGTGGACTGGGTTATTGTGTGACTAAATTGGTTGCACTGTATTGTGTTTAAATTGTGATTTATTTATTTATTTATTTATTCAAAGTTTTATATAGCGCGAACAAGATCTTAGCAGATATCAGAGCGCTTTACAGTAGGGTGAGTAGACATAGTAATTGGGTACAGTATAGTGCACGGTAGCATAATAGGATAACAATCATGTGCATTAAGATACAAATAAACACTCAGCTATACAGCAGAATAAGGTGGTGCAGAGTCTTTGATCTAATTAAAATAGAGATCAAGAGGTAGCAGAGAACACTCAGATAGACAAAGATATAAGACAGTGCTGAGTCTGAACTAGCTACAACACAGGTCTGAAGATAATAATAAACAGTCAAATAGACATTAGGATAGTGGTGGTGCAGCGGGACTCTGATCCAGCCGCCATGGAGATCAGTGGATACCAGTAAACACTTAAAAGACAATACTATAGCACGGTGCAGGGTCTATGATCCAACTTCAAAAGAGGTCAGTAGGTCATGAACAGAAAGTTAATGGCTCACTAATTATCCAACGTTTCAAGATCGGTGCAGAGACTCTGAGCAGCAACAGTGTGGATCATGTAAACTTGGCCATAAGGATGGCTTTCACTTCTTTCTTGAAGAGTACAGTGGAGGAGATAATCCTCGTTTCAGGAGGGAGTGCATTCCAGATCCTCGGAGCCATTCCTGAGAAGGAGCGTTTGTACGTTTTTTCCTTACGGAATCTGCGAGGTTTCAGGAGCAGACTTTTAGTACTTCTATTGGATCTAGAACCTCCTGATATAGTCAGCTTTTGAGTGAGGTAGGTGGGAGCCTTGTGGTGTATAGCTGAGTGTGTCATAACCGCGATTTTCAATTGTATTCTGGCTTAGAGTGGAAGCCATTTCAGCAATTTCAGGTCAGGGGTTATATGAGAGTGTTTCCTTGAGCCCGAAATGAGTCTCGCGGCCGCATTTAGGGAGGCTCTTAGGGGTGCTGTTATTGCTTGGGGGAGACCGCTGAGGGCCACAATTCCATAGTCTATGCGGGGGATGACTAGGGCTTGTACAGCAGTTTGGAAGTCCTTGGCTGGGAGGAAGGGTTTGAGTTTCCTTAGAGTGTTAATTTGAAAGTTAGCTCCTTTCGTAGTTTTGCAAATGTGCTGTTGCATATTGAGCTTTGCGTCAAGTGTGATGCCTAGAGACTTCGCAGAGTCCACGATGGTGGGTTGGACATTGAATGCTGTTAGGTGATTAAGCCATATTTGGGTGGTGGAAATTTTCGAAGGGGGTGAAATCAGGAGGAACTCAGTTTTCAATGCATTTAGTTTGAGGTGATTGTCGGCCAACCAAGATTGGGTGTTCCTAAGTGTGCAGTTCAGAAGTTTGATATCTTCCGGGGATTGTACCTTTAGGTTTAGTTGAGTGTCATCGGCATACATGTGGAAGTGTACATTGGATGCCTGGAGCAGGGTAGCGAGTGGTTCCATGATGAGGTTGAACAGCGTGGGTGAGAGGGAAGATCCTTGTGGGACGCCTAGATCTACTGGCACTGGAGAGGACAGCACGTTGTTAATCTTGAACTTCTGGGATCGGTTGTGAAGGAAGGAAGTGAACCATTTGAGTACAGTCCCTGATAAGCCCATTCTGGTATTTAGGAGCTCTAATAGGTTCTCATGTTTGACCGTATCGAATGCTGAGGAGAGGTCCAGGAGAATGAGGAGGCAGGAGTCGTTGCGATCCAGGATTTGGAGGGCGTCATCAATTATGTGAGTCATGGCCGTCTCTGTGTTGTGTTTCGCCCGGAAACCTGATTGGTGAGGGTCGAGGAGTTCGAACCGATCAATGTGTTTTGTAAGTTGGAGTTGCACACATTTTTCCAACAGCTTGGCCAAAGTGGGGATATTGGTGATAGGGCGGTAGTTATTTAAGTCAGCCGGATCAGCTGTCGGTTTCTTGAGTATGGGCGTGACTTGCCCCACTTTGAGGGAGTCTGGAATGAGACCTTGCTGAAGGGAGCTGTTAATGATTTTTGTCCAGAGTGGGAGAAGCACGGGGATGAAGTGTCTAACAGCATTGGCAGGTAATGGGTCTGTGAGGTGATTAGAAGGCTTCAATGAGCCAAGCAGTTTGTGTATTGCTTCTTCAGAGTAGGTTTCGAAAGACGACCAGGAGGCGTTATTTTTAGGATGGGTGTCGGGCATTTTGGTGATGCTCGGGTATCGTCTTACGTCATTAAGGAGGTCATTCCTTATGTTGTCTGTCTTTAGCTTAAAAAAGGCAGAGAATTCTTCACAGTGTGGGATGATGCTTGTTGAGTCGTTTGACAGAAGGGGTTGCGTCTTCGTTTGAGTTTTGACTAATTCGAACAGCTTTCTTGGTCTGTTTTTTGCTTGGTCCAGCTGGAGGCTGAAGAAGTCAGATTTTGCGCGCTTTATTTTCCTAAAGTAGGCATTTCTTTTGCTCTTAAGCATTTTGCGATGCCGCGATGAGGGGACTGATCTCCATGTGCGTTCTGCCATTCGCATAGACCGCCTGTCTTCGTTGAGTCTGCCATCATACCACGGGTTCGAGATCTTGGTGGAGACTCTCTTTAGTTGCAGTGGGGCGGCTTCATTGATTATTGAATTCATCGAGTCGAGGTAGTGGTCAGTCAGTGATTGAACATCAGAGGTGCCATGAGGGGGAAGGAGGCTATTGGTGAGGTGGGGAGGCAGGGAGTTGGGGTTAAGGTTCTTCATGTCCCTTTTCCAGATCTTAGATTTGGTGGGTTGTGCCGAGACAGGTTTAATCTTTTCATTGATGAAGAAGGAGATAATGTGGTGGTCTGACCAATCACAGGGTTGGATTGCCCCTAATTGGGTGGAGTCTTCGTTGGCGATGATGAGATCAAGTATGGAGCCTTTGTCGTGTGTTGGGCTGTTGCATATTTGAATGAGGTTAAACGTGTCAAGGAAGGATTTGAGACTATTCACCACTGCGTCTTTCTGATCGTTCCAGTGGAGATTGAAGTCACCCAGGTAGATTTGCGGGATCTGCCGACCAGCGTTGGATGCGATCGTGTCCATGAGTTGTTGGGTGAAGATGAGGTTGTCCCTAGGCGGGTGATAGATGAGATGTAGAGCACATACTGGTTTGCCCTCGCTGGAGATATCAAGACACATGAGTTCGCAAGACGTGATGGAGGGGGAGGTTAATTTAGCAACCGAGAGGTTGCTCCTGTAAATGCATGCTATTCCCCCGCCCGTCTTGTCGGTTCTGTCAAGTCTAATTATGTGGTAATTGGGGGGGACTAATATGTCCATGATAGGTGTAGAGGCTTCAGTTAACCATGTTTCCGTCAAAATGGCTAGGTCAAGATCCATTGATGAGACGAGATCTGCAATGTTGGAGGAATGCCTCTGGGCCGATCTGCAGTTGAGTAGGATGCATTTGAGTCTGGGGGTGAGAGGGGTAGTCGAGTGTTCTAGCGCGAGAGGTATTTTTCTGAGATTGCTGGGGATGGCGCATCGGCTGCTTTGAGTTGGGAGCCTAATGGGATTCGAGAGAATTGTGGGTATGGGGAGTTGTGCGGGCGTTGTGCGCTTTACCGGGCCAGGGCCAAATGAGCGGAGGAGGGTGTTTATGTCATGAGCCGTCAGGGAGTTATGAGCGCGACGGGGGCGGTGGCCGTTGTTGCGGTCTGGGATAGTGGGCCAGCGTGGAGAGTGTGAGCCCACCCGTTTCACCCCTGGGGCGAGATGAGAGCGAGGGCCTGTGCGGAGGGTGTGACCTTTGTTGGACACAGAGGTGTTAGTTGTAGGTCGGTGTTGTCTGGGGTGTGTGTGGAGGAGTTCTTTGATGGAGTGGATCTCTTCTTTGACTTGTAGGAGCGTTGTTAAAATCAGGTCGAGCTGTGAGTAGGGGCTAGCGTTGGAGGTGAAGGCCGTAGGCAGGTTGTTGAGTAGGGGGCTGAACTGCGAGCTGGGGTCGGGGGGGGTGGGGTGTGCCATTGTCAATGGAGAGTTCTGCGGTAATAGGGGGAAGGGTGGTATTTGGTGGGTGAGAGAGAGTGCGGGCGAGGGGTGTGGGTGAGGGATGGGTCTGCTGGGACGTAAGGGCGGAGACGTCGTTGGGGGCGACGCCGGAGAGTTATGGGAAGAGTGACAACTGAAGACAATAGGGGTGTCAAGAAGGTACTGGGGGCTGAGTATGGGGGGGTGGAGCGGGGGGGATGCTGAGGAGCGGGGGTGGTGGGCTCTGTGTGTCTTGTTGGGGGGTTGGGGGGGTGAGGAGTGAGAGTGGGGGGGGTAGGGTGAGAGGGATAACTGCTGCGGAGGAGGGGAGATATGCTCGGGTCCCTTGTGGGTATCGCGATACTCGTAGGAGGAGTGGAGTGGGTGGAATGTAGGGTGGGGGTAGGTGTGATGTGGGAAGGTGTACGATCTTCGTCCATGAGTGCGGGGTGAGGAGTGGGGGGGAGTGGAGTGGAGTGGGGTGGAGTGGAGTGGGGTGGAGTTGAGTGGGTGAAGTGATCTTCGACAGTGGGTGCGGGGTGTGGGGTGGAGTGGATGAGGTGATCTTCGACAGTGGGTGCGGAGTGTGAGGTGGAGTGGTGTGGGGTGGTGTGGGGTGGGGTGGGATGGGTGGAAGGGAGGGTGGGGGTATGTGGGATGTGGGAGGGGGGACGATAAACATCAGAGGGAGAGGGGTGTACAGGGGTTACGTTATGTTGGGGCATGGAGTTGGGTGGTGTGGAGCATCTTGGTGTGTGCGAGGTGGGGGACCGCATTTTGGTAATGTGCATTAGGAACATAGGGAAAAGGTGGTCGAGTCGGTCGAGATTCCTATCTGTGGCTTGGAATAGGATGATCCCGTTGTTGTAGATGGTAATGGTGGCTCTGCCGGGGAAAACTTGGGATGGCGTGATAGAGAGCGTCAGGCTGTGAGCGTTTTTACTAGTGGTGGAACCAGTGAGAATGGAGAGAAGCACTTTCCTCCACTGTGCTCTACGCAAAGTGTGGAAGATGATATCAGTGCTCGTGGCACCATTGCTCTCAGAGAAGTAGGTGTCCACACAAGGTATTTCAGGGTGAGCCTTCAGGAAGTTGTGTTTGTAACGTTTGGCGTTTTTTTTGGAGAGCCCTGGTGGGTAGTTAATTTTGTAAGTGTGTTTGCCTGTGCGTTCCATGATGGAGGAGGCGTAGGCCGACGAAAGAGAGGAAAGGAAAAGTTGTTGGTGATGTGACTTAGAGGGACAGCTTCACTTTCTGCACGGGAATGCTGAAGCCGTGCAGGCAAAAGAATTTGGTGTAGAGGTCAGGTTAATATGCCAGCAAAATATGAGGTAGTCAAGCGTAAAGTGAGTTTGTAGTAAAGTGTGAAGTGAGTTTGGTGCCCAGAGAGAGATAACCAAGTCAGGTTAATATGCCAGCAAAATATGAGGTAGTCAAGCGTAAAGTGAGTATGTAGTAAAGTGTGAAGTGAGTTTGGTGCCCAATGAGAGCTAACCAGGTTAAAGGGGGCAGTATAGTACTACCGTAAGGGCACTCTATCACCTGAGTTGTGAATACATGGCTGTCGAAAGTGCGTTGCCTATAAGAGGAGATTAGTTTAATGGAGACTGGTTCTTGGGGTAGGGTCACTTTAAGGGGAAACTGCTCCCGTTCATGCACCCAGCCACTTTTGAACAGGGTGGAATTAACATATGTGATTGTTTTCTCCCTCTAACCTCTAGATGCTAGAAAGACCAGAGATAGGAACAGAAGTGATGCATGGCCTCTGCTGGCCATTTGGAATGAAGCAAAACAGAATGACAGAGACTCCAACAAATCAATAAGCAATAGGCGGGTTGTAAGCCCTAACTGAGTCTCCTTTGCAAGAGCGCATATTTATGCGCTGTCGTTGGCTCAACCCTAAACAAGTTGTAGGCTAGTTGCAAGCATGATGTCCTTGAGGACTACACACCTACGCCTAAATCATGAGCTTCAGTCTTGACCATATAAACTTTGGGATCCTGGGCAAATACATTTATCTACCTCTGCCTTAAAATATGCATATGTGTACTTTAAAAGACAAATATGAAATGTTATTATTACTTATCTACCCATCCCGATAACATTTTTTGGTTTGTGGTGAGTTCTCAACCGAAATCCAGAAAAAGGGGAATGTCCTCGTAATCACAATAGGTCACTTGCTAGAAAACACAGAAGTACAATTCTTATAATCAGCCATTGTATATGTTTTCTATGAACAGTATATTTGTGAGGAATCTGCACCAATTAATGAAAAATGACCACTGTAAAGCTATCTTGTGCTCTATGGATTAGGTTCCTGCCATAACATACACATAACATTTTTGAAATTATACATGCTAAATATGTGTAGGTTTGCATATCATTTAGTTATCCCGTTACTAGACAGGATAAGTAAATTGATGCATATGCAGTTGTGGTTTTCTAAAAACATAAGGAGGTATAGTTCAATCATAATACCTCATGGTTTTAATTCTGGAGTGCCCTGGTGGGAAAATGGGATGGTAAAACTAGGCAGAGTGTCAGTGATTGTGGCTGGTATCACCACCTAATTTACTGCCCGTTAGAACATTATAATGTTGGGAGCTCCATTGAAAACACTGCCATGCTCCTGGCTTCTGTTGGCTGGTATAAGCCAGGAGCTCCAACATTCCACTGTTTATTCACAGCTATTGCGGTGAGCAAGTGGCCTTACACTCCGTATCCAGGTGGATTTAAATTCCCTCGGGCTCCATGAGGCCTTTATTTGACGAATTAGAACATTCTTCCCTCTAGGGCAAGAATCTTCTAGTGTTGTGTAGTTCCTACTAATCAGTAAGACCTGCGCATTGATTGGATAACATAAACTAAGGGCTTGGTGCCAAGAATGATTCAGGACACCCCGCGGGATATGTTGGCCTATAGACCAGCAAGATCCCAGTGCCATCGTAAGCCCCCCTTGGGGGCGAATGGTTACTAGCTACCACTGAATATGACAAATCTGACCCATGAGCGATCGTGGAAACAGTACAGAACCTTTTTCTCAGTCAATCGTGATTTTTTGTTGTCAGAGAAGTATACGAAGAATACACAGTGGTATGGTTTCAATATATTTATTGAATCAAGATCATTCTTGTATAGACAATGTGCTGCAATGATTAATAGAGAGAAGCAGATAAAGGGGATTACAACCACCAAAATCATGAATGGTATATACATTTCTACCATGGTGCCAAGACAACGTATATATGTAGGCATATAAAACAAGCCAGTAATCAAACTAACTCCTACTATGCAAACCCATTTCTAAGTGTACCTCGAGTGTGTGGGTGTAGATCCAGGAAATCCCCAAGGGGCAATGCAACCCCATTACCTGGTGGAAGAGAATGAATTAACCCGTCATGGTCACGACTGGACAACCCTCACGAAATGTCAGACTGATGCTTGGTGTATTCACAGCATGGAAGGACATCTGATGTCAGTGGAAGTGCCTCCGGTGCTAATCTATTGGGATGCTCATCTTTTATAATAGAAAGCTACCTTGCGATGTGCGTATAGATTACTGATGTTATGGATATGTAGATGGCCTTGTTGCTGCGCGTATTAAGATAGAAATGACGTTTGTACATAGTGTGAGAAAAGACCTTGTCCATGACATGACATTCAGGGCATTTTGATAATGTTGTGTGATGCTAGATGTGTAAACAAGTTTAGTTTCAGGGAAATTAATCCAACATTGTCACGCACACAAATATGCGCAAAAGCTGCTGAAAAATAGGACAATGTAAGAAATAAGCTGCTTCGCTTTATTGGCCTAACTTTGGAATATAACACTAATGGCCTTAGAGCTCTCTGTAGTGGGCTCTATTGGTCATTTCAGGCCCGCTTCCTTGTTAAAGATCCTTGTCTTTGGCTTTGACCTTTATTGCTGTAGCAGGCCTTTAATGGCCGGTAGCCCCATCTGCATCGGGCTCTAAGGCTCTTTTATAGACTTGAAGTCAAAAAGTTAAACAAAACATGGATCCTTGAACTGCAAGGCACTTTATTGTGATTTTCTCCCAAAAATCATTTCCCTTTTCACTAATAGATTCCACTTGTTTTCAGCGGTGGAAAATGTGAAAAAAAAATCTTGCAGTTTTACCATGTGGGATAGGATATGGCTTAACAGCTAGAGTAGCAGACCTTAAAAATGGGGAACCAGGTTTGAGTTTGGCAGAAGGCTCAAGCATCCTGTGATTATAGGCAAATCACTTAATCTCCATGTGCCTAAAACAAACAAACTAAAAAATAATGTGTGCGTCGGTAATGCAACTGGTGCTCATGTAAAGTGCTATGATACCTTTGGCTATATAAATCTGTGAAGAAAAAAAATGTCCTTGATACAGGCATACCGTTGGAGAAAATATCTATTTTCTCCAAGCATTTCCAACTTTGAATTGTGCTGCACCGCAAAGCACACATACAAAGTGGTAAAATGTTAAACTTTGTCAAAGCATAGAAGTTTGTGTTAGAAGAGTACCCTTTCAGTGCAAAACCTATGCTTGACATCACACACACACACACCCTTGCACTATGGTGAAATGAAGAGTGCATTGGTGCGAGGCAGCATATGGTATGCCAGCTCTAGCAGGGAAAACATCACCATATGTAAGTAGATATGGTGCTACTGTGCTCTTTCCTTTTCATGCAACGTTGCACAGCAACTTTGGGCACTGCACAGCGTATAAACAATAAATATGCCCCTCCTTTTCCCCTGACCAAGCATCCTTAACCTATAATGCCTACCAGTATGGATATTATGTGACTCCTATACCTTGTAGTCAACATTTTCTTAAGTAACATTTCCCATACATTGATGGACACACTTGTATGACTCCTTGTCTCTGTGTAAAGCGCTCTGAAACCCGGAATGGGATGAGTAGACCTATAAAAAAATAGATATGAGAGAGGAACTAAAGAGAGATGAAGGTGCACCATTAGAGGGTGGTAGTGAGAGAATCTGTGCAGATAAATTTCAAGGGGGGAGGGGTGCAACAACCATGGGCTACCGACTCTAAAGCTACCTCTGATTGAAGGTTTATTTATTCTATCAAAAAAAATTGAAACAACAGTAGTACTTCTTTTCTCAGTCTTGCACAGGTAGCCACAACTGTTTCCACTACTACAATCCAAGCTAAATACATACATGTGGGATGATTCTACTGGTGATCAAGCTTAGTCATTGCATACAAAAGTGCCCCAAACTTAAGAAATGTGTGCTTTTACAACTAAATAAAATTCGTTTGTCCAAGACAGTGCCCAGATGTGCATAAAGTGACATTATTCAAAATGACTTTGTAAATAAGAGTTAAACTATACAGTCACCTTTTTCTTTCAGCTGCTTTGCAAAGTCGGGAATTCCAAAGTCTGCCGTTTCCTGCAAGGTGTTTGTTTTTGCAAGCAGGAATAGTAAAAGCAAGTAGGAAGATCCCATTAAACATCAACGCGCCAATAAATCAAATAATGTTTCTGACCTTTGCAGAGATGGAAAGTTCAAAGTCCCGTTACAGGATGTGCTGTACTAATGTATTTTCTGATTTTTGTGTTTTATTATGGGAAGACTTGGACCATTTCATTAATTTTTTTGGTTGCTTATATGTGATGCTGAGAGGGCTAAATGTACGACTGTTCTGTATTTTTATTGGCATCCGGGCTGTTCATCACAGGTCCTAAATCAGCTAGAGTTCCCCTCCAAATGCGCGCTTTCTTTCCCGGATTCTAAAACCTTCAGGTGGAAACGAATATTATTGCTGGCGGAGTAAATCTTGCCAGTGGAAATATCTAAAGAGAAACGCAGTCTTCTGTGCTTGTACAAACGTCCTGCCTCCTGTTTGCAGATATGACAACTAAAATAAAAACAAAACAAGATCATTGCTGTGTGAAATGTGCCCGACTGTTGAACACTTTTTTGTTTATTAATGGTGTATCTTCGACCGATCATTGTTACCCTTTGTTGCCTTTGATGCGTATGTTTATCTCAGCAGAGATCTGCGACCACTGCGTTCAAACTGGTGTGCAATTCGGTGGGCTGCAGTTCTGCTAATTGGGTCTGCTATCCAGGAGCGGGAACGGATGATGTGAAAAGATTCGGGCATTCGCTCTGCTTTTTCTTCCCTCCTACGGAGAGCAATCACCGCAATTAGTGTTTGAGGAAATGGCTGCTCAGTGCTCAAGCGAGAGTGTATTTGCAACCTGCGCAACATTACGGGTAAACCCAAAGGCGTCTAAAAGAAAATCAAGGGTATGAATTGACAGATGTACAGACTCAAACACAATAGGCTTTGTTTATTATATTTTTTTCTGGTTTTGCTTTTGGAAATGTCGGCTCGTGCTTGCTTGTTAAACAAGCATCATGATATGTATAATAATGGTCCCAGTGTGTTACTGGCTTAGTAGTGAGGGGGAAGAAAGATTTTTAGATAATACAAGTCATGGAACCACATGAAAGGAGAAAAACAATGTATCACCAATGTTGTTTATTCACATTGGGAAAACACATAAAAAAAAAAAAAAATGTTTGCAAGAAACACCTTGACAGGTATCACATAGAAATGTGCGGTGTCAAGGGGAGAAGGGGCGTGGGGGGTAGGGAGGAAGGAATGTTAAGTAGTGGATGGAAGGGACGGTTGATTGGAAGAGGTGTGGCGCCGCGGCCAGGGCGACTGACGCTGGAATCTGTGGACCACGGTTCGATCCCCGGCTCCGGCGGCAGGTTAGCCCAGCACCATGTGACTCTGGGCAATAGCTCGCTTAATCTTCCCGACGGCCCCCAGCGCCTAGAGACCCTTACGGGTGATTGTGGACTTTACTTTGATTGAAGGTGACAAAAAATCACATACAGTTTTGGTATGTATACATCATATACCAGAAAGTCAAAGTCCACAATTACTGTACATATCCGCCATATAGCAATTAGGAACACAGTTAATTAATCACTGTCAATTCTGTATTGGCAAATGTTATCAAGTCTGACGTTTCGACCCCTATGTCTGTAGGTGTCTTGAACCTTATTGCTGGGGTCTTCTTCAGGACACGTGGTGGGGTGTGGGAGGACGGGGGTGGCACCTAAAAGAAATGAGGGAATTGAATAAGTGCCTGACCGGTATTTATAATGCAGGAAAAAATCAGGGTTTTGACCAATGTTAAAAAGGAATTACCAGGATTGAAACAGCTTGGGGGAGGGGTGTCTCTCACAGATCAGTTGTCGAGAGAGGGGGCTCCGTAGCTCTCCGAATTTCATCAAAAGTTGGCGGGAGAGAGACGTCACCTAAATAATAAAGGTGACCATTAACCTAAATGAAACAGGTCAAGCCACGCCTTTACATCAAGCGCGCAACAGTTGCGCGCAGGGGGCGCCTACGAGCGCGCCTAAGAAGCGCCGAAGAAAAGCCCGTCTGCGCCCGTCCGCGACGGGATGCTACGGGACCAGGGGCCATGGGTTCTATCCCTAGGATTACAGGATTACAGGATAGCAAGATATTTACTTATTCGTCTCAGGTACTACGAAATTTAAAACCAATTTTTCCTGCAGCTTGTACTTTTGAGACTTGGCCATACCTTGAGGGCCCTTTTTCTTGTAGACATTGTCGTTTCCAGACTTCTCTCACACACTTAGCCACTTTTAATCAAATAAATGCCTCTATTCTCACCCCTAAGGAGCAGTGTTCTCAGATACCTCCCGCTATTCAAACAGTTGGGAGACATTCAGAGGGATATCCTGTTGAAAAGGAGCCATTGGGGTTAAGAAGTTTCCTGTTGAATATTCGCTTCTTGCCCAAACATTCTCAGGAACTATGGGACATCATTAACACAGACATGCCAGATATCTGTTTCCTTACGGAAACCTGGCTAAAGCCTCACACAGTCCCTGCCATTATGCTGGGAATACCCGCCAGATATAAGATCCTTCACTTAGACCGCCCTATTAAAACAGGCGGGGGTGTTGCTATTGTATTTAAAGAAAGCCTGAAAGTTTCTGTACTTGATCAAAGATATAGCTCCCATATGGAAGTAATGATCTTTAAGATCTCTTCCTCCTCTAAAATGCATTGGAAGGGAGCATTAGTTTATCGACCCCCTGGCCCGTGCACAGGTTTCTCACGTACCCTTACGGAGCTCTTAGCTCCATATTTTAAAGCCAAGGAAGATTTTGTTCTCCTTGGAGATTTTAATATGCATACTGACTTACCTAATCATTCAGATACCACAGCCCTGCTTGCTGATCTTTTCATATTAGGACTTACAATCCAGAACAGTGGCCCAATGCACTCGGGTGGACATACACTCGATTTAATTTTAACTAATTGTTCTAAAATAAAATGTCGCCCCCCCTACCCTTATCAATTGGTCTGATCATTATGTATTGGGATTCACTCTATTAGGTTTCCAATTGCCTCATTACAAACCTCCTCCTGCTGTATGGAGAAGAGAATGGCATAATATCACCTCTGAAGGACTCCAGAAGGTATGGATTGAGCCTACTCTCTCCGAGAATGATGACATTGAAACAGGTCTGACTAAATTTAATAAAGCGCTCCTGGAGGCAGTGGATTCATTAGCACCTTTGAAACTGTCTAAACAACATCCGAAATCGAAGCAGGAAGCATGGTATACCGAAGATCTGAGAGTAGAAAAGCAGCAATGTAGGAAACTGGAGAAAGTATGGATGAAAGCACATACACCTTGTAGTAAAAAGCCTTATTTGGAGGCCCTATCCAAATATCATAAAAATATAAAACTGGCCAGGAAAAACAGTCTGGCGCTACAAATAACAGAAGCAGGTAATTCCACTAGAGAACTCTATAAAATTTTCAAACTATTTGTCAAACCTACTGCTTGCGAAAGCCCTGATGATTTTACTCAAACCTTATGCGATGATATATCCGCATTTTTTGAGAGCAAGATTGAATTAATCTATGAGAAAATCACCAAGGCATTATACATCAAGAGTAGTATGGTTGACCCTCTCTTCCTTCGGATTTTAAAGAGTGAAAGCTGCTGTCTTACCACGATTCCGGAAATTAGTTTGTCCGGAGTTACCGTTCTGTACAATCAAATTAAACCAGGATCACCTACAGAGCTCCTGCCTGCAAAAATGATAGCCCCTTTGGGTAGCTTGCTGGCCCCGAGTTTCCAAACTTTGATTAACCTTTCCCTTAAGGAAGGGCTGGTGCCTAGTGTCTGGAAAAGGGCAGTTGTGAACCCTATTCGCAAAAACACAGCGTTACCATGGTCAGACCTTAACAACCTCCTTCCGATTTCTCTCTTGCCCCATTTGAGTAAGATGGCTGAGAAGCATGTCAACACCCACTTGTCTAAATTCATCGAGGCAGCGGGCGGTCTGGACCCTTCTCAATCTGGGTTCAGACCTAATCACAGCACCGAATCAGCTCTCCTCTCCATGACCGATACCATCCAGATGGCACAGGATAGAGGAGGCTCTATGATTCTGGTGCTGTTAGATTTATCCGCTGCCTTCGACACGGTGTCACATGACATTTTGGTCAGTCGTCTGGAGAGGGTAGGGATAGGTGGAATGGCTCTTTCATGGTTAAAGAGTTTTATCACTGGCCGCTCACAGAGTGTTCGATTGGGCTCCCATATGTCCATCTCTATGGAGCTCACCAAGGGGGTTCCACAGGGCTCATGCCTAAGCCCCGCATTGTTTAATGTGTATGTGGCCCCCTTGGCTGGAATTGTGAGGGAACATGGAATCACACCCATATCCTATGCTGATGACACCCAGCTTTTGTTCCCTTTCCAGACCATGACGCCAGCAGTTAAAAGCTCCTTTGCCGCAGGAATGAGAGCCATATCCAATTGGATGACCTCCAATTGCCTACAGTGCAATGTGGGAAAAACGGAGGTTATGCTTTTCGGAGACGCCCCGCTCCATTGGTCACCTGAGTGGTGGCCTCCGGATTTAGGCTCTGCTCCCTGTCCAAAGGAGACAGTGAAATACTTGGGGGTCAAGCTTGATCGATCCTTGATACTCAAGGACCATGCTACCCAGGTAACAGGATCCTGTATCAGGATCATCGGACTATTGAGGAGAGTGTTCCCTTATTTAGCAGACAGTCACAGGAAAACCTTGGTGCAGGCATTGGTAATCATCAGGTTAGATTACTGTAATGGGCTGCTTATTTCCGCTAATGAAGAACAGTTTGGCAGGCTACAAGTAGCCCAGAACACAGCCGCCAGATTAATTCTAAATGTCTTCATCTCTCTCCCTATTGAGCAAGCTACACTGGCTGCCTGTTCATCAGAGGGTCAAATTCAAGATCTGTTGTATTATTCATAAATGCCTGTCTGGTGTTGGTCCTAAATACCTATCTGAAATACTCAGACCTTATGAACCAGGCCGCTCCTTACGCTCTAAGAATCAAGCTCTACTTCAGATACCTAGGATCAAAAAAGAGAGACAGGGAGGCCGAGCTTTATCGTATAAAGGCCCCACCCTCTGGAACTCCCTGCCTCTCACCCTCAGGCTAAATCCCAATCTGACTGCATTTAGGAAATGTCTAAAGACCCACCTGTCCTTGACCTGGTAATTTCCCACCATTCCTGCCTGATTGTCTTTATGCTAACCAGTTTATGGTAAGAACACAAGCGCGGAGATACCCCTTCAGGGGTCGAATTCCTGCGCTATACAAGAAACTAAATAAATAAAATAAATAAGGAATCAATTCCCATTAGTGGAGGGCCTTCGCACTTACTGCATGGGATTGTGTTGTAGGCACGGTTCCTATTTTTATTACAGCTTTTTCAATTGGACTAATCACACGAAGTAAAGAGCGAATTCACCCGAATCAATCGAGGGCATGAACAGAGATTGAATCTGGGGAGGAAGAGAAACAACAACCAGCTAAGAAACCAAGTCAAACATGAGATTGGTATCAGAACAAACAGCGTTTCCGCAACTTAAAGGACACAGTGTCATGCATGTGTACGATTCAGCATAAACATCATGCGGGGGATTGCCATAAACAACTGCTTAGGTCGCAGTGAAATGTCAATGTTTAGTGATTGCATGACGCTCGTGGTACTAGTATTAGCGTACAGTTGTAAGCCACATCATGCCAGAGCGGACATGTGAAGGATCAACTTACTGTGGGTGTGTGTATTACAATTGTTGATAAAGACAAACCAAATGGGCAAGATGAATGAGGCCGCGGGAGAGGTGTCCCTCGTGGGGCTAAGAAATGGTTGAGCCAGTGCCATGATAGGGTCGATATTAGTAGCTTTGTGCAGTCACAAAATATTAAAGGGCCTAAAAAAACACTGGGATAATGCCGAGGTGATGTTAGTAGTAAAAACTCTACTGCCCAAGTAAAACCCTCAAATGTTCCAGTGGTAGCCGTGTGAATGTGACACAGGAAATTGTAAACAAACGAATGCTGCAGCGTCACGTTAATCATCAAGATACTCCAGTAATTAGCGCGAGATGTTTGAAGACTCACATTGTAATAAAGAATACTTGCCACATAAACTCATGAGGATCTAATCGGGCCATGTTAAACAAGCATTTTCAAAGACGGCAGGTCTCACTTTTGAGTCCTATTGTGGCATTGCTCTGGCCCGTATTTACAAGCACAGGAAAAGCCACACTGCGTGTCTTTTCCTGTCCTTTTAAATACAGCCCCTTTACACGCAGCACTTTGCGTGAAAGAGGCGTCCACTGGGTGTTGCTGTGGGTGTTCCCACGCAACATCCATGGAACCAGACACATTTCCAGATTTATGAGAAATTGTAAATCTGGAAATGCGTCAGTTTGCTACACCACTCTGGCATAGCGAGGCGCAACGAGGGAAATGTTTACATTTCTCCTCGTTTTTCCTCTTTCAATGTGTGCTGCATTCTACAGCACACATTGAAAGAGGAAAATACCTGCAGTAATTGTTTTTGTGCAGGAAGGTGCCCTTTCCTGCACAAAAACAATCTCCCAATGGCACAGGGATCCTTGCACCACTGTGCAAGGGCGCCTGCGCCGGCGCATGGCAGCTGTTTGTGTACCAGCACAGGGGAGAGCACAGGAATGCGACATATCATTGTAAATATGGCGCATTCCTGTGCTCTGAATGTGCCGCAGCGTGGTGCAGCCCAAGGGCTTTTGGTGCCGCGCTACGGCACTTTCTTGTAAATTTGCCGAATGGAATTTTTCAGGCGCCCGCACAAGGCACATGCGTGACAAAGAGATTACGCACTCTTTTTTTCTGTCCGAGTCAGATTGGTAACTAAATGCAAATTGCGCAAACATGCTTTTTAAATGTTGTAAAGGCGAGTGGGGAAGCAGAAGCAATGGGGTCAGAAATAATGGGATAAAAAATGGGGGTTGGAAGCAACGCAGAGGAGGGGTTACTTGGAAGCAACACAAGAGTGAGGGAGATCACCAAAGCAACTCAAGGAGGGTGGGGGACACAGAAGCATCACAGGTGGGCTGTAAGAGACATGAAAGAAACACAGAGGATGCCAGGGGGACATAAAAGCACAACGGGGAGGGCAAGTAGCATATACAATATGGAAAAGAATGCTGGTGAGAGCAACAGGAAGGGGCCAGGGAAATGCTCTTGGTGGCATACAGCAGCATGAGGGAGTAGAAAAGTTCCCAAGGGAAACAGCTTGGAAACGCATACATTGTCTTTGAGTGCTTATGCAAAAAGAATAAGTAGTTTCCTGACATTGAACACCGACATCAAGCACAGAGTAAACAGAATTTGCTCCTTGGGAAGGAGAAAGGGAAGATGGACAAGCTGGGACACATAAGTTGACAAATGTGAGTGACATGGAAAGCCAACCAATGGTAGGCAATAGGCGAGCTCCGAACTTTTCTATTTTCATGTTAAGCTGCAAAATGCCTAGCAACAAACAGCGTATGCACTGTCTATAGTCTAGACCAAAAATCACACTTCATGCATTCTTTGCATTTCGCAGCAACATACTGTAGGGAGCATCAGTTGCAACTTCTTTGTTGAAGTTTTAGAGACCAGAACTAATCCCAATGAGGAGGCATATTGTTATATACAATTACAAGCTGTATCATTGAGTTGAGAAACAATATCCCATCCCCAATATCATATTCTTCAATGCCAGGTAGTAGACACTTCAGAAACCACCCCACTGCAATTTTGTTTAAACTACTGCATCAAGATCCTTTCAGTTACCAGCTACATTATTGTTTCAAATTAAATATAGAGTCAACCATCTTTCAGTAAACACATTGAAACCACAAATCATCTGAGAGACATTTCAAGGAGACCAAGTTATGACACTTAATTAAAGGGTTTTTGCAAGCTTCAGTTAATTGAAGTCATTAATAAAATGTTTTTCAAAGGGAGCGGGATATGCAAAGGCACTCAATAGAGCTCTTTTCATATAACACTAGTGAAGCATGGAGAAATCTTTGTAACTCCTGTGTATGCTAATCATCTATAGTTAATTAATTGCACTGTCTGATTGAAATCTTCGTGTGGCACCTTCATGTTAAAGATGGAACCTGTCCTTGTTTGTCATCTGCTTTGATTTCATCCTCTGCATCCCAACATCTTTAAAACCTAAGTGTCAGATAATACACGTCTTTGAAATTAATGGATACTTAATGCAAAATCCCCTTTACTAAGTTGAATGGAGTATTATATTATTTTGAAGACATGAATGAACTGTCTAGAGCTCTGGTTCTTGCTCACAGTAAGAGCAAAACTCAGTTCACTGGCATAATATTTAAACCATAAATATTGTGCTGCAGAAATATTTTGTCAAAAATATTAATAACAAAAATATTGTTATCCTGTACATATAAAGTTAAGTACAAAAATATCGGAAAACAAGTATTGTTTTACAATAATACTGAAAAAATATATACAAAAATTAAATGTTTTAACTAGGCATGTGCATAAAACTCCGCTCTGCTTGTGGAGTGTGCAGAGTTCAGCAACTCTGCATTCCGTGAAGAATGAAGAGTTTCTGATAAACTCTGCACTCCGTAGCAGAGCGGTGTTTTCTTAGTTGGCACAATTGAAATGTCATTGTGCGCACACAGGAGCGACTAGCTGGGTACTCGGGATTGCCCACAAGATTTTCTAGCAATTTACAAGCAACACAAGATTTGCAAGCTGCCCGCAGGCTCCCGCAAGATTTTGCATCCGCTAGCACATCCGTAGGCTGCACCACCGACTTCCAGTGCTTCTTCCTTGACGTATACGATCGCGAGGGAGCGCAATCGATTGCGGTTGCAACCTAGGGAAGATTTTCTCCTTGAAAAACAGCTAAATCTCTTCTAAAATACACTTTGCAGTTGAAAACCTTCTCAAAATTACCATTCCAGGTTTTTTTGTGTGAAGAGTCTTTTTTGAAAACTTTTTTTTCCAACAGGAAGGAAGTGCCCCAGAGTCTACAACTTCCTGTTCCTGTCCAGCAGGCTCCTCCCAGTGCTTTGTCCTTCTCCTGGTCAATTTTCATTCATATTGGAGCTGGAACAATCACTATTTACTGCATATATACCATTGGATTTAATGACTTTTTTTATATGAAAATACACAAGTAAGTTAAAAAAGTATTCCATAAGGGTTTTGTTTGTTTGATAGAGAGCATGGATGAGGATTTATTTCTATTTGCATTCAATTTTTTAAATTTAGTGTGGTGGAGTGGATTGCAGTTTCAGTTTGGGCCATGTTATTTTTTGCTTTTAATTTTTCTTCTTTTATAAAAGAAAAATGTTGACCAGTTTAGTATATTTTCTCCATTAAAAAAAAATTGCAATATTATTTTAATTCAGTATTTGGCCTAGTCTACTAATGAGCCTTCCAGCAAGTAGGCCCAGTACTAGTCATGGGTGCATGAAACAACTGTTTTTGTGGTGTCAGTTGAATAGAAACCTCATTTAGGCCATGGATGACATTTGATTAAAATACCAAATGTGTTTTTGTGGTATTTCATGTTTTTTTCCTGCAAACAGTGTATAGGTGGGGTAATGCCTTTGGAGGAATTAGGTTGGTAGAAACATTTCTAGTCCTGTTAATTTTCATTTTTGGCATTGCTGTATTAATGCTGTATTCTCTGTATTAGCATGCCTCTTTTGTCTGGCCAGTGTGTGAGTGTTTTTGCCATAGGACACCATTTGTCTTTGTTCCCCATGGTTTGGGGCCAGGGGCCAATTTGTATAGTCATTGTCCACATACCTGCAAGTGTTCTTTGTTTTCCAGGCCTCCTGCTTGCTGTTGTGACCATGTGGCAGACGGCCACTTTGCATAGGCAGCCAGTGTACTTTTGCCATAGGCCTGCATGTGTTCTTTGTTTGTGGTCATCCGTCCTTGCTTGCTGTTTGGTCATGTGGTTGGTTGCCATTTTGTGTAGGCAGCCAGTGTGCTTTTGCCATATGCCAGCATGTGTTCTTTGTTTTCAAGGTCTCCTGCTTGTTGTTGTGACCATGTGGCCGTTGGCTATTTTGAGTAGGCAGCAAGTGTGCTTTTGCATAGGCCTGCATGTGTTCTTTCTTTCTGGCCATGCTCATTGCTTGCTGTTTGACCAAGTGGCTGGTGGCCATTTTATATAGCCCAGCCAGTGTGCTTTTCTAATAAGCCTACATGTGTTCTTTGTTTGTGGCCATGCCTCCTTGCTTGCTGTCTGACCATGTGTCTGGTGGCCATTTTGTGTGTTATACTTAAGGTCTTGTAGCTCAATGCTCATACTAATGTACTGTATGAATCCCTGATTGGGGTTCATCAGTCGGGTGTAGCTTGGTTCCAGTGGCACAGTAAGCATGGGGCGCACGTCTGGGTGTGCTGTTGCTACTTACAAGTGGATGAGATTAAGTCCAACCTTCCATCCATCATTTTTTTGTATACTTAAGCACATACGGACAGCATTAGCACAGCGGCAACTTTTGTAGCATGGGAGGAGTGACAGACAGATCTTTTCATGTTTATGCAGTGTGCTTAGCAGCATTCACTGTCACCGTTCTTTTAAAGGGACCATCCAGTAAAAGATGTCACAATACATCTCAAAAGCCCTGCAGACATCATCAAACAAAGGAACATGTTAGAACTCCTAATATTGGTGATCCTTTCTGATGCAGTGCTTTCCAAAGAGAGCTGTTTTTCTCTAAACGTGGTAGCCCATTTAAAGGTAATGACAAGGTAGTTTTACGTCTGCAACTCAAAAGTATTTTGTAAACTTCATTTACTTTAGGTTGAATGTTTGTCTAAATCTTGCTCCTGGTCCAGATGTAAGCACTTGATTGATGAGGATCTTCAGATTCCTGAAGTTTGTGAGAGTATCCTTTTCTGTTGTCAATTTGACTTAAAAAGAGATAAAGGGGCATTTTCTCAGAGAGTTATCGCTGAGTTAACGGCACTTTATTGCAGCCAAAGTGGCGATACATTTATTGCTGCATTCACAAGCTGGTGCTAACTGCCCATAGCACACCAGTTAACCCGCGATATCAGCCGCAAAAAACATCGCCACACATTACCCCCGCAACTATCGCTAATGAGATGCAGAGTAGGCGTTCCCGTGCCAAAAGCTGAGGCACCACCACACCGCAACATTCTCAACGACCAGCCAGATCTGTGATACGAGCACAAAACATGCAATAAGGCACGTTAGTAGCAGGAAACTAACACCTGCTCTGACCTGGTGTAAAGTCGGACCACAGCCTGCACCACAAAAGGGAACCAAGGCCAGAGCCACACCTGAAGGGCAACAGATGCCATGGATTCACTGATCATGCAGGCCGGACCCCCAAGAGGGCCACAACACCCACCACCACCACCACCCCCAGGACCCCGCCTCCACGGCCCCCCAACCATAGATATGCCACATCAATTACACGGAACCATGTACTAAATAATCAGCCTGATGTCGCACAATCACATCTGGTGACATGCTTGTGTCATCACAAAAATGAGCATCACACATTCACCTTCAAATCAACAAATGAAAATGTATTCAAAGAAATACAGAACAGAAATGAAGACACATGACGGCTCCACTCGGGACAATCCATAGGTCACAGCCTGAAAGACATAAATCATGATGAGAAGGTGTGTCCTGTGCACATCAAGGGACAGAGAGAGAGCGAAGGAGAGAGAAAGAGAGGGAGATAGAGATAGATGGACAGAGAGGGGGAGAGTGAGATAGACAGACAGAGAGAGGTAGAGAGAGATAGACGGACAGAGAGGGGAAGAGAGAGAGAGATGGACAGAAAGGGGAGAGAGAGATAGACGGACAAAGAGGGGGGAGAGAGATAGACAGGCAGAGAGAGGGAGAGCGAGATAGATGGACAGAGAGGGGGAGAGAGAGAGAGACGGACAGAGAGGGGGAGAAAGACACGATAACATAAGAGATGGACAGGGAGAGAGAGTGCCTACACAGCACACCCAGGCCACACTGCTCACCTGCTGCCACAGGTGTGTTTCCAACCACATGCCTGCATGTAGTGCAGTTCACCTGGTCCCACATCTGAAACAGATCCGTCATCTGAAACAGAGACCAGATACATGAATGGCAAAGTACATACAATTGCACACAACATCATCGCCTGTCCGCCCCAGCACACCCAGGCAGCTGCACCCCAGCCCTCCTGCCACCCAGTGGTGTATGCCCACCCCTGCGCACCCAGGCAGCTGCACCCCAGCCCCTCCTGCCGCCCAGCAGTGTATGCCCACCCCTGTGCACCTAGGCTGCTGCACCCAAGTCCCTCGCGCCGCACAGCAGTGCATGCCCACACCTGTGCACCCAGCCTCACTGCTCACCTTCCGCCACCGGCATGTAGAAAAGAGGGCCCACCACATGCGCTGAAAGCCCCAAGCCCGGGGCCCGTGGACATGGCACCACTTTTGATGCTGGGTCTTGATTCCGCCATGGCAGACGACATACCAGTGCCAAGGGCATCATCGCAGGCTGCACACCGGCTCAGCCCTTGAGGTGCCACTCTCCGCTGGCTCAGGCCTACACTGCGGTCCAGCAGGGCACACAAAACCTGAGCAGTCCGGACTGCCGGGAAGGAGCATCATCACAGGCCGCATACTGCTCAGCACTTAAGGTGCCCCACCTCAGTGCACCGAAAGTCACAGTCCCATGGTGGTGTGCCTGTGCCGGGCACAGTGTATCCAGTGTCACCAAGTCTGTGCCCAGCAAGTCATGGACCCTCTATGATTGCGTATTATGATGCATACACCATCATGTCACCTCCGGGCCAGTGGAATGTGATGTTACTGGCCCCTGGGCTACCATGCCTACATGCATACCACACCGATAAACCCAGAGAGAGGTTGGAAATGGCATCTAGCACGTGCGCCCGGCCCTTTTTATTAGCAGGGTCACATGTCCTGTGATGCGTGTGCTGGATGGGTGTGGCGTGGGTGTAAAGCAGCCGTGAGGGAGTGGCTGTGGCATACTGACGACTAGACCTCTGGTCAGCAGATCACTACAGGGAAGTCTTGGCACATGTAGCGTTGTCCCGCCCTGTGTGCGTAAGCATAGTGGGCTGGGCTGGTGTATGCCTGTCCAGCGTAATGGTTTGAACGATGACCCCAAGGTTCTGGGCTTTGTTCCGTACAGGGCTGGACAAGGAAGTAACAAATGCGTGTGTCGCTGTTATTGCGTCGGCTCCACCCAGAGAACATTCTGCAATGTGTCACCCTGTGACCCAAGTCTGATGACATGAGCCAAATGGACGTAAGAGGAATTCACTGACCCTACATTCATCCATACTACCACACTTGAAAGACCATAGACACAACACATCTGTGTAATTCAGAATGTTTAATGCACATTCAGTGGAGTGTTGCATCTGGAGCAGTACAGGGCCATGCAAACCCCACATGACGATGTTGGCCCGTGGAGGGCCAGCCAGAGTCCTTCAGTGAATGACAAGTCCAAAGGATGAGGAAGAGTTCAGTCCGCAGTCTGATTGCTGTGTTATTGGCGATCTAACAGATTATGGCAGTCCATTGCGAGGTCCAAGGTGAGTGTCGCAGAGTGCATCGGGTGGCGCTGGAAGGTGATGATGCAGAGGGCAGAACCAAGCAGAAACCGGCCATATGGCGGAGATGAATGCTACTGCGTCCTTCTTACCACGAAGGCGGTATCATCCGCATCTTTGTCCTCTGCTGTTCGATGTGTCTCACGTGTGGGTGGTGCTGGTCCTTCTCCAACACTGAGTGGCAGTGACACCTTAGGGGCCGGAGGTGGAATGTCTGCTGCACTGTGTGGCACTGACACGTCAGGGGGTAACATTGTGGATGTAGTGGTAGCAGCAGCATGCACCAGCGACAGGCCTTGTGGCAGCAATGCCATTAGGATGGTTTTGAGGCCATTCAGTAACCCAGCTACTACTCACTGGTGTGCAGCAGTGGCAGCCGCTCTTTCCGCATAGGCCGCTCCATGGTCTCCATTAACCTCCGCATGTTTCCCAACTCCCATGTGACATCACTAGAGCCACTCTGACTAGACAGTTGTTCTAGTCTCTGAGTCAGGGCTCCAGGGATGTCAGCCATGGTCCATTGGGGAGGATGGAGCAGACTGTGGGTGTCCATTAGGGACTGTGAGTGGTCCCTGATGGGACTTAGACACCCACGTATGACATCTATGACACCCACCCGCAGCAGTTCAGCCAGCTGCTCCTGGCACCCCAACACATGGCTTTGGAAGGCCATGTGTTCTTCGTGGGGGTCCTTGGAGGCTGCTGTGGTGGTAAGTGCTGCCTGCTGTGTGGTCTGTACAGGGGTGGGGTGTCCTCAATGCAGCTGGGCTGCCCTGCTCCTGGAGGTGGGTTGCGGAGGCTGTCAATGAACTCTAGGAGGGCATCGCAGTCAAAGCTGTGGTGGTCCTCTTCATCATCAGAGAAGAGAGTTTCGGGCTGCTCTGTGGGAGGTGTTGATTTTTTCCCTCTGCAATGTGTAGGGGAGATGCAGTTTAACAATGTGTTCATATGTATGTTGTCGCATTGTACATGTTTCCATAAAGACTGCATGACTGTGTACATCGTGGCTGTTTGGGAGGAGCTGCCTATTTGATGGGGACAGTGGACATTTCGACAAAAGACGACTATGTGTTTGTACTTGTACATTATCAGCTCACATTTCCCTGCAATGCAACTTGTTATTGGCTAGTGTCTACACACAGTCGGCACCAGTTGTGTCCTGTGTTCTGTTGTGGACGTGTTACGGTTTGTACCACATTGTTGTCAGTGTTGATGTGCTCTGCATGTAATGTGTGTGTGCTGCATTTTGGGGGAGTGGCCCCTGCTGCTCTGATTTTGCCGCCCCATATCCCTTTCCTGCGAGATGCCTTTGACTTCTATGTGTATACAGTGCTGAGATGTTGCATACTTAGGTACATTGGTCTCTTGGTGGGAGTTGGGCATGGTTGGTCCACAGATGCTCAACTCAATTGTGCATGCGTGCCATTGTGCCCTTCTCCCTCCGTCCCCCAGTCCCTGGTCGTTACTCACCCTGGTGCTGTTGTGTCCAGTCATGTTGAGCACTTCAGCCACCGTCTCCCAACTGATGACTGTGGACACCATTTCCTCCATATCGTTCAGCTCCTCCTGTGGCGCAGGACTCCCACCTCCAGTCTGCATTACTGCCTTCCAGTTGTTCGCGAGTTTCAGCTTGGTTTTGCGCTTGACGTCATTCCAGCGCCTCTTGACCTCTTCCATTGTCCTCTTCAGCACTCCGACTGCAACCACCTTGTCCACGATGGACTGCCAAAGTCCATTTTTCATTGTCAGTGACACAGTGGAGGTGACAAACAGTTGTTGAGGGTGTTTGACCACCTGCGTTATCAGGATCCTGTTTTCCTGCGGACTGAAGCGCTTCTTCCTACTCTTCTTCTTGGCCTTCCCTGACCCCGAGGTCCCAGGCAGGTCCCAGGCAGGTCCCAGGCAGGTCCTCTGGGGGGCTTGTGTGGTTCTGGTTCTCCTCCGTACTTGCTCTGGCAACATCCATTGTGCTTTGCTGTTGTTTGGCATTTGTTTGTCAGTTTTTTTCCTACCTTTATTGGTGATTTTAACCGACTGACACGCGTGAATTGCAGGCCTGTAGCTGGTTTTCTCTGATTTTTGTCTCGCAATTGGCCTAATCGCAGCTTTTTTTGCGTTTGCGTTTCACATTTTTCTGGCGTGGCGTTGATTTTAACGTGGTAGTTGACACTTTATCTGGAGTATATTGCATGGTTCCGCCGTGTTGAGAATGCATTGTTAACACTGCGTCATTTTCCAGCGATAGACTGCACTGTTAGAAGTTGCGTTAAGTTTCTTTTGCCATGGTTATCACATGTTCTTGAGAATATGCCCCAAAGTGTCCACTGTAAGCAATCACCAATAAAGCTATTACCAGTGGCACACGTTCTGGTGCACTGGCTGCTTGCGCAGTTTGGCTTTTCTGGTTCTTATAGGTATTCTCGTTTGCAGTAAAGTGATTCTTGACATTACAGTTGGACTAGTGTACATCTATCTTATGCAGGCATTTATGTGTCTGTTTTATTTGGCAACTACAGCATTTGTGAATTGTTTTATGCTGCACCTTTCATCCTCAATCACCTCCTCCAGAGTTCAATAATAGAAAAATTGGATTTAAGGTACACATTAGAGGAAATCAGATCACCACTGTCGCTCAATAGCATGCAATGGTGTCGTTGCAAGACCCGACCATCAGGGTGACTTCCACACACTCTGGCTTCTCATGAGACCTCATGCCACATGACTCAGAATTGATGCCGTATTAAGCAGGTCAAGTCACCTGCAATGTCACCTCTCAGGTAGTACAGATGAATTAGTAACACTGAAGCTGAATAGTGCAAAATGTGCCACACAATTTAACTGAACCGTTCTGTCATTAATTTAGTGTCTGAAATGTGCCCAATCAAACCTAAAGAATAAATGTCCTTAACCCTTATGTCTTGTGACAAGAATTAATGTGCCTTGTGCTGCTGAAACAGCAGTCCGAATGTGTCGTACAGGCTTTGGTACTAAACTAAAATACTCCAGGACAGTGGTGCATAACCATTTGGCTTCTATGGGACCCCACTGAATTAACTTCTATGATTTGAACATCAAAACAATACATAACAATACAGAGAAGTTTACTTTAAAAATGACACAGAATAAAAAAATAGTTGTAATTTTTGGGGGGAAGGTTGGAGCTTCTTAAAATGTTATTTTATTTCTAAATGACTAAATATGCTAGACTGTAGCATATCACTTGGGGGCATATTAAGAGGTTGGCAGCCCGTGGACTGCTGCAGTGGCGTATTACAACCAAACGGCTTGCTGCAGACCGCTGTGGCTCCACTGACACTGCCGGCTATCTCAGACCACTCGGCTAGTGGTTAGGGACAATGAGACTCAGTCCGTCACTCCAAACTTCTGCCCCATTACGAGTTGAATCACAGCCGGTGGAAGTATGGCGATCCCACTTCTAGGCAAGAAGTGGTGGAATGGGAGGGATATAAGGCCGAAACGCACCTCTGCGCACATCCACACATCCTGTGCCGACATGGAGGCTATTCTACCTGTTATGCCATTGCTCTACCTCATCGATCACCATCAAAGTAAAAAATAAGTTCTCTGTCATGATGTTGAAGTAAATTCACACACAAGAGCTCACATCAAAAGTCAAGTCATACAGTGCCATAGCCGTCAAGCAGTACATATCCCAAACACACTATCTAAACTTAACCCACAGGATAATAATGACAGGGTTACAAAAAAAGCCAAGCCAGTGGCCCAACAAAACAACTAACAGATGCATTGACAATCACAGAACCACTAGCCCAAAGAAATCACAGATGTCTTTTTTTTAATAAAGTTTATACAGAAAATAAGCTGAACATGTGTAGGATTTTGAAAAGTGCAAAGCAGCCATTACAAATAGCAAACACAGCATCTGTCAGACATCAATCAGACATCAATTGTAAGTAGCCTAAAAACACACCCTGTCCATTACACCAATGTACATGCAGACCCACACAAACCTAAGCAATGCTGATGTACTACATCTCTAGAGGCAGACACTAAGTAGTCCAAATAACAAAACATAATCAACATATCTCAATAGGAGCAGAGCAAACAAGTTCTTGCTTACCGTTGAAAAAAAGAAATACATCCTCACGCAAAAACACACACTGCTAGAACACAATCAGTTGGTCTACAGGACACTAGTCCATACCATGAACATGTCCTAAGATTCAGTGGAACTACACAACATGTACAAAGGTCACATTAAAAATACCACTTACCAAGGAACCCTAATATTCCTCAAAATTTCATCAGAGTACAAGTATGTACTTCAGGTACCACATACAACTAAAACTACATAAAGGAGATGATGGGAGAGTTAACTAAAAAAACAAATTGTTTATTACAGTTAACTAACTTTTAAGGCCAATGGCCAGTCCAATGTTCCAAAGTGCATGAGCACATTGCTGCATCAAAGTACTTCCCAAATATGACTCTGCTTGGGGAATCTCCTCAGGAAGGGGCATCTAGTGGGCTGACCAGGCACCTCAAAGCAACAAACTAGGGAGAAGCAAGGGCGGAAATGGGAAAAGTTGGGTTGTCAAAGGAAGATGGGCAGTGGTTGGGCCAGAAAGAGTGTCACCAGGTGCAGGAGGGGCATCCGTGGGATCCTGGCCAGGTGGGATGACAAGGGGTGGGCTCTTGGAGGTTGAGGGACTGTATGTCACTGTTGTGGGTGTGCCTGTGGTTGGTGCAAGTGTCTGGGGTCTAATGTTCTTTGTGTCTATTTTGTGTCTGTTGGTGCATGCTCCATCTGTTTGTGTTGGCTGGCTATGGTGATGGTGGTGAGTGTCTGTTGAGTGGGTGCATGAATGTTAATTTTTCTGCGTGTGGGGGGTTTTGTGGTTGTTAGTCCTGGCACCATTCGCATGGGTCTCCCTTCCATGTTTTGCTGTTGTTTCCTCTGTTTTTGCTGGTATTAGATGCTCTAGGCGCTGTGCCACTGCCATTCAGTGCCACAGCGCGAATGTTCCCTGTGTAAATGTAACTGTGAATTGGAATATCCCTGATTGGCTTATTTGGTTTACCTGTTAGTTCCTGGTAGTGTGGCCTGTGTGTGCCCAGGGCTGGTAACCCAAAGGCTGCTGGTGGGCCTGCAGCGCTGGTTTGCGCCACCCACAGATGCAGCTTGTAAATTGTACCTCAGACCTGCCACTACAGTGTCTGTGTGCAGTCCAGAACTGCCATCTTGGTTGTGAAGTGCCCACACTTCCCAGCCCCTGAACCGACTCTTGGCATCATATCAGTCACCCCTATGGTAAGGTGCATTGTGTGTGTAAGGTAGGAGTTGGCTTGATATGTGTAGTGTGTCCTGGTAGTGAATTACACCCATTTCGTTTTTCACTGCTGCAAGGCTACCTGTTCTCCATAGGCTAGAATGGGCAGTCTGGCTATTACATCTCACAGTCCTTACTGACTCAGGGAACATGATAGAAATTCGAGTTTAGTATGCCTGAACTCAGAATGATAAAATACATCTTTTAGCGAAGTTGGTTTTAATATTCTGTGTTTGAAAATAGCACTTTTAGAAAGTAGGTATCTTCTTGCCTAAGACTTCCAGTGTGCTCTGCTGTTATGTGTTTTGGCTGTCTGAGTTTAGAGGGGCAAGGCAGGCTGAGTCAGACCTGGGTTGAATAGAGAGATATGCATAGAGTACTGGGGAGGGGTAGCTCCTTGACTTGAATAGGGCTGTGCCTGGCAAGGTGAATGTTGGCTCCACCTCCCACTGTGCGTCTGATGGCAGAACCCCTCTTTCTGAAAGGAAGGATGCAGCCTGGTAAACAAAGAGCTCCAGGCCTGAGCAGAATTGGTTCTGCCTGGGTTCAGTGACTAGTAACTTTAAAAAAAAAAGACTTTTGGGGTATAAATCTCTGTGACCAAACCCATGATTCTTGTATTGCCCCTGGATGTCAAGAAGAACCTTTGTCCGTTTCACTGGAGGAATCTGCAGGAGAGGACTGCCCTGGTGCTTGTGTGCTATTTCTTGGATTGGCCTGCAGTAGTTCCCCCTGGACTTGGAAGAAGAGGGAAAAGGACTTTTAGAGAACTTTTATTTTGCTAAAGCAATCCCTCAAGGGTTAGAAGAGAGCTAGCCTCCTGCTGGAGTCACAGGCACATCTTACCCCCCCCACCAGCCTCCTGATTCCTCCCAGCGAGGATTTCTATCTGAAGGTGAGGCCCCTGTGAGTTCCAGGGCCTCTAGTTCTACTCCAGAGAAGAGAGTGCTGAAATCGTCGCTAATGCCCGTTTGCGAGCCGCCGCAGCTGAAGAGTGTAAGAAAAATCACTGCACTGCTGTCGCCGAGCACTCGCAAATCAAGAATCATCGCATCGCACGCTGGCGGGCCCCAAAGTGCTCGCTAACACCCAAAGATCATCACATCGCATATTTGCGTGCTGCCGAGTGCTCGCTAACCCCTGATCATCACATCAAGATCGGCGCATCACGACATCGCAGTGCGGGTGACGTGCATCCGCCATTTTCATTGCATTGCACCCGAATCGTCGCTCCCTCGCAGGGTGCCAATTCTTCACATCGCAACAGGGTCGCACACGCTACAGGTCCAGAGCATCATCCCCCTTGCGGCAAGGATTCAACGCATCGCTGGCCTAGCGTGAAGAAGTTTGTCGCTTTTTCCGCATGCATCCGCAGATCGGCGCTTCATCCTCCCTTGCGGCAAGGATTCAATGCATCGCCGGACTTACGTGAGGAAAATCATCTCTACAGCTCGTTTGCTACATTTTGTTGGTTTTGCTACGAAATCCTGGTACTTTGCAAGTAAAAGAGTCACAGAGACCACTGCCTTGAACTGATCTACTATTTGCACACTCTGAACTATTTTTACAGCATTTCAAGAATAACTCTATTTTACTGTATTGTGGCTTTTTAACATTATTGTTCTTGTGTTTAGTCTTTATCTAAAGATACTTAATCTTTAGACCTACTTGTGTGGTGTCCCTTTGTAGTGCTCCTCACTGTGTTACTGTGTATGATCATAAATGCTTGACACACTGCCTCTGAGATAAGCCTAGCTGCTCGTGCTACGCTACCACAGGGTTGAGCAGGGTTTATCAAAGGGTGTAGCCCCCTTACTCTGACTTAGCAAGAAGGGTCCCTACTTGGACAGTGGCCAGCCACTGCCAACTAGAGACCCCCATTTCTAACAGTGGTGCATGTGGATGTTGGACTGTATGTCAACTGTATGTTTGCATCTGGATGGGAAAGGTATTAGAACAGGGTTTTGGCTTTGGGAAGAGACAGGAGGTGGGCTGAAAGACTTGGCTGAGGGGAAGGCTGGCATCAGTGAGGATGCCAGAGCCAGAAATATCCTTTGTAGTGCAGACATACTACTGTGCATCCCCTCCAGGAACTCCGGTGTCTGGACCATTACAGTGGAATGCCCCTTGAGGTGATTCAGCAGTGCATCCTGCCCAACAGAGATGCATCTCAGAAGGTCAATAGTCTCCTCACTCAGCGTAGCTGGAGCCACAGGGGTAGGGGATGATGTCCTTGGGCCAAAGGAGACGTTCTGCACCTTACGGTTGCGGAGCTGGACCAATTTGTTGGGACCAGCAGGGAGGGTGGATAAGGGAGTGGAGGTGGCAGGCAAGGTTGATGTGGTCTCAAGTCCTGGGCTGTCCACTACCTCCACAGAGTGGCCACTATGGGGAGAACATGATGAAGAGTTTGAAAGGGCACAGTCCTCACCCACTGTGCCAGTGACACTGTCGCTGTCAGTATCCTGACTAGAGCCACTCTGCCAGCTGTATCACTAGCATCTCTGGCAATGTCTCCTCTGCCTGCCTCTGTCAATGCTGAAAAGACAGTTCAAATAGGTGTAAGAACACTGAAGACATTCATTTACTAACATTAGACAGTTGCAACATCCTCCAAAGGACACCGTGAACAACGTTCATAGCTTCTATAGTAACAATATGGCCCACTATAACTTGCCAGTAGCAGGACATATTGACAGGGCTACAAATGCCACCTATAGCTAGGGACATGCCAAATTCATAATAGTCTGTCTGTCATCACCAACCTTGCATTATATGTTTCAAACCTAATTTGATAGTGAGGGGCTTGTGCCGCCGGTACGTCACTTTTGATATGGGAAAAGTGACGCATAAGGGTCTTGTAAATAAGACCCTGGATGCCTAGCATGGTCAGCTTAGTCCCATGTATCCAACATGATGGATCACCTGTGGTTATAGCCGTGTGCATAGCACACAAAATAATATAAATGTGCTCACCACCAAAAATGCTAGACCATTGTAAATACCTCAAGATCTGAGCCCACACATTGACTCAAATAATACTTAGACTTCACTTACACATGAAATCAGTCAGTGAGAGCACAAATAACAGTGGGGCTATGAACTCCACAAATATTTCACACATTTAAACCAAAGACATTCTGGTCTAGTGTCTGAGACACAAAGCTCTCATACTCATCATTCTACAACATAGTCACGACATCAGGACATAACCATGGAGGCAGATCTCCATGACTATGTATTACCAAATAACGAAGATATCTGGAATGTAAATTACACTTTACACAAATCACAAGAAAATACATTTTGTAGAAGTTACAGATCGGATCATGAACCCCATGGAATACCACACTTAGACGCCTTGTAAGTAAGCTACCAGTAAGATTCTCGGCCTGGTTTATACCATGCCACACATTTACCAGCTATTTTTACAAACATGTCTCTGTTGTCCCTGCAGGGAAGCTTCGTACATCAACTGCAATGAGTATCATGTAAGAAAATGATTATTTTAACATGGTACACGTTTTGAATTTCAGGCCGTTTTCGTTACGTCTCACAACGTCTTAGCACCTGCGGCTCAGTAACTTACTACGCTAGGCACGAGAGTTATTCCACGCTATGCTCATCACATCTCCAGAAAGCGGGTGTTTCAATCTAGTGCACGCTCTGAATTTCACGCCCGTTTAGTTACGTTGCACCATGTTTGTATATTTGCGACTCACTAAGGGGCATATTACCAACCAATAGAGATCATTTTTGTCTCTAACTTGTTTAGAGACAAAAATTATCGCCGCAAATCGGCGATTTTTATCGCAGATAAACCTTGCTATTAGCAAGGTTTATCGCAAATGCGATAAAAAACGGCCGCAATGCATGAATATCGCTGAAAAGTCAGCGATATTCATGCATTATCGAGCAAATGCTCTTAGCCATGTTATCCACCTCCCATTGGATAACATGGCTAAGAACTGCTCTTGGGCAAGTGTTAGCTTTTGGAGATATTCGCGCTTAGCGCGAATATCTCCAAAAGTTGGTAATAGGAGATAGCGATGTTAGCGACTGTTTTCAGTCGCTAACATCTTGGCACGCCCACTTTGCATGTCATTAGTGATAAATATCACTGACATGCAAAGCGGGGCCCAAGATGGTCACTATCTCCTATTAGCTGTCGCTAACTGGTGTTAGCGACAGCTTGGTAATAGGGAGATAATTTTATCTCCGCTTTCTTGGCTTTTAAAGCCAAAAAAGTGGAGATAAAGCCCCTTGATAATATGCCCCTCAGTCTTTAAACCAGACACGGGAGCTATTTCACACCATGTTCACCATATCTCACGGCATCTATACATGCCTCGTTCTATTAAGCTCTGATATTAGGTATATGAGTGATATTTATACAAGTTGTAGAAACGTTTTTCTCTTGTACTATTATCATTGTTTCTTCCTCACTTTATACACTTTTGTTTATGAACACTTCTTGATGGCTAACTGCTCACATTGCTTTGCATGTAGGCATTATATGAGGGCCAAACATTAATTAGTTATACATTGACATTCATTCTGGGTGTGCTTCCTATAAGCACTGTATTTTTGATTTATCTTTTAGATGGTTCTCCTGACAAAGGGCACCTTATTGCCCGAAATGCATCGGGATTGATGTGAATATGGTTTACATCCCAATGGATTGTTTTATTTTGATTACTTCGCATTCGAAGATGCTTTAATTCCTGTACTTGATGTGAATAAACGCCTAATTACAATTGACTTTACTTCTTTCATTTACTTAAAGATTGAACTACTATCCATTCCTTTGGACAGAAAGCTCTGCACAGGGGGACATCTCCTCATAAGGAGATGCTATTTGGTTTGTTATCACTACAAGTACAACATAAGTCATTTAACTTCCCTCTTTTCTGGAACTTGGACATACGTATAGTAAGAACAGTATGTTTGCAGGTTCATTACCCATACATGCTTCTTCTATCCAAGTCATCCCCACACCTATATTCACCCGCATCTTCTGCAAGGAACATTCTGCCTGTGACAGGAAGAAACAATTTAATCACATAGTCAAACTCTGTAAAAAACGTACCCCCCTTTAGCTGCTGTTGGGCCTTCATCAACCCATCTAGCTCTGGGTAGGTCACCGCCAGGGTCCGGCCCATGAGGGAAGTCAGTTTCCGGCACACATCTCCAGGCCCTGGGGAGGACTGCCCCACCTGGACTTGAGCGATTTTACCATTCCAGTGTCTTATATCCTCCCACTGTTTCTTAAAGTGGGCGCTGCATCAGCGATAGACCCCCAGGGACAGCACTTTTCGGGCAAAGGCTTTCCATAATGCCTTCTTCTGATGGGTGTTGATCTGTACACATGAAGATACGAAACAAGAGATTGGAGCAACAAATCCAATTTACAAACTTCGTAAATTTTAAAATGAAGCAACTGTATGAACATATATGTGGAATCTCACCACACAACACAGGTACTCAACACAATGTAAAATCCATCTCCAAATGTAGACACAATCTGTAAAAACTAGTTGCACTACACTTCACCCTTGTGGTGTAATGCGCTGTCTAACACAGCCTATCCAATACATGGAATGCATGTTGTCTAGTATTGTCTCGTATTGTACCCTGCTGTGTTTAACATGTGAATATCACACATGTTTTCATGCATGGAAGGACACTTGAGCATGTTAGCAAACACCCTGTGCTCACCTCACACTCAACATACACATGCCTCATACTGCCTAACACTGGTGTGCATATCAACTACTACCATGTGACGACTCAATGCATGCATTTGTATGTGTCACAGTTAGAGAGACTACTCATACATGGCAATCATATGTTGGCCAATCATACATATCACATACCAACAGAAGCAAACATATTTTCAGGTGGTGAATCACACAATGACACTTACCCACCACCATAATAGGGACTCAAACATGAAGGGCCGATAGAGAAATCCAAAACTAGTTGGTACCTGCTTAACCACAACCAGTTCTAGAGAGTCCAAAAATACAAACAAGCCAGCTTTTGACACTTGCAGTACACACTACTTTACGGGGTACTAAGCAATTGACTACGTAACCAATACCTACATCATTGACTGGGTATGAACCATGTTAACAAAGTTAGTTTATAGCAGAGAATCAACTGTGTGGAAAACTGCATTCTTCTCCATTGAAAGATGTGTGATGGCAGGATTATACCTGCTGAACTTGATACTAATATGTTGAATACAGTGAGTAAAAATACACACACAAATGAAGATTTTCAGAATACTCAGCCTCTCAGACAATATCGTTTGACATGAAAGTCAATATGGATCATACATACACAATTCATCATCACCAAAACACACTTACTTCACATTAAGCAACACATTTACATGATCACAATTTCATATGTGCATTTCGGGCACATAACACACTTGACACAACTAGGTGTGGGACTAGAATGTAGACCTTGGAGTTTCACATACACCATAGGTCCATGACAACGAACAAAAATACCTGAATTATGTGCTATATGTATGTGAACAATCCTCATTTGATACTGAAGTGAGCATCACAATACTAACATACAACATAGACTCTGAAATTCAAACCATATAACATGCTTCCTCACCACTTCAATACCCAGGTATGTCCATAACCTGCTTCCCTTCTACTTGTAGGATGTATGTACTGGGTATTCAAATACACTTTACAATTCTTGATACACATATACAATGTATACATGGACAATCTGTAAGAGTAGTCCCTAGCCATATCCAAGTAGCACTGTAAAACCATCAAGAACAAATATGTGTTTGCTTTTGGAAATGTTCAGAAACAGCGTTTCTATACAACAGATATATTGGCAAACTGAGAATAGAGCAAGAAGACCAATGCAATGCCATTCGTTCATTCATGGCAATGTAATATTACAAGGGTGACACATGGCACCAAATTTTATTCATCAAACAAATGCAATGACAGAGAACATAGTCCATGTGCACATATGATCAGTAAATTAAAACAGCAGAACATGTATACATGCTTACACATAGTTCTACCAAACAAATTACTGCTAGGCAAGCTAATAATGTACACTCATGTCCATGGGTAGCTTAAACATGGTATGTCTGTCAATTACACCAATGCCTTTCTGTTCAGACTTGTCTGGCCCAAATGCACAGGTCTAGGCAAAGTGAGAGCAACTATAATCAGTTTAATAGCACATTTGCTGTCCATCAAGAACATGTTGACAATGCATGCACACTCCTCATGTCAAACAGATTAACTTGATAAGTACACTCTCAGCATGAGCACACATAAATATGTCACCAGTAGTTTCTATGCTACATCTATTCAGGAAATGGTGCCAATATGCAATTTTGGAAAACATACTTGCAGCAAGCACATTATGCACAGTTGGTCATGTCCAAGCAAATTTACATATCAGCCTTATGTATGTCATCTTGATTCACATTATAAAACTGTCTGTGAATCCAAGTAGTTATTGTCCAAGGGTCAGCCACCAAAATCACTTATTTTCATGAACTGAGAAGATAAAGGCACATTTATTGAAACATTTTGCATAATTCTTCTATGTCTCTTTCACAGACCTAAATGGTACGTACATGCTGTCAATAAGTCTCACAAATGTTTACATGAAGTTTGACATGATGGATATACATGATAGCTACAGCTCACTCATATGGACGGCATGAAAGAGCAACTGCTAAATGCATTGTATCAAAGGAAATGCTTACAATTTGACTTGTAAATCTAGTGCTTGTGTTCAGCCATCTGAACCACAAAACACAGTGAACGAGTAGGAAAGCAGACAGCAACTAAGTGTCAGGTTTTAGGTGAGTTTTAGGTGAAGACGGTCAGGTTGTGTTGCGGTCTCAGCCCACTGAAATGAATGTTAACTTAAAAGCCAGAATAGATAACATATCTAGTTAGCTTGTGTTGGCCGAATGTTTCATAAGATCAGATAACTTGTTTACCCCCACCCCCACCACTGAGCCTAATTACAACTCTGTGTGGCCAATGGTCAATGAGGCATTGATGGTGCCAGCAAATGTAGTAGGAAGTACCAATGGTGGCGGTCCCAGCAAGTCAATTGAGCATGTATGTTCCTTGCTTGTTGCCACTCTAGCCGCTGAGAGAATAATTCCGTGCTGATGCATTTCCAATGCCATGGCACTTGGACCAGATGATTTTTTATGTTATGTTAAAATAAATTTATAAAGCGCACACACACCGAGGAGGTTTCTTGGCGCTATAATGTCTTCAGAATCCAAGTGCATAATTAGAAAGCCTGGCGAAATTGCCAAGTTTTGAGACAGTTTCTGAATTTAAGAAGAGTGTGACAGAAGCTTATATCGGAAGGGAGAGAGTTCCAGAACATGGGTGCCAGGACAGCAAACCTGGCACCACTAGTGCACTTTAGTCTGTAGGAAGGCAGGGATAGCAATAGTTTGTGGGCTGAACGAAGGTTACGGGAGGGAGCATGCTTGTGGATCAGATTAACAAATTTTGGACTTTTCCCATCACGGGCCTTGTAAATGAGGCACCCAAACCTAAAGGCACAGCGCTGGATTATAGGTAGCCAGTGGAGTAGTTTTAGGAGGGGGATAATGTGGAGATGTCTGGGGTGATGAGTAATCAAGCGAGCCACCTGGTTCTGAACCATTTGTAAACGTTTGGAAAGATAGAGGGGAATGCCATGGTAAAGATAATTAACATAATCAACATGGTGCATGACCATAGCAAGAATCACCTGGATTCGAGCTTCATAGGTGAGGAACCTGCAGATCTTTTTTACTTTCCTAAGTTGGAAAAAGCAGGTAGAGATCACTGAGCCAATCTGAGCCTTCATCGTGTGGTCCTGGCTGATAATGACCCCAAAGCTTTTGGCCGTGGACGATGGAGAGAGAGCTTGGCCAAGTTCCCTGGGCCAAAAATGATTGCCTCAGGGGTTCTTGATGATACCTCCAGTAAGAACAAGCTCTGTCTTATCCGGATTGAGTTTAAGATGATTGCTGTTCATCCACTGGCTGATGAACAGTATGATGGAATAAAAAGTGAGGACGGACTCCGGAGAGTTACTAATGGGAAAGATGAGTTGAACGTCGTCTGCATAGTTGAAGGTGCAGACTTCACGTTCTTTCAGAGCTCGGATGAGAGGGAGAAGGTACAGATTAAATAACAGGGGAGAGAGCGAGGAACCCTGAGGGACTCCACAGGAGATGCTCACTCTAGTAGGAGCAATAAAGGGTGCTGTGCTGACTGCCTGACATCGATTCTCCAAGAAGGAGATAATCCAGCCAAGGGGGTGTCCCATGATTTCCGCATCTCTGACACGATCGACCAAAAGATTGTGGTCGACCGTGTCAAAGGCCGCGGAGAGATAGAGCAGGACTAGGGCCTGCGGAGAATCGGAGTCAACCTTGTCACAAAGAGAGTCTAAGACTGTGAGGATCACAGCCTCAGTAGAATGAGCCGGGTGGAACCCAGCTTGATTTGGGTCAAGAAATTCAGACTCTTCTAGAAACTCAGTGAGACATCTCGTGACATGTGTTTCCAGAACCTTGGCAAGGTAGGGTAAGAGGGAGATAGGGCGATAAGTTGTTAGCAGTTGGGGGTCAGCCCCGGGCTTCTTTAAAAGGGGAATGACAATGGCTTCCTTGAAAGTGGCAGGGATATCACCCTGGGAGAGTGGTTGATTCAGAAGATGGAGTGCAGGGCTAGGAAGGGTAGTGAAAATTTCTTTCAAAATGCTGGGGGGACTGCAATCAGTGGGAGAGCCTGTCTTGACTTTAGAGAGTAGATCTAAAAAGGCAAGCTCGGTGATACTTGCTAAATGCGAAAAGGTGGTGTGGTTTTGGGCCACGGTGAAACAGAGTGGGAAGTTATTGCAAGACGGGATGCTAGCCTTTATCAGTGCAATTTTTTCGATAAAGAAAGAGTTCAAGGAGGTACAGAACTTTTGCGAAGGGGCAGGTCTGATGGAAACTCTGTCAGGATTAGACAACTCATTTACTATAGCAAAAATCTCTTTAGTACGATTGGAGGTGGACAAAATTTTAGAAGAGAAATATGTAGCTTTGGCGGTCAGGATAGATTTTTTATAGATCTTTAATGAGTTGATATACAGGGGTTTATCTTCTGGAAGGTACTTGCTTCTCCAAGTTCTCTCTAGTTGCCTCAAGCCTAATTTCTGAGTTTGTAGCTCGTCAGAAAACCACTTATGAGTGTCAGGACGACGAGGGGCATGTGCTTTCTTAAGGGGCGCAAATTTGTTACTAGTGGCCAGCAACCAGCCGGTGAGCTGTTCGACAGCTAGGTTGATAGAAGGATTGAAAAGGGGGAGAAAGTAAGTGAGAGAGCTATGGAAGGATGTTTTATAACTTATCTTCCAATTTCTGTAAGTGCCTCCTCCAGGGCAGGATGATTCGACAGAGAAATTGTCAAAGATAGTGAATTTGATAATATAGTGGTCAGACCAAGTGCATGGGAGTACAGAAACAGGGGGCATGGCTATATTAACAGACCAGATCTGGTCAAGGTTATGCCCCTTGATGTGAGTGGCCGCGGTAACTTGTTGCACCAGATTGAGTCCAGAAAGTAACTCACTGAGTTTGATCGATTGGGGGCCGCCCGAAGGGTCATTGGCCCAATAGTTAAAGTCACCAATTAGCATGACCGACCCATGAGTGGTGACTAAGTGTGCAACCTGTTCACCCAAGGAGTGAGGGAACAGGGGCATCCTTTGAGGGGGCCAATAAAGCAGGACACATACCAGAGGTGTCTTGATCGATTCGCATTCGAGTTTGAGCACTAAATTGTCCACGAGGGTAAAGTAAGGGGGGAGCGAGGAGTATTTACAGTCATGACGGGAGATAATGGCTACTCCTCCACCCACTTTCCCCTGAGGGCGATTGGCTTGAATGATGACATAGTCAGAGGGGAGAGCAGCTAAGATGTCAGGGGAGGATTCCTGAGATAACCATGTTTCAGTGAGCAACAGAAAATCAGGTTGCTCAAATTTGAGCAACAAGAAGATGTCTAGCTGGTGCTTGACCAGGGAGCGGGTGTTAAAGTATATGACAGAGAGTTTTCGAGCGCCGTTCGGCTCCAGAGTGTGGGCGGGGGTAGCTGATTGAGAGGTAACTAATTCAGGGAATGAGGTTCTAAGCTGCAAGATCCCCTGAGATTATAAAGTAGAATATGTCAGGGTATCAAGGACAGCGGGCAGTGTGTGCAGTGCCAAAAGTTGCATAGTGCTGTAATGTATAGGGATTTGGGCATGGTGACAGGCTCTGTACAGGCACGGACGGGCACAGACGGGCTTGCCTTTGGCGCGCCTTTGGCCCGCGCGCTGCACGCGTCCGCTGCGCTTCCGTGATGTTGTCGGCATGAAATAGCCGCTGGCAGCCTAAACTCCTCCACGCCTGCACGGTGATTGGCTGAGGGAATCAGCTGGCAGTAGCAGGTCCTGCCTCGCTCGTGAGTCAGCGAGTTGCAGGAGATTTTACCCCAAGGTGATTTAGGGGTATATTATCAAGGGGTTTTATCTCCGCTTTTTTGGCTTTAAAAGCCAAGAAAGCGGAGATAAAATTATCTCCCTATTACCAAGCTGTCGCTAACACCAGTTAGCGACAGCTAATAGGAGATAGCGACCATCATGGGCCCCACTTTGCATGTCAGTGATATTTATCACTAATGACATGCAAAGTGGGCGTGCCAAGATGTTAGCGACTGGAAACAGTCGCTAACATCGCTATCTCCTATTACCAACTTTTGGAGATATTCGCGCTAAGCGCGAATATCTCCAAAAGCTAACACCTGCCCTGAGCAGTTCTTAGCCATGTTATCCAATGGGAGGTGGATAACATGGCTAAGAGCATTTGCTCGATAATGCATGAATATCGCTGACTTTTCAGCGATATTCATGCATTGCGGCCGTTTTTTATCGCATTTGCGATAAACCTTGCTAATAGCAAGGTTTATCTGCGATAAAAATCGCCGGTTTGCGGCGATAATTTTTGTCTCTAAACAAGTTAGAGACAAAAACTATCGCTAGTTGTTGGTAATATACCCCTTAATTCCCAGACACAAATGTTTTAAAATAATACATTTTTAAAAAAAGGCACAACACGATTTTAGCAAGCGATTTTGGCGGTCATGAAAACAATGATGAATTTCTATGCTTCAAAAAAAGCGTTTAGCAGAAGTGGTGTACGCTGGTCAGATGGGCATCCAAGTGAGCCAATAGTACATTCAGGTCAGAAGAAACTCCCATCGGCAAACCGAGACACAAAACCACTGCCAGTTCATACGGACACAACAGGGAGCAAGAGTTGTTTGTAATGATCCATACTGGCTTAAAGAGCAAAAACCAATGTTTGTTTAGCTGCAGAAGCAGAGCTGTACCGAAGCACACGAATCATAGATTCACAGCATATCTGCACCAGTGTCAGTGATTGGTCCATTTTGTCTTGAACTTGGACATCAATACCTGATTTCCAACAACACAAATGCAGTTCCTACTGCCAGCCGAACTAAAAGTTGTATGCCTTCACAAAAGTATGTAAGTTCGTAATGAGCAACAGTTAGAATTTCACAGACCTGTGTCTCAAAGTAGCCGACCACACCAGAGACAATTGACTATAAATAAAGCGTAAGACTATGTTGCTATCACACATGTACCAGATACAAGGAATCTGCTCCCCCACATGCTGTGTCAATTTGTTAGGAAGTTCCGTATCTATCTTGGATGCACTCCTTCAAAACTGAAGATCAAACAGCTCTGGTGTAATTTTAGGCCATAAATGTTTTGAACAGCATGGCCTTCAGTGTGTTCAGAGTGTCACAGTGTATTGAATGTAATCACACATAACGTTGCTGCAACTCCCTAACATGTCATGTAGGTGCTGAAATTTACTTGTGCACACCAAGGCTAAATTTATAGAACTCAAACCACATAAGTAAAGAAAAATCACTAATCACAGACAGCCTTGATCATGAGCCAGAACTTCCGAGTCGTCTGAAGATTAAAGTCAAACCCAGTCATTTCACGCTTGCATGGAAACAACCCAGTTTTCATTTTATGTTTGCCAGCTAGGCATATTGCAAATCCCAGTTCAGTGTTCAACAGTAGAGACTTAGCCCAGACAGCAGGACTATGAAACCGTGTGTGTGAATCATTATTGGTCTGTACATGCACAAGTCTTCAAATGTAGGTGTATGTACATGCACATTAATTTTACAGCCAATGTCTTCCAAATAAATACATTATTAATTTGATTTCAACGATGAATACAAAATACATATACATCCGTTAAGTGTAAATACATGTACATATTCATTGTACCATGTAAAACTTATGCCACAAGGTGTGTGTAGTTTCTAGGTGCTTTAACTGAATCATTATGATAATTTGTCAACATACCTTTTCGATATATATTACATCTCTGTACTAGTGCATGCCTCCATGGCCCCTCCACATCTCACATGATTCCCAACAGCCACATAAGTGTCATACCATTCCAAACAGATCTACACAAAGATGTGCAGAGGAACAGAGTGTCACAGGAATGAGAGGCACCCCCGTGCCTAGGGGAGGGGGGCCTTTAGTGGTATTCTGGGCCTGGAGAAATGGCTTCGTTTCCCCAGGTTTAGTCATGGAGAGGGTCGTGGGCAATGTGAGACGCCAGGGAGGGCGTCTGTGATCCCTCCTCCCAAGATGATAAAATTGCGGCACACCATGGAGCCCTCTTTGTCTACTTTATTCCGTTTCATGTCGGGACCACCTCGGAAACGGCTATAACGCGAGTCAGGAAGACGACCGACGGATCTGGAGGATGTCGTCCGGCAAGAATCGCAAGGCAAGCGAGACGAAGAGGGTCATGGCGGCCGGTTCCCTCTTTGTTCTCTCCCTGGATGCCGGGACGTCGGATCAGCTGCAAGCTATCTTCTTCACCCATGATGCCACGGTGTCTGCCCGGGGAGGCGGCAGGGCGCGAGGGGTATTAGCGAGGATGCAGACTAATAAGCTGGTTCGCGGCATCAGAGTAGGGTAAGGGCCTCATTGGTTATTAATATAGATTTTAAACTACCAATTGAAGTGGCAAGCAAATGCTGTTAGAACTGGCTATTTCTGGTAGGCTAAGGCTGACGCCAAAGCCAGGCAGAAACCACCATTCTAGTCAGGGCAATGGAGTCACACGCCAAGATAACCCCTGCTCACCCCCTTGGTAGCTTGGCACGAGCAGTGAGGCTAAACTCGGCAATGTGTAAAGCATTTGCACCAGCACACAACAGCAAGAACATCCTAGGCACACCACAAAAGGAACTCCACACAAGGTTATATTAAAATAACTTTTGTATTGTCAAAACACATCAGATAGAAATCCCACATGTACATTGTGCCAACTGGCACGGGCAATATTCATAAGGGATTATTTACAAGACAGGGCCACATAGGCCACTGTCAGAATCAACACTTTTAGAAATAGAAATACTGTCAGAAATTAGAATAAAAGGATATAAAATAACAGTTATAAATCACATCCAGTAACTACTGGGTAAGTACCACCTACGCAACCCTAACCACCTCAGGAGAATGTCACGCAGGGGACCAGGACCTCACTAGGACCACCTGTACTGGAAAGAAAACCACCTAAGAATAAAATACATTTAGGGGTATAAGCAAGAACACATTACACATGATGCATCAAAAACAAATTCAGCGGTGTAGGTAAAGAAAACACATGATGCCTAAAACATTCAGAGGTGTAGGGAAGGAAAAACACATGATGCATAAACCAACACATTCAGAGGTGTAAAATCCAGGAAGACACATAATGCCTAAAACATTCAGCGGTGTAATAACAAGACACATGATGCATCAAAAACATTCAGAGGTGCCAGAACATATCTCAATAGCGCAAAACCACATGATGCCTAAAACATTCAGAGGTGCAAGGAAAAACCACTCAATTGCACAAAACCTACATAAGCCACCACCTGTGGCAGTTCCTAGGCCAACTGGCCTTGTTGGGGCTAGGACGCCCTGTGTCTCAATGTCAGGGGCCTAAACGGTGCAGGTGCCCACTACTTGCTGGGCACCTAGGAACATCCCAAGACCTAAACGGTGCAGCTGCCCACTAATTGCTGGGCAGCTGGGAATCATCAAAACTGCGCCAGGGCCCTCACTGGCCCTAGAACCAAAGCTGCGCCAACTGGGAGCCACACAGGCTCTGGACACCACACATGTCCCAAACGTTGGAGCCACACAGGCTCTTAAACTACACATAGTCAAACGTTGGAGTCACACAGGCTCTGAAAACAACTGTGCCCCCTTGAGCCTCGCGGGGCTCGTGAAACAATAATGTGGGCAGGGAGCCTCCGGGCTCTACACAAAGAAATGCCCCCTCAGAGCCTCCGTGGCTCTAAACAAAGAAATGCCCTTTGAAGTCCCTCCTCTGGGAACTCAATCACTGAAATGCCCCTCAGAGCCTATCTAGGCTCTACAACAAATAGGGCCAGTCGTTGGAGTCCCCCCCGGGGGACTCGGAATCAAGGAAGGCCCCACCGGCCTCTCAGCACCCAGGCCTTCGCACTGGAGGGGAGGGGAGGGCACCGGCATTGTGCCCCGATGCCCCCTCTCCTGCTCGGTCACTCACCGGGTCCTCCGACGTCGCGCTGGGTCCCTGCTGCGATTCCCTCTCCTGGGCGGCGGGGCTCTCCATGACACCGGAGCCCTGCCGGCGCCTGCAGCTGCGACTCTTCCTCTCTCGGGGCTCCCTCCGCACATGGGAGCCCCGTCACAGGCCACACTTCTTCCTTGGGCCGGCGGCGGGCGTGAGACTTTCTTAGCAAAAATGGAAGTCCCGCCCGCCGTCAGGCAATAACATCGCCTGACTTCCTGTTTACCGGCGTCCACAATCCCGGTGCTGGGCCAATAGGAGCGCGGCCCCTTCGTGCAGTCTCCGGCGATCCACCAATGGCAGCGCGGCCTTTCCAGGCGAGCCCCCCAGAGCGAACCAATCACAGCGTGGCCGCTCCAACGATGAGCGCGGCACGGGCCGATGGCGGTGATTCAACGGAGGCAATAACGAGGGGTGGGCACCCTCGAAGTTAAAAATAAACATAGAAGCGAGGTGGGCATTCGCTAAGGTGCCAGACACGGGTAACACCCGAATTTAAATAAATAATTAAAATACGGGCAAAATGTGGTGTGGGCAGCCGCGAAAGGGCATCAAAGCGCTACCAAGCGCTTAGGAGACAATTAAAGCGCACCCAGGGCTATAAGTAAACCCCAGCGCTCCCAAGCGCTAGAAGGAAATACAAAGTCCAGAAAAGTCCTTCAGGGGATGCAGCCAAGTCCTTCCAGGCACTTTAGGCTATAATAAGCCTTGGCAAAAGCAAGAGAAAGTTCCCAGAAGTCTGCAGCAGGGGACCACAGGCAAAGGTCCCCCAGGGAAAGTCCATCAGGTGTCCAGGGGCTGGGCAGGGCCCAGGGATTCCCCTGGGCCCAAGCAGCAGCAAACCCCTGGCAGATTCAAGTCCAAAAACAAGAACATTTTGGAAGGGGACACAGACCCTTCTTATACAGAGGAAAGTCTTTGAAGTCTTTGTGCAGGCAGTGTGAGAACCAGCTAGAACTTGTTATAGGGACTACCTTTCAGTATCAGGGACAGAGGTGACAGTCGCCCAGCGGGGAGGTGGAGCCAGCATTGTGGCAGGCAGGCACAGCCTCATTCACTCCCAGGTACTATCTCCTCCCACTTCCCTGGCAGCAGATGCTGCCTTTCATCCACGGGCTGACTCAGACAACCTCCTAGGGCTCCCCAGCCCCTGTCATCCTCAAACCAGACAGTCAATCCACAAGCAGGCCCAGGCACTCCTGTGCCAGGCTCACCAGCCAATCACACGCCAGCCACAGACTACACAAATATGCCAACTTCTAAAAGTGGCACTTCTAGACTAGACACAACCATGCTGCATACACCATTATGCAGCATTCAATCTCACGAGTTCGCACATATCAAACTCGACCCTGCACTCCCCACACATCAGGAACTACCATGGACATACATATTCCCCATTCATTCCTATGGGAGGGCAGGTCACTCACCACACATACACAGAGAGCACATACACTTTACAATGTACCACAGTGAAAAAGTGCGCAAAGGCCTAAAATCACCAACACCAGGTTCCAGAAACAGGCTAGGAAAAAGCAAAAAGTTTCGGGGTGAACCTGCCAAAAGGGCCAGGTCCAACACAACCCCCTTCCAGCCAAAACGCAGGGTAGACCAATCACTCCACTGATGGGCTTCCTTGCTTTGGGCGACAAAATACGGACACAGGCCCGCACGGCAGGGACACCCTCTGGTTTTTCGCCACTCTGAACCCACATGGATTTCTCTCCAAACAATAACTCTCTGACACAACTAGGATACCCCACTGGTACTCTCTAGTCATCCATGGTCAAGACCAGGCCCTAGGCCATCCAAATGTCTCAGGTCCTAACCACTTCTCAGAGTGGGGGGCAGTAACCCCTGGCACACAATAGCCATTCTCCACTCTCTCTCTCAGTATAGCTACAACTACCACTGATCCTTCAACCCAGGGACCACACCCTCAGGCTTACCAGAGGTCACTGGCAAGAATGCCCCACCCTACCTCTACTTCTGGGTTTCCGCACCCTCACAGGGAAGCACCCACCAGAACACAACTCTCCTACCAAATCAGGACCTCACTCCATCACTGCTCTACCACCTGGAAACTATTTCACTCCTGATGTACAAAGCACACAGCACAGTCCCTCTTCAAGCAGTTGGGGGGACACAGCACACAGCAAAGCCCCCTTTCCTCTACCTTAGTGGAAACAACAAACTGCAGGTGGGCACCAGAACACACAGCAAGGGCAGCCTCCTCAGTCTCTTCAGCTGATCTACCTTGGCAGAGATTCCTTCTTGACCTAGAAGTTTCCTAATCTCCCAACCTAGGATCTAAACTCTCAGGTTGCACCGGGGTCAGAAGTACACCATCCCTCTGCACCCCCTTCCAGAGTTCTGCACCCTCCACTTAGGAGCGGTACCCCTCAACACCAGGACCGCCAGAGCTCTGGTTACAGACACTCCCCGTCCTCTAGACACAGGAAGATCCTCCTCAAATGACCTGTAAGTACAGCCTAGGCCCCTGACCTGGCGCTCCCTTAGGGAACCCTCCAGGCCCTGAGACAGGGTTTCGGGCCAACGTGGGACACACTGTCCCACACTCACTCCGCCTCCACTGAGACAGGACGTGAGCCCCTACACCCCTACCATCCTAATGGGACCTAGCTGGGCTACACATGAACCTCTTCACCTACACAGGATCATCAGATACACAAGCCACTACTTTTAGAATCACTCCCTAATGCCTCTGCAAGACATCTAGCACACCGCCAGAAATCCACCTTCTTGTCCAGTGCCTCTGCAGGACCTCCTGCACACCACCAGAGGTACACCTCACGTGCAAGCTCCTTAAAAAAAACTCACACCAACTCCTCCAGTTCAAGACACCACTCATCCACACACTCCCCCTCCAGACTGGTGAGACAGTTCCTCACTGCCCCTGACTCTCAACCTGTACCCCTCTTACTGAGCACCAGGCACCATACTCTGGGAACTGGGAATGGGACTTCACGTACTGGACACATTTTAGCTGCCACCACTGGATCCTACCATACTGGGGAATACAGACACACGCACACTACACTCAGGGGATAACCACCCTCCCAAGCAAGCCATTTCTCCTCCACACTCCCTCTCTTCCATCTACCCACACAGGAACAGGAACATGGATTGGACACTGGACCCAGCAAGGGATTCCTAATCTATGGGAACCTCCCCCTCTACTGGCGTCCCGCCCTGTCATTTTCTCTCATCTGCCACTTAACATAAAGTGCAGGAACACCATCTGAAAATGACACTATTGAGGAAAAACAAAATCATAAACAATAATCCCAAACATGTGACTATCTATAAAATGCAGAGTTTTGTAATGTAGCCAGTTGTCGCTGTGGCACTGCGCAAACCCAAGTCCTAATCCGCACCGCTGACCAACAATGTTAGAACTGGCTATTTCTGGTAGGCTAAGGCTGACGCCAAAGCCAGGCAGAAACCACCATTCTAGTCAGGACAATGGAGTCACACGCCAAGATAACCCCTGCTCACCCCCTTGTTAGCTTGGCACGAGCAGTGAGGCTAAACTCGGAGGCAATGTGTAAAGCATTTGCGCCAGCACACAACAGCAACAACATCCTAGGCACACCACAAAAGGAACTCCACACAAGGTTATATTAAAATAACTTTTGTATTGTCAAAACACATCAGATAGAAATCCCACATGTACATTGTGCCAACTGGCACGGGCAATATTCATAAGGGATTATTTACAAGACAGGGCCACATAGGCCACTGTCAGAATCAACACTTTTAGAAATAGAAATACTGTCAAAAATTAGAATAAAAGGATATAAAATAACAGTTATAAATCACATCCAGTAACTACTGGGTAAGTACCACCTACGCAACCCTAACCACCTTAGGAGAATGTCACGCAGGGGACCAGGACCTCACTAGGACCACCTGTACTGGAAAGAACAACCACCTAAGAATAAAATACATTTAGGGGTATAAGCAAGAACACATTACACATGATGCATCAAAAACACATTCAGCGGTGTAGGTAAAGAAAACACATGATGGCTAAAACATTCAGAGATGTAGGGAAGGAAAAACACATGATGCATAAACCAACACATTCAGAGGTGTAAAATCCAGGAAGACACATAATGCATAAAACATTCAGCGGTGTAATAACAAGACACATGATGCATCAAAAACATTCAGAGGTGCCAGAACATATCTCAATAGCGCAAAACCACATGATGCCTAAAACATTCAGAGGTGCAAGGAAAAACCACTCAATTGCGCAAAACCTACATAAGCCACCACCTGTGGCAGTCCCTAGGCCAACTGGCATTGTTGGGGCTAGGACGCCCTGTGTCTCAATGTCAGGGGCCTAAACGGTGCAGGTGCCCACTACTTGCTGGGCACCTGGGAACATCCCAAGACCTAAACGGTGCAGCTGCCCACTAATTGCTGGGCAGCTGGGAATCATCAAAACTGCGCCAGGGCCCTCACTGGCCCTAGAACCAAAGCTGCGCCAACTGGGAGCCACACAGGCTCTGGACACCACACATGTCCCAAACGTTGGAGCCACACAGGCTCTTAAACTACACATAGTGAAACGTTGGAGCCACACAGGCTCTGAAAACAACTGTGCCCCCTTGAGCCTCACTGGGCTCGTGAAACAATAATGTGGGTAGGGAGCCTCGGCGCTCTACACAAAGAAATGCCCCCTCAGAGCCTCAGTGGCTCTAAACAAAGAAAGGCCCTTTGGAGTCCCTCCTCTGGGAACTCAATCACTGAAATGCCCCTCAGAGCCTATCTAGGCTCTACAATAAATAGGGCCAGTCGTTGGAGTCCCCCCCGGGGCACTTGGAATCAAGGGAGGCCCCACGGGCTTCTCAGCACCCAGGCCTTCGAACTGGAGGGGAGGGGCGGGCACCGGCAATGTGCCCCGACGCCCCCCTCTCCTGCACGGTCACTCACCGGGTCCTCCGATGTCGCGCTGGGTCCCTGCTGCGTCTCCCTCTCCTGGGCGGCGGGGCTCTCCATGACACCGGAGCCCTGCCGGCGCCTGCAGCTGCGACTCTTCCTCTCTCGGGGCTCCCTCCGCACACAGGAGCCCCGTCACAGGCCACACTTCTTCCTCGGGCCGGCGGCGGGCGCAAGACTTTCCTAGCAAAAACGGAAGGCCCGCCAGCCGTCAGGCAATAACATCACCTGACTTCCTGTTTACTGGCGTCCACAATCCCGGTGCTGGGCCAATAGGAGCGCGGCCCCTTCGTGCAGTCTCCGGCGATCCACCAATGGCAGCGCGGCCTTTCCAGGCATGCCCCCCAGAGCGAGCCAATCACAGCGTGGCCGCTCCAACGATGGGGGTGATTCAACGGAGGCAATAACGAGGGGTGGGCACCCTCGAAGTTAAAAATAAACATAGACGCGAGGTGGGCACTCGCTAAGGCGCCACACACGGGGTAGCACCTGGATTGAAATAAATAATTAAAATACGGGCAAAATGCGGCGTGGGCAGCCACGAAAGGGCTTCAAAGCGCTACCAAGCGCTTAGGAGACAATTAATGCGCACCCAGCGCTATAAGTAAACCCCAGCGCTCCCAAGCTAGAAGGAAACACAAAGTCCAGAAAAGTCCTTCAGGGGATGCAGCCAAGTCCTTCCAGGCACTTTAGGCTATAATAAGCCTTTGCAAAAGCAAGAGAAAATTCCCAGAAGTCTGCAGCAGGGGACCACAGGCAAAGGTCCCCCACGGAAAGTCCATCAGGTGTCCAGGGGCTGGGCAGGGCCAAGTGATTCCCCTGGGCCCAAGCAGCAGCACGCCCCTGGCAGATTCAAGTCCAAAAACAAGAACATTTTGGAAGGGGACACAGACCCTTCTTATACAGAGGAAAGTCTTTGAAGTCTTTGTGCAGGCAGTGTGAGAACCAGCTAGAACTGGTTATAGGGACTTCCTTTCAGTATCAGGGACAGAGGTGACAGTCGCCCAGGTGGGAGGTGGAGCCAGCATTGTGGCAGGCAGGCACAGCCTCATTCACTCCCAGGTGCTATCTCTGCCCACTTCCCTGGCAGCAGATGCTGCCTTTCATCCACAGGCTGACTCAGACAACCTCCTGGGGCTCCCCAGCCCCTGTCATCCTCAAACCAGACAGTCAATCCACAAGCAGGCCCAGGCACTCCTGGGCCAGGCTCACCAGCCAATCACACGCCAGCCACAGACAACACAAATATGCCAACTTCTAAAAGTGGCACTTCTAGACTAGACATAACCATGCCGCATACACCATTACGCAGCTTTCAATCTCACGAGTTCGCACATATCAAACTCAACCCTGCACTCCCCACACATCAGGAACTACCATGGGCATACATATTCCCCATTCATTCCTATGGGAGGGCAGGTCACTCACCACACACAGAGAGCACACGCACTTTACACTGTACCACAGTGAAAAAGTGCGCAAAGGCCTAAAATCACCAACACCAGGTTCCAGAAACAGGCTAGGGAAAAGCAAAAAGTTTCGGGGTGAACCTGCCAAAAGGGCCAGGTCCAACAAATGCGTTTCTTTAATTAAAGTGATTCGAGGTTCAGGGGCTTGGAGCATTAGAGGGTACCTATCGACAAGGGCCAGGGGAGCCGTTAACATGTTTGTCTGGTATGTCGAGAGGGATAGGTCTTGGAAAAGGTATTTAACTGTTCGTGCAGGTATAGCACATGCCCTTTGGGAAGATGAGAACGTTTTTGCCAAGTATCTTCCACTCTCCTGGCTCCCCCCATCAGAGACCAACTGTGGAACCGGGTTCGAGCATAGGCACATACTCGGCTTAATATAATTGCTCACTGGAGATCAGTTCATATTTTTGCGAGACACTGTGGGATAGATTCTGACTGCTGAATGGCTGCTTAGTTTCACCAATCCTCTATGAATAATGTGTTTGCCCGCTGCACTTCATTGGTATCTCAGATGTTCATACATCATAATATCGTGATTATGCTTATCTGAGGGAGCTTGCTATTTTATTCAATGTCCTTAAATATCAGCAAAGGTCATAGCCAATCAATCATTCGGTGCCTTCCATGAAATGGAAATGTTCAGGTAACCCGTGTGCATGTAAAACGTCAAGATTTTCTATTCTCGTTAGTGTGTGAATCCAAGGGATGTGTTGTGGAACGGGGGCTGGCTCAGTGCCGGGTGAAGGCCTCAGTGTGTGAACCCTCTACATACTTCGTAGGGGGGGGACTTCATGTTTCATTTCAGCTCTCGTGTGTACTGTTTTCCACATTTAGTAGTGAGATGACAGCTAATGTTATGCATTAACAAGTAAGCATGTTTCATTCCTTCATGCCTTTACTAAGATATGCATTCAATATTCAGCACACTGTCAATGGCAAAACTTAAGCACAGAGTAATGAGTATATTTTAGACATTTCTAAGAGGGTGGACTTTCTATTTTGCCCACATTCAGCTCGGCCATGAGCCTTTTCAGTCATGTTGGCATAGATCAAAGTAGGAGAGCATGCCAATGGTGCACTCACAGGTTAAAACGTTCAACCATAAAAAGCATGTGTGCAAGAGAAAGTACATTGCAACACTTTCATGAGGTCTCATGTGCTATAAATTTAAACTGGAGGAGTTGCTGCGGTGGTCTTCCCGAGCGACACAGCGGCGAATGAGTTATGACCTGTGATTAGCAGGAGGGAGAATTGCGCTATTATCAGGTTATTTCTCCCCGATGAGTACTTGCTCAAAGCTCTCCTGCATGGCCACCTTACGTTTGGAAACAATAAATGAGGTAGGGAAATGAAACGCAGTAGACCAGATCGCAGTTGGCGGCGTGATATAACGGGCCGCATGTGACAATCGACCCGAACACAGCATATCAATGATGAGGGACCTGACGCAATAATAGGAATAATTTGGGTGACCTGGCCAGAGGCACAATTTCGCATTTAATTTAAGATTGTGTTTTTAGGCGATGGCCTATTGGGACAGGTGGTAATATGCAATTGTTTGGTTCGGCCAAGTCTCCTTTATTTTTAGTCACAGCCCGGGCTGGACCTTGTCAGTGCCTTCAACATCCTTTTGGGTGAGCAGGTCCGTCATAGGCAGCATCGGCAGCCCTATCTGGTGACCTCTTGGAGCCGGCCAGTTTGAGAGGGTATCGACGTGGCTGCCTCATGTTTTGAAACAATAAATGAAGTCTGGAAAGGGAACGCCGTGAGCCATATCGTAGTTGGCGGCGTGAGATAGTGGGCCGCATAAGACAACTGACCCGAACACAGGTATACTTGGTGATGAGGGGTCGGACGCAATAAGGAGGAATAATTTCGGTGACCTGGCACAAAAATCTCCTTTAATTTAAGATGGTATTACTAAGTGATGTCCTATTGTGACAGACGGTACTATGCAATTGTTGGGTTTGGCCAGGTATCTCTTTATTTTAGTCACAGCATGGACTGGGCTTTGTCAGAGCCTTCAACATCCTGTTTGGAAAACAGGTCCGTCATAGACGACATCTGCAGCCCTATCTGTTGAACTTCATCAGTCGGCCATTTTGAGAGGGTATGGGTGAGGGGCTGGGGGAATGGGCCGCTAAGTGGCTAGTAACACTGTGCAAGGTAAACATAGCACGTTGCATGTTTTATATACGACAAGGCTTGTAGGTCGATAGATGGAATATAGCCCGCGGCCCTGTAATATCAGAGGCATATTTATGTAGTCAAGGAAGGGTCACTCGATGTTCCATCAGTCGCAGTGAACACATCGGTGAGGAAGATGAATAGGGAGGTAGAAAAACTGTTGAAGGGGTCACAGATACGTGTTATCAGACATAGCCTGCTGCAGGCATTGAACTCGGATGAGTACCGGGCAGAGGGGATGTATCTGTCCAGGGCAGGGTTGGAAGTTTTTGTGCAAACCATTCTGGGGGCCATTAATTTACACCTGGAGAGAGTAGCAGGGCCTTAGTGAGGAAGCAGTGGTTGGAAGGGGGAGGGCAAGAGCGCCGGTGGGGCTCCTTGCCCTGTGGCGGGGTCCCGGATAAGAGAAAAGGCCGGGGGACTCTTTTTGGGCGGAAAATGAATGACCCTACAGTAGGGAGCTTTGGGCTGGCGGGAGAGAGGGCCATCCTTCTGGTGGTCCTGGACTCTCTGGCCCTATCCTTGTAGCCAGTGCTTGGAAAAGGGGGTGGTGTTGTGTCCTGCTGGTACAACACGCTTCCTGAGATACCGAATTGTAAATACATGTTAACCTGTGGCGCATATGTATGGAGCGCATCATTTATGTGAGAATTTAATAAAATGGTCAATGTGGTAGGTTTTACCCACAAATAAAATGGTGTTTTGGTCAAATAATAAAGCTACGCAGTGGACACCAGTCACTTGTCAGCGTCTCATTGGGGGAGGGGTGATCAAAGGGTGGAAGGCGAATGGCACGAGATATCCCCACTATGTGAGGCACTCACCTGCTCATCGGGTAAGCTGTACAGTTTATTGTAGTGGGGGAGGACCTCTTCCACCATGCTTTCCTGCTCCTCTGGCTAGAAGGCTAGGGCACTCACACCTTCCTCATGACTCATGATGGCTCACAGAGATGCTGTAGTTGAGGAGGTGTACATATCAGCAGTGTCAGGAGGCAAGTAGAGTGTATATTAACTGCATTATATTTGTACACCACATAGGCGGTCCTAGCCATGCACAGAGACTGCCATTGGTCCGCGACTTTCGAAAATCGCCAATGAGATACGAATTATTCAGCTTCCACGTGCGAGACCGCCTTCCTCATGACCAATATTTAGGGCAGTTTGTTGTTTTTTGAGTGTCTGTGAACTGACACCAGGTAATGGCCATTTTGTTACCTCTGGAATTACAGAGTTCTCAGAGAATACACCACAGGAACTGTGTGCGCTGGTACCATGGCACATAGGTAGCCATGTGTAAGAGGAAGAGTCTGTTAAAACAGATAGATTTGGATTGGGAGCGCTTCCCCCTCAGGCATGTCAATACTCGATGGCCTGAGTGCCAGGAGGGGCCTGGCCAAATCAATGTACACATACAAGCATGTTCCAACATGGAGACAGAGGGGGTACAGCTTGTTAATAAGGATAGCAATGCTGGTTCTGCCACAGAAAAAAACATTATACATGACATTTCATGTAAACCATCAGTGTGTTCAAACACCAATAAACTGGCAATTATTTCTTCGAAAGGGGCCACCATGTGACATGTTGGTGTGTTCATACATTTCTTACTCAGTATCCAATGTTCCACTTACAAGAGTTTAAGGGCAGAAAGGATGCCATACAAGATTTAAGCTCCATATGTGTTACGAAAGTCCCTGGGATTGATGGCAAGACAACTGTAATAGACACTTGTGCGAGCATTGTACAGTATGTAGAGGGTATATAGTACTGTCCATAACATTCATAGTACAGGGGAAAATGTGTCAAATATGAGACTTTATCACAATCTTAATGTGAGACATTGACTTTTTCCAATGAACATGTCTACAATCAGCAAACCATCTCCACCCCTGCCGAATATTACAAGGGGAGCCACAGGGCTCTGGGGTGACAGCAGAGCTTGCCCGCTTGTCCCCTTTACGCCGCACCTTCTGCCATCATCAACGCTGCTGGGAGGTAGGTGAGTACATCTCCCAGCAAGGCAAGCGCTAGGCACGCCAGGCATGCCGCACTGCAAGTGGACGCGCCAGGAGGCGCATAAAGCCTGCAGTGTAGGAGCCCATCATTACCACCACTGCCGAAGATTGCAAGGGTAGCCACAGGGGAGCCTCAGGGGTTACAGAGCCTGTGCACTCGTCCCCTTTACACTGCACCTTCTGGCATCATCAACGCTGATGGGAGGTAGGTGACTACACCTCTGAGTGAGCCCAGCGCGAGGCACGCCAGGCATGCCGAACTACAACCGGACACGCCAGGAGGTGCATAAAGTCAGCGCAGGGCTCATCGCCACCACTGCCGAAGATTACAAGATGAGCCACAGGGGACCCTCAGAGGTGACAGCAGAGCCTTTGCGCTCATCCCTGTTAGATCTGGGGGTCTCTAATTGGCAATGGTATAGACCTTTGTCCAAATAGGGACCCTTGCTTCTAAGTCAGGATAAGGGGATTACACTCCTAGATAACCCCAGCTTGGTAGCTTGGCACGAGCAGGCAGGCTTATCTCAGAGGCAGCGTGTTAAGCATTTGTGAATATACACAGTAATACAGTGAAAAAATTACAGATGGACACCACACAGGTTATATAAAAATAAGTATTCTTTATATAGACTTAACATAAGCCTGCAAACAACAAAAATCCACAAAACTGTACTTATGATTGACTTAAAAGATGGTAAAAGTTGCTTAGTTTAAGTTGGTGATAAATGTGACACAGTTCTCACAAACGTACCTGGATGTGTAGCGCAAAATAAACAAAAGGCTCGCAAAGGGAGATGCGTCGGTTCTGTGCTCCAGGTGAGATGATGCGTCGTGCCTCAATGCTTGCCGAGAGTAGGGGATGCGTTGTGATCCTTACCAGTGCGGGGATGATGCGTAGGTTCTTGGCCTGCGGCCCAGTTGCGATGTGTAAGATGGTGCCTCAATGCAATGCAACAATCCTGGTGCGATGCGAGAAGATTGCGCACTTGATGCGACAACGATGTGTTCACCTTCTGGCAGCCTTGCGACGACTCTGTACTTTGGAGCTGCGACAGGCCCTGCGACACGCTTCTCCGGCGATGTGATGGCATCACGCTTCTCCCGGTGATGGGACAGCAGACAGCTTCGATGAAGACACGCTTCCTCGGAGATGCAGCGGTAGCACGCTTCTCCAGCAAAGCGACGACTACAGCTGCGGCAGCATCACGCTTCTTCTCGCTGTGTCGTGCTTCCAGCTCCTGGCGACATGCAGGCTTCTGCAGATAGAATTCCCAGCAAGGAAATTCAGAGGGGAGCTGGAGGTGAAGTCTTTTGTCCCTAAGACTTCAGCAGGATGCAAGCACAAGTTCAAGCCCTTGGAGTAATATTCTGCAAGATGATGAAAGTTTTTAAAAAGTTCCTATTTAACATATACCTAAGCCAATGGGGTGCACAAAGGAAGCACTGGGCATCCGTCAACTTGAGGAAGTGCTTGACAGCATTGAGCCATATGGAGCGGTCTTTGTTGGCGGTGATTTTAATTGCCACTACAAACCGATGTCTGGAATGGACACAATCTTCCACGAGGAAGACGTAGCCAGAGGAATTCCTCTACTTGTAACAAAGAAAAGGGTGGCATGCTGTACATCCGCAACTCACTTTACTACTGAAAGAGGGACAAGGGCATGTAATGGGCGGTTCCCTTCTGATAATGAGTGCTCAAATACTTTTACTAGAGGAAATGCCACCTCCCGTATTGATTATGTGATGATCAGCATAGCAAATTGGAGCCAAATCCAAGATTTTAGGGTTAACAAAAGATGTGAAAGTGATCATTTCCCAATATGTTTAGATCTACAGGAGAGCTGGTTTGCTAAACACTCAATGAACCCAGCAACCTTCCATCAGTAAGCAATGACCAGAGATCTGTTAAATGGCCAATAATATTAGATCAGGTTGAGCCCCCACTAATATATATAACAACTTCTGCGAGCAATTAACGGACTACACAAAGTCACGCCCGGGGACCATACAGTTCACTCAAATTCATCAAAAAATGTCTGAGATCATAAAAACACAGTTAACCAAAACCCAAAGGAGTACCAATAAACCAAGATTGTGACCGGAATCCTCAAATCCATGGTTTAGTAATGAATGTGTTAACGCCAAACTCAGACTCCTTTCAGCTTTAAAATCTAAAGATGAATTCCAGATCAGATTTGAGAGATCTAACTACAAAAAAGGAAGAATGAATGCCCTGAGGGACTGGGAGGATGCCAGTTGGAGTGATCTCTTTGTAGCCGTAAAAAACAGGGACCAATCCAAATTTTGGAAGTTATTAGCACATGGGAACAAAGCAAGTAAGGTGACCACTAACCATTTTTTGGATCCTGGCACATGGTGAAGACATTTATCCGTGCTGTATGCTGCACCAGATGTATTATACCAAGACCCACTAGTCCTCCCTGAGGTGCCCTTGCCAGAAGTACACATTACACACCTTGAATTCAGTTTGGAGGCCACTAAGATAGCTATAGATAGCTTAAAGTCAGCAAAGGAGCCCGGCCCAGATAAAATTCCCGGGGACCTTCTGAAACAGGTCCCAGATGTTTGGGTTCCATGTATCAATCAGTTGTACAATGTGATAGCTAGGGGTGATCCCAAACCAGAAACCTGGAAGGGAGCTGAGATTTTCCCTATCCCCAAAAAGGGCAATAGGGTCGACCCAGCAAACTATAGGCCTATCAGCCTGATAGATATCACCCAAAAGGTGTATGCCAAACAAATTTAAGCTAAATGCTTGGATAGATGAGAAAGACATCCTCTCAGCTTGTCAGGCTGGCTTGAGACAGAGAATAAGCAGAATTGCCCAAGTATTTAGACTTTTAAGTATAGCATGAAAGTACACAAGGCTAAAACACGGACAGTTATATGTTGCCTTCATAGATTTGAAGGCAGCTTTTGACTCCCCCCAGAGATCCTTTACGAAAATCACTACGGAGTCAGGGAGTCCCAGAGAAGATTTTAGATCCAATTATAAGCCTTCATGATGGGAACTTTGCAAAGGTTTGCTGGGGCCAAGGAGTGGAGGTGACTGAGGAAATCCCAATTAAGAGAGAGGTGCGCCAGGGCTGTATCCTGATGCCAACCGTGTTCCTATTATACGTAAATGATATGGTAGTGTACCTGAAATCAGCCCTACATGACTCCCCCAAGCTTGGAGGCACTCATATCTGTGCCCTTACCTTCGCAGATGACACAATACTGTTGTTACAAACACCGAGGGGTCTCCAAAATTTACTTGATAGCCTAGATAATTATTGTAAGACAAAGGGTCTTGAGATAAACCCCAACAAAACCAAGTACCTGGCTATCAATCCACACAAAAATTTCCAGAAAAGATTAGTACTGAATAGGGTGCTTTTGGAATGTGTCCCCAGCTTTGTATATCTAGGCATTACAATAGAGTCAAAACCTAAATGGAACTCCCAAATTAATAAGTATAATCCTAACGCAGACTTCTATTCCTATAGTGGAGACAGTGAAGAAACAGCACTCCACTTATTAGAGTCCAATAAGCTCACTCTAAGGATCTGAGCTAAGGTAAGGAGAAAATCTTTAGCCTCTAATCACTGGGGAAAATAAAATCATTAGGATGCTTACACGCTTGCCCAAAGACATCCTGATGATACCTCTTACAGATGATTTTGGGATAAAAAGACTAGGCCATCTAGCTGTATGAAGGCTACTGGCCTATTGGATTAGAATATGGCCAACTGAGGAATTAGAGATTTTTATGCTGACTTTGAGGGAGTTATTGCTCTTGGACGAATTTGTCACCTTTCCCTGGTTGGCCCACATCCGTAAATGGCTCACCGATTTGGGTTTGAGCCGCTATTTGGTAACTCCGAGCTTGCTAACCCCTGATTCAAAGAGAGAGATCAGTCCCATATATTGGGAATTTATGATGCACAAAGTCACTCTAAATCCTGAGTTGGGGAGATTGACTAACCAATGCCTGTCTTTTAAATTGACCCCGAGTTTTGAGCCCTTTCTAGACAACATTCTACCGCAATTGGCAAAGTCTTGCTATGTGAAATTTAGGTATGAAATACTAAAAGTCAATGCTTTTACAGCTAAATGGACAAATTCCTGGGTGACGGCTAATGATTCTAAATGCACACTGTGTACATTAGATGCCAATGAGGGCATTGCGCATGTTCTATTCTTCTGCGCATCATATGCTAACCACAGTCACAAGTGGATTAAGCCACTGTGCATAAGTTTGAACATCAGGAGCTATTTAGAGTTGCTTAAAATACTAAAGTCTGATAGCCGCCAACCTTTTGTCTTCAATGTCAGCAAATTTTTGTTGGCTGCCAGTCACATCAAATATAGGAATGGGCTCAAATTTTTCAAGTTTTACAAAAAAATCGATTATAAAAATGTTATATGGGTTTTAACTTTTTATGGTTATTGATTGAATCATCCAACAATTTTAGCAGTAACAGAGTTTAAATTGGCTCTGCATGTGATAATTGAAGAGTTATCTTTGTACTGTATTGGCAAGAATTGTAATCAAACTATGTGCAATTGGTGCGAAGACCAAGGAGAAAAATGTAAACTGTATATGTCCTGCATTTTAGTCCCTTGTAATTGATATATGTTTTTACGTTTGCCTTAGATGGATGAAATTTGCAATATGGACAAAGATGTTTTTTGTATGCTTTGATGATTCTTTGAATCGAATAACAATTTTGATTGATTGACCAGCATGTGGGTACGTGTCTGCAGTTGCATTGTGAAGACCATTCACATGGTGAGAACTCTAACCTTTCCTATCTGACATGCAAGTCATGTAAATGTGGACAGTGATCATGACTCATCAAACCATGCTAATATTGTATCCGGGATATAGACAGATCAGCAAAGTGAAAATAGTGTACACCTGCGTGCCATTGTGGACTGTTGTACTCTGTCAACATGTGTAAGAAATGTGTATCTAGCACATTTAACAGTGATATTTTTCTACCAATAACATCTGCAAGATATTACATCAGACCATAACCAGAGAATCTATTTTCAAACAGGTTCTCATTGTCATAAGGACCATTACAAATGACTGACATCATTCAGAGCAGCCTCATTCCATGTCGGCCAGCATGTCAATCCATGTAACTCGCTGACCTATCAAACTGTTTCCATTCATTGTTGCCATTTACTGATTCAGGGCCAGATGTAGGTAAATGAGAAATACTGATTTCTTAATAGCGAATTTTACCGATTCGCTATTAAGTAATCGATATTTCCTATGTAGGTAAAGATTCGGTAAAAAATACCGAATCCTTAATATTCCTTATTACCGAATCGGTAATTGAGATTCGGTAACAAGAAATACCTACCCATTCATTTTTATGGGCTTGGAGGCCCTAAGGAATACATGTGAAGACATTCAGTATTAGTGATATTACCGAATCAGTAATACCAGGAGGTATTTCAAGGGTGCCAGGGTGTCCAACAGACACCCTGTTTCATCCCTGAAATGTGCATGTGTGCACATGTGGCGCACATACATGCCCTAAGGGCATGGATGTGTGCCACAAGGCACATTAAAAAAGTGTTTTTAAGGGAAATCGGTAATTACCACCAACTTGAAGTTGGTGGTAATTACCGATGTCTTAAGGCTCAATAGCACTCTTTAATGTGCTTCCTACATTGCATTTACGGAATCGATATTACCGATTCCTTAAAGGCAAGAGCAATAAGGAATCGGTATAAAGGAATCGGTATTTACCACTTCCTTATTTACCGATTCCTTACATACATTAGGAATGGCTAAATTCCGGTCAGTAAAGCTGAAATTTACCGAATTTCGACGTTACCGACCGGTATTTAGCCTCAGTCCGCCATCTGTGTTTTCTGAAGCAAGAACACACATTTACAAACCACAGATGCCTAAAAACATCATAGAGATCCAGACTGTTGAGATGAATGAAGAATAACCCAGACATCACACTTGACTAGTTATATAAAATAATTGTATAACTATACAACTATATACAATTACACGTCAGGCCTGACATTATCACATGTCAATAAAACCTGGTGCCAGCTCAACAGGAGACATGCCACTACACTTGCCAAACAAACAATTCCCTCGAGGGGCATTATGTGTTGGGCAGGCACCTCAGGGAAGAATAGTGACATGGGTGCTAGTGTTTGGAATTATTGGCTTTGTAATTAGTAGGGGTGGATTTGGGTTGGGGGATGGGCTATACCCTGGGAGTGCGCTTTCTGTGAGTGAAATGGGTCCTGCCTGTCTCCCTCTTTCTGGGATTTAGGATGGGTAGGTTGTGCTGGCAAAGAATAGGGGATAGGGACGGAAAAGGCAGTCCTGTAATGGTGGAGTGGAGAGAGTTGTCCAACAGCGCAAAGTCCAAGAGACAAGAAAAAATGGTCATGGGAGAGGTGGAGGGTAAATCATAGCTTGGGTCAGGCTGGGAGGAAGAGGAAATTGAGGTGTCAGCTGCTTGCAAACGTGATGCGGATGGAGGTGTAGTGTCTGTCCTGATAGGTGGTGGTGTTGCTGGCTGTATGTCTGGAAGTGTGTTGTGTGTAGTGATTGATGGGGATGTTGATGGTTATGTGCTGCAGGTGTGTGTTTGTGTGGATGCATGCACAGGTGAGTGTGCTTGGTGCTGGCAGAGGTGTAGGATGTGAAGATGGGGTTGGTGTCAAGGAAGGCTTTTGGATTGATGGCTGCAGTAGGGGTATAGTTGCCATTAATGAGGAGGCCAGAGCCTGAACTGACCCCTGTAGGGCACTGTTAATTCTACCCAGGTACGCAGCCATCTGTGTACATTGGCTGCCCAGACCCAGGATGGAATTCAACAATACAGTCTTTCCAACAGAGATGTTTTTCAGGAGGTCAACAGCCTTCTCACCAAGAGCAGCTGAGGACACAGGGACAGGGGAGAGGTGCCCGCAGCAGAGGTGACGGGGAATCCAGAAAGGGTATGGGCCTGGACAACTGGTTGGGGAGCAGCAGGGAGGGAGGGATGACGGGGTGGCAGACACTGATGACAATGCACCAGCTTCGGTGGTGGCCACCACCACCAAGGGCGAGCTTCTGGAGGCTGACTCATTTGATGTATTGGTCCGGTCTGGATCATCCATGGCACTCCTCTTGCCCTCTTGGCCTCTGGGTCTATCAGTGTAAGTGTCCCGACTGGAACCACTTCGACCAGCTGCTTCCCCAACATCTAGGCCTATGTCTCATCTGCTTGGCTCTGTAGATGCTGCAATGGAAGAATAGCTATGTTATGCTAACCATTTGAGACTCACAGGAGGTAGAGATTAGCACTCTGAGCAACTAGCAAAGTTGGCATCAAAGATATCCTAATCAGTATGACAGTAGTGACACTGATATGCCAAGAGAGAATGCATGTCTACAACACGAGCTTGTTATCCCTCCACACATGGTGGCATAGAATACATGATCTGACAATTGAAAGCGTCAATATTCCGCTTCTCCTCATCCATGTTTGCAGGATAACTTTTTGCCCTCTGTGAATGTGTTAGATTCACACATGATTGGGAAATGTGCCAAAAACTCTAAAGACATTTATTACTTCAGTCATACCCATTCTTCACACGGACATGGTACAATCACCAAACTTTAATAATGATGCTTGCAATAAGGACTGATATCTGAGCCTCTACATCAGATTTATATTGTCCAAAGACACAGATGAGTATGTGTGAAAAACCACCAATATCACCATATCACTGCAACTAATGAAGCGTATGATGCTGTACCTAAACCTCACACATATGTCCTTGACACTTTTACAGCCTACTTCTATTATGTTGGGCACTGAGGTCCTGTAGTGTAGTTCCTATATCCCTAATAGGCTCTGCGCATTGGAATAATATACACTATAGTTTTGACATAGGTCTGAGGTCAGTATGTCTCTATCCAGTACATTAAACGTAATTACTTGTGTGTGCCACCTAACTCAGAGGTCACTAGAAACTCTCTCGAATGAACAAGAAGGGATTAGTCTCTGACAACCGCATAAACATGACAACTTTGTTTCCCTTAGGGTCGGAACAATATCTTCAGAGTCGTGGAAACAATAGATAACCGTTTCACTCAGTCAACGTGCATGCTTCGTTTCTACAAAGTTTGCACAGAAATAGAGAGACGGGCGTTTCAATAAAAAAGGTTTATTGAACAGTCTTCTTTCTCATGCAAGAGATATGAACTGCTACAATCGTAAGCCAGAATGCGAAGTATAACACGTACAGCGTGAGCAGTAAGATAAAATAGTACTGTAATAGCATGTCTTGTAGCTATGACATATGCTCGTTAAAATACATACATACATAACACAGGCTAAAATACTCATCTGGTGCTTCTAAATAATACTACCCCAGTGTACCTAACCTAAGTCTAGTACAAGGGAAGAAGTAGGTGCTGTCTAAGTATAAGTTTAGTTTTGCCAAGGATTGCTTTAGTTTAGTTGTGCCAAGAATTGCCAAAGGTATCTCTAGGTTCTAATCAGCTCCATACCTTAGAATGAGAGAGGTTGGTATCTCTTTCCCAGGACTCGATTCTCTAACACCCCGTAAGGGGAATCAGAAACACTGAAGCTGGATTTTTGTTGAGGTGGATGACAGCGTCATGTCAGTGCATCTGTTGGGGAGATGACTTCTTTCGAGACTTGCTGTGGAGAGCCACGTGCAAGTAAGTAGTCGAACCGCACCGTGCTTCGCCATAGCAAGTGATGGTATAGTTATACCTTGAAGGTGTTTAGAAATGCCAGTATTGACGTAAAAGTCGGGCATATGAATGTCATGAATGAACTCCTAAGGAATAGATGTTCATGCATAATAAATAAGTTCTTGGAAAAATCAATATCCAGGCAAGGGGGAGTCCCTAAAGCTTAAGAGTCTGGTTTTCCAAGAATTTGTTGTGAAGTAGATGAACAGATGTAAGTAGCCATGCCTGTATTTGGGTAGCATGGACTATGCCTAAATACGGACATGGTTTCTATGCCTTTATAAGGGCAATGTGAATTGTACCTATATAAGGGAATGAATCGGGAAATTCATACGGAATATAAATCGATACACAACACCCACTCCACTTTGGTATGTACAACGTGACTAAATTCTAAAGATGTTACACATATCTAAAACATTGCTACATATGGATGGCATATGGATGGCTAAGAACATGTCTAAAAATACATTGTAGAAAATGCATTGGCTGGTGCGATGCATGAAATGCAAATGAAGAGCCATACATTTAGTTGCATACTGCAGTGTTAGGGTGGTCCAAGACACAAAATGTGTGCCAAGCCTGACAACACTACAAAGGCGGATCACTGACAAAATATAGAATACAAAAATATAGAATACCCAAAATATCGATGACAAAATATAGAATGAAAGTCCTATCTACAAAAAGGTAAGTACAAAAATATTGAATCAGAAATATTGTTAAAAAAATATATAGTTAGTAAATATATCGATTTTTTAAATGTCTTAAAAGTAATTTAAAATTAATTAAATAATAAATATAATTAACTAAAACATACATGAAAATACTTAAATAATCTTAAAATTATTAAATAATTAATTTAAGTTAAAAAAAATAAACACGCAATTTTATTTTTTAACACATATATATATATATATATATATATTAACATAATATTAATACAAAAATATACAATATTTTTACCGAAGGATAGCGGGAGGGTCAAATGTACTATTACCACTCTATTGAGTGCAACAGTAGGGTAAACGTTGGGTAGCGTAGGGGTAAAACTTACTATTCCCACTCCAGTGAGTGCAACAGTAGGGAAAGCATTGGATAGCGTAAGGGTAAAAATTACTATTCCCACTCCAGTGAGTGCAACAGTAGGGAAAGCGTTGGATAGCGGGAGGATAAAAATTATTATTCCCACTCCAGTAAGTGCAACAGTAGGGAAAGCGTCAGATAGCGGGAGGGTAAAAATTGCTATTCCCACTCCAGAGAGTGCAACAGTAGAGAAAGCGTTGGATAGCGTAGGGCTAAAAATTACTATTCCCACTCCGGAGAGTGCAACAGTAGGGAAAGCGTTGGATAGTGTAGGGGTGAAAATTACTATTCCCACTCTAGAGAGTGCAACAGTAGAGAAAGCATTGGATAGTGTAGGGGTAAACATTACTATTCCCACTCCAGAGAGAGCGACAGTAGGGAAAGCCTTGGATAGCATAGGAATAATAATTACTATTCCCACTCTAGTGAGTTTAACAGTAGGGAAAGTAAAGATTTAATATATTAATAAAAATAAATTAAATATCAATACCAATAATTAATTATTTAAAATAAATTACCAGTTTAATATTATGTAATAATGAATCAATTAAAATTCCAAATATATATTATTAACTAAATTTAATTTCCTATTAATACAAATTAATTACCAATTAACAATAAATTAAAAATCAGTACCAATAAATAAATAAAAATGATTTACTCAATTACAATTAAATTACTTCCCACCCTATTCCCCTATAAACCCACAACCCGCTACGGAAAATAAATTAATAAAATTAACATAATTATCAATTAATCAATTAATAAAAATGAATTACCAATTAAAAAATAAGTATTTACCAATTAATAATAATTAAAAATTAATTCAACATGAATACCAATAAATAAATTAACATCTTTAATTAATTACAATTAAATTACTTTCCACCCTATTCCCCTAAAAACCCACAACCCGCTACGGAAAATAAATAAATTTAATTAAAATAATGATCAATTAATCAATTAATAGTAATTAATTACCAATTAAATATTAATAAATTACCAATTAAAAATTAATTAACTATTAATTCAAAATGAATACCAATAAATAAATTAACATATTTAATTAATTAGAATTAAATTACTTCCCACCCTATTCCCCTATAAACCCACAACCCGATACAGAAAATAAATTAATAAAATTAACAGAATTATCAATTAATCAAATAATAAAAATGAATTACCAATTAAAAATGAATTACCAATTAACATTGTTTAATTAATTACCAATTAAAAATTAATTTACAATTAAGTCAAAATTAATATCAATAAATAAATTAAAATTTTTAATTAATTACAATTAAATTACTTCCCCACCCTATTCCCCTATAAAGCCACAACCCGCTACAGAATTAAATTATGCAAAAATTAAATAACATGAAAAAACACTTTAAAAAATTCGATATTATTAAAAAGTCGATACATTTTAATACCTATATTATATACTTCGATATTTTAACTTTCTACATTTAAAAAATCGATATTAAATTACTTACCTTCAATTCAATATTTTTCACCACTATATTCTGTACATTCGATATTTTGTCCATTCTATATTTTGACTTCGATATTAGTGCTATTCTATATTTTTGATTCGATATTATGTCTTTATACCACACAGGCATGTACTCCGTAATGTGAATTGACATTGGTCATAATACAGATATATCTGTTTATAGGTACCTGTGATGTTACAAGTGTGCTTGCGTGCTGATTCATGAGTCCAGTGCTATACTCTCCCCCTCCAAGCTGCTGTTGGGCCCTCAACTGCCTATCAAGTTAAGGATATGGACCTTGAGGGGAGACAGGGTCCAGTACCAGCCCCTTCAAAGTGGGGAGGACTTTCCCAGCAGAACTAGGGTGATCTTTCGACTCCATTGTCTGAGGTCCTCCCACCTCTTCCAGCAATGGAAGCTGCCCTGGCAATAGCCTCTCTCGGTCAGCACTTTCCTATTGGAGGTTTTACAAATCCTTTGCTTCAGTTGGGCGTTGACCTCAAGGAAAGACACAGATGCTTAATGTACTGCACATGCATGACATATGACTTTTACAACAAAGATCAAAGTGTTTCTGGAGAACTAATGTGTCCAAGATGTCCATTGCTAAAGTATAGGGGTAATTAAAAACATTGTTGTGCAGGTACACATACATCAGATCACTTTACACATATATGCTTTGAATGCTTTGATAAATTTTTCTTGGTTAAGGAGTGAGGCTGATTTCACATCCCAACAAAGGGCACGGCCAACACACACAGGATGTGTAATCAGTCAAGAGCTCACACTAAACACCTTTATCAGTACAATATAGGTACGATGACAATGCCAGACTTAACTATGGTCATGAAAAGCCAGTACTATGGCTCAACACAAGGAACACACAACATATTTCTGACAATTGTGACATGTTCCAATTTTTTTTTATAAATTGAATTGCTCCCATGTGTGCTGACTCATATTTCCAACATAAAAAATGGTGAGTATCTGTGTGACTCTGAGAGTGACATATGCCATGAACATGGGTCTTGGGTGTAATGTCAGATATACTGAGTTTCAACATTTTAGATTTGAAAGCACTGTTACATGTATGATTAAGACTAAACAAACACACTTTTGTTTCTTACAGCCATTGTCAGACACCTGTGGATGCTTGGCATTATGTGACTCCTGATGGTCTTGGAGTTGATGCTCAGTAATAGACATAGGAGTATCGAGAGTCACATCATAAAAATGTAAATGACTTCACATATTAGTAGTTGTGTTAGAAATGGGGGTTTCTAGTTGGCAATGGTTTGCACCTTTGTCCAAGTAGGTACCATTGTTTCTAGTCAGGGTAGGGGAGTTACGCCCTTAGACAACCCCTGCTCACCACTTTGCTAGGATGGCACCAGCAGACAGGCTTATCTCAGAGGCAGTGTGTAAAGCACTTGTGCACACATATAGTAATACAATGAAAACACTGCAAATGAACACCATACCAGTTTAGAAAAATAAGTAATCTTTATCTAAACCAAACAAGACCAAAACAACAAAAGTCCAACATACAATAATCATTAATGTACACTTTGCAAGCATAACAATTCATATGCAGTTCCTATAAGTCGGTAGCTCCGTCTGGTGCTACCGCGGTGCTGAAAACACACACCGGTAAGGGCCGGTCGCAGCAACTGTCACAGTTGCGGTATGAAGTGGAGCTGTGTGGCATGTGGTGCCCACAGGTTGCGGTGCATGCAGCGGTTCTTTTTACGGTGCGGATAATTGCGGTGCAGGCAGCTGTGCTGGTCGATGGGAGCTGGCGTCAGTGGGTTGAGGTTGCGGTGTGGTGCTTGTGCAGCTTATGAGCGGTGTCCCCAGACTATGTTGCATACCACTGCTGCGATGTCAGCTGGCAAAGGCAGTGGCGGTGAGAACAGGAGGGTGGAGTGAAGCGATGCAGTGTGGATTGAGGTATCCACAGGACGTGATGCAAGCAGAGGCGCGGTGGTGGTGGTCATCGTCAGTGAGACCAGGGCTGCGGTGCAAAGTGTGGCAGTGCCCTCTGTGGAGCCTTCATGTCACAGAACCGCAACATTCTTGGTGGCGGCGTCCAGTTGCGGTTTCCCTTCTTGGCAACTGAGACATGCTATCCCAGAGGTAGTACCAAGTGGAAGCTGAAGCCTCTGCTATTCCTAAGACTTCTTGAACAGGGGCCACGCTCTACCTCAAGCCCTTGGAGAAACTCAAACAAAGAAGTTGCAGAGTGTTTATTCCAGTTCTTTTTTCTGCCCAAGACAGAACCAACTACTGCAGGCCAACACAGCAAAGTACCCAGAAAAGTGGTAGTCTCTCCTCACAGATTTCCCAGCTCTTCTTGCAGGCTCCTTGATCCAAACGATTTCTAACATCCTGGGGTCTGAGCCCCAATATTTATACCACATCTTCCTTTGTTCTCTTGTGGCAGAGAGTGTCTGTGCTCAGTCCAACTCAGTTCTGTCCTCTCTAGCCCAGCTCCCTGGCAGGAGGTGGAGACAGCATTGCCCATAGTAGATCAGACATTCAAGGAACTTTAGCCAAAAGGGCTGAGTCCAACACTGGCCAAAACCAAGTCTCTCCTCACTGGTGCAGCTTCCTGGCAGGAGGTGGATACAGCATTGTTGAAGGCAGACCAGGCCTATTCAGGTGCAAGGAAATCTCCTCTAACTACTCAAAATGTACCCCGGCCTATTCAGCCCAGCCCTGACTCATCCAGGAAAGGCAGGACACACCTCGACTCCCCCATTGGCTATCTGAAGAGAATTCACATCCCCAGCCACTTTCCCTCAAAAGACAGAGAGTCAATCCACAAACCAGCAGAGGCACATAGGATGGCTAAGTTTTATTTTCAAACCTACAATATAAAAATCATCTTTACTAAAAAGATGCATTTTTATATTCTGAGTTCAGGCATACTAAACTCCATTTTTCTACTTTGTCCACACACAGCAGTACATGTCCTAACTTTCACATAAACTGCACACTGCCCATGGGGGTACCTTGGGCCTACCTTGGGGGGTGACTCACTTGTAAGAAAAGAGAAGGTTAGGGCCTGGCAAGTGGGTGCATATGTGTTGTATCCAAGGATGACAGGAGATGGAAGTAAACTTAAGGATTTAAGTTTATTTTAAGAATTTCAAGTTCAGCACCAGATCAGTCAGAGTGCTCTTCCAAGAACATCAGTCTTCAACTGAAGATCAGAGGCTTAACATTCTAAAGTAACCTAGCAACCTAGGCACTAGGATACAGCAGTATAATGGAGAATATACAATGAAAAGAAAGAATAACAGAGAAAACATAGGAAAACATAGGATATAACACACCTCCCTTCCCAAGAACAGAAACAAAAAAGAAATAAAACATTTCAAATAGAAGCCGAAAAACAAAAACAAGCCAATATTTACAAAACATATCTCCAACAGAAATAGAACATATCAAGTAGTATATTCATCAAGATATTTAGGTTTAGACCTAATTCTGGAACTGGACCCTGAGCAAGGGACAGATACATCAGACAAAGGCGTCTCACAATTGTCAACATTAACGTTATCAGTCTCACAATTATCAAGATCCGTAGTATCGGCAGGAGGATCAGGAATGCCAAGGCTGCAACCATCTTCTAGTAGGCCCAGGAAATCACTCCTGTAAGGAGAAAAGGCATCCAAATCTGTCTTAACTTCAACAAGATCTAGATTTGAATTCTTCACCTTGGCAACGTTTCTCTTACTCCACCACTTGCCACCAAATACCTTCACAGCATGTTTGCTGACTTGAACAATAGTTGTTTCAGGATAAAATTTTGACCCCTTAACCTTACACGGCCTTCTGATTCTAACCTTGTCACCAATATCCAAACAAATTTCTTTCACATGTTTATCTTGATCATACCTAATTTTAGATTTCATCTGAGCAGACTCAACCTTTCCCTTAACTTGATTCAAATCAGGTACACCCCTTTCATGAAAGGTTTTGCTAACAACCCAACCAGGAGCAACTCATTAAAAGATTGTCTCCCTCTTAACAAAAAAAAGGGAGTTACTCCAGTGGTCCAATGTGGGGTGGTATTATATGACCAAATTCTGTCGCTCACGACATCCTGAACACAAACACCAGAAGAAACAGCTAACTGGACTGCATCCTTCAAGACACGGTTTACTCTTTCCACTAAGCCATTACCTTGCGGAGAATATAAAGCAGTGGTAAGATGCTTAATGGCAAAATTGTCCCAAAAACTTTTCATCGCATGCGAAACGAATTGTACTCCATTATCTGAAACTAGAAAGGTTGGAATTCCCTCAGATTGAAAACGTTTTTTGAGACATTTTATGACATTACTAGTGTTCGGTTCCTTCAAAAACTCGAAGACAACCCATTTGGAATGGTAGTAAACAATGGTAAGAATAAATCTAAAACCTTGATTTAAACCACCAATGGGTCCTAAAAAATCCATGCCTAATTTCTCCCATGGACTATTAGGAAAGAAAACAGGACATAATGGTATATTAACAGTGCGAAAGGATTTCTCAGCATGAAAGCGTTCAACACAATCATTCAAAAAGGTATCCACACAAACATCCATACCTGGCCACCAATAATAAAGTCTCAACCTCTTCTTGGTACTTGTAATCCCTCCGTGACCTTTGTGAGCAATGTTAACAATCTTATCTCGGATGGGCACAGGAGGAATAAGAGAAAAAACCCTCAAAATAAAATCTCCCTCCAAGCTTAAATCATCCCTGACTTTGGAAAAAGGAAGAAGATCCTTATCAACTTGATTTTCTCTTGGCCAACCCTCAGCGATGTTTTTTTTTAAAATACAAAAAGAATAATCCTGCAAAGACGCTTTAATCCAATCAGACTCAGAAACAACATGCTTAGCTAAAAGCAAACCATCAAGTAAATTAACTACCACCTCCTTGTCATCAAGAACTGGTGAAAAAGGAGGAGCCTAGCCCGCAACCATGATGGCCGCCTGATTCCTCGGCTCCGTCGACCCTCTTGCCTTGCTCCCGTATTCCGCCCTATCCTGCTGGTGATCCTGATTTTGAGTGGCGACATCGGAATCGGGAGGCGACCCCGGTTCTACCGGTGTGCTCTTTTGTTCGGTCCCCGCAGTGGAAGCGACGAGACGCCCTCACCTCCTCCTGGTGCTCCACGGCGGTGTCCGGGTCTTTGTTCTCCGAGTGCGGTCCGCCCTGAACTCAACAACAGCGGCCATTGCAGGCGAGACGGAGCCGGTCGGCGAAACGTGTTTGCCGCATTGTGTTTTCCGCATCTTGGCTCGCCGCTTCACAGGCTTTGTGAACTGTCGCAGAGGGGGATACGTTGTATCGTCTCCCCAGCCCCCGGACGGCTCTGCTCGCTACTTTGTCTCCCCGAGCGCTGTGGTGGGTGCCATTTTGCTGCCTACGTTCGGCACCTGATTGTGAGGATCCTGGGCTGCTACTTACGACACAGACGCCTGTCCACGCCACTTTGACACCGTGTGGGAATGGAGTGTGCTACCCCTGTGCCCCCGGACTGGTTGCGCTACGATGAGCGCTGGCGGGGTGATCGACTACTTGCTGGGGGTGATGGCGGCCAGCTTCCGGGACTACTACGCGTTTGTGCGCCCCATGCTCAGGGGACTGCTGCATCCTCTCTCCCTGAGGCACCAATGTCGATTGGTGACGTTTTGGGCGCTCTAGGCACGCTGAGAATTGCCCTACGTATTGCTGCTCGGGATTTGGGGGACCGGCTGGACGCGGCTCTATCTGTGGTACCCATGCCTGTCTGTGACTGCCCTCGAGTGCGGGACGCTGCGCCACACCCTGTGTTTGATTACTGTGGTTTTTCTGCCCCGGTCGCCGTGGAAGCGTTGGGGGTGCGAGACCCTGCTCCTGCTGAGGTGCCGGCTGGAATATCCTTGGAGAGGTCTGAAGTTCGTGGTGCTGTGAAATGGCTGGGAAATCGTCACCGGGTGCCATATATAGCGACTCCTTTTGGGACTACTGGCGTACTTCGTTGCCTTACCCTGGAGCGGTTGCTACTGCTTGGGCTGGCCGACCTTGGAGGATCACTACTGTGCGCTTCTTCCTGTACCACTGCTAATCGCATGGCTATGTGTCGGATGGACTTTGGTGGGCGGCGTCCTATCTTGCTGTGGTCACCTTGTTCGCTTACTTTATCCAGGATGACTACTATGAAACTGGACTATGTCGCTACACCGGACCGCGGGGGGCAGGGTTGAGGGTGTCTCCTCTTATGTCAGGATTGTTGTTGCTCGCACTGCTGGGATGCTGATGGATAGCCGGGGATATTGCACATTCGTCTTGTATCGGTAACGGGGTCTAAGGACGGGCGGCCCGAGTAATACATGCTGGGAGTGGGTCTATTTCTCTCCTCCTCCACTCTTTATATCTTTATATTTTTCCCTACTATGGGGCAGTTCCGGGGCGACAGGCACGCTGTTAGTGGGCTTGGCCGTAGCCATTACAGGGGTGCGGGGTGGTGGGTGCGGGGGGGGTTTGTTATTTTAGTTTGTTTTGCGGTTGCTTAGCCTATATGGTTGCTGTATTTATAGCCTAATTTTGATTGTATATGGGGTACGCCCCTCTTGCTGCGTTTCTCTTGTGTCCCTTTATGTAAGGTGTGTGTTCCTTCCTGTTGCAGCCCCCTCGCTTCATCTAATCTTAAAAATGAAAACCTCCTATCCTGTGTTGCGCACCCCGTAGTCACTTCTGGTGTACTTTGTAATATCCTGATTGTATGTTGGCCTGTTGTTCTCCTGTTTTTAATCGCCTATCTTTGCGGCCGGCCGTGATGGTTGTGGGCTTGCGCATGTATCTCCTACTTTTATCTCAATAAAGGTTTTAAAAAAAAAAAAAAGAACTGGTGAAAACTGTAGAGAACTTGAAGGACATCTAGACAAGAAATCAGCAGTGAAATATTTCCCACCTGGAATGTGTCTCATTACAAAATTAAAATCATAAAGCTTAGAAAAAAGTTGACTTAATCTTGGACTTGCATTCCTCAAGCCTTTGTCATTCCAGATGTAGATTAATGGTTTGTGGTCTGACACCACCACAAATTCACGACCCCAAACACAAGTAGAGAAATACTTAACTCCCCAAACACAAGCTAAGGCCTCCTTTTCAATTGTACTGTAGTTTCTTTCTGATGAAGTTAGTTGACGGGAAGCAAAAGCAACTACATTCTCATCACCACCATTAACTTGACTCAGCACAGCGCCTAAACCAGCCTTACTGGCATCTACTGTAATGTATGAAAGAGAATTCCCATCAAAAGGTTTAAGAGCCGGAGCTCCTATTATTAAATCCTTTAAGGACTCAAAAGCCAATTTATGCTCTTCACCCCACACAAATTTAACATTGTTCCTGGTAAGCATCCTCAAATGCTCACTTATATGTGCAAAATTCTGGACAAATCTTGAATAAAATTTACTGAAACCCAAAAATGATCTTAACTGGTCTTTGTTACTGGGTTGAGCACAATCGCGAATACCTTGCAACAGGTCACGTTTAGGAGTAATGCCTTTATGAGAGATGGTATGACCAAGATACTCAACCTCGTTAAGAAGAAATTTACACGTCTGTCTTTTAACAGTCATGCCATGATCATTTAAAATACCTATCACTTGATCTAATTTGATGAGATGTTCTTCAATAGTGTTAGTAGATATCAAAATGTCATCTTGATAGGCTAAAACATCATGAACTTCGCCAAACAACTGAAATATTAATTTCTGAAAAACTGATGCTGCTGAAGCAAGACCGAAAGGTAACCTCAAATATCTGTAGAGACCAAAGAGAGTGTTGAAAGCAGTCAAATCCCTAGACTCTACACATAACTCAATCTGATGATATGCTGCTCGCAAGTCTATGGCAGAAAAAACTTTTGTACCTCTCAATTGAGCCAGCATATCTTGAATACGTGGTAGGGTAAAACAATCCACCTGTATGTTCTTATTCAAAGCTCTAAGGTCTACACACAGCCTAAGCTCATCACAGTTCTTTTTTTAGTGCGACCACAATTGGCGAAACCCACAAAGAAGAATTAATGTGTTCAATGACTTCATCCTTACTCAGCTGAAGAAGATGAGTTTTCAATTTCTCCATAATACTTACAGGAACATGTCTGACCTTATGAATCACTGGAACAGCGTCAGGTTTCAAAATGATTTTGTGTTCGAAGCCCTTAACTGAACCAAGACTATCAGAAAACACAGCTTTGTATTTTCCCATGATACTCTCTAAGGACAATTCTTCAGTAACTAGAGCATTAAATGTGGTAGAGCGATCTAAAGAAATGGGATTATTAGTGCCAGGTCTTAAAACTAAAGGAAATCTTCCTTGATCCTTCCATCCTAGAACATTATAGCCTTTCTTAGCCACATAAACGTTTGCTTGTACAGAACGATCTTCAAAAGTTAGACTATCAGTGAAAAGCCAATTAAGTCAATAACTTTTCCATTAAATGCAACAGTACGAATGTCAGGAGGCAAAAGTGGAATTTCTTTCCAGTGTTCTAAGAAAAGAAAATCAGCAATGATGGTGATAGGAGATCCTGAGTCTACAGTAACTTTAACAAGGACTTCACCAATTTTTTAAATCACACACAGGATCATAAGTAGATGAATCCTCATGACTATCTATCATATCAACAGACAATAAAAAATTTCTTACAATTTGTTCTTCACTTACATCAGATACTTCTTCAGAATAAGTAACTTCAAGATACATAGTTTTAGATTTAAATTTACCCACTGCAGTAAAGTGCCCAATTTTTTTTTACAATTAGAGCATTGTTTCTTTAAGGCCGGACAGGAAGTCGAATTAGCCAGATGTGACTTTGAGCCACATCTAAAACAAGCAGGAGGTTTATCAGTTTTCTTCCACTCAAGTTTAGGAGGTCTATCACGTTGATTATTATTTTGAGACAACATTTTGTTTACTAAATCAACATGTGTGGGTTTATTATTGCTCAATTCTTTAGAGGCAAATACAGATCTTTCAATTCCCCTAGCTAATTCTAAAGTTTCTAGTAGTGAAGGATTCCGACAACATAAGATCCTCTCTTGCACTTTGTTACTAAAACAATTTACAACAATTTGGTCTCCAAGATATTGATCAATAGGGCCCTCAAATTCACAAGTTGCCGCTAAAACCCTTAATTCAGATAAAAAATATCAATTTTTTCATATTCTCTTTGTTTACGAGTATAAAAATTGTGTCTTTCAACAATTATGCTCGGTTCATCTTTAAAATACTTCTCTAAATGTGCAATAGCTTCAGTATACTCATTCCAATCATCTGAAGGACGTCTAACTATAGGAGGTTGATGATCAAAAATTCTTTGACCCTCAGCACCCAAAAGCACTATATAACATTGCATTTTTCCTGACAGGAGAACATTTCACAGCATCAATAGCAACAATATAACTATTAAAAGCCTTAAACCATTGAGTCCATTTAATTTTTGGAGTACCTGGTTATGGGAGAAATGGTGATGGAAGGACTGCAGTTTGTTGAGCCATTATGATACACTAAAATGAATGATTAAAATAAAATAGGTGTTTTATATCAGCAAGTAAGGGTCAATATTTAAAAAAAGTAAGAAAATCAGTATGAATGAAGCACAAAATTCCAAAATTGTTATCTGTAGTTGTATGTTTGAACATAAACGAAGAACATAGTTGAATAATTATTTTCAGCTGTATGTGTCAGCGTAAATGACACACATAGTTCCAAAGTAATTTTCAGCTGTGTGTATCAGCGTAAATGAAGAGCGTATTTTAAAAGTTATTTTCAGCTGGGTGTATCAGCGTAGATGATACACTTTGTTTAAGAGTTATTTTCAGTTGTTAGTATCAGCGTAAATGAAGAACGTATTTTTTTTAAGAGTTATTTTCAGGTGTTAATATCAGCGTAAATGAAGAACGTATTTTTTTAAGAGTTATTTTCAGCTGTGTGTATCAGCGTAAATAATACACATTGTTTAAATACAGTCACAGGGCTGTGTGTATCAGTGAAGAAAAACAAGATAATATTTTGAATAATTAACAATAAATACCTCATAAGTGTGTGTATCAGCGAAGTCTTTTAACGGAGAACGATACACAAGGAAGTTTGAGCGTTGCTTGGTTACTCAAAATGGCCACTACGTTATTTGACGTGACGTGCTGACATGGACGTGAACGTCAAATCGTGATCACGAATTCTGCCATTCCAGCTGCTGTCGGAAGATCAAGGAAACTCAGAAAGACGTCAGTGGAGCGCAAAGAATGGCAATCTTTGAAACACGAAGATTCTGAGTAAGTTAAGAACTGTCACTTGATCTATTTGAATGCCGCAATCACAGAAATATCTAAATTAAGAAAATTAAAAAACGGAAGTCTGTGAAAATGACGGAGGTTAGAGTGAAAACGTTCACAATAACATCGTAGATGAAGTAAAATAAAGGCAGGCACTGCTATGTAGAAAGGCAGAGAAGTAGTCTAAAGCAAGCAATTCCAAGGTTAATTATAAACAAGAACAAATCTATGAGCCTGCATCGAAGTATATAAAGTAAAATGAAAATACATGCAGCGAAGCTCCCAATATACTTTTCTTTTTTTAAATTAAAATTTTTAAATATTAAAAACTTATCTTCATAGTAGAGGAAGATGAAATTCAGTATATGTAGCAAGCAGGATTCCAAGTCTTTAAGGTAGTTCAGAAGAAGTGAGTTGAAGTATTCAAAGTCCATAAAATTCAGAGAAAAAACAGTGAATGAACACTGAAGTCTGACAAGATCTTTCCAAGAAATTGAATCTGGGCGTAGGTTCGAGAAAGAGTGCTGACTTGACCACCTCATCGCCAAATTATGTTGTATCCAAGGATGACAGTAGAAGGAAGTAAACTTAAGGATTTAAGTTTATTTTAAGAATAACAAGTTCAACACCAGATCAGTCAGAGTGCTCTTCCAAGAAGCATCAGTCTTCAACTGAAGATCAGAGGCTTAACATTCTAAAGTAACCTAGCAACCTAGGCACTAGGATACAGCAGTATAATGGAGAATATACAATGAAAAGAATAACAGAGAAAACATAGGAAAACATAGGATATAACAATATGCCAGATTGACACAGCAGTAAAGCTGCTTGCAGACACTGCAGTGGCAGATCTGAAACCCCTTTGAAAGGCTGCTTGAGTGGATGGCACAATCAGTGCTGGAGTCCCACTAGCAGCTTTTGACTTACAGGCCCTCGGTACACACAGTGCACTGTACTAGAGAATTAGTAGTAAGTCAAATACACCTATAATGGAAACGCCAGTCCATACACACAATCTACAGGGAGATCATGTGCACTTTAGCACTGATCACCAGTGGTAAAGTGCCCAGACTCATACAAACAGCACAAACAGTTCAGAAACAGGAGGGGAAAGGCAAAAAGTCTGGGGATAAACCAGCTGAAAAAGACAGGTCTAACAAGTTGTGATTGTTAACACAACAATGCTGTGCAAAACAGAATTGAATGATGTTGAGGGAGAAGATGCATCAGCTATGTTGATAGCTAGGCATAGTGACATCTTGTCAGAATTGTCTGTTTGTGAGTTTGCTCTCACACTCCCATTGGCATTATATATGTTTCTGAATGTCAGTATTTTATGCACATCCAATGTCCTTGCTCACAGTTCAAACAGAATGGGATTGCTCATAGTGACTACTTTTGAGGATGCCTTTACACTAGCATGGTAGTTCATGCTGAGGCACCTGTTTTGAGTCGTGTGGATGTCTACACTCATAGCATCATTCTTCTGATACAGCACCAAATCATTTCCCCCTACTGGTATGTATAGTTACCTAACCACTTGTCATAAGGCTTGGACATGTTTCACATTACTATGCCAATGGATTCCACATTCAGACATTAATTCAGCTAATTATCCCTGGCACAGGTCTCAGGTGTGGTACTGTACATATTTAGAGAGTATGGTTGTTAATTGCACAGAAGTTAGGCGCTATCACATGCTTACACATTTAGTGAACACAAAGGTATGAACGTTGAATGGACAGATGTAAGGGATATGATTGTCAACATCCTAGTTTGTATGTTTGACTTTGACAGTTGGGGAGCATGACATCTCATCCTAAAATCATTAGTCAGAACTTACCTGCTCCCCCGGTGTAACCATAGAGCTGGCCATACTATGGTAGGACTTCTCCTACAAGGGTCTCCAGCACTTCTTTTGTGAAGGCAGGAGTCCTGGCATTGGTTTCACCTGGCATGGTTGGTCCCAGAGGTAACACACAGCGGCTGAGCACTAGGAGTGGGTAAAAGCAGTAGTGCTTATAGGCAAGTGAGTGTACTGTCCAGTTGCAGTGTATTCTATGGCGAATATGTGTATGTACGAATAGACCCGGATAGCCATTGGTCACCTGCAATAAAATGTAGCCAACGTTGTCCTAAGAGGGAGCTAGCCGTGCATGAAACCATCAAGCACACTGTCTTTGATCGCTGGAGGTGTTTTCCTATATGTTCCTATTAGAGCAAGTTCTGACAACCGCCATATCAGCTGTTGACTGTGATGTGTTTGCAATGGCCTTAGATCCGCATGTTACTGTTTTTCTAACAATTGTACGTGCACCACTACCACTACATGTACTTGTTAAGGCTTACTTTTTCACATGCTCTTAACCCCTGTCAAAAATTTGGACATGGTACTCATTGTGCAATGCATAGATGTACATGGCAGGTAGGCAAACTTTGGCACACATGTGATGGTGTACCAGTTAAAACATGTTTGACAAGCCACCCTTTTTGACATGTCAGCTACTTTCACTTGATGTAGTGCTTGATCAAGGTGTTCTATTGTGAATTGTGACCTTGTAGGTGACTGTTAGTGAGGGCAGGCTGACCAGTAATAAATTCACAGTATCTAGTTTCCTGCATTTAACAACATATGTTATTTACATTTGTACAATGCTTTACATGTGAAGAGTTTAATGATGTTGCTAATGGAGTGCAATGATACTCCACTACTCTCTCACTTAGGTGCCCTGGAGGAGGCAGTCATCCTCCAGTGTTCCGTCCAATCCCTGACCTCCAGACCATGCAAGAGAGGCACATCAAACAGAAATACAGATTGGATTGTCTGACCATCCTGGAACTGACTAGTCAGTTGGAGCGGGATCTCCGACCAGAGGTTGATATCCACACAGTATCACCCCTCTTGTAAAGGTTTTGGCTGTCTTGTGCTTTTTGGGCCACTGGCTCTTTTCAGTTTACTGTTGCCACTTCAGGTGGGATGTCACAAGTGGTGTTCAGTCATATCTTGACAGAGGTGCTTGCTGCATTGTTTGAAGACATGAGCAGCTACATTCACTACCCTTGCCTTAACACATTTTTGGGTGCAGTGAAGGCAGCCTATGGGCTAAGTCATATCCTATTCACTTCCGCTACCGGGGGCACACTTAAACAGCATGTTTGTCCAGCCGCGCAGCGGACGCGCGCAGCTGGCCTGCCGCCTGCGCGCCAAAGGCAAGCCCGTCTGCGCCCGTCCATGCCAGGCCAGCGCCAGATGCCAGACATAAGGCCAAGTTCGGGAAATTCCATCCACCTATTCCCAGAAGGAGCTGTTGGCAGCCAGAACATTGTCTAGGAGTTATTTAGTCCATGGGCTAGAGGAATTAGAGGGTCCCTTCAACTGCAAATAGTGTGGGTTTACATCTATGGCCCCTGTAGATGTGCAGGACTGCCCGCCTACCCTAGGCAAAAGTCTGATAAGTTTCCACCTGAACTGCCGTTCATTGATCAAACATTGCGCCAATGTCTATGACCTTTTGGAAATTGAAGCGCCGTATACCTTGTTCTTAACTGAGACCTGGCTCTCGGAAGACTCAGTAGCGATCCCAGGGCTGGCACTTCCGGAGAGTTATGTAATTCAAACCCTCAATAGAGACTCAAGAGGTGGAGTAATTGCAGCTACTGTAAAAACGGCTACTCCTGCTCCTTCATGAAACAGCCTATTTTAGACTGTGAATGTGCCTGGTTTAAAATTACCTTTAATCCCAACTACACTATGAATGGGGTACTGATTTATCGCCCACCGGGTCTATCCAAATCCTTTAGGAAGTACTCATCGATACTGTCTGCACCTTGGCGGCCAATTCTTCTAATTTTACGATCCTGGGAGATTTGAATCTTTATTTTGATAGCCACTCAGATGTGGATGTGGCGAATCTGATGGCCGACCTAGCTGCCTGTCAGTTGGACCAGCGGGTGTCTAGTCCTACTCATACAGCCGGCCACCTGCTGGATCCGGTTTTTACCAACATCCCTTCCCTTACGACTCAACCGCTGGTTCCTATGGCCTTGTCGGACCATTTATTGGTCCCTCTGGTCATTGAGGGCATAGTTCCTAAACGTAAATTAGACAACTCCCACTCGCTGAAACGCCCTTGGCATAAGCTAAATTGGGATCAATTTAAAACTCTTCTCTCAAGCTCTGTTCTGGGGTTGCCGACGGATCCTGACAAGGCTTATTTAGCCTTTTCAGAGTGGATCAGTCAGCCGTCGGACAAGCTGATTCCTGCTAGTGGTCCCCCAATGGTATGTTGCGAAAAAATTGCAAAAAATGTGAAAGATCTTGAAGGAAGGACTTTGACCCTCTATCCAGAGCGCATTACCGGGATGTAGTAAAGACCTATCACAAAGAAATCCGTACTGAACGTGCGGCCTTCTATGCCTTAAAAATTAGCAATAGCACTATTCCTGCGAAGAGCATTTTCTCCATTGTGTCAGATCTAAAAAATCAGAAGGGGATGGTAGGCCCACTGATCTCCTCGAACCAGCAATGTGAGGAACTTGCCTTATTCTTTTAAAATAGAAGACATCTATAGTGGCTTTCCCATGATTGCTCTGGACTGGCCTGAAGTACCTAGCAATGGTGCACTGAACACCTTAGAGGTCTTCCCTCAGATTGAACAAGACCGGTTACTTGCTCACTGTGCAAAAATTAAATCAGGATCACCGGCTGACCCTTTGAAACCTGAGCAATTTAGGAAAATGTTACCTACCATCACTCCCCTTCCTGGTCAAGTGATCAACAAATCGCTTAGCTCGGTGGTTGTACTGCCATTGCTTAAAACACCTTCTCTGGATGCCAAAAGACAGGAGAATTTTAAGCCAATCTCACTGCTCTTTTGGACTGCAAAATCATGGAATCTCACTCTAATTCCATTCTCTCAGAGCACTTTATTACTAACAATACACTCGACCCCTCGCAAAAAGGTTTTCGTGCAAGCCATGGCACTGAGTCAGCACTTCTGACGGTACAAGAGCATCTCTAGGCAGTGTTGGACTCAGGTCAGACATCGGCACTGATCCTGTTAGACCTCAGTGTCGCGTTTGATACTGTGTCCCATGCTATCTTGTTGTGCTGGTTGAAAGAGGCGGGTGTCAGCGGCCTTGCTTTGAAGTGGCTAGCGTCATTTCTCTCTGACAGGACCTATCAGGTGTTTGTCCCCTCGTTTTCTTCATCTACCTTTCCCATCAAGCATGGAGTACCTCAGGGTTCCTCTCTTAGTCCTCTGCTCTGTAATTTGTACATACAACCTTTGGCTGTTTTTCCCAAAGAAGAGGACTGACAGTGGTTTCCTATGCCGGCGACACGCAGCTGGTGGTGGCACTATCGAGCAACTCCAAGGATGACACCGCAAAGTTTCAAGGTGATCTTGAGGCAGTTGTCGGTTGGATAACAGCTAATTGCTTCCAGCTAAACGCCAGTAAGTCGGAGGTGTTGCTGGTGGGTAAGGGCCACAGGTTGTGGAATGAGCATTGGTGGCCCAGGAACTTAGGCGCCCCTCCTCCTCCTAAACAGGTGGTAAAGAACTTGGGGGTATGGATGGACTCCTCGCTCAGTTTCCAGACACAAACGAAGAAGGTAGCTGGCACCTGTTTCGTTCTACTACGCGGGCTTAAACCCATTCTAGGCCTCTTTGATGCCGCGACCAGACAGCTTATTATTCAAGCATCAAATGTATCCAGGCTTGATTATGTGAACTCCCAGTACTTAGGGGCAAATAAGGCAGAATTACAAAGGTTACAGAGAGTAAAGAATGTTGCAGTCAGAGCCTTTTTGGGCTTGCGTAGAGTCTGTTTAGTGTCCAGTACTATTCGCCGCCTTCATTGACTGCCCGTGGCTCAGCGGATTGAATTTAAGGCCCTCTGTATAGCCTTTAAAATTTTGAAGCTCGGATCCCCCAGCGCCTTGACAGATCTGCTTTCTTTTTATGTTCCTTCCCGTCAGCTCCACTCCATGGGCCAACATTTGCTGTTGGTCCCTCGAGTTAAGAAAACTCGGACCGGAGGTCGTTCTTTCCGATACAGAGCGGCGATTCTTTGGAACTCTCTGCCCTCCTATATTCGTGGCCTCAACAATCTCACTGATTTAAGGAAAGCTAATAAAACCTTTATTTTTCCTACTCTGTAGGCTGCTGTTTGCGGCAATGCTGCTGTCGCTGCTGTTTAGCACCGGGATGCCCCTTGACAGGGGCAGTTGTCGCACTCTATAAATGTTTTAAATAGAAATAGGAAAATATCCCACATGTAATTGGATCGATTGATTGTACACACATTCCCTTAATGGAACCATTCGACTGTGAGCAAGTTTACATGAACCGCAAACACTTCCACTCTATTAACGTGCACGTTGTCTGTTTGGCAGATCTGTACATCTCCAACATCTGTGCCTGGTTCACAAGCTCTCCCCATTACAGCTTCATCCTGCAGAGCAGTAACATACCAAGGCTGATGTCACTGTTCCAAACCGAGAGGCCCTGGCTTGTGGGTAAGTGTGATGTTTGGTAGCTTCATTATGCAATGTTGTCATGTAAATTGATATGAGTGTGTGAATTAATTTTTACATCCTTCATATTTCACGTTTAGGAGACTCAGGATATCCCAACTGGCCATGGTTGTTGACGCTTCTCAGAAATCCGACAATGCCTGCTGAGCAATGATTTAATGACGCACAAGGAAGAACAAGGCAGCCAGTGCAGTGGACTTTTGGGATCCTGAAAGCCAGGTTCAAATGCCTGGACAGGACTGGTAGAGCCCTCACCCGGGAGGGTATACCAGATCACCATGGCCTGCTGCATCATCCATAACATTGCCTTGAGATGGGAGATAACATATATCCCAGAGGCTGGAGAGCATGGGAACCTAGCTGCAGGGTGCTAGGAAATACCAAGTGATGATCACGATAGTGGTGAGGATGAAGGTGCAGATTTGCGTCAGGAACTCATCTGCAACTACTTCTCCTGAAGGTGAGTCTATCTGTGAGATGTGTTGTAAACATCTGCACTAGGCCTTATAGTACAGACTGAGAAAATGTTTTGAGTGAGTCAATCCGCGTAGAGATAAGGGGAAGGACTGTATTATACCTTTTCAATTCGATTAATGACGTCAATGTGTAGTGTCATTGATTACAAATGTTGAGACTCTGGAAAATCATACTTGGTATATGTGTATATATTTACTAAAGGACTGATCACTGTATTTTTCACTTGTAGGTCTGTGCACCATGTTGTCTTCATGTGATCATAATGCAGGTGTGTTGCTGAGGAAACAGAGCGACCATGAATTGTTCCTGGAACTGTGTCATTGATGATGGGTGTGACACATTTTCATAAGGACAGCTTGTACTACAATGGTTTGGAAAGTACCTTGTTTTTCATAATATTGTGTCTCATGGTGTGTAGTTCCCAAAACAATATGTGTGCCATTATGTGCCACAATAAATGCTTGGGTTAAAGCTAGTTGCTGTAAATCTGACTTCACATTGCCTCATTCCTCATTGCTTATGACCTGCATAGGACTGTTTCTCTGTCTTATCATAATGTTTTGCGTCTTCTTGTCACACATGACTGACATGTACATCTGGTATGCCACCAAATGTAGTCAACACCTGATTGTTAGGTTCCTGGAGTCAGGGATGGTGGTGCAGACATGTTAAATGATCTTTGAAGCAAACCACGGGTGCATGTCATATGTTTTTGGATTAATTATTTGTTCTAAACATGAAGTGAATTTGGTACAACTTTGTATTCTCATACAAAGTTATTAAACTAGTAATAGTACAGATCTTAGGTATTGCAGCAAGTCCTGCTTAAGATGTATAGCTGGCATGACACACATTTAGATTGTCTCTGTATGTACAGATTCAATGATGTAGATGATGAGACAATGTGTGTCTTTCCTCATGTGAGATAATACTCTACAGAGTGGATAGCACTGCTGTTATACAGACACAACCACAGTTACATAGGAGTAAGACATTTTTCCTTTACAAACAGACAATGTTACTTGACAGTGGATGAATCATCACTTGAAACAATTTTTGTACGATGGACAATGTGATTATTTTGGGATACCTACATTTATTGGAATGAGAATACAAATGCCAAAATAATGAGTGATTGTTAGGATAAAAGTGATAGGAGTGCGGATAAAAACAAACATTTGAAGCGGGGATTACAATCATGGTAGATGAAAACGTTGAAGTTGAGTCCCTAGTTCCCGGGTTCCAAAGTCCAAATGACTCCTCACATCGGAGTGGAGAATATGGGAAGGTAGGCCTTGACAGAGGAGTTCACACCTGCAGGCACCCCAGGCTCAGCAGCTCCTGATCCCCCCTCACCCAGAAAGAGGTGACACCCATATAAGACTTCAAGAAGGAAGGGTGGCAATACCAGAACCAACGGCAGGGAACCACCTCACCGCTAATGTCTATACTGTGTGTGCTACATATTCATGTTGTTGACTTGATTCTCCCATATTTTCCACTCCGATGTGAGGAGTCATTTGGACTTTGGTACCCAGGAACTAGGGACTCAACTTCAACGTTTTCATCCACCATTATTGTAATCCCCGCTTCAAATGTTTGTTTTTATCCACACTCCATGTAAATGAGGAGAGGAAAGGCCTATTTGATTGCAGACAGGACATTGTGATATTGTGTCAATTCTTGTAGTATTGCTTACCAGAGTCCATCCCTCCCTGTATTCCTCCCAAGTACTCAGGGTGTAGGATGGCCAAGACCTTCTCCTCCCAGGGCATGAGTATTAATGGCATGCTGGGTGGTCCTCCGCCAGTTTTCCGTGCCTCCAGGAGGTGGCCACTGTAGTTCTTACGAACCTTATTCCGGAGGTCGTTACATCTCTTCCTAATGTCTATGTGTGGGCAGGTGTTTGCAACAGAATTCACACTGTTGACTATCTCCTCCTACATTTCCGATCTCATACTGTGAAGAGTATGCTGGACTTGGGTACCAAAAACTTGGGGCTCAACTTTGATGATTTCATCCACCATGCTTGTTAATTCCTTTTCACTGAAGGCTGTTTTTTTTGGGGCTCATAGTGAGGGGTGAAAGAAAATGTGAGGGTAGTGTGTTAAAAAGAATATTTGAGAGAGGAATAACAGGTTAGGTTGTGCAAATGGACCTAAAAGGGGGTGGTGGTTAAAGAGTGAAACTTTGCAAAGGATTGATGAAAGAAATATTATGGTTGTGATGGAGATGGCTGCAAAACCTTTGAAATTCCTCCGTTATAGTTAGTAAATATGCCTACGATTCTGTAGAAGTTAGTGTAGTGGTGGGTGTATAGCTGTATATGCAAGTAAATAGATATTTGATAGTGTATTTGCATGTGTGAGTATGTTTGTGAGTAACTCTATAGATGAGTGTGTGTATAACAGGATATATAGGTGTATGAGTACATATGATGAGTGAGTACATGTATGAGTGACTATATAAAACTGTTGGTGAATGAGTGGATGTGTGAGTAGATTTTGGGATTACTCAATAGGCTGTTCTAACTGGAATTGGTATCTCCATTTTTTTGAAAATTTTAGTTTCTATTTTTGATGGTGTGTATCAAAGGTTATATTACAGTAAGAGGAGGTCAGCCACAACGATGATGTCATCAGTGATGTCATCAGGGATGTCATTTGATGTCATGAATGATGTCACTGACCATGTCACGAGTGATGTAATATGTGACGTCATCAGCAGTGCATTGCGGGCACGCAAGTTATAGTTAGCTGAGCTAACTATAACAGAGGAATTTCAAAGGTTTTGTATGAGAGAAATCTTCAGCTAACTATAACGTGTGAAACCTATGGTTTTTTCAATGAATTTGCATAGTTTTTAAATGCTAGTTCCTAACTATAACGTGTGTGAAACCTATGGGTTTTTCAATGAATTTGCAATGTTTTTTAAATGCTAATTCCTAACTATAACGTGTGTGAAAACTATGGTTTTTTCAGAGAATTTCAAAGGTTTTGTAAATGATAATTTATAAATGTATTAATTATTATGTATTTCTTTTTATACTAATTTCATATATTTGTTAATATAAATATTGATATTTCTTTTATTTTTTAGATTATATTTCATATTCTTATTATAAAATAATAACAAAACTAAATTGCAAAGTAATTTTGGGATGAATTATTGCTTGACGTCGGTTGCAAGTATAACACAGCTCCAGCAATTCTCTTGGGGCCCTATGCTCACAATGCTGTATCAATCCTTACACCTGCTTCAAGCATGTGCAAGGTTTTGATGCAGCATAAGCTCAAAAGTCACTGAATAAAATGTTATACATTTCCCTCAGTCACTTTTACGAGGCCTTGCTGCACCCCCTTCTGCACAAGAAAGCCTCTTCTGGCGCAGCGCTTTACAATGTAATACACCCTCCAGATGCGTCACATTGTTAATAGCACACACCAGGGCACATCTTTTGCACCACCGCTGTGTCACAAAAGTGGCGCAACAGCTGTGTAAAAGAGGCACAAGGGGATTGTAAATCCGCCCCAAACACATACAAATTCACCCAGGCACTTTCACCAGCAGCATACACTTGTAACATATTTATGTACATATGATACATTCAAGTGCTTCGGACATACTACAGTATACTATAGATAAACACCTTGTAGATTTATGCTGTAGCAGTTCCTTATATTTCTGCACTTTCACATTCTCCATACACTAGTAACATATTCATTCATTCATTTATGAACTACACATTCATTATGACAAACTTTTTACACACTAACATAGAAATATAGTTCTTTCTTTGACCAGTGAAGGTAGTTCTAAAAAGAACTGTTTTTTTTTATTTGTATTTTTTTGTGTTTTCTCAACAAATTCCAAGTGGAACAAAAGAATGAAAAAAAGTACAACTAATGTCGAGGACAGCAATGATGCTGCATCCTGCGTTTCATCAAGTCTATGGACTGTTCCCCATAACACAAAAGTTTATCGCAATAAATGCATAGAATTTTAACTTTAGCAAAGTCAGAATCAATATGTGGGTGTGGATTGCTTGCTGAAAATGCTGCTGCTGCAGTTGATGTGCTCGGTGTAGCAGCAGGTGGGTTCTCGAGCAACCTCCATCTTACAGCTCGAGCAAAGTTCTTGGGGTGCAAGTTCTTCACGTGTCACACCATATTTGCTGTGCCAAAGGAGTATTTTTTACATGGATCACCCCTTGAAAGAGTTGTTTGGCAAATTTTATAGGTTACTGTTGGAGCATTAACCTTTTTTTGACCTTCTAGAAAAGTGAAAAACTTCCAAATTAGAGCTTCTTTCCTCTTCTTTGGAAGTTCTTCAGGAATGAAATCTCCCTCTGAAGAACTGCTGGACGATGACTCCATTGCTCTTATTATTGTGATCTTCCTTCTATCTGAGAGGATTCTCAGAACAAATGCTTCTTCTTAGAAAGTCAAAGTCGAATAATTATAATGGGACGGAACTTTCAACAGTTGCAATAGGAAAAGTTATGAAAAGTAATGAATGTTAGATGTGAAGGACATCTAAAATGAGCTTCGATTGGAATTCCATAGAGCATATTATCAAACCCATTATCGCCACTTTAGCGACACTTTCCTGCCGATAAAGTGGCGATAATTTTGTAGACCAGGCTTGATATTATGGCCCAGAGTGCGTAGTGTACAGTAGCTTCTCTGTAAAATCTATAATTACCTCCGAAGAGTGACAACAGATAGCTTACAACAGTCTGACAAACAGATCCACAACCTTATTACGCCACGTTTGAGTCACTTTTAACATGGGTAAAGTGATGCAAGAAGCTAGTGAATAAACGTCTAACTTTTCAAGAAAACATCTCAACTCCAGACTCTGCGACACAGTTTTAATGTTCTTTTCTCTCTCTTTCTCTCTCTCTCACTCTCTGTGACATAATTTCTCTTTCTCTCTTAAACTTAGAAACTGCTGTCTGCTTGGACGTGTAGAAGGATTGTTGAAATGAAGTTGTCAATCCAACTGGCTGAAGTGTTTGGCCACAGGTTTATACAACGGTAAGCACAGAGGCCTAGATCTACAAATCCTTCATAGGAATGCATTAGAAATAATTCGGCATAACGGGCGTTAGTAACGCAGTAGGCACTTCCATAGAGACACCACTTGAATGCGGCACTATAACAAGGAAAATGTACCAGGTACATGGCACTCGTAAAACTGTAGTGTAACTTTTATTTATGAAAGTAGAGAGGGCCATATTATCAAACCTTGGCAACAAAATTATCGCCACTTTATCAGCAGCAAACTGCCGCTAAAGTGGCCAAAATAGGTTTAATAATATGCTCTATTGAATTCCAATCGAAGCTCGTGTTAGATGTGAAGGGCATCTAACATGAGCTTTGATTGGAATTCCATAGAGCATATTATCAAACCCATTATCGCCACTTTAGCGACACTTTCCTGCCGATAAAGTGGCGATAATTTTGTCGCCCAGGCTTGATATAATGGCCAAGAGTGCGTAGTGTACAGTAGCTTCTCTGTAACATCTATAATTACCTCCAAAGAGTGACAACAGATAGCTTACAACAGTCTGTCAAACAGATCCACAACCTTATTACGCCACTTTTGAGTCACTTTTAACATGGGTAAAGTGATGCAAGGAGCTAGTGAATAAACGTCTAACTTTTCAAGAAAAAATCTCAACTCCAGACTCTGCGACACAGTTTTAATGTTGTTTTCTCTCTCTTTCTCTCTCTCTCACTCTCTGTGACATAATTTCTCTTTCTCTCTTAAACGTAGACACTGCTGTCTGCTTGGACGTGTAGAAGAATTGTTGAAATTAAGTTATCAATCCAACTGGCTGAAGTGTTTGGCCGCAAGGTTTATACAACGGTAAGCACAGAGGCCTAGATCTACAAATCCTTCATAGGAATGCATTAGAAATAATTTGGCATAACGGGCATTAGTAACGAAGTAGGCACTTCCATATAGACACCACTTGAATGCGGCACTATAACAAGTAAAATGTACCAGGTACACTGCACTCGTAAAACTGTAGTGTAACTTTTATTCATGAAAGGGGAGAGGGCCATATTATCAAACCGTGGCAACAAAATTATAGCCACTTTATCGGCAGCAAACTGCCGCTAAAGTGGCCATAATAGGTTTGATAATATGCTCTATTGAATTCCAATCGAAGCTCATGTTACATGTGAAGGACATCTAACATGATCTTCGATTGGAATTCCATAGAGCATATTATCAAACCCATTATCGCCACTTTAGCGACACTTTCCTGCCGATAAAGTGGCGATAATTTTGACGCCCAGGCTTGATATTATGGCCCAGAGTGTGTAGTGTACAGTAGCTTCTCTGTAAAATCTATAATTACCTCCAAGCAGTGACAACAGATAGCTTACAACAGTCTGACAAACAGATCCACAACCTTATTACGCCACTTTTGAGTCACTTTTAACATGGGTAAAGTGATGCAAGGAGCTAGTAAATATACATCTAACTTTTCAAGAAAAAATCTCAAGACCAGACTCTGCAACACAGTTTTAATGCTGTTTTCTCTCTCTTTCTCTCTCTCACTCTCTGTGACATCATTTCTCTTTCTCTCTTAAACGTAGACACTGCTGTCTGCTTGGACGTGTAGAAGAACTGTTGAAATGAAGCTGTCAATCCAACTGGCTGAAGTGTTTGGCCGCAAGGTTTATACAACGGTAAGCACAGAGGCCTAGATCTACAAATCCTTCATAGGAATGCATTAGAAATAATTCGGCATAACGGGCGTTAGTAACGCAGTAGGCACTTCCATATAGACACCACTTGAATACGGCACTATAACAAGGAAAATTAACCAGGTACATTGCACTTGTAAAACTGTAGTGTAACGTTTATTTATGAAAGTAGAGAGGGCCATATTATCAAACCTTGGCAACAAAATTATCGCCACTTTATCGACAGCAAACTGCCGCTAAAGTGGCCATAATAGGTTTGATAATATGCTCTATTGAATTCCAATCGAAGCTCATGTTAGATGTGAAGGACATCTAACATGAGCTTTGATTGGAATTCCATAGAGCTTATTATCAAACCCATTATCGCCACTTTAGCTACACTTTCCTGCCGATAAAGTGGCGATAATTTTGTAGACCAGGCTTGATATTATGGCCCAGAGTGCGTAGTGTCCAGTAGCTTCTCTGTAAAATCTATAATTACCTCCGAAGAGTGACAACAGATAGCTTACAACAGTCTGACAAACAGATCCACAACCTTATTATGCCACTTTTGAGTCACTTTTAACATGGGTAAAGTGATGCAAGGAGCTAGTGAATAAATGTCTAACTTTTCAAGAAAAAATCTCAACTCCAGACTCTGCGACACAGTTTTAATGTTGTTTTCTCTCTCTTTCTCTCTCACTCCTGTGACATAATTTCTCTTTCTCTCTTAAACTTAGACACTGCTGTCTGCTTTGACGTGTAGAAGAATTGTTGAAATGAAGTTGTCAATCCAACTGGCTGAAGTGTTTGACCGCAGGTTTATACAACGGTAAGCACAGAGGCCTAGATCTACAAATCCTTCATAGGAATGCATAAGAAATAATTTGCCATAACGGGCGTTAGTAACGCAGTAGGCACTTCCATATAGACACCACTTGAATGCGGCACTATAACAAGGAAAATGTACCAGGTACATTGCACTCGTAAAACTGTAGTGTAACGTTTATTTATGAAAGTAGAGAGGGCCATATTATCAAACCTTGGCAACAAAATTATCGCCACTTTATCGGCAGCAAACTGCCGCTAAAGTGGCCATAATAGGTTTGATAATATGCTCTATTGAATTCCAATCGAAGTTCATGTTAGATGTGAAGGACATCTAACATGAGCTTTGATTGGAATTCCATAGAGCATATTATCAAACCCATTATTGCCACTTTAGCGACACTTTCCTGCCGATAAAGTGGCGATAATTTTGTCGCCCAGGCTTGATATAATGGCCCAGAGTGCGTAGTGTACAGTAGCTTCTCTGTAAAATCTATAATTACCTCAGAGCAGTGACAACAGATAGCTTACAACAGTCTGACAAACAGATCCACAACCTTATTACGCCACTTTTGAGTCACTTTTAACATGGGTAAAGTGATGCAAGGAGCTAGTGAATAAATGTCTAACTTTTCAAGAAAAAATCTCAAGACCAGACTCTGTGACACAGTTTTAATGTTGTTTTCTCTCTCTTTCTCTCTCTCTCACTCCTGTGACATAATTTCTCTTTCTCTCTTAAACTTAGACACTGCTGTCTGCTTCGACGTGTAGAAGAATTGTTGAAATGAAGTTGTCAATCCAACTGGCTGAAGTCTTTGGCCGCAGGTTTATACAACGGTAAGCACAGAGGCCTAGATCTACAAATCCTTCAAAGGAATGCATTAGAAATAATTCGGCATAACGGGCGTTGGTAACGCAGTAGGCACTTCCATATAGACACCACTTGAACGTGGCACTATAACAAGTAAAATGTACCAGGTCCACTGCACTCGTAAAACTGAAGTGTTAGCTTTATTTGTGAAACGAGAGAGGGCCATATATCAAGCCTTGGCGTCAAAATTATTGCCATTTTATCGGCAGCAAACTGCCGCTAAAGTGGCCATAATAGGTTTGATAATATGCTGTATTGAATGACAATCGAAGCTCATGTTAGATGTGAAGGACATCTAACATGAGCTTCGATTGGAATTCCAAAGAGCATATTATCAAACCCATTATCGCCACTTTAGCGACACATTCCTGCCGATAAAGTGGTGATAATTTTGTCGCCCAGGCTTGATATTATGGCCCAGAGTGCGTAGTGTACAGCAGCTTCTCTGTAAAATCTATAATTACCTCCGAGCAGTGACAACAGATACATTACAACAGTCTGACAAACAGATCCACAACCTTATTACGCCACTTTTGAGTCACTTTTAACATGGGTAAAGTGATGCAAGGAGCTAGTAAATCTACATCTCACTTTTCAAGAAAAAATCTCAACTACAGACTCTGCGACACAGTTTTAATGTTGTTTTCTCTCTTTCTCACTCTCTGTGACATCATTTCTCTTTCTCTCTTAAACTTAGACACTGCTGTCTTCGACGTGTAGACGTGTAGAAGAATTGTTCAGAATAAGTTGTGACACCAACTGCCTGAAATGTTTACCCGCAAGGTTTATACAACGGTAAGCACAGAGGCCTAGATCTACAAAGCCTTCATAGGAATGCATTAGCAATAAGTCGCCATAACGGGCGTCAGTAACGCTGTAGGCACTTCCATATAGACACCTCTTGAACGCGGCACTATAACAGAACTGGAATGTAGGAGTAACATTGCACACGTAAAACCGTAGAGTTACCAAAACTTGTAGGGGCATAGTATCAAGAACGGCGATAATATTATCGCAGTTTCGGCGGCAGGAAACTGCCGCTAAAGCGGCGATAATGAGCTTGATAATATGCCCTTGTGAATTCCCATAGTAGCCCAGGTTAACACCAAAACCTGGACTGCTATGGGAATTCATAACACCTTATTTTCAAGCCCATTATCGCCGCTTTAGCTGCAGTTTCCTGCCGCTGAAACTGCGATAATTTTATCGCCGTTCTTGATAATATGTCCCGTAATGCTTCAGCTCATTTACTCACATCTACATAATTCTAAACTCTAATTTTCTTTTTTCTTTTGCAGATTACCAATCGGACACCTTTTGGATTCCATTTCACAATTTGTTTATAACATTGTTTAAGTTATTTTTCCAGTTCTAATATAGTTATAATTGAGTTTTGTTTATATTTATTGTTTAATAAAAGTTAATTTACAAAAACTATATACTTCTTTTATTTTGTGGGGGAGAGGTATAATGGCCCACAATAAAAATAATGTTGAAATACTATAGTAAGATATTCAAGACTAGGATTGAAAACTACTGAGTTCTAACTAACAGATATAATAAAAACAACGGTGAGAAACTACTAAAATGGCGGTGGACGGAGTACGAAATCAACGTTTGACGCCTCGGCACTACCTTCAAATAAATATATAAAAAATATGACTATTAATACTGTGCAAAAGTACAGCAGCAGATGGCACACACGAACCGGGAAAAGAAAGCGACAGATTTACTAACTGATATAAAGAACGGTTTGCTTGTTGAACTTGAAGAAAAAGAAAACGTGGGCTTCGAAACGACGCTGAGCATGCGAAGAGAGTACAACTGCTACACCAAAAAAAAAGGAAAGCTTTACATACTATCATAGAAATGAAGGAGCATATTATCAACAAAAGGCGATACATTATCGCCGCTTTTATCGACAGGAAACTGCCGATAAAGCGGCAATAATGTGCTTGATAATAGGCCCTTGTACCTTCCCATAGCAGCCCAGGTTCTGGTGTTATCCTGGGCTTCTATGGTTATTCACAAGGGCATATTATCAAGCCCATTATCGCCGCTTTATCGGCAGTTTCCTGCCGATAAAAGCGACGATAATGTATCGCCTTTTGTTGATAATATGGCTCATTGCTCTTTTTTTGACCAGTAAACTTACGTGCATATTATCAAGGACCGGTGTTAAAATTATCTTCATTTTATTGGCAGGAAACTGCCGATAAAATGGCGATAATGAGCTTGATAATACGGCCTTGTTATTTCCCATAGAAGCCCATGTTAACACCAGAACATAGGCTTCAAAGGGAATTTGCAATGACGCATTATCTAGCCCACCCTCCCAACATTAATAAAAAACTCCAGACAATGCAGGTACCCGGAGCTGGAAGGTCATTTTACATATCACTGCCCCAGAAATGTGGCGTTCCCCGCAACGTGTATGGGGAGAGAGAGAGAGAGCTCAAAACCTTTTTTTTTTAAACAGACCCGAGGGGTGCCGCTCACCGAGACTGCGGGGAGTAGGGCCGTAACCCCCCAGCATATTTCAAAATAAAACCAGAAAAGTGCAGGTCCCCAGTGCTCGGGGCACCTTACAAGCCCCCATTATGCAGAAAAATTGCCACCGTAATTTGCCCCCCCCCCCGGGACCTAATGAATAAAACAGACTTCTACTTCTTTTTCACCTTTTCCACCGCGTACAAGTACTGCACGAGTACCCCACCATTTTTTATTTAAAAAAAAATAAAAATTTAGCCTAAAGATCCATATACCACCCCCTGACCAAGACTATAGGCTCAGAATGTTTCTACCCTGCCTCGTTTCCTTATTTCTCAACTTTGTTTTACTGTTTTCTTCTGACTCTGCTCTCCCGACAAACAACATGGCTGCAAACACTTCCTGGTTTGGAGTATTGACAGCCCATCAGCATGCAGCTCCTGCTTGTAATTGCATGTATTTCCATACGCGTATGCCACAATTCTTCTTTAAAAAAATATATAGAGCCTAAACATCCATGCACGACCCCCTGAGCAAGCCTAGAGGGTCAGAATGTCTCTACCCTACCCCCTTCCCTTATTTCTGAACTTTGTTTTACTGTTTTCTTGTGACTCGGTTTTAGCGAGGCACAAGATGGCCGCCAACACTTCCTGGTTTTGAGTGTTGACAGACAGTTCACAGCCAATCAGCATGCAGCTCGCACTCGTAATTGAACAGATTTCAGTACGCGTGCTGAACTCCGTCTCTAGGTATCGCCATGATTTTACTTGCAATTTTCTCAGAAACGACTCAACGGATTTACACCATTTAACAAAAAGCACAATCTGCGAACAGAACTCTACCTCTCTGCCAAATTTCGTGTAATTCCGTTCAGCCGTTCGGGCTGTAGCCTGGCTAAAGATCCCTAAGGAAAATTGCATGGGGAAAACACGTTATGGGACCCCCTTTTTCCTCAGCCTACACTTGAGGAAACACCCCCAATCTTTCTGGGAAGGAGCGGAACCAAGCAGGCCATTTTCTAGGAAAAATTCACGAAGATTCATCCACCAGCGCCAAAGTTATTCCAAATAGAATGTTGTGGATTTCCTATGGAAACTAGGTCCTAACTATAACTACCTATTGGCGACCGCCAGTAGGTAATATAAATATATATATGTATATGTATATATATCGCCAGTAGGTAGTTATAGTTAGGACCTAGTTTCCATAGGAAATCCACAACTTTCTATTTGGATTAACTTTGGCGCCGGTGGACGAATCTTCGCAAATTTCTCAAAGAAGATGGATCGCTCCTTCCTTGAAAGTTATGGGGGGATTTCTCAAGTAGGGGCTGAGAAAAAAGGGGGGGTCCCAAACATGTTTTGCCCATGTTATTTTCCATCGGACGATTAGACACGGCTACAGCCCGAACTGCTGAACGGAATTACAAGAAATTTGGCAAAATGGTAGAGTCTGATTCGCAGATCACGCTTTTGCTTAATTGGTGTAAATCCCTCCAGTAGTTCCTGAGAAAATCAAAAGAAAAAAAATATATATCTAGCATTCCGAGCACGAGCTGCATGCTGATTGGATGTCAACTGTCGGTCACCACTCCAAACCAGAAATTGTTGGCAGCCATCTTGGGACCAATATACATGATAGCACCTCATTAAAAAGCATTACAGTTAATTGAAGGTTTTAAGACTTTAGTTACATTATAAATCATTTGTTGATAGTACCATGGTGCAAGGGTCCCTGCGCTGCAAGGAGAATCTTTTTTGTGTAGAGAGGTACACCTTCCTGCACAAAATCAATCTTTCAAGTGCATCTACTTCATTCTATCTGCACTGCAGTTTGCAGCACACGAAGAAAGCAATTTCACGCAATCCCAGGTTTATAAACCTTTGTAAATCTGGGCTTGAATGAAATCCATGGGAACGCCCATGTTCCACCCATGGAACACCTCCCAGAATGAAATGTAACGCAATGCAGCGCAAGCCACTCAATTGTGCTACATTCTTTTTATAAAGCCACTCATGGCGTCCGCAAATTGACCCTTGCATGGCTTTGTAAATATCCACTATTACATTGTGTGTCCTGGATGCAACACAAAGTGGTGCAGTTTTGTTGCAAAATATTAGTAAATTTGGCCTTAAGGAATTTCTTGGCAGCATATCAAATGCCTGCCACTATAACCTATTTGCATCTCCCGAAGCCCCACCTTTTGCCAACTTTTTACTCAGGCATTGCTGAGCTCACAGACTGAGAAATTGAATCTACTTTGTCTGTTTGCCCTGTAGTTTTAAAACGGCCTTGTCAGGGCCACAGTTCCATTGCAACACCTAGTTGTATCAATCAATCAATCATAGCATTTATATAGCGCACTACTCACCCGGAGGGTCTCAAGGCGCTGGGGGGTGGGGGGGTCCGCTACTGCTCGAACAGCCAGGTCTTGAGCTGCTTCCTGAAGGCGAGGTGGTCCTGGGTCAGGCGGAGGTGGGTCGGAAGGGAGTTCCAAGTCTTGGCAGCCAGGTAGGAGAAGGACCTTCCGCCTGTGGTGGCTCTTCGGATGCGGGGGACGGTGGCGAGGGCGTGGCTGGTCGATCGAAGCTGGCGTTTGGGAGCGTAGAAGTTGAGGCGGCTGTTGAGGTATCCTGGTCCTTGGTTGTTTAGGGCTTTGTGTGCGTGGGTGAGGAGCCGGAAGGTGATTCTCTTGTTGACCGGGAGCCAGTGCAGGTCTCTCAGGTGTCCGGAGATGTGGCTGCGGCGGGGGATGTCCAGGATGAGTCGTGCTGAGGTGTTCTGGATCCGCTGGAGTCTTTTCTGGAGTTTGGCGGTGGTTCCAGCGTAGAGGGAGTTGCCGTAGTCCAGACGGCTGGTGACGAGGGCCTGGGTGACCGTCTTCCTGGTCTCGGTGGGGATCCATCGGAAGATCTTTCGTAGCATGCGCAGGATGTTGAAGCATGACGAGGAGACGGCGTTGACTTGTCTGGTCATGGAGAGGGAGGAGTCCAGGATGAAGCCCAGGTTGCGTGCGTGGTCTGTTGGTTTGGGTGCGCTGCCCAGGGCGGGGGGCTACCAGGAGTCGTCCCAGGCGGAGGGTGAGGATCCCAGGATGAGGACTTCCGTCTTGTCCGTGTTCAGTTTCAGGCGGCTTTCCGACATCCATTTGGCTACGTCTGTCATCCCTTTGTGCAGGTTGGCTCTGGCGGTGGCGGGGTCGTTAGTGAGGGAGAGGATCAGCTGGGTGTCGTCGGCGTAGGAGATGATGTTCAGGTTGTGTTGGCATGCGATGGCTGCGAGGGGGCTCATGTAGACGTTGAAGAGTGTTGGGCTGAGAGAGGAGCCTTGAGGGACGCCGCAGATGACTTCGGTGGCTTCCGATCTGAACGGGGGGAGGCGGACTCTCTGTGTCCTTCCGGCGAGGAAGGAGGTGATCCACTCCAGTGCCTTCTCCTGGATTCCGACGTTACTGAGGCGCTGTACTAGGGTACGGTGGCAGACAGTGTCGAAGGCCGCGGAGAGGTCCAGGAGGATGAGGGCCACTGTTTCTCCGTTGTCGAGCAGGGCTCGGATGTCATCGGTGGCTGCGATCAGGGCGGTCTCGGTGCTGTGGTTGGACCGGAAGCCAGACTGCGAGAGGTCGAGGGATCCGTTTGTCTCGAGGAAGGCGGCCAGTTGCTTGTTGACGGTCTTCTCGATGACTTTGGCTGGAAACGGGAGCAGCGAGATGGGGCGGTAGTTCTTGAGGTCGGTTGGGTCTGCTGATGGTTTCTTGAGTAGAGCGCTGAGTTCGGCGTGCTTCCAGCTCTTCGGGAAGGTGGCGGTGTCGAAGGAGGTGTTGATGATGTCCCGCAGGTGGGGTGCGATGACAGCGTCGGCCTTGTTGAAGACGTGGTGAGGGCAGGGGTCTGTCGGAGATCCGGAGTGGATGGAGTTCATCGTGCGGATGGTGTCTTCGGTGCTGATCGGGGTCCAGGCGCGGAGGGTGGTGGTGGGGGGCGGTGGTTCGGTCGTGGCGTGCGTCGGTTGAGTGCTGAAGCTGTTGTGTATATCTGCGATCTTGTTGTGGAAGTAGGAGGCGAGGGAGTTGCAGAGGTCTTGCGAAGGGGTGATGTCGTTGTTTCCGGCGTTGGGGTTGGAGAGCTCTTTCACGATCTTGAAGAGTTCCTTGCTGTTGTGTGCGTTGTTGTCCAGTCGTTCCTTGAAAGCGGTTTTCTTGGTGGCGTGGATCAGCTGGTGGTGTTTTCGGGTGGCGAGCTTGAGGGCAGTCATGTTGTCCGGTGTTGGGTCTCTGCGCCAGGTTTTCTCGAGTGCTCTGCAGTTCTTCTTGGAGCTCTTGAGGTCGTCATTAAACCATGGGGCTTTCTTGCTGCCGGGTCTGCTCGGCGGGGTCTTCAGCGGGGCGAGGTCGTCTGCGCAGTCGCTGATCCATTTCGTGAGGTTGGTGGCTGCTTGGCTGGGGTTCGTTGTGCTGGTGGGAGGGTTCTTGTTTAGGGAAGTAGCGAGCTGGTCTGCAGTGATCTTGTTCCAGCTTCTGCGGGGAGCCTGTTGCTGGTGATGGTGGAGCGTGGTCCTTCTGAAGCTGAAGTGGACGCAGCTGTGGAACGTCCAGTGGAGCCCCGTGGCGGGGCTGAAGGCGATGTCCTTGCTGGAGGAGAAAATCGGGTCGAGAGTGTGTCCGGCGTAGTGGGTGGGGGTGGTCACCAGTTGCTTGAGTCCGAGATTGGCGAGGTTGTCCAGCAGGGTGGTGGTGTTGCGGTCGTTGTTGTTCTCCAGGTGGAAGTTGAGGTCCCCGAGGAGGATGTAGTCAGCGGAGGCGAGGGCATGTGGGCTGATGAAGTCGGCGATGTCCTCGCTGAATTGTGTGCGTGGTCCCGGAGGTCTGTAGATGAGGGTGCCTCTGAGGGTGGTCTTGGCGTTGATGTGGATCTGGAGTGCAGGTGTTCAGCGGGTGCGAGGGTGTCGTCAGCGTCGTCAGCGTTGGTCGTGATGCGGATGGTGTTCCTGTGGATGATGGCGATGCCTCCTCCTGTCTGGTTGACGCGGTCCCTCCGGATGATCTTGTATCCGTCTGGAATGGCGATGGCGATGTCGGGCGCTGAGGAGGCGTTCATCCAGGTTTCCGTGAGGAAGGCGACGTCTGGGGCTGTGGTGTCGAGCAGGTTCCAGAGCTCGACGGCGTGTCTGTGGACGGATCGGGTGTTGAGCAGGATGCACTTCAGGTGGGTGCTGCTGGAGGTCGGCTTGGTGGGTGCTGGTTTGGCGTGGGTCCGGTTGCAGGTGAACTTGCAGGTGTGGCAGCTGAAGGGTCCGTGGGTGCGTCTCGGTGTGGCTCGGTAGCAGCCCGGGGTTCGGCCGGTGTTGAGTGCGTTGAGGTCGGTGGCGTCGTAGGTTCGTCGGGTCGGCTTCCGTCGGTGGGGGCCAGGGGTCCTGGCACTGGGCGCGGGCCAGGCGCGGACGGGCGCAGACGGGCTTACCTTTGGCGCACCTTCGGCGCTCAATCGGTGCTCCCGCTGCGCGCGTCCGCTGCGCGGTCGCTCTGAGGGCGTCATAAGTAAGGAGCCGGGTGGGCGGGTCAGCTGGGTGGTGGGAGCGGGGCGGCCAATGGGCTGGTTGTGGGCGGGGCCGCAGGGAGGCAGCGGCGGGAACCTCTGGGCGTCCGGCGGCGGCTCTGAGTCCCTAGGTCCAGCGAGGTGGGCAGGGGGAGATCCGGGCGGCCCAGCGGCGGCTGGGGCGTTCAGCAGCGGAGAAGCAGGAGGCAGGCAGCGGCAGCGCAGGAAGCAAGGGGGTGACCCGGCCTAGTTAAAGGCGCAGTGGTCACCATGACCTCCTCAGTTTGTTAGTAGTTCTTAGAAGGGTGGCTTCTCTGGAACCTCTGAGTGGTACTTGTCTCGACGATCGTGCTGTAGTGACAGCTATATCTTCAACTTCCTGAAGTCCCAAATCCAATGCTAAGTAAAGCTATTTCTGAGACATGGACGTCTGCGAAATGTCTTCTGTGAAATTTGGTTAGCCTGGAAATTTAAGCCAAACCCAGTTCAGACATCCTGCTTTTTGAGACTCATAGATAAGAGTAGCAGTACAGGTAATAGTAGAAAGGGTGAGGAGGGATGGAGGGCCTAAAGTGAAAAGACCAGCTAATTAAAAGCATACTACTGCTCGAGCACAGAAAAACTGCTATTAACAGAATGCATAGGCAAACAAGCTCTCGTGCAGCCTCACCAGCCCTGGAAGTATACTGTGGTAAGGCGAAAAGGGCAGCTCTATATGGAGCTGAGAGTTGGGGCTGCACTGATGTCTCTCAACTTACTACTGTGGAAAATAGATTTGTTAGGTGGCTCCTTTCTGTTCTCGGTAGCACACCCTTAACCCCTTTATTCTTATATTTAGGATTAAAAAGAATCACAGACTTGACTGCCCTTAGACCACCTGTTTATTGGGTTTGATTATGGGTCACTTCTGAGCTGAGGAATTAAGGGGCATATTATCAAGCAGGGGGTTAAAATTATCACCGTTTTAGCGGCAGAAAACTGGGCTTGATAATATGCCCTGGAGAATTCCAATAGAAGAGCATGTTCACACCAGAACATGGGTTTCTATTGGAATTCACTAGGGCATATTATCAATCCCATTATCGCCACTTTAGCGGCAGTTTTCTGCTGTTAAAGCGGCAATAATTTTTAATGCCCTGCTTGATAATATGCCTCTTAGAGACTGCCTCGCTGACCAGCGTTCTGTTAGAGGTGCAAAGTCAATACTTTGGGTTAAATTTGTTTCGGATTCGTTAAGTAAGCTAGGTCTGCTAAGGCTATGGACCAATCTGGATAAAATGTGCAAAGCTGATCTTAATATCTTGAAATCTAGCTACTGGACTCATATCCAATGTAGCTATGCAATAACCAGCTAATTGGCACATTGACAAATATATTTCTTGATATCAAACCGCTCCCCCATTCCGAGGAATTTTTAGACTTTGTCTCTTCCCCCTTAGCTAAAAGCCTTTATATTTGCTTTCGACTTGGCACTTTACCTCTGAGGTCTTTTACCAATAAATGGCATAAGGACCTAGTATTTGTCCTGCTTGTGGCTTGGAAAATGAGGATGAGATACACATAATATTTTTTGGTCCTAGCTATCTCGTCCATGCCTGAAATGGATTATTCACATATTTCCCAATCTGGAGACGACTAAACATTGAGTGTCTTTTAGAATTTTAAAGAGCAACACTATCCCTGTAATTTTCATCGTTCCCAGCAAATGTTTGCAGGCTATCTGGTATAAACATGGTAGATTACAGATTGTGACTTCCAGCAGCTAGGCTAAATTTAAAATTATTAGCTAATTTTAATAATGCCTATTTGATACAAAACAAAAAAATTAAAATGTATGTGTTTTTACGTTTTTACTGCTCGATTTGCACATAACCCTGTCTGACCTCTGCTCCTGTTTTGCACACATTTAATGATCATTTGAAACGAACTTTTGAACAACACTTGAGTTTAAGGAGCTTCGCAGCGTCATGGTTTCGAATGTATCTTGATGTATTAATGTATTGTTTTGTCCATGTATACTTTGATGGTACTTGGCTACTGAATCAAGTTGTCTACTACTACAGTTGAACTCAATTTAGCTTTGAAACTAAGTTTATCAGCAAATTGCTTCTTAATTCAGCACTGTAGATCTTCATCCAGATTTTTTTTTCTTTGCACTTGAGAAAGCAACATTAGGACACAGCATAGAAGACCTTAGCAGAGATAAATAGACCTTATAATCAGACAAGCACTAAAGGACAAATGCAAATATGTCATTTTACCCTATATTTTAATGCAAAAAAGCATCCAATTCTTGATGCAAACATGCTTTCCACACAATAAATTGCAAAAAAACAAAAGCACTATGACCAACAGCTGTTCCTAATCTGTTGTTTCCATGCACTCACTGTAAATTTGCATTGCTAATGGTGTGTTTTTACCGGAATTGGTGTAATGACATCATTTTAGGAATTTCGCATAAGAAGCGTAACAGAAATTTTTGAATTCACACAAAATATGCCAGAATTATTACAATTTTGCACAGGCCAAATTTGTATTTACCTGGACAAGGTATGATGAAGAAAAGTTAATAAAAAAAATTACACTGAAGTCCACTGACCTCTCTGCTAGGTGCTAACCATGCAAATTCAAGAAGATGGGTCCCAGAAAGCAAGTTTCTGCTAAGAAAGCTGGCATTGAGGTTTGGCAGTCTCTCACCACCTTGGAAAGATCACTAACTGACAAAAGCACTTCAATATGAGTAATGTGGTGTACTTTTTGCGCTTGCTTCTGGAGAGGAAGATGATGGGATCAGTGGCACCACCACCTAAACCAAAGCAGATCTCACTCGGTGCTCCAGTGACTACAGTCATGGTTGACACCAGTGAGTCTGAAATAGAATTGTACCAGCAACCTTACCAGGAACGCATGTATGCTATATCTTATCTTTCTGAGTTAGAAGGAGAGCAGGAAGCTGGGCCGGCAGCACAGAAGGATGCTGAGACTGCTCTTCTATCATACACATAATCATTACATTCTCCTCCACTGATAAAATAAAGGGTTACTCTCATATCTTCTCCTAGCCCCTTTATTTATTTCTTCAGTATATTTAGTATTCAAAAGCCCAAACATGACCCAAGGGAATAATATGTACTGCATATGGCAAACAGTTACACAGTATATTAAAATAGTAATGATAATTAAAAAAGTAAGATAAAGTATTGCTAATAAAAAAAAATATTACAAGGCAGAAGCTGAAGCTACTAACAGAACGGTAAGTTAACAAAGCAAAAGTATTTATTTAGCGCTGGCCAGACCCAAAGGTATCAGAGCGCTTTACAACATTTATCGAAATGCAATCAAACACATAGTATAACAATGATATACATATTGGATCGTGGCAAATCCTGTTCAGGGAGGGGGACAAAGGAGTGAGTAGAGAGGTAGGTGCTGTTGATGCCTTCTTATCAAAGTCACTAGATACTGCATTGCGTAAGATTTTAGGTAGGTGTCAGTTGACTATTTTTCGGAGTTCGGTTGAGGAAGAGGTCTTTGAGTTGGCATTTGAATTTTGTGAAGGAGGGGTTAGTCCTGATATGGACTGGGATGGAGTTCCAAATTTTGGGTGCATTTCCAGAGAAGGAGCAAGATAGGGTTTTTTGGTAGCGAGTTTTGGGAGGAATGAGAAGTAGAGTGTTTGTACTCCTGAGATTCCTTGTCTGACCTGCCTTCTTGAGTTTGGCAGCCAGGTAAGCAGGTTTGCCAGTCTGTAGAGCTTTGTGTGTGAGACAGGCAGTTCTGAAGTTGGCATGCATTTTGATTGGGAGCCATATTAGGTCTCTGAGAGAGGGAGAGATGTGTTCGTATTTCATTACTCCAGTGACCATCCTTGCTGCTGAATTTAGAGTTGATCTGAGGAGATTTTGCCGTGCCTGCGAGGGTTGCATTTCCATAGTCACCATCACCATAGAACCAGGGATTGTGTAGCCAGTATTAGGTCATTGGGGGGGGGGGGTGAAGGGTTTTATTTTGTTGAGTAGTTTCAGGTTGAGGAATGCGCTCTTAGCGGTGCTCTTGATATGTATGACTATGTCTAAGTTTGGGTTCAGAGTGATTCCCAGTGATTTTATGGATTCGGCCGGTGTGAGATTGCAGTTGAGAGCGGCAATGAACTTTAACCACTCTGTGACTTGGGGGGTCTGCTCTTTGTTGGATATGAGAAGAATTTCCATCTTATCTTGGTTGAGTTTCACGAGGTTGCGGGAAAAACAGTGTTAGACTTCACTCAGAGTGTTATTCAGTCTCTGAATGTCGCCAATTGAGGACGTTTCTAGGTAGATCTGGGTGTCATCGGCATAGAGGTGGAAGGGGATGTTGGCTTTTTTGAGTATGGATGTCAGGGGCTCCATGTATATGTTGAACAGTGCCGGTCTGAGAACTGATCCTTGAGGTACACCCCTGCTTATGGGGAGAAGGTCGGACTTGAAGTTTTTAATTTTTATTCTTTGCAAGCAGTTCTGCAGAAAGGCAGGGAATCCCCTGTAAGACCACCTCTTCTGCTCCAACCCTTTCTTGGAGTACATTGATGAGCAGTTTGTGGTCAACAGTGTTGAAGGCTGCAGACAGGTCCAGGAGTATGAGTAAACAGCATTGGATCGTGTCTAGTGATTTGTAGACATCATCTATGACATTCGGGATGCCTGTCTCTGTGCTGCATCCTTTCCTGAAGCCCGATTGGTGAGAGTCTAGAAGGTTGGTAATATCAGTATGTTGGTAGATTTGAAGGAGAACAAATTTTATTCAGGATTTTGACTAGGAACGGGAGGTTGGAGATGGGCCTGAAGTTGTTGAGATCATTAGGGTCAGAGCCCGTTTTTTTTTGTTGTGGTGTAACTTAGCTGATTTTCAGACAATCCGGCATGACTCCGGTTCTCAGGGAGCCATTTATAATCTTGGTCCGGAGTGGGGCTAGGGTGAGTTTGATGTTTTTGGTCAGTTGAGCAGGGATAGGGTCCGCAATGTGAGACTAGGGACTGGAACTGGAAATCAAGTCAATGATTTCTGCTTCGGAGATGAGATTGAAGGACTTCCAGTTGTTAGAGGGGTGCCTGGGTGAGTTCTTTTCTTCTTTGCAGGGTTAGATTTTTGCTAGGTGGTCGGGGTGGACATCCAGGAAGAGCTAAATGTTGATGATTTTATTGTTAAAGAACGTGGTGAATTTGTCACATAGTTCTTTGGAAGCCTGTACTGAGGTTGGGGGGTTTGGATGTTTGCTGTCTAATGAGGTTGAAGAGTTCTTTGGGACAATTTTTAGCATTGTTTAGTGCACCACAGAAGAAGAACATTTTTTTATTCTTGATGTGTTTTACATATTTTTTGCGTTGAGTTTTGAGTTGGGCAAAATGGGAAGTGGACAGGTTGTTCTGCCAGAGTCTTTCTGCAGCTCTTAGTTGTCTTCTTTCAGAGATTAGGTCGGTGTTGAACCAAGATCTCGATGGGTTGTTCCTGACTCTTTTTTTGTTTCAAGGGAGCTATTTGGTCAAGTATGGAAGTCATAGTTGTATTGTAGTGTGAGGTTAAGTTCAGTTGCAGAAAGGTTGTGAGTGGGAAGGAAAGAACCTGCTCTTTCTTCCAGGTCGGTAAGGGGATTCGTCCAAGACTTCTCACCCAATGGAGTCATTGCTGTGTGCGCGGAAGGCAATAGATCATTTGGTTGATGTGAAATAGTATGATGTGGTGATCTGACCAGTCAACAGGAAGGATGTGGTCAATATTGACTGTATCTTCTTGGAATATAATGGCATCCAGAATTGAGCCTCTGTTGTGGGTTTGCTATGTGCAGTGTTGGATAAGATTATTGTTGCGTAGAATTTTGTTCATAGATTGGATCAGAGAATCATTTTTGTCATTCCAAAGTCATTGCCCGGAACTAGTGCAGACCATCAAAAAATTTAGCAAACAAAAATGAAAGACTCTATTCACCTGCCAATTGTGTTCTTGCTGAACTGCCAAACAGAGCGAAGCAGGCAATAGAATGAAGAGTAACTCTCTGTAATTACTTGCCCTCTGGCACCCAGAGGTGACCTCATAGGAGACTCAGGTTCAAAGTGGGAAGAATATGTTCATCAAAATTGCATTAACCTCTCTTTGAATGTTACAGCAGATGTGTTAGCACAAATCTCAGGTGGAATGGAGTTCACAGAAAAGGTGCCATAGTGAGTCCTTCTTTTCTTAAACCTATGTATTGTATTGTATTGTATTGGGATTTATATAACGCTCGGCTGCCCCAGCAAAGGGGCGTCCCGGCGCTGCGAGCGAAACTAAAAACAGAAGGGGAGTACCAGAAAAGAAGAGGTACTTGGATCTGTGCACGAAGCAGGTGTCTCAAGAAATGGTGAGACTACACACTCATTTATTAACCACTGGTCTGGCATTAGGCAAGTTGATGTGTTTTGATTTTTAAATAAAGCTTTATTAAACACATTTTACGATACTCACTTTTATGACAAATTGTAATATATGAATTTAAGAAACATACATTTTATTAGAATTATTAGTGACTTTTTGACAAAACTAATAGGTCTGCTTTATATCTGTTGATACGCAGACTACTTGACAAACCCAAGAGGCCCACTTTCATATTTTGGTGTTCTGTCACTTTGACAAAGTCAAAAGGTCTGCCTTACTTAAAATGACACACTATATTTTGTTACATCACATAGTCATCTGTGAACACCCCCTTGTAACGCCCAGTGTCAAACCCCAAGACACACATAGATGGACATCTTACTTTACGTAAAATAAAGCCTAGAAATGCACTGAAGTATGCAAAGATTAAAGTGTTGTTATAGTTAAGATTTGTAGTCATAGCTTGACTTAAATTTTAAAAAACATACAAGGTTATAGAGACTTTATCATTAGGTGAAAATGCCAGTTAAAACATACAGTGTTCATCAAGCAAAACAAGTAAAAATCACCAGTTATAGTATTCTCAAGTAACTATAACGTGTGCTTTAAACTAACTATAACCTGTGCCCTCCCCAAGCATTGCTTAACACCTAACATATTGCATCGCTCATGACATGTTCTACGACATAATTGATAACGGCAACATCTTAAATGACATAATTGATGCCAACACTGTGTATGGAGGGGCACAAGTTATAGTTACTTGAAATAACTATTATTGGTTTAGTTTACTTTAGTCTGGTAGTTTTGTTTGTACATATACATTTTGTTTCTAAAATACGTACTGAAATTTAAGGACAGAAAAATGATATACGAAATGCATGCACAGACACTTATCTTCAATGTATTGACTCCTGCAAAGTGCAAAAATGTTTAAACATAACTTATCTTAGCCTACAAAGCTCGACATGTCGAAAGGCCAGCATACCTAACCACTGCCTCGCTTTCCACATACCCACCAGGCAACTCCATACCACCTAACCCACCCTAGCCTCCATCCCCAGGATCCACAAGACCAGAACCGGTGGAAGTTCATACTCCTACCTCGCCGCCAAGACCTGGAACACCCTGCCCCTCCACCTCGAACAATCCACTTTGGTGACTCAGTTCAAGCAGGACATCAAGACCTGGCTCTTCAACTGATTCTACACCCAGAGGGACTAGCAGTCCCCCCCCCCCCCCCCCACCAATGCCTTGAGACGCTAACAGGTGAATAACTGTGCTTTACAAACCCCTGATTGATTGATCTGTCAATGCCACCCCAGTTTTAGGCTGGGTCCTGCTTCCATTCCACGATGTCTGCTACAGCAGTGCATGATTTGCCGTTGATGCCAGTTCTCCAGTGCCGAGAAAAAGCGACAAAGGAGACCCTACTCACACGGAACCAGGGTAATTATTATATAAACAGAAACAGTAGTTCCTGTGGAGTAATATAATTAATTATGGTAACCATAAGCACAATCGCAATGAAAAAAGTGGGTTAAGTCGATATCTAATGGAGAAGAAACCATATACCACTCAATATTTGGTAATATCAACAGTTATTTATGTACATAACAATGACTTTTTACAAGAAATAGTGCAAGGCATCCCCAGTGAATATGGAACCTACAGAAATAGTGACATATTGTAACACAAACACTTGGTTTCCAACATTAGTAAAGTCGTCCATCAAAATAATAAGCAATGAAAACAGCCTACTTATAGAATAATAGGGGCTGATGAATGGTTCGCTTTAATTTTGTTGACGGCGTTTTGACCCCATAACCAGTGAGGCGTCTCTTCAGGACCTTTTGATGTAGGGACATCTGCAAATTAAGGAAGAAAAGGATAGTATCAGTGCGAGGGCCAAAACAACAGCATTAACGTATAGAATGCTCAGGGGCGGCCTGCACCTGAGAGGAAGGAATATCTGTCAGCGTGACCACAGTGCGTCACAAGGAAGTGAAAGTATAGGAAGGGTACTCACATGGGACTGCACATGTGAAGGAAAGAATAAGAGGGAAATTGTAACAGTGGTATATGCACATGGACTACTTAAAAGGGCACCTGATGAAGGAAAACTCACCGAGTGAGGGGAAGAAAGCTGACAGCGAGGTCAATTGCAGAGATTCCCAAGACAAGATATAGAGCTTGTAGAATTACCAAGGAACACAACAATCCATGTCCATGTAGTCCTCATCAGTCTCTGTGAGGGATGAAGGAGTATTAAAATTGTTGAAATAGTGGAGAAAATGAGCGAGGCAACCAGACATATAACAAAGTGAAAAGGTCTTACCAGGATGGAAGCAATCAATGCTAAAGTGCTGATGCAACCACACCGGCCAGCTGGGTGTAACCATCCAAATATTAAATGTTCGCAATCAGTATGAACACGAATATCCGTGTACCTGAAACTGTGGGAGATTACATTAAGAATATGCCTTTATTATGCTAGTGAGTATCAGCATCCTAACTCCTAAAGGCCTCCTAATTTCAAAGGGGAGAAGTGCTCTTACCCTCAATTGGGTCTGTTGATCAGAATACAGACCAGTAAAAACATATCTGTAGAGTTTTTTTTGTACAGACAAACAGTATAAAAGCTAGGACACGCAAAAATAATTCCAAGAAAGGAGGGCACAAAATCCGTTCACTCAAACACTCAGACACACCTTTTGTACAATCAGATTCATACACAAACATTCACATACATATCATCACACACAGAAAAGCGCCGACGCGCGTTTCGGACAAGTGCCATAAAAGGCTTCCTTCATCAGGGCGCACTTTGAATAGAAACAAGACAGACGCAATGAAGGACGTCTGACACAGAAAGCTGGAAGGCGGTCCTAGAAGCAGCAAGGATTGAAGGTAGGTGTTCTGTGGGCAGAGAAAACAAAAATAAGAGAAAAATCCACAGTATAATTCATAGAGGAACAAAGAGGGCCTGGCTAGGAGTCAGCAACAAACCAGAATTCAAATGGCCAACTCAACACATCTCACAGCAAGTAAAAATATCCTTATACCCCAATATGTACATCATAAAGACAACCAAAGGAAATAGTGCAGAGGACCCTAGCACACCAACATATACCATGAAACCAGATGATGTGGTCAAAAATAACAATGTGTCTCAGAAAAATAGAAAGTACATAGAACCGGTCCACCACCAAAGATTTACAGGTGCAGACAGTAAGTGAATAACAGATAAATACAACGAAAAGACTCTACCTAAGGGCCTAAGCGGCACGACCAGTGGACGAATTTCACACAATTGATAGGAAGAAAAACTCCCTAAAAATAACTTTTTTATTTAAAAAAAGGCAGAGTCCAGTGTGTGAAAGCGCTCAATAGGCGATCATGATTTGAAGCATCGCATTTTAAAGGGCCTGTAGAGTGTCCAAACAACGTCTCATGTAGGGAATTTGGCCACCAATATAGGTCAAAAAGGCAGAGCAGACCATCCAGGTGTCTAAAGAAAATATATAAAGACAAGTAAATAAATAACATACCAAGAAAGGCAAGATAATCAGGTAGTACACCTAACCACTCAGTAAATAGCCAACAGAGCAAAAGAATAAGGAAAATAGGGCAGACATGTAGTGATTCTAATGATCTACAAATCCGATCATGGGTAGTCACAAATGTGGCGGATGCCACGCGTGTGATAACATCATAACTGTGCCCGAATTCAGTTGGGGCAAAAAAAGAATTGTGCTAAAAGACATGACGAACTGCAGAACGAGTAATGTCATCTACCTTATTACATGTCCCTGCGCCAGAGGCTATGTAGGAGAAACAGGGAGGGAATTCAGAAAGAGGTTGTCCGAGCACAAATCTTGCATAAGAAACCTACGCCCTGGAGCTCCTTTAGTCGCACACTGGAAAGCCCTTAAACATACTGTGGCAGACTTGAAATGGCTAATTCTCGAAAAGATCATTCATCTTAAGGATGGCAATACCAATGCCCTTAGTGCCAAAAGAGAAGTCTTTTGGATTTTCTATCTTGAGACGGCTGTCTCAGGACTGAACGACTCCATCCCGTGGGAAAACGCCATCATTTGAAACTTTTATAGACGCGTTCTTCTGCATTTGTTTCCCCCCGTATGACCTCGCTCTTATTTCTGCTATTGTTGTTACTATTCATTTGTTTTTCTCTTTTTAGATGCTGGGTCCGGATCCTCGGGTTAAGACTCCACTTCTGTTGTTTAAATTCTGGCTCCAGATCCTCTGGGTCTGACTCTATTCCTGACAATTGTTTATTCCTCATGCTTGGGAGTATGCACACCTTCTGTTCATAGTGAAGTGATGAGAAAGGTTTTTTCCTTCCCCCTTTTCTCCTCTTTTTCCTTTCATTTTTTAAATTTTAAAAAAAAACTATTTAATTTTTTCATTCTTACATGTTGACGTTGTTTTTCTTTTCAGTGTTATTTTTACTTTTACGAGGTTATTTCTACTGTTTATTATCTTTGCTCCCTCTTCCCCGGGTCAATAAAATCTTTTTTCACCTCATCCCCGGTTTTTTGGTGCTGTTTTCTTTTCTTTTTATTAAGTGAATCGGTCTATCTTCCATTTTTTCCTGATCTATGGCAGTCCATGTCCGTGAGTCCTACTATTCTTTTTACAGCACTCTACTCCGTGGCTTTGGCCTTGTTTTTTTGTTTATTGCCGGCAGGTCATGACAGTCCATGTCCGTGAGTCCTACTATTCTTTCTACATCACTCTACTCCGGGGCTGTGGCTTTCTTTTGTGTCTATTGCCCGCAGGTGCTTGCAATCCCGGCACCCGCGCGCACTTTAAATTTCTTGGTGCCGCCGCCCTTTCTTCACGGCGCATTTTCACCGTCGCAGGGGGAAGGAGCTCGTGCTGCCGATTCCATCGTGGATTCCTTCAAGTTCGGACCGACGAGCTAGTATCAGGTTAGGAGGGCTTCCTGTTTCTTGTTATTCCTTCCTTAACCTCCACTTTGTCCGGTTTCTGAATTTGTAAATGGTTTTCTTTGCAGGCAATTTGCCTTTGCATCTGTTACCGTGCCTAAACTGGGAGAAACTCGACGGACGCTGCCCCTATATCTATTATGGACAAAACCGGAGCCATTTATTAAGGTATCCCGGAGCCTTTTATGTTTACAACCTAGAACATACTTACTCTCTTTTTCTAAAAATCGGAATTGTCAGTGTAAATCCTAGCTATTGACCTGACTTTTTTATTAAGGTATTCCCAGCTGCCTGTGTTTACAACTTGTATCATTCTACCTACCTACTCTTCCTTTCAAAATTCGTCTATGCAAATTCAACAGGTCACCTGAATACAGATTCCTGGCCCCCCAGATTATATTCTTCATCCACTGGGAGTGGCTTTAACAGATTCGTGGTGGAACAGTTAAAAAGGTAGCCTTGTTATACATCTCCTCAGTTGTGTTGTACATTCCTGATTCACTGTGGCTTGAGTCTAGCTTTAGTCACTGCCCCTGTGGGTCATTGTTTAGATATGTTTCTCTGCTTAGTTTTGCATTTTTCCTTTTTCCATATAGTTGTTTCTGCTGAAATATAGGCGTTATATAGGCACTGTTCATGCTTAGCTCCTCTTTAGGTTATTCTTAACCGCACGTAGCGCCCCCTTCTTTGTAGATCATTAGAATCACTACATGCCTGCCCTATTTTCCTTATTCTTTTGCTCTGTTGGCTATTTACTGAGTGGTTAGGTGTACTACCTGATTATCTTGCCTTTCTTGGTATGTTATTTATTTACTTGTCTTTATATATTTTCTTTAGACACCTGGATGGTCTGCTCTGCCTTTTTGACCTATATTGGTGGCCAAATTCCCTACATGAGACGTTGTTTGGACACTCTACAGGCCCTTTAAAATGCGATGCTTCAAATCATGATCGCCTATTGAGCGCTTTCACACACTGGACTCTGCCTTTTTTGAAATAAAAAAATTATTTTTAGGGAGTTTTTCTTCCTATCAATTGTGTGAAATTCGTCCACTGGTCGTGCCGCTTAGGCCCTTAGGTAGAGTCTTTTCGTTGTATTTATCTGTTATTCACTTACTGTCTGCACCTGTAAATCTTTGGTGGTGGACCGGTTCTATGTACTTTCTATTTTTCTGAGACACCTTGTTATTTTTGACTACATCATCTGGTTTCATGGTATATGTTGGTGTGCTAGGGTCCTCTGCACTATTTCCTTTGGTTGTCTTTATGATGTACATATTGGGGTATAAGGATATTTTTACTTGCTGTGAGATGTGTTGAGTTGGCCATTTGAATTCTGGTTTGTTGCTGACTCCTAGCCAGGCCCTCTTTGTTCCTCTATGAATTATACTGTGGATTTTTCTCTTATTTTTGTTTTCTCTGCCCACAGAACACCTACCTTCAATCCTTGCTGCTTCTAGGACCGCCTTCCAGCATTCTGTGTCAGACGTCCTTCATTGCGTCTGTCTTGTTTCTATTCAAAGTGCGCCCTGATGAAGGAAGCCTTTTATGGCACTTGTCCGAAACGCGCGTCGGCGCTTTTCTGTGTGTGATGATATGTATGTGAATGTTTGTGTATGAATCTGATTGTACAAAAGGTGTGTCTGAGTGTTTGAGTGAACGGATTTTGTGCCCTCCTTTCTTGGAATTATTTTTGCGTGTCCTAGCTTTTATACTGTTTGTCTGTACAAAAAAAACTCTACAGATATGTTTTTACTGACTAAATGAAATTAATGCTCTATGAAAACTATATATATATATATATATATATATAAAAAAGTTTTTTCTGAATAAATATCTTTTCCTTTTGTGGTGTTGTGGGTTAGCTGAATGCATGATTAGATGTCTTGCTCTTTAGATATTTAGGGAACACCCCCTTTCATGTTGTTCACTAGTTTTCTCGCCCTGGCGGGTTGTTTCCCTTTTTTTAATTCATTTTTAGATTCAGGGCCCCTCTTGTGTTTTTTTGACTTTTTTTGATCAGAATACAGAGTCAGTAAGCATGTTCATTCGCTACGAGTAAAGGTAGATACGTCCGAGTCCATCTACACTTGTTCAATGACAAGTGGCCGGAGCTCGCTGTGCGGTTAAATTGTAGAGTTGAGTTACCCGCCAAAACCGGACGTCACGGCATGTATTACTGCGGACAGCCGCCTGACGGTATAATCCGTTTTTCTGTGATCTATACTGAAAGGAAATGGAGAACAAATGTGTGGTAGTCAGAGAGTGGGTAGAGGAACCTAAACACAGAAGAAAATGACGAGGGGTTGAACCCGACTGTATGGCTAATGGAAGAGTGTCACACGGACACCAGAAATACACAAATTGTACTAAACGAGCTAAGGAGGGGTAATACAGGGTCAAATTGGTCTAGAAGCTATAAATAATAATGCAGGTATCATGTGTAACAAGACAGTGGGAAACTTACAAGAAACAAAAAGCCCAAATAAAATATTTAGGAGTGCGATAATTATATTATCTACAGGAAGCATTAGTGACATCATTTGAAAATAAGTGGCATCAGTTAAAAATAAGTACAGATTGTATAATATGACCATATTAATTCTAAGGCACATGTACAATTCATATAATATACTTATTACATATATTACGGGAAACAATGTGAAACACTTCTAATGCACAATTACATGAAAATAGAGCTTTTCAAGATGTAACGACATCCGCATTAGCCTTTCAGTTCAGTAATGTACCGTTATGCTTACTGAAGCCAGTCCCTCTGCAGCATTCCTAGTGTCTGGGCAGACAGGGCTCCGTTCTGAGTGTACTTTGAATAAACTGTTATTGGTTTGTATTCTCTACTGTCTGACTGACTCTTCATTTGTATGGAAGGCTGAGAGGTGGTCATGAGTGACCAGAGGGACCCCCCCCCTCCTCTCCCCTCTGCTCTCCTGACCCCACGTTTTTTCCCCGCCATTGTATGGGCGTAGGGAATAGTTTGTTCGCTGGTCAAGTTCCCTGACCAGGCCCCCTTTCTTACTTACAAAGAGGACACTCGATGCAACATGACATTACCAGGAAGCGATACCCGATTGACTTCATGCTACCCACGAATGTCGGGGACATGATGGCACCCACACACTATGAGGGGTGCGACCTAGCATTCAGCCTTGCACGTGTTAGCCAAGAATTCGCTGCGCTGTACATTAGCCACTGACACGACCTTCGCGATCTCTCAGCACCGCAACTGGGAAGGCACACAGACACCGTACTGGCGGATACCTGAGCCCTGTGTGGAACGGCTGCAGGCTCCCCTGCCGAGCATACCCGCTTGCTCCTATGCCACAGTGAGCTATACTAACACACATTATGCCATTTCACAGACGGCATTAAGGACACTGACTCGGTGAACCACCTACTGCTGATCCCCCCCCCCCCCACCATCGACCAACCATAGCTGTCTCTCTGGTTATTTGTGGGGACTTGGGTGATTATCATCATGGCACTAATGCTGGGTGGATACTGCAATGGTACTTTTGTCAAAGAAAAGATAAAATCATAAGATCTGTCACTTACATAGCTAGATACCAGATGGCTACAGATGCAGGTTCATGAGACTCGCTGCCGGACCCCCGGGTTGCCGGCTAAATGGCCGTGTTACTTAGTTAAAATTTGTCTGATCGCTCTCGACACGGCCGGCCCCTACGGCCGTGAATTGTAACCTGTATGATGTCAATCTTATGCAAAATAAAGATCTTTTTAAAAACAAAAAAAAAAAAAATGAGTGACCAGAGGGACCCTAATCGGGCCATTTCCTGTAGGGGAAAAATCTGAAAACCTGATCAACATGTGAAATTTATCAAAATCTCTCATCAGCATAAATACATATCAAAAAGGGAACAGAACTATATAGCCAATCATTTGTGTGTGGAAATCCTCACATGCATGTCCATAATAGAAGTGAAAAATCTTAGTGAAAACTAGAATTTATTTTGAACTGTGTCAGGACGAGAGGCTCAGAATATGCTTGTTTAAAGCTGATCTAACACAGAAGTTTCAAGATGCGCATTAGATTTATAATAGAAATCCTTCACTGTAGAATTGGCTGACCAATCCACAGCCCTAAGGATATCTTCCATCGAAGAACCTGATGTCATGGCCTTAGATGCCTTTACTCCCCAAGCAGAGGGCACCCCAAATCTGCTCACATCAATACCTGCCTCAGCCATTATCAAACTGACCCATATAGCCAAGGAGGCCACAGAACCCAGCTTTAAAATGTCTTCTGAAGTGCCAGCAATAATTGACCAGACAAGTAATAATGAAGGGACAGTCCTAGAGAAAGGCATTAATCACCTTTGCCGCTGGGGAAAGCCTCCAACTTTAGAACTCTACCAACCGGGTGTTCAAGCAGGATGCAAATAGGTCTATTTGGCAAGGACCCAGAAGATCTTGCATTTTGGAAAAAAACTTGACAAAGAAGCTTAGAGTAGCTGAAGTCTGAGAGGAATTTGGAGTTCCAATCCAGAACAAAGTTGCTCTGTCCCAGGATGTACTCTGAAATCACCAAAGTTCTGTGTTCCAGGAAAAATACAAAAAGTCTTTGGCTGTTTCTGAGAGCGTTCTGAACCTGGTTCTGCCTAGTTTGTTCATTTATATCACTGCTGAGATGTTGTCCATCCTCAGCAGGATACAACAATTGCTCTTCCTGGGAGAACTACTTTTGATCACAAATGACTTTGCCAGAAGCTCCAAACAGTTGTTCTCTCAGGGACTATCTTCCACCCGTGGAGACATCCCTGTACCTGGCTCCCCAACCCCATCGGCTCATGTTGGATTCTATAAACATGTCTGGCCTAGAACTGAAGATGGCTTGAGTGTTCCAGGCCTTCATATGCATCAACCACCATTGACCTTTCATCCTTGCCTTTTCTGAGAGTGGAGCCAGAGCTGAGTAAGACAATCCTTGTTGAACCTTCAGTCGCTGAAGAGTCCTGTAGTGTAGAGGTCCTGGTAATACCGCTTGTATGGAAGATGCCAACAGACCAACCAGCCTCACCAACAATCCAACAAAGTCACCAGCATGCTCAAACCAGATCTGAGTTCTTTTTTGATAGCCCTGATCTTCTGATTGGGGAGCAACAGTTGGTTGTGTACTGAGTCTATTTGGAATCCCAGAAACTCTACCTATTTTGAAGGAATTAATACTTTCTTCTTTTGGCTCAGTAGAAATTCCAGATCTTGCTGAAGACCTGTCGTCCAGGATAGATGTTACATCAGCGAGGAGGATTGCCCCTTAATGATCATATGGTCTACATAACATAACATAAGGTGTATTTGTAGAGGTAGATAGATGATCAATCAAACCACATTCCCTCTCAGCCCCTCGACCAAAGGCTTCATTAGTTTAGTGAAAGCCCACGGTACGGAAGAGAACCGGAAAATAGATGCTAAGTACTCATACCATTGAGACTACCACTGAAACTGCAGAAAGCATTTGTGGGGGGGAGATGAATACAGAGAGGTACGCATCTTTGAAGTCTAGTCATACCATCCAATCTCCCTCCTGGAGCATATTAAACGATGGATACCCTCCACCTTGAAATGGTGGTAGATGACCCAATTGTTGAAGTGGTTGAGATTCAGGACAAATCTATGACCTCCCACCCTTCTTCTGAACCAGGAAAATGGTGCTACAGAAACTTTTTGGCTCAAGTAGGGTAGGAGAGATGGCCTGCTTCAATAGCAGCTTTTGAATTTTTTAATCGATAAACTTCCCCTCTTGTTGGGAAAAATGGAGAGGGCTCAGGATCAAGTTTTGAAGAGAAACAAGCAAGATTTCTGTTTTGAAGCGCAGAGAATCCAGGCATTATTTGTCAACAATGCCCAGTTGTATAAAAAGTATTGTAGCCTGTCCCGTGAGTTAGAGAAGGATAAAGAAGGGTTATCTGCAAACTGAGTGGCATCATTTGTCAGGTATGCAACTCTATAGAAGATTCCATCAAGCAAACCTCGGTAGCCTGGTGACCTGGTATGGAAAAAGCAACATCTGGCGGTGTCCTGCTGGCCTCTGCATGGTCCTCGGCATCAAAGAGAACATGCAGGATACTCCCAAGGCATCAAATAGGACCATGGGAGTATAGACACTCTGGCAAGTACACTTGACCTCACCTGGTCTGACCAAAAAGGGCAGGCTGGAAAACCTTCCTGAGGAACGACTGTGCCATGTCCAATGATGTGAAGGTGTTGATACATTTTCCCAAGTCCATCACAAACTTGTCTTCAAACAACTGGCCTTCCGCCATATGACTCTCCTTAGCTGAGGCAAAGTCCACCATCTTCGTGTCAATTCTTCTACGGATTGATTTGCCCTATTCTGAGGAAATTGCACAATTAGCTTTGCTAAGGAAGAAGTCTGCACTCTAGGCTCAGCCAGAAAGGACTTTGGGATCAATGTCAGCAGTCATTTTCTGTGCCTTGAGGGTCATCTCCAGGATTTTTGCCAGAGACCTTGTTACATCAATAAACCTGTCTTGAGAAGATTTCAGGCATAGTCAATATCTTTTTGACGCTCTTTGGAGTACTTATTCAAGAAACTTAACATATTGGGGTCTGTGTGTGGTGTATCTGTGGTCTTTCCTAGTCTAGAACAATCAGTTCTCAGTCAATTTCAGATATCTTTATCAAAGGTCTTACAGATGTGAGACTGCATATAGGCAGCCACAGTGGGGGACGAGACCCAATACAAGGACCTTGGATGCACAGTGTCCTCCGGCTCAAAGTCTAGTAGGTTCAGTGGGGGAGGATAGAGGGTGTTGTCCGAAGATGGGGGGACAGAGGACTTTTTACATTTACTCCCTTTGGAAGTACCCTGTACTGAGTGTGCTGACTAGGAGGAGTCAGAATCAATATCCGTGAGTGTTGTGAGGGCCACCTGGGTTTGTGATTTCTTCAGGATGCTAACAATATATCTATGCTCGCCCAAGATGTCTTGGGAGATCTTTGATAAGGTGCCAGCATGGTAAAAGCCAGCAGAGCTGTTATTCTCTCCCTGCTTGTGGGGCCATCAGATTAAGGGACAAATGAAGAGGAGGGCTATTCTTCTTGCATCATTTGGCATGTCTCTACATGATCTGTAACAGATTTTAGGGACACAGCCAGGGCTTTATTGAGAGATTGCATTGATTGGTCCAAGGTCACAACCTGACCATCATCGTAATAGTAATCAGGTTCCTCCTCAGGTTCATAGCATCCATACCACTCAGAGTCAGACATGGTAAGTGGCCAGATAGTGCAGCACAAGGCAAATAATAAAACAAATACTGGGCAGTAGAGCAGTCAAATCACCCCAAATGTCCATAAGGGGGCAGCAACCCACAAAGACAGAGTACAGTGGTCCAAACCAGCTCCCCAGGCAAGGCTGTAGTGAAATTATTACAGCCCTGGTGGCTTCTGCCAGTCAGGGTATTGAGGGAGACAGGGAACAAATACCAGGAGTAATTTTCAAACAATGTAGAAATTAACTGCCTCAATTCAGTGGAGCACCTGGCATGGGCAGGGGAAAGCCTCCCTTGGTTGCAGCCCGGGACTGGGATACTCAGAAGCACCGGAGTGAGTGCAATCTGCTGAAAACGTTCAAGAGAAGCGTTTGATGCATGGATAAAGAAACGAGACTGTGTCCATAGCCCAATTGGGCTAAGTGTGTGCTTCTAGCTCCCATTTCGATCAGAAGCTCCTCAAACACTCTCGACTTGATCAGGCAAAAATAAACAATAATTTGAGCACAGTTAAGGGAAAGAGGGTCCTGGAAGGGAGGAGAGACAATCGTGATCATCTATACAAACCAAGTGGAGCAAGGGGCGTCAGAAGGATAGGTAATTCTCCTCTCCAGTTACCCGCAGGGCATGGGGAAAAATATGCAATAAAAAAACCTTTAATTGAGTACAATGAACCACACAGGGTATCAGATGTATTGCAAAAATAATTCCACACACAGTCAGCTATTAAATGATAAAACCAGAGACACTTAATTTGACTGCCTGAGGAGGGGAGGAAGAGGCATCAAGATGCTGTCTTTGGCTTTTGGTGGTCTAAAGTGTTAGTGACTGTTGGACGATGATAAGGGTGTGTGGTCTTGGGGCCAATAGGTTCCTGAGATTTGTAGTTCATTTTGTGTTCTATACTGTAGTTTTAAAGGATGCTATTTAAGACAGTAAAGAGAGAGATAGCATAATCTGAGCCACAGACATGATTTACAATGATAATGTGTTTGTAAAGTTTGCAAAAAGGATGTAAAAACATGAATCATGATACACTAGACCCAACTTTCTCTACAACATGTAAATATTCTAGGGATTTTTGCTCATACACCTGTTTGAAAATCAAGTATATCAATATGTAGTGATCATTAATAATTTGCAATAGATTTGTTACGGTTGAGTACAGATTCATTCCACTTTACAGTTGGATTGTATAAAAAGTGGTTGAACATCTGATGACATAGGGAACAGCACCATATCTCTGTCTGTCTTGGCCAAACAGTCATATTTATTGACCATATTATTGTGAACAATAATCATTGGTAGAAGTAGTTCCTCGTTGGCCAGATGGTCACCAGGGATGGGACAACATGGTTAATGTTTCTGTTGTGGGAAGACCTGAAACTCAGATCTAGGTGCCCTCACACACCTGTTGGGGTGTCATGTTTCATCAAGGGGTGCTCCGCGTCTGGCTGGTGCTGAGATGCCTGATGGGCCCGGGGGCTCTTTATTGGAGATTGTTTGATTTGATAACACCGTTAAGATGAATGCATGAAGGAGGGCTATATGAAAAAGTGTTAAATGAAGGGTAGCTAAAATAGCTTCTGTTATTCCTAGAACGTGTTTAATAGGAAGGGTAACAGGGCTAAGTAAAAACAGCGGTGCTACCGTGAGGTCACAATGTACCAAGATAGCGGTTAAAAGGGTGAGGTCAACATGTTTCGTGCCTAAAGAGCCCAGGGATTGAGCAGCACTCCCTCATGACCAAAAATAGTGACTAAACGCCCCCAGAGGGGCAAGGGACCTCCATTTTAATAAAGGATAGTCGCTTAATATTATGCATATTTTTGTGAATGCATGTTTCTATAAATCACTTTCAAGGCTGTATTGCAAAAATGTTCTTTAAGAATGTGCATATTAAGCATGCTTAGAGACAATAAGCAGAGTCTTGTCATGCTCAGCAAGAATCCAAACAATGTCTGTCACTTAGCAAGAAATTGTTATAATTGATGCCTGTTTTACCAGTGGGAGAGAAAGACTTCCCCTATTGCACCTTGTAATCTGAACTATAGAAAATGTTATTATGATTTGGCAATAATAATTTATTTCAACTGGCTTACAACAAATGTTTGTCTCCTTGATTGGGACATCTCAAAGAAAAATACAGAGATGCTATTGAGATGGATTTCAACATTGCAGGTTTTCCTGGCAGTTAATAAGGATCCAATATGCTGGTTAATCATTGAACAGTTCATCTAATGTATCGTAACATATTATTCTGTGACTGACGAAATTTCATATTTGCAGACGTATGCCCATATTTGATGAAAATGATGTTGATATTTTTTGTGGATGTTAGAAATGGTTGTCTCTCGGTGGCAATAGTTTGCACCTTTGTCCAAGTAGGGACCCTTCCTTGTAGTCAGGATAAGGGAGTTACACTCCTAAAATAACCCCCGCCCACCCCCTTGGTAGCTTGGCACGACCAGTCAGGCATATCTCAGTGTGTAAAGCATTTGCACATAACCAACAGTAATATAGTGGAAACATTCAAAAGGACACTGCACAAGTAAGAAAAATATCCAATATTTGTATATATCCACAACAAGACAAAAACTATAAGAATCCAACATACAGTACTTAAAAATATATACTTTGCAAGATATCCTTAATATTGCAGAAATATCTCAAAAACACAGTTCTTCTGAGTCGGTAGCTCTGCTGAAAACAACAGAAGACAACAGTTCCATCTGACTGCGTCGGTCAGGGGTGTCGGTAGACTCGAAAACAGTACCTTTTGCATTGCGGCCGACACGTTGGTGCGAGCTGGTTGTGGCAACTGTAGCAGTTGTGATGTGAAGTAAAACAGTGCAGCATGCGGTGCCCTCAAAGCACGGTGAAGGCAGAGGCTTGGTGACTGTTGTCCAGCGGTGTCGATGAGACCAGGACTGTGGTGGGGGGTGAAGGCAATGCTCGATGCAGTGCTGACAGATCATGGTGCAGGCGACAGAGCCGGTTGCGGGAAGCTGGCGTTGGTCGGTCCAGACTGCGGTGTGGGATGAGGCGATGCGTCGTGAAACTTACGAGCGGTCCCCCCCAGCCACGATGTGGTCACAGGTGTCGAAGTCAGCAGGCAGCGACGGCATCAGTGAGGCCAGGGCGGTGAAGTGAAGTGAGTAGGTGAGGAGTGTGGTGCTCATGGGTCACAGTGCAAGCAGCGGTTTGGTGGTGGCGCTGTCAGCCATTATTGTCGGTGCAACAAGGGTTGCGGTGCGGGATGCAGCGGTGCCTTCTGCGATGCCTTCAGGATACGGAGTCAGTTGCTTTTCCCTTCTCTGTGGCAATTGAAACAGTGTTTCCAGAAGTGTTAACCCAAGGTTGGTGAAGTCTTTGTAGTCCCTGAGACTTCAGAACTGGAAGCAAGCTCTGCTTCAAGCTCTTGGACATACTCAGCACAAGTAAAGGAAGTTCAGTCTAGTCCTTTCACTGCCCAAGGCAGAAGCAGCAACTGCAGGCCAACCCAACAAAGGAACAACACAGCAAAGGGTCAGTTCTCCTCCTGGCAGCTCTTTCAGCTCTTCTTCTTGGCAGGTTCCTTGATACCAACGAGTTCTCTCTGACGTCTTTTCTATCCTCGAGACTTCCAACAGGAGACAATCTCTACTTCAAGCCCTTGGTGAAACCTCTAAAAGTAAGATAATGAAAGTACACTCCAGTCCTTTCCCTGCCCAAGACAGAATCAACAAGTAGCAGGCCAACACAGCAGAGCATGCAGGAAAGTGACAGTTCCTCCTGACAGCTTTTCCAGCCCTTCATTCTGGTAGGTTCCTTAGTTCAGCAGTAATCTAAAATACTGGGTATTACAGCAAATGTATTTTGTTCTCTTAGGCAGAGAGTGTCTGTGCTTAGTATAAACTAGTTCTGTCCTCTCTGGCCAAGCTTCCTGGCAGAAGGTGGAGACAGCATTTTTCAAGGCTGTCCCAGTACTCTAAATGCAGCCCAGGTCTATTTATCCCAGCCCTGACTCATCCAGGAATGGCAGGACACACCTCGACCCCCCAGTGTCTGTCTGAATAGAATGCACATCACCAGCCCCTGTCCATCCATAGCCAGACAGTCAATCTACACAGGATGGGTAAGCAAGAACATACCTACTTTCTAAAAGTTGTATTTTCAAACACAGAACATAAAAATCATCTTTACTAAAAGATGCATTTTTACATCCAGGCATACTAAACTCAATTTCCCTATGTTGTCCCAATGGGAAGTTATGTTTATAAGATAATATAAGCAAAACTTCAATTCTATCCTATGGGACCGATAGCCTTTCCATAGTGAAAAACATAATGCACTGTAATTAACTACCAGGACATGCCACACATATCAGTTCATGTCATACCCTTAACATACAAATCACCTTGCCCACAGGGGTACCTTGTGCCTACCTTAGATTTGACTTATATGTAAGAAAATGGAAGATTAGGGCTTGGCAAGTGGGTGCACTTGCCTGGTTGACATGGCAGTTACAAACTGCGAGCAGACACTGCAGTGGCAGGTCTGAGATACTTTTTCAGGGCTACTCATATGGGTGGCACAATCAGTGCTGCAGACCCACTAGTAATATTTGATTTACAGGCCCTAGCACACTCAGTGCACTTTACTAGGAGCTTACCAGTAAATCAAATATGGCAATCATGGAAACACCAATCCATAATAACAATTTACAGCAAGAGCACTTGCACTTTAAAACAGCAGTGAGAACGTGTGCAGAGACATAACAGCTAAACCAGAGTCAAAACCAGGAGGTCAGAAAGCGAAAAGACAGGGGAAGCAAGCCTAAAGATGCCAGGTCCCCTCCAGCTGAAAGTAGGGAGAACTACCCGACTACCTGGGAGTTCTCTTCACTAAGGCGGAAGAACCTGGACAGACAATCTATCTTGTCGTGTTCTGTGCCAGGGCGGCGTTCCACCGTAAGTCTATTCATTGTATGGAGATGGACCACCTCAAAAGTTTTTGGTTGTTACCCCTCATTTGCATGAACCATCTGAGGGGCCTGTGGTCTGTCTAAACTCGGAAGTGAGTCCCAAACAGGTAGGATCTTAGCTTCTTCTGTGCCTAGACAACAGCAAAAGCTTCTCTTTCTATGGCACTCCACCTCTGTTCTCTTGAGAGTAGCCTCCTACTAAGGAAGAATACAGGCTGGTCAAGGCCCTCCTTGTTTAGTTGTGAGAGCACCACTCCCACACCATGCTCTGAAGTGTCAGTCTGTACTTTGAATCCCTGGAGAAGTCGGGTGCCTTGAGCATGGGCGCCGTGCACATGACTGCCTTCAGGGCATCAAAAGCTTTCTGGCAGGCCTCAGTCCAGATCACCTTCCTGGGTTGGTTTGTGGAAGTCAGCTCTGTTAAGGGGGCAACAATGGTGCATTGAACATTAACAAATCTCCTGTAGTAACCATTGAGGCTCTCCTCTCTATCTGTGTCTTGGGGGGCTCCCAATGCAGAATTATGTAAATCTTGGAATGTAGGGGTGACACCTGGCCACTTCCTACCTGGTGTCCCAAGTACTCCACAGAGACCTGCATGATCTGGTACTTACTGGCCTTGACCTTGAGGCCTACCCTCTTCAAAGCCTTAAACACTTCCCAGAAGTTCTGCAAGTGTTCTTCCCAGCCTGAACTGAACACTGCAATGTAATCCAGGTAGGCAGCACTGAAATCCTCCAGTTCAGCCAACACCCGGTTGACCATCCTCTGAATGGTGGCAGGGGCATTCTTGAATCCAAAGGGCATCACCTGGAATTGGTAATGCCCCTCTGGAGTTGAAAATGCTGACCTCTCCTTGCCCCCATTGGTTAAGGCAATCTGCCACCACCCAGACGTCAAATCAAACTTGCTAAAGAACTTGGCAGCTCCCAACCAATCAATGAGCTCATCAGCTCTGGGGATGGGGTGTGCATCAGTCCTGGTGATGGCATTGAGCCTACGGTAGTCCACACAGAACCGCAGTTCTGGAGTTGCAATGGGTGCAGGAGCCTTTTGGACCAAGACTACAGGGCTGTCCCAAGGACTGTTGAAGGGCTCTATCACACCTAATGCCAACATCTTAGAGACCTCCTCTTTGATGCTAGTCCTGACCCGGTCAGTCAACTTGTAAATCTTGGGTTTTACAGGATGGTTGTCACCAGTCTCCATGTCATGGGTGCACTAGTGAGTAACACCTGGGGTCAGAGAAAACAGTGTGGCCAATTGTCCCAACAACAGGTGATAGTCAACTGGCTGCTCTGGGGTCAGTGTAGGGGAGAAGATCACACCTTCCACTGACCCATCGTGCTCCTTGGTGGACAGGTCAGGGAGAGGTTCAATCTCCTCTTCCACCCCATCATCTGTCTCCAAGAGCATGCTCACTTCGGACCAATCAAAGTAAGCCGGGAGGCGGTTCACATGGAGGACCCTCAAAGGGTTCCTGGGAGTTTGCAAATTCACTAGGTAGGTGTTATCACCTTTGTGCTCCACCACGTCAAAAGGCCCAGTCCACTTGTCCTGCAAGGCACAAGGTTCCACTGGGGCCATGACTCACACTTAATGGCTAGGCTGAAACTCTACCAGAGTAGTATTCTGGTAGTACCAGCATTTCAATTCCTCCTGGCATGCTTCCAGATTCACCTATGTGAGTTTCCTGAAGCGGGCAGTTTGGTTTCTGAAGGCCAGCATGTAGCTAAATACTTCCTGGGGAGTTTTCGTGGGAGCTGCCTCCCAGCCTTCCTTAACCAAATTAAGGCTTGGTAGTTCGGGCTGGACTGTTCCCATGGGGCACAGGGGCAAGACTGATTTGCATATGGCTAGGTTCAAACTGGAATGGTATGGTGAGCAAAAAAACGATGGATTTAGGCCCAGATCTCTGTACTGGGGAGAATGTATGGCATTGTTCTGCATTCTGTCCATCAACTGTTGTTTTTGCATTTGTCACCCTTCATAGGGTGCCCATAAAGAAGCTTAAAGGGACTTAATAGAGACTTCTGTGTTACCTCCCGGTATGCAAAGAGAAGGCATGGCAAGAGGAAGTCCCTCGTGTGCCTCCTGGGTTCTGTTACACCCACTTTGCCACTAGATTCAAGCTAGCCTGGCTGATGACGGATGATCAGCCGGAAACTGGTCCCAGGATGCTTGTCTCCGGTCCAGGTAAGACATGGCTTGGCAGTTCGGGCTGGACTGTTCCCATGAGGCACAGGGTCAGACTGATTTTCATATGGCCATGTCAGAACTGGGGTGGCAGAGTGAGCTACAGAATGATGATGGATTAAACCCAGATGAGTTGACTGGGGTGAGTGCTTGCATTATTCAACACTCTGTCCATCATCCCCTTTGGTTTTGCTACACCCTTGATCATGCCCTTCAAGGTTTGGTTGAATCTCTCCACCAAACCATTATCTTGTGATTAACAGTTGATTATCTTGTGGGTGGAAAGGAGTGGTGAACTTGTAGGTTACACCACACTCCTTCCACAGGGATGTCATATACTTAGGTTTGAAATTGGTCCTACTGTCAGAAACCACCTCTCTGGGGAAACCCATGTGGGAAAAAATCCCCATTTACGCCTGGCCCACCACTAGCGACGTCATAATCCTGAGAGGGATTCCCTTTGGGTACCGGGTGGCATGGTCCACCAAGACCAGGATGTACCTGTTGCCCATGGCTGTCTTGGGATCCAGTTGCTCCACAAAGTCCATCCCAACCCTTTCAACGAATATATGACATTACAACGCATGCAATTACAATGCATGCTTTTACAACGCAGTCTTTACATCGCAACTACCATAACATTGCACGGTTTTACAAAGCATGCCAATACAATGCATTTTCAAAAACTACCATAACAATGCATTCCATTACAACGCATACCATTACAATGTATACCATTACAACACATAATACTTTTAGGGCAACAGTAGGGTAAGTGTTGGATAGTGTAGCGGTAAAAATGTGTATTCACACTCCAATGAGTGCATTAGTAGGGTAAGTGTTGGATAGTGTAGGGGTAAAAATTACTAAGTGATGGATAGTGTAGGGGTAGAAATGACTATTCCCACTCCAGTGAGTGTAACAGTAGGGAAAGTGTTGGGTACTGTAGGAGTAAAAATTACTATTCCCATGTACCCCAAAACCCATAACCACCCTAATACTACAATATCTCCATTACTTAACTTATAATGCTTTGTAATGTCATGCTTTGTAATGGTATGAGTTGTAATGGCATGCGTTGTAGTGACATGCATTATAATGGCATGCATTGTAATGGCATACGATGTAAAGGCAGTTGTCTCTTAAGAGGTGCATTGTAATAGGTAGGTCATTGTAATGACTGCGTTGGAATGGATGTTCCCCTTTCAAAAGGGGTTCCATCAACTGGAAAGGTTGGAGAGGAGCCTGGCACTTCCTCCCACTCTTACCACTTGCCTGGCAAGTTTGGCAAGACCTGCAATTCACATCTGACTGCCTTCATATATGGGGCCAAAAGAAGTGGGTGACAAGCCTGCCAAAGGTTTTGTCGCGCCCCAATTGTCCAGCCAAAAGCACGTTGTGAGCCAGACCCAGTAGGAAGGTCCAGAAGGGCTGGGGTACCACCAGCACACGGGTGGACCCAGGTTCAGCGATGTTAGGTTCACTGTACAGGAGAACTTTGTCCCAGTAGAGCCAATGTGATCCGACTGATCACCAGCTGCCTGGTCTGCAGTCTGCTGCTTCAAACCTTCCAGAGAAGGGCACTCTTTTTCCTCCCTGAGATTTTTTCCCTGTTGGGACAACCTTCTAGCTGCCAATGGGTCCGCAAAGATATGTCCCCCAGTTCAGCTATGTGCTCCCCTGTAGGAACTGGGGTATCCCTCTCAAGGTCAGCCTCCTCCTGGACTGTGGGAACTACAGGGGTGTGTTTCCCACGCCCCCAGCCCTTTCTCTTGGTAGGAACCTGGGGCACTGTTTCAGGCTCCAAGTCCTTCTGATCACCCTTGTTGGCAGCTATTGACCGGGTGGTCACGCATGCCGATTCTGGCAACCAGAGCATCTCCAAGTGAGACCTGAGCTCAACATCCTTCATCAAGGACTGCTCCAGGTCGTTACCTAGCAGACAATCTACAGGAATGGTAGGGCTCACAGCACCCTCAAAGGACCTGAGACCCCCCATTCAAAGGGAACCTACACCACCATACACTGGTGCTCTGAGTTGTCCACAGCATCTACTTTGTGGAAGGCCCCGGGGGCTAATTGCTCTTCAGAGACCAGGTGTCACCAGACTGAGATCACACTGACTCCAGTATCTTTGAGAGCCTCTACCTTTTTCCCATTGATGGTCACCCAGGTTCTGTGTTTAGTGTAAGCAGGCCTCTGGTTTCCAGAGACAATATCAGTGTCCCCTAGTGATATGAGGGTCATTTCTGCATGATCCCTACCCTCCTGTGGGCACCCCTTCTCCCCAAGCTCTAAAGTAGCCAACTCCTTGGTCTTCCCACTGATGGGTGGCTATGCCGTCTTGGGACACTTAGACCCCCCCTTCAAGTGACCCGCCTGCTGACAGGCATAACACTTACTGGGGCCGGTCTCCACAGGATCTCCTGAAGAGATCACTGCTTTCCTGTCTCCTTGGGGATGGGAACCTTTACCCTGGGTATTAGTTTGGCTCCCTTTAGAAAACTCCTATGCTTTTAGGTCCCTTATGGTGAGTTTTATGCTACTACATCCAAAGATATGAGACAATGATAAACATATGCCTAAGGCAAGCCAGACCTATTGGCTTTGTGAGCACTTGTTAGCAGTTTGATATCAATGAATAACAGCAATGATGTTATAAATAATTAGAATTGGTCATTAGCAAGCCAGACATATTGGCTTTGTGAGTACTTGTTAGCAGTTTGATATAAATAATAAGCAGAAATGATGTTACTATAAATAATTGGAATTGGTCATTACAAAAGGTACATATGCAATTATCTGTATGAACTACTGGAGACAGATCAATCAATCAGGGATTTGTAGAGTGCACTACTCACCCGTGAGGGTCTCAGGCGCTGGGAGGAGGGGGGTTTTGGGCAGCTCCGGTCACTCGAAGAGCCAGGTCTAGAGGCTCTTCCAGAATGCATGCAGTGTGGGGCTTCGTCTGATGCTGAGGTGGAGTTCGTTCCAGGTCTTGGCTGCGATGTAGATGAAGGATCTGCCTCCTGTTCTGACTCTGTGGATGCAGGGGATTCTCAGCTGCATGTGGACAATGGTGAGGCCTCATCCAGGGTGGTTGGGGAGTCTTTCCTCTGGGTCTTGTGCCTGTCGGAGATGTCAGTTGCGATGTCAGGTGCGGAGCTGGCATTGGACCCGGGTCTGCGAGGAAGGTGACGTCGGGTGAGAAGGTGATGAGGAGGTCCCAGATTTCTACTGCATGTCTGTGCAGGGAGCGTACATTGAGTAGGATGCAGCTCAGGTGGTTGGGTGCGCTGGCATCCGATGTGTTGGTGGTAGCTGTCAGGGTCCGGAGGTGGGTGAAGGTCCAGTGGCAGTGTAGGCAGGAGAACGGGCTTGAGTGATGCTCGGTGTAGAGAGCTGGCCATTGTTTTTGTTTCCAGGGTTGAGTGCTTGGAGGGTTGCTGAGTCATAGCAGTGTGGGGTCAGAGGACCAGAGCCCCTGGCACTGATCGCAGACGGGTCATGGACATGTGCAGACGGGCTTGCCTTTGGCACGGCCATGCAGTGGACACCATTAAGTAGGAGTTGGGGAGGGAGAGCAGCTGGGAGGTGGGAGCAGGAACATGCAGGGGGCAAGGGGCTGCGGGGTCAGCAGTGGCAGGAAGGGGACAAAAAGGGCAACAGGAAAAACAAAAAACAAAACAGTGAAACCAGAAAACAGAAAAACAGCACTGGTAGACAAAAAGGCACAAACACACAAAAAAGGAAAAAGTAAGGAAAAAACAAAAAGGCTGGCAGTGCGAAACAGCAGAAGAGCAAGGTTCCCCCACTGGACCACCAGGGATGAGGCGCAGGTAGGAGCCGGCAGGTGGAGGAGGGCCTTGAACACCTACCTGAAGATCAGACGGTGCTGGGGGCAGTGCCTTAAGGATGGAGCTGCATGAGGGGAGAGCGGTTACCCTGACCAGGAGGTCAGAGGTCTCAAGGAGAGATTAGCATGTGATCTGAGCACTCACTGTAAATCTTTACTTACATATTTCTAAATCCAAATGGGTTGAATTACAGGCAATGCTTTGAAGTATGCACATGAAGCGTCCAATCTATTAAAAATGCAGTCTCAAGATTATACACAGAATTATTCCAACAGGAGCATTATCCTCCGGAGTTATCTCACAACATAGGGCAATGGGAAGCCCGTTATTGGAGTACTTCAGAATCAATCTGAAGCACTATAACAAAAAGGAGTTAACATGCAGAATAAAAATGTACCTATCTCTGGGTCAACTATGTGCCCAGTTTAAAATTGTTCCTAGCACCCCACAAAAGCCCACTTTGCCGCCTGAATCACACTATAGGGATGGAGCTCAGGAGAGCACAAAGAAAGCAGTTATCATTAAAGGATTGTGATAATTTCAAGTGAAGTACTAAAAATCTGTGGCATATAAATCCACCATTGTTTGGCAAAACTGCAAAGGCTGGTGGCATAAAAGAAGAAAAACTACGCAGATCCCGGGAATCCAAGTCTGAAAAAGTAAGACTCCAAGGTCTTTTCTTGCATTTGGGGTGAGTGAAGTCACTTCGATGCTCCTGCCACCACACAGTATTCAAGGTCGTATGACCCAACTGAACAATTAAAATGGGAGGGGTGATATGCCACTGGGGGATGTCAACAAAGAGCTGATAGTATACATGGCTCAGTCTTTGAGTAGAATCAGGGCTGGACTGGGAACAGCAGCCAGCCTTGGCAGATTGCTGCTCTACTGGCCCTGGGAGCTGGGATGGGGGGGGTTGGTGCTAGCAATAAGCACCACTCCACTTCAGTTACAGGGGGCCGATTTTGCAGCACTGCTGCAAAACCGACCCCCACTGACACAAAACCAGCCCCCACCCCTTCTGGCCTACCGGGGAAATGTGTAGAATGGCATTATTTAGAAAGTTTTGCTTCATATTGCGGTTGAATATTGCCCATACTATAAAATCAAGATTGCTTAGCTTATCGTTTCTGAATAGTTGGGAGGATTATGATTTTATTTTTTTACTGAATATTTAATGAGGTGTGTGAATACAGATTGATTGAATGATTGATTGAAGAATGTTTAAAATAATGAATCAATTGAAACCTATTTTAGTTGAATTGAGTCAATCCTTTTCAAACAATTATGTTTCATGATGGAAGACCATGATCAAGTGACTCTATGCAGTTAGGCCCTTATCCAAAAATAATACTGAACTTGTACAGAGTAGTCATAGTGACAAGGAGCCTTATTTAGCTTTTGGCATATGGGATACTCAGTCAGAAATGCACCAGATATTATGTCCACCTTATTACAAGTGTATAAAAGCCTATGACATTTTAATACAGCGTAGTAGATAACCACCATGGTTTGATGGAGTATCCCGTTCTAAAATGGTGCAAAGTAAATATTTTCTCATCAAGCATGTGAAACTATTTAAAAGTGGATTTGTATCCTGCAGTGTTAAATATTTGTGCCTAGGGACATTTTGTAATTCAGAACAAAGTATTACCGTTCAAATCCACTCTCCCTAGAATAAAGTTGGACTTTCAGGAAGAGGGACTGGCAGACACATGCAAGCTGTTTGTGTTATCCTTGTTATATGTTATGCTTACTGAAAGATTCACCATTAATCAAAGGGTAAGTGGTCCATATTATAACTTATACCCCATGTATTCCAGAAGGCAAAGCAAGATTTGTAAATAAAGTAACATTTTGGAGGTCACACATTTTTGATTGGGGGTATAAATTGCAAGTTAAAGGCAGAAGGTATGTGCTTGAACAAAGATTTTTACACAAATAGAAATGATAGTAATACCCCACAAAACTCTAGACCCTGGGGCTGCTTCAATAGGAGTAACACTCGGGTGGTATTCTCTGATACATCGGCAGAATCATCTGACAATAAAGACACTAGGGAGGGGACTAGTACGATCTCAAGGAACCCAAATACCCAATTTTAGAGTGAGGACAGTCAGAACTCCCAAAGAGAGGCAGCGTGAAGCAACAACCACGATGGTACAATCCCCCAGGAGAAAGACAGACAAGACAACAATTTTACCAGTGGTAGATCACACCCTTGAACCTCACCCTAGTAGTAACAACATGACTATTCCCATCTTCAATCTGTCTTCACATACTTTATTCAGCCATGAGATCTCAATTCTTAGCAAAGGACTCTCCTTTGTTCCGACTACGTACCCTAACTTGCCGTACCTGAAGTCTGAATTACTTAAATGTTTTCGGAAAATCAGGCTTCACGCATTTTTTCTACAAAACCCCAGTCCACCCAAATACCCCAATACACCTTTCGGACACCCTTCGACCTTTTCACCATTTGCCAATATGGTCCCCAGTGAAATCGTCACTTTTGAAAAAATAGTCCTGAAAGAAACATCACGCATAGCCAAATCGCACCTTTTCATTCCTTACAACATCTCCTGTGGTTCTGAAAAATCTGGATTCATATAAAAGTACTGGACTCGAGAATAAAAACTTCGTCGAAATAGGACGAATTTGGTATTAAAAGACCGAGAATGACGAGTACATCAAGTACATGTATTTTCAGCGTATTCGAGTGACGATTTCACCTCGAAATCGTCATTTACATTCTAAACCCTTAGCTACATGTTGCCCTTTACATAGGCCTTAATCCAGTTGAATTTGATTCCACAAGGACACATACTCCTTAATCGACTTCTCCCTGACCTCAGTACAAGTTAGAACCATTGCCCCAGGCCGAACTCGTTAGGTCAGTTCCCTCCCAGTGGCCGAGCAAGATAGCATCTAGGCTCAACCAGCCATAAAACCATTTCAGCGCGCACACCTGCCATATCTCGCTCACATCTTTTCTCCACTCCTTTTCTTCACTTGCTTTATGATGGGGAGGTGACCGTTTTTATTAGGGGTCCAGCGATATCTGATGAAATGTTGGGCCTTGCCGGATGATTTGTTATGGGCAGCACGACGTGAAATATGTACATGTCATCATGACTCTGCTTTTCTTTTGTAATCAGTAACTATAAATGAAATACCACGAATCCAAGGAATGTTTTGCCCAAGGCTGAAAATTATGTATAAGAAGAGAAGCCTGACTTCGTGAAAGTGTGCAGTCTCCTGAGAATATACCCGTGTTGTACTTCTAGGACCCTGTTACCTTGGTTGCAGCCAATAAACTAATCTTTGACTTCACCTAGAAGACTCTGAGTTTCTGTAGGTCTGACTCAGGAGAACCCGAGGTCTCTGGGTGTTGATCCCCTGGCACCGCTGGGTTACCGGTTCTGTGCCGGTTCTTAAAAACCCAGTACCTCAATTGGCGCCCAGCGTTTGGGGCGATTCCAGTGGTACCAGTCAGCCTGAAGATCGTGAGGAGCTTCGTGTGGAAATTCCGGAGGAGGGCCCACCACCTCATCGACCCCTGCATGTCGACGTGGTCCGAAGGTCTTTGCTGCGAGGTTCCCCGCTTCCCGACGGCTACAAGGACTGCTGCCCTGGCTATCGCCCTGATGTTGGACCCTTGAAGTTTTCGGTAGAGCGAAACGCTGAGACGAGTCTTCTGGTGACGCCATCGATATTTTTCTGTTAAATATAAGTGGAGCGTCTCCCAGTCCTTAGTTGGACTTACTTTGTGGTATCTTGGAGATACAAAAGGTTTTTATTGGTTCTTGCAAGCACCATAACCGAAGGACTCGTGTATTCACGAGAAATATCGTAATCGATAAATCCTTTGAAGTTTTGGAACTAGACTAGAGAGCGAGGATGCCTAGTCTTAGACTTGGGAATTGGTTTTGTCTTGGTAGTAATAATAGGGACTCCCGATTGGAGGACTCATGTCCGGTTCCTCCAGTTGGAACTCCGACTTACGAACTATACGTTAAACATGGGGTAGGCCCCATCGTTTACAACGAAGTATGGATTAAATACACTAGCAAAGATGGTGTTTTAAAATGGCCCCAATATGGTAGCTTTGATTCTGAAATCTTAGACAACCTTGAAGTTAAACTCTTCAAAAAGAAAGCCCGGCCGGCGATGTTTGACTCTTTCCGCTTATGGCGCAAAGAAGCCAAACAAAAAGAAATTAAATTAGCTAAGAAAAATAAGAGAGAAGGGGGACTTTCAGTAATGCAAGCTGCTGTGCAGTTTAAAGATAATGAGGAAGAGCAGATAAATGAGCAGTTGCACAGGCAACGTAAAATGGCAATAGATAAGTGTTATCCAGTTTTGCCGTCTCTTCAGCAAGGGACAGCAAAAGAGCGTGAAAAAGACCCATTAATGTCGCAATTATTAACTTCACCACCCCCCTATGCGCAGAATGCCACAGCACCCCGCAACCTTTAGTTGCACAAGCTGCGCCCCCGGCTCTTCCACAGCACCCACCAGCTGTTCTTCAGCTGGCTCCTACTTCTTCGGTGCAGCCTCCTCCAGGCCCACCGACCACTTCTGTTTCACCTGTGTTTTCTACGATTTTGCCTACTGTACTTTCTACATCTCCTAATGCCCCCTCTATGATTTTGCCTAGTACCACATCTATTGTTCCTGATACCTCTTCTGCCATCTCTACCCCCGCCTTATCTCACCCCGTTTTTTCATCTGTTTGTCCTTCAGTCTCACCTTCCATTCGGCAGAAAATGGCCAGCACTGTTACTAATCTTCTTTTACCTCTTTTCGGGTCGCCTGTTACGACCCCTAACATAGGAAGAAGACAGTTGCGAAGTCAACTGCCTGATTATCAAGAGAGAGATTCCCTGAATAGTTTAGCTCGGAAATGGGTCATGGACACGGCAAAATATGATGTACAGTCTTTCATGGAAGTTTTTCACCAATGGGAAGCAGCGACACAGAGATATGTTTTCGAACAGATGTGTGTGTTTCTTGGCGAGGATTTAGAAGACAATGATCAAGAATGCATCCCACAAGAGATGTGTCGTGTACGATTTAAGTTTGGAGAGGGTATGATTGTAGGTCCCGATGTGGAAAAGGCAGTTGAAATGCTATTATCATATCGAAGTAAGGGAAGCAGTTCTGGGTCGCCATCGGAATCTAGTGCATCTAGTAGGAAAAAGGCACGACAATACCCTATGAGAGAAGTTCCCCCACAGTGGAGAGAGGGTGACGCGACAGCTGTCCCACCTGTCCTGCCCCACTTTCACCGCGTATGGGTACATGTCCCATGGAAGCGAGCTGAAGTTTTAGCACTCAAACAAACACTACCAGATCCGCGTAAAAATCCTGCAGGGTACTATAAAGAATTGTCGCAAACTGCTGGGTCATGTATAATGAATTTGGCCGATATCGATATGTTATTTGGGAACGTTGTTCCACAGCCTTTATGGGGTAAAATTCGTCATGTAGATCATGACCAGGAATTAGGTGACACGTGGGCTAATATTACTGCTGCAGATGCACGACAAGTTGGTGGTGCCAAGCCTGAGCCTCTGATAGCGGAACTACCTGGTAGAATAGTAGATTACATGAAAACGATAATGCCTGCAATACGCGTAAATTGGGATAAGTTATCTGCATGCAAGCAAAAGAAAGAAGAAACTGTTTCAGATTTCTTCACCAGATTTGAAGAAACATTCATTGACCACAGCGGTCAAGATATGACCACGGAAGGTGGTCAGAGATTGTTTGTCGATAAATTTGTGCACAATCTGGTTCCAGATTTGTGTAGGAAATTAAAAGATTCGGAAAGTTCTTGGGCAGTCTCATCTTCAGCCCAGATATTAGCTACCGCACAGTACTACGAGAATAGAGACAAAGATGAGAAAGATAAAGTAGAAAAGAAAACTAGAGAACTCAAAACGAAGGTTTTGCTACAGCAAGCCTATCCGCCACGTGGTGGTGGTAATCAAAATAATAATGGTCAGAATCACTACCAGAACACTTTTCAGCAACCTCAACAATATCAGAGAAACTTGCAAAGATTCGATTACACTCAACACCGCGTAGGTCCCAACCAGTGTTTATATTGCAAACAAGAGGGTCATTACAAATATAACTGTCCTGCCCTTCCACAACGTGCAAATGGAATTTCTGGCGTAAGAGGTCGTGGCAGTCAGCAAGCGCCTAGAGGTAGAGGGCGTGGAAACGCCCCTCAGGACGCACGTCCCCTTCCACCACAAAACTCTATGAACAGGTTTGACCAGCAAAATAACGTATCTGACAGGACAGCTCAATACTACGTTGATGAGTATTACACAGAAAATGAGCAGTGGGAGAATAATGATTGCTAGGACAGCCTCAGACAAAGAGAGGGAGTCGTTTCAGTTCCAGTAGATCAGAGTGGACCTTACGTTGAGGTGATTACATCGGGTGTGTCAGAACCTTTTCTGTTGGATACTGGTGCTACAAAGAGTTCTATTATGCACTCCAAACTCCCTGGCGCACCTTTGTCTGGCGAAATGAACGTTTCCGTAGGTTTTTCTGGCGCCCCGGTTAGAAATCCGATTTCTGACCCTTTATCTCTTTCTGTTGGTCCTTGTGAATTCGAAGCACCCCTTATTTTGACAACAGGTTGTGGTGAAAATTTGCTAGGATTAGATTTGCTAAAAAGATTGTATGCGACTTTGTACTGTTCTCCCTCAGGAGTTCAACTTACTTTAGGTAAGAAAATGGTTTCTCCCATGTATTTGTCGAGAAATGCACTTCCAGCAGAATTGGCACTTCTCCCAGATATTCTTTGGGCTACTGGTCCGAATGATGTAGGTCTTTTAGAAATTCCACCATATGTTGTAACATTGAAGTCGAATATCAGAATGCCACGAATTCCCCAATACAGAATATCCAATGAGGGCGAAAAAGCTTTGCTAGCGATTGTTTACGAGTTGATTGAAAAAGACGTAATTGAAGAAACACGAGGCAATGTTTGCAATAGTCCTGTTCTGCCTGTTTTAAAGCAAACTGACCCTTCTCAGCCACCTGTGTACAGATTCGTGATTGACCTTAGAGAAGTGAATAAAATTGTTGTACCACAATTCCCTGTCGTCCCCGACATTACAACATTATTGACTATGATTCCAGCCTCTGCCTCCTGGTTTTCGGTGATTGACCTGAAGAATGCTTTCTTCAGTATCCCGATTGCTGAGGAAAGCAGGGATATTTTTTCCTTTAGTTTAGGAGGTCGCAGCTTCCGCTTTAAACGCGCTCCACAAGGCTACTGTGAAAGCCCCTCAATATACAGTCAAGCTCTGAAAACACAACTTGACACAATGGTTCTGCCCAAAGGTGCCACTCTCGTACAGTACGTGGACGATTTGCTCATCGCTGCGGATACTGAGAAAATTTGTAAAATGGCCACGTTGACATTACTGCGTCATCTATGTGATCTGCATCACAAGGTGTCACTTTCCAAGCTTCAATATTGCCGACAAGAAGTGACCTACTTAGGTCATCTCTTATCGAAGGAGGGAAGGAAACTGACCCCAGAAAGAATTCAGGCAATAGCAAAATTGAATGTGCCAAGAACGCAGAGAGAAGTACGCGCTTTCTTGGGCATTACATCGTACTGTAGACAGTGGATTCCAAATTTTTTGTTATTAGCCAAACCCTTGTTGGCACTAACGTGTAAAAATACACCCAATCCCATTCCTTGGTCTGATGAGTGTCAGAAAAGTTTTCTCGAATTACGCACAGCATTATGTTCGGCCCCTGTGTTAGGTAACCCCAACTACAGTAAGCCTTTCACATTATATGTCCACGAGAAGGAGGGCTGTGCATTGTCTGTGCTGACCCAGTTATACGGAGATAGACAGCGGCCATGCGCCTATTTTTCGTCAACTTTGGATCCGGTAGCACGAGCATTGCCAAGTTGTTTAAGAGCCACAGCAGCAGCAGCTGTTTCTATTCGACAGTCTGCAGGTCTAGTAATGAATAATACACTAATCGTGATGGTCCCGCATGCAGTAGACACATTGTTAAATAGGACCAAGACACAGCACTTAACTAGTGCTCGACTGTCCAGTTATGAATTGACGCTACTAGCGAGCCATGTGCACATAAAAAGGTGCAGTACCTTGAACCTAGCCACATTGTTACCAATTGCAGAGGAATCGGATGCTTCAGAACAGCACGATTGTTTCCTCAGAACAGAGGAAGAAACGAAAGGGAGAGTTGATTTGTTCGACACTCCTCTTGCTGAATGTGATGGTACATTATGGGTGGATGGTTCATGCTTTAAACTCCCAAATGGTAACGTGACTACAGCATATGCTGTCACAACTTTGCACACAGTCATTGAAACTGCACGAATACCACACGGTTCAGCTCAAGCCGCTGAACTCGTGGCACTGACGAGAGCATGTGTGTTATCTAAAGGAATGAAAGTGACTGTCTATACCGACAGCCAGTTTGCTTTTGGAGTGGCTCACAGTTTTGGACGATTGTGGAGAGAACGTGGGTTCCTGACTTCGCATGGAGCTAAGATTCAGCATGGTCAGTTGGTGAATGAGCTTCTTGAATCACTGACGTTGCCCCTGAAAGTAGCGATCGTGAAATGTAGTGCTCACAAGAAAGTGACTGATGATGTTGGTCGTGGAAATGCATTTGCTGATGAAACTGCTAAGGAAACTGCAAAGAATATGATGAGCCGAATGTATGTTACGAGCCCAGAAAGATGGACTGGTGATGTTGGAATATGTGAAGACACGATAGAAAGTGTGAAGTCCATCCAAGCTGAGGCCATGGAGAAAGAGTTAAGCATGTGGAGAGAAAGTACAGGGAAAATGGATGCAAATGGTTGTTGGATTGAATCGACAGAGCAACAGAGATGGTTGTTACCCGATGCATATGTGCCTGCAGTGGTTACAATGGCTCATGGGATGGCCCATATCAGCGCAAAAGGGATTTGCGAGTTGTTGGCCCCAGTGTGGAAGAATTCAGGGATTCCCAAGTGTGCAGAGAATGTTGTCAAGAATTGCATGGTATGTCTGAAGCACAATCCTGGTAGGGGAACCCCTACTCCAGCTGGTCATTTTGCACCTCCTACGTATCCGTTCGAGGTTTTGCAGCTAGATTTCATACACATGGAGAGGTGCAACAACTTAAAATACGTGCTCGTGGTTGTTTGTGCCTTCTCAAGATGGGTAGAAGCCTATCCCCTAAGGGACAATACTGCCTTGTCCACAGCGAAAGCCCTTGTGAAAGAGTTCTTCCCCAGGTTCGGAATGCCTAGAATGGTCTGGTCTGACAACGGAAGTGAATTTGTGGGTTGTGTGATGAAAAGAGTGTGTGAAGGGCTAGGCATTAGGCAGAAGTTCCACACTGCAAATCACCCCCAATCAGCTGGATTAGTGGAATGTTACAATGGCACGCTTAAACTTAAATTGGCCAAAATCCAAGCGAGCACAGGTCTTAAATGGCCTGACGCTCTACCCTTAGCACTCCTATCCACCAGAATGACTGTGCATTCGCGAGTGAAACTCAGCCCCTATGAAATAATCTTTGGTCGGCCAGCCAACATATGGGGAGTGCCTAGGCCCACGAAGTTTAGCGAGCTGCAACACCCCATTTTGCTTGACTATTTGTATGAATTGACGGCTAAATTGCGTGTTTTATATCAACAGGTCCACAACACCTTGCCTCTGGTCTCTGAGACACCGGGTCACTCCATTGACCCCGGTTCCTGGGTACTTGTCCGCAACTTTCAAAGAACAAGAAACGACCAGCCCAGATGGACCGGGCCTCACCTCGTCCTCCTGTCTACAAGGTCGGCTGTTAGGGTGGAGGGGAAGGCCAATTGGGTCCACGGGATCCATTGTAAGAAGATACCCTTCCCTCTGCCACATGACCAATGGGTCCGGAAAGGAGGCACTGACTCAGAGCGCACAACTTATGAACGTGTAAAAGAAGCTAATCCTGATTGTGAAAGTAAGAACATTTTTCAAGAAACTGTGCCACCACCAGAACAATTGAACTCTGTGGAACCTGAACTACTATTTCTGGACCAGACAGTACCCGGGAATTTACGTCCAAGAAAAACAGACTAAAGTAAAAGTGATTTTTTTTATGATCCGAGAGAAAAACCTGTGGACTAATAAAAAAATGTGTGCTTCCCCAAATCCTATTTTTGAAAGTGCAGATTCTCCCATCTAGGTAACTTGCTTATTTTTGTTTTTTTCGAACCGCCATCCGGGTTCCGCTGCTAGGGTCACGGTTGATTAAAGACTTTTGGGTGCAGCTGACGACGTTAGGTCGCTGGTTCCGTTTGGTCCAAGGGAGCTGCCCTAGACTGACGGAAGCATCCTTTAGCAGAGACAACCTACCACCGTGGGCAGCACCTTAGAGAGGATGGAGTTTCCTGATGTGGAGAGGCCTGCCAAACAAACGAACTTTAAGCAGAGACTTTTTAAAACAATGACGAAGAAAATTTTTATAATAATGTGTATTTTTATGCTATTCAGCGTAATGGTCTTTTTGATAAGCTATGTTTTATTCTCTTTTCATGTGACATTTGCGCCCACTACATCACCCCTACCTCCTCCTACTGTTTCCTCTCATTCTTTCCACCCTCTGCCTGACCACGAATCAAATAGGAGATTAGAGTTCATTAATAACTCCTTCGTTCAGTTATTACACCAACACCAACTTGTAATGAACACAACTAACTGTTGGGTGTGTGGTCTCATGCCCCACACCACGGATAGAGGTATCCCCTATTTGGTCCTGCCATTTAGTCACAATGGGTCAGTATGGGCATATAGGACAATGTTCATATATGCACGAGAAATCCAACCCCTACGTTCTGTAAAAGACAACCTCAAGACTAGCGCCCTAGTCCAAGGTATAGTTGACATGATCAAGGAAGTAACTTCTTACGAAGATACCCCGGATGATGAGATACTTGCATATGTAGGTTGGAATGTGACCGGATATGGCACTACATTAAGTGAGAAACAGCAAGCCAAGAGATCGTCCCCTATCTGGATCGTACCCCATCAAGGTCACCTGTGTCTGCAAGGTATTGGCAAGAATCCCAGAGCTCAGCTAGGGAAGAGTGTCTGTACAGAAACGTATGTTTTCGGATCTCAGACTTCCCCTGCCTTTTTAGCCGCTAAGGGTACTTATTTCATCTGCCATGATAGAGCCTATACATGGTTGCCCCCTGACTTCTCGGGCTCATGTTTTGTTTCATTCCTGTTACCTCCCACCTACACAGCAGCGGCGGATTACCATCGGACAAGGGTAGTTAGAGGTGTTTTGAGTAAAGAAGACACTGCAGGTCAAGAATTTGGTGACTTTGCAATGGGTTTTCTGCCGTTCTGGGGAGCCATGGCTAACAGCAGAAACATAAGGCAATTGACAAGGGTAGTTGAATCCACCGTGATTGAAACTGCTGGTGCCCTTAGTAACCTAACTGCTGAGCTCCAGTCGGATCGACTTATGACCCTCCAGAACCGGGTCGCTTTGGATGTAATACTTGCGGACCGAGGTGGAGTATGCAAATTGATCCAGTCCAGTTGTTGCATTTTTATTCCAGATAATGCTCCGGCAGTGTACAGGGCCATCTCCAAACTACATAAGATTTCCAAATCTATTCATGTGGATAAAGGAGATTGGTCGTTAATGGGATGGTTCTGGGAACTGATATCTGCCTGGGGATGGAAAATTCTGATGGTCATTGGGATGGTCTTAGCCATTCTTTTCCTGTTCTGTCTATGTATACAGTGTGCTCCTGCAATATGTGGCCTCTGTGCTACATCATGTGTAAGGAAGCCTGTGTCAAGAAATGAACTCAGCACTAGAATGATGCTGCAGCAACATCTCAATGACTTTAGGAATATAGATCTGGACTCAGATTAACATGAGGATAGATTAATTGCCTATGTAAGGGCAAAAGGAGGGTCTGTGGTTCTGAAAAATCTGGATTCATATAATAGTACTGGACTCGAGAATAAAAACTTCGTCGAAATAGGACGAATTTGGTATTAAAAGACCGAGAATGACGAGTACATCAAGTACATGTATTTTCAGCGTATTCGAGTGACGATTTCACCTCGAAATCGCCATTTACATTCTAAACCCTTAGCTACATGTTGCCCTTTACATAGGCCTTAATCCAGTTGAATTTGATTCCACAAGGACACATACTCCTTAATCGACTTCTCCCTGACCTCAGTACAAGTTAGAACCATTGCCCCAGGCCGAACTCGTTAGGTCAGTTCCCTCCCAGTGGCCGAGCAAGATAGCATCTAGGCTCAACCAGCCATAAAACCATTTCAGCGCGCACACCTGCCATATCTCGCTCACATCTTTTCTCCACTCCTTTTCTTCACTTGCTTTATGATGGGGAGGTGACCGTTTTTATTAGGGGTCCAGCGATATCTGATGAAATGTTGGGCCTTGCCGGATGATTTGTTATGGGCAGCACGACGTGAAATATGTACATGTCATCATGACTCTGCTTTTCTTTTGTAATCAGTAACTATAAATGAAATACCACGAATCCAAGGAATGTTTTGCCCAAGGCTGAAAATTATGTATAAGAAGAGAAGCCTGACTTCGTGAAAGTGTGCAGTCTCCTGAGAATATACCCGTGTTGTACTTCTAGGACCCTGTTACCTTGGTTGCAGCCAATAAACTAATCTTTGACTTCACCTAGAAGACTCTGAGTTTCTGTAGGTCTGACTCAGGAGAACCCGAGGTCTCTGGGTGTTGATCCCCTGGCACCGCTGGGTTACCGGTTCTGTGCCGGTTCTTAAAAACCCAGTACCTCACTCCCTGGAAGAAAGATCTGCCATCTCCAGATTGTGCGAAAACACTAACCTAGTGATTAAGCCTGCGGATAAAGGGGGAGCGATAGTTTTACAAGAAATTGACGCCTATAAGGTAGAACTCCAATGTCAATTGTCCAACACAGACCATTATTGTAAGCTCCAAACTAACCCTACTAAGGAGTTACAGTCACTGATAAAACAGATTACCAATGAGGCCTCCTGGAAGGCTTCCTGAGTAAACATGAATTTAATTTTCTTAATGTCAAAACCCCTCAGACCCCGGTCATCTACACCTTGCCTAAGGTCCACAAAAGACTGGACAACCCACCAGGCTGGCCAATCGTCTCTGGATGTGGATGGGTCCTGGAACCTTTGGGTCAATATGTTAACTATTTTATAAAAGACTTTGTACCCAGTACTGAATGCTATATTAGGGACAGTGTCTATGATTAACCTTATTGAGGACCAGCCCTTTGATCCCTCTAATGAGATTCTATGTACATTGGACGTAGAGTCCTTATACACAAATATCCCCCAGAAAGATTCATTAATGGTAATGGCAACGATACTCGATCAAAGACCTCAACCACATACAGTTCCTACTCAATTCATTATGCAACTCCTAGAGGTATGTCTTACAAGGAATTTCTTCACTTTTGAAGACCAATTTTATCAGCAGGTTAGAGGTACATCAATGGAGGGCATTTTTGCTCCTTCCCTAGCCATTCTGTATATGGACTCACTTGAGCATAACAACATTCTGTCCAATACCAACCCATTCCGCACATGCATAACCAATTGGAAGCGCTACATAGATGCTATTTTCCTCATTTGGAGAGGCAAAATGGATACTCTAGAAGCATTCCTCCTATGGCTAAATAACAACTGCAGTGGACTCAGATTCATCCATACCCATGATAAGACATTGATTCCTATTTTAGACCTACTTATTAAAAATACTGATGTATTCTAATAACGGGCTTTTTTCGCAAGCCCACGGAGCGTAACACATTGTTTAGCTACAGTGGTAATCACCCCCGCGCACTCAGTGACAGTCTTCCCTACTTGAAGATTAGGAGAAATTGTTCGCTCAAAACTGACTACTTTACTGAGGCAATAACGTTATGCACCAAACTCACCTTCAGAGGATACCCGCGCCGCCTTGTGCGGAACGCGATGAAAAGAGCGTGGTACTGTCCACGTGAGACTTTACTGGAACCCAAACCTAAAACCGACACAGAGCGCCTAGTATGTGTGACGACTAGTATCAAATGCTATTCGTGAAACGATTAGAAAAAGCAGACCTATTTTGAATGCAGGTACCCTTGATCTGGAAATGCCCATGTTTGCCTTCAAGAAAAGCAAGAATATTAAAGATCAATTGGTCCGCGCAGCCTTACCAACCACTAAAAATCATAATCCAACCCTACATGATATCTGGTCCCTAGCACCGCTCAAGGGTCACTCTAAATGTGGAAACTGTGTGGTTTGCGAATTCACTATTGAATGTAAAGAGTTTATATCTAACGACATTAGGCATGAACTGAAAGTATTCACAAATTGTAACACATGTAATCTAGTATATGCCTTCTTTTGTTTGTGTAATAGGATATATGTGGGACAAACAACACAGAAAATCTGCCTACGCATTTCCCAACACCGAAGCAGGCTAAGATGTAAAAGAGCGAACGCACCACTGGTTGAGCATTTTCTTCAAAATGGACATTCAGAGAATGACATCCGTTGGACTGTGATTACTGCCATAAAATTGCCCCCCAGAGGTGGTGATATCATGAGAATTCTAAACAAAGAGGAACTCAAATGGATTTTAAAGACTGAAAGCTTGAATACAGGATTAAACCTCCTTGAAGATTGGACTGCTTTGATTTAAATGACATTCTTTACACTACTGCTCAATTGTTAATTACTCCTTGATATAATGAACAATCTGCATACTTTTAATTGTATACCTTTCCTACTAAGTATGAATTACTCCTACTCCATGTCACCGATTCACCTCACTCCTGCCACCCTTATAAGATGGCCGCCACGTTCACCCTAGCTAATTCCCATTGACGTAGTCCCTCATCGCTTCCCGTCATGATCCCTTGCCGATAGGGACGTTTCGCACTGTAGTCACTCCATCACTAGCCCAGTCCCGGTTTCCTCACGGTGACTTCACTCTACAGAACCCGAGATTGTGCAGCTCTGTCACCCATTAACCAGTGAGTCTCGCTACCCCCGCATGACAATCCTATTGTGCACCCTTGCTATTTCCTTACCCGGTAACTCCCGCTACCTTCGTAGGACTCCTAATAAATTGGGCGGTTGCAGAACCCTCCTTGACTCTTCCTCGCTTCTCCTTTAGGCTATCGTGTTGTCGCTCACTCCCTGAATTCCCTTGGAACTCATTACGTAAGCATAACCTCGCGCACACTGCACGAGCACCTTCTTTTTGACACCAATTATTCCCTCCACTCCTTTGTAGGGATCCTCTTGCAACTCCATACCCGAGAGTTAATTGGCCAGGGTATTCCAATTAATCAAATCTATCGGATTCCATTCCGCACCGCGATACATCTTATCGCCTACGTCCCGCCTAAATTGTTTTCGGTAAGCCAGCACACCATTCCCTCCCGATCACAGCATAGTTGTTCAGGCCAATTCTCGACCCCCCACGATTGCTCTACAATTTTCGCATTAGCTTTTCGAATCTGTTGCTCAGTCTCTAATATTAGCGTTGTCCATGACACTCTAAGTTTTTACCATTATAATCATGCACCATGTTTGTTCTATGCAATGGTTTTTAAATAACCAAATCTTCTTACCTATGTTCAAATGACCTCAGCATAATCGATTGTAATTCCGCTCCTCTGCATGTCTTTTACGGATGTAATATGTTTATTGAAACCATAACTCTGGATACTCTTTTTAGTCACCTTGAGTGTACTGGTTGCTAATGCCTGTCTTACTTACCTCAATAACAACGTGATCTCCAACTTGATGAACAGCTAACCTCCACACCTTCTGCATTAGGCACACAGTCCTTGATCCACCTGTGCATGCAGCATTGTCTCGCCCCTGTTGTAATTTTGCACCTAATGTTGAGAACCCTAATCTCTGAATATCTGTATTTTCCTTCGCTTCCTTCCCATAGGCAATTGAGGCTTCCTATTCTTAGGTATATTATCTATGTCCTGCTGATGATCGAAATGCCATAGACACTTTGAAAACACTTTATACATTCCAAACTTTATGTGTACTGGAAGTGAAAAGGTGTTGGTTGTGTTTTGTTGTAATTTGACACTGTGCATTTATCGGTGCAACGAACCCTAAGCTTTTGCCTAAGCGCCCCTTGTTCCCCCTTTTGTCCTTAATTGTATGTTGCTCATGTGTGAAGTATGACACAGGCTTGTGCTCCACCTTGTGTATTGCTGTGTAATACCTCCTTATTGTTTATAAGTAAATATCAGACCTCTGGCCTGCTGGACATGTCAAACCAATATAGTAACAACTGAGTCTATATTCACTGATCCTAATTCCCTCTCTTTTAAGGGACCACTGTTGTTTAAAAGAATGTACACCCAAGGTCCCTGTTTGACTTTAATGGGTCCCGTTGTTGTTTTCAAATATATATATATATTACCTACTGGCGGTCGCCAGTAGGTATATATAGTTAGGATTTTTTCTCTATGGGATTTTTGAAAATTCTATGTCTAATAACTTTGGCGTTTGTGGACGGAATTGGCTGAAATTTTCAGGAAAATGGCACATTTTGTTTCTGAGCAGCCCTTGAAAATTTGGGGGGGGGTTTGTCAAGGGGGGGGCGAGAAAAAAGGGGGGTCCCAAAACGTGTTTTTAACATTGAGTTTTCCATAGGGCGGTTGGCCTCACTTTTAGCCCGAACGGCTGAATGGATTTGCACGAAACTTGGCAAAATTGTAGGGACTGGTAGCCCGATGTGCCTTTTGTAGGTCTCAATATATGTGCTTCAGTGGATTTTGAGAAATTAACGTTCAAAAAAAGATATATATCTGTAACAGCGGACCGGGCAGCGCTCCAGTTCGCGTACTTTTCGCGCAACGGAGCTTTGTGAAGCGAAGCTGATTGGTTCTCCGGCGTCTGTAAACATTCCAAACAGTCCGTAGCGGCCGCCATCTTGTCTCTCGGTAGGATCGAGAGACAAGAGGAGGCCAAAGCAAAGGGGCAAATGACCATAAGGGGGCATAGTAGATCCTCGCTGACCCCCTAGGTTTGATGTGGAGGTTTTAAAAGGGCCCCGCGGGGCAAAAAAATAAAATAATAATAATAATCGAACGGCTGAATGGATTTGCACGAAACTTGGTAAAATATTAGGGACTGGTAGCCCGATGTGCCTTTGCTAGGTCTCAATATATGTGCTCCAGTGGATTTTGAGAAATTAACGTTCAAAAAAAGATATATATCTGTAACAGCGCTCCGCTTCGCGTAACGGAGGTTTGCGAAGCTGATTGGTTCTCCGGCGTCTGTAAACATTGCAAACAGTCCGTAGCGGCCGCCATCTTGTCTCTCGGTAGGATCGAGAGACAAGAGGAGGCCAAAGCGAAGGGGCAAATGACCATAAGGGGGCATAGTAGATCCTCCTTGACCTCTTAGGTTTGATGTGGAGGTTTTAAAAGGGCCCCGTGAGGCAAAAAATAAATAAATAATAATAATCGAACGGCTGAATGGATTTGCACGAAACTTGGCAAAATTGTAGGGACTGGTAGTCCGATGTGTCTTTGCTAGGTCTCAATATATGTGCTCCAGTGGATTTTGAGAAATTAACGTTCAAAAAAAGATATATATCTGTAACAGCGCTCCGCTTCGCGGAGATAAAATTATATCTGTATTACCTAGCTGTTGCTAACACCAGTTAGCGACGGCTAGTAGGAGATAGCGACCATCTTGGGCCCCACTTTGCATGTGAGTGATATTTATCACTAATGACATGCAAAGTGGGCATGCCAAGATGTTAGCGACTGGAAACAGTCGCTAACATCGCTATCTCCTATTATCAACTTTTGGAAATATTTGCGATAAGCGTGAATATCTCCAAAAGCTAGCACCTGCCCTGAGCAGTTCTAAGGCATGTTATCCAATGGGAGGTGGATAACATGGCTAAGAGCATTAGCTCGGTAATGCATGAATATCGCTGAGTTTTCAGCGATATTAATGCATTGCGGTCGTTTTTTATCGTATTTGCGATAAACCTTGATAATAGCAAGGTTTATCTGCGATAATTTCTGACGATGCTTAGCGGTAAAAAAATCGTTGCTAAGCATCGTTAGGGATAAATATCGCCTAACTTTGGTAATATGCCCCAACGTCTGTTAACGTTCGATTCGAAGGAAATCAGGAAGTGTTGAAAAACATTGTCTGCGCCATCTTGCCTTTTTTCAAATGCCACACTTTTGTCGTGCACGGCAGTCATTTTAGATGCCTTGACCAGACCCACTCTGTGCACGCTGTCGATCCTTAGCATGACTCCCCACCCTCGCAAGCATCTCCCCCAGGCAGTGGTCACCCCCGCTCTCTGTCTTATGCATGGGTAATAAACCACCCCCCATCTGCGCTGCTCTTCCCTGAGAATCACACCCTGTGCCCGCCCGACACCTCCCTTTCGCCCTATTCACTACCGCACCCTCTGACACTCCTTTTCCTCTGTGTCCGATTGTCCAGGCCGGTCCTAGGGTATCAGCTAGCCCTGCAGATGTAGTTTATGGCCCCAGCTGTAAAGAATCACCCCTCTTCAAAGGAGTTATATTAGATCAAGGCCCACACTCGATGAGATCCGTCACAGCAGACGCGTTCCTATTATCTGAAAACCATCCTGTATTGTGATTGGGGAGGGGACCGAGCCTGAAGCGGAAGATTCCAGGGATGACTCTTTGTACATCAAAGTTTTTACAATTATGTGTCACATTAAAAATATATGGCACTCCAACAAAGTAGTAAGATTATAAAACTTTAATAACTTATAAATATATACAAGAAAACAAAAACAGTAATAACATATAAACATTTTTAGGGAAAAACAACGAAGTAGCGGTCGGCTGTGCGAATAGTCCCAACGCAGCACAACGTCCAGATTTCTGGCGTGGGGCGTCGCGGGGGGTGGGTCATCAGTAGCAAACTGTTGTGCGAATAGTTCCAAGGCAGCAGAACGATGGCACCAAGTTGATGTCCAGTAAGTTGCCGCACTGGTTTTGGTATCCTACAATGCTGCTCCGAATAACGGCGTGGGGCGCCCCGGGGGAGGCGGCGTGAACGGGCCTCTCCAGATGGAGTCTCATCTGTTGTAGTGGGGCGCCCCTTTACCGTTTCAGTTGCCATTCCGTCCGCTTTTGGTCCACTGTGTCAAAAGCTGCAATTCAGCTGAGTTGCGCCCACTCTTGCGGTGCAGCGATAGGCGGCTGTCACAGGACTCTCAAAATGGCGGCAGGCTGTTTCCTTTTTGGGCCTGGTCCACTGAAATGGCCCTGGGACACCTTGGAAATCGGACGCTTGTCTGCTAGGTCTTGGACCCCATTCTCGAAAGCGTCCCCTCCGCCTTGAGGATTCATCAAAAGTTTTGGGGGCCCCCGACTCCTGTAGGCTTCTGGTGGGGAGCGGCTGCCATGATTGCTCGCGGAATGACCACGACGGAGCTACGAGATGGTGGTGCTCTCATGCTGACGCCAGCTTCAGTCTGAAACATCCAGAAACAAGGTGGGGCTTTCATCGTTTGGGAAAAAAAAAAAGTTTTCATCCAATGAAAAGTGTTGTTTTTAGGTCATATGATCAAGCCTTCCATCATTAGGAAACCAAAAGTAAAATGAACCAATGAAAAGTTTTATAAACAAGTCACATGACCTGTTATGCGGCATAGGGTATAAAATGCGGAGAAAATACGTTGGCACGTGAGGCGGCGTCAGTAGCGGACCGATGTGCGAATAGGCCGAAGGTAGCGCAACAATATTTCCTGAATAGAAGACACCACAAGGCGCTGAGATGCCAAGATCCGGATGGCACCGAGGTGGTGTCTAGTAAGTTGCCGCACTGGTGTGGCAATCCTACAATGGTAAAAGTCGGCGTGGGGCGCCCCGTTGGCCTGTGAGATGGCGTCAGTAGCGGACCGATGTGCGAATGGGGCCAAAGGCAGCGCAACAATATTTTCGGAATAGAAGACACCACAAGGCGCTGAGATGCCAAGATCCGGATGGCACCGAGGTGGTGTCTAGCAAGTTGTGGCACTGGTGTGGCCATCCTACAATGGTAAAAGTCGGCGTGGGGTGCCCTGTTGGCCTGTGAGATGGTGTCAGTAGCGGACCGATGTGCGAATGGGGCCAAAGGCAGCGCAACAATATTTTCTGACTGACACCACAAGGTGCTGAGATGCCAAGATCCGGATGGCACCGAGGTGATGTCTAGCAAGTTGCTGTACTGGTGTGGCCATCCTACAATGGTAAAAGTCGGCGTGGGGCGCCCTGTTGGCTTGTGAGATGGTGTCAGTTGCAGACCGATGTGCGAATGGGGCCAAAGGCAGTGCAACAATATTTTCTGTATGGAAGATACCACTAGGCGTTGAGATGCCAAGATCCGGATGGCACCGAGGTGATGTCTAGCAAGTTGCTGTACTGGTGTGGTCATCCTACAATGCTGAAACTCGGCGTGGGGCGCCCTATTAGCCTGTGAGATGGCGTCAGTAGCGGACCGATGTGTGAATGGGGCAAAGGTAGCGCAAGAATATTTTCTGAATAGAAGACACCACAAGGCGCTGAGATGCCAAGATCCGGATGGCACCGAGGTGGTGTCTAGTAAGGTGCACTGGTGTGGTCATCCTACAATGCTGAAACTCGGCGTGGGGCGCCCCATTAGTCTGTGAGATGGCGTCAGTAGCGGACCGATGTGCGAATAGGCCGAAGGCAGCACAACGCGCCAAGATCCGGATGTCACCGTGGTGGTTTCATAGTTGAGAGGCACTTCATCTGCAGTGGGGCGCCGAGATCCGGATGGCACCGAGGTGATGTCTAGCAAGTTGCTGTACTGGTGTGGTCATCCTACAATGCTGAAACTCGGCGTGGGGCGCCCCATTAGCCTGTGAGATGGCGTCAGTAGCGGACCGATGTGCGAATAGGTCGAAGGCAGCACAACGCGCCAAGATCCGGATGTCACCGTGGTGGTTTCATAGTTGAGAGGCACTTCATCTGCAGTGGGGCGCCGAGATCCGGATGGCACCGAGGTGATGTCTAGCAAGTTGCTGTACTGGTGTGGTCATCCTACAATGCTGAAACTCGGCGTGGGGCGCCCCATTAGCCTGTGAGATGGCGTCAGTAGCGGACCGATGTGCAAATAGGCCGAAGGCAGCACAACGCGCCAAGATCCGGATGTCACCGTGGTGGTTTCATAGTTGAGAGGCACTTCATCTGCAGTGGGGCGCCGAGATCCGGATGGCACCGAGGTGATGTCTAGCAAGTTGCTGTACTGGTGTGGTCATCCTACAATGCTGAAACTCGGCGTGGGGCGCCCCATTAGCCTGTGAGATGGCGTCAGTAGCGGACCGATGTGCGAATGGGGCCAAAGGCAGCGCAACAATATTTTCTGAAGAGAAGACACCAAAAGGCGCTGAGATTCCAAGATCCGGATGGCACCGAGGTGGTGTCTAGCAAGCTATGCAGTTGAGTTGTGTGCGCACTTGCGGCGAATAGGTCGAAGGCAGCATAACAATGTTTTCTGAATAGAAGACACCACAAGGCGTTGAGATTCGGTTACCACCGAGGTGATGTCTAGCAAGTTGCCGCACTGGTGTGGCCATCCTACAATACTGCTCCGAATAACGGCGTGGGGTGCCCGAAGGGGGGGGGGGGGAGGCGGCGTGAACGGGCCTTCCTAGGTGGAGGCTCGTCTGCTGTAGTGGGGTGCCCCTTTACCGTTTCAGTTGCCATTCAGCTGAGTTTCGGCTGCTCTTGATGCTACAGCGACAGGCGGCTGCAACAGGACTCTCAAAATGGCGGCCTGTTCTTTGGATTTGGGCCTGGTCCACTAAAATGGCCCTGGGACACCTTAGAACTCGGACGCTCGATTTTTTTTTCCTTTCCTGTACATGCAAAAAAAGGTAAATGCCCGGTACGTTACACGCTTCATCTGCCACGATGAACTCTCCAGAGGAACCGAAAAAAAATATAGTTATGGTAACTATACCATGCATCGTCATATGGAGAGGTGGCACCAATTAATTATAGTGCTGCATAAAAGAGAGATTTGGAGGAGAACCCCTGACCTGCTAGTACATTCATCAAAGAAGTGGCACTGACAGCATCAGAGGCAAGGGAAACGGTCCCAAATATTTAGAAGAACTTTGGAAAGATTAAAATGACATGTTTAGATTGTGGCAAATTAATTTCATGTGGACAGATGAGTGTTACTCTAATAAATACAGCATATGAACATCATCATAGTCGATGGTTGGTAGAGACATTTTGACTATATCCTGGACCTGCCCGTCCTCGCCCAAAATGGCGCCGGAATAAATGGGACTCGTAACTCCTTGTTGTGTACTGGTTGCAGAACCTTGAAATCACGAGATACGTATGCAGTTTTGAAGCACATGGCGGGCGGGGACGAGAATTGATTGAATATTTCGACATCCCTATTGATATTAAGTTCTGATGTGTTATTGATTACTGTACTATTGAAAGTTCGAATTAACGTCACCCATGGTACTTGCCCGCAAATGTATATCTAGATAATTTTATTGTAACTGGCCCTGTCGTATTTTAATTATAAAATGTACGTCCACCGATTCCGTAACTGTTAGACACCTTAGTTCTTGCAACCTAATGGCCCGCCCGTTACGTTCCTCTACAGTGTAAATGTCTACTCATCATATACGATTACAGTTTGCTCCGTGGCCGGCCCACGTGGTTATAGGCTCGTATTTGTATAATGAAATTTTCACAATAAAGGTTTTTAAAAGAAAACATGGTAGTAGTATATACATTGGTAAAGTTTTTAATAATAGTCACTGTTTTAGAATCATTAAAAGGCAAGTGAAATAAAGCAGACCAATTACATGAAGGGTAAAAGGTATAATACGAAGGAACGCAGTAAAGATAAATGGTCAAGGGCTCTTGTGTTTTCTATTCCTGCAACATAAAGTGATCGATAAGAATCTCATATTGAGGCGTATCGGCGACTAAGACAGCAGGTCGACCCTCTTTTGCTCAACGGCTCCGTCATGGGACGAAGAAACGCTCTTTTTCTCGAAAAAAGAATATATTTTACTTGCAGGACAGTTGTAAATTTTCCGGGAAAGTACATTAGCCTGGAACATTATAACATATATTTAAGAAAAAATAATGTTCGGAAGTAATAAAAAGCGTAATTTTTAGGTCATATGACCAAGCCTTTCATCATTAGAATAAGAAAAGTAAAATGAACCAATGAAAAGTTTTATTAACAAGTCACATGACTTGTTATGCTTACGTTACGCGCTGCGCGCCCCGGATGACTTCCGGATGCGCTAACGCGGCGCGTCATATGACGCATTACGCGACAACGCAGGTCCAGAATATAGTCAAAATGTCTCCACCAACCAGCGGTCGGAACACAACCCCTTTCAGCAGGCTAAATAGTTCTGTTAAATGACAACAGAAGGGACAGGCAACAAGAACCATCAGTCAAAGAGGGGAGGGCTAGTTCTTCTCTACCGGGTTACATTGGGGCGCTACCGGAACTGATCGAATTGGTAGTCTACAGTGTTTCTGGATGTTTCAGACTGAAGCTGGGGTTAGCATGAGAGCAGTACCATTTCGTAGCTCCGTCGTGGCCATTCCGCAACCAATCATGGCAGCCGCTCTTTATCGTTATTTTGGGCGGGGTGGGTGGCGGAGCCGAGCTGTTTTGCAGCCATCATTGTGTGGAGTTCAGTTCATTTCACTAGTTTTGTATTTGTCATGAGGGGTTGTTCCTAATGTTTCTATTTTAGCGAGGTCAAAAAGAGATCCCGTTAGTGGCCTATTGATTTTGCTCGATTCCTTTTCTTTTTTTTTTACACGATTTTTCGTTATCTGCAAAGACTAAACAGAGTATTGCGACTCTGTGTTTGTTTGTAAATAGAGAATGAACCAAAGAGAACCAATTCTAAAACAGTAAATACTTGGATAACAATCAATCAAATGGAGAGAGAAGCAGGCACGACGTATTACAACGGGGGCAAAGGCCTGCGTTAACTACCCTTAACTATGTGCAAAGAGAGAGTACTCCTAATAGAAATGAGGGGGGGGGCACCATTCAAAGCAGATCAGTGTGCATAAACACGAAAATGTTTTCACTTACCACGTACTTGACATTCGACAGCTTATGATATTTGCTATTAAAAAACCATTGAAATTCACTGAAAAAAACATAGGTTATAGATCATATATAGTTAGGAATTAGCATTTACAAAACCTTGAAAATTCACTGAAAAAACCATAGGTTATAGACCATATATAGTTAGGAATTAGCATTTAAAAAACCTTATTTTACTCACACAAAACCATTGAAATTCCATATATAGTTAGTTGCACTAACTATATATCGCGCACCCGCAATCCACTGCTGATGATGTCACATATTACATCATTCATGACATGGTCAGTGACATCACTGATGACATCTCAAATGACATCACTGATGACATCACTGATGACATCTCATTTGACATCAATGACCACATCACTGATGATATCATTCATGTGACAATACAATGCATCTCCTCATATTTTAATATAACCTCTGTTTCACCCAGTGTTAAATACAGAGTATAATTTTTGAAACCATTGACACACCAATACTAGTTACTACATATGTACTCACTGATTCCTACGTCTACACACACATTCACTCATTCACCCATACAATCATTCATACATACAATCACTCATCTTTACAACACTATCATATGCACTCATACACCTATACAGACACTCACACTCTGCCATTCATCCATGGAGTTACTCACACACCTAGTCAGTCCTGTAAAGAATCAATCACACTTCCATTTTCTTGTCTATACAGTTAAACATAGAGCACCTTATATTTTCAAACATATACTAACACATACTTACCTTGTTATACAATCATTGATATAAGTACACATTGATCTGCACAGAGTCACACACCTCCCAGCCAGCCACACACACACTCAGTCTCCCATACAAATACTTGGACAATCAATCAATAACCCATATAGTTACTCATATAGCTATTGATCAACACATGCAACAGTTTACAGAACAACAGACATAATGATGCACAAATTAAGACAGTTTAGTCACTAACCCATGCACTCAGTGAGACACATTTAATCACTCACTCATACAGTCAGTCATGCACCTACTAAATCCTTCGTCCAGACACTTATACATCCACTCATTCTTCAATATGTAAGACATATTTAAACTTTACAGAAACATAAAATCACTGGATGTTGTTATCAGTGATGTCATCAGTGATGTCATTTGAGATGTCATCAGTGATGTCATCAGTGATGTCACTGACCATGTCATGAATGATGTAATATGTGACATCATCAGCAGTGGATTGCGGGTGCGCGATATATAGTTAGTGCAACTAACTATATATGGAATTTCAATGGTTTTGTGTGAGTAAAATAAGGTTTTTTAAATGCTAATTCCTAACTATATATGGTCTATAACCTATGGTTTTTTCAGTGAATTTTCAAGGTTTTGTAAATGCTAATTCCTAACTATATATGATCTATAACTTATGTTTTTTTCAGTGAATATATATATATATATATATATATATATATATATATATATATATTTATATATATATATATATATGCACAAATGTGCAAACAAAGAAAATAACTGAAAATTGTTAGTTGTGTTATCTGATGAGTTGTTAAAGGACACCATATGATTTTGGATACAAATTATTGTTAGGACCAAAGATTACATCTTAGAAGATCAGTGGGTATCTTTTCCTTTTTTTGTGTTTTCATAGAGATCTCATATGTATGAACTGTTCTCTTTCTACCTCCGGAGGGGTCTCTAGGGCTGGGGACGCGGCACTCCATCTGTACCAGGAACTGGTAGTTCCTGAGCCTCATATGTTGGGGAGGGTGGGAGGGGGGATCCGGTTGGGAGTGGGGTGGCTGGGTTGGGGATGGGGTCGGTGGTGGGGGTGTAAAGCAGAGGTAGTTACTAGTATCTGGACACTAAGACACATATTACGCTTGGTTGATTTTTTTGGTCTTTTTTGGTTATTTCTACAGGATGGATAAGTAAATAAAATTTTGTACCTTGAATATTAATGGCCTTAATGACCCGAAAAAGGTAGGGATTCTTCGTAGAATAATACAATTCTTAGGTGTCGATTTCTTATGTATACAAGAAACCCATGTTCCTTGGGATAAACGAGCCCTTTTAAAAAATCTCGGGCTTGAACTACTAGTCACCTCTAAACAAATGGGTGTTAAAAGAGGTATTGCAATTTGTATGAAGAAAGGGGCGGGGGGATGCCTTAGAACTCTGGCGGATAAATGGGGAAGATGGGGCCTTGTCGAATTAGTTGTGGAAGGGCATAAATTTACTGTTTGTTGTATCTATGGTCCCAATCTGGACGACAACGAAGTTTTTAATACTGTTAATGCAGAAATCTCAACATGGCCTCAGCCTATAATCCTATGTGGGGATTTGAATATTCATATCGAAGCGAATTGGAACATCAGGTCTGAGAGAAAATATTTTGGTCGTAAAATGAGGACCTATAGAGCTTTAAGAGAACTAGTACTAGGAAACGGGCTAGTGGATGTATGGCATAAAGTACAAGCTAATGACCCAGGCTATACTTTTTTCTCGATTCCTCACCAAAAGTTTGTCCGCTTAGACTATTTTTTTGTTTCTTCCTCATTTATGGAGAACGTGAAGATTGAGGTGTTACCACAATTGGTCTCCGACCATAATCCAGTCATAATGGAATTATCTCTATCTTCTAAACGTGGGAGACCTAACACACAATGGTCATTTCAGAGAAATCTACTACTTGATGAAGAATATCTTCAATTTATGGCTGGAATAATTAGGGTTTTCTTTGAGCTGAACAATGGGACAGCTTCAATACAAGTTGTCTGGGACACTTTTAAGTCTATCATTCGCGGGGAAACAGTCAGCTATTCCAATTTCACACATAAGAAAAGTCAAGCCGACTTTAAAAACAGATTAGACAAAGTTCGTGAGGCTGAAGTTAACCTCGCCTCCTCCCTTAGAGACAGGCAAGGTTCGGACGAGGCCCAGCGGCATTTAACCATTGAGCGGTCCATTCTGTATTCATATGTAGCAGACCAGGTAGCGGTTAAATATAAACAACATAGAGCTGAGTGCTACGAATATAGCGAGCAAACAGGGAGGATTTTAGCTCAACGGCTCAGACAGAAAGCAACGATAAATGAAATATTGGGAATTAAAGACTTAGATGGAATGTTTCATGAGACTAAAGTAGGGATACTAAAGGCATTTAGTTGTTTTTATAAGCTATTATATAACGACACTAATAACGAAATTAATAAAGATGGTGATCCAATGGACTATCTGAGACATATCGAAAATACACCGCTGATTGAGGATGACAGAACTCTTTTATCAGCTCCTATTACATGGGAGGAGATCGAGCATGCAATTCTTAGTCTTGACGCTGGGAAAGCAATGGGGCCAGACCAAATCCCTCTTGAATTTTATCCCACTTATAGGAATATGCTTAAACCAGAGCTACTTAAGATATTCCATCAAGCTTTTCAAGGGAATCCACCTAGCTCATGGTCCCTGGCTACAATCGTAGTTTTCAGTAAGAAAGGTAAGGATCCCAAAGAACTCGGCTCATATCGACCAATATCCCTCATCACATCAGATAGCAAGATTTTTTCAAAAATTTTGGCCAATAGATTAAATAATATGATGCCTGATTTAGTATCTAAAATTCAGCATGGCTTCATTAAGAATAGAGACACGACAGATCATGTAAGGCGTGTCATGTAAATGTAAATGTGCTGGACTTGTAAAGCACACAGCTGCCCGTGAGCGTCCCGGCGCTTGCTTAGGGAACCCGTCCTGGTATTCCCCTGTGAGAAACCCCGGCAGGGTGTCCACAAGGTGAAAGCCAGGCATCCCGCCGCGAGGGGCCGTAGTGGAGATTAAGCAAGCTATTGCCCAGAGTTGCAGAGTGTGACCCCGTGAGTTGAGTAGGCACCAGAGCGAGAATTGTCAAGTCCGTGGAATTTTGAGCCCGAGACCCGCCGAGGCGGGGAATTGAACCCTGGTCCATGGTCGATCTCAGCTTCCAGGTCTGCTGCCTCTAACCACTGAGCCACGCTTCTCCTTATTTACTTTGTTAGACTGGGCACAGGCCACGGAATCTCCAGTCGGGGTTATCCTGCTGGATGCTGAAAAAGCTTTCAACAGGGTTGACTGGAGATTCCTGTAGTCTGTTTTGGCTTGGAAGGGCCTTCCGCCAGAGTTTATTAGGGCCATACAGGCGCTCTATTTTAGTCCTAAAGGAGTGATTTGTATAGGTACTGAAACTTCTGATTCTTTTTCGATCACTAGGGGGACAAGGCAGGGTTGTCCCTGCTCCCCTTTATGATTTGCACTTTACATAGAACCTTATTTGAATAAACTTATTAAAGAGACGGGGATCCCACCAGTAAAAATGCATAATGTTGATCACAAGGTTTTTGCCTATGCAGATGATGTTGCCATTGCGACTTCAGACGCTGCTTTAGCTATATCCAAAATTATAAAAATGGCACAAGAATTTGGTCTATCATCAGGATATAAGCTTAATATCTCTAAAACTCAAATTTTACACTCATCTGTCGGTCAACCGACAAGTATAGCTCTAGCTCCCATAGGCACATACCTTGGAGTAACTATTTCAGCTAAGGTGGAGGACATAGTTGGGTTAAATTTGGATCCTTTGTTAATTTCTACAAATAGGACATTAGAAAGGCTAAATAATTTGTATTTATCACTTTACGGTCGCACAAATGTGGTGAAAATGCTGATTTTTCCAAAATTTCTTTATTTTTTTCGTACTATACCACTTCTTTTTCCTTCTTCCTTTTTTAACAAAATCGATCGAATGGTATCTAGGTTTTTATGGGGTTACCATCGTACTAGAAGATCTTTAAAATGGTGTATTTTGCCGAAACTACGTGGCGGCCTGGGAATACCGAGTTTCCGACTTTATTATTGGGCAGTCACACTTAAACTTATGGGGATTCTATTATTCTATGACTTCTCCCTAGAGACATTTACGACACCATCCATATATGAAATGCTGCTGGGGAGGGAAGCGCGGCAATGCTTGGTGAAATTTTCTGAACCGAGTTATTACAAGAAAACAAAATTTAAAATAATGATATCAGTATTTCAGATATGGAAACAAATAAATAAGAAGTTTCTTCTTTTACCTAAGCTCCATTATTACACGCCGCTTTATGGGAATAGTCCTCTCTCAGAGATCTTCGTGGATCCCGTTATGTATCGGTGGCAAACCTCGCAGGTTTATGTACTGGGGCAATTATATCAAAACAGGTCTTTTGTTTCATTTGCAGAATAACAGGAAAAATTTGGACTCACAAGGGGTGATTTCTTTAAATTTTTACAGATCTGTAGCTTTCTGGAAACCAATAATTTATTACATACTGATTTAATGCAGACAAAAGATGTGTTAGAGAGCTGTAGAAAGAAAAATCGAATCGGTGTCGTATACCAACTGCTGTTAGATAAGATGCAAGATGATCTAGTTTCTTATGCTGAGAAATGGCAAAAAAATTTGGGTATCAAGGAAATTGATGTTGCTAGGGCTTTTGAGATATGCAATAAGGTCTTAGATAATGGCTCTCTTAAAAGTCAGCATTTTATGTCTGCTTTAGACTTATATTATACACCGTCAAAACTCACAAAGTGGAAAGCACTAAAAGGTACAAAATGCAGCCGTTGTGGGTTCTTTGCTGCTGATTTAAACCACATGTTTTTTGTTGCCTGAAACTGATCCAATTTATATCCAAAGTTCAAGAATTTCTAAATATTGTCATGAAAACTAATGTGATCTTATCATCTGCACTTATAACTTTTGGAGTTCAAACTGAATCCGTAGTGCTGTCAGCAGCTGAAGAAGGTTTTTTATTCATAACTATGGCAGTATTTCGATCTTGTATAACTTCACAATGGTTAGATAAGGACCCCCCTACTTTTAGTCATTGGCAATCTAAACTGTTAAATATATATAGGATGGAAAAGGCTGTTTATAAATTTAAAGGACGGACAAGAAAAATTTTTGCTCAAAAATTATGGTCTCCGATCGAAACTTTGATTTGAAAAAGTCATCTGTGCCTTAGTGTTTTATTAGGCAATACTAACTGTTTTTTTTTCTATTTCCTTTTCTTTCTCTGCTCTTTTTGACATTTATTGCTGTAAAAGTATTTGAAAATGTAACTTACCTCTGCCATAAAAACTAATAAAAAAATAAAATAAAAAAAGGACCAAAGATTACAGAATCTACATAATAGGTATTTATAAATTGACCAGTCGTTGATGAATTTACAGTGTCAGAAAATTATAGTCAATATTTCCCAGATGAGTAAGTCAGACCTCATGGAGTGATAATTCAATATATCTCTTTTCTATATGTTCAACATAACTGTGTCCTACATGTACAATTCAGCATGTTTGTACCAATAAAAAGAGCTGCTAAAAAATAAATAATAATACATACTCCTACGATGCAAACTCTAACTTAATGTACCTAAGTGTACCTAGCATGTATGTAAGTGTGTAGCCAAGAATCCCCTCGAGTTTAAAGCCAGCCCCATTACCTGATGTGAGAGAATGAAGGACCCCCTTCTTCGTCTTGAGATAGACACCCCACGAGGGATGTCAGACCACTGCGTGCAGGGACCTCAGCATTTCACATCAGCATGGAAGTCTTTTTCTCCTATGGTTTGCCCAAAGAATATGTAGTGCTTCATGGGTTCTACCGAGAAGTGTACTATGGGGCTTTCGGGCAAGGATGATGATAGAGGGGATCCTTATACAGAGTTATTAGGCAGAAGATGGCCATCCAGCTGTGATACTGAGAATCCTCATGCATAATACATGAGGCTAGTTTTTGGAGAAAACCACACAACAGTCATGTAGCACCTAACTAGGTAAAAGGTCGGCGCTAGACCGTTATGTAGAACAATGGTAGGACAGATATATGTAAAAGGTTGTATAAATCCTAAGGCCTATATTGGGGTACATTGGGGTTCATAACACAACTGGAGACAATGTTCCCAGAGCCACCCATCAAATCAGATCCATGGAGCAAACAAGTTCCCATCTAATCCACTCAGCAGCTGCCTAAGGAGGAATAGCCAATAAGAGATCCACAGTAACAGAGCTAAAATCCTGATCATTAGGAGCAGAAGCATTCAAAGAGGGCTAGTAGAATGCATTTAGCAGTAACAGCAAGCCCAAGGGACAACAGTACAAGTGGCCTGTTAAAGGGCTCAAGCAGTAGGTCAATGTCCAAAGAGCAAACCAGTTGCGTTCCTGGGCATATATCCAGTGCACACTCAAAAGTGCACAGAAGATAGCGGATTACAGGCTGCACACAGTTTAGCTACAAAGTCCGAAAGTAAAAGAAAAAGTGTTCGTTTAGGTCCTGAAGCAAGAGTGCGCCAATCACACTGTATCATGTCCAGGAGCACATGCAGAAGTGCTTGTTCCATTGGCCTCTTAATGGGGTATCCATTGGGGAACAGAAAAATTAAAGCACAGTCTCTACAATAAAGAACAGGACTAGCAGAAGACCTCCAAAAATGCTTCCCAGCACTGAATGTATGAACTATGGAATAACTCAAAAGACTGTCTGGAAGGTATGAGCAAATTGTCTTTAAAAAAAGTGTGCCAGTCCCGCTGTACTTGAAATGTTAAAATGTGGTGCACAAGTTTCCCACAATTTTTGGGAACTTAGGGGTCGATTAGGATGGCGGACGGAAATGGGTACTGTCCGCCATGGTCGGGGAAATTTTACTCCCGGCTGCGCCGCGGAGATTCCGCGGTTGGGATTAGGATAATCATGTCACGAAACTCCAACCGCGGCGGACGGATCATAACAAACACCGTCCGCGGTGGACGGAACACATCTAACTCCGTCCACGGCGGACGGAGCCCAATGAACAACCACCGCCGCGGACGGAAATGACCGCGGAAAAAAACACATGTACCGCCATACCTGTGAATACTCCGTGTCCGCAATTAGGATAAATCCGGCTGTACCACGGAACGCACAGCCATCCACGTCCGCGGCGGAAAGAATGCAACGATAAACAGTGCATCACTGCGGAAGGCCAACACGAACAACATCCCTAACGTCAAACAAATGTCAGAAAGTGTACCGCAAGTCCAAAGCCAACATACGAACATTGACAACGCCCCCCCCGATACACCAACACCAAGCACAAGCCACCATGACACGCCCCAAGTACCCAATAATGCACACTAGTCAACACGCCCACCTACCACCTGACTGCCAACAACCATTGAGACACGACTATAAAATGACACCCACACACTACCACAATCCTTTGCATCACAGCATTGCTGCTAGCAAGAGGCCCTAATCGAGATACAGCTAACTCACATAGAAGACACACAACCACCACCCTACCACACCCACCACACAAACACCAACCACACAATTCCTACACATCACACACCACACACCTGCACCCCCCAACTCACTCAACCCACACACTGAGCACCACACACCATGGCACCCAAAAAAAAAACTAAATTCACGGAGACCGAGTTGAAGGTAATGGTAGATGAAATCATCCGTGTTGAGCCCCACATCTTCGGGGCCCAAGTCCAGCAGACGTCCGTGGCGCAAAAGAACCACATGTGGGACAGGATCGTCACTCGGGTGAATGCGTCAGGGACCGTGCCGAGGACGAAGCATGACATTCAGAGGCGGTGGCATGACCTGAAGACCCGGGTGAAAGGCATCCGCGCCAAAAACTATGCAAGAGCCAATCATACTGGCGGAGGAACACCCCCGGAGCCAATACCCTTCACCGATTGGGAGGAGAAGGTGCTGGTGATACTTCACCCAGAGAGTCTAGACGGACTTGATGAAGGAGAAGAGGCTGGTAAGTACAAACAAAGCCCCACGATCAGTACGACATGGTCAGGCTCACACAACTGAGAAGACACATCACCTACGCCACAACCCATGCACGTCGGACACCTACTCACAAACATGTACATGGCTATCAACAGGCCCCCATGTTCACGGGGAGGGTGGTTGAGGTGGAGGGTGGGGTGTGTGAGAGGTCCAAACTACAACTCCCAACAGGCCCCCATGTCCACGGGGAGGGTGGTGGAGGTGGAGGGTGGGGTGTGTGAGAGGTCCAAAGTACAACTCCCAACAGGCCCCCATGTCCACGGGGAGGGTGGTGGTGGTGGAGGGTGGGGTGTGTGAGAGGTCCAAACTACAACTCCCAACAGGCCCCCATGTTCACGGGGAGGGTGGTGGTGGTGGAGGGTGGGGTGTGTGAGAGGTCCAAACTACAACTCCCAACAGGCCCCCATGTTCACGGGGAGGGTGGTGATGGTGGAGGGTGGGGTGTGTGAGAGGTCCAAACTACAACTCCCATCAGGCCCCCATGTTCACGGGGAGGGTGGTGGTGGTGGAGGGTGGGGTGTGTGAGAGGTCCAAACTACAACTCCCAACAGGCCCCCATGTTCACGGGGAGGGTGGTGGTGGTGGAGGGTGGGGTTTGTGAGAGGTCCAAACTACAACTCCCAACAGGCCCCCATGTTCACGGGGAGGGTGGTGGTGGTGGAGGGTGGGGTGTGTGAGAGGTCCAAACTACAACTCCCAACAGGCCCCCATGTTCACGGGGAGGGTGGTGGTGGTGGAGGGTGGGGTGTGTGGGGTGTGTGCGACAGGAAACAGAAATGTCTACAAATCTATATGAACATGTAATGTTCACATTACTGACCAGCTCTATCTTGTCCCTCAGGTGATCGTGAACTGACTGGGGAAACCAGTACCCGGCCGCAAGCCTCGCCTCCCGCACATACCGGACTCTCTGGTGACGATGACACAGGCAGCTCCGGTGCGGAGGATGGAGCGGGACCAAGCACACAGCCAGGGCCATCTGGCTCACAGGGACTCCCGGGCCCGAAACCGTCGCATGTGTGACTCCAGCGACACCTGCCTCTGTGATCTGCAGAGTCCCCACCACCACCACCACCACCACCACCACCAGTACCACCAGTACCACCAGTACCACGACTCCTGCCTGTGCCACCCAGCCTAACCCAGCGCATGACGCAGGTCCATCGGCCTCACACCCAAGCAGGGTGAGTGGGCCACAATGGAGAGAGGCGACGGGACATCAGGCAATCAGGTGACCCACACTCCGCCGTAAAGAGGAAGGACAGCTACCCCATCCTGTGGCAGAGTCCCTACAAGCCCTTGCCAGGTGCCAGGCGTCATACGACCGTTCCCAGGAACATGCAGATCGTGCACACCAGGACTCAGTGGAAAACACCAACATGTTGCGCGAAATCTCGGGGTACCTTGGCCAGATAGTGCACATCATGGGCCAGCAGACAACAATGTGGAGGGAATGGATTGCCCGGAACAACCCCCCCTCCACCAATTGTCGTAGCGCCACCGCCACCGTCACCTCCACCGCCACCGTCACCTCCGCCTCCACCGCCGCCACCACCACCTGTGCCCCTGGCGACGGATGTGGCCCATGAACAACCTGCACCCCCAGCTGACTCTGTTCCACCTCAGAGACGGAGGGGCCGCCCGAGGCTGGAAGTGGGTGAGAGCAGTGTTGGAGCGCCATCCACACGCTCCAAGAGGGGCCGCCAATGACTTTGTCACTGCCTGTGCCAGACATTCACCCTGCAAAGTATCCTGTCCCACATAGACAATCATTGCCACTGGTCTGCTGGACTAGCCTGACACCCCCCAATGTGGTGTCAGCACGGACATTTCATCTGCCATTACTTTCAACTCCAACTCCCTCCCCCCCACTTACTTGTAAATATTCACCAGCACAAAAGCACAACCTGTAAATAAATTTCACTTACACACTCAATGATGTTTTGCCTCCATGTTTATTCACATGATTGCCTTCAGAAACAGACGTAAACAGGTTCAGGGATCCTAGTCGTACATGATCATGGCGCTGCGGGAGTGACCTAGGGAAAATCAGAGACAGCAAACACACGTCAGGAAACAGATTCACACACATCACAACACACTGCACAGCAACATTACACAAACTACACTCATCACTAAAGCATGGGATGAGAGGACACACATCATGGAGACTTGTATGTCCAAAGAAATGAAGACACACATATGCAACCATCACAAACAAGAACACACAGCTGATGCACCCCACATCCACACAACACCAGCAAACATACATAAGGCATTGTCAACCGGCACAAGAGGTAGTTACTCACATTCAAGGGAAGTAGCGATCAATGAGCTGGCGCCTCTGGTCCACACCTTCCTCCTCACCACTATCCTCATCAGTCGACATGGGTGGGATGGGAGGCCGAGGAACTTCTTCGTCTTCAGGGTCCAAGAGCAGTTCAATGTCATTGCGCACTGCCAGGTTGTGGAGCATGCAGCAGTCAATCACGATCCTGCATACTTTTCCTGGTGAGTAAGGCAGGGCCCCTCTGGTCTTATCCAGGCACCGAAACCTAGACTTTAGCAGTCCAAAGGTACGTTCGATCACTCTCCGTGTCCTTCCATGTGCATCATTGTAGCGCATTTCACCCGCTGTAGTAGGATTACGTATGGGACTGAGGAGCCAGGGCCTGTTTGGGTACGCCGAGTCGCCTATGTAGGGGGATGACAGACACAAACATCACAACAAGATATGGTGGGTACCCCATGCCACACAGAGATCACAAGAGTCCCCACTGCACACTCACCAACAAGCCACGCTTGACCGGGTCGCAGATTTGCCATTAGTTGGGGGACAATGCTGCTCCGCATGATGTGGGCGTCATGTGCGGAGCCAGGAAATCTTGCACACACATGGGAGATGATGTTGTTTGCCAGGCACACCACCTGCACGTTCAGCGAATGGAAGTGTTTGCGATTCCTAAAAACCTGCTCACGTGCCCGTGGTGGAATGATAGTGATATGTGTGCCATCAATTGAACCCACATCGTGTGGTATGTGGCCCAGTGCATAGAAGTCTGCTTTGACTGCTGCCAACTCTTCCGGCCGTGGGAAATGTATGTAGTCATTCTTGTACAGCATCATAGCTGTTAAAACATCCCGAAGTACCGTGCTGAACATGGACTGTGACATCCCCCCGGCATATCCAACTGTGTACTGAAAGGTGCCAGTAGCAAAGAAACGTAGTGCCGCCATAACCTTTGCAGTGGGTGTAATCGAACCAGGATACGTCCTACGTGGCTGCAGATGAGGAGACAATTGTGCAACAAGCTCCATCAACCGACGTCGATCCAGCCGGAATTTCCTAATCACCTCCTCATCAACCATATCCTCCAGCACAGTGTATGGCCGATGCACATTTGGAGCCCTCCTGTGTGGGAGAGAAATGTAACTTGGGTCAACTTACAAACGACGCATACGTGTGCAACTCCATCACATGTGAGCCAACATTAGCAACAACAAATTTTCTAGGGAGAATGGTCATATGTGTGACATCTCTGATAGTCTATACAATACGGAGTGCCCCTTCAACAAAGTGCAGCCACTTGCAACAGGAAGTGTGTCAACGCAACGTAGTCACATGTGAACCTTACTGACAATACGTGTGTCTTCACCCTAATGTTTAGTAGCCACATCACAGACACACATGCAAGTGAATGCACACAAACGATAATGATACACACACACCATGTCATCATGCACCAATGCCAACACCAATAATGTTGTGCATACGGTAATTACATGCATGGTGACACAACGTCCAAAACACATACACTGAATGCATGTGTACCACCACCACTGTAGTCACCTCGCCAGAACCACACACTGACAACAGATGCATAATTTGGCCATACAGCCGTGATGTACTGTGTAGTTGTGAAGATGTAATAACGTCTGTAGGGTCACACACAACGTCAACACGTCCAAATGCACATCTGTTGCCCATTGTGTGCCCACCGATGGGCATAGTATGGACACACGTGCAATAGTGTATGACATATGACCTTTCCCTATCACGCTCACAACCCTCATGACGCAACTGCACACAACACATCACGGTGCAGCGTCTGACAAGATAACATAATTGGCGCTGCCATGGCGGTGCACAACTTCCGCTACTTCCCAAAGGCCATACGCGGCCAGCGTCCCTCTTCCCATTGGCTGCATGTGCACGGACCGTCACGGGCACACATCGGCAACCGCACGTGCAAGCTTCAGGCACGGATGCTTCAGTTGCAACAATGTTCTATCACTGGCGCCACCATGGCGGTGCACGTACTCAGCGGGGGAGGTGCAGGCCTATACACCCTTTAGATGTACTCAATGGACATGCCAGTTCATGTCCCCTCTTACAGTCACATTGCATCATCCACCGTACACCGGCCGGAGCGGCCGGGCCAAGGACGGCCGTGCCGGCCATGTACACAACCGCCGTGCCCGGCCATGTACACAACCGCCGTGCCGGCCATGTACACAACCGCCGTGCCAGGCCATGTACACAACCGCCGTGCCGGCCATGTACACAACCGCCATCCTAGGCCCGGCCTGGCACGGCGGTTGTGTACATGGCCGGCACGGCGGTTGTGTACATGGCCTGGCACGGCGGTTGTGTACATGGCCGGGCACGGCGGTTGTGTACATGGCCTGGCACGGCGGTTGTGTACATGGCCTGGCACGGCGGTTGTGTACATGGCCGGCACGGCGGTTGTGTACATGGCCTGGCACGGCGGTTGTGTACATGGCCTGGCACGGCGGTTGTGTACATGGCCGGCACGGCGGTTGTGTACATGGCCTGGCACGGCGGTTGTGTACATGGCCGGGCACGGCGGTTGTGTACATGGCCGGCACGGCCGTCCTTGGCCCGGCCGCTCCGGCCGGTGTACGGTGGATGATGCAATGTGACTGTAAGAGGGGACATGAACTGGCACGTCCATTGAGTACATCTAAAGGGTGTATAGGCCTGCACCTCCCCCGCTGAGTACGTGCACCGCCATGGTGGCGCCAGTGATAGAACATTGTTGCAACTGAAGCATCCGTGCCTGAAGCTTGCACGTGCGGTTGCCGATGTGTGCCCGTGACGGTCTGTGCACATGCAGCCAATGGGAAGAGGGACGCTGGCCGCATATGCCCAATCGCAAGTAGCGGAAGCAGTGCACCGCAACAACAGGGCCAGTCATTGGCCCATTTCACGAACACGCTTCCAGGGCTGACCAATTGCGGGCGACGTATGCCACTGACACGTGCTGAGGGCCCTATATATGTGTGTTGGCCAAAATCACACATCCTACCCTGGGGACCAGTGCTGCCTGTTCACCTCGACCTGCTGCTGCTGCTGAGCTGACCACCTACTGCTGCCTGTGACCATCAACTCGACCTGCTGCTGCTGCTGAGCTGACCACCGACTGCTGCTCTAGTGCCATACTCCGTGATCTTGCCATGTCAAGAGGCAAAGAGATCCGGTCTCGTCCCTTCACCGCCGCGGAGCTTGATGTCCTCGTGGACGGTGTGCTCCGCAACTATGGACGCCTCTACGGCGCACCCGGACGGGTGGTAAGTGCAGTGTGGGACATGTTGGTGTGGATGAGGGGGCCAAATAATCATGCCTACTGCAATCTTAGCTGTGTAGTGTGGGCTCGACATATGTTCCGGATTGTGCATGGCTGCTGACAGATACGTGTTGCCACTATGTGTGTGACAGGCCAACTGTCCACTGACTAACACCCTTTTGTCTCCCATGATGGTAGGTCAAGCTGCACCTTCGCAAGGACGTGTGGAGGAGCATGGCACGGGAAGTACGGGCATTGGGGGTGTGCAACAGACGACATACACACTGCCACAAACGCTGGGACGACATTTCCAAGCTGAGCAAGAATGTAGCAGAAGTGACACTGGGGATGATTCCAAGGACGCCCCGTCTGGCACGACGCTCCATGACCCCTCTCATGCACCGTATCATTGCAGTGACGCATCCTGAACTGTCCGAACGTCTGAGTGTCGATCAACAGCAAACTAGCGGTGAGCATACTGTCTGTGTAGGAAACTTGGGAGTGCAATGCATGTATTGGTGCACAGACACAGTATTGAGTTCCGTGTTGCGTATGTATCTCTGTGATGCCATGTTGGTCCCATTGGGTGGGTGTCATTTGACATCCAGGTCCGCCATGTTGACACGCCAATTGCTTAGTAGTTGAGTGTTGAAGCACATCCCCTAGTGGTCCATGGCCCCATGGCAGGAAATGTGTGCAGATGTACGTGCTCCTGCCCTGTCCGCATGCTGTACATGTGTCACGGCCACCAACGCTTATGTAATGTGAGGATGACTGGTAGAGGTGGGCCGTGTTCAGGATGGGGGCTACAATAACTTTGTCAGCTATGGAATTTGGCGATCCTTGTCCTTCTGTACGTGAGTGTGCCCATGACTTACACCTCTTTTATGTGCATTTCAGCTATGACTGAGGACACTCAGCCACAGACGGAGGAGATTAGTCGAGGAAATGAGTCCGGGTCAGACTTCGCACACACGCAGACTGACACAGAGGAGGGCAGCGCCGGAGAGGGGGACAGGACCGTCCCTGAGGACTCGCATGTGGAGACACCATCGTCCTCATCTTCGGAAACTCTTGGTGAGCCTGCACTGTTGTCACAGACTGGGAGTGGGCAATCATCACCTTCTGTCGGAAGACAGCACACAGGGCCTACACTTCCGCCAACTGCACCATGTACTGTTCGTTGCCGCAGGAGTAGGGGGAGCAGAGTGGCGTTCGGTGCAGGCACCGCTGCCCCTGCCACGGTGAGCCAAAATGCACTGTGTGCTGAGGCCGTTGATCTGCTGCGACAGCTGTGTGTGGGGCAGACCAATATGACAAATGCTTTCCAAGACCATGATAGGAAGTTGGGGCAGGTGGTGGCATTCATGGAAGGGATGCATGGCGATCTTGCTGGTCTACACAGGACAGTGCAGTCATTGGCAAGCAGTGTGTCGTCTGCAATAGTACAGTCGCAGGGACAGGGTGCTACTTCTGTTTCCCCATTTACACCACTGGATGTCTCAGGGGGTAGTGAGTATTCTGAGCAGGACTCAAATACAGGTTATTGCACTAGAAGCAGCGTCAGACAGCACGTCAGGGCACGCAGGGCACAGACCCATCCCCTAGATCAGCTAAATCTGTTCACGAAGACAACGTCAGATACACTGGAGTACACACACACGATCCACAAGTGTTGTTGGGGGACATGCCTTCAGGAGCTACACAGGCATTCAACACAAAAGGTACTCCCAAGGCAAGGGATACTCACAAGTCCATGGACAGTCCCTTGGACAAGGCCACTCAGAAGACAAAGGACCCTCCTAAGAGCAGGGAGACTCCCAAGGGCAGGCCCACAACAGAGGAAAGGGACCCTCCCAAGGACAAGGACAGTCAAAAGACAAAGGCACCTCCTAAGAGCAGGGAGACTCCCAAGGGCAGGCCCACAACAGAGGAAAGGGACCCTCCCAAGGACAAGGACAGTCAAAAGACAAAGGCACCTCCTAAAAGCAGGGAGACTCCCAAGGGCAGGCCCACAACAGAGGAAAGGGACCCTCCCAAGGACAAGGACAGTCAAAATACAAAGGCACCTTCTAAGAGCAGGGAGACTCCCAAGGGCAGGCCCACAACAGAGGAAAGGGACCCTCCCAAGGACAAGGACAGTCAAAAGACAAAGGCACCTCCTAAGAGCAGGGAGACTCCCAAGGGCAGGCCCACAACAGAGGAAAGGGACCCTCCCAAGGACAAGGACAGTCAAAATACAAAGGCACCTCCTAAGAGCAGGGAGACTCCCAAGGGCAGGCCCACAACAGAGGAAAGGGACCCTCCCAAGGACAAGGACAGTCAAAAGACAAAGGCACCTCCTAAGAGCAGGGAGACCCCCAAGGGCAGGCCCACAACAGAGGAAAGGGACCCTCCCAAGGACAAGGACAGTCAAAAGACAAAGGCACCTCCTAAGAGCAGGGAGACTCCCAAGGACAGGCACACAACAGAGCAAGGTCCATCTCCCAAGGCCAGGGACACACACAGAGAGCAGGTGTCTACTGGAGACAGGTACACCACAGACGACAAGTCTGCTGGCAGGAACAGGGCGGCAACCAGGGCACAGGCAAAATCCAGAGACAACACTCCACCTAAGGATAAGGCACATCCTACGGACAAGGCTTCTAGCATGGACAATGGCGCAATCAAGGACAGGCATACTTCACCCCTGGCTGCACTGAGGCTGATGTTTTCAACTGAACGCCAAACAGATGTCTCCGCGGCAGAGTCCCCCCATACCTCCACTCCCATCCAGCCCAGTCAGAAGCAGAGGAGGGAGTCCCCTGTTATTGCATCCCCCATTACACATGAATCTGAGTCCAGGCGGCAGGCACACAGCAAACGACAAGCAGGCTCCAGCACGTCCCCAGAAACCCGATCCCCGGCTGCAGATGCTCCACCTACGCTGGGTGATCATTCTTTATAGTCCCCACCACTTGTCAGTCCTGTCCTGTCCAGGGTGCACTCACACATCCCTAGGAAACGCAGACACACACCATTGACACCTGCCCACCCCGATGTCGCTCAAGGTCAGCTATCCCCAGCTCCCAGGGCCACCCTGCCTCCTGGCCCATACAGCCCTGTGGCTCATCATTTCAGTGGTCCCAGTGGCGCAGGTGCAGTTGACTCTCATGTATCAGATAGTGGCACTGTGTCTGTTGTTGGCTGTCATGCATCATGTAGTGGCACAGTCTCTGTTGTGCCCTCTCCTGTTGCAGGTCCTGGCAGTGTATCTGGGTCTATGGCTCACGTGTCAGTGAGTAGATCTGTGGCTGTGTTGCACACTCCTGTTTCTGGTGCTGGCAGTCTGTCTGGGTCAGTGGGTCACGTGTCAGTGACTACATCTGTGGCTGTGTCTCACATTCCTGTTGCTGGTGCTGGCAGTGTGTCTGGGTGTGTGGCCCATGTGTCTGTCACTCGGGCTGTGGCTGTGTCTCACACTCCTGTTGCTGGTGCTGGCAGTGTGTCTGGGTCCGTGGCCCATGTGTCTGTCACTCGGGCTGTGGCTGTGTCTCCCACTCCTGTTGCTGGTGCTGGCAGTGTGTCTGGGTCCGTGGCCCATGTGTCTGTCACTCGGGCTGTGGCTGTGTCTCACACTCCTGTTGCTGGTGCTGGCAGTGTGTCTGGGGCCTTGGCCCATGTGTGTGTCACTCGGGCTGTGGCTGTGTCTCACACTCCTGTTGCTGGTGCTGGCAGTGTGTCCGAGGCAGGTAGTTCACGCAGTCCCCCTGATTCTGTGATGTGAGGGGCTGATCACTTCACTCAAATGTTATTTCACATGGTGTGTCCATTGAGAAGTGCGTTGCACTCTTGTGGTCCCTGGGACGGGTTGGTTGGGACACGTACTTGTGCTGCCTCTGATGTAGCTGCTCTGTACTCCACAATGCCCTGTTGATGTTCTGATACTGCATTCTGCCCTCTGATGTGCTGCCTCTGATGGACATGTTCAGTGCTATGGACAGTTGATGCACTTGGCCCCTCTCACGTGCTGCCTCTGATGGACATGTTCAGTGCTATGGACAGTTGATGCACTTGGCCCCTCTCACGTGCTGCCTCTGATGGACATGTTCAGTGCTATGGACTGTTGATGCACTTGGCCCCTCTCACGTGCTGCCTCTGATGGACATGTTCAGTGCTATGGACTGTTGATGCACTTGGCCCCTCTCACGTGCTGCCTCTGATGGACATGTTCAGTGCTATGGACTGTTGATGCACTTGGCCCCTCTCACTTGCTGCCTCTGATGGACCTGCTCTGTTGTCCACAATGCCCTGTTGCTGTTCTGATACTGCATTCTGCCCTCTCACATGCTGCCTCTGATGTACCTGCTCTGTACTCCACAATGCCCTGTTGATGTTCTGATACTGCATTCTGCCCTCTGATGTGCTGCCTCTGATGTAGCTGCTCTGTACTCCACAATGCCCTGTTGATGTTCTGATACTGCATTCTGCCCTCTCACATGCTGCCTCTGATGTACCTGCTCTGTACTCCACAATGCCCTGTTGATGTTCTGATACTGCATTCTGCCCTCTGATGTGCTGCCTCTGATGTAGCTGCTCTGTACTCCACAATGCCCTGTTGCTGTTCTGATACTGCATTCTGCCCTCTGATGTGCTGCCTCTGATGTAGCTGCTCTGTACTCCACAATGCCCTGTTGATGTTCTGATACTGCATTCTGCCCTCTCACATGCTGCCTCTGATGTAGCTGCTCTGTACTCCACAATGCCCTGTTGATGTTCTGATACTGCATTCTGCCCTCTCACATGCTGCCTCTGATGTAGCTGCTCTGTACTCCACAATGCCCTGTTGATGTTCTGATACTGCATTCTGCCCTCTGATGTGCTGCCTCTGATGGACATGTTCAGTGCTATGGACAGTTGATGCACTTGGCCCCTCTCACGTGCTGCCTCTGATGGACATGTTCAGTGCTATGGACAGTTGATGCACTTGGCCCCTCTCACGTGCTGCCTCTGATGGACATGTTCAGTGCTATGGACTGTTGATGCACTTGGCCCCTCTCACGTGCTGCCTCTGATGGACCTGTTTAGTGCTATGGACTGTTGATGCACTTGGCCCCTCTCACGTGCTGCCTCTGATGGACCTGCTCTGTTGTCCACAATGCCCTGTTGCTGTTCTGATACTGCATTCTGCCCTCTGATGTGCTGCCTCTGATGGACATGTTCAGTGCTATGGAAAGTTGATGCACTTGGCCCCTCTCATGTGCTGACTCTGATGGACATGTTCAGTGCTATGGACAGTTGATGCACTTGGCCCCTCTCACGTGCTGCCTCTGATGGACATGTTCAGTGCTATGGACTGTTGATGCACTTGGCCCCTCTCACGTGCTGCCTCTGATGGACATGTTCAGTGCTATGGACTGTTGATGCACTTGGCCCCTCTCACGTGCTGCCTCTGATGGACCTGCTCTGTTGTCCACAATGCCCTGTTGCTGTTCTGATACTGCATTCTGCCCTCTGATGTGCTGCCTCTGATGGACATGTTCAGTGCTATGGACAGTTGATGCACTTGGCCCCTCTCACGTGCTGCCTCTGATGGACATGTTCAGTGCTATGGACTGTTGATGCACTTGGCCCCTCTCACGTGCTGCCTCTGATGGACATGTTCAGTGCTATGGACTGTTGATGCACTTGGCCCCTCTCACGTGCTGCCTCTGATGGACCTGCTCTGTTGTCCACAATGCCCTGTTGATGTTCTGATACTGCATTCTGCCCTCTCACATGCTGCCTCTGATGTAGCTGCTCTGTACTCCACAATGCCCTGTTGATGTTCTGATACTGCATTCTGCCCTCCCACATGCTGCCTCTGATGTAGCTGCTCTGTACTCCACAATGCCCTGTTGATGTTCTGATACTGCATTCTGCCCTCTCACATGCTGCCTCTGATGTATCTGCTCTGTACTCCACAATGCCCTGTTGATGTTCTGATACTGCATTCTGCCCTCTCACATGCTGCCTCTGATGTAGCTGCTCTGGTGCCCACTTTGCCCATGCTCATGCATACACTGTGATTATACCCCTATTATGTGCAATAAAGGTAGTCTATCAAGTCTCGTGGTTTGTCGTTGCGTACTACAAATGTGTATTTCTATTTGCTTCTCATCAGTGGTTTGGGTAACATGACACTCCCCCTCCCTACGTCACGACCCTTGCAGGTATTCCCCTCCATGCAGCCAATGGTTTGTGCCTTACCTGCGTCGGCGTCGATGGTGGGCCAAGACTAGGACGTGGTGGATCGCGAAGAGCATCGGGAAAGCGTGTAGCGCTGGGTCCATGGTGGCGAGCAGCTTGTGGTGGGTCTCTCTGCTATGTCTCTTTTCTTCGCTGTGGGGATTCCGCCGTGTTCAGACAGGTTGTATTTCCGCTGCGGTTTTATGTGTATTTTCCGCCATCTTGATTTGGGGGACGGTCTTAGACGTCAGTACGTATGGCGGAGCCTCCGGATGTGTTCCGTCCGCCGCGTGGTCGTGTGTAGTTCGACGGCGGTGCGTGCTTTTCCGTCGCGGACGGAAATTTGACACGTTTTCCTATCCTGATATGGCGGACGGAGTATCCGCGGCAGGCGGACACGGAAAAGGCTTTTTCCGCCTACTCCAGGGCCGCGGTGGCTCTTCCGTCCGCCATCCTAATGAGCCCCTTAGTGTGGAGTAGCAACTGCATCTCAGAAGAAGACCTTGCAACTTGAAGATCAAATGTCTACTTTGCTGATGTTAATGCCACATCCTTCTGAAACAATAAACATCAAAGTGCACGTTTGAAAGCTTTGTCGAAGGCCAAAGAGTTGCTGCCCTAACCATATGGGCAGGTGGAAACAGTACTTATGTACAACAAGTCACAACTTCAGAAAGCGTCACCAAATAGGCTATACCCGGTTTCATACTGCAGCTGCCTTGATCCTTCAACATCACTTACTTCCATTTGAGAGCAATTTGATAGCTGAACATATCACAACAGCTGCGGTACCCTTGAGAGAGCATAACAAATGTGTCATCAATGCATTAAATGGCCCTCTCATGAGGAGGGTAGACTAACCCCATTCCTGTTAGTCAACTCCTTTACATTTTAAGAATGCGATTGGTGTGACTTGACATTGGTCTTCTGCCAGCTGCTAACATTTGCGAAAATAAGATGGAGGTATATTGCTGTTCACTGAGTATTTCTTAGACTTGGGGCCCCCCAGTGGTAACTATATCCTAAGTGTAGAACTGGTATGCTGACAAATTTCCCTGGATAAAACTAAGCTATGGTCTTACAAAATACATCAATTCATTCAACATTTCATTGATCAAGTGATAAAGTATTTCAAGAACCAATAGCATTTCTGTGTGATCAGCTGGAACCTTCGGTTTTGGCACAAAAAGCTCAGAGCCACACACTGCTAGCTTTCACAGCCACAACATTTGCTTTTCTAAGTTAATAGATTTGCTGGCTTACCACAGTTCAAGCTTTTACCTACAACTCATTGCCACCTTTTTGATTGTCAAAACCATCAAGCAGGATAGGGCTACAAGGTAAAGGCAGTGTCCTAAAGGGCCAGACGCAATTACCTCATGGTCCAGATGATGTTCTTTTATTTGGGGCAAACAGCTCTGATGAGTAATCCTCACAACGTATCATAGTCATCCGGAAAGTGAAAACATGACATTTTGTGTACTGCTGGAAACGTTAATTCTGGGTATCAGGGCTTGCTTTGACCAGGATTATTTAGTGACTTTTGTGGCTCACTCTGACAAGGATGTTTACTATTTGAGTGGAGCTTCCACCGCCTTTCAACTGATATCCTGATTTTGTACAGAAATAAACTATTGTGCATGTATCATCCTCACGATCCAATCTTCAGTTCCCATGTAAAGTATTTGATTTCACATCATCAACTTAATTTATAAAAAATATGTGGCATTGTGAAACATACGTATAATATGTAATGCCAGTAACATAAATACTTGTCCAAAATGTCCAGTGGGGGCTCTTTGCCATATGTGGTTGTAGCACACATGACAATGGTGTAATTAGCTGTAATGTTTGGACAAACCTACCAGGAGTCTGTAATGCATCATATCTTTTATATTAAATGTAGATCTCAGAAACATGCTCAAAAGTGCTCAGCAACATTTAGCAAGAAAAAACACTGGACCTGGTTTACTCAGTGCCTCTGCACTCGTGGTGGGGGCTTGCAGTCGTGGGGGAGTCTCTGCACTTGGGGCAGAATATCCGCAATTAGAATTCTCATTGCAGAGATTCTGCCCCCAGTGCGGAGACTCCACCAGGACTTCTGGTCCTACAACATGAGTACGAGGCCCTTTGTGAAGTAGGCCCACCACATTTGAGTAAACAAGGTGTGTAGAGGAAGGTAGTCAATCATCATCCATGCCAGCAGTCCTACAAAGTGATAATCACATTTTCTTAGTGTCACATTACATTATTAATGGTCCAAGGTTTAGTGTGACATATAATGCTGATCTAAAACTTGTATTTCCCATTCTGAGATTGGTGTTGGTTAGTACTTTCAATCAAGCACACGTATGCTCATGAACAGCTAAAAACACAAGGGGAACCATTCTCAAACTATATTTTATAGTATGCAAGGTAGTACTACAGTAGTACTACTCATGTACTGAAACATGAACTTTAAATGCCTAGGGCGAGAGACTGCTGTTTTTATGTGCACAGATATCTCCATCACAGTGACAGAGACCTTTGCCCAGGTAGGTATACTATTCAATAATAGATTTAATAATAGAAGTGACTAGAAAGTGGACTATTCAGTCAAACATGGGTGGGGGTGATGTAAGTCTAAGAGAGGTTAAGAGGAGCATGTATTTCAAAACAGAAATCCACAAATGTGTAAGACGATTGTAATTCGCAACATACTCTTCAAAAGGCACTACAGCCTGTCACAACTATTGTAAATGTACTCCAAGCCAGCGTTGGAGTGAATCAAATACTACACATTACCAACCATTGGTGCTTGCAACACACTCCAATAGAGAGGCAGGGAATTAAAATAGCACCCCAAAGATATGAAAGTAATTAATTTAACATTGGTTATTATGACTAATGTTAAATTAATTACTTTCATATCCACATTAGCATTAGAATATAAATATTAACCTAATTTAAAATAAATTACATTAGGATTGTTAACAATTAGTTTTTTTAAGTTTCAAAGTATTTAAATGAATGAATGAATTAAATATATAGCTTTTAACCAAGTATGCTAAAAACTGAATGAAAATAAAAATGATAGTGGCAATGGCTACGATATTTAAGATTGTGGTTTGAAAGTTAACATTTATAAATACAATTGATTATATTTTATTCTTTAAGACTCACTCAAATTGATGAGTTCATGTGCTGTAAAAGTTTATTATATTAGTCCCAGGTTAATACGACAGTTTAAACATAATTTTATGGTTATAGTATGCATTAAAATATTTTTCTTTTTAATGAGCTTGATTTTAATTTAAATTATTTGGAAAAATAATGCAATTTGCAAAATTACTCTGTACTTGGTATAGGGATCTGTCCAGCCCAATGCTGAAGTTCTCCACCAACAGGTGAAATGTTATTAGCAGTAACTTTAATCTTGTCAATTCTGCTGTAGGAGGGTCAACCTCTTCTACACCTATCTGTAAATCTCCACTTGGAAATGGTTAATAGCAAAAAAGAAGAGTGTTACAATTAAGTGCAGGAGTTGACCTACAAAATGAATAAATATACAAATGTATAAATACATTTAAAAATATTGGGCTCGATTCACCATTGTTCAATTGGGTATTGTCTTTGTAGGTGGGGATAAATATGCCTAAAAGTGGCATGGTGCACAATCCTTAGTAATAATGAATGTAACTATGTTGAAACTCATTTATCTGCAAAGAATTTCCATTGTGAACGGGATGCAAGAACGATACAGCATTTTTGTATAATGTGCATGCAGTAATGACAATTTTTCAATAGTTTTAGCAGGCCAAGCAGACCCAAGTACAGGTTATACCATCAGCCATATAAAGAGGTAAATGGCCCAATAGGCTTGTGCATGAGCTGCAGACAGAGAACAGGAGGCATGGAAAAAGCAATGGGTGTATAAAGACCAGAAGCAGAACGATTCAATGATAACCAAGCGGTGTCCTGATCTTGAAGTAACCCAGAGGTCCTTATTTAAGGTTTGGTGGAGATGTTCCGTCCAACCTATTTAAAGAGCATAGAGACCCTGAACACCCTAAATAGTGTGGGCAGAACATCTGCTGTTTTTCCCCATATATCCCACATCCTCAATACTCTAAAAAGGGTCAGGATGGAAAAAATGCAGATACTGAGGAAGTGATGTTAGACACTTTTTAAGCCTAAATGGCATCAAGTTTGGTGTCCGGTGTCACAGTTTGACCCTGAGCAGTCTCATTTTACTGTCTCTGACTAGGGCTAGATAGGAGTGCCAGGGGTATTAAAGGCTAGATAGACTTAGCAGAAGCTCCCCCTAGCTATATTTATACTTTATAAGAAAACATTCAAAGAAGGCAACCATGGATGTGCACACATGCGCTGCTTTTATTTGAAAACCAATGTTTTTGTTCAGTGAAGTCCTATTTTTTAAATTTTTTTTGCAAAGCTTGTTCTTATTGTTTTTGGTTTCAGCGGTTTGTGGTGGTACCCATTTATTGGTTATTTTTCGTTTTGTTCCAATACATAACTTGAAATTGGAGAACAGGATTTTATTTCTGATTGATTGTAAAAAGTACAATGTTATGTGTAAATGTGAGGATTAGAGATATTTCCTGTCTTTCTGAAAGGAAAAGAGACAAGAGGTAACAAAGGCAGGATATTATAAATAGTTCAGTGAGGCTTTAAATCTATTGTGGCAATGCAAATTGATGAATGTGTCTCATGAAGGGAAATTTTTCTTCATAAAGTAAACAATAGTTCTTTATGATGTATTGCCAGATGAAAGCCATCCGTGTTTTTCCGCATCAAGAGAAACAGTTCTGGCGATTGGAACTAAGACAATAACTACGTGATCAAGTTTCATTTTAGCTGCATGTTCAGTGTTTCATCCATCTCCTGGAGGTATATTGCTGTTCACTGAGTATTTCTTAGACTTGGGGCCCCCCAGTGGTAACTATATCCTAAGTGTAGAACTGGTATGCTGACAAATTTCCCTGGATAAAACTAAGCTATGGTCTTACAAAATACATCAATTCATTCAACATGTCATTGATCAAGTGATAAAGTATTTCAAGAACCAATAGCATTTCTTTGTGATCAGCTGGAACCTTCGGTTTTGGCACAAAAAGCTCAGAGCCACACACTGCTAGCTTTCACAGCCACAACATTTGCTTTTCTAAGTTAATAGATTTGCTGGCTTACCACAGTTCAAGCTTTTACCTACAACTCATTACCACCTTTTTGATTGTCAAAACCATCAAGCAGGATAGGGCTACAAGGTAAAGGCAGTGTCCTAAAGGGCCAGACGCAATTACCTCATGGTCCAGATGATGTTCTTTTATTTGGGGCAAACAGCTCTGATGAGTAATCCTCACAACGTATCATAGTCATCCGGAAAGTGAAAACATGACATTTTGTGTACTGCTGGAAACGTTAATTCTGGGTATCAGGGCTTGCTTTGACCAGGATTATTTAGTGACTTTTGTGGCTCACTCTGACAAGGATGTTTACTAATTGAGTGGAGCTTCCACCGCCTTTCAACTGATATCCTGATTTCGTACAGAAATAAACTATTGTGCATGTATCATCCTCACGATCCAATCTTCAGTTCCCATGTAAAGTGTTTGATTTCACATCATCAACTTAATTTATTAAAATTATGTGGCATTGTGAAACATACGTATAATATGTAATGCCAGTAACATAAATACTTGTCCAAAATGTCCAGTGGGGGCTCTTTGCCATATGTGGTTGTAGCACACATGACAATGGTGTAATTAGCTGTAATGTTTGGACAAACCTACCAGGAGTCTGTAATGCATCATATCTTTTATATTAAATGTAGATCTCAGAAACATGCTCAAAAGTGCTCAGCAACATTTAGCAAGAAAAGACACTGGACCTGGTTTACTCAGTGCCTCTGCACTCGTGGTGGGGGCTTGCAGTCGTGGGGGAGTCTCTGCACTTGGGGCAGAATATCCGCAATTAGAATTCTCATTGCAGAGATTCTGCCCCCAGTGCGGAGACTCCACCAGGACTTCTGGTCCTACAACATGAGTACAGAGGCCCTTTGTGAAGTAGGCCTCCACATTTGAGTAAACAAGGTGTGTAGAGGAAGGTAGTCAATCATCATCCATGCCAGCAGTCCTACAAAGTGATAACCACATTTTCTTAGTGTCACATTACATTATTAATGGTCCAAGGTTTAGTGTGACATATAATGCTGATCTAAAACTTGTATTTCCCATTCTGAGATTGGTGTTGGTTAGTACTTTCAATCAAGCACACGCATGCTCATGAACAGCTAAAAACACAAGGGGAACCATTCTCAAACTATATTTTATAGTATGCAAGGTAGTACTACAGTAGTACTACTCATGTACTGAAACATGAACTTTAAATGCCTAGGGCGAGAGACTGCTGTTTTTATGTGCACAGAGATGTCCAACACAGTGACAGAGACCTTTGCACAGGTAGGTATACTATTTAATAATAGATTTAATAATAGAAGTGACTAGAAAGTGGACAATTCAGTCAAAAATGGGTGGGGGTGATGTAAGTCTAGGAGAGGTTAAGAGGAGCATGTATTTCAAAACAGAAATCCACAAATGTGTAAGACGATTGTAATTCGCAACATACTCTTCAAAAGGCACTACAGCCTGTCACAACTATTGTAAATGTACTCCAAGCCAGCCTTGGAGTGAATCAAATACTACACATTACCAACCATTGGTGCTTGCAACACACTCCAATAGAGAGGCAGGGAATTAAAATAACACCCCAAGGATATGAAAGTAATTAATTTAACATTGGTTATTATGACTAATGTTAAATTAATTACTTTCATATCCACATTAGCATTAGAATATAAATATTAACCTAATTTAAAATAAATTACATTAGGATTGTTAACAATTCGTTTTTTTAAGTTACAAAGTATTTAAATGAATGAATGAATTAAATATATAGATTTTAACCAAGTATGCTAAAAACTGAATGAAAATAAAAATGATAGTGGCAATGGCTACCATATTTAAGATTGTGGTTTGAAAGTTAACATTTATAAATAGAATTGATTATATTTTATTCTTTAAGACTCACTCAAATTGATGAGTTCATGTGCTGTAAAAGTTTATTATATTAGTCCCAGGTTAATACGACAGTTTTAAAATAATTTTATAGTTATAGTATGCATTCAAATATTTTCCTTTTTAATGAGCTTGATTTTAATTTAAATTATTTGGAAAAATAATGCACTTTGCAAAATTACTCTGTACTTTGTTATAGGGATCTGTCCAGCCCAATGCTGAAGTTCTCCACCAACAGGTGAAATGTTATTAGCAGTAACTTTAATCTTGTCAATTCTGTTGTAGGAGGGTCAACCTCTTCTACACCTAACTGTAAATCTCCACTTGGAAATGGTTAATAGCAAAAAAGAAGAGTGTTACAATTAAGTGCAGGAGTTGACCTACAAAATGAATAAATATACAAATGTATAAATAAATTTAAAAATATTGGGCTCGATTCACCATTGTTCAATTGGGTATTGTCTTTGTAGGTGGGGATAAATATGCCTAAAAGTGGCATGGTGCACAATCCTTAGTAATAATGAATGTAACTATGTTGAAACTCATTTATCTGCAAAGAATTTCCATTGTGAACGGGATGCAAGAACGATACAGCATTTTTGTATAATGTGCATGCAGTAATGACAATTTTTCAATAGTTTTAGCAGGCCAAGCAGACCCAAGTACTGGTTATACCATCAGCCATATAAAGAGGTAAATGGCCCAATAGGCTTGTGCATGAGCTGCAGACCGAGAACAGGAGACATGGAAAAAGCAATGGGTGTATAAAGACTAGAAGCAGAACGATTCAATGATAACCAAGCGGTGTCCTGATCTTGAAGTAACCCAGAGGTCCTTATTTAAGGTTTGGTGGAGATGTTCCGTCCAACCTATTTAAAGAGCATAGAGACCCTGAACACCCTAAATAGTGTGGGCAGAACATCTGCTGTTTTTCCCCATATATCCCACATCCTCAATACTCTAAAAAGGGTCAGGATGGAAAAAATGCAGATACTGAGGAAGTGATGTTAGACACTTTTTAAGCCTAAATGGCATCACGTTTGGTGTCCGGTGTCACAGTTTGACCCTGAGCAGTCTCATTTTACTGTCTCTGACTAGGGATAGATAGGAGTGCCAGGGGTATTAAAGGCTAGATAGACTTAGCAGAAGCTCCCCCTAGCTATATTTATACTTTATAAGAAAACATTCAAAGAAGGCAACCATGGATGTGCACACATGCGCTGCTTTTATTTGAAAACCTATGTTTTTGTTCAGTGAAGTCCTATTTTTTAAATTTTTTTTGCAAAGCTTGTTCTTATGGTTTTTGGTTTCAGCGGTTTGTGGTGGTACCCATTTATTGGTTATGCTTCGTTTTGTTCCAATACATAACTTGAAATTGGAGGACAGGATTTTATTTCTGATTGATTGTAAAAAGTACAATGTTATGTATAAATATGAGGATTAGAGATATTTCCTGTCTTTCTGAAAGGAAAAGAGACAAGAGGTAACAAAGGCAGGATATTATAAATAGTTCAGTGAGGCTTTAAATCTATTGTGGCAATGCAAATTGATGAATGTGTCTCATGAAGGGAAATTTTTCTTCATAAAGTAAACAATAGTTTCTTTATGATGTATTGCCAGATGAAAGCCATCCGTGTTTTTCCGCATCAAGAGAAACAGTTCTGGCGATTGGAACTAAGACAATAACTACGTGATCAAGTTTCATGTTAGCTGCATGTTCAGTGTTTCATCCATCTCCTTCACAATAAGGCTTTTCAACTGTGTTGAAGCTCATGGAAAGCTTATTGCAAATGTTCTGTTGCTAATGAATCTCCAGCACACGAAATTATACATTTAATCAATTGACATACTCCTAATAAATAAACACCTTCTACAAATTATGAATAAAAAATAGTACTTACGCTTTTACACTCAATTGCTTTATGTAACATTTTAAGCAACTAGGTAAATACTTATTTGTTGTTTCTTTAAGTCTCTGTGTTTATAGAAAAACTTTATAACGCTTTCTAACGCCACCTTCTTTTAGTGGAAACATATTTCGGGGAAAATGCTGGTTTATTGTGCCTATTTTGTCAGTTCAAAAAACGTCTTTGTATAACAGTATTAAGTAAAGAGGTTGTGTGTTTTTCGTAAAAATGTTCGAGCTGAACACTTTCCACTGGTTGATTAATGTGCATTGTTTTATGCTTTGTTTAGTTTGTAAATACTCTTGTAAATATTTCATATTCTGCAGGACTAAATAGTTCACAATACATATAATCAATATGCATTTCATTATTTTTTTATCTCAAATTAGTTTTGAATACATGCAATGTTTGTAAATTCTACAAACGTGCCAAACGTCACTAAATATAAACATTTGGAAGAAAAACCCCAGAATAAATGGTGTTCCTTATGTACTCCAAATTCGTTTAGCAAAATCAAAGTTAGTTAATTGGTAAGTGACTCAAAGGAGACAGATTTATATTGAGTGCTGAGTGCTTACTCTATTTCTGCAGCGTAGGGAACTAAAAGAGTGGGTCATGTGGGGTTGGCACTCTTTAAAAGCATAAAATATGGAAAAAGAATAATCTCTCACTCAGATTGTGCTGAGAATATGCAAACATAGGGACTAATAGAGAGTTTCGTGGCTAAGTAAACTCCTGCAAATTCCAAGCTGTAGGAAGTTCGACGAATGGGGATTCCTCTGGATTTAGCACCAGATATATAGAATATTTTCATTATGTCCCAACTCTAAATCAGGCACTAACCTTCTGGATATTTGAATTGTGAAGAGAGTAGATGAAAAGTGGTATAACAGTGAATTAAATGATACCCAAAAACGATCACTTTAGAAGCTCATGGATGCACCCTATTTACAATAATACGGCGCACCCCTGCATTTCTCCCTGTGCTGGTGCTAAATTCAGTTGCCTCGCACCAACGCAGGCATCCTTGCACCATAATGCAGGATTGCCTGCATTGAGGAAATATTTGTTTATGTGCAGGAAGGCGTCCCTTCCTGCACATAAACAATCCAGAATGGCGATTTGTAACTTCTATGTGTGCTGCATTGTGCAGCACATATAGGAGTTAAAATCGTCTTTTTAAAATGAACGTTTACGTGCAATTTGCTATTTCTATGTGTGCGGCAGAGTGCAGTACACATAGAAACAGCAAAAAACTAGGAGAAATAAAGTATTTCTCCTCGTTTTGCAACGTTAAGGCCCAGTTTTACCTGGTTTTAATTTTGGCGCTGTCTCCTATTTATGCCACTCTAGTAAATAGGGGGTAGTGTCAAAATCAGTGGGTGTTGCGGTGGAATGCCCACCACAACACCCATTGCACACCCCTTTCACACTAAGTGTAGCGTGAAAGGGGGCCTTATTTACAAGGCGGTGTTAAGCCACATTAAGTGGCTTAACACCGACTTGTAATAAAGGCAAAGGTCTATCGCCACAGGAACGTCACTAAAATTGAGGTTCCTGTGGCAATAGAGGGTTTATAGATATGCCCCTAAAACTCAGGAGACCCCCATCAAACTGAAACATCATCTTGCTCGATCCATATGCTTGAGGCACAAATGTGTTCCAGACATTATCACCCTCTCTGACTTGTGCACACTCAACTGTACTATGGCAGATAGAGGAGTAAATCAAGCGTGCAGTAAATGCAAACAGTTAAGTGTACAAACTTTATATGTCACGTAGATCATGTTGCAAGTATTGGATTGTTCCCAGCATGGGGAGGGGGGGCTGTTTCTGAGTTCAACTAGTCTCAAGCACCTGCTAGGCATTTTGACACAATGTACATCTTAGAGCACTAAATAAGCATTTTGATGAACGTTTCACAAGCCCTTTGCCTAGTCTGTCGTTGGCACTTAATTGAGAAAAATGGCATGGCATCCAGTTTCTACCAAGTGGCCTATGTCATAGGCGAGCACATTGTAAAGTGTTTACTTTGCGCTTGGCCTGCCAGAGCTGTGTTTGTTCAATGTAAGCTCAAGATTATTTACCAGAAGCTCCATCACACAAGTTGCAGGACACATCTAGATGAAACACCATCTGCCTCCAAGAACTTAGAAAACGAGTCATTTACCTACTTTCTGGGTATCAGAATCAAATGCATGGTCCAATCGTGCTGTTGTTCCTGTGTAACAGTGATATTCTTGACTGATGGTAAAAACAGAGCGCCAGATTTATCATGCAAGTTGACACAAGGGCAACACAAGCCCTCATGTGAGATTGACTATGCCACACATATCCACTTTGCGTGGCTCTCCATGGCATAGTAAATATGGAGAAACGCAAAGTAATGCAAGTCGCTGCCTGTGTTACTCTGCCCTGGGAAGGAATTCTATGGGTGGACACTGGGTTTTCCCGTTCATCCACCTATGGATTTTGGCACATACCCACATATACTAACACTAGTAAAACTGGTAATAACAAGGGGAAATATGTTTATTTCTCCTCTTTCTAAGTGTGCTTAATTATGCAGCTCACATAGAAAGGGGAAAAAAGCCTGAGATGATAGTTTTTGTGGAGGAACGTACCTCTTCCTGCACAAAAGCAATCCGGGCTGTAATGCAGGCACACTAGCACCATGATGTAAGGGTGCCAGCATTGGGGCTTGGTAGTTATAAGTGTGCCAGCTCAGAGAGAGAGCAAAAATGTGCCATATCTTAGTAGAGATAGCTAATTTCTGCTCTCTCCATTTGGTGCAGTGCAGCAAGTTGTCTTGCTGCATTGCACAAATACTAGTAAATCAGTTCCACAGATTGTTTCAACTTAGGATCCCCACCTTGGACAGGGACATTCATTGCTTAACATCCTTGACATTGCCTTCCTTGCTTTTACTAAAGATTTCCAGTAATTAACAACTGTTATTTTCACCTGTCTTGTAAGAGGGCCTGATGATTGCTGGGGACTTCGTTTTTCTCTTCAGTGTAATACTTATTGTCACAATTCGCTAGTGCAGTTCTCACAGGTGGTTATAAAATACTATTGTGGATCATGGTGCATCCATTTTTCCATTAGAACCAATCTCTCAATAGTTAAACCTATTCAGCTAGGCATTTATGTTTTTAATTGATTTAACTTGTTTTGCAAAGTGCAGGCGTAACCCTTGTGGTGTACAGAGCACTGTATATCTCATTCATCTTATATGTAATGTTGCAATATTGACGAGAATCATAAGAATATTTTCACATAATAAGATGGGCACTGACAGTCCCCATTTAGAGTTAGAAATCAACATAGTATTTTTTTTTACCATTTACGGTACAGTATATAGCATTACTTACACATAGTATGAGTGCAGGGTTTGAGATTAATTAAACATACAGGGACACATGGGTTTATTTGCGTATATCATTCATTGCTAAGATTTGGGGCTTCAGTAGCAGTAACATATCATCTCATCGAGTAGGGAAACAGGGCTTGTGATAAATTGTACAATAAAAGGAGCTTAAAAAAAGCAGTAAATGGAATTCAAATAAAGATGGGTATAGACTTGTGGATTATAGTCCAAATTCAATGAAGACTTGTAATGGATGGGATTCCATTCAAATTCTAGTGTTCAAGTTTTTGTTTTAAGAAGTTTTTCAGTATTTTTAGGGAAACTTCAAAAGAGAATGTATTTCTGTAAGGGACTTGGGGAGCGTTTCATAGTGTAGGAGCATATCCTGTAAGATAGAGTGGTCCTATAGATACTATTGCTGCGATCCGAAAGATTGATAAGAAGGTTGCGGTTCCATTGCATAAATCTAGATGGTCGTCTATTTGGCGGAATTCTAGAATCAAAATCAATATTGATCCTTCTCTGGTGTCTTATTGGGCTAACAAAGGGATATCGCTTGTTAAACATCTCTATGATGCTGATGATCAACCATTACCTTTTTCTTCCTTAGCGAACCAATTTTCTTTAACTAACTTGGATTTTTATACCTTCCTTAAACTTAAAGTGGCACTTGCTAAGATGCGCCTTCATCCTTCTTCCCCCACAATCACCCTCTTTCAACTATGGGTACGGTCTGGACATGTAGCCTCCAAAATTTATAAATTCTTATCATCTTCTTTATTACCTACCCCAACTGTTGCTCAACGGAAATGGTTGCATCATTTTGATCATAGTGTTATGAATCATATCTCTACTGATACCTGGCAGCTTATTGGTAAGCTCTCTCTTCGTAATAAAATTGCCCCATCACTAATGCAATCTAAATTTTTCTCTATGAATCTCCTTCACTGGACTCCTACTCGCTTGCATTCGCTGAATCTTAAAGAGGATAACTTGTGTTGGAGTTGCGGTTTGTTACCTGGTGATTTCCAGCATATGTTCTTTGGTTGCTCTCTTCTCCAACCCTTTTGGGATCTAATACACAAACATCTTATGCTTATTTTTGGTATTCAGTTCCAACTTTCTTTTCCATTAATTCTTTTAGGTCCATAAGCTACCCCGGTCCCTCTCCCTTTGGACTCCATGGAATTGCAATTGTTAGACCTGTTGTTAACTGTTGCAGTGAAAGTCATTCTCATGGAATGGAAATCTTTTTCCTCAATCTCTTATCATACTTGGTGGGCTTGGGTTTCCTTTTTACGGGGTGCTCATACTTCAGTTGATCATGCTCATCTTTCTCCTTCCATATCTGGGGGTGTTTGGTTTGCCTTGGATTCGTACATGGATTCAGTCTCGAAAGGGTTGGTTGCTCAATTTCCCTTTGATATGTCTGATTAAATGGTGTTTTCCTTTTTCGGAAGGTTCTTTGGAAGTCCTTTTTGTCTTTCTCTTGCTCTCATTTCTTTCTTCCTTTCTCTACTTTTTTCATCTTTTCTATCTTCTCTTCTCCTTTCCTTTTTCCCCTAATTTTTTATCTGATAGTGTTACTTTTGATAGTTACGTCTGCTGAATATAATTTTTTTCTCCTTTAATTGACTTTGTATCTGACTTCAGTAGACCTAGTGTATTAGAAATATGCCTCGAGCTAATTATTTTTTGATCCTCATATGTTGATTGTAGTTATCTGATTTCAATGGTATCACTAATGTCTGTACCTTATTTCCTTATGTGCTCCTTCAAAATAATAAAATCTTTTGAAATGAAAAAAAGATAGAGTGGTCCTATTTCTGACTATTTCTGACTGTTACAGTTTGTTTGCCAACTAAGCAACCTGGATTCCTAAGTGACTTTAAGATTTTGTATGTTGTAAATAGAAAACTCAATGTGGAGATGTAAGAAATTAGCTCACTAGCTGACTGGGATGTGATCCCTGGTCAAGCAGCAACCACAATCATTGTCAGGGTAAGGCACAAGTACAACCCAAATTAACCCATGCTCAACCCCCTGGTAGCTTGGCACAGAGCAGTCAGGCTGAACCTAGAGGTAACGTGTAAAGTATATGTGCAACACTTCATAAGTAAAACAGTCAGAACACCACACAAAAAGAATCCCACACCAAGTTAGAAAACTCAGAGCTCAATAAAATATACCAAAATATCCAAAATCCAATCAGTAGAACCAGAGTTATGAATTTTTAAAGAATAAACTGTAAAATAGAACCTAAAAGCAGAAAGGACTAACTGCGTCTATCTGCTTGTACTGTATTGGGTCAAAGTCAAGAGTTCAGGCTGACTGCAATGGAGGGCAGGTTGGATACAGTTCCACATTAGTCCTGCTGAAGATTTACCTTATCAAGTTTTGTGCTGAGATTCCTGTGCGCATTGGAAGGAGGCGCGTGGTGCAAGGAGAGTGTTGTGGGGCGTTGTCGGCGTGGCACGAAGAGTAGGCCAGGAGCCATGGCCTGGCAGGATGGAGCTTTGCAGTGGCAGTCCAACATATGTTGTTGATGCCGCTGTGCAAAGAGGCAAGCTGGTGTCGGCTCATGCTGATATTCTGTGAGGGGCTGTGCCAGTTCCTCCCTCCCATCCTGTCAGTGATGGCCCATTCAAGCACCCCTATGTCTAGGAAGAATACAAAAAGCTCAACTGTCAGCTACAGCCAGTCATGTGACTCAGGTACAGGCTAAAGGGATGTACGTTGTTACAACGCATGCTTTTACCACGCATGCTGTTACAACGCAAGTTTTACCGCGCAAGCCATCACAACGCATTGCTTTGGGGGGTGCTGGATAGTGAATAGTTTAATTTACTATTCCAACTCCAGTCCCCGTGGATAGTAGGGAAGGTGTTGGATAGTAAATTAAACTATTACTTATCCTAGAGCGTCCCCCAGTGCAATGCGTTGTAATGGTTTTCGTGGTAAAGCCTGCGTTGTAAAAGCACTGCGTGGTAAAATTTGCGTTGAAAAGGATGTTCCCCGGCTAAAGGCACTAAATGGCTAAGGGAGGAAAATCCCCACTTTCTAAAAGTGGCATTTTCAGAATTACAATGTAACCCCTTCCATGCTGATGAAGGCCAAGAGCCGTCATGGCACACAGTGCTCGTGTGCTGATGACAGCTCCCGGCCGTCATGACCATACCCGCGATCGGAATGTGCCGCACAGGCGCAGAATCGCGCCCGCGCCCAAGGGGTTAAAACCTGACTTCACAAATAGTAATTCGAGAGATACAAATTGTGAACTGGTTATCCCTTCCAAATTGGAAATTACACTCATAAAATGTAATAAAGCAACTCCAATGTTGTCCGTTGGGGGAGATAGTCTTTGCAGTAGTGAAAAAAGACTTTAAGAGTTTTTCACTGCCAGGACATGTAAAACTAAAAAGTACATGTCCTACTTTTTAGAAACATTGCACGCTGCCCTCTGGGCTGTCGAGGGCCTTCCCTATGGGTGACTTATATGTATAAAAAGGAAGATTTGAGCTTAGCAGAGGGATTGCTTTGCCAGGTCGAAATGGAAGTTTAAAACTGCACATGCAGGCTCAGCAATGGCAGACTTGAGACATGTGGAAGGGGTTTCATTAAATGGGTGGCACAATCAGTGCTGCAGGCCCACTTGTAGCATTTAACTTATAGACCCTGGACATATGTGGTGCCACCTTACTAATGACTTATAAGTACATTTAGTATGCCAGTTAGGTATGAGTGAATACTACTATGTTTAGAGGAGAGAGAACAAGCACTTTACCACTGGTTAGCCGTGGTAAAGAGCACATAATCCTAAAGCCACCAAGAACATGGTTAGTTAAAATAGACGAGGAAGGCAAAAGATTTGGGGGAAGATCACCCTAAGGCTAACAGGTCTAACACAAGGGTTTTCTCGAAAGGTGCATCCAAGCGATGGCAGTATCTGTGGAACTGCAGGCTGTAATGATGCCAAGGGAAGACAGAACATATTTTGACTGATGCCATATTGCTGTTATGCTATGTGTGATTTCAGCCTGTCGCTACACTATAGTAGGCGGTTGCCATTTCAATTGTTTTTTTTTATTCATTAGTACCACAGAGGCATTGATCAGAGGAATTTTCCGAAAATCACCAGACATTTCCTATGTTGGCTTCAGTGAACTTTATGATTATTTTTGACAGCCGAATTATAAATAATTTGCAATATTATAAAGTAGACTGCTTGAAAGTTGTGCTAAGAGAAGGCAAAGTGCACTGGGTTAAGCACAGAGCTGCCTAATTTCGGGATTGTGTATTAACACTAGTAGTTTATAAAATGTCTCTATATCTAAGTTGCAGAAAACCTATCAAATAGTCAAGATAATCTTCGAAAACAAAGTTTAGATTGATATTTCTTGCATATAGTCATCATTTGTGTTTGATATGCCATTTTGACAACACGTTCCCAATTAGTTTCCATTGATTTTACTCTGCTAGTTCATCCATAATGTGTTGATAACCCTTTGACTTTCACATCAAGACCAGGGCAATTGTAATTGAAGGCTACACTTTATGAATAATTGCATACCTTTAATTGCACTTACCTGCTTTTTCAAATACCTAGCAGTATTTATTAGAATTTGTGATAGGGAAAGAATCATACATTTAAAAAAAAATAATAATTTATTTATGAAATTTCAAATATAACAAGACAAAAGAAATAGAAAAAGCATATAGTTGTATGATCGTTACGACATCAACAGTGGCAGACATATTGGATTAAGGCCGTTCTACATTGTAATTCTTGTACGCCATTCTAGGCTCCAACCCCTATGCATCTGTCATCGCTAGTAACAATCCACTACAGATCTTACCCACATGCAAAGTGTAACATTTCCAACGTGTCACATGCTCAATCCTCTCACTTCCCCACCTTCGTTCAGCAACTTATTCCTATGGCCACAACACAAGTATGACTTATTGTAGTAAGTGTGAGTCCCACGAAATCTACAGGGGAAACAAGGGGGGTAATTTCAGCACAAACACCTTTACTAAGGAAGTGTCAGCATGTTCTGTACTCGTCCTGTGTAGTGCTTTCATCACCCCAACCCCTGGGCAGGCCATGTGTCATCAGTGTCTACAGTGTCTGTCACTGGTCTTCTCTCCAGATATAGCGCCCAGTAATGTTTGGGCCGGTTTTTCGGGGGCAGCAGTTTGCTATACAAGCCTGTCTGCGTACAACAATATATCATATCATTGGCCCATTTATTTAATGTCAAAACGGGTCCTTTCATCCAGGTTAGTGTCACACAACGTCTGGCTACTAGGAAAGCTATATCTATTAATTGGCAAAATTCCGGCGTTATTTCTTTTGAGTAGCCCAGCAGAGCAAGAAGCGGGTCGGGGTTTAATGTTAGTTCAGTGACTCTGTTTACCTCTGCAAAGACTTCTCGCCAAAAATCAGCTACCCTAGGACACATCCATGCCAGATGAAAAAAATCAGCCGAAGCGGCCCTGCATCGTTCGAATCTGTGGTCGTCTCGCAGGCCATATCTGTGAAGGCGCTCTGGTGAATAATATACTCTATTTAGAAATTTAAAATGTAATAATCGGTGTCTACCATTTAAAGAAACCCTCCTGACATTGGCACAACAGTATTTCCATTTATCCTCTGGGAGATCCGTCCCTAAGTCAGACTGCCATGCCAATCTGGGTTTAGCATACGAAGACGTCCTCTCCATCAGTGTGTCGGGTTAGAGGCGCGATATGAGTTTTGCCGGGGATTTAGCTGTGATCACATAATCATATGTGTGTACAGTAGGCGGTTCCTCCATGTCTTCTCCAAGTAGCATTCGTAAGGCGCACCGCACCCTGTGAAATTGGAACCTTGCCAGAGTTTGTACTCCCAGACCCTCCTCCACTAGTACCTCTTCCCACGTGTGGTCCTTACCGTTAAGGAAAAGATCCCCCATAGTGTTTATCTGTACTTTCGCCAGAGCTACCAACACTCCTCTATCCTTACATGGGTCCAACCATGAACACCATTCCAGTTTTGCCCCAGGGGCATATAATAATGAGCGGGCCTGTGCGTCCATTAAATAGTGCCAGGCGTGGGTACAGAATTAAGAGAATCTAATAACCCCGTACGCCTGTCTCTAGGACAAACCATAAGCACCAGTAACGGGGTAGGATTGGCAACTATACCCTCAATGAGGACGTGGGGGGCATTAGCAGGACCGTGCATCCAATAGTACGCGTGTGCCCCCTGGGCAGCTCTATAATATAACTCCAGATCTGGGGCCTGTAAACTTCCATCCTCATATGGTCTGATAAGGATATCCCAAGCCACCCTGGGTTGCTTACCTGCCCAAACTAATCTCAGTATCAGTGTGTGTAATTGTTGATTTTTTTTTAGATAGTACCATGGGTATATTACTGAACAGGAACAGGAAGCGGGGAAGTACAATCATTTTAGGCAGCAAAATCCTGCCCATTAAGGAAAGGGGGAGGCCTATCCATTTTTCTATATTATCCTCCAGTTTAGAGACAGCGACTCCGTAATTGTCTCTTAGGACCACCTCAGCATCTGTGTGGAGTTTTATGCCCAGGTACCTGACCGAGTCCGTAGTCCATTGTATGGGGTAATCTGACTCTATTCTACTAGTGGCCGGTGTAAGGGGGAACATAACCGTCTTATTCCAGTTGACCTTGATCCCGTATAATGATCCGAACAGTACCACCTCTCTCAAAACTCTTGATAAGTTAGTATCTGGATCTCGTACATAAAGGAGTGTGTCGTCCATATAAGTGGATACTATCAGGTTATACCCAGGAAACCTGATACCACGATGACAGTGGTATTCCCTTAGAGCGCATGCGAGTGGTTCCGCAAATAGAGCGTATAGGAGGGGAGATAGAGGGCACCCCTGTCTGGTGCCGCGTTCAATGCAAAAGGGTTCAGACATGGACGATCCAACCCGAACTCGCGCTTTAGGTGCTGTATATAGTGTGTTAATTAGTTGTATGTATAGCTCACCAACCCCCATGCGTTGCAGCACCGCTTTTAGAAAAGGCCATTCGACAGAGTCAAACGCCTTCTCCATATCAAGGAATACGGCAACCGCGGGCACTTCTTGTCTCGTTTGTTGAAAAGCAGGGAATACTATACGCAAATTGTAAGTTAGTGTACGGGTGGGGACAAATCCCGCTTGTTCTGGGGCCACCAGGTGCGGTATCAACGGACTGATGCGATTCGCAACTATTTTTGCAAAGATCTTGGCGTCAACGTTTATAAGAGAGAGTGGCAGATATGAGGCACAGTCCTCTGGAGTCTTGCCTGGCTTAAGAAGGGCTATTATGACTGCCTCGCACATGGTAGGGGGCATCCGGTCATCTTCTGCAATCTGTTCCACTAGCTTTAGTAACTTAGGTATCAACAGCTCTGAATATGTTTTATAAAACGAAGCAGGGAAGCCATCACTTCCCGGTGCACTGCCCACCCTCATTGCTGATATCGCCCAGATTACCTCTTCTCTTTCGAATGGGTGCACCAGGAATTCACGATGAGTGTGTGTGAGCCAAGGCAATTTAATATGTGTCAGGTACTCCATTATACGATCCTCCGACATCGGGCCCCTCGAAGCATACAATGCTGCGTAGTATTCCCGGAACCGAATCGTTGCTTCCTCATCATCTACCTCTTCGCCAGTGAGAGGAGATGTAATGGTTGGTCCCTTGCTATTCTGTCTGTATTGCTTAGCCATCTGAGCCAGTACCGCCCCCGGGCGCTCTCCCTCTCCGTAAGACTTGGCTATAGCGTATTTACCATGGTACTTAACCTCAGCATCCGCTTCTTCATTATATTCTCGGATCGTTTGCGCTAATTCTTGCGTCAAATCTACTCCATGGTCAAGAAGTCTACGTGATTCTATGTCTGTAAGCCTGCGCTCCAAGAGTGCCAGGCGGTCTCTAATAGACCTAAGGACTCCGGCATGTTTCAAGATGAGGATACCGCGTATATACGCTTTAAAGGCCTCCCATATTGTAGTGAATGAGTCCACCGATCCCTCATTTCTACCAAAGAAATCCTCTATCGCAGAGGCAACCTCCTCACGGAAAGCATCATCAAGCAGCGCATATGGGGGAAATCGCCAGGAGAAGGGGGGCGGTATGCGCGCCGGGGCACTGACTGTGACCAATATAGGTGAGTGATCTGAATAAGTACGTGGTAGTATTTTGCACGCTCGAACACTGGAGAGGAGGCACGCAGTAAACAGCCAGTAGTCGATGCGGGTATGTATATCATGTCGTGATGAGTAGTGAGTGTACCCCCCTTGTGATGGGTATTTTGTCCTCCAGAAGTCCTGAAGCCCCAACCGAGTCATCTCCGCGTCCAGTACACGTGAGGATGCAGAGGGGCTTAGTCGGGTCTCTGGATAAATTGAAGTCACCACCCCACATGTAGAGTCCTTACCCTGGGTTTCTGATGCTACTCGCTAGTTTGGTATAAAAAGAGGGACAGTCAAAGTTGGGGCCGTATGTGTTGATCACCTGGAACTTCATACCTTTCCCAGCACATTTCGTGATCACATATCTCCCCTCTGGATCAGTGACAGTAGGTTGAAATGTGATAGAGGACCTTGGGTTCACCCAGGTTAGTACCCCCCTAGCGCTAGATGTGAAGCCCGCAGAGTGTATATTATTATGCAGTCCCCTGTAGCGTAGTGTCGGGCTATCCTTTCGAAGGTGAGTCTCCTGCAAGAGTGCAATGTCCACCGCGTGTCTCATAAGGTACTGTAGGACCTTTCTCACCTTCCTGTGGTTGTTTAATCCCCTTACATTCCAAGTCAGAAATGTGATAGTGGCACCGCTTTGTGCCCTGTGTACCTCACCGGGGGGGTGTGGGCAAGCAGAGGTCGTAGCTTCACCTTGCACTGTAGTGATCATTGTATGGGAATGTAGATGTCTGTTAGTGAGGATCTCATTGTGTACAACAAAGCCTCGCTCGTGTCCGCCAATATCACTGCCAAAAAGGATTACTAGTATAGGTTCAACAAAAATGCAGTCAATCAATTACATTAACAACAAAATGAACTGTACCTTCGATCGCACCTTCCCCCCCACCCACGCATGCCCAACCCCAACATGGCCGCGTCCCTTTACTATGTCCCCAACTGTCCCTGACCGGTTCCCCATCCCTCCCCTCAACCCAGCTATCCACTAAACATCTCACAAACACACTCCCCTCCCTCCTCCCCCAACCTCCCAATCATCCAACCCAAAAGCATAATCAAATAACATAAGTTACTTCCACTTATGTAAATGTGGTAAACACACAGGGGCGCAGGTAGCTCGCTCTTAGTGAGTCTATAGCAGCGTTAGTCTAATGCATCAGCCACCGTGCCCCGCTCCACCGCTTCCCTATGGGAAAAAGATAAGCTCCTGCCGGTGCCCACTGCGACCCGTATAATAAGAAGGAAAAAAAAAACAGTGGTCGCTGTACGTATTCAACAATGGCAAGTGTCTCTAGGTAATCTCATCGCTACATCTTCACTGCAATGGTACCATTCTGCTCTGTTATGCCTGCTAGCGACCAACACAAATATAATGCAATAATAAATGCCATGACAACGGTACGCGTCTCTAACAACACTAGGAAACTCTTCTTCACTACAGGAGCGATAGTCCCCCCCCCCCTAGTAAGTGGTTACAGTGCGGCACTTGCCCTGTGCAATTCTCAGTGTTATCTAAACTAACCACGTCATCAAAGTGATACCGTCTCTGCCATCTGCACTGATTTACAACGTGCAAATACCTTACATTGTTCGTAGTTCTGTGTTAGTCCTGTACTTCCATGGACCCCCCAGCAGCTTCATTCAGTCTTCCCTCTTCTCCTGCGTCACGCGTGTCCTTGCGCCAACCTCTCATAGCTTTCTGGAGAGACTTCGGGACCGTGAAAATGGTGGACCTACCCTGTCTATTCACCCTTAGTCTTGCTGGGTACAGCATTGGTAGTCGATCCCAAGGGCTCGTAGTTGTCGTTTCATGGGGACAAACTGGCGTCTAGCTTCCTGCACTTTGGCAGTGAAGTCCGGGAACTGGGACAACGTGCTTCCCTCGTAGGTGAGTGGTTGTTTTTCTCGTGCTAATCGCAGTGCGGTGTCACGGTCCCTGTAGTTAAGCAATTTAGCCACTATAGGCCGAGGAGGTGCTCCAGGCTTCGGTCTTGGGCCGAGCGTACGGTGTGCACACTCTACGACGAACATGCCTGAAAAAACAGTATCTCCTAGCAATTTTTGGAGCAGCGCCTCTACAAATAGTTCCATGTTTCCCGTTTGGGTGGTCTCAGGAAGTCCCGTGATGCGGATGTTGCATGTGCGTGACCTCACCTCCAAATCCTCCGCTTTATCCTGTAGGAGCTGGATGGCCTTTCCCAATAGCTTATGGTCCGAGTCCAGCGTCGTCTGCGCCTCCTCCACCTCCACTAGTCGGCGCTCCGACATGTCAAGGCGCTCTGCGTGCTTATCCAGCCGTTCCGCCATCCGATCCATCCGGTACGTGAGGGCGTCCATTTTTGTACCCAGGGCGGCAATTCCACCCTGCAGGTTCTTTTCCATGGCCATGAGGATACTGCGAAGATCAGGCTCATTGACGTCTTCCACACTGTGCTGCCCAGTGCCCTCGACTGTGTCGTTGGTCGCTGGGTCCAGGTTTTTGTTTTTTTTGTTGTTGCTGTTGGATTGAAACGACAGTTTAGGTTGCGTACAGTCCGGGCGACCCATGACCGCCTCCGATGTCCCAAGCGTCGCGTCTCTCAGCGCCCGGGCAGGACCGATGGGAACAACAGTCTATTGTGGATAGTATGCCTGCAGTCTGCTGTGGCAATAACCTGCCACTATGGGCTCACCCTGCAGTGTGTGCGATATGGTCTCACTTGGTGTTATAGTCAGGGGCAGTGTCGTGTCTCAGCTGGCACTCCGCATCAGTACTCCATGCGCAGCAGTCACTGCAGTCGCTGTGTCTCGTAGGTCTACACGCCTTTCAGTCCCGGCGCCGTCCAGCCACCAGCACAGGAGTAGGTTAGCCCCCCTGTGACAATATGGTAGTGAGGGCAATCTCATGCGTCAGCCCAGAAATTGTCCTGCTGTTCTTGGTTTCCCCTCCTCTGCAGCCACCAAGAGTGCACGCCAACAGTCTCCAATATGCGCCCAGTGCAGTGGGCCGGGGTAGTGTGACCTCTTATCAGATTCGCCTCATGAGCCAGCCTGTGTGGGTAAGGCCATTAACTGCACAGCTAGGTGCCCACCTCAGCAATGCCCCCAAAACGATACTGCAAGGTTGTACCAGTCCACATGTAGCGGGGCCTCCAGACAGGATCATAGGCCTCAATCAGGCGTCTCTAATCTGGCAACACTCCCGCATAAGGCGGGCCTCCAATGCAAAGTTCCTGAGGCCTCCTCCACCCCATATACTTTTTCTGCGCTCCCACAGCAGGCAACAACGTTTTATGTGCCCCCTTAGGCCCTGCACCAAGCTGCCATGGGTTACAACTGTCACAAGCAGTGCCACGAGGACCCAGGCTCCATGGCCCACCAGGTCGTCCGTCTACCGTTGATGGGATCTTCGCTATTTACCAGGGGTGTTAGTGCCCTTCAGGCCGGGTCACCATGCATCCCACAATACACTATATTCTTTGTGTGTGGCTAGGGATCCCATAGGCGCCACGTGCCCCCTCCGTCTCTCCGTGATGCTGAGTAGGCCCAAACAAAGCCGGGGCCTCGAGTAGTTCACGGCCCTGCCGGGCCTCCGATGGGCAGGGGGGTGGCTGTTTCGCCGTTACAACACGTCGCTCCCTACCTGCGCTCGCTATCTTCACCGAGGCAGGTCCAGGGCAGCTCCCCAGGGACTCCGGTAGCGGCAGGCTCCTCCGGTCGCAGCTCTCCACAGTGTAAGCCTCCGCTGCTGCGCCAGGACCAGGGAGTCGCGTAGGCTCCGTCTCCGACCGGGATCACAGATCGGCATACAGCGGCTGTCCCACGCAGCGGCGACAGGCTTAGGACACAGAACCGGGACCCCCAGCGCTACAGGGCCACTCGTCAGTACTTTTGGCACCAGCACGGCACCGGCACGGAAGGATAGGTTGCAGGATCGTTAAGCATGTGGAGGAGCCGACGGATCAAGCGGCCATCTCCGTAGCTGGCGAGCTCCGCCCCCAGGGAAAGAATCATAAATGAACATTCGAATTTGCTACAGAAATGGATGTAAATTTTGATGTCATAAGCAGTATGCAATAGCGCGCTTTTTAAAATTAAGTTATATGATTAGAGAAAGAGCAAGAATGGAATTGTGCTGCTGCCTGTCACTCAGCTTTGTTGCTCAAAATGTTTAAAATATTACTAACCATGTTATAGATGCCGTTTCAATTTAAAGTAAGTAGTTAGATAAATGTACTGTTGTCTAAAAAAGAGAACTATCTTGTTAGTCTTAAGACATACCATCTTCAATTTCTGTGATAAAGTTATTTTCTCCAATTGCTCTTGCTACATAGGTTCCTTGAACAACTTTTGCTGTAATCAAATCTCTGAGGTGATTAGAAGGGTTCCTACCAACATAAAATTTGTCATTAACAATGATCAAGACTGAACCATAATCCTAAGTAAATAACATGAAGCTTATGTGAGGCATTCACACACACACACATTTGCACAACACTGTGTATGTATGTATATGGTATTTATGTAGCATAAAAGTAGCCAAAAGCCAGCAAATTGCTGTACATTATCAAAGACAACCATAAAGTCAATATGTAATAGGCGAAGAGGCTGGGTTGTTGATAGTTAAAACATTGTGAGGTAGTGTCCTTCAAAGATGTGAATTTTCAACTCTTTCCTAAAATGGAGTCCTGTCGCAATCCTGATTGATAGAGGGATGTTGTTTCGCATCCTGGGTACAGATGGAAAATAACTGCTGTTGTGCTTTTCTTTATATTACACTTTTTAGTCTGCTGTCTGATGGTGTACTGCCTATGGGTGTGCAGAGAACTGCCAGAAATTGTGAGGTTGTATGTAAGATACGTGGGTGTGCTGATCTTGATGGCTTTGTGAATGTTCCAGGTAGTTTTGAAGATGGTGCATGCCAGCAATAGGTGTCGATCAGAATGAGGTGTTGTTGGTCATATTTCTTCAGACCCTGGATGACACATGCTGTGGCATGTTGGAATCATCTAAGGGGAGCCTGAGTGAAGTTCAGTAGGCCATGGAGTAGGGCATTACCACCATCCAGATGCAGGAGTAGGAGGGTTTGGACTGAGGTTCTTAGACACTTTTTGAAAGAAACAGTTTGACTTTCTTTAGAAAGAGAGCTGATACCAGGTTGTCTTTGTTTATTTTTTTGGCAATGTGTTCCTCACAGGTTAAGTTGGTGTCCATGGTACATCCAAGTGACTTAACATTGGGCTTAAGTTGGACCTTAAAACCATCAAAATTAATGGTATTAAGCCAAGTTTGTACTAGGGGGTGGATATAACGTGTAATTTTCTGTAGCGTAATAACAGCAAAATTACACAAGAGAATATGAAGTTATGCAAGGAGCATAACCCTGAATTTAGCACATTTTCCTTAGCACAAAATTCACCTCTGATCCAAAACAAACCTGAGGATGCATTTTGGGCTCAAGAAATAGCTAAAAATGCAACATAACATGAACAACACCAGCTACCATCCGCTCTCTGTTCATGTGCTCTTGCTGTAGGATTTTTTATCCTAAATTAATCTAAATTAAGCAAATGAGAGTAAATGCCTCATTTTCTGTAATTTTGTGTCACCAGAGTAACGCAAATTTACCAAAATTACTCTGATTACTACAGCTTAATCAAAATTGCTTCCAGGCCTAGGCTTACTTTGTACTGTATATTCTTTGTTCTTCCTGACAAATAATAGGAACTCTGTTTTTCTAGGGTTGTGCTTTGAATCCGAATATCCATGAGCATGGCAGGCTCTCCAATGTCATTGAGTGAGGGGTGGTTTAATAAACCTGCAGAACTTGACAGACGGCCTCTTGATGCACAATTCCTTCTTTGGTGGCTTTGCTTGAGGGGGCCTATGAATCGTTCTGCTACTTTGTTGGCTTGGGGGCAAAGTGTGGTTATGCGATGATGCTCAATGCCTAAATTGTTCAGGAACTGTCGGAAGTCCCCACTGGCAAATGGAGTCATGTTGTTTGACATCAGGATTTGGGGAATCCTCACATCGCAAATATGTCATCCAGGGTCCCGATTACCTTTGGCTGCTCCAGTTGAAGAGATCACTATGACTAGTAGGAATCATGCACATTCATCTACTACCACCAGTAGATATTTGCAAGACTCAGGTTGGCCCAAACAAATCAACTGCTGTCTGCTCCTATACTCTATCCAATGTTTCTGGCATCTGCAGGGGTAGTTGTTGTGTGGCTGTTGATAAAACGATGCACAGGTGGCACTTTTGCAGTTTTGTCCCTAACATGAAATCTAACCTGGTGAATCATAGTGTGTTTCGGAGGGCTCTTTTGGTGGCAACTATTCCTCGGATGTCCTGGATGCGCCAGATTAATAGCTTGTTTCAGACGATCTTGTAAATCACAATGCTTGATTCTCTTAGGATGAGTCCCTCTTGTGTAACTGCCAGTGCGTACCTGGCATTGTGGAACGCTCTGATCACCCCAGAGTCACCACTCCACTCTTTGCTGTTCTTCCACTGGTGGCTGCCTATGAGGCATGTGATGAGGGCTAATTTATCTTCTTCAGTGGCAATGACTATTTAAGCAATCAAGAGTAAGGGTATGGGCATTGAAGTTATTCCTTAGCAATGGATGGGTGCCGCTTCATCAGTTGTAATGGCTGCCTGGAGAAGTAGTCAGCTAGATTGTGTTCTTTTCAAGGTTCGTGGATGATGGTATAGTCATAATCCTGTAGGAGCATTCCCCAACATTCCTGGAAGGCATTTTAGCTCTGGGATTTACAAAGATGGTGAGGAGAGTGTAGGAGAGTAGGATCTGCTTACTATGGTTACCCTCACTTTTTGCTCGTGTTTCACTAATTTGTCAACTTTAGTCTGGCTGGGGACCTGCTAAGCAGAACCCCAGTCTAGCTGCTTCCTCTCTAAATTGATTCCATGTACTTTAGGTTCACTCCATATTGGTTATTGGGTTACCCTTGTGAATCCCTTGTATATGGTACCTTAGGTACTCCAGATGCCTACCAGGAGCTGAAGCATGTATTATGCCACCCCTGGGAAGCCTTCCAAAATGGCACCACAGGTCTACTACTGCAGCCTGGGTAAGGTGGTGCTTGCACCCCTTACTAAGATATAGGCTACCTATGTCTAACTTAAATACAGACACATATAAACCCATAAGTCACTCCTATGGCAAGCCTTGACAATCCTGAGGGCAGAGTGCTTGGTTTTGTGTGAGAGGGTGCCCAAGCATGAGCTGAGCCCCTCTGCAGCTTTCGGGATCACTTCCCTATAGCTGTTCTGTGATACAGCGATATCATATACCCTTAAGTGCATTATAACCTCACGGTAAATGCTAACTTTGGAATGGCTGCATCAAAACATGTCGTGTTTGGTGGCGGGGGTAGAATTCCACCGTTCTAGAGGGAGACGACATGTACGCCTTCACTTAACCGGTAATAGTTTAAAAGAGCCCCAGCATCACAAAATGGATGCTGCTGCCACAGACACAAGTCTGACCTCCTGCTGCTGGACAAAACTCCGGCAGGGGAGGCCTGGACAATAGTTTTCCTGTCACAGTGAGGTGTAACCACCTCCCCAGGCAGGCTTTGGTGTATTGGGGCTGGGCGGGTGCATTCAGTGAATGCTTTTCAGACAGTGCTGAGGGCACACTTGGTGTCCCTGTATATATCCCAGTTCAAACCAGTTGCAGGGGAACTCAGCCCCTGCTCTGGCGTGAAACTGGACAAAGGAGTGTAACCACCCCCTCCCCAGGTCCTCCGATAGGTAGGACCTTAGAGTAAGTCCAACCCCTAAACTTAGTGTAAGTATAGGAACCCAGTTCATTTAGATTACCCTGGACGAAACTCTTCAACATATATCCTGGAACTGCGACATTCTATTTTCGACTAGAGTGACTCCCCTGTTCAAACAGGCACCAAAGAAGCATCTTGCCGGTCTGCATTTCCAAGGCTCCCACTGGATCCCAAAGGATTTGTGACACAGGAAATGGACTTCCAGACATCTCCAAATCTGACACTAAATCACAGTAAAGCTGAGACCTGTCGCCATCACGAGAGACGTGGGACTGGAACTCCTGGACACCGGGCACATTTGCTAGTGCACCTACTTCCCAAGATTTTCCAAAGTTGTGCATTGGGCTACTTGTAATCCAAGCCCGGAGTACCAGCTGCACTGAAGATTGTGGGCCTACACTCCACAAGTGTTCCGTGGGCCCTCTTCTAGCATTTCTGCTGGAGGCCCCTTCATGATCCCTTGTCCGTCAACTGGTGAGTCCCCACGAAGGTAACTGTTTTGTTTCTTGCACTCCCCTGAATGATCCAGACGGGCCCTGACTCCCCTCCAAAGGGTGAATCCCTCAGACCTTGCTGGTCTGCCCTGAAGCCAGATTTTCTATTCTGCATGGGTTGCTGTTGCCAAGGCTTGTTGGGTTCAATGCGGATACTGACACCGCAGCACTCGACATCCGACGTGGACCAGCTCTAATACAACTCCTGGTTGTTGTCAACGCCTTCTGATCCTCGAAAATCCCCTGACATCGGTGGGCATCTTCTTGTTGCCTCCCTGGTCACTGGCAAGTGACCCAGACTCTGTCCACTCTGCCTTCACGTTAGTAAGATCTTGTATACACCTTTGGATCCATCTGGACACTTTTCATCTGGTCGCCTGCAGCACTTCTTTGCAGCTCTCCATAGGAAACGACGAAGAAACCTGACACGAATAGAAACCTATGCATACGGCTTCCCTGGGTGAGGTAACACGAGTACTTCGGTGCTCTCATGGGTCTTGACTCTCAAACTGTCCAGTTCTCAAGGGGTTTGCTCCTAGCCCACTCCCAGGTGTCCCTAATCTTTAAATTTCTAACCTCAACTTTCTCCATAGAAGTCAAGGGTGATTCGCGGCTGTTTTTAGACACTGCACTCGTCCCCATGGGTCCCCTGCGTCCCTACCTTGGGTGGTTCCTGGTTGCCCCAGCGGTTCTACAGGCCCTTGACCTTGTCTCTATGACTGTAGTGGTACTTTTACCACTTTTTTAGTATATGGTTTGTGAGGCCCCTAGGGAAAAATATATACTGTGCTAATTTGCTGTGTGCTAAATAAGTTTACTATATATACTTTTGCCTCCAGTCTCATAAAGACACTATAGGGATGTGTTTACATTAAATACATATATTTTATATATATGCCTGGTGTGGTTCTCCTTTCATTTGGTCATTCACAAGATTATAGACTATTAAAACAAGCTGCTTTACATTCCTTCAAGACTTAGCCTGAAGGCTGCTCTCCACAGCTACCACTAGGATAGCTTTCTATATAGGTTGTCTTTAAACCTACAATCACTATGGGTCGTTTGGACTGGTGCAAGGTGCCCACTATAATAGTGGACAGTATATGCCAGGCCAATTTCTCACAGAGAGCCTGCTATTCAGTTGCGATAATGATCCACCTGCCATACAGTAAGACATGAAAATGTTTTCAGGACTACACCATTGCCAGACTCCCCTTCTCATGTTGATAATTGTTTTTCTCAGTGTTAGAGAGGCTTCTGCTAACGTAGGAAACAATTTGATGCTGGGCCTCTAGAGTTCCAGAGTGCTGTGCCAGGATGGCTCTGAGACCCACTGGATTGGCGTCGACAGTCACCTCCATTGACAGTTTGGGGTCAAACTAGGCCATGACTGTGGCCTTTGAAAGGGCTGCCTATATTTGCTGAAAGCTGTTTTTTTATTACAGGATCACTGGAAAACCACCTTCTGTCTTGTGAGGTAACAAAATGGGACATAGTCTAGAATGTACCTGATGCAAGAGCTCACCATGCCCAAAAAGGAATGGAGCATGAAAACGTCTCTAGGTGGGCTTGCTGCTAAGAGGAAGCGACTTTGTCTGGATCAGGCATCATCTCTTCTTCCTAGACCAGGGGCCCAAGGAATTTCTGTCTGGTTTTATGGAAATCACATTTGTCCATGCTGACAGTGAGACTAACCTCACACAGATAGCACCTGGCCTTGTTTAGGCCTACATCATGCGCTTTGCATGTATGCCCAAAGATTAGGATGTTGTCACTGTATTTGAACTAGTTGGGTACTGGTTGAATGACCCAGCAAATGACCTCTTGGAAGATGTCAGCAGCTGATGAGATACCAAAGTTAAGTCTCTTGAAGCAGAACATTTCTACGTGAATTGCCAAGGTCATAATGTAGCTGCAGTGTTCCTCCAGTTTGATATTATGACAGCCCTTGCTAAGGTTGAGCTTGGAGAAAAGATTCACTCCGTTGAGCTGTATGATCATGTCCACATGTGCGCCTCACGTTCTATTGCTTTGCAGGGCTGGCACATATTGAAGCAGATTCGGGCATCTCCTTTTCTGTCCTTCTTAGGGACAACAATGATGGGGGACACCCTAGAAGTGGGATATTTGGACAGTTCAATTATGTCAAGTTTGAGGAGGTTCCTGATCTATTTCTCCACCTCTTTTTGCAGGTGGAACGCAACTCTCCTGTGTCTTGCACCACCGGGCGAACACTCTGATCAGTGTGGAGGTGGACACGGACATCCTTCAGGGTACCAAGGCAACTAAAAAGCACTGGAAATTGATTAGTGACTCCTTGATCTGTCTCAAAGTGGTAATTGGTGGAGATGAGACCCATTTCAGCCACTATGGTGATGCTGAGGAGGCTGGCACATGTATTGGTTAACCCTGGGCGGAGTATGTGGAGTGGCACTCCGCATAGTTCCACGGAGTTAAAAAAAAAATCTGTGGAATTTCGCTCCTCACCAGCCCCACAATTTGTTTGTTAAAAAGGCAAAAAAAGCACATACCTTGTCTTCTATGTCATCTGCAGGCCGTTTACGTCTTGCATGAACTTTGCATGCGCAGTTCAAGCAAGATGTAAGACATAGGGAGAGGAGGACGGCAAGCAAGAGATCCTGGAAACATTGCGGCGAGTAGGAGACCGACCCGCAGACAACATAGAAGACAAGGTAAGTGTGTTTTTCATACTTTTTTCAGCCATGGCGCAGGGTTCTGAGAGGCGTACTCTGCTCTGCTGCGGAGTCTGAGTTGTACCTCAACTTTGCATCCCCAGCAGGGCGCGGATTTGGGAAAACTCTGCAAACTCCGCTGGTGGAGCGGAGTATGCTGCCAGGGGTTCGTTTTGGCACTGTAATTGAGTTTGTGCCATGCGCTATGGCCACATTGAATGAGCCGTGTCTGTATAGCAGATTAGATGTAGCCCTATTATAGACTTTGAAAGGTTAAGCCGACACGTTCAGAACTGAGTTGAGTTCAGTGAAGCGGTCGAACAACATCACATTGATGTACACCCACTGTCTAAAATGAATGGTATGGACTGCCGATTCAATTCCAGATGAACCACTGGACAGGTGAAGGTGGGTTTTGGCAGGTGTATCTGGCTGATAGCCTCATTATCTGAGTGTGCATGCATAAGTCCCAAGCTGGTGGCATTAGGTAGACAGGGGACTCTGTGGAGTGGTTCTTGATAGTGCGGGATGAAGAAGGGGGTACTTCACCCATTGTAGGTCATGGACTCTGTGAACTTCCCTATGCAGTGTATTGGAGTTTTTTTAGTCCACACATAGATATTCCATCAAGTATCAGTCAACTGCACACATTTTTTTAGGCCCGCTAGGTCTTGCCTGCTGATGACATTGACTGAAGTACCACTATTGATGATGAATTTAATGGCACAGCCATTCAAAGCAAAGATGACAGATGAGAGTATAAACACATCTTTTCCCTTCAAACCAATGGTGTTAATCTGTAATAAATCACAAAATACATTGATTCTGTTTTTAGAAGTGACAGACAATCCCTGTTTTTGCACGAACACCTCCTTATTTGGACTTACGCTGTTGGTTTTTGGACTCAGTACACTGAGGCCCTGCTAACTTGTGGGACTGGTTAAAAATAATTGGCATATTTAATATTTAACTCACCTATATATCCCTAGTATATGGTACCTAGTGGGCTGCAGCACCAATTGCGCCACCACTAAAGTGACAATGCAAAACTTATCTTCAGGCCTGGCTCTTCAGCCTGACTATGCAGTTTTAAAACTGCAATATTTGCCCGGCAGAATAAACCTTTTGGAAAGCCCAAACCTTCCTTATTAATATTTACAATTCACCCTAGGGTAGACCTGAAATGCCCACATGGCAGTTTGCAACATATTTAAAAAGTTGGGCATGTGTAATTAAGTTGTACATGTCATGGCAGTGAAAAATCTCCAAAGTCATTTTTTACTATGGAAAGACTTGCTCTCCCATAGAAAACACTGGGTTATATTTAACATCTTATATAACTTGAATTTTGGAATAGCTAAAAGAATTATTCAAGGACTCAAAGTAATAGTAATTTAAAATCCAATCTAATAGTAGAGACAGATTTTAAGTTGCTGTTTTGAGAATGCCCCATTTAGAAAGCTCTTTACCAAGAAGGGTAAACCCAATTATTGTTCCTGGGACCTGGGTGTATATTGGTACATTGAGAAGGGGTCCCAGTACATGTTCATTTAAAACCAAGGAAATAATAGGAATTTTTGTTTTAAGAATCATAAACATAAGCCAAGCATGACAATCATGCAGGTACACTGTTATTTAATCACAATGGACCACACATCAACATTACATTGCTTATTCAAAAAAACACAATAGTGCCCCAAGGGGTGGGGGAGAAGGAAGGGGGGAAAAGGGTCAGTGTAATTGCGTGCAGGGATGGAGGGGTTTTCAGGAACAGAGTAAGGGGCAGGTCAAGTGATATTAGTCAAAAGGCAAGTACAATTAGCTGGCTTCCATATAGAGCCAAAATGAAACCAACAAAAATTTAACAATTTTTAGATCTGCATGCTTAAAAAGCCTTTGTGAGCGTATTTTGTCTGAGGCACGTGCTGGCAGATTCACAGGTTGTCGACGTTTCGACCCGAATACGGTCTAGGTATCAGTAAAGGCCTTAAAGGGGGTCTTCCTCAGGACAGGGGGGATGAGTGGAGGGGGCCAGGTGCCTAGGGTTCGAACAAATGTGTGAAAATGGATTAATACTGGCACCAAAAGAATGCTTTAGAAGGACTATATAACAAACACAAGAAGGGTTTACTGTGACAGTGATTTTCCCTGTGATTTATTCATGGTGCTGTGGGCGCATGAGCGCCACAGTGAGGGGAACGGGTGCGGCAAAGGGATTCCCTGAAACAGACATGGGAAAAGAAAACCGGGCTCAGGGACCTCGGAAACATAAAACACTCAAGGTCAGCCAGGCGCAGGTGGTTGACACAACCACACTTACTAGGGATTGAATGAATTGTGATTCTCCTATTACCATGCCGAGAGAATCTCATTAAAGACACGGAGGCCGGTGTCGGTCAGCCAACTTGCATCGATTCTGGGAAAGAAACAACATAAAGAACAAGACCCAGCGTTAAGAATAAAACCCCTAATGGCTTGCATGAGGAAATGAAATAATGGTGGGATCAACCCCTGCTCGGTGGGCAAGCTAAAATACCTGAGGGTAATTGCTCCGATGAAAAAGTCCGGAAATCCGTTTTCCCCAGAATCGATGCGGGTTGGCTGACCGACAGCGGCGGCCACATAGTGATTATCTCCTACGGAGGGACTTTGATTCATTCAATCCCTAGTAAGTGTGGGCTGATATTTCCAAGTGACTCTGCAATTTATCCACCTTGAAAATTTGCTGGAGTTGGATCCCTTAAAGGATTTGTGCAGGAATATCCAAGTTGTTTCATTAACTAAGCATTTCATCTGTCATGTGAGTTTTTAACAGTGCTTCCGTTGGAGAATTACTTCAGTTTTTTCTCTTCCGCTGTCTCTTGTCTAATGATTTGTAGCAGTTTCTTCTTTTCCATCCTTAGGTTGGTCGTGTACCATGAATAGTGGTTATAGATTTCAGCTCTGTTTTTCTGTTTATCTGCACAGGGAAAGCTGCACAATTCCTCAAGAATTTTATTCCGTTGGTTTACATCACCAAACCTGCAAGCCACAACTTTTATCAAATGGCAGGCCAAGGAATCTTTGATTTAAGTATTCATCCAATATATGAGTTCTTCCTCCACCCTTACAGACCATTTTATGCACCATGCTTTAGTGTCCATAACGTCATTTCCCACCACTTTAGTTTGAGACACTGTGTAATTGTCAATCGCCAGAGCCGTTTTTTGGGTTGATTGGTTACTCTCTCACACATTAAATAATCAATAATTTCTTTTAAACACTTGACACACAAAGCATTACATTTTCCCATTATGAAATTATCATGCTCATCAACTTTAAAGGATTGTCAAATATCTGTGATTTATACAGGAAACAAACTATGAAGCCCTTTTGTTGTCATATCTTAGCCTGTTTTTTTGGTTCTGCGCTGTCTCTGCAAGTGCGCTTTCAGGTAAGTGTGGCCCTGCTTTAGCGGGACCGTGGTTCCCTGGGTGGAGACCCTGCTCTAGTGGGGCCATGGGCGTGGGGATCATCCCCCTTCCTTCCCCGGTTTCCTCTTGCTTGGGGCGGTTAGGCTCTGCTGTAGCGAGCCAGGTATTAATAGTGGCTGCCGCGGGGGATTTGGGCTCTGCCTGCCCAACCGTCTTGTTCCCTGCAGCCGTGATGGCGTCCTGTCTGTTATTGGTGTGCATTGTTTTTTCTGTCCCCTGTTCTGGGTTTATTTCCTTGAACCTGGGGTCAGCCCGCATGGTTCTCTTCCCGCAGGGGAAACTGAGTTCGGCAGTGGAATACTGTGTGGGAGACCTCACGTTGTTTCTGACTGCGAGCTGGATCATGCACCGTGTTTGTGCTGCATGCAGTCACACGCAGGTTGCCGTGAGGGGCCGCATTTGGGCAAGGACCTCGCGGGTTTAGGTCTTCCTTCTGAGCTGGCATCCGGGATGATGGAGGTTCCCGGCACCGTTCCTCCCATCGCGTCCCTCGTTCAGCCCGTGCTCATGATAAGTACAGCACGGGCGGGTGGCGGTGCTCCATTTTTTCCATCAGGTCTTGCTGGGTGGACCAGCCTCAGTTTGTTGGGGGTGCACCTTACCGCATTATTGCCCGGCCTCCTGTGGGATGTGTCTGGGTGTTTCTAGCCTTCCCGCGGGGCGTGTTGCTTCGCGGCTTTGTTGCTGTAAGGGGGTTTGTCTGGGTGGATTTGGCACAGATGGCCATTTGTCCCTTTCCTAGTTTGCGTCCACTTGTGGCTGCGGGGGGTGCTTGCTACTGAGAGAGCGCAAATCAAGAAAAATATAGAAGTGCACCATATTTACAAGCATGTTGTATTAGTTTAGTAAACCTTATATAAGAGTGTCGAATTTATAGAGTGAAAATACATAAGAGTGTTTAATTAAAATAGAGTACTTATATCGAGTGTGAAAAGCTAATGTAGATGTTTGTAGAGATGTTGGAATGATGTTGAAATCCCATGTTATGTGGCGGTGGTAGGGGAAAATGTAATTCTGCTAATGTAGAAATGTGTAGGCCATATGGCAGTTCACATAGAGTACAAGATGCTGTTACACTCTTACACGATGGTGGATTTTGATGTTATTGTAATTAAAAGTATTATTGATCCTAGAACTGAAAAATATGTTTTATAGATGTGTTTTATATAATCATTGTGTGTAATAAGTTAGAATACTGTTTAGAAGAAATTAAATGTTTTACAGAGTGCACAGGCCCGTTCATGTAATTCTAATAGGCCTGAATAGACAAAGTCATTTCTTTTGATCTGCATGTGCTCGTTAGAGAAAGGTCGTGTTAGGCACAAACTGTGGAGCCTGTTCGAATGGTTTACGACTTAGAAGATACGGTGGAGGCCGGAATTTGGGGCCCACAGTACAAGTGTCTGTTTGCAGGTGCGAGGAGGTTTTAATCAAGAGAGTGATGAATAGCCTTTTGTTCAAGAGAGCCAGGCACAGGCCTGGAGGAGTCTTCAGGAATTTCCTGGGGGTACCGTCTTGCCGGAGAGGAGCCTGGGAAGCAAGGTCAACTCTAACGAAGGGTCCAGAGGAGTACCAGCATGGAACATACCAGAACCAACACCACGTGAGGGGCGTCTCTAAGGGGCGTCTCCAAAGGGCGTTTCTATTGTAAATGTGATTTTGTATTAGGGACAGCACCCCTGGGTGGAGTTAAGGCAGATGGTCTGAGGAACCTAAGAGAGCGGATGGGTAGGCAGATAGGGAACTGCGAGACATCGTTTTTGAAACAAAGACTAAGGGAAGTGTGTGATCTTCTTTGGAAGTCACCACTGCTGACACCTTTTTAGGTTAAGATCTTGCTAAGTAGGGATGTCACTTAGTCTAGTGTAGGGACAGCCTAATCTGATTTCTTCCTTTCTGTAAATGACTCATAAGCTACAGCTTGTGTCTATTCTTGCAACTTTGATGATTTTTGAATTGGTTTTGGTAATATTCTTCTGCCGACTAAGAGCATTTAGAAAATTCATGTTTGTATTGATACCCGTATATCTTTTGAACCTTATATTGAGATGTTTGTATCTCCAGTTAAGTTTGGCTTTGTAATAAACTTTTAAACTTTTTAAGCTTAAGTGGTTCTTTGGAGTGGTGTAAGTCATTACCTGATTGACCTAGTAGTGGATTGCCTTTTACTCTATGACAGGTACCAACGGTTCAGTCGACCGGAGTTGGGATCTAGATCTATAACAATAGACCAGAAATCCCGCGTTAACAGTTGGTAGCAGAGTGAGGATGGTTACCTTCTTAAGGAAGGTGATCTAGACTAGGTTAAGTTTACCCCAAGGTCCCTAGAGATCGAGAGGTGGCTCGCCGAAGAGGGTGCTGACGGCGCGAGAGAAAAGCAGCAGAATCGGACGAGAGTGAGTATAACAAGGGTCATGCGTGGACAGATTGCGGTGTTTTGTGTTGTATCTGTATTGTAATGTCATGCGGAGTTGAATGCCTGTAGTGTGAATGAGAGAGGGTTGTGAGCGCGCGCAACCTGGCAGACTGGTAAACTGGTAACCTGGGAAACGGGGGAACCGGTGAACTGGTGAAAATCTTAAGTTCGGGGAAGAGCTTAAGTGGTTCGGGTGTATCGAACATCCAGAGTAGTTGTCGACCAGAGAAAAGGGGGTCATGAGGTACCATTGATCGCCCGCAGGACCGAGATAGGGGGAATGCAAGAGTGAGTGTGTGGGTAACGGACGCAGGTCGAAAGTTACCGTGTGCAAGTAACCTATCAGAGAAGGCGATTGTCTGGACCAACGGAAAGACATTTCGTCAGTTAAGGTGACAATTACAGTTAGACTGTGGACGTACAGTCAAGGAAAGTGATCGCTTGGTCGGAAGTAATCATTTTTCAGAGTATGAATGGGACGCATGCATGACCGGGAGACGAGCGGAGAAAGGAGGGGAACTGCTGCGAAAGGGGGACGAGTGACGTCAGCGAGAGCCGCGCTGAGATAGGCCGGTCGGTGTGAAGCCGCGCTGAGACGAGTGACGTCAGCGAGAGCCGCGCTGAGATAGGCCGGTTGGTGTGAAGCCGCGCTGTGATAGGGCGGTTGGTGTGACATCAGCAAAGAGTCGCGCAGTGATAGGCCAGTTAGCGAAAACCGCGCTGAGATTGGTGGATTGTCATCAGGAAGTAAACGAACGCGGAGAAAATAGAAATTCGTAGATTTTGAACATGAAGTGTTTTAAATGTTTGAGAGGGATTTTTAGGAGAAAAAGAAGAGAATCTTATTACGGGGAAGAGGCACCGCCGGAGGGTACACCAGCTCATTATATGGCAACGAATGTTGGGTTGCATACTATACTGTGGCTTGGGACTTGGAGTAAGATTACAGAGGGGAATGAGGAATTGACTTTTCCAAAATACGGAACGTTTAGATTAGAAGTGTTACATCAGTTGAAAGCAGTTATGTCCTCATTGAGACCTTTGCCTAGACCAACACAGTTTGAGGCGCTTAATGCATGGATTAGGGCGGTGCACGACAGGAGTCAGAACAGACGCCAGGAAAGGGTACGGCGATCAGTGAGGGCAGTGCAAGATGCCAAATGGGATGCGGAAGCCAAGAAGTGGAGGGTACAGGTGATTGAGGTGGATAAGTTGTACCCCATGAGAGAGGTTACAGGTGGAAAGAAACCCATAGAAGAGGATGATGAGAGCGAGTCGGAGGACGGCCTAATAAATAGGTTGTTGATAGATAGACCGCCTCCGGACAATAGGGAGACGGAAGGTACGGAGCTCCCAAGGGAAGATGGGATAGACATAGGAGGGAATAGGCCACTTCCTATAATGGATTGGGTTCCTACCAAAGACGAGGGGACACTTCAACATAGTCCAGTACAGAGTGTAGTCGGAAGGGTTGTGGTGCAGAAGATGCCAGCAACAGAGAGGGTTGAGTCTTATGGATTACCAGATGCTCTTCAAGTACCCGTTACCATAGGCCGTATAATGTCGGTTTATCACCCAGAGAAAGGGAGAGAGGAAGAACAGGTACGGCTAGACAGAGAAAGAGGTGAGATGGAGAGAAGGAATAACACGACAAATGCCTGGAGGAAATTGCCAGGACCAATAACGTGGAGCACCCCATTGGAGTCAGCAGTGGATCCCGAAACAGAGCAGGGGGGTCAGAGAGGACCGATGGACCTGAGGGGACCACGGCCGAAATCCTATAAAGAGTTGAGGGCTGACTTGAGGTAATGGGATGGGTCCACAGGAGTACCGAGCAACAGGTCAAGAGCAGAAGCAGAATGGGGAAGTCGAGGAAATGGAATATTATCTCACTGCGGGGCTAGCGAAAGCAGTCAGGAGTGGGAAGGTAAAAGTCAGGAGAGTAGAGGAGTTACACGTCATACAGACAGAGGAAATGGGCAGGAGCAAAGAGGCAGAAGTACGGAGTGTGGAGAGACATCTCGTCCCATTCAAAGTGAGGGAGACCAAAGGACCCAAGAATACAGAGATAGGTTTAGGTGCACTCACCATGCACCTAATGATAACGTACAGCACTGGAATCGTGGGAACAAGGGGAACAGTGAAGGATCTTGCCATGCGTCGAGTGATCAGAGGTCACAGGCGAATTGTGAAGACATGGGGGATAATGGAATGTCTTACCATGCACCTAGAGAAGCCATACAGAATGAGAAATGTGGGATTATGGGAAATAGAGGAGTGTTTCATCATACACCCAGAGAGGATGGAACTGCATGGGACCTGGAGAGATGGGAGCATGGGAGGACTCCCCATAACTCGCCTGAGCCTAGACGTAGGACTCAGAGCTGTGATGGGAGAGATGTAAATAGACTCTCTAGAGATGGCATACTGAAAGCTGTGATAAAAGCCAAAAGACTCGATGTGACCAGCTTAAGATCTGATCTGAACGATATAATAGATGGTACATTGTCTTTAGAAAGGATCGACATGTACGAACAAGATGAGCTACTGTTTATAGCAAAGGACATCACTCGAAAGGCCAGAGCAACTCATGAGAAACTGTCTGAACTGGCAGACAAGTATATGGTAGATTTGTCCAGAACCAAGGCATTACAGGGTAACCACAGGTTGCATTATTCAGATCAGGACCTAGAAGAGAGGAGGACAACTGGATTAAAAACACACATAAGGGAACTGATCACAGGAATAAGAGCATGGAGGGACCTGGACAAATGGGAAGAGAGGTGGTCCAAAAAGGGAACTGTTAGGCGGAGTGCGAATGTGATGTCTCCAGAGGGAAGACTAATGCAGATGGAGGCATTCCCTTTGCGAGAAATAGTGAATGGGAATTATGTACACGTGCCCTGGAGTAGGGGAGATTTGGCTGCATTTACAAACTCATTTCCGAAGTTAAGGGAGAATCCTGTAGAGTGGTACAAGCAGGTAGAGAGGTTTGTCAAGATTTCAAAGGTATTGTGGATAGATTTGAACACCTTGTTTGATATTGTGGTCCCAGGAGACTCGTGGATAGCATGCAAGGTTAGTGTCGAGTGGCCAACTGCAGAACTAGAAAGGGATACTCGTACTAATGGACCGTCAGAAAGTGTAATGGTAAAATATGAAAGGGTGATGACATGGCTGAAGGAGAAGGTGCCACCACAAGACATAGATTGGGTAAAAATAGACCGAACAAGACAGGAACCAAAGGAGACAGTCCATGAGTATTATGAGCGATTGCTGAAAGCATTCAAACAATACAGTGGACTAGATGGTATAGACCCCAAAGATATAGGACAGTTTGTATCAAAGTTCGTCTTAGGGTTGAGACCTGATATTTGCCTGATGATTCAGCAACATTTAATTTGTTGGCAAAACAAACCATTGGATGAGATTTTGAGATACGCAAGATATTGCAGTGATGAGATAGAGTCCAAAGCAAAGAAATTAAAGGAGAAACTGATGATGGTGCAGATGCAGTCAGCTGGAAAGGGAGGACAGCAGCAACAGGGAACAGGGACAATGGGACGGAAATCAAACAATCAGAATAAGGACAACGAGGAAAATCCGAGACCTAGAATAGACTTTGCTACATTGAAAAAAACGACAAAGTGCCACCAGTGTCACCAGGTGGGACATTGGAGACGCGAGTGTCCCTATAACCCTGAAAACGGAGAACTGGAAGTTCTAGAGGAGGAAGTTCAGGAAGTTCCAGTCCAAAGGGTGACAGTGACAAAGGGTAAGGTGGCCAAAGCGGGGACCTCGGCTCCACGAGCTCAGTTCCCGCAGCCACCGAAGATTACGTCAGGGGGAAAGGTCTATAGACAAATGCCTTTTTTCACAGGTAAAGAAGAGTGTTACTACGTTGATCCATTGACGGGACGACGTGTAAGTAGAGAGGAGGACTGTACCCTCGGGGCAGTTCTAGAAGTGGATCAAAGAGGACCGTTTGTTGAGGCTGAAGTGGCAGGGTATCCTACAACATTCTTGGTGGATACTGGAGCTACTCGATCAACTTTGAGATCGGCAGTGGTTCCAGATCTACCAATGTCGGGGGAAACGATTCAGGTGGTAGGAGTTGCAAATAAGAGAATGAATAGCCCTTTGACGGAACCAGTATCAGTGAAAATAGGAAACTACACGGATGAACATCAGTTTGTAGTGTGTGATTCTAGTCCTGTGTGTCTGTTAGGAAGGGACTTATTGTGCAAACTGAACTGCACAATATACTGCACACCTCAGGGAGTAGAGGTACAGACTACAGACGATGATGCTACCTTCAAAGTTGTAAATTCGAGAACATGCATAGAACTGTATCCTACCCTGACAGTGGAGTAGCTCCCATGGGATTTACGAGATGCAGTGTCATCAGAGGTATGGGATTTTACTGGAGAAGAGATAGGACTGATCAAAGGAGTAGAACCAGTGAAGATTATGGTTAAACCAAATGCTGAATATCCAAGAACGCCCCAATACAAACTGACCCCGGAGACGATTGCAGGAATAAAACCTGTAATCGACTCTATGATAAAACAGGGAATACTGAAGGAAATCGTAGGAAGTCCATGCAACTCCCCGATTATGGGTTTGCAGAAACCTAGTGGGAAATTTAGAATTGTGCAAGATCTTCGAAAGATTAATAACATAGTTGTTTCATGTTGTCCAGTGGTACCGAATCCATCAGTGATATTATTTCAGATACCATTCCAAGCTGAGTGGTTCACAGTGATAGACCTTTGTCAGGCTTTCTTTTCAATTCCATTAGATGAGGAGAGCCAGTACCTTTTTGCTTTTAAGCTGGAAAAACGTGTCCTAACATGGTGTCGTATCCCACAAGGGTATACAGAAAGCCCATCAATTTTCAACCAGCTGTTGAAGAAAAATCTTGAAAGTCTGGTACTGCCGCAGAACTCGGTTCTGGTCCAGTACATAGACGACCTACTTGTTGCGTCAGAAACGGAAGAGGCTTGTAAGACAGATACCATTGCCTTGCTGAACCATTTAGCTGAAAATGGGCATAAGGTATCTCTGAACAAATTGCAGTACTGTCTGACAGAAGTACAGTATTTGGGTCACCGGATAGAAAAAGGAAAGCGCAAAGTGTCACCAGATAGGATAGAGGCGATAATGAAGATGAACGCGCCTACGACACAGAGAGAAGTTAGGATGTTCCTAGGAATGGTTGGATATTGCCGACAGTGGATAGCTAACTTTTCACTGAAAGTAAAACCTTTACAAAAACTGACGCACAAGGAGGTGAGTGATCCGGTACCATGGGACAAGGATTGTTTGATGGCATTTCTACAGCTGAGAGAGGACTTGTGTCGTGCTCCGGCTTTGGGGATGCCTGACTATGAAAAACCATTTTCACTTTTCTGCTGCGAAAGGGAGGGTTGTGCTTTGTCAGTTTTGGTACAGATTCATGGAAATGCCCGTAGACCAGTTGCATACTTTTCGGCTACCTTAGATCCAGTAGCCGCAGCGTTGCCCGGATGTCTCAAATCCGTTGCTGCAACAGGTGTCAGCATTGAGCAGTGTGAAAATATTGTCATGGGACACCAGTTAGTGGTGTATGTACCACATTCTGTAGAACTGTTAATGACCAGGACCAAGACACAGCACTTGACCAGTAGTAGGCTCACGCGCTATGAGCAAGTTATACTTGCTGCGGAGAACGTGACCCTTAAGAGGTGCTCTGTTTTGAATCCTGCTACATTGATGCCACTTCCTAATGATATTGAAGGCGAGGAATGTGAAGATCACGACTGCCTTGATGTGACTGAACTATGCACGAAGCCAAGACCAGATATCGTGGATGAGCCGTTGATCGACCCTGATGAAGTTTTCTTTGTTGATGGCTCATGTTTAAGAGACGATACTGGTCGGTTGAGAGCAGCTTATGCTGTTTGCACCATTACTGGAGTTGTGGAAGCCGCTTGCCTGGAAGGAGTACACTCCGCTCAGGTAGCAGAAATCATTGCATTGACACGTGCCTGTATAGCAGGAAACAAAATTAGAGTCACCATTTATACGGATAGCCAATATGGTTTCGGTGTAGTTCATGATTTTGGGCAGTTGTGGTCTCAGAGAGGTTACATGACCTCCTCTGGTTCGCCTATTCGAAATGGGGAATTTGTGCGACTGTTGTTAGAAGCATTACAAGGTCCAGCAGCAATTGCAATTGTCAAATGCGTAGCCCACACCAAAAATACAGATTTTGTGTCGCAGGGCAATAGATATGCAGACAAAGTTGCCCGCTATTGTGCGGAGCAAGGATATTCTTTCACGGAGGTGGAAGTAGGTGGGGCTCAGGAAAAGACAGAGTTGAATATGATGCTGGAGACAGTTGATACTTGGGAGGATTTAAAAGATATGCAAGAGAATGCACCTGATTCTGAGAAAAAGGCATGGGAAACAGCAGGTTGTGTGAAAAGTGAAATGGACTTCTGGGTTTCAGCAGATGGTAGGGCAGTATTACCTGAGGAATTTGTGAATCCAATGGCACGACAGATACATGGTCCAGTACACTTAGGAAGAGATGCCATGCTGAGGGTATTTAGGCAGACTTGGTATTGTCCTAAGTTTAGGATTGCAGCAGAAGCAGTCTGTAGGAGATGCGTTACTTGTCAACAACTGAACGTAGGGAAAAGAACACCAGTTACAATGAGTCACATTGGGAAGTCTGGGGGGCCTTTCAACAGAATGCAATTAGATTTCATTGAGATGCCAAAAAGCAACCGCCTCAGGTATCTTCTGGTGGTTGTATGCATATTTTCCAGATGGGTCGAAGCATACCCTACACGCAGGTGCGATACACTCACAGTAGCAAAGTTGTTGCTTAGAGAGTTGATCCCGCGCTTCGGGGTGCCAATCTCCCTGGAATCAGATCGAGTAACTCATTTCAACAGTGAAGTTGTAAAAATGCTTTGCTCTGCATTGAACATTGATCAGAAGTTGCACTGTAGCTATCGACCAGAGGCTTCAGGTATCGTGGAGCAGATCAATGGCACTTTGAAGTCCCGAATAGCCAAAGTATGTTCATCGACGTCCTTAAGCTGGCCTGATGCTCTGCCCTTGGTACTCATGAGTATGCGTAGCACACCAGACAGGAGGCCAGGTCTCTCTCCACACGAAGTTTTAATGGGGAGGGCAATGAGACTTCCGTCTGTACCAACTACAGCTTTGTTGACTATTCAGATGACCTGATCCTGGATTACTGCAAGGGTCTGTCTGACGCCATTCATTCTGTGTCTCTTCAGGTGCAGGCTGCTGAAGTTCCATCTTCAAGAGATCTATGTCACGACGTGTGCCCAGGTGACTGGATTCTGCTGAAGAAGCACGTCCAGAAGAACTGCCTAGACGTGCGTTGGAAAGGGCCCTATCAAGTTATCCTGACAACGAATACCGCCGTGAAGTGTGGAGGGCTGCCAAACTGGATTCACGCTTCCCATACTCGAAGAGTTCCAGCACCCCTGGAAGAAACAGCTCCTCTCGCAGATGAAAATCCAGCTGTGGATGGTGAACCACTAGAGGGGATCAGTCAAGCTGTGGGGGTGTCGGAAGAAGTTGGGAGCGCTACAGAACAAGAAGAAGAAGGACAGGACGGCAGTGAAACTGAAGTTGCCACAGAAGGAGAAAGTTGCTGTGAATATGGCTCAGACCCAGATCAAGCCCAGAGTGATCAAGAACCGAGTGTGAGGACAAGATATAGGAGAGAGAGGCGTGGAGAAGCTAGTTGGCCAACTGAAAGAAGAAAGAGGTCAAGCTTGAAGCCAGCTCCAGAGAAAACTCTTGCCCCTGTATCTGAAGACTCGGATTTGGACGAAAGTGCACAAGGACAGGAACAGGAAGGTCCGAGAAGATCGAGGAGGGTGCGAGTGCCTTGCAGAAGATACGCTACTCCTGAGTGGACCTACCTCGCTGCAGATGTCCAGTGTACAGGGATCCGGGAGGGTGAGGGAAGTGACCCTGATCAGTACTGACCCCATCATAACAGTGGAAATAGTGTTGTTGATACCGGGAGTGGAGGTCGAAGGGTTGCTGACACTAAATATCCCCTATCCTCCTTATCTGAGTGGAATAAGAGACCTGGTTTTAAACAGAATAGAGTTCCCGACTTGTTGTCCAAGGAGGTCAATACTTGGGGAGGTCCTTCTTCGTTTGGAAATATTGGAAGCCGTGATTAGAGTCGCTGGAACACGTATAATTTCAGATTGCTAAAAGACTGTGTGAAAGACTTCGTAAATAAACAAATTGAGAGATAACCTAGCGCCAAGAAGAAGAAAGAAGAAACTAGGGACTTCCATTTAGTGGACGGAGAAGGGCTAGGGTTGTCTGTTGCTATAGAACACAAAGACTGATCTTGCGGAGAAGATTATCAGCTTCCAGGTTTGGTTCGAAAAGAGACATTGTGCTGTGAAAGAAAACTGGAACTACACTGTTTGAGATCATGGAGGTTGGCAACCCGAACCGCAGGGCCAAATGTATAGCAGGCACACTTTTAGTGGGAGTGATTTTTCTTATAGTTTTAGTAGTTACTATATCATATATAGTGGGGCATGAAAATGAAGAAAAGGCTGCAAAGGAAGCAAAAATTGTATCGACACAGAAACCTACTATTGCTGGTAAAAAGGGGGACAATACAGAGAAAGATAAAGCTTTACTAGCAGCAGAGACTCGTAGGTTACATGTAGATGAATCACTGGGAAATTTTAAATCAAATGCGTATGCTAAATTGCTTTATGAATATATCGATGCTATCGAGGCTAAGAATTGTTATGTGTGCATGAAATTGCCAGCCTCTGTAGACGAAGGTATCAGATATCATCATCTTCCATTGACTTATGGAATCACATGTAGTTTGTTGCTTAGTATATTTTATGAACGTGATGGGTTTGAATACTATTTTTCGAATTTCGATGCTATTTTACCTGAAGTGCCGAACTACAAGCATTTAAATAAGTGGGATTATTATAAGAGTGAAGACAGATTACAGAAATTTTTCCTTCCCTGGAAAACATTAGATACTTCACACGCTCGAAGAAATAATTTGACTTGTAAAGTGTCAGAAATTGAGAAAAAGTTTGTAGGACAGGTGGATGATCGATACAGGAGACAGAAGATTTTGAAAGCTTCAGGTCAATGGAAAACAGATTGGACTGAGGAAGAAAGGGCACACCAAAGAAAGGGTAGCAATGGTCCAATAGCTTTAGACCGAGAGAAAAAGGGGAAACTGTGTATACATATGGGTGAAACCTCTTACGAGAATGTGTTTGTGGGAAAAGTGAGTTGTGAACATGCTTTCCAATTAGAATACTATTCGAATGATTTCTTGAAAGAAATGCAGGTGATCCCAAATGTATATTTTGTCCGTGGAAGAAATGCATACGTGAAACTACCAGATAATTGGTATGGATCATGTTATTTGGCAATTGTCTTCCCCAAAATATACCATGCTAAGGATTTGGAAATTATAGAGGGAGGAACTCAAGCTAGAGGAAGAAGGGATGTAAGCGCTGAGGAGGTAGTTGGAGACGTATTTGGTGCTATGTTTCCTATTTTAGGCATAGCACTAAATGATGTCAAGATAAGAAGATTGGCAACAGTTGTAGATAGGTTGTCCGCCAGTACTGCTAGATCACTAATGCTGGTGGAGGGAGAAATGCAATCAATAAGGGCAATGGTTCTTCAGAACCGACTTGCTCTAGATGTTCTGTTAGCCAAAGAGGGAGGAGTCTGTAAGGCTTTAAAGGTCCAAGAATGTTGTACTTACATTCCAGACAATTCAAAACCTTTAGAAAAGTACATTCAGGACATTACTGAAATTCATCATGAGATTGAGGATTTGACCAAGGTAACAGTGTGGGAAAAAGTAGGTCAAGGAATGGGTAAAGTTGGAGGTTGGTTTGCCAACTTAGGAAAGAGTATCATTTGGTACATACTGAAACCTATCATCATAATAGTGGTTTGTATAATCACCCTGTGGGGATTGGTACGGCTGTACAAATGGTATAGATCAAACAGGTTGCAAAGATCTATGAGAGAGCAGGAGAGGAGATTAACTGCAATGCAGGATAACCAGTACAGGAGTCTGAAGGCTCTAGAGATGATGAAACGAGGGAGTACTGCAACGACTTCAGTTTGACACAGTCCATACCTCAGGGATGGTGTTATGATGATGATGACTATTAAAAGTCATCAAAGGGGGGATTGAGAGAGCGGAAATCAAGAAAAATATAGAAGTGCACCATATTTATTAGCACGTAGTATTAGTTTAGTAAACCTTATATAAGAGTGTCGAATTTATAGAGTGAAAATACATAGGAGTGTTTAATTAAAATAGAGTACTTATATCGAGTGTGAAAAGCTAATGTAGATGTTTGTAGAGATGTTGGAATGATGTTGAAATCCCATGTTATGTGGCGGTGGTAGGGGAAAATGTAATTCTGCTAATGTAGAAATGTGTAGGCCACATGGCAGTTCACATAGAGTACAAGATGCTGTTACACTCTTACACGATGGTGGATTTTGATGTTATTGTAATTCAAAGTATTATTGATCCTAGAACTGAAAAATATGTTTTATAGAAGTGTTTTATATAATCATTGTGTGTAATAAGTTAGAATACTGTTTAGAAGAAATTAAATGTTTTACAGAGTGCACAGGCCCGTTCATGTAATTCTAATAGGCCTGAATAGACAAAGTCCTTTCTTTTGATCTGCATGTGCTCGTTAGAGAAAGGTCGTGTTAGGCACAAACTGTGGAGCCTGTTTGAATGGTTTACGACTTAGAAGATACGGTGGAGGCCGGAATTTGGGGCCCACAGTACAAGTGTCTGTTTGCAGGTGCAAGGAGGTTTTAATCAAGAGAGTGATGAATAGACTTGTGTTCAAGAGAGCCAGGCACAGGCCTGGAGGAGTCTTCAGGAATTTCCTGGGGGTACCGTCTTGCCGGAGAGGAGCCTGGGAAGCAAGGTCAACTATAATGAAGGGTCCAGAGGAGTACCAGCATGGAACATACCAGAACCAAAACCACGTGAGGGGCGTCTCTAAGGGGCGTCTCCAAAGGGCGTTTCTATTGTAAATGTGATTTTGTATTAGGGACAGCACCCCTGGGTGGAGTTAAGGCAGATGGTCCGAGGAACCTAAGAGAGCGGATGGGTAGGCAGATAGGGAACTGCGAGACATCGTTTTTGAAACAAAGACTAAGGGAAGTGTGTGATCTTCTTTGGAAGTCACCACTGCTGACACCTTTTTAGGTTAAGATCTTGCTAAGTAGGGATGTCACTTAGTCTAGTGTAGGTACAGTCTAATCTGATTTCTTCCTTTCTGTAAATGACTCATAAGCTACAGCTTGTGTCTATTCTTGCAACTTTGATGATTTTTGAATTGGTTTTGGTAATATTCTTCTGCCGACTAAGAGCATTTAGAAAATTCATGTTTGTATTGATACCCGTATATCTTTTGAACCTTATATTGAGATGTTTGTATCTCCAGTTAAGTTTGGCTTTGTAATAAACTTTTAAACTTTTTAAGCTTAAGTGGTTCTTTGGAGTGGTGTAAGTCATTAACTGATTGACCTAGTAGTGGATTGCCTTTTACTCTATGACAGGTACCAACGGTTCAGTCGACCGGAGTTGGGATCTAGATCTATAACAATAGACCAGAAATCCCGCGTTAACACTACTTTCTGTCTGTAGTCGGTGTTCCGCTTCATTCGCTCTCCCTTCTATCATTTCCTGTTTGCGTCTCCATGGCCTGGTGGTTCATCGCTGACTCTTCCGCCAGAGGGTGTTCTCCTCCTGCTGTTTCCCTGCTTGTGCGTGCTCATTTGATGCTTTTGACTTCCTGACAGCTGGGTCAGGTGGCTCTGTGGGCTTCTGCGTTCACTGCTGCTGTCAGTGTTGTCCTTGAGAGGTTCAGTTCCCGGACTGTCCACTTTTCTTTTCCTCCTTCTGGGGTTATTTGTATATGCACTGTTGTGTTGGTTGACTATTTCAGCCTTCTGTTTTCCTTGCCTGGGTGCCTGGAGGTTTGCATGCATTTGCACGCAAATTTATTTGTGGGCTATGGTACCCTGTTGCTATCCCTTTTATGTGGGAGCCTCGGTTCCGCCATCTTGGCGGGTTTGGGGGTGTATTTCATGAGGCCGTGGCTTTAATTTAATTTAATTTAATTGCGGGTTTATATAGCGCTAGGAATCGACTCCCGGAGGAGTATCTCCACGCTTCGACCGCTGGGGAACCCGTCCTGGCTCACCCTGAGAGATGGTCCCTGATGGGTATCTCTAAGGTGCGACCAAGCATCCCCGGCAGTCTGGGGGGGCCGTTGTGAAGATGAGGCAAGCTGATGCCCAGAGTTGCCGAGTGTGGTTTCTGACTAGAGTAGGCACCGAGGCGAGAATTATCGAGTCCACTGACCCTGGTCCACGACCCTGCCGCGTCGGGAATCGAACCCTGGTCCCGGGCCGTTCTCTGCTTACGGGTCTGCCGCCTCTAACCAGTGAGCCACACTTCTTTGCTTTTGTTGTCTGTGTTTGTCTCAGCCTGCGTACTCCCTCTCCTGGACCTTCCACCCTGTGTGCTCCTGATCCCCTCTGCTTTCAGTTGTTGTGAGGGGTCGAACAGATTGGTATCTGGTTGGCTGCCAGCCTGGGGTTCCCAGGGGCTGAGGGCTGCTGTGCATCTGGTGGGGGAAGGCTGCTATTGGCTCCTGTCTTTCCTTACCTGTGCTGCTTCTGTGGTCGCCATGGGGGCTTTGGCTTCTGCTCTTGTTGGGCTTGCCTTTCCAAGGCCATGGCTGTGGCCCCCCTTTTTCTTCTCTGGCTTGGCGGGCAGCTGCTCTGCCCACTTCCCTGTCGTGCTTCTCCTTGGCTCCTGGCAGTTAGGGCTTTGCTGGGGGCCGTCTTTTGCTTCACCTGCCATCCTGGGTATCCTCTATCTAGGATCCTTGGTTCTAGCCTACTTCTTTGCCTCCATGTTGTCGCCTGTTTTCGGTTGTTGGGCTCTCCTGCTCATGTCCGGTGTGCTGTAGCTCATTAGTGGTCTACTGTCTTTTTGTGGTGACAGCTTGGTTCGGCCGGGGGTTTGGCACACGCCTCTGCTGGGTTGTGTCTTTGCCTGTGCTTGCAGGGTTGCTTTTGGCTCACGCTCAGGTTCCTCTCCAACGGGGCCTGTTCGTCCGGTTCCTGTTTACTTGTGGGATCTAGGTGCTTTCCCCATCCTGTTTCTGGTTATTCCGGTTTTTGGTTGGCGGCCTCCTTGTGCCTGTTGTCCTTTATCTCATCGTCTCATTGTCTCTTTTGTTTTTGGGAGTGGTGACATACTCTTCCAATTCCGAACGTTCCCCCTTGGTTTGTCCTCTGCCCCTCTAGCTTTCGTGTTGGGTTTGTCTGCCTTGGTCGGGGACCTCCACGGGGATTGATTCCTGTGTTTTTGTACCTTGTTGACTGGTGCTTTGCTTTGTCTTTCTTTTGGAGGCTCTTCCCAACCGTGGGTCTAGGTGCAGCTGGGCCATCGTGGGTTCCGGTTCCTTCTTGTGTGTTTCCGCCTGGGTCCCGTGGTTGAGGGTGCTGGTTTGGCTTTCTGCGGCTGCCTGTTGCTCCACTGGGCTCATCTTCACCTGTTCCCATGGGTGTACCTTCCCTTCTCCCGCTCCCTGTGCCGTGACGATACCGCAGTGCCATGGAGCCTTGGTTGGCCGGGGATGGCCAGCCTCTCTCCGGGGTCGGTGCACGCTTCTCTGTTGGGCCAGTGGTTGTGTCTCCACAGGTTCGGTCCAGGCTCTATGGTTAGTCTTGTGCCTCTGGTGGCAACGGCTTTCACAGGCCGGGGGGTTCGACACCTGCCAATGCTGTCACATTGCCCTGTGGTGGTGTGGTTTCCTCAGTGCTTTTGAGGACACCCTTCCCCCCCTGTCTGCGGGTGCGGCCTACGTCGTACCTTGTGGGGGGACCCCTTTCTGGGTGGTTGCGGCCTTTGCCAGGCTGGGGGGCATACTTGGGTTCCCGGTCTGTGCAGGGTAGGTTGGTCCCCTTGCTGACGGGTTTCTCGTCTGGCTTCTGTTGGCATTTCCTTTGGCATGTCTGGGGCATGTCTGTGGGAACTTCTTGTTTCTGGTCTGGGCGGATTTTTGCCTGCCTCATTTTCTGGAGGTATTGCTGGGTTTTCCCCTTTGGTTGAGGAGATTCTGCATGTTGTTTCTCTTGTGCTGCATACCGTGAAGCTATGGCTCCCTGGTAAGTCTGGTGCCTCTGGTGGCACCGGCTCCCACAGCACATGGGTTCTAACCCTGCCCATGCTCTATGAGTCTCCAAATGTGGCATGGGTTTGTGCACGGCTTTCAATTTGTGTCCTTTGTTCCGGGCATGTTTTGAGTCCCTGGTATTGGCTCTGTCTGCCTGTTTTTCCGGGCTCCTGACTTTGAGCGTTTCCTCTGTTCCCTTTGCTTTCGCAAGTTCTGGGCTTGAATGGCCTGGCCAGGGCATTTGTTCTGCTGGGGGTGCTCACCTGAGTTCTTCTCCCTTGGTGTCTCCTGCTGTGGGTGTTGATTTTCTGGTGGTACTGTGCTTTCCCAGTTCTTCCTTCACCTTTGCAGGTCCCTGGCTTCTGGCGGGGTGGTGCGTCCTCTTTGGTGCTGGCTCTGGTTTGCTTGAGCCTGCTGGCTCAGGATTGTTCCCTGGTGGGCTCCTATGTTCCTTTCACCAAGGGCTTTGGTCTATATCACCATTTGTGTGTGTCTCCCTGCGGCTGTTCTTCCCTGTACGCTCCAGTTCTTGCCGGCTCTCTGTTGTTCCGCTGGTTCGGGCCTGGTTGGTGCCTGGTTGTGTGGCTGACTCAGTTCTCGCTTCGGTGGTGCTCTCGCTGGGTGTGATCCTGTTCCGGTTCGTTTGGCATGTCCCCTGCGCAGGCGTTGGCCGTGACTTCGTACTGTGTTCCAGATGCTTCCGGGTGCGGTGTTCTTCTTTGGAAGTGGTGGTCCTCTAGGGGGCATTCGCGTTCCTCTCTGGTGGCTTGGCCTTGGGTCTGGTCCCCTCTGCTCTTCGGTCTCCATGGGCTGCCTTTTTGGGCTTTCCGCTTTTCACTTTTGGCCAGTTGGGTCCCCAGTTTGTTTCAGAGTCTTTTCCTGTGGCTTCCTGGGATGGTTTTGCCTTGTGCCTGCCTGGGTCCTTTCGTTGGTGTGGCATTCCCTTCCGGGGTTCCCTTGTGCTGCTGGGGTCCATGTCATGCCTGTTTTTCGCCATGTTGGTGGTGTATTTGGTTGCCTTCTTTTCTACTGTTGGGTTGGGGTGCTGGGTTCCTTTGGCGCTTTCCCTCATTCTTGTGGCGTCGACCAGTATGTTTTGTTCCTCGGCTTCTGCCCTCGGTTTACCGCCGGGCCTAGTGGGTTGTGTTTCCTTCTTGCCCTCCGGTCCTTGGATTATGGAGTGGTTTCCGCTTTCTCGCTGTTGGTGGTCCATCGGGCAGTATTGTTGTGTTTCGATTGGACTGTGTCCTTTTTGATGTTGCGGCATCGTGTCGACATTATGGTGGTGTTGCCCTCTTTTCCATCTGGTTCCAATGTCTGGGGCTTTTGCTTCCCTCTCGCTTTGGGCTGTCCGTCGGGCAGTTTTGGTGTATTTGGCCCAGCCTGCCTCTTTCTTTGGTTGTGCCAGTTGTTTGTTGCTTTGGGCTCTTCTTTCTGGAGTCAATCGTTGATTCTAACTTGCTTTTTGGCTGCTTTATTGGCTCCATGTGTCTCTCTCCCGTGGCTGGTTGTTCCTGCTCAGGGTTTGCTGGTTTCTTGGAGGTTTTTCATCCATTTGTCTGTGTAGTTTTGATTTGTCCGGCTTCTTGGCATCTACTTCTTGTCTGTGGTTTCTTGTGAGTTTCCATGAAGCCGCTTGGCTTTGGTATGTGCTCACTTTGGAACTCTGGTGGCGAGTAAGACATACGAGGAGGTAATGCCCCATTTATTTACCAATAATGTTCATTACTCCAAGTATAGTCTTCCTCACCACATGAGTTCCCAACCCTCCTTCCCAGTCTGGCTATCGGCTTCATGATTCTTGCTTGTTTCAGGCTGAAGAGTTGAGCCAATCCATCTCTTATAGAGGTCATGGGTGATATGGTTCGGCCCTATTAGGAAGGTATAGGAGGCATGGGATACTCACTTTTTGCTTTGGAGGGTTCTGGTGTGGAGCTGAAGCTCACTTCGTAACTCATGTGGCGAGGAAGACTATACTCGGAGTAAGAAAGATTACCGGTAAGTAACTGGCGCATTAAGCGTATTGTGATCACAAACACTATTTCAGCACCTCTTGTTAACGGTGTATGTTTGATTTGATATATATGTAGAAAAACAATTGTTTTGAACAGATTAAGGTGGCAATTTTAAGTTTGCCGTATGTAGGGTTCTCCATCGGGATGGTGGAAGACATTGCCCCTACCATCCTGAGGGACCTCAGCCTGCCAAATCTAGAGTTGTCCACCAGACCCCGAGAGAATTCTTAAACTGTAAAAGACTCACAGACGGCTCCATCAAATATTCTAATCTCACAATCACCAAAGCACACCAGACCAAAGTAACTATAGAGTTCTTTTATCAATTTGACTTTGTTAGGAGAAAAAAAGGTTCACAATTGATTTAGTCCAAATCCATATGTGCTCTTTACATGACAAGTCCAAAAATTAGTCAATTTCCAGAGCAATTGTTCCGTTATCACTTTTATCATTATTTCCAACAACAAACGGCAGCCAATGTGTGTTTCACCCGGCAGGGATTCCTCAAGGCTTTTCCCTTTTGTATGTATATGCAGTAGCAGTAAATTTAGTTTATTAGTCAATTAAAACCATAAACAAAATCACACCGTTAAAAGTATATAACAATAAAAAGCGGGTATGTCATACAACTAATACAACCTCAACTCTTCTTGCTAATCTATGTTAGATAAAAAGTAACTAAACAGGAATCGTTCGTTACCTTGATGTCTAAAAAAGCAAGTTTCCGCACAGATAACTAAAAAGTCCCTTAAGTAAAAAAATATATATAGTAAAAAATGCCTACAGCGGGACTAAGAGAAGTATGAATACGGTGCCAAATGGGCTGTGAGACCCACTAATAAAAGCAATTTTGCAAGAATACACATCATTAAAAACACCGAAATAGGTAAAGTAATTATCTGAGTCTAACAGGATAGGAAACTAATAGTTTTAGTCCCTAGCAGCCCGTCTTTCACAGTTACTGGGCATGCTCGGTTAAGATTAAAAGTTTCCGAGTTATTACAATTTAAAATTACATTCAGGATCCTCCTCCAGATTACACATCACATATCCTGTTAGCTGATTATTTTCTTAAAACAGATCAATAACTGAGTCAGTCTAATGTTCAGCATGGTGTTGAATGGGTCCATGGACTCCACCAGTGCATGCCTGCATGACCTAATTCCCCGTTCAAGGAACTCCTGCCTTAATTAAGCTCTTCAATGAACCATCAAAGTGGAACAAACACAGACAATGTGAAGCAGAGATTCAGGCCCCTGATGGCATAGACAGTAGGACTGGTCTTCATTTTGACAGGACATCCTCCATTTTGGCATAAGGTCTAGCGTGGGGATTTTTCCAAATCTTAGGCCAAAAACGACTGTTTGATCTTCCGGTGGTAAGGTGCACCTAGCAAGGTTGATTCTCTTAGCGTGGAAAACGATTTCAGCACCAGCCACCCGTGGCGAAGTTTTGACAGGGTTTTTTTGTCTGCCATCCAACTTTGCTGTTTTGTAGATTTATTTACAAGCTTCTTAAAGATTTGCCCTGAGATTTTACAATTCTAAAGGTCACCCAGTTCAAGCGTTGGAATACTGTTTTGTAAAAATGACTTGTAAGAACAATTGCCCCTTTGGAAGTTAATTTCAATCCAGACTAGATTTGCCAGAGTGTTTTCCCGCTGCTGCCCCCAAGTTATAACAAAGCTTTACAAATACCGCCGGCCTAGCGAGTGTATTTTTTGTGAGCAGAAAGCCTAGCCAGATTTGTGCCGGAGAAGACGACTTGGGGAGCCTAAAAATGTGTTTATAGGCTCTTATCATCAGTTTTTCTAACAAAAGAACATCATCGCCCATCATAATCTCCATTCCATATGCAAGGGTTGGCAATAGTTTAGCTTTCAAAACTGATCCCATGGGATTTAGATCGTGACCTTTAATTGATCTGGCCAGTGACAAGAAGCCATATTTAAGGGCCTGTGCTTTCGCCCTGATCGCCTTCTTCTGGGAAACAAAGGTAGAATTAGCATCCATTTTCACTCCTGGGTCTACATAGAGTTTGACGTCCTCAATTTTGTTTCCGTTAATAGACCATTTTTGATTTATCTTGAAGGGACGATTGCACACCATCACACTTGTTTTTGAAAAATCTATTTCCACGCCATTCTTTTCGGTGTAAGCTCCCAGAGTGTTGAGCAGCCTTTGGAGTCCTATTCGCGTGTTGCTGAACAACCCCAGGTCATCTGCATAGAGGATATGTGACAATTGTTTACCTCCAACAGACGGAACGTGGGCCATCTGTTCGTCAAGCTCAGTGGAAAGATCTGCCAAGAATAAGTTTAAACAGAAGGGGGCTAAGACACAGCCCTGTTTTACGCCTAAGGATGTTTGGACCTTCCTTGATGTTCCAGAGCTATCTCCAATTTTGATTTTGACCCAGGTGTTGGAGTATACTAGCCTAATTGCTTGTAGGATGCTCGATGGGATGCCCCATTGCTGAAGCTCAGCGCATAATTTGTCCCAAGGGACACCATCAAAAGCTGCTTTCAAAGTCAACAAAGCACAAGTAAAGGGGTGTCCTGGTTACTTTTACTCTGTTCCTGATTAGACTCAGGGCCATAAGAAGAGTTAAAGTGCCTTGGCCCCTTTGGAAGCCAGTTTTATATAGGGGAATTTTTCCATTACCATGCACCCAAAATTCCAGATCGATTAGTATTAGCGCTGAAAAATATTTTAACTCAACATTCATCAGTGCTATTAGCCTATAGTTCTTAGGTGAACAAGCCAAGCCTTTTTTTTTTTTTAAATGGGATGAAGGATGGAGCCCCTCCAGCTATCAGGAATAACATTATTTTCCAAAATAAAATTGAACATCGATGCTAGGAAAACGGCCCGTTTTTGGGAAAGATGTTTGAATAAAGTCTGTGGTAGCCATTTTGGACTGGGGGCACAGTCGGCCCGGGGCTTTTTGATGACCATCTCTACTTCGGCTGCTGCGATTTTCCGCTGTACCACAGTGGTTTTATTGGGGCAGAATTTACTAGCGGGATGAATCAAATCACTCTTGAAATGTGACTTTAAATATTGTCTCACTGATATTGGCATTATTGGCAGCTGCAGGACCTTTCTCATTCTGATTCATTAAATACCAAAATCTTTTTGAGTTGTGCGTTTTGGAGGCATGGTGTAACTGGGCTCATAGTGTTTCCTGTTTTACTTGTTTGTACTTCAGATCTCTTTTTTTAGCTGCCGTCTTTCATCATAGAAATGTTGCAGTAGGTAAGAGTCTCCCGGATGTTGGCATGCTTGCCAAAACAGTCTGCCTGTTTCCTTTCTCATGTTCCGAATGTGAACAGGCAGAATTGACGATTTGCCGTTATCAAGTAGAGTTCCCTTCTTGTGACTCTTCTCACTTTGGGTTTGGCCATATTATTAGCGAAGGTCTCCCAAGTCGCTATTGGATTGAGCTCACATTGTGCTAGGTCCTGTAGACTTGAGACCCCATCCTGCGCTAATGACTTAATAGAGCCAGGGCTCCACTTCAGGATTTTCAGATTTTCTGAGTATGTTTCCCCCAACTAAGTACGAAAAGTCTCAAGTTTGTGCAGGGATGTGTTCACATTGATTACCTGAGGGATGTGATCGCTTTCCACACAATGGCATATCCTAGAATCACAGATGTGATGGTAAAAGGGCATTGAAACAAGGGTATAGTCTATAATTGAGACCGTGTCACCACAAAACATTGACCAACCAGGTGGAGTATCAGATGGTTTTCGCACATTTAGTCCCAGCAGGCCCAATAGTTCACAGGCTTTTATGAGTTATTCACCTTAGTTGTCCCTATGTAAGATTGATGGCATTGCTTGCTCTGGGAGATGGCCCACTTCGTTACTATGTTCTTCTGTGGGAAAATGAAAAAAAATTAGGTTAAATTCACCAGAAACTAGCCATTGTGCCTTATTGTGGCTATCTTTTAACTGGGATAGATGAGCTGCTGTTCTCCTGGAAGATGTAACTTTCTGCTTTGGATTGATGTATAATTTTGCGTTGATAACCAATACTTTATGGTTACTATCCCGACTTTCCAGTATTATTACCAGCATATTTGGGTCGTCCACATACACTTCCACAATTTCAAAAATTATATTAGTATTTATATAGTTCGCCAGACCCCATTTTGCCCTCCCACAGGCACTCTTTCCTTCAGCAAATTTTGTGCATTCCTTGGAGCCAATGAGAGGGATAGACTTCTGCGCCAAAGTTTCCTGGAACATTAAGTTATCAAAAGTTTCCAGGAATCCTGTGAAATCTGGGTATGAAAGTTTTGTCTGTAAGTGGTTAATTTTCCAAGAGCACACTTCCAGGCTACTCAGAATCATTTTTGGTGGACTTCCCTCTCATCAGTCTTGGGCGCTTCAGTGTCGAGACAACGCCTGCAGTAGCCAGCTCCAAGAATATTGTTGCTCGGTAGTTGGAGCCAGTCTTTGAGGCTGCTCAGCAGTTATGTCGTTTGTTACTCTAACAGACATTTTAGTGTTTCAAGTTTCAAGTTTTTTTATTTGCATAGTTTGTAAAAACCATTGCAGCACAAAAATATTTCATCACAGACCAATTTTTGTATATAAAAACTCCTTAATTATAAAAGGGTAAAAAATTCTATTAAAAAGACTGTACATTAAAAGTTCAGATATAAGCAGTCGCTAGTTCAGGCACGTTATATCCAGAAATGCATATCACGATTATTTACACCACGGTAATTCTTGGATATAATACTTTGTTTATAAATGCATAAATTAATTTTTAAAAATTAGATTTCAGTCATTGTTTTAATTTCCGGCAATTTCTTATGGCATGCTGTCAAAACTTTTACCAAGGCGCACTTTAGTTGGGGGTCACTTGCTTGCCTCCTAGTTCGAATTCCCCACTGGTTGAATTTTGCTTTCAATATTTGTAGCCGTTCTTGAGCGAGTTGTTTGAAGGAGCATAATAGATGCACAGGTCTTCTGATGCTAACCCGCATAGGAGACACCTAGGGTCCACCTTCTCCTTCAGCCAAGGTGGAGAATGCTGAGTGCCAGGCAACAAGCCAGGTCTAAACTTCATGAAGCTAATTTTTGTATGCTTGGCATGACCTGTGTTAAAGTACTTCTGGGCTGCTTGCTCACAGAATGTGTTCAGAGTCATCCAGCCGTGAGACCTTTCAGCGAGTGAAGCTTTAGCCTCCAGCCACGATAGGAGTTTGACTGATTTCCAAGTTAATTTCTTGAGTACACCGGAGCTAGTGGGGGTTTCACACAGCTGGTTCAGTCCCAATTTGTGTAGTCCTTCTTTAAGATATTTCGCTGCGGATGTGTTAGTGTGTATGCTTAACTCTTTCCACAGCTGTGCGTTTAGTGACCCCGGAGCGGCTTTTCGTATTTTGTCCCACATTATGATGTGTGCCTCATGTCTCGCAAGAGATTGCTTCTGGATACCAAACTCAAGTCTTATTTGCGAGGGGGAGGTGTATTTGGGTAGTCCGAATATAATCCTAAACGTGTTTGTAACTGTGGAGTCCAGTAATTTGGCGTCTCTTCCTTTCTGGACTTCACTTCCATAAGTTAATGTTGGCAATAACTTTGCACGAATCACCTCAACTATGGGCAGAATCAACGGGCCAGTTAATTTGGAGTTCAACGATTTTAAAGAGATTGCCAAAGCCATACCTTTGTGCCTGATGCTGTTTCTCTGTGCAAGGAATTGACCTCCTTTGTCGATCTTTACACCCAGGTATTTGTATTCCGTTGTGCTCTTAATTCGGGTATTACCCCAGTACCATGTTGAGGGCTTTTCCCTTTTTTTACTCACGGTGATGGTTTTAGTTTTCTCGAGGTTTATCGATGGACCGTTTTCCTTTGAGTAATCATGAGTTGCATTTATAAGATGTTGAAGCCCTACTCTCGTTTTACTGATCAAGACTATATCGTCTGCGTATAGGAGACATGGCACTAAGATATCTCCTAGTTTTGGAGCATGCGAGTTGCAGGCGTTTAGTCTCGGTATAAGGTCAGCTACAAACAGGTTGAAAAGTGTGGGGGCCAGAACGCAGCCTTGCTTAAGCTCTTTGTCAGTTGGAATGCGTCTCGACAAGTTTCTTCTGTCGCCCAGCTTAATCTGGACCCAGGTGTTAGTATGCAGGTTTATCAGGAGGTTTAGAAGGGAATGGGGGAGCCCCCAGTTATGAAGTTTGGACCACAGTCTGTTGCGTTTTACATGATCGAAAGCTGCTTTATAATTAATAAAGCACAAATGCAGGGAGCTTCTAGCGGTTTCCACCGTGTCGAAGAGCATTGCCATCATTATTATATTTGTGGTCGTCCCCACATTCTTTGCAAAACTGGTCTGATTCAAGGGGATGATTGATTTTGCTTCTGCCCAAGCCTGGAGCTCTTCCAGGAGCGTTCCCGCAAAGAATTTTGCCTCATTGTCCTGTAGTGCAACCAGCCGATAATTCGGAGGCTCTGACCTATCCCCTGCCTTATGGATTGGTGCAATGATGGATCCCCTCCATGAGTCTGGCAGAATATTTGTCAACCTGATTTCCCTAAACAGTAGTTCTAATGCTTCAGCCCAGAATGTTGGCTCCTGCTTATAGAGCAGAGGCGGTATACCATTTGGGCCGGGGGCCCCTTCCCTCCTTCCCTTACCTATTTGCCTTTTTATGATCATAGTTCGATTAGTTGAAATGTCGGCAGTTAAAATGTCATTATCGGTTTTGCTTTGTTTGATCTGGTTAATTCCTGCATGTGCAGCACTAATGTAAGCACCTTGGGAAGTGCATAAGGAATTTTCCCCTTTTATTCTAGACTCCGTAGCTTCATGGAAGTGAGACTCGAGATATTTTGACCAGACTGCCTCAGAAATGTTGGAGGTAGTTCCCTCGTTATTTGGATGAACAAAGTTGTTTATGGTTCTCCAAAAACTTGCGCTGTTGTTTTGCTTTATATCAGCGTGTAGCTTGGCTCACATAACGTTTTCTTTGTCCCTTTTTGCATCCTTTTTGTGTTTTTTCAACCAAGCCTTTTGCTTTCGCAATGAATTTAGTAGTGTTGTATCTTGAGGGTTCCACCGTAGCTGTCTCAATATGCGGTAGATAACTCTCTGGGTTAGCTTGATTTTTTTCAGCGCAAATTGAGATATTGATTTCTCACAGCCGGTTCTTTGTTGGGTTTTTGGCTTGATATTCGTTGTATAGGCTGCCATGATTTCAGTGAAGCGTTCCCACTTTTTGACCTCATCTGATCCGGCTCTCAGTTCAAAGTGATCCTTAGCAACTCCCACCATCCTGCAATATGCGGCAAGCCCGAATTTGATTCTCTTAAGATTAATAGTATAATCTGCTCCTTGGCGGTCCGGCAGTGCTCGAACATTTGGACTCTTGTTCTAAGCTCGATTTCTTGTGGTCGGTGATCATTATCCCCTTTGTCCCCTAAACGAAATAGGGTAATATACTGGAACAGATCAAGGGAGACAACGGTGTAGTCTAGAATAGTATTTATTCTAGATAAGCAGTATGTTGCTACGGGGGGATTGTCACCTCTTGATCTACCGTTTAGTGTTCCTAAGTGTAAGTGTTCCAAATCCTCCAAAGGCCGACTGTCCTGCCTTTGTTTGTTTGTTGGACGGTGGCTCCCCTTGCGTGGGAATGTTCCAGATTGCGTTTTGTATAGACATTTCGGCGTCCGTGGGGGACCCCATTAGATTTAGGTTAAGGTCACTCGTAAGAATGAGCTCCGCTGATGGTCCTTCTGTAATATATTTTTCTACCAACTTACACATTTCTTTTATTAATTTACCTTTCCGCTTTGGTTGGATATAGACGTTAAATATTGTGATATTAAAATCCATTGTTCGTGTTGAGCCCGAGCAGTGTAAGTTTAAAGCAAGACCTGCAGATGAAGGAGAACCCACATCCTGGACATTGAGATAGATTCCACATGCAACATATATGGCCGGGCCCCCCTGTAGGTGGCTGTATTTTGCCTCAGCCAGTGCACTTGTGTAGAAGCGCAGAAATCTTTGCAGATGTGGGAGTTCGCTCAGCCAGGTCTCTTGTAGGGCCACGATGTCGAAGGCCCTGATATAGTCAATGAAATCCACATCCAACAATTTGCTTGCCAGGCCGTTCACATTCCAGGAACATATCCGTAGAGACCCCCTTATGACTGATCTTTTTTTTGTACCGCTAAGTCGTCAATCTGTTTCCCTGTTGTTTATTGTTCTTGAGATCCATCTTATGTCAGTGTCCCATTTCGGTATTGTTGTGTGGACCTGATGACTTTCACCTTCTGCCAGGAAGGTTTCTCCATTTGTTTTACTTTGCCCCCTGGCTCCTTTCAGTACCGAGGTATTGAGCCTACCATCGGGTGCTGGGTTTTCAGCTGGGTTTTTTGGCCTCAGCAGGTTGGGATATCCTGGCTTGATGTGTGGCGTAATGTTATCCCCCAGGTCTTAAAAGTATCCCTTTCTTGATATATTCTTTGTGAGATAATAGGTGACTCCCATGAGTCGGTTGACCTGATTTCAAACAGGGTTGGAATATGAGAAGCGAAGGATGTTGCCGTGATTCATAATGTCAAACCTGCCCTTAGAGATGTATTCTGGTGTGAACAGTTGTGCTGTCGTATTCTGACAGTTTATGCCATTGGGGTCTGTTTCTTGCATATTTGATTGTGCGGCAGCATGAATCTTATGTACTCCTGTTTTTCTATGAGTCCTGGCTGCTCCTATCATTTGATTGTAGTTTCCAGTTTCCAACAGTTGGCTCTTTGACTCACTCTGATGTTGTACCAAGCTGATGTGATTGTGCTCTGCGAGTGCCTCAAGGTGTTGTCCCTAACGGTGATCTATGTTTATACAGGTGGGAATTGGTAAGACTGTCGTGACCTTGCTTCGGGATTGGCAAATGCTAATGTTCTTTGTTTCCTTATGGGCCATGACCTGGTTGAGGTTAAGATCCATTTTTTTAATTACTTAGTCTATGCATATTGTGTCCAGGTTGCCTGAGTTCACTTTGCTCCCCGCAGGGGCATGACCCTTGCTATTTGTATTTTGAACAGTTTCTGGTTGCATCCCCTCCTGATTATGGGCTTGCAACTGACTTATCCTCATATTTCCTGTTTCAGTATTTTTGCTGCATTTTATATAACTGTTCCTTTCCAGGGATAGCTGTGCTATTTCGCCCTCCGTGTCCTTTCCTGATTTGTCTGTCACTCTGGGTTCTGTAGTCCTGAGTGTAAGTTACAACCTGATGACTCCCTCATAATAGGGCTTTTATTTTTGGATGTCTCTGGTATTGGTGGGTTTTCTTGATCGGGATCGCTCTCGGTTGGTGTTTTCCCAAATAGGTGCATAAATCCGTTGTTTTCGGTTCCGGCCCTTGCGTTTTTGTGCTCGTCTTTGTTTTGCGTTCAGTTTGTTTTCCCTTTTCCCCTCTTCTGGAGTCTCTGTCACTTTGTTTTCAATCTTTATTTTCTGTCCCGATATTTCGTTGCCTTCAATTTGTGTTTGTTTAATCGTGATGGGGACATTCTCACCCTTTGTAATTGCTAGTTGGTGAGTTGTCATGTTTATGTCATTTCTGGTTAAGGGCTTTTCCACTATTGACTCAGTATGATAGTTGGGTGCACAGTTTTTTACTTGTGCGCACAGGTCGTTTAGCATTGTTGGAAGAGTGGCTAATTTGTCTATAATTGAGCTGCAACTGCAGTTTTGGCTGTTGGCTACGGCATAATCCTGAATCTTCTGCAGGGAGGTGTTCAGTGTTCCTAGCTTACTATCAATTGCGACCACAAATACTGCCAAGGTGTTCATTAAAGTTAATTGGGTGTCCATTTTGTCGGATTGATATTGCAGGGCTTCTACCAAGAGTTGCACTGTTTTTAGTAAACTTGCCCATGCATTCCCGTTATCCGACTGGTGCATATTGTCCGGTTGTTGCTCGGGTGTGTTCTTTGGGCAGCCTGTTGCATTTGTTTTTTCTTCCGAGCCCCCTTTTCTTTTCTGGGGCATATGCCCCTCTTGGTCCTCTGCATTTGTCCCTGCCATGGTGTTGTTCCTACCATGGTCTTGAGAGTAGGTTTCGATGAGTGCCTCCCATTCTTCTTTGTCGAGGTCTGAGAAATTATCCAGACTTCCGCTCGCGTCCAGTTTGCTCCATCCGCTTTGACGGAGTGACGCAGGATTATTTTGGGGTGGTGGTGTAGCAGACAGTTTTTTATATTCAAAGCCCTGATTTACATTAAGGGTTTCCAGTGTGCCCTCTATCTTTTTTATGTTTTCCCTTGCCTTAGTGGGCAGGTGGTATCCTTCCATTGCCTGTTGTTTTTCTTCATGGCTGTCTAACTCATGAATAGTTAGAGTTTCCGATGTGACACAGTTACCCCTTCTGACCTTATGTTGTGCTCTGCTCTCAGGTAAAGGAGTATTTGGAATAAAGTTTTCATTGAGGCTCCGATGCCCTTTACTTTCATTAGAGACCCGTCCATGTCCTTGTGTGCATCTCCCTTGTTGTTTTTGTGCCTTCTTCCATCCATTTTTTAGATACGATCTCAGACCTCCTGGGGGCTGAACTTGCTAGAAGTTGTGTGGATGTTAGATCCTTTATACATTCAATTTTAGGTAGAGTTGATAAACTGGGAGAGCTATTTAGGCCCGTGGCATACGTCACGCTACTTAGATGTATAATTCCGTCACCCTCTCTGCTTTCAGATTGGTTTAGGGGCTGTAGGGGAGTCAGAAGGCCTATTGTGGGAGTAGGGCCTGAAAGAAGGGTATCGCCTGCATTTTTTAAGAAACAAAATTTGGTATCTATTTTAGGCTGAAAAAAGTGCTTCTTTGACCCCTTTTCCCCTAAGATTGATTTATTTACATTACCTGTTTTTTTTAATATTTGGGGTTAGTTCAAGTAATGCATAAAATGTTTGAGTAGTTTGATTAGTTGGTCTGGTTTTGTCCTGAGGTTCACCAATGGTGCCAGTTGGTGATTTCGTCTTCCTTTTCCGATTGCTCAAATTGTTAGTGGATGTGACGCAGCCCCGCACACGTCCTGACCTCATGCTTGGTGATGATTCGATGTTGCAATGTAACTCCTACAAGAAGGATCTATTGCGGTGTTGGCAGACGATCACGGTAACCCTCCTGCTGCCCTCCCTCACTCACTGCTGCTTGCTAAGCGTTGAGTTGCCAGGTGCCCTCGCAGCCTCACAACCCTGCAGACCCCATCAGCTTTATAGAAGTCTGTGCAGCTCTGGCTACAGCCTTGGAAAATACTGACCGGGGATGGCCTCCCACGGGCGGTGAGGGCGGTGAGGCGAACAAGCGCTACAAGGGCAATATGTAGGCTGTGGTGGCTGTGGTGGCTGTAGTAGTCGCAGGTATCCCCAGTCACCTCAACCCCCACCGCTTGAATGATTTCGCTGCTCACCTGCTTCATCTGCCTCTCACTTTGTGCTCCGAGTCTCCTGCCAGCTCCTGCTTCTAAATGAGAGCCTTAATCACCGCTCGGAGTGCAGCTGCTGCTCATGGCCAATAAGCTCAGGCACTCCTGCACTCCTGGTGCTCTACTCCAAGCACTCCAGCGCTGTGCACTTTGATGCACCGCAAAACCGAAAACTGCAAACCAGCAAAGCCAGCGTGGCCCCCAACTTCCATGAAGCTACGGAGTCTAGAATAAAAGGGGAAAATTCCTTATGCACTTCAATCAAGCGTTCTTTCGCTTGCATCTTCTTCATGGGTGATATCATGTCCTCTCGGCTGACATGGTGGCTCTAAGTGTTCCATCTGGTTGGAGGCTGTGGAACAGTGAGGGTCTGTTAGATGAAGAATGAGATGACCTTAGATTTTTAACGGATGCTACCTTGTTGTGAACATCATCTTGAGATGTGATCACAATGGCACCCTGAGACTTTGGGCCCATTTGGGTTGTTCCTAGACATCCTGATCATCCTGGTCAGGAGTTTGGGCGGAAAGAAGCTCTCTAAATTGCCTGAGCAGATTTTATTCCTTCTTTTTCTTGCAGGTTTCCTTTCCCTTTTGGTTTGTCATGGTTGGTTCGAAGCAATAGTTTTCATGATGACCTCATTCAATAGAGTGCCAGGCCGAAAGTTGGGGCTGAGTTTCTTTTTAACTTCGCCCAGTATGGCTAGCATCATAACTGGAGGTTGCACAAGTTTCTCGATTACCTCCTTAGAGGAACAGACTAGGGGCTAGATGTAGGTGGCTAAATACCGGTCGGTAACGGTGAAAATCGGTAAATTTCACCGTTACCGGCCAGTATTTAGCCATGTGCGATGTAGGTATTACCGGTTGGCCTCGGTAATAAGGAATCGGTAAAAATAAGGAAAACCAGTTAACAATTCCTTATTTACCGATTCGGAGAATAAAAAATACCGATTCGGAAATAAAATACCGAATCGGAAAAAAAAATACCGAATAGGAAATAAGGAATGGGTAAAAATGTGTTAATGTGATGTACCAAAAATCGGTAATAAAAAATCGGTAATTAAGAATCGGTATTTAACACTAAGTGAAAGCAGGTGGTAATCAGGTGCACTGCATCAAAACAGCCCCAAATGCATCAGTGTGAACACAATGGCGGCCCTGTACGTGATAGCAAGGCGGCTGCGTTTGCTTGCAGCAGGACTGAGGATCTGGAGACGGGAGGAGCGCGTCTACAGAGTGCGAATAACACTGTTCCAACTGACTGAGGCTGAAATCCATGAGCGCTACAGGCTACACCCAAACACCATCTTGGACCTCATACGGGACCTGCACCCACTCCTGTAGCACCAGACACCAAGGGCGCACGCAATACCAACTCATGGATAGGTACTCTGCTGCCTGCACCTCCTGGCATCTGGCAGTTACCAAGGGGTAATTGCTGTGGCAGGTGGAGTATCAGTCAATAGGCTTTATTTCGATAAAACATATCTTTAAAAGCATTACATAGCACAACAAGTTAAAAACCAAAAGATGTAAAATGCATCCACAAGATTAGATAAAATAATACAAATGACATCAATAAATTACTTAAGAAGGTCTAGCTACAATGACCATGATTAAACAATTTCAGTAAGCCTTTTAGATCTGATCGACCAAGCCCAACTTAAAATTTTTGACATACTGCACACGAACAAGGGCCGGCTGTCGGACGTCAAGATTCGCAGTGCGACTGTGTGGTGTCTGGTGCCCAACTCCCTACACAATGGCTTTAGCCACCTAGATCTCTGGGATTTATAAGCGGGGCATTCAAATAGGAAGTGGGCAACAGACTCAACCCTTGACGCACAAAATAAACAAAAAGGTGAGGTTTGGGCCGGGATTTTCCAGCGGGCAGTCAATTCACCCACTGGGAGCATACCTACTCTAAACTTAAAATACAAAGCCCTATCTATAGGTTTTAAAATTATATCAAGATAGGGTTTGCAGAGGGCCTTGTCCTTAATCCTGAGGAACTCACTGGTTGCTCTACATTGTTTGGGGTTAATTCTGCTCTTTTCCGATACCCAGTTCCAATAGATATTCTTAAGGACAGCTTTAGGGGGGGCAAATCTAGTAAGCCAAGCTTCCCCGAGCCTCAACTCCCAGAGCAGGGATTTAACGTCCCTGAGCCACCTGATTTTGGACCAACCAGGCATTGATAATACTTCCAACAGACCTTCCGCATAGCTGGCGAGTTCGGGAACCCTCCACAATCGGGCCCAGAGTAGTAGTGGACGCAGCTTTGCCTGGTCTTTAATTGAGCGGCATCCCATATCAAGTAGTAGGGGTAGCGTTGGGGTACTTTGTGGGAGAGCCATCAGGTCCTTCAAAAAATTGTTCTCGGAACAGGATAGCTGACCAGTATTGTAGGTTCCCCAGAGCTCTGCCCCATATAATGCTGCACTAACACCTCCCGTCTTATATATATCTATTACAGGGGCAATGGGTTTGAAAGAGGACGACCGCTGTTCTTTCAAGAGAGCCCCCACAACCCTTTTGTGGCTTAGCAACATCTTCTGGAGATGGGAGTTCCACCGCATAGTGTTGGTTAGACGGATACCTAAATAATCAAATTCCTTGACCCTTTCCAGGGACACCTGGTTTAATACAGGAGGCCGCCCAGGCTTTTTGGGGGGGTTGAGTACCAGATATTTTGTCTTTTCTGTGTTAATTTTAAGTCCCCTACTCATGCAGAATGATTGGAAACTATCCAGGAGGCTCTGTAAACCCACAAGGGATTTAGAGGTCAGGAGGGTATCATCAGCGAATAGGAGAGTTGGTATTCTCTTGCCCGCCAGGGATGGTGCGTCAGATGGATTTTTCAAAAGATTCTCCACCACTCCGTTCACATATAATGAGAACAGAGTGGGGGCAAGAACACATCCCTGACGGACACCCCTATTCACTTGGATTCTGGCAGTCTTCTGGCCCTGGTTACCCCACCTGACCTGTGCGAAGTTTCCTGAATGGAACTTCACCAGTAGCGACAATATATAAGCGTGCATCCCCAAGTCAGACAGTACCTCCCACAGGCGATCCCGGGGCACCAGGTCAAAGGCAGTCTTTAGGTCAATAAAAGTGAGATAAAGACTGCCTTTGCCTAGTACAACCACCTTCCAGTAAAGGAGCAGCAATCTAAATGACAGCTCAATAGTCCCGGTACCTGACCTGAAGCCTGCTTGGAAGTCAGAGAGGATTTTATTGTCATCTACCCACTGGAGCACTCTCCCAAGGACCACCTTTCCTGCAACCTTCTGGGTTGAATCAATTAGACTTATGGGGCGATAGTTAGCTGGGTCATCCCGACCTCCCTTTTTGAAGATCGGGACGACCTCAGCTCCCCTTCATGAGTCTGGGATTGCCGCACCGTGGTAAGTAGCATTAAGCAAAGATGAATTGACCCTCCCCCATTCTTTCAGATTAAGGAGGAGCAAATCACCCGGTAGCCCGTCTGGGCCTGCTGCTTTATTTGGGACTAGGGATTTTATCACATTCTCCACTTCCTTAGCTGTAAAGGAAAGATCTTCACTCATCCCGGAGGGGCCCAATGGTGGTAAATTAATCTGCCCCTGCCTTACAACCAAATTGGTAGTGTAAAGGAGAGAGAAGTGATTAAACCATGCCTCCTCAGAGATGTTACATGTCATGAGGGTATCAGCGGGCCTATTCGTAGCCCTTACTAGATCCCAGAAACCCCTGGAGTCCCTCCCCGCACTAGCTTCCTTCAAATCACGCCAGAACTAGTCCTCCCACTCTTTCTTCGCTTCACTAATAGAGTGCTTATACTCCTTCCTAGCCACACGAATCAACTCAGGCCCCCTAAGTTTAACAGCTTTCAATAGTGCTCTTTTCGTCTGCCGACATTTTTTGGAATACCAGCCCGGATTGCCCTTGGGTCTCCGACACTCCCTTCCGGAGAGGCCCCGACTGTCTGTTAAAAATAACTTTCCCAGGGCATTGATGGTATCACAAAAGAGCAAGGATACCTCGGGGGGATCCAAGGGGGTGGAGTCCAGGCTGGACAAGGCCTTCCCCAAAAGTGCCCCTATGTTATGAACCTTCCCCTCATCCAGGGCAACCTTACACCATTTGAGGTACCTCCCACAATTTGAGGGACAAACTTCCCCAGTTGACTGCAGCACAGAGGGTTCCTGCAGTCCATTTGGGGGCGACCACATGGGGTGCAAGATCAAATATAATGATTATGGTCACTGTCCGTGGTGGACAGAACTTCCATATCACGCATAAGGCCCCAGAGCTTGAAATCGAGTAAGATGTAATCTATCCTCGATGTATGGTCTACCCTGTTGAACGTGTGAGCTCCACAAGGGTCCGATATTGATCTACCATTCGCCGCTCTTAGCCCATATTCCAGAGTTAGAGTGTTAAGCTGGATGGCCCGTTGGGACCATCTCTTTATGGGCGAGATTGATAGAGATGGAATACCCCTCCTGGCGTCCTCATCTGAAATACCTAAGATGTCATCTGCCGAAAGGGGCTCGAAAGTACAATTAAGACCCCCAGCAACCATGACATACATGTCAGTACTACACTGGCTAAGTTTGTCTTCATGCCCAGATCTGGTTGGGTATGGTGAGCCACCTTTGGTGCCCCTGGCATGAATGTTGAATAACTCCAAAGTACACCCTCTCTGGGGCCCTCTAACTGATAATCTTAATAAATCGGGAGAGTTAGTTTCTCTGTGCCCAATATAACAGCCCAGTGAGATACTGACCCAAATAAGGAGGCCTCCTGAAGGGCGACCTCTCCCAGTAGGAGGGGAGATTGCCGGAACAAAATACGTGGTATATCCTACCTTGTGACAAGGCTCCAAACACCAAGTCTCTTGGAAGATACATATCCCAAAAGATTCAATAAAGATGTTCCAGTCTGGGAGATCTAATTTTCTGGAGATACCCGCTATGTTCCAGCTAACAACCCTTACGTCGCTAGTTGCTATAGCTTGCTCTACTGGAGACTGCATCGTAAACATACTAGGCCCGGGTCGGGACTCCAGTGGAGTACCCTCAGACACAACCAGCCTACAATTACTCTCAGCTTGCTCTACTGGAGACTGCGTCGTAAACATACTAGGCCCGGGTCGGGACTCCAATGGAGTACCCTCAGACACAACCAGCCTACAATTACTCTCAGATTGGGAACAAACAAGCACAAGCTTGTTCACGGGGCTTGAGAAAGGTGAAGGAGGGAACTCAAGGGGATAAAGAGGCCCATGGAGTACACCATGCTCAAACACCTTACAACACCCAGACGTGTCAGCAACAACAGATACCCTCTCGTCAGGGGAGTGAACATCAGATCAACAACCCCACCCCAGCCTGTTGGATCCAAGGCCTCTGTTTGGGATGTGGGACCTAAGTGGGTGAAGATCATGGGGGTAAGACCCTCTATCCCTCCCCCCCACGTATAATAGCTAGCATTCTGTGAAATTGCTAGGTGAAGATGGAAATGGCTAAGATCATGAGTGCTAATTCCTATACTACCTTTGCTAGGTTGTTGGTTACAGATAAACCTTGCTACCCTAACATCCCTGAAATTGACCAAGATGCAATCACCCAACGTGTCCTTAGTCCTATTTCCTACCCAACTGACCCGTCTGACATGAAGGACCTGCCCATCAAGTGAACTAGGCAGAGGTCTGTTTTCCCGTAACCAAAATATAGTTTTGTTTTTAGTTCGTCATCCGACTCGTATTTGCCCTCCTTCTGCTGTGGGACCCCGGTAAGCACCACTACGTAAGGCTGACAATCAGGGGGTAGGTTAATAAGGGGGGGGTCAGTTGCTCCCTTCTCAACCGAGGCTGGCATTTTAGGAGGAACAGGTGGATTACAATTGCGGCCCCCTCTACCTCCCACACTGTTATTGATGATATTGCTCTGGGCACGGGGCTTTGACAAGGACCTTGAGACTCTCTACTCGAGTTCGAATTACGATTGGGACTTATTGGGGCATTGGTTTGAATAAGGCCACCATCAACAGCAGTCCCCGCACACACGTTAACCACAGGAGCTTCCCCTGATGCTTTAGGTACACTCACCCCAACGGGAGAGGGAACCGCCTGGGGGATTTTTTTCACCTCCGACCCACCCTCCCGGTTTCTAGAATGTAATTTAATCAAGGACTTGAGTGAGAAGAAATTGTCAAGGGTGGCTTGCTCGAATCTATCCAGCCTCTCAGTCAAGACATTCCCTCTTTCAAGTACCGGGAGTATCAAAGATTTCATTAGTTTCTCAATTTGGGCGATAGGAGGTGACTGGGATAAAGTGCCAGCATTTGGAGTATGCTGTGGGTTAACATTCTCTTGGTCACTTGGGGTACATAGGAACTGGCCACCAGGAGGGGAGATCCCTTGCGACCCAGAGGAGATCTGCTTCACCACCGCACCCAGCCCCATTAGTTTCACACAACCCTTAGAGCAATTTCCTCTAAACTTCTTGGGGTGTTTGAGATGTCTACCCCTTCGGTGGCTTATAGCTCTTTTCCTTTTGGTAGATGCTTCTCTAATGCTTTTGGCGGCCACTACCTCTGGTTGTACTGTGGAAAAGTAAATTTTGCCATGTTCTGTGTCCCTACGCCTCATCCATCATATGTTATGTGTGCATGACCAATATGCATATGTTATTCCCCATGTCCGATTAATGACGCAATTCCAGTTGTGTCCACCTCTGGTATGTCATTTTCCAGTCCTCGTGAATACTACGAATATCAGGCCTATGTAAAGTAATGTTGCCACGTTTCCCAGTGTGCACGTTATTCCATTGTAAAGTCCCCGTTTCCAGGCCTCAAAAGGGCCCGGACCACAGATTCAGCTCCTGTCTCCTGAAAGCCTCGCTGAGGAGCGATACAGCCCCCACCTGTATCCTCGACCCTTCACTTACTTCCTGCCTCGCAGTGCCCGGTGCAGCTTGGTTCTGCCTCTGAGTCTGCCAAAAGTATGTTATAATTCCAGTTATCAGTTCAGTCCTCCCCTTCTGCATTCCTAAGCTACTGAACTGCATCAATAGTTCCCGTCATTGTCTAGCCTTCTCGTCTCCATGTTAGAGAAATACTGTATTTAATAGTCATTTAGTATTCTTCATCACGCACTACATGTAGAATAATGCATGGTCCAGTCTTAGAATCAAGTTAGCTTTTCCCCTCATGACTTCTAGTTTATATCAACATGTTCCCTAAACATTAGATACCAGATAGGGTTTAGGTACATGTCGCTCCGACCCTCCAGACTCTAGTCTCTGCTCCTAGCACAGAGTTCGTAGCCCCCAGCTTCTCCTAGTAATACGTCATTGCCAGTTTTCGCGCACCATTAGGTTAGAGGTCCCGGCTCCTTAGGTAGCCCCCTCCTATGTTTCCACCCCATTCATGACATATTCTGTTACGTTTGCGTCACATGTCTATGTATACTCCCAGTTACACCCATTTTTACTGTTATCTTTCGCGACTGCTACGCGTCACGCCTTCTGCTCCACCCACTGCTACGCCTACTGCAATGTAATGCTATGTGTTTGCACTATGTATATATGCCTGTGTTTTGTTATTGAATGTTAGCGCGCTCATCCCCGACCTAGCCCCAGCAGCTGCTGGGCCTCTTTTCCCCTGTTGGACCCCAGTTGTCCTGCTGGGCCCTGTCGCTCTGTTCCTATGCAGGTTGCCCTGATCCTGTCCTTATGCTGTAATAAACCTGCAGAAACTCCTACTACCTCGAATCTTGACTCTTATTTATTGAGCTATCTGTTATGCTATAAGTCTAGTCAAAAATAGGGTATTATTTATTTATTTACCACATAATGGCGCCCGAACAGGGACTTGCCCTTTCCCCACGCGTCGGTGAAGCCACGCCGACCCCCTGACCCTCTGCAGTCGTGACGGAACTCTTCTGCGCAGTGGCAGATATTTCTGCTCAAGTATCCCTCAGGCCCACGGAGGAGACGGAGGAGGCGGTCCAGCATCCGAACGAGACGGTGGAGGAACGCGGCGAGTCCCGACCAGAGCCCAAGCCGAGAGTCCAAGGTCCGAGGTATCCGGAGGCCCACCTGTAACTGAAGTCCGAAGTCCGAAGTTCGTCGTCCGTCGTCCAGTCCAGTCCGAGGCCTTCCGTTCCGTGCTGCCCGGTGAGTACCATTGCTGGGGTAGTATCTAGACAGGACCAATCTAAATTGACTCCTGGTCCGTGGGTTGGTGGTGCCCAGACTCACAAACGAAGTGTTCACCTAGGTGGATACGGGTCTTGATGCGTCCCTTTATGGGACCGGTATGTTCCGTACTGTTATAGCAGTGCATCCAGTAACTCTAGTCTGTTCCGTTCTCGAGAAAATTCTTGTATTTCTGTTCTCAGTATTCCAGGTAATATTCTGTTCGAACTGTTATTTATAATGTTCTTCATGTAATTTACTGTTGTGGTATGAGTGCGATGTGATTTCGTGTTTTCATTGTGTATTGTATTGTGTCCGGATTACAGTTCAGTCATGCCGCTCTTTTCCAAGTTACGTCAGATAAAAACTAGAAAGGGTCTGTTAGAGGAAGCGGTTCCTGTTCCGCCTAGGGACAGTCCAGGTCACTTTATGTATCAGAAACATGGCATAAGCGCCATAATGTATCTAGATTTATGGGTAGAGTATACCAAACAGTTAGAAGAAAAGTATAGATGGCCCGTATCGGGTACATGGGATGCCGAATGTATCATGCGAGTAGAAGAAGCATTATGGAAAAAGAAAGCCAGACAGTCACAGAAAGATGCCATCGAGTTATGGCGTAAAGAAGCGCATAGAAGAACGGAAAAGGAAGTCAGAAAGTCAGAGTTATGTAGAGAATCCCAGGAACGAGCCCAAGAAAGAGAATTAATCGAGATAGGTGAACAAGTCAAAACCGAACAGTCAGACAGACAGAGGCATGCCCTCATTAAGGGTATGTATCCTCTCCTTGCCGAAGGTGTGCCAAAAGCGACCCCAGAGGCATCCAGTAATTTCCCGCCACCATTAGTTCCGACCAAGCTACGTCACAAACCGACCGCAGCTGATATTTTTATTTCGTCCTATCTGGACGACACAGTTCCCGAATATGCAAATCCTGTTCGTGCTCCGCCAGTCCTTGCAAATCAGGCACTTCCCGCTCCTCCAGACACCGGAGTACCTGTTACGGTGCCCCCGGTCCAGCCTACAGTTCCACTTCCCACTCTGCCAGGACGTAGAGCCTCAGTAGACGACTCCAGTCTAGGGGCCGCAGGAGGAGCTACTCCTCAAACCCCGCCGCCACACAAGCGTTTATCAGCACTCGAATTACATGCTCAAGCATCACAGCGTACTCCTAAAAGTAATAAGTCTGTCACAGAAATCAGGCAAGCCCTTAACGAATGTGTCTATGATCCAGTTCCAGGCGAATATACTATGGTTTTATATTCCTTACGTGTAAGGAGAGTGACCGAGTATCTAGTCACCTTACCGAATATGAAAGAAGATCTAGACAGAATATATCGTTTCATCCGTACAGGGGATGATCCAGAAAGTATTGGCGAGATTATGTCCCAAAGGAAAGCCGAGATCCAGCTCATGATATTAAAATTCCTGATCAATTGTCTAATAAGAGAACAAGATTACCCGTCTAAAGATCCCGCCGAAATGAGAATCCTGACAAGGTGGAGTGATAATATAGCCGAGGGTAAGCACAAGACCGTCAGTGCCATGGAGAGTATGTACAAGAAAATTCGTAAAGAAATAATAAGGTTACACGACCAGCGTAAAGCAGCACAAGTAAGTGAGAAAGAAAGTATCTCTGATCCTGAAGAGGAAGACGAGAATCCCGCCAGAATAGCGTATGTAGGAAAATCTAGATTTCCAGATCGCCATTTACGCCTAGAACACAAGTCTATTTTTCAACATCCAGCACCAGAACAAGGTTCTCTAGAACAAGTATTTCAAGCTACCGATCACATTCTGAAATCACGAATCGGTTACAGTGAATTAAGTACCATGCATGAACAAGAACTAGCCCGATCAGCAGTCCGATGGATTACTGATTCTACCACTTTTCCAGACGAAATAGTGGCACAAATGTTTCTGAAACTGCCCCCAGCCGAGCAACGACTGGTGGGTATGTATATGATCCAGCACCTCATTACTCTGTATGAGGGTCAACACTCTGATCCAGGTCCGTTACACGATATCCTGAACGAGTTACTCCAGTATAGATGGAGAGGTCTAGGTACTGATTTAATTAGTGTAATTCTAGAACAGCGTCACAAGTATAGAACGTTCCTGAACCCGCATTTTGTTCATGTCTCACCTCCAGAAAGTAAATCGTTTTACATAGACAGACAGAATCCGTTACGAGAAGTCCACCCAGTCCAAGGGGCGGGTGGCGTAATGCAACGAGTGTTCGTATACACTCCGATTTCAAAGATGGAACTTCTTGAAATGAAGAAATTAATTCCCTGTCATGACAAAGATCCAGCAGGGTTCCATAGAGAATTAAAAGACATGCTCCGTATGGGAGAATACACTTACCCAGACATCATTAAAATGTTAAAGGTCCTGTTACCCGCAGGGGTGTATGAAAAGTTAAAGGAAAAAGAATGGGAGGTGGGAGAGAAAAAGATCGATTGGGCAGCTCTAGAAGCTGAAGACAAGGCACGAGTACCAGGTACCGGTCTTGGAGATAAATGTAAAGAATTACCAGAATTACTGATTCAAGTTTTACCCAGATTATTGACAACTAGGAAAGAAGACTGGGATGCAATCTCAGCCTGTAAACAGAAACAAGATGAAGATATTAGTGATTTTTATTCTAGATTTGAGAAATGTTTTAGTATTAACAGTGGTCTCAAGACAAGTAGTGAGTCATACCCTCATCTTTTTGTTACTAAATTAGTCGAGAATTCAAGCCCACAAATTAAAAATCGAGTTTTGAAAGTCGAAAGCACCTGGCAAGCAAATACTCCGTCCCAGATGCTCCAGATGCTACAGTATCACCAGAATAGAATCAGAGAAGAGCAAGAACACGAGAGAAAACGTATGAAAGACACGAAAATGAAAGTGCTAGTTGCACAATCTGTTCCTCAAGACAGTCAGAAGAGGGGTCCAAATCAAGCCAATCAAGCCAGTCATCCTGCAGCTCCCGTTAGAGGGAACTGCAATTATTGTAAACAGCCAGGTCATTTTATAAACGAGTGTGCAGTTCTGAAACACAACATAGCTACCGGTAAGACTAAAGAAAGACCACGTCCGCCAAGACAAGAACAAGTTTCACAGATTCCTCAGTCACAGAATGCACAACAGACAGTTTCCGCACCGCAGCCTATAGCTGCAACACAGCACGTTACATCGCAGATGTATCAGTATGCACAGTCTGAGTATCCAGAGTATCAGTCATATTCATGAAACAGCCTAGAGAGGGAGGTAGGCTTGCCTCTCATCGAGATACCTGTAGATCAAGAAGGTCCCTATGTTCACAGTCAAGTATTAGGGAAAGACAGAAAGTTTTTGATTGATACAGGGGCAAGTAGGACCACAATTTGTCACGCCGAAGTTCCAGGGGCTCCGCTCTCAGGCTCAAGAAATGTTTCCCTTGGATTTTCAGGAAAACCAATAGTTAACGAGATATCACAGCCAGTCACTCTAGAAGTAGGTCCATTGTCCCGAACTACTGATCTGTTACTTACTAAGTCATGTCCAGAAAATCTATTAGGCATTAAGACACTGAAAGAATTAGGTGCAATTATTTGCTGTTCCCCAGAGGGAATACGTCTGTTCCTACGTGACTTCAAGGGTCACTATGTATTACGAGATTTTGATTCAAGATTGTCTAATGTTCCGCAGCACTTATGGGCGCAAGGTCCAACTGATGTAGGTTACATGCAAATCACACCCCATCGTGTGACTCTCAAGCCAGGTGTAGTGTTACCACGAATCAGGCAGTACAGATTGCCACCTGAGGCTGTAGCAGCCTTATCCAAAATTATTGACGAGCTCATGGCTCAAGGAGTAGTTGTAGAAACTGACTCCAATGTATGTAATTCTCCGATCATTCCAGTCATGAAACGTACTGATCCGAATGCACCCCCAGTATATCGATTAGTGATTGATTTACGAGAGCTTAATAAATGTATTATTCCTCAGTACCCAGTTGTCCCAGATATTTCTTCCCTGTTAACAGCCATTGATTCCGAAGCCATGTTTTTCACTGTCATAGACCTCAAGAATGCATTTTTCAGTGTTCCAATTCATCCAGATAGCCAGTTTCTTTTCGGATTCTGTTTAAATGGAAGGAGCTATATGTTTACACGCGCTCCTCAAGGTTTCACGGAAAGTCCTAGTATTTACAGTCAAGCACTCAAGAGACAACTAGACAACATTCACATGTCAACTGACACTGCCCTGCTCCAGTATGTCGATGATCTACTGATCACAGCCCGTTCTGAACGTGACTGCGAACGAGCGTCACTTACAGTTTTGTATTTCCTTGCCGAGATGGGGCACAAAGTGTCACCTTCGAAGCTTCAATTCTGTGTCCAGCAAGTGGTATACTTAGGACACTTGCTGTCCAAGAGGGGTAGGCAGTTGACACCCGACCGTATCCAGTTAATAGCGAGTCTTCCCCAGCCCAGAACCCAGAAGGAGGTACGTGCTTTTATCGGCCTTACATCTTATTGTAGACAATGGATTCCCCAGTATGCATTTCTAGCCAAGCCACTGATACAGTTAACGACACAGGAGGCAGCCGTATCGACTGTCCTCCCTTGGACATCTGAACATACACTTAGTTTTAACGAGTTAAAGAAAGCCCTATGTCAAGCTCCAGTTCTAGCTACACCGAACTACAGTAAGCCTTTTACACTTTTCGTTACTGAACGGGAAGGTACAGCATTATCTGTTCTTACACAAGATCAAGCAGGACAATACAAGCCCTGTGCTTATTTTTCGAGCACACTAGATCCAGTCGCCCAGGCGTTGCCTGCGTGCCTCAAGTCAGTTGCAGCCACAGCACTAGCTATCAGACAAAGTGATTCCATAGTTTTAGGACATTCCCTGACAGTACAAGTCCCACATTCAGTAGAAGTTCTTTTAAACCGAACACAAACTCAGCACTTGACAATTGCACGTTTAACGGGTTATGAATTAACACTGTTCCAGCCACACATAGAAATCAGACGCTGCAACGTTCTGAATCCTGCTACACTGTTACCATCAGTTAATTCAAATCCAGACCCACATGATTGTGTGGAAGTAGTTAACATTACGACAAAGCCAAGACAAGACCTGACAGACATTCCGTTACCAGATCCTGACCTGACACTTTATGTGGATGGTTCATGTATGAGAACTAGTACAGGAGAACTAGTCGCCGCGTATGCAGTGACTACTGACACTGAAGTTATTGAAACACACCGTATTGACACCCTGTCCGCTCAAGCAGCAGAGCTAGTCGCTCTGACACAAGCCTGTATACATGCCAAGAACCTGAAGGTTAACGTTTACACAGATTCACGTTACGCATTCGGAGTTGTACACGACTTCGGAGTACTCTGGCAGGAGAGAGGTTTCATGACTTCTCATGGAACCAAGATTCAGCATGGTCTCCTTATTCAAGCCCTGTTAGATGCCATACATTTACCGACATCTATTGCTATCATGAAATGCAAAGCACATACGAAAGTTACTGACATTATTTCCCAAGGTAATGATCTAGCAGACCGCACAGCCAAGCTTACAGCACAGACTCCAGACATTCCAGTTAATCAGACACGTACTCCAGATCCGATTACATGCATGACAGTTAAGGACCCTACACAAGATGTCATAGATATCCAGTTACATGCTACTTCCGATGAAATCAAGAAATGGTCTGAACAAGGAGGGGTCCAGACAGATCAAGGATGGTTAACGAAGGGTAGAGCCACATGGTTTCTCCCTGATTCTATGGTTCAAGTCATTATCAATACCGCACATAGTCCAGCACATTTAGGAGAAAAAGCTATGTTAGACAGTATCCAGAACATTTGGTTCAACAAGCATTTACGAGCTGCAGCCAAGCAGAAAGTCCGTACCTGTATGATATGTTGTCAGTTTAACCCAGGTAAAAGTGTCCCGGTGGAACAAGGTGGTTTCCAGCCCCCTGACCACCCTTTTGAGGTCCTCCAGATGGATTATATTCAGATGGAGCGATGTCGAGGTTTCAAGTATGTCCTTGTAGTAGTATGCGCTTTGTCCAGGTGGACAGAAGCATATCCAGTCCCAGATTACACAGCCGCGACCACTGCCAAGCAGTTGGTTCGTGAATTTTTCCCTAGATACGGACTCCCTAGAGTCGTATATTCTGATAACGGTCAGCCATTCTCCTCAGAGTTAATGAAGCACGTTTCCCTTTTGTTAGGGTACCAGTGGAAGTTCCATTGTGTACGCCATCCTGAAGCAGCCGGTCTCGTAGAGAGACATAATCAGACTCTGAAAATCCGCATTGCAAAAGTCTGTAAGGACAAAGGTGTGGACTGGCTAGTAGCTCTGCCAGTCGCTTTGTTTTATATGCGCATGGTCGCACATTCCAGATCAGGTTTGTCCCCGTATGAGGTCGTATTCGGCCGCCCCCCTAACATGTGGGGTACTCCTAGACCCCGAAGTATTACCGATGTTTCATGTAATATGCTGACAGATTACCTAGCTTCCTTGATGTCTGCCCTCAACTCATGTCGTTCACAGGTTGCCGCCGCATTTCCAGACAATACCGAGGTGGCACCGCACGAGATCGTTCCAGGCTCCCTTGTGATGGTCCGGAATTTCGACAGATCAAGTCCGCTGGAACCACGTTGGAAGGAGCCACGTCAGGTCCTCTTGACCACCCGAACTGCCGTCAAGTTGGAAGGCAGGAAGGGGTGGGTCCACCTTTCTCATGTAAAACTTTTCAATCCATTGAAATCAGTCTCCAAGAACATTTCCAAGGATTTCCAGGATTCGAAGGACTGCCAAAACATTGTCTTAAAGGACTGTCCCGCACAAGACATTATTACAACCCCTCCCTTGTTAGAGAAAACTCCGCAACAGGAGTATAAGCTCAAATTAAGGTCTAGTAAAATAAGTCAGTCAGTTTGATTGTATAAGTCCTCCCCTAGGTGAAACGGTTAGATTGTTTCTGACATGTATAAAATAGACCCCCATAGTGAGAGAGTCAGTCGAAGTTCACTTCAATGTATCGTTTTTCTGAGTTTCATATTGTTTCTCAGCATAATGATTTCCTGCACCAGCTACGCATTTTTCCTGTATTTACCAGTTCCTCATGTAAATATGTCTACTAATGCTACAGTAGAGCACACGTTTAGTGATCTGCCTCCTCACGAATATTCATACCGCCTCGCTATGCGCAACAACACATTTATCCGTATGTTACATTACTCACACCAGACCAGCAATGCCACAAATTGTTGGGTGTGTGGTCGACTCCCCCCTTTCCAGACACCGAAGGGAGTTCTGCCACTTTTCCCTTATCCATTCTCACATAATGGTTCGTGTGGAGCATGGTCTACGCTAACGTCATCTTCAACAGATATGTCTTTTCTTAACAGTACATGTTTTCCAGACAAGCAAGGTCTCCCCCACAGAACAGGTTTAGATCTAGAAAACGAAGTATATAATTTAGGTAATTATTCGTCGAATTTTATGGTCCTGAATGTTCAGTCTGATACTACTCCAGACTTACCTGCTATTTCAGTACTACCAGTCAAAGGCGAATTATGTGTCCGTAGTTATGGTTCTGTACACATAGGTCATAGTGAATGTACTACTGTTATCAAGTATAGTGACAGTGGGAAATCTATTTTTAAAGCTTCACGTCATTCTTATTTTATTTGTGGTCAAACCGCATATGTCCGTCTGCCCCTCGATTGGGAGGGAACCTGTTACATTGCTTTCCTACTGCCACCTGTTTTTCTAGCCCCATCTGATTATCACAGAAACACACATCTAGTACACATTAGACATAGAAGGGAGTCCCCAATTGTCGATTATACTGAAACTACTCTAGAACAGTATACAGATTTCAATAAAGGTTTCTTCTTCTTTGTAGGACCTGTCCAGAATAGTAAACTGATCCGTAGGTTAACAAGAACCCTTGAAGCTGTAGTTAATGAGACTGCCTCTGCTCTAGGTAACCTAACCGAAGAACAATCTGCTATGAGATTTGTCGTTTTGCAAAATCGTCTCGTCCTTGACGTCATACTGGCCGATAGGGGCGGGGCCTGTAGAGTCATCGGATCTAGTTGCTGCATTTTCATTCCAAATAACGCGCCGTCTGTTTATTCAGCTATAACCAGACTCCATAAAATTGCCCATCTGTTACATCAAGATCCAGGCACCTGGACATGGTCAGGTTGGTTCTGGAATATAATTTCCGCATGGGGATGGAAAGTCCTGTCCTTTCTAGGTATTGCAGTAGCGATCATATTTAGCTGCTGCCTCTGTATACAATGTGGCCCTGCGATTTGCAGCATGTGTGCTACCTCTTGTATTCCTAGTCCCAAGCCCCGTTCTAAATCCCGTTCCAAGACAATTCGAGACGAGCAAATGGTACTGTATGAAATGATAGATGGTATCATGAAAATTGATGTTTCCTGATGGAAACGTAGTGACAAGGAGGGAATGTGGAAAAGTAAATTTTGCCATGTTCTGTGTCCCTACGCCTCATCCATCATATGTTATGTGTGCATGACCAATATGCATATGTTATTCCCCATGTCCGATTAATGACGCAATTCCAGTTGTGTCCACCTCTGGTATGTCATTTTCCAGTCCTCGTGAATACTACGAATATCAGGCCTATGTAAAGTAATGTTGCCACGTTTCCCAGTGTGCACGTTATTCCATTGTAAAGTCCCCGTTTCCAGGCCTCAAAAGGGCCCGGACCACAGATTCAGCTCCTGTCTCCTGAAAGCCTCGCTGAGGAGCGATACAGCCCCCACCTGTATCCTCGACCCTTCACTTACTTCCTGCCTCGCAGTGCCCGGTGCAGCTTGGTTCTGCCTCTGAGTCTGCCAAAAGTATGTTATAATTCCAGTTATCAGTTCAGTCCTCCCCTTCTGCATTCCTAAGCTACTGAACTGCATCAATAGTTCCCGTCATTGTCTAGCCTTCTCGTCTCCATGTTAGAGAAATACTGTATTTAATAGTCATTTAGTATTCTTCATCACGCACTACATGTAGAATAATGCATGGTCCAGTCTTAGAATCAAGTTAGCTTTTCCCCTCATGACTTCTAGTTTATATCAACATGTTCCCTAAACATTAGATACCAGATAGGGTTTAGGTACATGTCGCTCCGACCCTCCAGACTCTAGTCTCTGCTCCTAGCACAGAGTTCGTAGCCCCCAGCTTCTCCTAGTAATACGTCATTGCCAGTTTTCGCGCACCATTAGGTTAGAGGTCCCGGCTCCTTAGGTAGCCCCCTCCTATGTTTCCACCCCATTCATGACATATTCTGTTACGTTTGCGTCACATGTCTATGTATACTCCCAGTTACACCCATTTTTACTGTTATCTTTCGCGACTGCTACGCGTCACGCCTTCTGCTCCACCCACTGCTACGCCTACTGCAATGTAATGCTATGTGTTTGCACTATGTATATATGCCTGTGTTTTGTTATTGAATGTTAGCGCGCTCATCCCCGACCTAGCCCCAGCAGCTGCTGGGCCTCTTTTCCCCTGTTGGACCCCAGTTGTCCTGCTGGGCCCTGTCGCTCTGTTCCTATGCAGGTTGCCCTGATCCTGTCCTTATGCTGTAATAAACCTGCAGAAACTCCTACTACCTCGAATCTTGACTCTTATTTATTGAGCTATCTGTTATGCTATAAGTCTAGTCAAAAATAGGGTATTATTTATTTATTTACCACAGTACAGGGGGACCCTCAGGGGAAATGGAGTTCCCCAGGGGGGCGGGAAGCACTGGAGGCAGAACAGACCCCAGTGCTAGCTGTGTGACCGAGTTCCTGCGGGATTTAAGGGCATTAAGCCTCTCCAGGCTGGCCCTTATGGCACCTGATCTAAGCTGGTCGGCACTAGAAATAGCAATATCCGAGAGCTCGGCTGTATGAACAGGGGAGGCTGCCAGTGCCAAGGGCCCCAGGGAGGAGCGTTTATGGGTAAGGGGCTCAAGAGAGATGCGGCGCTCAGTAAGGGCAATCTCTTTCTCAATAACTGAAAAAGCTAGAGTGATAAACTGGTCCATTGTGCCGAATACATAGCCGCCCCCCCCTCATGCTCTTCCCAGAACGAGTTGTCATTGGCATAAGGGAACACACTTTAATATAGGAATCGCCCAAGACTACACTTGTTGGTTTGCCGGGAACAAGGGTAGTAACCTAATACCTGGTAATGTCCAAACTTTCGGGGGGTGGCCCAGCCCAGCCACGACCAGCCCCGGACGGCCACAGGCGGCCCGCCTACAATTACTCTCAGCTTGCTCTAGCAGGTGTCCAAACGTTTAAATGCACCTCCTGCCGCGTCACTTGTGCGCGCCGCCGTTGAGGATACCGGGAATTGCAGTCCCGGGGCAGTGGCGCAGGTGTTGGTGGCGTTCGGTAGTGCTGGCCTGTGAGAATGGCCCGCTGCACTTCTTGACTCTTGGCGGTGTCGGCAAAGGTAAGTTTTGGCTCCCCCGCTCCGCCGGTGTCCAAGCATTTAAATGTGCCTCCTGGCGCGTCACTTGTGCGCGCCGTCGCTGAGGATACCGGGAATTGCAGTCCGGGGGCGGCGGCGCAGGTGTTGGTGGCGTCCGGTGGTGCTGGCCCGTGAGAATGGCCCCACTGCACTTCTTGACTCTTGGCGGTGTCGGCAACGGTACATTTTGGCAGAGTATCACAAAGTTGCCTGTCGTGTTTTTTCCGCAAACTCCTGGATGCCATGTTGCAAATGATGGCACACTACATCAAATTCCCCAGCACACAGGCAGAACTGCTGAAGACCAAGTTGGACTTTTATCAGAAGGCCCACTTCCCCCACGTCATAGGTTGCATTGATGGAACACATATACCAATTTGCCCCCCTGCTGCGACTGAGTACATCTACCGCAATCGCAAGTCCACACTTTCCATCAATGTACAGGTTATATGTGATGCGAAGAACATAATCACCGCTATAGTTGCCAAGTTTCCAGGGAGCACCCACGATTCATACATATTCCGGAACAGTGGGATATATACTGTTGTAGACGAATCTAGGACTCTAGTTAAATATTCCCGATTCATGCACTTACGTGGTTAAATCAAATCATATCCTTATATAGGCAAAAGAATCATACCCATATTAAGACATAGCCAATGCAGTCCAAATACGGCAAGGCTACTCCCATAGACTCCTAGAAAGCACAACGTGTTCTTAAGCAAACCAAGCCTCCAGCAGCCCGGGAATTCCCCCTGCTTCTGTATTGATTTGTCCTAGAACTCCCGGAGTCCTGAAAGAACTGCGAGTTCTTAGTGACGTCTTATGTCCAACCTTACGTCAAACTCGGCACCTTCCAGGTATAAATATACCAGCATCTGCCCTAGCAAAACACACGGTAGTTTGGAGCTGATCGACTATCTACTTGCCCGACGCCCTGCTGTAGCAAGTGCCGAAGGAAGCCGACCCTCCCGCTGATGCACTGAGAGAGACGCTGTCTTTTCTCCTGCCGAGAAATCCAGCTCCAGTGTTTCCCTGTCACCCTTGCTAGTTGCTGGGAGATCGAGTCCTGAGAGAGAGATACAAGACCTCCTTCATTCTATAACCAAGGTACGGAGCTGATTAGACCCTTAGAGAATTCTTAATTTAGATTCTTGGCAGAAACTATCTTAACTCAAACTACATCTCACTTACTCCTTCCCATGTACTAGGCTTAGGTTAGGTACACCGGGGTAGGTATATCTTAGAAGGACCAGTTGAGTAAGTTTAGTCATTATTTTATCATTGTATGTATTTTATCCATTTTAAACACCGTATGGCTTAGAAACCATACTATGCTTTTACAGTACTATTTTATAGTACTCCTTTCACTGTACGCACTTTACTTCATGACAAATATTGCGATTGTAGCAATTCAATTCTCTTGCATGAGAAAGAAGACTGTTCAATAAATATACCTCTTTTATTGAAAACGCCCGTCTCTCTCTGTTTCTCTGCACTTCTGGTGAAACTAAGCATGCACGATTGACTGAGTAAAATAGCTATCTATTGTTTCCGCGACTCTGGAGGTATACTCCTTATTCTTAAGGGAGCAAAGTTGTCATGTTTATGCGGTTGTCAGAAACTAATCCCTACTTGTGAATTCGAGAAAGTTTCTAGTGACCTCTGAGCTAGCTGGCATTCATATTTAAGTCTAACATTTTCAATAGAGACCTAGTCGACCTAAGTCCTACGTCTGAACTACTCATACTAATACGACTACAATTCTTTTGGTTTTAATGGACCATTTCAGAAATTAACTATATATTCAAATAAGTTATTGGCTTTGACTACTGCATATACATACAAAGGGAAAAAGCCTTGAGGAAGCCCTGCCGGAAGAAAAATGCGCATCGGCTGCCGTTTGTTGTTGGAAATAATAATAAAAGTGATAACAGAACAATTGCTCTGGATATTGACTCATTCTTGGACTTGTCGTTTAAAGAGCACATATGGATTTGGACTAAATACATTTGGAACCTTTTTTTTTTCTTACGAAGTCAAATTGATAAGGGAACTCTATAGTTACTTTGGTCTGGTGTGCTTTGGTGTTTGTGAGATTAGATTATTTTTGGACTACCTTTGTATGTCCAAGAGGGTAATACTCAAGGTGGGTGAGCATTTGGCACAGCGATATTAGGTTGGCTGCGCACAAACTACTAAATTTGTGTTTGATTTGAGAATTTGTTGGGTGTCACAGAGGAATCACTCGCTAGACCATGGAGTGTTTACCAATATAACCAATAACATGCGTCTTCTATTCTTAGGGGACAAATCTCTGGGCGCTGTAATTTTGGTAGCGTTTGCGATTCATACAGTTCAACAAGCTAGGTCCACAATGATTTTAACAGGCAATTGTTAATTGATAGTAGGTTTTTTATTCAATCCATGAATATATCCTTTTGTATGTACAATGCTTTATTCATCCTCTGATTTTAACAGGTTTATTTGATGATGTTCCCAATGCATTTTGTGCCTGCATCGGCACTTCATCAGGGGATGTCTATAGGAAAATAAAAGTTTAACTAAATAAGAAACCACTTCCTATAATGTAAACATTTCGTTCTTTATTAAAGCAAGCTGTGCTTACTATGTTATTTGACTACAGAAAACGAGCATAAAATGCCATGCCTTAAGTTTGTGTTTCTTAATCTTGCCGACTGTTAGAAAAAAGTGCAATACATGAAGGTGACTTGCGGTGAAAAAAGCGATGCGATTTGCTAACAGCTGAGCGTCTAGTCTCCATGGTGCCGGATGTGACAATATAAACAACTGATTTGGGCTGTTCTTATAAGAATAGAAGATACATTCAAGTGAGTTTTCGTGAAAAGAAAGGTGAAAAAGACAACTTTCTTTGTGGTTTCATGCAAATAAGTTGTGCTTCATCTGTGTGTTTGGTACTCAATAAAAGTTGCGATGTGCGTTTTGGGTGATAAATATGCTCATGCAAAAACAACAGTTGATGGACATAATGCAGAACAATGTCATACATTCACCCCAGTGCAACATTCCGTCCATCACCTTGTGTGTTTTGCTGTTCGCCGTATGTGGGTATGCCCAGCCGTGGGTCCCGTGCTCTCTACGCCACTTGAGTCAAGCTATTATGGCTGATGACGGCTGATAGCCAGAAGCCTGTCCTAGGATGCTTGATCCCGGTCATTAAAAGACATGGCTTGGCAGTTCGGGCTGGACTGTTCCCATGAGGCACAGGGTCAAGACTGATTTGCATATGGCCATGTCTGAACTGTGGTGGAGTGGTGAGCAAAATAAAGATGGATTAAACCCAGATCTGTGACTGGGGGTGAATGTTTTGTCAATGTGCAACATTCTGTCCATCACCCTGTGTGTTTTGCTGTTCACCCTATGTGGGAAAGGTATGTCCAGACGTGGGTCCCGTGCTCACTACACCACTGGAGTCAAGCTATCCTGGCTGATGACGGCTGATAGCGAGAAACCGGTCCTAAGATGCTTTATTCTGGTCCAGGGAAGACATGGCTTGGCATTTCGGGCTGGACTGTTCCCATGAGGCAAAGAGTCAAGACTGATTTGCATATGGCCATGTCTGAACTGGGGTGGCGTAGTGAGCAAAATAACGATGGATTTAACCAAAATCTGTGACTGGGGGTGAAAGTTTTGCCAGTGTGCAAATTCCGTCCATCACCTTGTGTGTTTTGATAAATATGCTTATGCCAAGGGAGCCACTCTCGGTCGAGCTAATCACAAAAAGTTATTCAGCTATAGAGTATTTGGCAACACAGGAGCACCCACTATGAAATAAGATAAGTATGCTATGATATTCACCACAAATGTACCGATGTTGATGTGCAAATCAAGGTAGCATATGCACCTTTTTTCTGATGTAGGCTTCATCAAATATGACAGTCCTTAGTCAAACTTTTCCAAAGTTTTACATTTTTCAAAAACAAACTCCCAAAGCAGGAGTTTGTTAACGAAAAATGTAAAACAAATCGCCTTTACTGCTGAGGTGGGGTGGATCATTATGGTTTTTTTTTACTATCCGTCCGGGCAGGTTTTACCTAACAGTGATGGAGAGCAAAAAGCCATCCAACCACCCACTTTAAGTAGGGTGGGCGGTTGGACGGCTAACTGCTAGTGGCCTTTACTTTGTTGGCGGTCATAGGAGTATGTTGACAATGGAGCCATATTAGGATACATCTACAACATACTTTCTTTTCCGTCTACCCACCTCTAAATGAGGCAGGTAGACTGACAGTTTGACATAGAGGGTACTCTGTCACTATTGTGATGGAGTACCCACTTCACTAACCTCTAAATCAGGGCCTAAGCACCAAAGTAGCAAAATGCGCAAGAAAATGAAAAGGCTGAATGTTCTCCTCCACAAGTATGGTGGAAGAGGTTTTGCCAGCAGGTCCACTTTCACTTTAGTAATTTCCAACTCAATTATCTGAGTAAAACAAAGCCTGCATAGTGATCCCTTGTGAAATATAGTATATCATCTGAAATATATATCTATAGTTTTTGCAGATGATGGTAATACAAGTGATAACTAAAAACTAAAAGATAAAAAAAGTTATGCAGATGGAAATTGCAATATTTCTTTAATGTAAGAACTGTCTTCTTTTTTTAAAGAGCCGCTGAATGTTATGATTTACTGTATACAACTTTGGTGGTTTTTGATATAAAAATCTGAATGTGTTGTCATCATTCAAGCGTAGATTTAGTCGCACAGTACTGTCACTGTCTTAGGCACTCATTTTAACTTGTTTGCCAATTTCTCGCAGTAATTGTACCCCTGTAATATGCGATATCAACTGGTGTGGTAATGAACTGGTGCAAAATTACATACCATTTCAAGTTTCGGACATTAGAACGGGAAAACATGCTAAATGCTCTTTTTTTCCTCTGTACTGAAGTGCACAATGCCAACATGCGTGCTGTTTGCTGTTCGTATGCTCTCATAGTTTGCACCAGGCTGAACCTCAAGAAAACTGGGATGCGCAATATCCACCCACGTGAGGGCATATCATGATTTCGTTTTCAACTACTTACCACCGCAAACGGGATCTGGTCGATCCTTTTTGGTGTCCTGAACACATACATTAACGCAAAATATCACCAAGTTAGAGTGTTTTCCTACAGCAGAGCTCGTGAACACAAAGAGAATACTGTCCCGTGTTTATGAGCTTTGTTGTCAGCAAAACTTGCACTAACTTGGAGATAGTTCAAGTTAATGAATATGATTTGATACCCCAGAAAGAAACACACACACCCCTTCTAACACAGACAAGGGTATGATGATAGGGCCTAAGAATCCGGGGCCTCATTTATGAGGCCATGCGTCACTTTTACGCCGCCGGTGCGTCACTTTTTGTGATGCACCAGCAGCGTAAAAAATGTGCCTTGTTGCACCATATTTACAAAGTGACACATCTACCTGATGCGTCACTTTGTAAACCCCTGCGCTACATTATACCTACGCCAGGTATAATGGGCCTCATTTATGAGGCCTTGCGTCAGTTTTCCGCTTCCGATGCGTCACTTTTTGTGACGCATCGGCGGCGTAAAACATGCCTCCTGTTGCGCACTATTTACAAAGTGACGCATCTAAGCAGATGCGTCACTTTGTAAACCCCTGCGCTACATTATACCTGCGTCAGGTATAATGTATGCAGAGGGGGCGTTCCCCCGCAAAAAGCCTCGTAATAGTGACACAGTGAAATCTATGAGATTTCAATGTGTCATTTTTAGGACGCTGTTGAGTCAAAATCTTGCGTCTGCCTCACAGCAGGCGTAAGACTGACGCAAGCCCTTTCACATGGGACTTTCCCCATGTGAAAGGACGCATTGCTGGAGTTGCGTCACTTTTGTGACACACCCCAGCAATGCGTGACTTTTGCGCTTACAGATACGTCAGAAATACTGACGTATCTGTAACTCCTTGCGACATAATGCGTCATACTGTAAATATGGCGCATCAATCATGTCGCAAGGAGTGCGCACTGAGAAGTGACGCATCGCTGCTTTCACGCAGCGATGCATCATTTCTCATAAATGAGGCCCAATGTATGCAGGGGGGGCGTTCTGACGTAAGGGTCATGGAAGTGACGCAGTGAAATCTTATAGATTTCACTGTGCCACTTCCAGGACACAAATGTGTCAATTTCTCACGCCTGCCTCACAGCAGGCGTAAGACTGACGCAGGCCCTTTCACATGGGGCTTGCCCCATGTGAAATGATACATTACTGGAGTTGCGTCCCTTTTGTGACACACTCCAACAATGCGTCACTTTTGCACCATACAGATACGTCAGAAATACTGACGTATCTGTAACTCCTTGCGCCATGATGCGTGATACTGTTAATATGACGCATCATTGGTGTCGCAAGGAGGACGCAGTTAAAAGTGACGCATCGCTGTTTTCACGCAGCGATGAGTCACTTTTCATAAATGAGGCCTCCGATTTCTTTCTTATTCAAGCGCCCATTTCAAGGAAATTTGCAGAGCCTTTTAAATGATGGCTGTAGTGCCTAATAAAAGAAATTGAATCAGCTGTGCATCCGGATCTGTATCTATCAATCACATTACCGAATAAAATAATCGCTATATACATAATAATAATAATTAACAAATAAATCAATTTTTGCATTCCAGTTCGCTAGTGATGCCATCTACATTTTCACAATGCATTGTATTTCATAAGGGCACTTGTTCTTATATTAAATGATGCATGCACTTGAATCAGTAAGAAAAGCCGAAGCTCATGTAGTTTCACAAAATTATAGACCGTGGATATGAAATAAAAGGAGTCGTTTAAATTACCATTTGCAGTGATTTAATGATACATACACTATCATTTTGTGCTTTGCTACAGTTCCATCTTAAGACGTCTTACTGGACCTGATATGAATATTGATGCGCTCATGTATTTCTGACAAATAGTGCCAGTGTATTTTCTTTTTTAATGAAACCCAGAAAATTTAAGCGGAGTTTTGTGATTTTTGCGAGACAAATTCAGTCTCATAACCCATATGGATACATATGCCTTCAGAAATATGGCACACCTTTTCATGACTCAGTCTTATACATGTCAGGTGCTAAATACTTCAGCATTAATAGTAGTAATATAACATGTGACACTCTCGTTTTTCAACAGTGATGCAGTATGGGTACCATGAACTAATATGCAAATACGGAAAATGCCAGCCTACCAATTGGTTCGTAAAGACAGCCATAACCATGGTGCAGTGGTCTCGAAACTCTCGACCACAGTGCCACTGAACGTGCTGTTCTTCTGATAACTGCGCCATTGACTGTAAATCAGACAATATGGCTTCCCTCAAATGATGAGACCATGCAAGACATTCATGATCCTATCTACAGATACAGAGAAAAGCCTAGATCACCATTTTACCCAACTAACATTTAGTTCCCTCTTCATGGATAACTTAAGATTTCTCTTAAAAAGACAGCACTGTTATCTAATGAAAAAAACAAGATAGGAGAAGGACCATTGTGGGACGATGGTAAATGAATAACATAGTCAGCCTAACTAAACCTGCAAGACAGAATAAGTGTAAATCAGGCACAAAAATGAGGCCCCTTTACCCGTTCCTGTTAAACAGACGTACTGCAAGGCAATTATGCTGACAGGTTCCAGTAAGCTTGAAGAATCTGTTCATGGTTCCCTTGGGCCCACGGTTCTAACTCCAATGGAGTGGGCGTAGTTCGCAAAGTAGAGCTACGCGAAGCTACGCGAAGTGCACTTCGCACTACGCGAAATTCACGTAGCACTACTCGAGCAGCGTAGTAGCATTTTCGCACTGTGTAAGATGCATTTTCAATGATTGCACAGTGCGAACAAGAATCCGGCACTGTGCAATCATTGAAAACGGCATCTTGCACAGTGCGAGCTGTAGTTTTCTGCCGCTCGAGTAGTATTTTACTCGAGCGGCAGCTTTCTCAACGCAAACTGGTAGTTTCTCATCGCGAGCGGTCGCGACCATGCACGACCACTCGCAATGAGAAACCTGACCTCCCCGCGTTGAGAGTCTCGCCGGGATGTCATTTTGCTTGCTCGCGGTCGCGAACATGACGTTGAGGACCGCGAACAAGCAAAAAATGACCGCTGCACTACGCTACGCTGCACTACGCGTGTTTGCACTGTGCTACATGCAGCTCCCGTAGTGCGAAGTTGCGCAAACTTCGCAAACTACGCGAACGAAGCGTAGTGTTTCGTCCAGGGTTACTCCCAATGTCCTTTATTCACTTTCAGAACCAATGTGTGTTCAAACATGATGTGCAGCCATTGAACTTATGTGCTGTGACACCCATGTCACCAAATAACTAATTTTCTACATCCCTTTAAACACTGAAACATTTGATCCCTCTGCGTTAGAATCTCGCACCCTCCCCCATCGGGTTCGTATTTATATTCAGTATTCTAGCATTAGCGATTGGTGAGTGACAGTGTTTTTGAGTATTCCTGTTTCTGGAGGGAGAATTGTAATCTTTTTGTGTATTCTCTTGTTCATGAACAGCTCAGCATTAGTGATCGATCAGTGATTATGAATAACATACTGTGTTTTGACACAAAATAGAATTTCTAATGTTGTTATGCCAGAATATCGTCATACTAATATTGTGATACAGGCTATATCATTAGCAGTATATATGTCAGGTGATAATATTGCTTTTAGGTTTTAATATTGTTGCTAAATTTACTGTCGCAAAAAATACTTGTGTTAGTAATATAATTTGTACAACATTTTTTTGTTAATGTAAGAGGGAATTTTTTATTTGTTTTATTTGTTTGACTTTAAAAATTTGTTTTTAATGTCATTTTTTCTATTGCATAAAATTATTTTATAATTTTTAAAAACATTTTTACATTTATGATGATTTTTGTAGGAAAAAGAAAAAAGAAGTTAATATGATTATTTTAGAAGGGCGATGTTAGGATTTTTGGGGAAAAAGGTGAGGAGAATTTTCGAAAATATAATTTTTGTATTTTTATATATATTTAAATGCATTTTTTACTTTCAGATTTAGTGTATATTTCTAAATTTGCAATCACATTTTAAATATTCGGTTTTGCATTTTATAGGTGTTAACATTTTATATTTCTTCTATCATATTTTATATTTTTTATATTTTACTGTTTTGTATTTAATTGATGGATGTATCATTTTTAACATATTTTATGAATGTTAATCAAAGTTTTTTAATTTATACACGTTATTTACAAATGTCATTTTTGAAAAACAATTGTTTTCATGTTTCGAATGTAAAATGTAAACCATTTTTATTCTATATTTTTCACAATAATACATATTTTTTATTATTTCTTAGATTATAAATCTGGTGTTTGTACTTTTCTACAGATTAATACAGTATTTTTTCTAAATTTGTTTAAAAAATAATAAGTACATTTTTGTTTTAGTGTTTACTTTTCCATATTTATACTTTTATTGGAATAAAAAAGTTATTTGCTATTGTGTTTAATTGTTTTCAATGTATCCCATAATTATTAAGCTCTACCTTTATTTAACTGTAAGGTGTTCACAGATTTGCTACATTTTTTATTAATTTTATTGTGATATGTATTGTGCAAAATCTTTTTGGGGAGTTGAAATAGTAATACTGGCCTCTTTACAGTCCCTCACATTCCCTCAAAAGATTTACCTTTGAGTGGGTATTGTAAATCTTACCCATTCAGTGTCCAACATCTTCCTCAAGATGGCTTAATTTGGAGTGGGAATAATATCTGACACCTCTATTGTCGAACACCTTCTCCAAGAGCTCCTATTTTGGAGCTTTTGGTATTCAATATTTACTTTATGGAATCTTGTATCATGCTCTCGCCATGAACTGTTAATTCCCTCAAATACTTCATCACTTATGACATCTTCTATCACATCATTGATATTATCGCTGCAACATCTGTAGAAAAATTATTGATGATAAAACAGTGCATGGTGGTGGTGAAAGTTCTAGTTACCTTAGGGCACTAGTTATAGTTATAGTTACTTGCAATAAGGCTAACTGTAACAGCTGAATTTCTGTGGCTTTGAATGTGTAAATTCAGAACCTAATTATAACACCCCTGTAACTTTTTGTTTTTTACTGGAGAATGTATGTATATAAATACATCTGTATTTCATTTATCGTAACATTTGTCGTTATGTACATACATTTGTCATTATTTTGATAGGAAAATAGTATTTTGTTATTATTAGTATTCTACTTGCATCATTACTTGATGGTTTTGGTTCCCTGCTGCAGCTCAACTATTGAGGTAAGCCTTTTTTAACTCATTTTTGGGGGTTTGTGGTAGGGGGATGTGGGCAGGTGCTTTCATTGTTGGGGATTGTGTTCATTTCTAGTGGTTTTTTTGTGTAGTGTACAAAGTTATAGTAGTGACTGTACTTATGTTGATATTGATTGTTATGCAATGAATTTGTTTGTAATGTGTCTGGGTTGTAATTTTTGTGATGATGGGTATGCTTTTAATGTCAGGTTTTTGAATCATTGTGCAGTATTTTTCCTATTTTCAGATTTTTCTTATAAATAAATATTTGTGGGGTTATATTTTAACCAACAATATTTTAAAGTTTCCTTTCATTTTTTACTTTTGGTTGAGTGGTTCTTTATTTACATTTTTTTCAGGTTTTTTATGGTACCCTAGGATTGTGGACTACTTATTTGGATGTTTTTTTTGGACATTATTTTTTCCATTTGTTGGGGTTTATTTTTGCCACCATTTGTGGATTTGTTTTTTGTTGATTCACAGTGGATCATGGATAATGGCTAAAAGACAGTAAGTTTAATTTGTTTATATATATTTTGGGTGGGTAATGCCATTGTTACAATACTTATTTATTTATATTTATCTTAAAATGTCATTATTTTTGTTTTTATGTGATCTGGAGTCTTCATTGTTTCGTAATATGTTATGAGACTTAGGGCCTTATTACGACTTTGGCGGACCTACATTGGATGGTGCAACCCATCGTCAGACCACCTAAGCTGCGGTGTGACCTCCTGCCAGATTAGAAGTTAAATCCTGGTCTAGTGGGTGGTCTTCCTGGGGTCTGATGGTGGCCGTCTGCAAGGCTCAAAGAAGAGCCTATCATGAAGTCCTCCACAGTCAGAGTGCCGACTTCAACTCCCTGCATGGAACGGAGGGTGCAAATCCACAGGGGCACTACATGTGCTGCTCTGCATGCAGCCACAGGCCCAAATCTATCAAGAGGCCCTGTTTTTGTTGCCATTGGACCGCCATGAAAAGCATGGTGAAATGGGAGCTTGGAATATGCTTGGTTTTGCTGACTACAGCACCACCAGCATATTCCTGCCTGTCTAAGACTGCCCGCTCAGCAGGATCCTTGATCCCAGCGGTGCCGGCGTTCTCATGGAAGACCACTGCAGTTATAATATTGGAGGCAGTCCCGCAGTACTCATAATAAGAGCCTTATAGCAAATTTTGCAGCCATTCAGGCAGAGTGTCAGAAATAGTGGCTCTAGTTGGCATAGGTTTTCACCCTGTCCAAGTAGGAACCACAACTCTGATCAGGGTTAGTCAGATCCACACCCTACATTAACCTGTGCTCACCCTCTTAGACCTTTTCACAGAGCTGGCAGGCTTAAATTAAGATGCAATATTTATAGTCTTTGTGCAACAGCGATAGTGGCACAGCCACAGTCTTTCGAAATGCAATCCTCCCAACTCATATTACGGTACACTGGTTCAAGGACTGCCAAACTCTTAGTAAGGCCCTAAATAGAAACATAGTGTTTAAAAGCATACAGCGCCAACCAGAGACACTAAATCACGCTATACTGGGTCAAATCTGAAAAGTCAAGCAAACCGCGTGTCAATGTGGAGGAGCAACTGCATCTGTTCTGAGTCACGCAGTTGGGTAACACATTGTCGGTGAGTGTGATGTGTGGATTTTGTCTGATAACAGCTGCAGAACCCCTTCTGGTGGCTTAGGACTGGATTGGCACCTCTTTACTGGACAAGACTCACAGTTGGCAGAGTCCAGCAGCTGAAGAAGAGTTGAAGGAAGTCATTGATGTCCCTGACACATCAAGAAAGTCCTTTCAGTAACACAGCCATCCTTCCTCTTGGCACGGTGACCTCAGGTCAAGAGTGTACTGAGCTAGTGATGTCAGAGGTCCAGTACTTTTATGCAGTTGTGCCTTTGTAGTGGGTTAGACTTTAAATAGAGGCTATTGAAGTGCACAAGGTCGCTACCCTTCCCTCTCTGGCTTTAGACTCACAACAGGGTTTTATGCAGGTCTTTGTGTGAGGACATGCACTGCCCTATTCAGGGGCAAGTGCCAACTCCTACCTCCCGTTTCCACCTTAGCTCCCTTTTTGTGTGACTGTCTAGAGGGAATGTACAAAGCCCAGCTGCTACCCACATCAGATGTGTATCCAGAGACAGGCAGAGGCACAAAATGTTTAAAGTAAGAAAATAAACGCAAGGCTAGGTTGAATCCAGTGGCAAAGTGAGCAAGGGTCCCACGTCTGGGCATACCCTGCCAACTTAGGGTGAACAAAGCAAACACAAGGAGATGATGGACGGAGCGCTGAAACCTTTCAGACACTCACCCCCGGTCACAGATCTATGTTACCCAGAAACCAGTCCCGGATGCTTCTTTCCGGTTTATGGAAGACCTAGCTTGGCAGTTCGGACTGGACTGTTCCCATGAGGCACAGGGTCAGGGCCTGATTTGCATATAGCTGTGTCTTAACTGGGGTGGCGAATTGAACTAAAGAACGATGATGGATTCAACCCAGCTCTGTGACTGGGTTGAGTGTCTAAAAAGTTTCAGCGCTCCGACCATCATCTCCTTGTGTTTGCTAAAGTAAGAAAATACCAACTTTCTAAAAGCGGCATTTTCAGAATTACAATTTAATATACGACTTCACCATAAGTTGTGATTTTAAATTGGGAGTCCGGAGACACCAAACTCACATTTTCTATCTTATCCCAAATGGAAATTACACTTATAAGATTGAACAATGTAAATCCAATAGTAACCAATGAGTAAAACAGATTTGCATATAGCTGGGTCTGAACTGAGGTGGCGAAGTGAGCTAAAGGATGATGATGGATTCAACCCAAATCTGTGACTGGGGGTGAGTGTCTGAAAAGTGTCAGTGTTCCATCCATCATCTCCTTGTGTTTGCTAAAGTAAGAAAATGCCAACTTTCTTAAAGTGGCATTTTCAGACTTACAATTTAAAATACGACTACACCATAAGTTGTGATTTTAAATTGGGAGTCCAGAGACACAAAAGTCACATTTTCTATCTTGTTCCAATTAGAAATTACACTTATAAGATGGAACAATGTAAATGTAATAGTAATCAATGAGTAAGACAGATGAACAAGGTAAATCTAATATTAACAAGTGTGTAAGATAGACCTTGCAATAGTGAAAAACAAAGACTTTTTTTACTACCTGGACATGCTAAACTTAAAAGAAGTATATGTCCAACTTTTAAAATATACTGCATCATCCCCTTGGGAGCTGGCGGAGTGCAACTACACGGAGGTCAATGAAGTTAGGGGGAAATTCTGTGGAACTCCGCTCCACCACCCACTTCCACCCTCTTAATAAAATATTACTTAAAGATAATTTAAAGGAATAAAAAATTACTTACCTGTATTGCGGTGTCCCCGGGATGTTCTCCTCCTTTTCGCCGTACATCTTACATGACCGTCGCATGTGCGTGCGCGCATTTATCACAAAGAAGGGTGGAGGCGGGGCCAATTTAGCGGGGTGTTGTTATATAATAATAAATGCGTATTTCTTTTCTGTACGCCTAGAGTCTTGTGATTGCAATCACGAGACTCGTTCATGTCTCTAGTTCCAGAGTTCTGCCCTTCAGTCGTGAAGATTCCACGATTCTGGACGTTGGCCTCTTCACGACTGGACGGCTCTGGTTGTGGGTACTAATACTTATCTACAATAAACCTACGTTGCAACTTCTATCAAGACTTCGGTTATCTTTTAACAGGTTTGCTGGCTAAGTCCGCTCCGCTGCAGAATCCGAGTTTTTTTCCCTACTCTGTGTTCGCAGCGGAGCGCAGAGTAGGGAACTCTTCACAAACTCCGCAGGTGGAGAGAAGTTCTCCGCCCGCACCTATCTTTGGGTTGACATATATGTATTAACAAGCATTTACAATGCAAAAGTTAGAGCTATTGGCATTGCTCATGACATTATTTTTATTTATGTTTTTCTTTTTAAAACATATAAATAAATGGCATTGTCATTTACAATGCCAATAGCTTAATCGCTCGCAAATGCGAGACCTATTGCATTTGCACCCACATACAGAGCCACACACAAAGCCACCCGCACACACAGACAGAGCCAGACACACACACACAGACAGACAGAGCCACACACACACACACAAACAGACAGAGCCACATACACACACAGACAGAGCCACACACACACACAAACAGAGACACACACACACAGAGTCACACACACACACACACACACAGACAGAGCCGCACACAGACAGAGCCGCACACAGACAGAGCCACACACAGACAGAGCCACACAGAAAAGGGGCGGGCTCAAGCCCCCATACTGCCAAAACATAAAATCTCAGACTCCGCCCACTGCTGCGCAGTGCGACGCTAGTCCGAGACCTAAAAAACTAACTATCCAGTAAAACCAAAGCCTGCAAAATAAATCTAAATTGCTTCTCAAAATGTATCATTTTAATAAAATTCCCATTAAACACTTTCTCAGGGAATGCTCTTAGTGTCAGAAATGCCTTTCCAACCAATCAATAACCTATTTGTTATTGTAAAACTTAAAAGCTAATCTAAGGGATCTTCTACTGAACCAGCCCTAGTATCGCTCAAAATGTGTTCATGACAAATAACTCACTATTGTCTCAATTGCACACAACTGGTCAGTTACACCACTACTAGAAACGTTACATCAAATTCTGAGAACTGCATACGAATGTCCTTTCTCATTCGTGCACTAACTACACACTGACAACATACTGTTTATTACAAGCGAATACTACTGTACTACTACTCTCCATATGTTCAATAACTGACACCTACAAATGTATATCTCTTAAAAGACCTACAATTATACTGATGCCAACCTAGAATATATACAGCTATAGCTTTCTCAATTACTGTACTTATTGTGCCACAGGCCTTTCACCTGCAGCTGTTGAGCAAGTTCTTAGCCATTTACCCTCTGTTGTAGTATGGCAAAATCTCTAACATACATACTGTTTCCTAAAAAGACAACAATTACTATACATTTGAACGGGCTATTACAAGAAGCGTAGAAGTTGGCCACACTACTCCCTGAGACAGTGAATCTACAGACAAGTGTAGTGCGGCCTGGAATGATGCTTAGCGGCCTCTCCAGGGAGACGTAAGATCTAGTCACTACCGTTTGAGATGGGCGATAGGTAAAAATAGAAGTCTTACAGAAGACGACAATGCAGGGGCCTCCGAGGCCTACATCTACACCCACCCAACACTGAAGCACCTCGAGCAGCGGCACGGGTTAAATCTGAGCGGGTGCCTTAGCCCATTGGAAAGCGGGGAGCTCAGAGATAATTGAGGGGAACATGAGAAGTCAATCCAAAAGCTAGTACAAAGAGTGTAGATAAGAAAGTAAATATATTTATTACACAGGCCCTCCTCCATTGACCACCAGGAGCAGCCTCGTCAGCAGGATAACAGCCGAGCCTCAACAGTCGGCCTACGGCGAGCCCTCCTCAACATTCCATGGCACGAGACCCGGATCTCGCGGACACAGCCGGGTGCTTCTGAGTACAATACAACACCAGGCCGGGTGGCTCAAGGGTGTCGGATCGCGCCACAAAGGCAGCTGCGTGGCTAAGCCGGACACCAGTCAGCCGTGGCCTGCCTTGCGAGGAGTACTTACTCACCAGCACTAGTACCATTCAAGGGAGATGCCGGTGTCTTCAGGCTGGCGCACTCGTACGGATGGGCAGGCTGGGCCCCGGGCCAAAGGTTTCTACACAGAATAGTCAGTCACTCAGCATCTCTGCATTCCCGTCGCTAGAGCCCGCCCACTGACGGAAGGCGGGCAGAGTAGCCAGGCCTGAAATCCAAGACAAGCACGATTCACATTGGAAAGACGCCCAAACATGCGCTAGTTCTACCAAAACAAGCCCAACGATAGGTACGAGGGAAGCCAAGAACAGTATTAAAACGACTTTACTTTCCGGCTAAAATACTAACAAAGATACTCAACATGCAGTATAAATTCTATTCGCTGTGATTTGTAGCTCAGTTAAAGGTTCTACAGAAAACCGTCAAAGACAGGAGCAACAAGAGGTTTACTAACGCAGGCAAGCTCCTCCTGCGAAAGGCAGCCTTACGCGGGATTGGATCTGCTCGGTAACTGGTGCACACTGCTGGGTGAAGTTGCAATACTGGCCAAGCGCGAGAGTGGACGGGGAAAAGGGGCCTGGAGCAGAGAATACAAGCCTCTGATGACGGGTGGGGCGGGCACGGGAAGGGGCTGAAGCACCACCATCTTTATCCGAGGTGAGGCAGAAATACCTCGGAGAAACACACAGTCATTTTGCGATTCGGGGGCGTGTTTGTAGCAGTTGAGTGACGGATGACATCACGGCTTAAAAACTGCAAAAAACACGCCCCCAAATCGCAAAAATACGGGGCTTGAACAGAGTGATGCCCCTCTCCTCCAATGGCTGGCCTCCGTTTAGGAAGCCAGCCAATGGAGAAGAGGGGCGGGTTCAAGCCCCACTGTAGCCAAAACATAACATCTCGGACTCCGCCCACTGCTTACGCAGTGCGACGCAGGCCGAGACCTAAAGAGGGAGGTTTGGGCCCAACAAGTTGGTTATATTGCCAGATCAACATGGCAGTTTAAAACTGCACACACAGGCTTTGCAATGACAGGCCCAGGACACATGTAAAGAGCTACTGTCCTGGGTGGCACAACAAGAGTTGAATGCCCACTAGTAGCTTTTAATTTACAGGCCCAGGGCACATGTAGTGCAGTTTACTAGGGACTTATGAATACATTGAAATGGCAGTTTTGGATAAGCCAATGTTATCATCTTTAGGGGCAGAGCACCTGTACTTAAGCACTGGTCAGCAGTGGTAAAGTGCTGAGATTCTTAAAGCCATCAAAAATGAACTCAGCAGAACAGGTCAGAAGGGAAACAAGTCTGGAGAAACCACAACAAGGATGCCAGGTCTAACACGGAGGAAAGTTTTATTTGTAGAAAGGCTATATCAGTTCCACAATCTACTTCCCACTTTATAGGTCGTGAGAAATTGGGCATGAGCTATATACTTAACCTTATCAAAGCTAGCCCCCTTCTTTTGTGGTTATCCTTATCTCGTACTAAGGAGGTGGCTCTGAGGCAAGCCACTATGAATGTTTGTCTAGTGTGTGACAATGTATTTAGTATCCCATCCTTATTATATGTGAAAAAATACATTTCATGATGTAGGATTGTCACACATCATTGCTGAGCCTTGTTACAGTGGAATAAAAGGCAAAAAGACGGTAAAAACGCTGGTGCTTAACTACGGTGGCGCTCAAAGATTTACAATAGAAAACAAAAAACACACAATTGCAGCTTATCTATAATTGAATATTAGGGCTATTATTTTTTTAATTTCAAAGTACTCGTTGTTTAGCACAGATTTAGGAGTTGTCTCCAAATGGTTTTAATTAAAAGCAGGCTTCTATAGCTGCGTGTGAGTAGATTTTGAAAATGGTTGGTCTTATTGCCTGCTGAAAATCTATAATATTTATTTTTTAGGACCGCAGCTGTTATTTTTAATTTTCATTTAGTAGTTCATAATATGTTGCACTTTACTTGTTTGGAAGCAAGTGTGTAAAATTAGGTTGATGTTACCATTATGATATTTTCCATGTATAGTGTATATTTGCATACATGCTGGAGGGTAAGATTTGAATCTGCAATCCATCATCCATGTTGCACATTGAGTTAGTCTGAGTAACTTGTTTTGTGTTGCATATATGATTATTCTTCTCTGGTCACTTCTATTGTTGTACAGGAGAAAGCATTATTCATTATGTGTAAGGGTTAGGTATGTTGGAATGTTTACGTCTTGGTATCTTCTAGGAGCAGCAGGGGTTTGGATTTAGGATTTTCTTTACGTTATTAAACTTTTTAGATTGCAGGTTCCTGGTATGTGACCTATAATGCGCTCAAGAACCTTAGGCACTATATATTTTCTAAAATAGAGACTGAGTGCTAGTTCTTGGTTCTCTGAGATCTTGTAGAGCATGCCTTACTTCTACATCTGTTCAATTTGGAGGCTGATGTGCTTTCATAATTAATCACAATGTCTTTTTTACTTACTCCCTTAACAAGATTTAACGGATGTATGACATTACAACGCATGCTTTTACCACGCATGCTGTTACGATGCAGTTTTTACAACGCATGCTGTTACAAAGCATAGCGCTTTGGGGTGCTGGATAGTGAATAGTTTAATTTACTATTCCAACTCCAGTCCCCGTGGATAGTAGGGAAGGTGTTGGATAGTAAATTAAATCTATTCCCTATCCTAGAGCGCCCCCCCAGCGCAATGCGTTGTAATGAAATGCTTTGTAATGGTTGCGTCGTAAAGGCACTGAGTGGTAAAAGTTGCGTTGTAAAGGATGTTTCCCCATTTAACATAATATTTAGATTTCCGCTACTTGTGCATTCATTGTTGTGTGTGTATACCACATAAGATATCAATTGTTTGTTTTTCTGCAAGCTGAGATATTTGGCACTGAATGCAGTTTTAACTGAAAATGGTACAACTATATATTTAGTCCTTTGTGTTAAACATTCTATTCTACTTATTCTAAGATTGAAAAAAATATTTTTATTCATTACATTTCATACTTACATATTTTCAGTTTTTTTAACGTTCTGTTGTTCTGTTTAGTTCAGTTGAGGTGTGGGTCAAGTGAAACATTTTTCCCTGTTAGGAATAAACAGTCAATGATGAGTTTAAAATATCATATATTTAGTTTAGGTATTGGTTTGTGATTAGCTTTAATGTAATGCTTTAGGGGTTATTGTTTGGAGTTCTGTAGGAAAATGCTTCTTTTTGCATGCTCACCCCTACTTGCGGGAATGTAGGCCCAGCACATAGTCATAAATTCATGTCTGCTTTCGCCAGGAGGTTTCACCCACCCTTTTCAGACAAGACATAAGGGACCACTGATAGTGTCAAAAGTTCAAGGGGGCTGAGTCGCACTCACTTTTTTGGTACCTCCCTGTAGGCACATAAAAGTCATGGGAGTAAGAATCCCACTTCCTACATAGTTTCTTAGGCAGCCTCATAATCGTAAGTTTTGAGGTCTTGTTGGATCTGTTCACAAAATCATTATTTTGTGGGGGATAAGCAGAAGTGAACTTCTGAATCACCCCACACTCATCTCACATATCCTGCAAGAATGCAGATATAAAGTTTGCCTCCCTATCTGAGATTATCGCTTTAGAGAACACTATTCTGTTAAAGGTACCAAGCAGGGCCCTGGCCACCATGGATGTTTTTATCCTGCTGAGACATGTGTTAGGGTACCTGGTGGTGTGATCCTCCACCCCCAAGATGAACCTATTAACTGAAGCAACTTAAGGCTAAGGGGACTGACAATATTACTACCCACCCTCTCAAAAGGCATCCCAACCACAGGTAGTGGATGGAAGGGATTCTTGCGTTGCCATCCTGTCTTGCCACTGTCCAGACAGGTGGTGCTGGAGTGGCAAAACTCCTTCATCCTTTCAGACATCTGGGGCTATTAAAGGTGGTTGACCATACTGTTCCAGGTTTTGGTTTGTCCCAAATGCACAGCCAATGGAACAACCTGGGCTAAGTTTAAGAGTAAGGTACAGTATTGTTGGATCGACCACTAATCTCCAGATGTCCCCATGCTTGGGTCCCTAGCCTCACTGTACAGGAATCCTTCCTCCAAGTAGATCCAATGTGTTCTACTGATATCCCCATGCTCTTGGACTTCAGCCTGGTGCTGAAGGTCTTCAAGGGTTGGGCATGTTCTATGTGGCTGATATAATTCATCTCTGGAGGTTATTCCTGTCCTTTGCAACTCAGAGAGCTTTGGCAGGTATCTCATTTTTGCCACAGCCCCCAAGGCGTCAATGAGTGTTGGAAGTCTCCGCTTTACCACTGCGTTGTTATATGTCTAGACCCATTATTCTGGTTGTCCATCTATGTGTATAGATCCTGCAGCCAGGACTGATGGAGGGCCTGCATGCAGAGGGGAAACTTTGATGTGAGAGAAAAGCTCCAGTTAGGGAAGAACGCAGCAGCTCAAGCTGCCCTCCATGTCTAACATGGCACCTCGTCTGTCCTCTGGCCTGAATCAAATGTAAGGAACTCCCCAAGCCCCCTGGGGACAAAAAAAGGCTTGTTACCTCCTTGGAGCCAGTGGTATATGAATGCTTCCAGTGGAGAGTGTTTGAGCATCGAGGGATTGATGGCAGGGACTTGATGCTAGGTATTTGCTACTCAGTACTTGTTGGAGTGTCATTGGTGACTGGTGCTGATAACTGATGTTGTTTTTGTGGTGTAAGGATATGATCGGGAAAAGGGTGATTGATATTGAGCATTTGCTTTTGCTTTGAAGGGTGATTGATAGTATGTACTTGTGGTGAATATTAATGGTCCATTGGTTAAGGGGCCCAATACTCCCCTTGCCCCTGATGCTGGCAACCCATCTACGCTGCTGCACTGCAAGTCATAGAAAGATGTCAGCAGCTAGAACTAAACTCAAAGGGCCTTATTTATGAAGGCCTTTCGCCACTGATACCTCACTTTTTCCCATTTTAAATGAGATGCACCGGCAACGGAACACCTTCATAAATAAGGCCCAAAGTGCTTTCTGATCAGGTTTTTGTAATGGAAATCGAGAAGTGCAGAAAGAACATGCAGGGTTTAATAGGAGATAGATTATTTCCTGCATCATCAGGGCCCCATATTATTTTTCTCATTGAGACTGTGCAAACACATAGGCTGCTGAAGCATTAAAGCTATGCCACTCCAACCATGAACCATCACTAGTTGACATTTTGCTATGCTGTGTAGATCAAAATAACCTGCAGAGGCAGGAAGAGTGGATGCGTTGCCATGTGTGTAAATCGCATGTGCAATTTAAAAGCCTTTGAGTGTTGCCTCACTGTGATTGGCTTCTAGAGATTCTGCTGAAGATCTGTAAACATGAATCACCCAAGGCTGCCAACCTTCTGGTGCATGTGCAAAGGACAGGCTGGCAGTGACACTCTCTAGGACACTCACAATCAAACTGGGCCTGTGCCAAGGAAATATCACCCCTCCAACTTTCTGGAACTTTGACTTTACTGATGCATGTGCCAGGGACAGAGTGCTAGTGCCGACCTCATACTCTTGCTATAACTAGGAAGGCCAGAGTCCTGGTTTTTCAAGGACTGTCCCACTGTCCTGACACTTTTTACTGCAACAAAGACATGCCCTCTTTTTTTCCTATGACATTTTTAGGTCTACCTTCAAAAAACTAGGCATAGTATGGAAATTTCCAGAACGCATTTGGTTTTGTCTGTGGTATTGGTGCATGTGTCTGTCTGTGCATTGTTCTGTGTATGCATGTGCCGGTGTTAGTGCGTTTCCTTGTCGTGTGGTTGTGTGGTTGTACCTCGGCAAAGAATGGCAATGCATTGGCGTGTGATGTACACGTTCTGCGGTATATGATGCATTTCAGATTATGTGATAGCCCCTCCAGGGCATGTAATGTGACCGAATTTCACTGTCAGCTTTTACCATCTCAAATATACAGTTTGACTGGTGCAGAGTGTGTGCCATTTAGTCCTTGTTGTACTCGATTCAAATAGTCTCATAACTGATAAAAAAATGTCATTTATTTTCTGGCACACAATCTTCCACGTCGTTCTAAATGAATTTCCTTGCATTCACAGTATGTAACAATTCTTATTTACAACATTATAAATGCTATCATTTTAACAATAACTTCAATGTGGCAGAAAAAGAACAAGTCAATATTATTGCAAAAAAAATGTGTTCGTTTTTTTTTCTTTTGAAGAGCTTTCACAAATGAGACTCCCAGCGCCAATATGCTCTGTGTTTATGATTAATTAGCGGAACTTCTACTTTTCTTTACAATGCTAAGATGTATGAAATAATACATAATGAGGTGATGCATTTTAGAAATGGAGAAGGTACTCTGCTAAGGTTGATAGTTCACCTTTCAGTTTCATATTGCTGTATTTGGATACTAGTACTAATAAGAAAAAACATGTGTCCAGACCTGTTCAACACGTGTGGAAATGACAAAATAATGAACTCATGCAATCAAAAAATGTGCCGCATTATGCAATGTAATTTACAATGTTCCTTTGCTCATTTAACACAACAAGTGAAAAATTAAAGTAAAGGTATTCAAGTCAACAGCGTTTCGATCCCTACCAGGGTAGGGAGATCATCAACAGGACCCAACACGTTATGCCAGAGAGAATGCCTGTTGATAAAAGAGGAAAGAAGAAAAAGAAGGGAGGGGGAAAGGGAGTCACATGTAGCCTGTTGTCATAGGTAAAATGTAGAGAATCAAAAACATGCACTGAAGGTTCAAGACTGACAAAATTGAAACAGACCATGCGTAATAGTGCCAAGGGTAGAACAGTCACAAGTAAAGTCAAGTAGTGCGGTTATTGACCACTATGAATTTGAAAAAAGCAAAAGGTGTAAATACTTACCATTTAAAGGTATGCCAAGGATTGCCTAAAAGGATTCCGGAGAAGACCAAATCTAAAATAAATAGTATATACAGTCAGCCAAAAACTAAGGTGTATTGGGTAAACCTGAATATACCTTGCTGAATAAGAAAAATCCCTAGGACCTACATCTACACCCTCCCGAAGAATCTTGAACAACATGCAGGGAGTCCAATTGTTTCTGGTTGTGGCTCAATTTTGGAACCTTTGAGTAAATTCATTGACACTTTTTTCACAGCTTGATAGCCTTAACTAGACTGGAGAGACAACAAGGACATCATACAAATGTTGGAGAACCAACCATTCGATTCCACAACTCAGTTTCTTGTAACACTCAACGTCACATTACTCAACACTAGCATACCGCAAATCCAGGCTCTAGAAATAGTATGCAAATTCTTGAGCAAAAGAGCATGTTAGGTCCAAACGGACTTCATATTGGAACTGCTAGATATTGCTATGAGCAAGAACTATTTTGCTTTTTTAGAATGAGTTCTTTTTTAATGTAAAGGAGAAGCCAAAGGAGCCAGATTTGCTCCCAGTCTTGCTAATTTGTTTATGGATAGATACAAGGATAGGAACATACATAACCTAGACAACCCTTTCTTGGATAACATCAAATACAACTTGTGAGGAAAACCCACTTAGGGAATACTTGCACTCGATAAAAGGACTGCATATCCCAGCATGCATTACTGACACACACCATGCAGGGACCAACTGAGGGCAATTATGTAATTGAAAGCATGCTTGAAATAGAAATAAAAGGAGCACTTTCCGTAATGTTGGGAGCCAGCCTATGATTAGGATGATTAAATCATCGAAACGCGTCAGGCAAGAAAGGAAAACAACGAGACGCCTGGCGTGTCCTAAATTCAGGCCAGATGATCGGCGAGCTGCTGTCTGCCTTGCCGAAGCTCTGGCATTTGGTGATTAAAATTACAACACGGCGGCCCGGTCGTGGGCAGGAGCACCATCTCAGGGACAGCATGAGCGGCTGCGACATGGAACCTTCCTTGTCGAAAACAGCGCAGCAAGCCATATATCAACTGACTTTCCATGTCACCTCATTATCCTACTAAGGACATGTTATTGCTTTTAAAATACAACTTGTGCCGAAAACCCACTTAGGGAATACTTGCGTTTGATAAAGAACTGCATATTCCAGCATGCATTACTGACATGCACCAGGCGGGATCCACTGAGGGCAATTATGTAATTGAAAACAGTCTTGAAATAGAAATAAAAGGAGCACTTTCCACCATGTTGGGAGCCAGCCAATGATTAGGATGAGTAAATGATCAAAACTCGTCAGGCAAGAAAAGAAAGCAACGAGACGCCTGGAGTGTCCTAAATTCAGACCGAATGGTCTGCGAGCTGCTGTCTGCCTTGCCGAAGCTCTGGCATTTCTTTTTTCTTTTTATTTTTTTTATAAATTTTTTATTGAGCAGAGCACAGCTAAAGTACAATACAGACAGTGAAATGTTAAGCAAGGAAATGAAATACAAAAAACGTACAAAAAGCTTCTTCATATTAGAAAACTAGGGGCGAGGGGAAGCTCTTCAGCTAAATTTAGTCCGTTAGCAGTCAAGTTATAGAGTATTCATACATTATCAATTTATAAGCAATGTGCAAAATACGCAAGTTCAATCCTAAAGTGCAAATGCAATTACAGTACATTCCAAACGAAGACAAAAAGTGCCAGTGCCTACGAATTTTCAAAAAGTGCAAAACACGCCAAAGAAAGTTTAATAGCTTATCACTTGAACTTGTCCCAAAACTTAAGACTGCTAGCGTGCATTTTAACTTAATATCAACATTAATCTGAGATGTTTAGCTTGTTTAAATAAACCCCCTCGTAGCCTCAAGAGTCTCCAGGTATTTCCAGTTATTTTCAAATCTCATAACTGCACCCACCCTCATAGCAAAAGCTTTTTTCAAAACTCCTTGACCTCCTCATTTTATTAAGCCATTTCAGATGTGATGGAACTTCCTTGGTTTTCCAATTTTGAAGAATTAGGGAGCGAGCAATGGCACAAGAAATAAATACAAATGTTTCTTCAGCATTTTTAAGGGACCCTCTATCCTTACTAATCCCAAATAGGGCCAACTCTGGCATGGGAATGAGTTTTTTACCACCCAGAGCCACCTCTAAATCTGCGAAAATGGCTTCCCAAAAAGATGTAAGCTGGGGACAAGTGAAAAAAATATGAAGCCAACCACCCTGGCTCTCCGCCTGGCATCTGCAGCACTTGTTCACTACCTCAGGAAACCTTTTCCCAAGTGCCTCCGGAGTCCAATACGCCAACCAGCGGGACAAGAAAGCCATTCTCTTAAAATTGGCAGCACGCAACGATTTATAACCCAACACACTTAAAGTTTCCCAGTCTTTATTTGTAAAATTACATTGTGTAAGGGTGTATATTTTGACTAGATGACAATCTATCATTGCGGCTTGCCCCTGGTAATGAAGCTTTTTGTACCAGTTTCCTATCCCGCTGATTTTAGACTCATACAAAAGTATTGCCATCTCGTTCGTTGAGTCTAGTAAGCCGCCTATATCTTTCCTTAGAAAGTGAACAATTTGTAAATATTCAAGAAACATGGGTCTATCAGAGTTACATGTTCTAGCCAATATTTTTTGCCATGTAATAATGCTATTATTGATGATAAAATGCCTTATCTCCCTAAATCCCAAATTCTCCCAATTTATTATATGACTATTTCTAATTTGCAGGCCTAAACAAGTACACTCTCGTAAGCTCACAAACTTAGAGGCAGAGACGCCACGGTTCTTTTTGAAACAGGACTGCACTCTGAATAAGTGGTCTTTCAGAGTCTTATATCGTGTCCTTTTTGGGAGCTTTGCAGTTTTTAAAAACACCTGGACTTGAGAGTCAGCCTCCTGTAGCATTTTTTCTAAGAAGAAGCCATCACAAGTGTTTTTTGCACCTATTAGGCCTGCCATTATATCGATAAAAACCGCATCATAATACGTTTTAACATGTGGCAGAGCCAGTCCCACCTGTTCAGTAGGAAGTTGGATTGCGGACAGCTTCACCCTTGGTGCTTTCCCACCCCAAACAAACCGTCTAAACATGGTTTCCATGTCTCTAAAAAAAATACAATTCAATTTAATAGGAACATTGCAAAACAAGAATATAAGTAGGGGAAGGATTGACATTTTAATCAAGGATACCCTGCCAATCAGAGTGAGGGGAAGTAAAAGCCATTGAGCAAACAGATTCTTAATTTTATTAATCATTCTCCCATAGTTGAGAGAACACAACTGATTATATTCACAGGTCACATAAATACCTAGGTATCTTATCGGGTCTCGGCTGGCAGCCTTAGCGCGCAGGCAAGATGGAAAGAGGCTGAGTTTAGTATTTAGCGCGAGAACTTCAGTTTACTTTGGATTTATTTTGTAGCCTCCTATTTGTTCATAGGCCTCAAATTCCCTCAAGATGCAATCTAAATTCTCTTTATTTGGCCTTAAATAAAGGATAATATCGTCTGCGAAGAGCTTGAGCTTCGCCATCCCATGGATAGGGGGAAAATAGAAGGATTATTTCTTATCTTGATCACGAAGGGTTCGATAAAAAAAGTAAAAAGCAGGGGAGATAACGGGCAACCCTGCCTGGTCCCGCGATTGATTTTAATGGAACCGGCATTTTCTGGGTTTATTATAACCTTCGCTGAAGCATCCTGATAGATATTTTGAAGCATCTTAATCACATGATCTGGAAACCCAAACTGTCCCAAAGAATAAAACAAAGTTGAGCAATTTACTAGGTCGAATGCTTTTTCCGCATCGACCATTAAGATGCAGGCAGGGGTTGAGTTAATGTTGAAGAAATCCAAAGCCTGAATTAAAAATTCAGTATTTGAGGCCATAGAGCGGCCAGCTATAAATCCAGATTGGTCGAGATGTATAACCTCTTGAGCAGCATATACAAAGCGATGAGCCCAGATTTTCATAAAGATCTTGTAATCTGAATTTAAAAGACTAATAGGCCGATAGGAGTTAATATCTTCTGGATTCTTATCTTTTTTAACAAATGATACTATAGTTGCTTCCTTAAAGGATGCAGGTACCAGTCCACCTTGTTTAATATGATTAAATAAATTCTTAAGAGGTGTCGATAATTCTTTCATAAAGGTTTTAAAAAACTCGATTGGAAATCCATCCTGCCCACAAGCTTTTGCCCCTGCTGTGACTTTTATAGAGTCTACTATTTCCCCTATACTAATTTCAATCCCAATTGCAAAAGCCCGATTGGCCAAGATCTTCGGGATTTCTATGTTAGAAAAATACTCCACTATTTGATCCTCCCCCACCGGATATTCGGTGGTATAAATATGACCAAAATGCTCCAAAAAAGCCTTTTGAATCAGATTATTATTTACTAATTCTTGGCCACTCATGGGATCCTTAATTTTAACTATCGAGGCAGACTCCTGTCTCTTCCTTGTGGAATTAGCCAGGAGCTTGCCCACCAACTGACTATCCTCATACACCCTCTGCTGGAAGGTTTTAGAACTATTAATTTCTTCCAGAACAAAAAAGTCTCTTAACTCTGCCTTTGCATGTACCAATTGATTTTGGTGTGAACGGAGCTGGAGGGCATATTCTTTATCTACCGTTTTTTGGAGCATAGATATTTTTAATTTCCTCTCTTTAGCCAAGGCAGATGTAAAAGATATTATCTGACCGCGAGCCGCTGCCTTAAACCCCCCCAGACTGCAAATGGTTCAGCTGTATCGTTATTGATTTTAAAATATTCCACAATCCATGCCCTGAACCCAGTTACCCACTCCTGGTTCTGGAGCAGAGTTCGGTCCAGCTGCCACCTGGATTGGTCTCTGCTTTCTATGCTAATGCTAACTTCCAATTCTACCTTCCTATGGTCGGAAAAGGGATTGCACCCAATAGATGAATCAAGGGTTTGGATGGATCTAGATATAAAAAAAAGTCAATCCTGGATGCCGTCCTGAAGCGATGGGAGTAGCAAGTAAAAGACTCCCCATCTGGATTCAACAGGCGCCAAGGGTCAATGAGTTGGTATTCTGACATTAAGGTGCCTAAGACTTTTTTGGTGTTAGGTTTTAATTGTTTCTTATTTTTATTGGAGGTATCCTTTTTTAGATCTTGTATATAGTTAAAATCTCCTCCCATAATAATCTGTCCAGGAGCCCCTCTCAGAAAATCAATGATTTCTAAAATACTGGAGACTTCATCGGATACCTGACCATAATAATTGATAAAATTCATCACCTTTCTATGTAATCTGGCAACCACCCATATCCATCTCCCTTTAGGATCCCTTTGAGTTTGTATAACTTCCCAAGGAAGTCTTCTGGAGAAGTAAATGGCAACACCTCTCTGAGCGACCCCTGCTGCAGATGCAAAAACAGCGTGGGAAAAGTATCTTGGAATAAATAGATTGGGAGCATTTGATTTTAGGTTGGTCTCTTGGAGAAATAACACATGGGGATTTTGGGAGACTGCCCATTTTATAAGAGCGCCATATTTCTGTTTGTTTAAGACACCATTGGCGTTCACTGATAGGATACCACATTTATTCATTTCAAAAAAGAATTTTCCCCAAATTTTACGTTCTCATATTCGAATAAGTACAAACCCTGCCTGCACCTTCTGCTCTTTTTAACTGCTTTCCCCCAACCCCCCTGCCCCCCAACCCCAAATGGATCCCCGCCCCCCCCGAAATGTGGAACCTTCCGTCCCCCCCACGCTAACCACATTTCACCCCTTCCTCCTGAACTGGGTGTCTTCTTGTTACACCCTGCGTGACCCTGAAAACCCCCCAACCCCCTCCAGCAAAAGAAAACTACATCCTATTTTCTATTATTCCAATAGAAGGGTGAATCAAATACCTAATACATAATAGGTATATAATCAAACTTCATGACACCCTCCTAAACAGAGCTTTATACTTGCTCAGGCATTTGACCCTGGAGAGATCTCCTTGAGGAGAGATTGAGCCTCCTCTATGTCAGAAAACATATAAAACTTTCCCTTCACCAGGACCTTTAACTTTGATTGATGGGCAATAGAAGCCTGCGCCCCCTGAGATTTAAAAAGATGAAGTATCTTGACAAATTCTTTCCTCCGTCGTGCTGCCGTCGCAGTCATGTCCGAGAAAATTCTGCATTTAATTGTCTCAGTTGCTGAAAATTGTCGCTGTTGGAGCGCCTTTGATATAATTTTTTCCTTTATCCTGTAGTCCGCTAAATTCATCAAAATAGTTCTAGGAAAAGTCGAGTTTGCAAATCTCTGTGCAGGAACCCTATGGGCTCGCATGATAGTCAAGTCACCCTCGAACTCCGGTAATACTTTTTGGTGGATAAAGGAGTTAACCCATGAGAGCATATCCGACCCTTCAAGGCCCTCCGGGACCCCCACTATCCTTAGATTGGATCTTTGAGAATAGTTTTCTAACTCGTCAAGTTTATTCTCAAGTTTGCTCTCCAACATACTCTTTTTACTGACTGTCTCTTTAGCTTCTGCTCTGACTTGATTTATGTGGTCCTCCAGAGCCGAAATCCTTTCCTCCGCCTCATATACTCTATTAGGGAGTCCTGACATCGACTCTTCAAATTTTTCAAGTCGGGAATGAAGGGCGGCTATTTCAACTTGCTGATTAACTTTTATCTTGCGGATCTCATCGAGAATTAAATTTAACATCTCGCGAATATCAAGCTGATAGTTAATTCCCTTATCCAAATTATCACCTTTCCCCTTAGCCTGGACTTCTGGAGATGTAGATGTAATTGACATAGATACACTCTCTTGCTCTGATATGTTTAAAGGAGATTCTATAGCGATGCACTGGCTTTCCTCCTCATCTGGGCCCAAGGTATTTGGAGCTGCCATTAATGCCCCCTCAGAGTTATCTTGTGAGCATAATTGAATTTTTTTAAACTTTAGCTGCTTTGAATGTGTTACGCTCTCGGGTGATTCGGGCAATTTTGGCGGAGAAGTGATCCTATTATGTACGACCTCAGGTGAGGAGGGTGAAACTAGAGAAGGGGCTGATACTCCAGAGTTTTTTTCCAGCTGAGCCATGGACATTTGAGGAGCATGTGGAACCTTTTTAACAAACAAAGGAAACAAGAGATTCTGCCCATCTTGAGCCGATTTGGGCGGAGCTGCTGACAGAGGATCTGTGTCTGCTTCTATTGTTACCACGTTTGCCTCCATATTTTTTGAAAACATTGTACTATTTTCAGATTCCTCCACACAGACACCTCTCTTTGCAGTTTCCCTAGCCTTTTCATCAGATGGAGAGGTTTGAGAGACCTGAAGTTCGTCTTCTGAGCTTTCTTGCGTTTCTATCGTTGTGTCTTGCCCCAGAGCTGATGAAGCCTTATCTCTCTCTTTAGCTGCCAGCCGTGCTGCCTTTCTAGCCAAGGCTAAACGAGTTTTGGTATTAAAACGTGTCCCTGTTTCAGCCTTGGTAGTTTTATTAGGCTCCTCACTGTCCTTTAATTGCTTCCCCATTATCCTGCCAGCAGGCTCAAAACTAGTTCAAAACTGCCAAAAAAAAACACAAAAACAAAACATATTTCGTTTGACTTGCCATGCCACCATGTTATACTACTAAGTACATGTTATTGCTTTTAAAATACAACTTGTGCGGAAAACCCACTTTGGGAATACTTGCGCTTGATAAAAAACTGCATATTCCAGCATGCATTACTGACACGCACCATGCGGGATCCACTGAGGGAAATAATGTAATTGAAAGCAGTCTTGAAATAGAAATAAAAGGAGCGCTTTCCACCATGTTGGGAGCCAGCCAATGATTAGGATGAGTAAATGATCAAAACTCGTCAGGCAAGAAAACAAAGCAATGAGACGCCTGGAGAGTCCTAAATTCAGGCCAGATGATCGGTGAGCTGCTGTCTGCCTTGCCGTACCTCTGGCATTTGGTGATTAAAATTACAACACGGCGGCCCGGTCGTGGGCAGGAGCACCATCTCAGGGACAGCATGAGAGGATGCGACATGGAACCTTCCTTGTTGAAAACAGCGCAGCAAGCCATATTTCAATTGACTTTCCCTGCCACCTTGCTATACTACTAAGGACATGTTATTAATTTTAAAATACAACTTGTGCGGAAAACCCACTTAGGGAATACTTGCGCTCGATAAAGAGACTGCATATCCCAGCAGGCATTACTGGCACGCACCATGCGGGGACCCACTGATGGCAATTATTTAATTGAAAGCATGCTAGAAATAGAAATAAAAGGAGCACTTTCCGCAATGTTGGGGGCCAGCCTATGATTAAGATGAGTAAATCATCAGAACATGTCAGGCAAGAAAAGAAAACAACGAGACGCCTGGAGAGTTGTAAATTCAGGCCGGCTGATCTGTGAGCTGCTGTCTGCCTTTCCGAAGCTCTGGCATTTGGTGATTAAAATTACAACACGGCGGCGTGGTTGTGGGTAGGAGCACCATCTCAGGGACAGCATGAGCGGCTGCGACATGGAACCTTCCTTGTCGAAAACAGCGCAGCAAGCCATATATCAACTGACATTCCATGTCACCTCGTTATCCTACTAAGGACATGTTATTAATTCTAAAATACAACTTGTGTGGAAAACCCACTTAGGGAATACTTGAGATCGATAAAGGGACTGCATATCCCAACATGCATTACTGACACGCACTATGCGGGACCAACTGAGGGTAATTATGTAATTGAAAGCATGCTTGAAATATAAATAAAAGGAGCACTTTCCGCGATGTTGGGAGCGATCATATGATTAGGATGATTGCAGCCACGGCCCGTGGAGGGAGTCTCGGTGGGACGGAGAGGCGGGGCGGGGGAGGTGCAGGGTGGGGAGTGCTAAAAACCGGAGTATGGATAATTGAAAGTAAGTAAACAATTTAATAAATAAAACAAATTTTGTAGCGCACCCTGCATCACATTTTACGATGCAGGGCGTGCTACAAAATTCGTTTTATTAATTAAATTGTTTAATTACCTTCAATTATCCATACTCCGGTTTTTAGCGCCCCCCACCCCGCCTCTCTGCCCCACCGAAACTCCCTCCACGGGCCGTGGCTGCATGATTGAATCATCGAACCGCGTCAGGCAAGAAAGGAAAACAACAAGACGCCTGTAGAGTCCTAAATTCAAGCCGGATGATTGGCGAGCTGCTGTCTGACTTGCCGAAGCTCTGGTATTTGGTGATAAAAATTACAACACGGCGGCCCGGTCGTGGGCAGGAGCACCATCTCAGGGGCAGCATGAGAGGATGCGACATGGAACCTTCCTTGTTGAAAACAGCACAGCAAGCCATATTTCAATTGACTTTCCACGCCACATCGTTATCCTACTATGGACATGTTATTGCTTTTAAAACACAACTTGTGTGGAAAACCCACTTAGGGAATACTTGCGCTTGATAAAGGAACTGCATATCTCAGCATGCATTTCTGACATGCACCATGCGGGACCCACTGAGGACAATTATTTAATTGAAAGCAGTCTTGAAATAGAAATAAAAGGAGCACTTTCCGCCATGTTGGGAGCCAGCCAATGATTAGGATGAGTAAATGATCAAAACTCGTTAGGCAAGAAAAGAAAACAACGAGACACCTGGAGAGTCCTAAATTCAGTCCGGAAGGTCGGCGAGCTGCTGTGTGTCTTGCAGAAGCTCCGGCATTTGGTGATTAAAATTATAACAGGGCGTCCCGGTCTTGGGCAGGAGCATCATCTCAGGGATAGCATGAGAGGCTGCGACATGGGACCTTCCTTGTCGGAAACAGCGCAGCAAGCCATATTTCAATTGACTTTCCATGCCACCTCTTTATACTACTAAGGACATGTTATTAATTTTAAAATACAACTTGTGCGGAAAACCCACTTATTGAATACTTACGCTCGATAAAGGGACTGCATATCCCAGCATGCATTACTGACAAGCACCATGCGGGGACCCACTGAGGGCAATTACGTAATTGAAAGCATGCTTGAAATAGAAATAAAAAGAGCACTTTCCGTAATGTCGGGAGCCAGCCTATGATTAGGATGATTAAATCATTGAAACGCGTCAGGCAAGAAAAGAGAACAACAAGATGCCTGGAGAGTCCTAAATTCAGGCCAGATGATCGGCGAGCTGCTGTCTGCCTTGCCGAAGCTCTGGCATTTGGTGATTAAAATTACAACACGGCGGCCCCGTCGTGGGCAGGAGCACCATCTCAGGGACAGCATGAGAGGATGCAACATGAAACCTTCCTTGTCGAAAACAGCGCTGCAAGCCATATATAAACTGACTTTCCATGTCACCTCGTTATCCTACTAAGCACATGTTATTGCTTTTAAAATACAACTTGTGCGGGAAAACCCACTTAGGGAATACTTGCGTTTGATAAAGAACTGCAGATTCCACACACCAGGCGAGATCCACTGAGGGCAATTATTAATTGAAAGCAGTCTTGAAATAGAAATAAAAGGAGCACTTTCCACCATGTTGGGAGCCAGCCAATGATTAGGATGAGTAAATGATCAAAACTCGTCAGGCAAGAAAAGAAAGCAACCAGACGCCTGGAGAGTCCTAAATTCAGACCGGATGGTCGGCGAGCTGCTGTGTGTCTTGCCGAAGCTCTGGCATTTCGTTATTAAAATTACAACACGACGGCCCGGTCGTGGGCAGGAGCACCATCTCAGGGACAGCATGAGCGGCTGCGACATGGAACCTTCCTTGTCGGAAACAGCGCAGCAAGCCATATTTTGATTGACTTGCCACGCCACCACTTTATACTAATAAGGACATGTTATTGCTTTTAAAATACAACTTGTGCGGAAAACCCACTTAGGGAATACTTGCGCTCGATAAAGGGACTGCATATCCCAGCATGCATTACTGACAGGCACCATGCGGGGACCCACTGAGGGGAAATATGTAATTGAAAGCATGCTTGAAATAGAAATAAAAGGAGCACTTTCTGCAATGTTGTGAGCCAGCCTATGATTAGGATGATTAAATCATCGAAACACGTCAGGCAAGAAAAGAGAACAACAAGACGCCTGGAGCGTCCTAAATTCAGGCTGAATGATCAGTGAGCTACTGTCTGCCTTGTCGAAGCTCTGGCATTTGGTGATTAAAATTACAACACGGTGGCCCGGTCGTGGGCAGGAGCACCATCTCAGGGACATTATGAGAGGCTGCGAAAAGGGAACCTTCCTTGTCAGAAACAGCACAGCAAGCCATATTTCAATTGACTTTCCATGCCAATTTTAAAATACAACTTGTGCGGAAACACCACTTAGGGAATACTTGAGCTCGATAAAGGGACTGCATATCCCAGCATGCATTACTGAAACGCACCATGCGGGAACCCACTGAAGACAATTCTGTAATTGAAACCAGTCTTGAAATAGAAATAAAAGGAGCACTTTCTGCAATGTTGGGAGCCAGCCTATGATTAAGATGAGTAAATCATCAGAACACGTCAGGCAAGAAAAGAAAACAACGAGACGCCTGGAGAGTCCTAAATTCAGGCCGGATGGAGGGTGAGCTGCTGTGTGCCTTGCCGAAGCTCTGGCATTTGGTGATTAAAATTACAACACGGGAGCCCGGTCAATGGCAGGAGCACCATTTCAGGGACAGCATGAGAGGTTGCAACATGGAACCTTCCTTGTCAGAAACAGTGCATTAAGCCTTATTTCAATTGACTTTCCATGCCACCTCGTTATCCTTCCAAAGTATTGCTTTTAAAATACAACTTGTGTGGAAAACCCACTTTCGGAATACTTCCCCTTGATAAAGGGACTGCATATCCTAGCATGCATTACTGACACCCACCATGCGGGAACCCACTGAAGGCAATTATGTAATTGAAACCAGTCTTGAAGTAGAAATAAAAGGAGCACTTTCCGCAATGTTGCGAACAAGAAAAAGAACATTTTTGTTCGAAACGTGGGTGGGTGGTGGATGGTGGTCGAGTTTATCATGCTTGAATAAAACAAGCTTCAAAAAAGTTCCTGTTTTATGGAGTGTGGTCTTTTAAAAAGTGTTGCTGCTGCATATGTGTATATATATATATATATATATATATATGCAGAAGAACTCTTTCTCAGCCACCAGACCCCCTCGTGATCGGGGTTTACCAGGAGAAAAGAAGCGAGAGCCGACCCAGGATGCAGGTGAGTACATCTTATTCAATATTCATACAGCCTGGCAGCATATATATATATATATATATATATATATATATATATATATATATATATATATATATATATATATATATATATATTGACGACACATCCCTCCTCACGAAGAAACCAGAGGCCAGAGGGGAATCCAAGGGGTTAACACGCTTTATTGTACATCACACAGTGGCGGCAAATGCATTTCAGCTTTACGCCTTCCTCAGTGCCCTTCACTGCAAAGCGTCCATCATCCTCTTGCCCAGGTCCTGCTGCTAAATAAATGCTTGCACGCCCTGAAGACTCCTCCCCCATGTTAATGAAACACACCTGTTGGTTGCTGGGGTAAATGTTCAGACTTCAACTCCCAGAATGCCGCAGTAAGGTGCATCTGGGTCGGCGGTGTGGGGAAGTGAGGAACACGTTGTGACGGGCATGACAAATTTGCAGGTAAGTGGGTGGTGATAGAAGCTCCGGAAAATGTACAAGTCCACTGTCACCACCCTGGGTCCCCTCGTACCGCTACAGCCAGTAGGAGCCGGCCCGAAATACGGCCAGGGCAGTCAATCAGACGCAGCGCCCTAACGGAGGTAGATTACCTCTCACAGCTCGTGTCAGCCTGGAACACTGGCGGACACCGGACTTCTCGATCCCTCGAGCCTGGAAAGCGCTGTCAGACAGCGCGGTGTCAGTTGTAGTCCGGGTCTCTTTGAGTAGCAGGGCCATCCGTACTGCACCTCTGACTTGCACAGAAATATTGACGACACATCCCTCCTCACGAAGAAACCAGAGGCCAGAGGGGAATCCAAGGGGTTAACACGCTTTATTGTACATCACACAGTGGCGGCAAATGCATTTCAGCTTTACGCCTTCCTCAGTGCCCTTCACTGCAAAGCGTCCATCATCCTCTTGCCCAGGTCCTGCTGCTAAATAAATGCTTGCACGCCCTGAAGACTCCTCCCCCATGTTAATGAAACACACCTGTTGGTTGCTGGGGTAAATGTTCAGACTTCAACTCCCAGAATGCCGCAGTAAGGTGCATCTGGGTCGGCGGTGTGGGGAAGTGAGGAACACGTTGTGACGGGCATGACAAATTTGCAGGTAAGTGGGTGGTGATAGAAGCTCCGGAAAATGTACAAGTCCACTGTCACCACCCTGGGTCCCCTCGTACCGCTACAGCCAGTAGGAGCAGGCCCGAAATACGGCCAGGGCAGTCAATCAGACGCAGCGCCCTAACGGAGGTAGATTACCTCTCACAGCTCGTGTCAGCCTGGAACACTGGCGGACACCGGACTTCTCGATCCCTCGAGCCTGGAAAGCGCTGTCAGACAGCGCGGTGTCAGTTATATATATATTCACTGAAAAAACCATAGGTTTCACACCAGTTATAGTTAGGTGGAAATTGTACTCGCATAAAACCATTGAAATTCCCACGTTATAGTTAGTTGGACTCACTATAACTTGCGCGTGCAATGCACTGCTGATGACGTCACTTATTACATCACTCATGACATGGTCAGTGACATCACTCATGACATCACTCATGACATCTCAAATATATATATATATATATATATATTTTCCACCAAACGCCCAAGCAATTCGAAGGACGCACTCACAGCCAATGCGAACCAAGGTTCATAAACAAGGAATCAACCGGCAATGATATTTCCAGGATTTATTATCGATGATTTGTAATGCTGTGACGCGTTTCGAGGCACCCGCCTCTCATCAGGCAGCTAGGAACATGTGGCATGGATTTCCATGGATGCGTCCCCATGCATTCTGGGATATAGTGTTCTGTTGGAAAAATTGATATCTCCTTTAGTAGGTTCCATGCCACATCTTTATATTTAATCACCATATTTATACAATGTACCTTAAGTAGGCCCCTTCGTATCAGCAAGTTGATATATTTCATGCAAAAGCTGTGCTGACCGCAGTTATGACACAGTTCTGTTACTGCGCAGCCCTTCTCACAGTTTGAAAGTGGTGCATCCTCCCACGGCAGGACTGCCGTGTTGTTTATTTTCCACCAAACGCCCAAGCAATTCGAAGGACGCACTCACAGCCAATGCGAACCAAGGTTCATAAACAAGGAATCAACCGGCAATGATATTTCCAGGATTTATTGTCGATGATTTGTAATGCTGCGACGCGTTTCGAGGCACCCGCCTCTCATCAGGCAGCTAGGAACATGTGGCATGGATTTCCATGGATGCGTCCCCATGCATTCTGGGATATAGTGTTCTGTTGGAAAAATTGATATCTCCTTTAGTAGGTTCCATGCCACATCTTTATATTTAATCACCATATTTATACAATGTACCTTAAGTAGGCCCCTTCATATCAGCAAGTTGATATATTTCATGCAAAAGCTGTGCTGACCGCAGTTATGACACAGTTCTGTTACTGCGCAGCCCTTCTCACAGTTTGAAAGTGGTGCATCCTCCCACGGCAGGACTGCCGTGTTGTTTATTTTCCACCAAACGCCCTAGCAATTCGAAGGACGCACTCACAGCCAATGCGAACCAAGGTTCATAAACAAGGAATCAACCGGCAATGATATTTCCAGGATTTATTATCGATGATTTGTAATGCTGCGACGCGTTTCGAGGCACCCGCCTCTCATCAGGCAGCTAGGAACATGTGGCATGGATTTCCATGGATGCGTCTCCATGCATTCTGGGATATAGTGTTCTGTTGGAAAAATTGATATCTCCTTTAGTAGGTTCCATGCAACATCTTTATATTTAATCACCATATTTATACAATGTACCTTAAGTAGGCCCCTTCGTATCAGCAAGTTGATATATTTCATGCAAAAGCTGTGCTGACCGCAGTTATGACACAGTTCTGTTACTGCGCAGCCCTTCTCACAGTTTGAATGTGGTGCATCCTCCCACGGCAGGACTGCTGTGTTGTTTATTTTCCACCAAACGCCCAAGCAATTCGAAGGACGCACTCACAGCCAATGCGAACCAAGGTTCATAAACAAGGAATCAACCGGCAATGATATTTCCAGGATTTATTATCGATGATTTGTAATGCTGCGACGCGTTTCGAGGCACCCGCCTCTCATCAGGCAGCTAGGAACATGTGGCATGGATAAAGTGCCAATTTCTTCTTATTATGCTCCTCAATTCCTTCTGTTGTTTGGAATATGTTAGAATCAGTCGGACCTGCTCCACTTTTTCCTTGCCTACTTCTTGTGGTTTTTTGTTTTTATAGGCAAGGAGTTCATCCCTTGGTTTTAACTGGGACTTTTTCATTGCCATTTCTATTACCTTTTTGCTATACCCTCTATCTAGGAACCGTGCACTACATATATATATATAACTGAGCAAACGCCTTCTCAATTTACCAGTTATCCCAGGCGTAAAGAAAGAGCGTGGACAGCTGTATTCCGTCACCTGCAATCTTTATTTAAAACTCTCAAATGAATGCAGAAGACATGAGGCATTTCGTCCCTCGTAGGGGACGTGATCACATGACATACATATATCACCCAGTATGTAGTTTTAGTTAGAACCTTGTTTCTAGTCAAAAAACATTTTTTCTTTTGCCAATATCTTTAGCGGCGTTTGACGAATCTTCGTGAAATTTTCAAAACTAATGTTTCACACAGGTCATCTCCTGTCTTAAAAGTTTAGCAGTGATTCATCGAGTGGGGCCGAGCAAAAAGGGGGTCCCAAAATGCATTTTCTCCATGTTAATTTCCGTAGCAACTTAGACACGGCTACAGCCCGAACTGCTGAACAGAATTACACCAAATGTGGCAAAAAGTTGGCCTTTGGTTCAGAAAGCGGCCTTTTTTTTAAAATGGTGTAAATACGGTCAGTAGTTCCTAAGATTTTTTTTTTAATTATATCGATATCTGATGGCCGAGGAGGGTTGGCAAACCGTTCCAAGGACGAGCTTAATTTTTATTGGCTGCCGACACTCCAAACCAAAATGTGTTGGCAGCCATTTTGTGACTTGGCTGAACTGAGTCACAAGGAAAAAGGGAAAGAAATGTCATAAATGAAGGAAAGGGGGCAGGGTAGAAACACCCTGACCCCCTAGGTCTAGTCAAGTCGTTCCACAGGGTGCTCCAGGTCCAAAAAGCATTTTTTTTTCAGCGGAAGTCCCGCTGGGTGCACGAATCCCGCAGAGAAAGTTTTAAAAAATGAAGCGCTGGCTCTCACGCTTTTTTTAATGAGCCCTTGGGTGGGCAGGTCCAGGGGGGCAATGTGCCATATATATATATATGTGGGGGACGCACAGGCCCCCACAGCTCAGAGACTACCACCTCCCCAGGGCTTTATTTATTATGTGCGGGAGGGCACGCTGCCCACCACACAGGGACCGCCACCTTCCTGGGGCATCTAATATTATGAGCGGGGGGCCTCTATTTTAGAGTTGCGAACCTAACGCATCTCTCAGCACAGCCCCCGCCATGTAACGTTGTGTGGGATTTGCAAATCCACCTCAAATAAATAATTTTGTAGTATATACATTTAGAAGGTAGTGTCGTATTTGTGACATTGTTTTAAAACGGGAGGGTGATTGAAGGTAATGACAAGATTACAATTAAAAATTATTAGTTAAACCTGAAAACTGTATTGTGTTGAAGTACATTGAATTCATGTTTTTGCAGATTCATGACTGGTGCACAAATCCATAAAAAAATAAAACATTTATGTATTTGTAAAAAAAAAATTGATTCTCTATTGTTTTATAGGGTGGCTCCAAAAGAACCCTTGTTTTCATTATGTTGTTTGTTGTAGCTACATGTAAGTGTGTGATCTGTGAAGTATACTCCATCACTTCTGTAGATGTCATCCATATCAAAATGTAGATTGTTGTTATAGATGGAGCCCATCCTATGGTCTCTGAGGTAAGCAGAAACAGCTTAATTGACATTCTTTCAAGCTTTCTCAATTTGTGGACATAATTCATTTGACCACTTCCATTTCTGTCTTTGGCATATATTAGAGTATACAAAGACAGTTTGAGGTAAAAGCAACATCAATTGTGCAAAGGTGTCCTTCATTAGCATTTCCAGACCTATCCCAGTCAATGTGCCTAGGTCACTGTCACCACAGTGCACAATCATGAAGTCAGGGGGTTGGAGATGCAAAAAGGTTTTAACCAAAGGCATCAATTGGTGTCACTTTAATCCTTTCTGTGCAATCCATTTAATATCCACATTTTGCAAAGCTATGTCTTTGTCAGTACCTCTTCATTCAGCATACCCTTTGCAATAGAAAACATAGCTGTGCCCAACAATCCATACTGTCAGCACCTTGAAAGGATGTCTGCAAGTAATGAAAAGATGTCTGTAGCTGAGGTATTCAGTTGGTAGAATGAACGGTATCTATAAGGTGGACAAGATGGTGTTTTTTAAAAAGTGGATAATTGATTGGCTGTTTAAGAACATTGAACATTCAAAAATAAGGTGCATATTACTTTCATTAAAAAAAAGGTTTCTTATTGGTTAGTAAAACAATTTTGAAAGGTACAGTAGGTAGTATAAGGTCATCATTTGCAAATGTCAACCACACCTGCTGTTTGCATTTGTAACCTTGTGTGCTAAACTTGAAAATATGGGGAACTTGTGACCTGTCAGTTCAGTTAAATGTTCCATGTACTGTTACTATGTGAACTCGCATTAAGCTGAATGGGGGAAGGGTTGAAAGTTGGATGTAAAATGTGAAATTGTAATTTATATATAAGTGATATGTTATTAAAGTATGATTTCCCAAGTCAGTACTATTTTTAGAAGTGATGTGTTCTCAAAAAATTGTGGTATTTTTATTTGTGATATATTTTTGAACTCCTGCATGGATTCCCGGCTCCATTGTGTTGGAGCATTATAGAGCTGCGACTCCAAAAAATTCCAGAACCTCTTTGGGCACTTTTAGAAGGGAGTTGGTAAGGGTTAACATTTATAACCAATAGCAATGGTTTTACAATTTGAAATTATGTAGGAAGCAATGTGATTTGTTACTTACATTTATTTGTGTGGAAAAAGAGAGGGAAAGTTTGCCATTACTGGTTTTACCTTGGTGGGAGTGGTGCATTCAATTGGTTGTGTACATAAAAAATCTTTTATGAGTTTGTGATATTTCATATTCTACAAATCAATTTGGAAGGTGAATTACACATTTTTGAGGCGTATTATGTATTAGCTTTATTTTTAAACTTTAAAAATTCTTCAAAAACTGTGATGTTTAAAATATATTATTAAATGTAGAGATGTGTATTGTAGTTTGTTTTATTGTACCTAAATGTTGTTTGAAATAGATTCTGTATAGTGTATGTTCATACTGGAAGATGGATTAGTGATTATGGTAGTTTGTTTTAGTATGTGTATATGTAAATTTGTAGTATATCGCATACTTTTAGGTGTTGCTTACAAATTGGAAGTGCAGTCTGACAAGCTTTAAGGTGTGCATGGACTTGAGTGTGAAGTATGTCTCTACTTGTGTATGTATTTCCATATGTCATACATTTGAAGGTGCATGATGTTCAACAAAGAGGTGTTGTTGCTTTTTAAGTGGTAGGCTCAAGTCTGTGAGTAGTAGTAGAATGGTGAAGATGCAGCATAAAACTGTAGTTTAAAAGATGTTGACATAAGGTATTAGTGATTACGCTACTTTTTATTAGTCTCTAGAGCAGGCGTCTCCAACCAGTAGCTCGGGAGCTACTGGTAGCTCACCAGCACCCTCAAAGTAACCCTGGGCAGATCACTTCGCTCCGCCCACAGAGTGCACGTAGGGTTGCCTACTAGGCAGTTCACAAAGTAGGCGTAGTAGGACGCACTACGCACACCCGTGGACGGAGCGAAGTTGCCCGCCGCCCGCCTCCCTCCCGCCCTCTTCTACACCCCTAATTTGGATTTTTAATAGGTTAAAAGGTAAAGAATAGCACTTACCTTTTATGCGGCGTCCCGGGGCTTCATCTTCTTCTTTGCGCCGACTTCATCCAACCAAATGGTTGCGAGAAATGCGCATGCGTGGGCAGCCGCGCATGCGCATTTGGTTTGGAAGAAGTCGGCGCAAAGAAGAAGATGGAGCCCCGGGACGCCGCATACAAGGTAGGTATTTTTCTTTACTTTTTAACCTATTAAAAATCAAAATTAGGGGTGTAGAAGAGGGTTGGAGGGAGGTGAGGCGGGCGGCACGTAGTGGGGCTACGCGAAGCGCGTGGATGGGCGTAGATTAATGCCCACTTCACGAAGCTTCGCGTAGCCCCATTACGCCCAGGGTTACCTCAAAGTAGCTCTCAGAGTTAAAGCCAAACCAATCCGATGTTGGTGATTCTGTGTATATTAAGGAAGGCAGCACTGCTCGTTTTATTACCCGTAAGAGTTACAGACAGCCAAACCAATGGCAGGACCTCGTGATAACACTCAAACACACACTCTGTTGGCCTATCAATCAATCAATCCGGGATTTATAGAGTGCACTACTCACCCGTGAGGGTCTCAAAGCGCTGAAGGGGGGTGGCATTTGGGCAGCTCCGGTCATTTGAAAAGCCAGGTCTTGAGGCTCTTCCTGAATGCTTTCAGTGTGGGGCTTCATCTGATCCTGAGGGGGAGTTTGTTCCAGGTCTTGGCCGTGATGTAGGAGAAGGATCTGCCTTCTGTTCTGGCTCTGTGAATGCGGGTGATTTCAGCCAAAGTCTGGTCAGCAGAGCGGAGGTTTCTCTTGGAGGCGTGGAAGGAGATTCTTTCATTGAGTTTTTGGGGTCTGGTGTTGTGGAGGGCTTTGTAGGTGTGTGTGAGCAGCTTGAAGGTCACTCTTTTTTCGAAGGGGAGCCAGTGGAGGTCTCGTAGGTGCTGGGTGATGTGGTCTTGTCGTGAGATGCTGAGGATGAGTCTGGCTTCGGCGTTCTGGACGGTCTGGAGTTTGTGGAGCAGAGATTTGTTGATTCCGGCATAGAGGGTATTCCCGTAGTCCAGCCTGCTGGTAATGAGTGCATGGATAAAGGTCTTCCTGGATTCGGGGGCAATCCATTTAAAGGTCTTGCGAAGTATGCCTTGAAGCATATGGAGGCTACGGTGTTGGCCTATAGGTGTGCCACATGAACCATCATTATCCACTTTAAATCTACCTAAGAAGGAGATTGGCCATGTTATATGCCCTGCTCTATCATTCACACTGTGTGTGACATCAAAGAATTGTGGCAGCAGTGACCAAGGCGGACCCACCAAAGTGTGTGACTGCAAGAACTAGAATGAAAATGTGTTAGTTGGGAGCATGATCAACCAAAGAGCTGAGGCAAGAGAGTATGCATCGAGGGCAGAGACAATTAGAAGCATCACATTCATTTTTGTGTGGGTGTGTGACATTGTGTCCTTCCCAAATAAACAGTGTTGGTTCCTTAAAGCTACTCTTAATGGCAAGGGCTGCAAAATATGAATGCTGGTCCCCTTCATAAGAGTATTATCTCTGATGCAATTGTGCCAGTTAATGGTATAATTGTGCCATTGCCACAATATTTCCATCCGTGGCTATTTTGGGCATACAAGTCTAGTAATTACATACTTGCTGCCATCACTGACATATTAAGAGCATGACTAGCTTGCTTTTAGCCATTCCTGACATAGTGGCAACCGCTTCTCCCATAATAATGTCCATAACTGATATATGTTGGGCATCCAGCTGTGGCACAGTGGTAGCCCCGGTTTAATGGTGGGCATTATTAGCATAACAAATGCATTAATAGTGTTATGGTGACCAAGCATGGCCTATTATTTCAATTAATGAGTATTAGAAGCAGAATTTGCCATTCAGAGGCATTTTTACATGGTGGTACTCAATGAAAACGAAAAACGGATGTTTAGGGACTGTATTTTCTAACCATGAAAACTGATTTGATTTTTAAAGAAAACAATTATGCTTTTTCTGAAAAGGTTTTTCCTTTGGAAAATTGAGTTTGATTGCTCAAAGTGGAAAGTGGTTTTGATAGAAAAATATGTTTATTTTTAAAAACTAATATGCCAATGAAGACAACATATTCTAAAACACATTTAAAGTTTGTTAGCTGAATGATAATTCAATTTGAGTTGGGGAGACTTACTGCTGTAGTAGTACCCTTTGTGGCACACAGCATGTGATGATTTGAATTTTACTTGATTACAAGCATTTAATATTGATAAACGGTTTCCTAGCATTCTGAGGCATTTTTACATGGTGGTACTCCATGAAAACGAAAAACGGATGTTTAGGGACTGTATTTTCTAACCATGAAAACTGATTTGATTTTTAAAGAAAACAATTATGCTTTTTCTGAAAAGGTTTTTCTTTTGGATAATTGAGTTTGATTGCTCAAAGTGGAAAGTGGTTTTGATAGAAAAATATGTTTATTTTTAAAAACTAATATGCCAATGAAGACAACATATTCTAAAACACATTTAAAGTTTGTTAGCTGAATGATAATTCAATTTGAGATGGGGAGACTTACTGTTGTAGTAGTACCCTTTGTGGCATACAGCATGTGATGATTTGAATTTTATTTGATTACAAGCATTTAATATTGATAAACGGTTTCCTAGCATTCTGCTGATAACTTCATCTGGAATGTTTGGGCCGTTATTACTGATAAATCGTTATTACTGATAAATCGTTCTTAGGGTGGTCATAGTGTAATGTTAATACATATAATCAGCATTTTACAGTGATAAAATATGCCAGTATCTTGGTAGGACTTTCCTTGAGCAGAATTAGCTCTCACTACAGAAAAGGTTGGAGATCCCTGCTCTAGAGAGATACAGTTTAAATATGCCACATCATTTTCGGTGTTCACTTGAAAATTGAAGTTTGTTCTGTGAATTGTTGAGGTGTGCATAGTGTGTGGTACAGACATATGGATGCATGCTTTCAGGAATATGGTGAGACTTATAGCAGAGACATGTGAAGGGTTCCTGCTTTGGATTTGGCTTGGTGCGACATTACTAGTAGTTTTAGAATGGTAAAGGAGCAGCACAAAAGTGAGGTTTGAGATATGTTTGTAAAGATAATATTTATTAAAGTAATTTGTATGAGTGTGTGGAAAGCTACATTTCATATATGCCGCATTATATTGAATGTCTGTTTGAAATTTGAAGTGTAGTCTATACTTGCACATGTATTATGGTATGTGTTGTGCATCTGAAGATGATAGATGTATAAAACACAGATATAGATCTATTTGTATATTACTTTTATACATGATGCTGCTAGCAAAAGGTAGACATATGCAGTCATGCTTTTAGGAATATGGTGAGACTTACAGCAGAGACTTGTGTAGGGTTGCTAGTTTATATTTGTGTAGGTCCAATAGCATAAGTATTTGCAGAATGGTGAAGCTGCAGCTCAAAACTGTGGTTTAAAACATTTTAGCATAGAAATTAGTGATTAGGGTATTTTGTATGAGTCTGTTGAAAGGTATGGTTGAAATATATCACATTATTGCAGGTGTCTATTTGAAATGAGAAGTGCAGCTTCTTATGTTTTAAGAGCTGCTTGGTATTGTGACTGTGGTATGTCTGTACGTGCAATAGTATTTTCATGTTTGTTATGCATCTGAAGATGCTAGATTTATATACTACAGGTGTAGATCTATTTGTATGTTTCTTTTATATATGATGATACTAGGAAAAGGAACAGATATATGCATACATGCTGTTAGAAATATGGCAAGACTTTCATCAAAGATAAATGAAGGTTTGCTTTGCTGTTAGCTATGCTCAATACCTGATTAGTACTAGAATAGTGAAGCAGCAGTAGGAGAAAAGTGATGGTTAAGATATGTTGGGAGAGGAATTATTGATTATGGTAATTCATAAGAGTCTGTGTAAAGGTCCACTTGAAATATGCTGCATAAATCTAAGTGGGTGTTTGAAATTTTAAGTGTACTCTATCAAGCTTTAAGGCCTTTATTGTCTTGTGAGTGTGGTTATATTTCTACTTGCACATGTATTCATATTATGTGTTATGCTTTTGTTAATAGGTACAGATAGAAGCTTGTATGCTTTTAGGAATATGGTTAGAATTATGGTAGAGACGTGATAGGTTGCAGCTTTGTTTGGCTAGGCCCAATATTCGTAGAATGGTGAAGCTTCAGAACAAAAGTGAGTTTTAAGAAATGTTGGCTTAGGATTACTAATTAGGCTACCTTCTATGAATCTGGGGAAAAGTACACTTGAAATACACTGCAGAAATGTAGGTGTGTCTTTAAAATGTAAAGTGCAGTCTATTTGCTTATTTCTTTTATATATGATTATGCTTTCAAAAGTTAGACACATATGCATGCATGCTTTCGGGAATATGGTGAGATTTATAACAGACTCATGTGCAGGTTTGATGCTTTATATTTGGGTACGCCCAAAACCCAGAGTAGTTACAGAATGGTGAAGTTGCAGTACAAAAGTGTACACCATGTCATAAACCTCACTTTTGTGCTGCAATTTCACTATTCTGGTACTACTCAGGATGTTGGGCGTTGTCAAATATAAAGCAGCAATCCATCATATGTCTCACCTGTAAGTCTGCAATCACATAGCCACTACTGATGCACTCATTCATTCACTGAGGTACTACGCATGCAGTCCTTCAATTAGGCAGGCGCTAACCTTGCACTTGTGCAATCATTCATGATATATGCATGCAGTCCTTCAATAACCCAGGCACTATCCATTCAATTATAAAATCACCCAGGCACTACCTATGTACTCCTTCAATCTCACAGGCTCTACCCCTGCACTCATGCAATCACCCAGGCACTACCTATGCAGTCATGCAATAACCCAGGCAGTGCCCTTGCACAGCTCCCATCACCCAGGCAGTACCCATGCACTCCTTCAATCACCCAGTCAGTAGCCATGCACTTACAAAATCACCCAAGCACTACCCATGCAGTCCTCCAATCACCCAGGTACTATCACTACACTCATGCAATCACCCAGGCATTAGCCATGCACTCCTTCAATCACTCATGCACTTTTAAAATCACCCAGGCTCTGTCTATGCACTCCTCCAACCACCCAGACACTACCACTGCACTCATGCAATCACCCAGGCATTACTTATGCACTCCTCCAATCACCCATCCAGTACCCATTCATTTATAAAATCACCCAGACACTACCTATGTACTCATGGAATCACCAAAGGACTACCGCTGCACTCATGCAAACATTAGGACACTATCTATTCACTCATGCAATAATCTAGGCACTACTCATGCACTTCTCTAATCACCCAAACATTACTCATGCAATAATACAATCACTCAGGCGCTACCCGTGCACTCACACAATCAGTCAGGTATTACCCATGTACTTCTTCAATCACTCAGGTAGTAGTTATCCACTTCTTCAATCACCCAGACATTACCCCTGCACTAATGCAGTCACTCAGGCATTAGCTGTACACTCCTTCAATCATCTGTGGAAAGGTATAGTTGAAATACACCATATGATTTTAGGTCTCTAGTTGGATGAAAAGTGTAGCTTCTTAAGTTTTAATGTGTGCATTATCTTGCGATTGAGGTTTGTATGTACTTGCAGATGTGTTTTCATATGTATTCTGTATCTAAAGATGATAGATGTATAAAATATAGGTATATCTATTTGTATGTTTCTCTTATATATGATGGCATGAGGGAAAGGTAGAGACTCATGCATCCATGTTTTTTTTTAATATGGGGACAATTAAAACAGAGAATTGAAAGTTTGGTTGCTTTGTATTTTGGTAGGCTGTACATCTGAGTAATAGTAGAATGGTAAAGCAGCAGGAGCAGTACAGTGATGTTTAAAATATGTTGGGTGAGAAATTACTGATTATGGTGGTTTAAAAGAGTCTATGTAAAACTTTACTTGAAATATGCCACATAAATCTAGGTGTCTATTTGAAATGTTAAGTGTAGTCTGTCAGGTTTTACAGTCTACATGGCTGTGTGATTGATGTATTTTCTCCTTGCACATGTATTCTCATATTTGTTATGCATCTGAAAATGCTACATGTATTAAAGAGAGTTATAGCTTTATTTGTATGTTTCTAATATATATATGGTAGTACTAGTAAAAGGTAGAGACACATGCATACATGCTTTCAGGAATATGGTGAAATTTATAACAGAGTACTAGTAAACAATGTTCCCTCTATTTTTTTTCATCTGTTTGCGGCAGTGGAGGGTCTTTGTGCCCTGCAATCATGGCTATGTGCACCAGGAACCAGACCACGCACGTGTGCAGTAGTAAAATGTCACTCTAAACCTTTACTTAAAAGATTGAAAAGATGGTGTATTTTCACACATACAGCGCCACGTTAAGGGTCTAAAGGCCGGTTTGCAAACTGGATAAACAAGCCATGACATGAATTGGTTACACAGGCAAGTACACTTCAGGTGTAGAAAAGTACAAGACTCCACCGGTGGTACCATCATAAGATTTTACTATATATTCCTAACTGGAGCACTGTTCATTGGGTGGGGAAATGTTGAGAGCCTATATAATATGACATATGCACAATAAGTTACAAAATTACATAACATATTTACAATTTGATCTGAAAGCTACGCATTAATGTTGGGTTATCCCACCAGAGATAGTTTGTGGAACTCTGACATCCAGGCAAACGTGGACTGTGGGAGAGGGCCGTACAGACACGTCAAGTGGCATCACCAGATGGGTGACAGGGTTGCTTATCACGGCGATCCTTGCCATTTTTTCAGTGCTGATAAACTCTGTCAAGGTCAACTTTCCCATTCCGGAGGTAGGCCTTTGTCCTCATCAGCATATCCAAATGCTTCTGCTCTAGTCTTTTCCTCAATGTACTCTTGACAGTATTCATGAGGCTGAATCCTCGTTCACAATCTGCACTAGATGCTGGAAATGTTGCGCCGACATCAACAAGCTGAGACACCACACTATACTGAGCAGCATTACGTACAGTGAAATTCACCATGTTTTGAAAGGTGGTAAATAACCCGCCCTTTACATGTTCTACCACCACATATTTATAGTCTCTGTATTGTTGGACAACGTCTTCTGATGTTTCACAATCACCCAGGACCAAGACATTTTTATACTTTTCAACAAGTCTTTGTATATTCTCAGTCCCAAAATCAAAATGTGATTATGTTGCTATTGCCTGGATTCCAAAACTTGCCCATTCTTTCAGTTCAAATTCAGGAAACCTTTTTTGCATGTGCTCACAAAGAAGGGAAACAAAAGACAAAATAGGCCCACTGTCAAACTCTTGCCTTTACCTGTACAACACCATCATATCTCTTACATTGCTGCTCCAAAAGACAGTGTCCCCCAAATACTGTTCCTTAATTTGGCTAATCTTTTCTCTTGCATACTAGTACAGCTTCAACAGTAGTCAAGGAATTTTTTGGGAACAGTTTGCACAATTATGCAAATTCTCTGAGAATGTCATTAAGTACTGCAAGGGAAATATGGTAGTTTGAGTCAGATAGCTTTGTAAAACAATATTTGCAACTGGATTATTCTCTTCAACTTTTTTATGTTCAATGTACTTAAGAACAGCCTCGTAATTCCAAATTAGTGCACATATGGCAAAATGCCTTGAAAACCACCGAATTTCATTCAATGGTCAAAAAGAAACCACTTCACAATCAGTGACCGATGCCATTTCATCCAGCTTGGACTTCCTTGCAGGAGATCTGGAGAACACAGTGTAGACAGTCCTCAATAATGTCTTCATCTCTTTAATCATTGGAACCCTCTTCCAGGCATCATCAACTCCCAAATCTTCTCGATGAGTGACACAATGCTGCTCAACTAGATGAGGAATGGATAGTTTAAGCGAGTAGCAACACCACTATTTTTACCCAGCATCACAGACGCACCATGGGATGGGAGCATGACCATTTTCATAAGGTCCAGTTCATTGACAGTGTAGAATTCTTTCACAGCAGTAGTGATAGCCTCAGCATTACAACTAGTCAGCTGCACCATGCGCCAAACAGTGTTTTGTGCTCTGTCGAGGTTACAGGTCGGAACTTGAAGTACAGGATGAGCATTTTTGTAACAGAAATATCAGTGCTCTCATCAATTATCAATGTGTGATACAAAGCGTTACAAAGTTTTTGCCATACCTTCACAGTGTGTCACACTATTCATAGCCTCAAGGAACTCAAAGGTATAGTTCTTGCTCCTCCAGCTGACCGGTATCTTCACATACAAAGCTAGGTTGTCATGGACGTCTTGTACAGATAACATTGAAGTATTCATCTTGACTGCCAGCAACACATTGTTGATGAGAATCTTTATCTCCTCAGGCAGGGATCTTTGTCGTTCAACTGTTTCCATTCTATTTGCTTTGTCAGTCGTAGTTTCTGTCAGCATTGCCCGCACTCCAAAACCAAACCTGGCAGCAGCACATCTGATTCTCAATATCACCGTGGCAGACTTGTGAACTTTGCTAATTAGATGGTGTTTCAGGTAATCCAGTTTCCAGCCATCACTCCATTTCTTCCCTGTAGAAAATTCCCCAACAATCTTTGCTTCGGCACATGCTTTGCAAATCAAGCCCATGTCTGGACTGTATTGGAATAGTTCAAAGTTGCACGCGAACCTTGCTTCGTGATTTGTGTGTCTCAGCCTCCGCAATTTCTTTCATCCACTCTTCCTTGAATACAAGGCAACATTTCTTCCTTTGTGGTGAAGCATCACACTCAGCAGAAGGTACAGCTTTGAGCTTGAACATATTTGTGATAACTGGGTTTAGCCTGCTATGCCACAAAGCCTGCAAAATAAAGGAACATGGCTAAAGTTGATGACTATGCTCATGATTGCAATCTGTCACATAATACGGAAGCATAGCCGGCAAAACGTAGAGTGTAATTACCTGAATTTTTCTGTCCACTGCCCTTTCAAACTTAAATGTAGCACTGTCCATAAAGCCTGCAATAGAAGTACATTGTGAATTTGTCATACAGCAATATACCATGTGCACCATGAGGGAACTCTAACAAACAATTGCCTTCTCTGCTTGTACTAACGTATGCCCATTCAAATGTATGGGCTACTGTCTGCGAAACCTACAATACAAGAAAACGTGGGTAAGGTGTGTTGTTATGCTACAATGCACAAGATGCACGACAGTTTAACTCTACCAACGAATTACCTGCTCTGCTTTTACTCACGTATGCCCGCTCAAATATGTGGGGTACTGTCTGCAAAACCAACAACACAAGAAAACATGGGTAAGGTATGTTGTTATACTACAATGCACAAGATGCACCACCGTTTAACCCTACCAAACAATTACCTATTTGTTCTGCCTGTACTCATGTCTGCCAGTACAACTATTTGTAGTGTGGTCTCACAAACCTGCAAAAGAAAAGGGGTGCAGATTGTGAATCTATTTACCCAGCATCCCCCAAATCCAATGTGGAACATAAACAGAATTACCTTTTCTTTGCGGGTATTCATGCCTGACCATTCAAATCCAAATACGGACTGCAAATCTACAATTGAAGACAAGATGGTTAGCAAAGGCCCTAAGAGATACAAAAAATGAATGGGACTGGCCCAGATACTCCAATAGGAAAAACAAGCAAATAGTTACATGGGCTTCAGGTTTTGGCAAATAGGCACATGCCCCTGTGTTCATTATTAGCATCCATTAGGCTAAACTTATCTGCACCTCCCCACACAATCCAGCCACTCTCCTGCATTTTCCTAACCTTTTGCCATGTCAATATTTCAACAGTTAATGTTTTTATGTGCTGGGAAAAAAATCCTACACCCTCTCCTCTTACCTGGATGCCCAGCAGGATTGTCGCATACATTCTTTCACTTTGAAGTTAGAGAAAGAAAAGTAAACACCAAGCCCCTTCTGAAACGAGAGCTTGACATTTGACCTCTGTCTTTGAATGCACTGCAAATGTGACAAGATAAGACCAATATGTAAAGGCAGGTTTACAGAAAGTGAGTTTCCGTAAGAATACCGTAAGCAAAGCTTGGGCAACCGGAGAGAAGAACTCAAGCTGGACAGCCTAAAGTAAAGAAAGCCAGTAAATAGAAAGCATGACTATGTTAGTTACAAACCCCAAGCCAACGACAAGTAATGGGCCGAATGCATTCTTCTATCAGCTTTCTGAATGTCTCCAAAATGTCTTGGAGGAAAACGACACATTTAACGACACAGTTAAATACCTGCTTAGTATTTTCGTTTGTTTGTGTTTCCTTATTCCCTGTTTTTATCTGGGAGTGCCCCCTTACCTGCATTTAATAGTCTTTCACCGCTGTTTTAGCGGGTCCGGGTCGTGGGCTGTTGGGGTTTTGCAGCGCTTCCACTTTGGGCGCCATCTTGGGAGGGACAGTGACGCTTTGGCAGCGCCATATTGAGCGTCCTCGTGGGGCGCTTTGTACCTCACCTGGAGGCCCTATTTAAACCTGTCCTCACAGCGCAGCGGGATCGCGCAGCGGGATTGCCCTCGCGTGCCTGAGTCGTGCCAGAGTCCTGCCCGTCTGCGCCCGTCAGCGTCCCGGCGGCGTCTGAGCGGCGGGAGGGTCTGGCTACAGAGGCTCTACAATCGCAGATGTGAGAATGATATATTATTCGGCGCTGGAACTCCGTTCATGGCACAAAACTTCCTCTATCTGTCACACAGTTTTTCCGGCTCACTGTAGGGGTAAGAGGCAATGTCCTGGTTGTGGGTGGACACCTGGGTATGCCCCGACTACTCCACGGAAGAGAGGAGTGGCTAATGTTAAACATCTTTGCCTGCTCCTGAATACTAGATCAGTGCGCAGACATGCTCAGGAGATCTTTGATCTCCTTGTCATGGAAAAACCTCTATGTCTCATGCTGACAGAGACAGGGTTAGGGGATCTGTCCAATCCCGACATCGCTGCAGCTATCCCGCAGTATTATAATATCTTTAGGCAAGATAGATTGAAGGGGAGGGGAGGAGGGGTGGCTCTTGTGGTGAGTAAGCTTGTCACCTGCTCTGTTATCCCTATGGATATTATTACAGGCTCGGAATCCCTGGCCTTCTCTATCTCATTGGCCCCTCATCAAGCTCTTAAAGGGTTGCTGGTCTATAGACCTCCCGGCCTGGCTGGATCCTTGTTTGAGGAACTTCAGGCAGCCATTTCAGGGCTAGCCTTTAGAGCTGAACACTGTGTGTTGGCGGGGGATTTTAATTTCCATTTGGACGAGGGAGAGGATCCGGATGCGAGTAAATGTCTCGATATTACGGCCCCCCTCGGCTTTGCTCCATTTCTTGTCGGCCCAACACACGATAGAGGTCATACCCTGGATCAGGTCTTCTCCACGGTCCCCTTAGAAGGCATTGAACTTCTCCCGGTACTCTGGTCCGACCATAGGCTGGCTAGGTTCTATGTTCCGGGTATGAAGAAACCCCCTAGTATTGCGCCTAGACAGTATGGCCCACCCTCGAGGGCATTGCATCAGGTGACTCCTGCGATGTTAGCTCAGGCATCTCTTGATCATTCCTGCCCTCGATCGGGTTACCTAGAGCGGGATCTAGAGTCTCTGCAAGTATGGTTGACCGACAGGCTAAATGATCTAGGCCCTGCGCTGGCCCCTCGGCCCACATCGAAGCGGGTTTACGCTCCGTGGTTCACGGAAGCACTGTCGGCTTCTCGTAGGCAACGCAAGGTGGCTGAGAGGGCTTGGCGCTCACAATACGATCCGTCGGCCAGACTTGTATATAGGATGGCGATTAAAGCCTATCATCGCGATATATTACATGAGAAAAGGGGCTACTTTGCTAGGAGGATAGAGGCAGCCTCTAACTCATGTAAAGAGATCTTCACTATTGTGAGGGAGTTTACGGCCCCTCGGTCTAATCTCACTCAGGCTGCCCCCTTGGACTCCTGGGTCTGTTACCTGGCCAAGTTCTTTACGGCCAAGATTAAACTGATTCAGGATTCCTTTCCTGAGAGGCTGGTTGAAGTTTACCCTTGTTCGGGGGAGGGGTCTGTTCCACTGGCCATTGTGGATCCTGTCTTGGCTGTTTTTCCGCCTATTCCTACCTCTGTGTCATTGGCACTTTTGGCCAATCTTAAATCTGGGTCACCTTTAGACCCTTGCCCGGCCAAATTCCTGGCGAGGATGGCGGCCGTGGTGAACCCGTTGGCTAATCCACTTCTGAACCTCTCGCTCAGTGAGGGAGTGGTCCCGCAGAGCTGGTAGCAGGCAATGGTGATCCCCTTCTTAAAAAGCCTGGTCTAGATCCTGAAGTGTTAGCCAATTATAGGCCCATCTCTCTCCTTCCGGCACTGGCCAAGGTCGTAGAGAAGCACGTACATAGCGTGCTCTCTACGTTTTTGGAGGCCAATGACCACTCAATCTGGCTTCTGCCCCAATTTAAGTACCGAGACAGCGTTATTGGAGGTGTCAGAAGCCATTAAGGAGGCTCTGGATTCAGGCGGCAAAGCTATGCTTGTCATGCTTAACCTGTCGGCGGCCTTTGACACCGTCCCCCATGAGGGGCTCCTCGTCAGACTTCATGACATCGGTCTGAGGGGGACGGTGCTCAGCTGGTTTACATCTTTTTTGCGGGCCGTCGACAAACGGTCTGAGCCTCGCCTAGCTCTGCTGAGATGCCGCCTTTGGGAGATGGAGTTCCGCAGGGTTCTGTGTTGAGCCCGACTCTTTTTAACATCTTTGTGACTCCCTTGCCGGCACTGGCGGAGTCTTTTGGGGCCCAGATCGTTTCCTACGCCGATGATACCCAGCTCCTCTTTACGAGTGGGAAAGGTGAGGAGTTTGACAGAGAGAGCATTCGAGAGTGCCTGGGGGCTGTGTTCAGGTGGTTTCATCTGAACAGCCTCAAATGTAATTCAGATAAGTCCGAGGTATTGTTTTTCGGCTGTGCCTCGGACCCTGATTGGCAGATATGGTGGCCGATTAATATGTACCCCCCAGCTAATGCGTCCCAGCTGGCACAAAATCTGGGTATTAAGATTGACGATGGTCTGACCATGATATCTCAGATCCTCGGTCTTACGGGCACATGTTTCGGCATTCTCAAGATGCTCCGGAAGTTTCTCCCCCCGGTTTCGAAAGAGCATAGGAGGATCACGGTGCAGGCCCTAATTGGCTCCAGATTGGATTACTCCAATGTCCTCTATCTGGGTCTTCCTGAATATCTTGTACAGCGGCTACAAGTAGTGCAGAATTCCGCTGCACGCGCCATTTTTGGCCTTCACAGGCGAGCCAGAGTGTCCGGCCTTCTGCAGTCGCTCCATTGGCTGCCTATCCGGAAACGGATTGTTTTCAAGACGCTGACACTGGCACACAAGGCGCTTTTCGGTTCAGGAGCAAAATATCTTCAGCGCAGGCTGGCCTTTTATCGCCCGGCCCGTGCTTTGCGTTCTGAATCTTTGTTTCTTGCGAGGGTCCCCCGAATAAAGAAGGCCTGTTTTGGGGGGCGTTCCTTCGGGTTAAGGGCACCTCAGCTCTGGAATGCTCTGCCACTGGCCCTACGGGGTAATCCTAACCTGTTGTCCTTTAGGAGGGGCCTTAAAACTTGGCTTTTTACTCTCTAAATGTGTTTCGTCCACTGCCGGTTGCTTCCCCTTTCCTTGTTTCTGTACCTTTGTGTTATGTTTTCTCTGGTATGAGCCGCCTATCAAAGCGCCGGGACACTCCATTGGAGTAGCCGTGCGCTATAGAAATCAAAATTAACATAACATTGCTGCAGGTAGGCAGGGACGAAGTTCAGTGACAGACCAGGGAATGACAGGAACGGGCAACATTGCTACAAGTGGGTAGGGAAGTATTGCAGTCACAGATCAGGAGGTGGCAGAAATGGATAACCTTGGTGAAAGGGGGCAGGGAAGAAAAAACTTGCTGGGGTAGAGAAAAACAACAGCAGTGAAAGTGGCTGGGAAGAGCCCATGGTTCGCACTGAGCACTCAGTTTGGCTACCTTAAAGCAATTCATACCACCGACCAAAGTAAAATTTAAAGGAAGGGTTGGTTACAAATTATGTTATGATTTTGTGTTTATTTAGATCCCACCAAGTCACAGCCCTGATGAGAATACCATAACGTATGTAGGGATTTGAAACGTGTTGGAACCTTTAACCAATTAGACATCTCTTTTGGATTGGTAACCTATCGCAGGGAATACTTGTTTGTGTAAATAAGGTTATGCCTGGATATAATACTTTTGTGTTCTCTCTGGCAGCAGCCTAATACTGAGCAGTGAAATGTGATCAACAAATTACTGTTCAGGTTGTGTTTCTTTCTTTCTTTTTGAAACCATGACTGGTTTTAAGGTTTATGTATGGTCATGTGCATTGTAATGTTTTCTCATCAACTCTTTTTGTCAATTGTGTTAATGTACATTCACTGTTTGAATTGTGATGCCTCCCCTGTTCTGAACATATATGTGAATAACTATGCTCAATTAAAAAATAATAAATAATTGAGTAGCTAAATACTCCAAACCATATGATTGTTGCATAACATGAATGTGATGACTAGATTCTCTTTGTTTTTCTCATAGTAGGACCTTTCTAGTTGTCATTTAGGGCCATACCCCTTTGATATAAAAAAAATTCTAAAACTGGCATTTTCAGAATTGTGACCGAAAATATGAATTTACCAGTGAAGAGGGTTTCAAGTTACAATTCTGCAGACACCAGACAAGGTATTCCTACCTGCTCCAAAACAAAATAAATCACTAATTAAATGTAATAAGGTAATCCAATGTTATCCTATGGGAGCGGTTGGCCTTGAAATAGTGAATATTGGATTTGGACGTTTTCCACTATCTGGGCATGTAAAATGTAAGAGTATATATCCACCTTTTTAAATGCAACACTCCTAGCCTTCTGGGATGTTTAGGGTCTACCTTAGAAGGAGGGTTGTTTAGGCCTGGCACAATGTTTATATTGGCAGTTTGAAACTGCACACACAGGCTGCTGTAGTGTAGTTCCTATATTCCCAATAGGCTCTGCGCATTGGAATAATATATCCTATAGATTAGACGTAGGACTGAGGTAGACTAGGTCTCTATAGAATATATTAAACTTAATAGTGAGTGCCAGCTAGCTCAGAGGTCACTAGAAGGGATTAGTTTCTGACAACCGCATAAACATGACAATTTTATTTCCCAAAAATAAGAAATATATCTCTAGAGTCGAGGAAACAATAGATAGGTATTTCACTCACTCCATCAATCATGCTTCGTTTCTATAGAGTGGCAGAGAAATAGAGAGATGGGCATTTTCAATAAAAGATTTATTGAATAGTCTTCTTTTTCATGCAAGAGAAGTGAACTGCTACAATTGTTAAGCAGACTGCAAAGTATAATGTGTACAGTGGGAATAGTATTATAAAATAATACTGTAAAAGCATTGTATGGTTTCTAAGCCATATAAAAATACATACATAAATACCATTGACTAAAATACTCAACTGGTGCTTCTAAATATGCCTACCCCAATGTACCTAAATTAAGTCTAGTACGCAGGAAGAAGTAAGTATTGTGTAGCATAGGTTTTTGTTGTTTTTGCCAAGAATCTACTAAAGGTTTCTCTAGGTTCTAATCCGCTCCATACCTTGGTTTAGAATGAAGGAGGTCTGGTACATCTGTCTCAGGACCCGATTTCCCAGCACCCCGCAAGGGGAGCTTGGAAACACTGGAGCTGGATTCTCGGCGAGAGAAAGGCAGCCTCTTGATCAGTGCGTCTGCTGGAGGGCCGGCTTCCTTCGGCACTTGCTGTAGCAAGCTGCGTCGAGCAAGTAGATAGTCAAACTGCTCCAAACCACTGTGTCTTGCTAGAGCAAGTGAGATGTATTTATACCTTGAAGGTGTCTAGGAATGCCATAGTTTGACGTAAAGTTGGGCATAATAACGTCAGGAAAGAACGCTTAGGGAATAGTCCTTCTTTGCAAAGTACATGAGTTCTTGGACAAATCAATATTCAAGCAAGGGAAGGTCCCTTACAGCTTAAGCCGATATTCCAAGAAATCGTTGTGACGTTTTGCACGGGTGGAAGTAGCCATACCTCTAGTTGGTCTGCATGGGCTATGTCTAAATAAGGGCTTGATTTATATGCCTATATTAGGGCAATGTGAATTGTACCTATATAAGGGCATGAATCGGGAAAATTCACTCGGAGCCGAAAACGCAACACAACACTGCTAAGGCAGAGCTGAGACATATTTAAAAGGGCAACATAACTGGGTGCCTCAATAAGTGCTGCATGCCCACTCTTTGCATATAACTGACCAGCCATGGGTTTACAGTAAGTTTACTAGGGATTTACAATTAAATAAAAAATGCCATTTGGGTGTAAGACAGTTTTACCATGCTTACAAGCACTTTGGCAGTGGTTAACAGTGGAAAGTTTACAGAGTTCTAGAGCCAACAAAAATGAATTCAGCGAAACAGGAGGAATGAAGGTAAAACATTTGGGGAAAACCACACCAAGGGTGCCAGATGTAACAGGAAGGATATGATTTCACTAGCACTAAACAATTCGGTGAACCAGGCATAATACCACCCCAGTGCATGACTTCTTGTTTCTAGATTCATAATGTTCTCACAATCCCACGTTTTAATGAGTGATCTATGTGACTGAGTGTACTCTACCCATGTGTAAAATCAAATTATTGTTGGGTTATGGTCTTGTTTTCTTATCAAATAATTATTACCAATGTTTAGTGCGATTTAAGTTTTCATATCTCTGTAAAAGAAATGGGTAGAAAAATATGTTGAGAAAGTGATTACCTAAGAGCGCAAAATTTCGTCACAAGGGTAGGCTGAGATTAATTAACAATAACATGCCATTTTGTTTTCGTAGTTCCCATCTTGCTCATTAGACAATGGGGGTGTGAGTGGTTCCATGGTGAGATCCGGGACTACTCTCACCAAGAAAATGCCACAGTGCTGTGGAACCTTCCCAGACTTTTAATACAGAGTTCACATTCAGCATATTTTGGAAAAGTGGTAAAGCCAGAATTAAACGTCAAGTCTCCAAGCACTATGGCTAATGCCATTGTCCCAAATTTCGTGGAGGAGGTTGGGTGTGTGTGTCAGCCAACGTTAGTGAATTGAACACCTTGTTTGGGGGTCTTTGGGGGTCTTTGCACTCACTACCTTAACTGAGCCTGTTTCTACGCACTCCTACGGCTTACAGGTAAGTGGCTAAAGGCATAAGGAGATTGTGAGGCCTAAGTTTCTATTTCATTTCAGTGCAATAATCAAGTTACTTCCTTTGTACACTTGACTCGCCAAAGGGAGCAAAATCAAGCAGAGAAGGATTACCCCAGGGTGCAGGAGAGGGATCACGATTCAGATAGAGCATAATACAGTACTATACAATTTGTGACTCCTCTAGAAACTAGGAGCTTGATTTAGAGGGCAGTATAGATTGAAACTCTCAAAATAACTCCATAACTCACAGCATATACCATGTACATGCCTCGTTTCCCGTATGCCCACCTTACTCTCACCCTTCCTATAACCACCTTGCTGGCCTCCATGCTGCCCTCGGTCACACCAGACCATTCATTTTGGCCCCTAGTAAAACATTTGCAACTACACATAGTGTACACTAAAGAAGCTCTTGTTGTGCCATGCGTAAGTTTACACTATAAAAGTTCAAAACATACATTGCACTGGGGCCTGACAGAGACTGAACTAATAGTATTTTCACTCATAAGGAGTGCAGCCACATTACCACTAAGGGATGTGAAATCAAACCGAACCTCACATCATGATCTATCAAAGTTGTTAATTGTATCCCTTGGGAAAGATGACGATGAAGGTCTAGCAATCATAACATCTTGTCATTGACCAGAACGAAGATGATTTTCTACATTATAGTGGTCTGCAGTGGTTGTAATTCAAATCCTTAGGAGAGCAGAGACACAACACAATCCCAGGTATATAAAAATATCATAGCTATGTCTCCATGCATGCACAAGCATTATTAAAGCTGTAAACACTTATGGGCTTGGGTCTCAATATTAAGCAAGAATAGCTGACTGTATGCACTTATGGTTATAATTTACAGATAGTGTAGTGTTTGTGTGTGTGAATTCCATGGTATGCAAACCTCACACAGATGCATAATAAGCAGATGCATGATTTAATACAATCCTGCACATGCTATTTTAGGCACTGCCATGACGTGTGTAGTAATGGAGAACATTCTTACACTGTGCAGATTATCATGGCTATATTCGTCCCAGACAGGAAGTTGTTTTGGGACTCCAAGCCCGTTGTGCTGCATGTCATGATTTATGCATACAACACTTTACCCACAACATGTTTCCAAGCAGCCGTTTTAAAGTTAGCATTTACAGTGAGGTTATAATGCACTTACATATATATGGTTGGCTGCATCACAAGCAACCCCGTAGAATAGATCCGAAGGCTGCAGAGGGGTCTGCTCATGCAGGAGCACCCTTGCTCATAAAACCCAGCACCCTACCTTCAGGATTGATAAGGACTGCCATAGGGTGACTGATAGGTTTATATGTGCATAAACATAGGATAGATATAGTGAACCTATATTTAAGTAAGGGGTGCATGTACCACCTTAAAAAGGCTGCAGTACCAGACCTGTGGTGTCAGTTGTAATGGTCTCTCAGGAGTGGCATAATACATGCTACAGCCCCTGGGAGGTCTCTGGGGTACCTATGCCCTAGGTACATAGTGTACTATATACTAGGGACTGATAATGGTACTCCAAAATCCAATCCGGAGTGTTCCTAAAGTGCATGCAATCAATTTAGACGAGAAAACAGCTTGACTGGGGTCCTGGGTAGCAGGATCCCAGTTAGTCTAAGTCAAAAACAGTGAAACATCAGCAACAAGTTTTGGTGACTATAAGAAGCAGATCCTACTCTCCTACACTACCCTTGTTCTCCTCCAATCACCCAGACACTACTTATGCCATCCTCCAATCACCCAGGAACTACCACTACAGTCATGCAACCACCCAGACATTACTTTTGAAATCGTACAATCACCCAGACATTACTCGTGAACTCGTCCAATCACCCATACATTACCCTTGCAGTCCTTCAATCACCTAGCTATTACCCGTGCACTTCTTTAATCATCCAGTCACTACTCATACACTTATATATTCACCCAGGTACTACCCTTGCACTCCTCCAATCACCCAGACACTACCCCTGCACTCCTCAATCACTTAGCAAGTACCCTTGCACTAACAAAATCACCCAGACACTACTTATGCACTCCACCAATCACCCAGGAACCACCACCGTACTCATGGAACCACCCCGACATAACCCCTGCACTCATGCAATCACCCAAACATTATTCAAGCACTCCTCCAATCACCCAGATATTACTCTTGCACTCATGCAATCACCTAGACATTATCCATGCACTCCTTCAATCACTTAGGCACTAACCATGCACTTATAAAATCACCAAGGCACTATTTAGGCACTCCTGTAAATATGCAGGGTCTACCCCTGTACTCAGGCAATCACCCATATGTATTCCTCCAATCTCCTAAGCACTATCGCTATACTCAAGCAATCAGCTAGACATTCCCCTGCACTAATGCAATCACCCAGACATTACTTATGCACTCCTCCAACCACCCTGACATTACCACTGCACTCACCCAATCACCTAGTCATTACCAAGCACTTCTTCAATCAATGAGGCAGAACACATGCACTTATAAAATCAACCAGGTACTAGTCTTGCACTGCTGTAATCACCCAGGCAGTATCCATGCACTTCCCCAATCTTTCAGCCAGTACTCATACACTTATAAAATTACCCTGGTACTACTTATGTCTTATGCAATCACCCAAACACTACCCTAGTACTCCCCCAATCACCCGGGCAGTACCTATGCACTTATAAAATCACTCAGGCACTTCATATGAACTCCTGTAATCCCCCATGCATTACCCCTGCATTCATTCAATCATCAATGCATTAGGTTTGCACTCCTTCAATCACCCAGGCAGTATCTATGCACTCTTTTAATCACTACCCATGCACTTGTAAAATCACCCACACTCTACCTATGCACTACTCCAATCTTCCACGTACTACCACTACACTCATGCAACAACCTGGCCATTACCCCTGCACTCATGCAATCACCCATACATTACTCATGCACTCCCCCAATCCCCCCAGAAATTACCACTGCACTCATGCAATCACCTAGACATTACACATGTACTTCTTCAATCACTGAGGCAGTACATATGCACTTATAAAATTACCCAGACACTACCCTTGCACTCCTGTAATCACTCATTCGGAACCATTGCATGTATAAAATCACCCAGGCACTACCTATGAACTTCTCCAATCACCCAGGCACTACCCCAACACTCATGCAATCAGCAAGACATTACTCCTACATGCATGCGAATCCCCGGGCATTACCTATGCATTCCTCTAAACCCCCAATATTACCCTTGCACTCATCCAATCGCTCAGACATTTCCCCTGAACTCATGCAATCACTAAGACATTTCTCTTGCACACCTCCAGTCACCCAGATATTACCCCTGCACTCATGCGCTCATGCAATCACCTAGTCATTACACATGCAGTTCTTCAATCACTCAGGCAGTACGCATGCAATTATAAAACCACCAACGCACTACCTATGCACTCCTCTAATCACCCAGGTACTACACCTACACTCATGCAATCAGCGAGACATTACCCCTTTACTCATCCAATTCCCCAGGCATTACCTAGGCATTCCTCTAATCTCCAAGACATTACCCTTCCACTCCTGCAATCACTCAAACATTACCCCTGCACTGATGCAATCACCCAGGTATTACTCATACACTCCTCCAAACACTCACACATTATCCCTGCACTGATGCAATTACCCAGGCATTACCCAAGCACTCCTTCAATCAGCCAGCCACTACCCATACACTTATATATTCACACAGGCACTATCCTTGCACTCCTCCAATCACCCAAGCATTACCCTTGTACTCATGCAATTACCTTGACAGTACCCAGGCACTATCTCTACACTCATGCAATCACCTAGACATTAACCCTGGGGGAGCGACCCATGACCCTGTCCCAGGCAGGTCACTCCCCACGCCACATAGCTCCACCTGTCTGTGCCCGTGTCCCTGCACCCTGTTTGCACTGCTGCTGCAAGTTCGAGGCCCTCCTCTACCCGCAGGCTCCTGTCCATGCCTCATCCCTGGTGGCCCAGTGGTGAGCCGTATGTATCTGTCTGGTCACTCTGTTTCTGTCTGACCTGTTCTTACTTGTCTGCTGCTGTATTCTATCCTGCTATTCTGTTTTTTGTTGCTGTATTCTATTAAACTGTGTTCCGCTGGTGTATTACTTGTGCTAATCTCTTTTCTGCTACTGTATTACTGTTGTTATTCTGTTTACTGCTGTTGTACTCCTTTTGTAGTCTGTTGTCTGCCCGGTTGCCTCCCTCTAACCCTTCCAAAGCTTCAGCCTTCTCTTTCCTGCCACTGCCCCCCCTGCGGCTCTGCGCCCTTGCTCGCCCATTCGTTCAACTCCTACCTCCCAGCTGCTCCTCCCTCCAACCTCCCCTTCTTATTGCGGCTGCTGCACGGTGAAGAAAGCGACCCTGTTCCAGGCAGGTAGCTCCCCACGCCGCACAGCTCTACCGGTCTGTGCCTGTGTCCCTGCACCCTGTTCGCGCTGCTACCACAAGTTCGAGGCCCTCCTCCACCCACAGGCTCCCACCTTCACCTCAGCCCAGTGGTGACCCGTAAGCATCTGTCTGCTTGCTCTGTTCCGGTCTGTCCTGTTTTTGCTTGTCTGCTGATGTATTATATTCTGCTATTCTGTTTTCTGCTGCTGTATTCTATTCTGTTATTCTGTGTTCCGCTGGTGAATTACTTGTGATAATCTCTTTTCTGCTGTTGTATTACTGCTGTTATTCTGTTTACTGCTGTTATATTCCTTTTGTAGTCTGTTGTCTGCCCGGTTGCCTCCCTCTAACCCTTCCAGCATTTCAGCCTTCTCCTACACGCCATGCACCCCCTGTGGCCGCCCCCCTCTCTAGCCCGTACGTTCCACTCCTGTCTCCCAGCTGCTCCTCCCTACCACATCCCTTTCTCATGGCAGCCCCTGCGTGGACCGCGTCCAGTGCCATACCCCCTGGCCCCCTGGCCCCCACAAACCCCACAACGCCCACTGCCGCTATGGCACCAGCATCTTGCACAAACTCAACTTCGGCCGACCATCCACCTGCTTCCTGGCCACCCCAAAGTGCACCCACGGACCCTTCTCCTGCCAGAGCTGCATCTTCACCAGCCTTCAAACCACCACCTCGCCCACCAGGAGAGGACACTACCCCCTCAGATGCATACTACTCAACACCTGCTCTGCCCACAAGCACACCATCAAACTCTGAGACCTACTCGACTTATCCTCCCCGGATGTCGCCTTCCTAGCGGAGACCTGGATGAACCCCTCCTCGGCACCTGACATCGCCATAGCCATCCCGTACGGTTACAAGATCACCCGCAGGGACCGCACCAATGGAGTAGGAGAAGGAATCGCCATTGTGCACAGGAACACCCTCAGAATCTCAACCAGCACCAATGACACCCTCAGCACCGCTGAACACCTGCACTTCCAGATCCAAATCAATCCCATCACCACACTCAGAGGAACCCTCATTTACAGACTCCCCAGGCCCCGGTCACAGTTCAGCAATTTCATTGCCACCTTCATCAGCACACACGCCCATGCATCCACAAACTACATCTTCCTCAGAGATCTGAACTTTCACTTCGAGAATGCCAACAACAGCAACTCTACCATCCTGCTTGACAACCTCACCAACCTTTGAGTCAAACAGCTCATCATGACTCCCACCCACTTGGCTGGACAAACGCTCGACCCCATCTTTTCTGCCAGCAACAAAGTCAGTTTCAGCCACACCACCAAACTCCACTGGACCGACCACCGCTGCATCCACTTCACCTTCTGAGAATCCTGTCAAATAGAAGGAAGATCACCATAATAACAGTAATGGACTCATCTTCCAGCTATTCTTCAGAGGGAGATTTCATTCCTGAAGAACCTCCAAAGAGGTAGAAAGAAGCTCTAATTTGGAAGTTTTTCACTTTTCCTGAAGGGCAAAAAAAGGTTAATGCTCCAAAAGTAACCTGTATAATTTGCCAAACAATTCTTTCAAGGGGTGATCCATCTAAAAAATACTCCTTTGGCACAGCAAAAATGGTGCGACACGTGAAGAACTTGCACCCCAACAGCTTTGCTCGAGCTGCAACACGGAAGTTGCAGGACAACCCACTTGCTACTGCACCAAGCACATCAACTGCTGCAGCAGCATTTTCAGCAAGCAGTCCACACCCACAAATTGATGCTGATTTTGGTGAAGTTAAAATTCTATTCATTTATTGCGATAAACTTTTGTGTTATGGGGAACAGTCTATTGACCTGATAAAACGCAGGAAGCAGGAGCATCGCTGTCCTCGACATTAGTTTTTTGTTTTCATTCTTTTGTTCCTGTTGGACACTTTTTGGGTTCCAGTTCAATTTTTTTGGTTTAAAAAAAAAAATTGTTGGAAAAAACACAAAAGAAATAGAAAACAAAAAAACATAAAAAAACAGTTCTTTTTACAACTACCTTCACTGGTCAAAGGATGAACTATATTTCTATGTTAGTGTAAAAGTTTCTCAGAATGAATGTGTAGTTCATAAATGAATGAATGAATACATTAATAGTGTATGGTGAATGTGAAAGTGCAGAACTATAAGGAACTGCTACAGCATAAATCTATAAGCAGTTTACCTATAGTATACTGTAGTACCCCCAAAGCACTTGAATGTAACATATGCACATAAATATGTTACAAGTCTATACTTCAATTTGCACTGCTGGTGAAACTGCCTGGATTAATTTCTATGTGATAGGGGTGGATTTACAACCCCCTTGTGCCTCTTTTAACACAGCCGTTGCGTCACTTTTGTGTTGCACTGGTGGTGCAAAAGATGTGCCATGGTGTGTAGTATTTAAAATGTGACACATCTGGAAGTTGCATCACATTATAAAGCCCTGCGCCAGAAGGAGGTGATATCACAGGACACAATAACTGGCATATCTCTGGGGATGTACCACTTATTGTACATCTGCTGATTAGTGTTTTAATGTAGTGAATGGATTCTTTTAGAACAGTGTATAGATAAGCACATAGTGCTGTATGGTCACTACAATACCGAAACAGAAGTGTGATAGTGTTTACTGGAAGTGTAAGGATACAGATTGGGGAATTGAAGATATAAAAGACAAGTTTCCCGGTGCATAGAACACTACATGCATACTCTATAGGGGTTTTCTCAGGAACTACTGAACGGATTTACAGCATTTAACAAAAAGCACAATCTGCGAACTGAACTTACCAAAAAAAACAATGAAAAAGGAATTATATAGAATTCAATTTTAATATATTGGAAAATAAAATAATCAGTAAAATAATGTGTAATTTAGTTTTGTTATTATTTTACAATAAGAATATGAAATATAATTTAAAAAATAAAATACGTATAAATGTTTATATTTAAAATATAAGAAATTAGTATACAAAGAAAGAAATATAATAATTAATAAATTTAAACATTTTCATTTACAAAATCTTTGAAATTCACTGAAAAACCATAGGTTTCACACACGTTATAGTTAGGAATTAGCATTTTAAAAACCTTGCAAATTCACAGAAAAAACCATAGGTTTCACACACGTCATAGTTAGGAATTAGCATTTAAAAACATTGCAAATTCATTGAAAAAACCATAGGTTTCACACATGTTTTAGTTAGCTGGACATTTCACTCATACAAAACCTTTGAAATTCCCCCATTATAGTTAGTTCAGCTAACTATAACTCGCGCGCTGCAATGCACTGCTGATGACGTCAAATATTACATCACTCATGACATGGTCAGTGACATCGCTCATGACATCACAGATCACATCTCAAATGACATCACTGATGACATCATCCACGTGACAATCATACACTACTATAATCTTTCATAATTCACTGTAAAATATAGAGTACCATATTTGAATCCATTGACACACTAATACAAGTATCTAAAACCCCACTCAGTCATTCTTAGATCTACACAAACATGCAATCAGTTATCTATAGAATCACCAGTGGATTGCGGGCACGAGAGTTACAATTAGTACAACTAACTATAACAGAGGAATTTCAATGGTTTTGTATGAGTGAAATGTCCAGCTAAAACATTCCTAAAACCTATGGTTTTTTAAGTGAATTTCTCAGATTTTTTTAAATGCTAATTCCTAACTATAACCTCCCTGAAACCTATGTTTTTTTCAGTGAATTTCTAAGGATTTTTAAATGATAATTCCTAACTATAACCTGCTTGAAACCTATTGTTTTTTAAGTGAATTTCAAAGGTTTTTGAAAATGACAATTTCTACTTATTATGTTGATCACTTCCTCATATTTTCAACCCGAAATCAAATCAGCAATGCTACGTACAAAATCAGGCAATAGTTCCACTAACCACTAACAACTTAACATCAACATTTAACTACTGTAAGAACGTCTAACATGTACTACGTGAATTACATCCAACTCACACCTATGTTTAAAGAGCAATATGTGTTAGAGATTGTAATTATATACTTCGGACACCCAACAAAATCACAATACTCAGCGCCACTACAACCAACCCCACGGACCTATCCTTCCTACTACCTCAAAGGCAGCGCAAGACAGGACAACAAACCTTGCCAAAATAATATATCCCCTCAACAGCACACTAGCTTAATCTACAGAGATGTGGCAACCATGTATGTATAAGGGAAAGAACTCGAACATCAACAATAATGTACACAACGCTAAGACTACTGCTGAAATACTATACACAATTCATTATAGAAATCAAAAACTTTTCAGTGTGTAGATATACCATTGATACGTGTAGTGAAATGAATAATGGAGGCAACCATATTATCTCCGACACTGGGGAATATTTTGGTCATGTAGCTGTATTTACCCCCCCCTTTGAAACAGAAGCTGAGTAGGCCAGTCTAACGTAAACAACGTCAACGTACAACTATAAATAATTAGGCTACGCCTTGGGCATGGTTCACTTCTTCAAAGAGAAGAGACTGCACCGCAGCGAAGGTCCCCACCCTGCCACATGGCTGCCACCATGACCGCGTGCTTCCTTGATACAGGCCGATTGTGGACTCAGCGCCACAGCACCGCAGACTTATGTGTGTATCGACTAGTGGTTTCCATCGACACTGCGGACAGCAGAGTTATCAACTTGAATTCAACTTTGGATCTAAATTTGTCTTCAGTATCTGTGCTGAGAACTGCCTTCAATCTATTCTGCGGTCAGTAGAGTTGACAACTTGATACCAGTTGAATTCATCTTTGCATCAATACTACAGACACTATTAAATCGAGCCTTGCTTTATTTAAGGCAGAGACAATTGTACTGTGTCCTCAGATTCTGTTAACTGTGACAAAATAGCATTCATCGATCTTTGTGTCGACTACTGCCCTCAATCTACACTGCATACAAAAGGGTTCTCAACTTCAATTCAGGTTTGCATCATTACTACAGACAGAATTGAATCCAGCCTTGCTTTATTTAAGGCAGGGACAATTGTACTGTGTCCTCAGATTCTGTGACAAAATAGCATGCTTCGATCTTTGTGTCGACTACTGCCTTAAATCTACACTGCGTACAACAGGGTTCACAACTTGCATTCAGCTTTCCATCTACACTACGGACAGCATTCCTTGATTTATGTAAGGCAAAGATTATGTTCTTAAAGGATGACACAAAAAACATTCCTCAATGACTGTAGTGAGTTCTGTTTTCAAATGCACACTGCGATCAAAAGAGTTTATCGCTTGATACCAGTGGCGCACAAGCACTACAGTTATACCAACAAAAAGTAGCAGAGGGTCAATCAAAAATGAAACTACAAACTAAGTATCTGTGTTGAAAGAAGATGGAATAAACTGAACTTATCAGCTGGACCTATGAAATCTCACCTAGGGTATTCATTCATTGTGAAAAAATTCCCATCAGTTATCGACCTAGACCGCCCTTCATCATCTGGGATCCTTCAATCCATGAAGGCAAGAGTGTATACCCACAGCGGATTGGCAGGTGTATAAGCCTAATCTAGCCTGTGGGTCCCAGTGATTAGTGTGGTGTGTAGGGGTTATGGGTTTCAACTGAATAGCAGTGCAAAAATTGTGAAGAAATTAATAGGTGATAAGACGTGTGTCAATAAATAAAATTGGATAGTGAAGGGGTGAGAAACTTTAATGTGCACCTCTTCACTCCCAAATCTTAAAAATAGTGCGAGAGTAGTAGTGTAAACAAATGACTACTAATGAGTATGTAAGGTCAACATGTTTCTGCAGACTAAGCGGAGCCAAGGGGTATCCTGCTGCTTCATCAGGACCATTAGCGCTACTGCTATATAGAATATAAAAAGGTATTTTATCACCTGGTTGTGATTTGAATCACCCTTCTCCTGACTTCATGGTTCAATCAGTGCGTAAAGTTCCAGGGAATTACACAAACAGATACACAGAAAAGAAACACATGACAGTTAGTCGTAGTATGTTTGTAGCCTCGTACACCTTAAGAGGCACTGCTCCTATTTAGAGAGTATATCAAAGCTATGTATACCTTCATTCAATAGACACACATGCACCAAAGGTCAATCTCACTCACCTATGTGGCAGGAGAGGACAGCTCCACCTCACCCAGCGCAGGTAATTAGAGCACCGCTCTAATAAACAAATATAGAAAAGATAGGATTTTGGTAAGGGACAAAAGGATTGTCAATTTAACATAACTGCTCTGGCACCAAATTACTGCGGAGACCTAGTCTCGATCGCAATTTTCAAATTCGTAAGTATTCATATCCATAGATCAGGATGATCATAAGTAATAGGCTTCATCAGTATAAAACTGCCTGTTGCCCTGTCTTTCTTGTACTCATTTGCAAACAAGCCCCTTTAAAAATACATAGACGTCCATTTCACTAATTGCACAACAACACGTTAAACGTGCCTCTATCAGTACATGTGTAGATAAATCTGTCTTCACAGGTACCGATATCGTCGTGAAACAGCAAACTGCTCCCTCATCTTAGTGTGCATTTTAAACGGGGGGGCCCGGTTTCAGCTGTATTTCAGATGTGGAAGCTCAAACAATAACAAAGGAATTAATTATTCTCACAAGACTAGTGGCCCACATTCGTTGCCTGTTCACCTACTGTAACAACTATCTTTTCGAGTATAGTATCATCCAAGCAAAATGTGATAGTACTCGCTTCGCTATCTCGTAGCGCAACTCTGTATGATTCACTCGGCACTCGAACACACAGTCCTGTAGCAAATCTGACTCTGCTTTCGCCCGCACTCACCTTCCCGTCGGTCCACCCCCTGCGCGCGACCCACCCCCGCGTGCGATCCACCCACCCCCCCGCGTGACCCACCCCCCCATGCGAACCCCCCGTGTGACCCACCCCCCCGCCGCGCGACCCACCCCCGCGTGACTCCCCGCGAGACCCACCCCCATGCGAATAACCCCCCCCGCGCGTGACCCACCCCTCCACGACCCCCCCCGCGTGACACACCTCCCTCCCCGCGCGACCCCTCACCCCGCGCGACCCCTCCCCCATGTGACCCCCCCCGCACAACCCACCCCCCCTCACAAAGAATACCACTAGTCTTCAAACAGTGGTCACAATCAATGAGACTACCCTGCAATTAAACCCTAACAGAATGCTACTAAGCTTCAAATACTATTTGTCTAGAGTACTACTAGTCTTCTTTTACCATTCAATTGAAGTGTTCATTATGTATTTGAAGGGTAGTTGAGTAGAACTAGTATTCCTCATTTGCATATTTCGTCTTGTGGGCATACTACTTAGTCTTCGTGCATTCTAAATAAATACTATATTTTAATAGTAAATGAATAGTACATGAATACCGCTGTAACCACTGGAATCACACTAAATGAAGATCTTCCATTTTGGTGAGGGTAGACAGTACAACAAACTATTAGTATTTATAATTAGTATTTGGTTTAATATTTGTGCTAATTCATATTAGATTTGGAAAGTTGTGTTTAAAAGCAAATAGTTTATATATTTGTTGTCTATATTTTACCAGATGTAAATGAGAGTCTACATTTTGGCACATGTATTTGTGATAAAAAGTAGAGTTAATGTAGATGAAGGAAGTAATTAACCAAGTGTAGATTGGAAAATGCATAGTTACGCATATTGATAATCAAGCTCTATTTTTTTCTACAATCAATATCATTGTTTTTTTCCCTGCTGTTCAATGGTGATACAACATTGAAATCACTGTTTATGGTGTAGTTAAGTGGAATCTGAGAACAGCAATAAAGGTAAACTGAAAATGTTATTTATTTCTAAATTGATGTTGTGTTCTTAAAAATATAATATTATAATTTATGGAATATATCATCATTAAATAACAGTTTTTCTTTTTCTTTATAGTAGCTACTGTTGAAGTTTAAAAACAATTTGTATGCTGTTTAGGATAATACTACTCTAAAATAGTTCTACTGAGTAATGAATCTTAATTACTTGAAAGGTAAGAATACATAATGTAATATGCAGGATAGCCTGGAAACATGTTTAACATTTAATTATATTATATAACGTAGTGCTGCGGTCATTTTTTGCTTGTTCGCGATCCTCAACGTCATGTTCGCGACTGCGAGCAAGCAAAATGACATCCCGGCGAGACTCTCAACGCGGTCAGGTCAGGTTTCTCATTGCGAGTGGTCGTGCATGCTCGCGACCGCTCGCGATGAGAGACTACAAGTTTGCGTTGAGAAAGCTGCCACTCGAGTAAAAATCTACTCGAGCCGCAGAAATCTACAGCTCGCACTGTGCAAGATGCCGTTTTCAATGATTGCACAGTGCCGGATTCTTGTTTGCACTGTGCAATCATTGAAAATGCATCTTGCACAGTGCAAACATGCTACTACGCAGCTCGCGTGGTGCTACTACCCATGCACTCATCCAATCAGCCAGGCCGTACCCCAGCAATCATGCAATCACCCAGGCACTGCCCATGCACTCATCCAATGACCCAGACACTACTGTTGCACTCATCCTTTTATTCACTCACTACCAATGCACTCATCCAATCACCCAGGCACTACACTTGCACTCATACAGTCACCCAGGTACTACCCATGCACTCATGGAATCACTCAGGCACTATTGTTGTACCATTCACTGAGGTACTACCCATGTACTCATCCATTCTCTCAGGCACACCTCAGGCACTAATGGAATAACCCAGCTATTACCCTTGCACTTATTCTTTCAGTCAAGCACTCAATGAATCACCCAGGCAGTAGCTGCGCACTCATGCAATCACTCAGGCACTATTCTTGTACACAACCAATCACAATGGCATTACCCATGCACTCATCCATTCTCTCAGGCACTCATCCTGTGACCCAGTCACTACCCTTGCACTGATCCTATTACTCACACACTACCCATGCACTCATCTAAACACCCAGGTGTTACCCTTGCATTCATGAAGTTACTCAGGTATTACACATGCAGTTATCCAATCACTCAGGCAGTACCCCTACACTTATGAAATCGCCCATGCACTACCCATGCACTCATTCAATCTCACAGGCACTAATTTTGCACTCAACCATTCACTCAGGCATAACTCGTGCACTAATGCAATAACCCAGGCATTATCCCTGCACTTATACTTTCAGTTAAGTACTACCCATGCACTCATCCAATCAACCAAGAAGTACCGCAGCACTCATGCAATCACACAGGCACTATTCTTCTCCTCAACCATTCAGTAAGGCACTACCCATGCACTCATCCATTTTCTCAGGCACTGCAGATGCACTCATCCAATGACCAAGGAACTACCCTTGCAATTATCTTTTTACTCATGCACTACCCATGCACTCATCTAAACTCCCAGGCATTACCTTTGCACTCATGAAGTCACTCAGGTACTACACATGCAGTCATCTAAACACCTAGGCAGTACTCCTGCACTCATGCAATCACACAGGCATTACAGATGCTCTCCTGCAAACACCCATGCACTACTCATGCACTCAACCATTCACTCAGGCACTACCCAAGCACTTATCTTTTCTCTTAGGCACTACCCATGCACCAGCAGATGTCTGTGCAGGTAACAGCGGTGGGGCAGTGGGGCCAGGTATGGGGGGATTTTGAGGGACGATTTCAGGGGGAAATTAATTATTTATTTAATTCCCCATCTGCATTGTCCCTCAAAATCTCCCTTACCCACTACCCATGCACTCATCTAATCACCCAGGCACTATGCTTGCACTCACCCAAGCACTACCCATGCACGTGTGCAATCAATCAGACACTATTCTTGTACTCAACCATTCACTCAGTCACTACCCATGCAGTCATCCATTCTCTCTGGCACAACTCATGTACAAATTGAATAACCCAGGTATTACCCTTGCACTTATCCTTTCAGACAAGCACTACCTATGCACTCATCTAACCATCACGACAGTAGCTCTGCACTACTGCAATTACTCAGGCAGTATTATTTTACTCAACCATTCACACAAGCATTACCCATTCACTCATCCACTCTTTTACACACTACCTGTGCACTCAACTAATGACCCATCCACTACAGTTGCACTGATCCTTTCACTCACTTACTACCCATGCACTCATCTAAGCACCCAGGCATTACCCTTGCTCCCGTGAAGGCACTCAGGTACTACACGTGCAGTCATCCAATCACCCAGGCAGTACTCCTGCACTCATGCAATCACCTATGCAGTACCCATGCTCTCAGGCAATCACTCATGCACTATTCTTGCACTCAATCATTCACTGAGGCACTACCCATTCACTCATCTTTTCTTTTAGGCACTACCCATGCACTCATCCCATGACCCAGGCATTACCCTTGCTCTCATCCTTTCATGCAGGCATTATCAATGCACTCATTCAATCACCTAAGCACTACACTTGCACTCATACAACCACCCAGGCACTACCCATGCACTCATCCATTCTCTCAGGCACAACTCATGCACTAATGGAATTACCCTTACACTTATCCTTTCAGTCAAGCACTACCCATGCACTCAGCCAATCACCCGGGCAGTACCCCTGCACTCATGCAATCACCCACACAATACTCAATCACTCATACAATCACTCAGGCACCACCCATGCACTCATCTTTTTACTTAGGCACTATGCATGCACTCATCGTATGGCCCAGGCATTACCCCTGCACTCATCCTTTCATGGAGGCACTACTCCTGCATTCATCCATTCCCTCAGGCACAATTCATGCACTAATGCGATAACCCAGGCATTATCCTTGCACTTATCATTTCAGTCAAGCACTACCCATGCAGTCATTCAATCACCCAGGCATTACCCTTGCACTGATTAGGGTACTCAGGTGCTACACATGCAATCATCCAATCACCCAGATACTACCCATGTTCTCATGCAATTACCCAGGCACTTCCCATGCACTCCTGCAATCACTCAGGCAGTACTCTCAACCATTCACTCAGTCACTACCCATCTTTTCTTTTTGGGCACTACCCATGCACTTAGCCAGTGACCCAGGCATTACCCTTGCAGTCATCCTTTCTTGCAGGCGCTACCCACTACCTATGCACTCATCTAATCACCCAGGCAGTACACCTGCACTCATACAATCATTTGGGTACTACCTATGCACTCATTCATTCTCTCAGGCACAACCCATGCACTATGGCAATATCCCAGGTATTACCCTTGAACTTATTCTTTCAGTAAAGAACTACCCATGCACTCATCCAATCACGAAGACCGTACCTCTGCACTCATGCAATCACTCAAGCACTACTCTTGCACTCATTCTTTCACTCAAGCAGTACCCATGCACTTATCCAATCACCCAGGCACTACCAATGAACTCAAGAAATCCCTCAGACACTACTCTTAGACTCAACCATTCACTCAGGTATCATGCATACACTCATTCATTCACTGAGCCACAACTCATGCACATATCAAATCATCCAAGCACTACTCTTTCACTCATTCATTCACTCACATATTATGCATGTGCTCATCCATTGACTGAGACACTACTTATGCACAGTTCTTACATTCATCTCACACACACATTTATTCAAGCATTCACTTTCACTACATACCAGTTTTTTTTATTTTTTAACCAGTATAGGTGATTCCTTGAGAACTGTTTAAAAAAAAGAATAGTTTTTTCTGTATTTTCAGATTTTTTTTTTTTAAATCTTAAACTAAAAAAATACAAATTAACTGGTCCAACTATGGTGTTTCATGAGAACAAAAAAACACAAGGTAGAACCCCCCAAAAAGCTAGCACTTATGTGTTTTCAAAAGATTAACAATTGCTTCAATGGACAGTTCTCCAACGCGAATGGTGGTTCAACGTTTGCGACAGTAAAGTCCTGCATCTGGAAGTTCAGGGGCAATCTGGGGTTGTGGAGTAGTAAACACAACACCTGCTGAGGTAGATGGTTGACTACCATCATCAGCTGCAGCTTGGCCCCTCTTATGTTGTTCTATCGTCTCTCATGCAAGACAAATTAGATGTATTGTTTCTAGGTGTTTCTTCATCGAAGAAGTGCCACACGAATAGTTTTTGGGGGATCCTCTTATGGCAGGTGCTGCAGGTCACCGTTCGAGGAATTCAATTTCTTCTCTCCCTCCAGCACAGTAAAAACAGCCACACAATGCTTTCTTAGCACTTTTTGACTGGCTCTTCCACCTCTTCCACCTCCTCCTGCTGCTTCTCTTCAGGAAATGCTGATGCCATTTTTGAATGAAAAAAATCTTGGTACACCAAATAAAAGAAAGAATTTCCAGAGCCTACAAAAAAGTAGTCTAACTGGGAGACATACCCAAAAAGAAAGGACTGTAACAGGTGTTGGTTCCATCCTCTAAGAGAATGAAAAGCTTTTTAACCAATAAAAAGCTTTCTTTCCATAGGGGTCATGCACCCATCCCATATACGTTGCACCCCCTGGTAGGGAATGGTAATAGGGAGATAGGCCGATAGTTCAATAAAAACTCGGGGTTCAGGGAGGGTTTCTTCAACAGTGGTGTAATGGGAGCCTGCTTCCAGGGAGCCGGAACAAATCTGCAGCACAGGGATTGATTGCAGATCCTGCAAAGAGTGCAGAAGAGTTCCACTCCGAAGGCTTTCCAGGTGTTAGGGGGCAAAGGGTCGAGAGGGAAACCCGAAGAAATTCCGCGAGCCAAGCTGTCGAAATCCGCCTCCGAAATGGGGGGGGATTCCCGCAAGCAATCTAAGGGATGGCACCCTGGGCTTACCGTGTTGTAGTCAGTAGTGTCAGCTCCAGGGCCGTTAAGACGGCCCACTGAAGGGGAAGTGCTCAGGTTATGGATAATGGTCTCAATTTTGTCCTTGAAAAACAGTGCGAGATTGTCGCAGAGTGCTTGTGTGGGGGGGATTGTTTTTTTGGCACAGTCAGGGTGGGTGAGGCTGTTAAGGATCTGGAAAATGCTTTTGGAGCAGTTGGCGGCTGTAGCTATAGTGGAGCTAAAGTAGGTGGATTTACATTTAATAATTGCAGATTTATATTCCAGGAGTTTGTTTTTCCAGATCAGCTTGATAGTGTCGGAGTATCCTTGCCTCCATTTCCTCTCAGCCTGTTTGCAGGCTAATTTAAGGGTCTTCAGGGAATCATCGAACCAAGGGGCTGATGCTCTGCCCTTAGGTTTGCATCTTTTTAAGGGAACAAGGAAGTCAGTAGTTGAGGATATCCTAGTGCAGAAAGCCTTGTAGTTGTCCTCTACTGGATTATAGGGGGAGAAACTGTCTTCCACTTGAAACACGGCACCAGTAGTTTTCAGTCTTCCCAGAGCTTTCCAATCTCTGTACATGAATTCCGAAAAGATGCTGTGTGCCGGCATTCTAGTCCCCTTACTAGTAATATAGAATTTAAGAAGAGAGTGATCAGTCCAGCCCATAGGCAGGATATCATTCAGGTGTACTAGCTGAGGGGTAGAGAAGATGAGGTCGAGTCGATGCCCTGCTTTATGAGTGGGTTCCTTGACCAGTTGTTGGAGTCCCACGCTTTCACAAGAGAGCAGTAGGTTGTTCAGTCCCGTGTCAAGAGTACCATTCGGCCAGAGGTTAAAATCACCTAAGATGATTAGCTTGTTGTGGGAGGTTGCCATGTTGGTGAAGGAGGTAAGAAGCGATAGTTGTTGTTGGGAGCTGAAAGTCCCAGGAGGTCGGTAACAGATAATTGCAGTGAAGGTAGCTCCTGTGTGACTATTAATAGAGAGGCCGAGGAGCTCGGTCCCAACGACCGGATCCATGTCTAGGATGGTGATGAGCCACGAGGCTCCATAGATGATGCCTACTCCACCACCGCGGCCTTTGGGTCTAGGGAGATGCAAGATTTTAAAATCCTGTGGACAAGCCCAGTCTAGTTCGATTTCACAGTCGGCGTGGGTCCACGTCTTATTTAGAAAAAGAACATCTAAGTGATGAGTGTCAATTAGTAATTGAATTTCGTCAGCATGCTTTGGCAGTGATCTGACGTTAAGAAGTCCTCCCAGGAGCAGGCCCCTAATAGCGAAATCCTGCAGTGGAAAGGCAGTGTCAGTGAGAGTGAGATGACCTTTGTGCGCATACTCTCTCATGTTGAGCAAGGTCTCACGAGTGTAAAGCGGGGGGGAAACACAAAGCCTTGTGTGAATTTGGGCAGAGTGGCCTGCGTTTGTCGCGTCATGGTCGCGGACGGGCGCAGACGGGCTCGCCTCAGGCGCGCCTTCGGCGCGCTGACGGCGCGCCCGCTGCGCTCGTCCGCTGCGCTTCCGGGTGGCAAGCATTTTTTTAGGAAGAGGGGAGGTAGGGGCGTGGCTTGTAGCGGGGGCGTGGCCAATCGTCTCGTGGGCGATGGCGGCGCTGCGGTAGGTAAACACACAAGTTTTAAAAATTATAAATTGCTATTAGCATATTATGTTTGAAATTATTTCTTTAAGCAAAACAGATATTTAAACGTGCAATATTGATATTTCATACTTTTTAAAATTACGCCAGATTCACAACCCCTACGCGATCCTGGAAATTTGACCAGCAGGGTTCACGACTCCTACGCGACTTGCCGCGTACATAGAAATGTGTTTTAAACATCTTAAAAATATTGTACAACTACACTTATACTAATTTTTGGGTTTCAATATTAAACCTCTTTGTTTAAAAAAATATATTATTTCAGTATAGGAACATATTTTAGAGTTACATTAATGTAGCAGACTTGCGCACCGAACATGTAGATCCGCAAATGGTGCGCAAAACAGCTGCATCCTCAAAAATCAGCTAAAAACATTTCAAAACATATTTATAACTACTATATTACTTTAATGTGCACTCAGTTATAAACCTCTTCATGAAAAAAATATAATAATTTGTTCTAAATATGTATTTTAGACTGATATCCGTATAACGTATCCGTTAACCCACTGCGTAGGTCCGCGATCGGTGCAAAACCCTTTATTGTAAACCCAAAATAATATATAAGCAAGATTTTTTTCATAATGGACAAAACATCTTTAACACTATTAAAAGCAAACATACAAAATGTGATTTAATAAAAAACAGTATGAAAAAATTACCCTAAAATAGTATATACAATTTTTCTTTTTCTATTCATAATTCTGTCATATAATATCACACTCTAGAAAATAAGGAACAATAGAATAATATCACAATTTCGTAAAAACTGTAATTATTCAAATAAATAACACTATATATCTTTAATCAGCTATGTTATATATATTTTAAAAAAATGATTATAATTATATATTTTAAAAAAATGATTATAATTATTATACAAAAAAAGAAAAAAATTGTTACAAACATCTTTTAATAAATACAATTGTTAGGAATTCAATAAAAAAACACAGGTTTCAGGAAATTTATAGTTGGGATTTCGTTTAAAAAACGTCGAAATTCACGGAAAAAAAACACAGGTTTCAGGGACATTATAGTTAGGCTGGCATTTCACTCATACAAGACAGAGAAATTAAGCCATTATAGTTATCTAAGCAAACAATAACTCGCGCCTCCGCAATGCACTTCTGATGATGTCACTCATGGCATGGTCAGTGGCATCACTGCTGACATTTCCAATGTTCAGGAGCTGCAGTCAGGGAAAAGGTACGCTTTTAAAAGTCACTTTTCCTAAAGCTTTATTAAATCTGACCACTATTAAATTGGGCTTTTAATAACTATTGCAAATAGTGGTTGAGCTATTTTTCTAGCTAGTCTCAAAACTTGAGATAATTGAATTAATGTTTTATTTTTGTACTCTAGTTTTTCTTATAGGATAGCCAGAGCCTTCCACAGTAAAAATAGCATTTGAGGCCTTGTCACTGTAGGAACATTTTAAATTACATTTGTACATGTTCACCTTTAAAATACCATGCAACCTACCTTGTGGGCTACACAAGGTGATTTACTAATATTCAAAAGAGGTTTTTTTCTCTGTCATTGGGGTTATTATGACAGGTCTGACTGCAGGTTTAACTGCTTTAGTCAGGCTACACTGGTAGGGCTAAAGCCTTGTTTTCTTGTCACAAGAGGTGGTTTCACAATGGTTGCTGCAGTCCACAGGTGATAGTTAGATATCTGTGCATTTCTCAGACCATTTGTGTGGACTTATGGCAAATATAAACATGCCTTTAGGAGTTAGTCAAGGTCTGGGGCAGCATTAGTCTACAAAATTACAGGGGTGGTCACGCCAAAAAAGGCACTTTCTCACAGAAGATATGTCAAAAACATGCCCTTTCCAAATACCGATTTGACCTCTATTTCCACACATATTCAGAGGTTCTGAACACATTTACTGAATAGCTATTGGTGTTTGGTACATACTAAAATGGGTTTGGGGATTTAAAAACACTCTGATTTACAGATTTGGAGGATTTGCTAGAGCTAAAATACTTCAGACATCTCCCTCATGCTTCCCTTCCATCAGCCCATTATGGTACCTTAACAGAGGCGCCGTCAAGCACACAACTGTATGAAAAAGTGGCATCATAGAGCTACCTTTCAAGTTCCTGAACTTTTCCAGCATTATGATCCTGTGGTCCAGTCATTAACTGTGCAACATTCTCTTTGTCCGTTTGTGTTGCACAGTATCACACACTTTCAGTCATACATTTTATTCTCAACCCTTTGCTCTGGTGAAAAAGATGTGATAGGTAAAAATGGATAGGGATTGCCACCAGAAAGCATCTGCTATCCTGTTGGTAATGATCGATAGTGTTTCAAATGGAACACATCTACCCCCCATTATCTGGTGAAATATCTAATTAGAACAGTATGTCACCTGTAATTTATCACAGTGAATGCATTGTACCAAGAGGGAAAAGATATGTGGGAAACAACAAAAACTGTAAAATACAGGTGGTGGTATACTAGAGAACAATAAGGATGAACATTTCCTAAGTACCAAAGGAGGAGGATTTCAACAATCATAAACATGATGTAACACAGATCTGACTACATCTGAAAGATATTGTTCTGAAATCTACACAAGGAGAAAACAGAAAGGCATTATCACAACATTAATTAGGAGCAACAAAGGAAACTAAAGACTGAATATTTCACTGGAAATGGAAATTAGTTCATTTGACCCAGGGTTTATAGAGCATGTCGGGGTCAAAAAAGTACTTTTTTGGCTGATGGCCATGTATTCCAAATGAAAAGTATATACCTACAAACATCATAGCTCGGATATAGCAGAACAATGGTGGGTCACAAAGGTGCACGCATACTGTAATACCGACCGTTTCCCTAGTAGTCTCCAACTTTACAATTCCGGAGTTCCCTGAGAGGGTAATTCCAGATTTAGACAGATTTGGGAGACCCATTGATATATCCCTTAAATATGTCTAGAACAATATAATTAAAACATGTTAAAAAAGCAATTAAGAACTGACTTACCTATTAAGCAGGAAACATTGTACTGCAAGGTGGGGGGTGTGGCCAGGCAGCCGACCATAATGGTCATGCGGCACTGGAGCTCTGCAAGGCTTGCCCACAATTCTGCATCATCCGCTACCCACTCGCTCAAGAGTTATGGCCCAACATCATCCTGCAATGTACTAAGCCGGTAGCGACATACAGAGCGTCCTGGCAGCCTTCTAACGCAAAGATTGACAGAGAGGGAGTGCTGAAGATGACGTCACGCTCTGCCACCATTACGTCGGCACGTCCTGTGTGTGACCCGCAGCCTTTAAGACCTTCCCTGCTGTTACCCAGACAGCCATTGGACTCTGTGAGCCCTGAGGTGAGTGGGTTCCGAGATGTGTGCCCTCCCTCAGTGTATCCTAATCTCTGTGCTTCTGCACTGTTTGCTTGGCCGGCTTAGCCCCCAGAGGCCCTGCAGTGACAGGGGCCACAGGTGAGCCTGGGGCCCAGCCATATCGCTGGGCAGGCTGACTCCACTGGGGGGCCGTCAGGGACCTGCCCACATATGGCCACACCGATGGTGCTGATGACGCAGCCGCAAAAACAGTGCTGGCGGCCTCTGATGAAGTGCGAGGCACCCTGATCACCGTGGTGGTGAGGCCGCATAAATATATTGATTCCTGACCTGTTGCTTATTCCCCATGAGCATCGGAGTGCTGGTATTTAGTTCTCCCGCTGGTGCTGCGGCTTCGTACTGTGTACTGCACGGTGTGACAGGGGGTCTAAGGCAGGGCCTCTCAGCGCCATTTCAGTGTATCACGGCCAGGCTGACACGGGATAGATGCAGCATTCAGGAACATACACAGGGCCAATGACCACTGATTCTAATACTTCCCTGGGGCGCATGCACACACGGGTGGTGATCCAATGATTACACACACAGACATTTAAGAGATGAGTCAGAAAGACCCGAAACAAAGGCTGCTGCAATGCCCTAAGAATGCAGAGCAACCCTTGAATCCTGATAGTGTCATGCCAGAGGGCGGAGTGGAGACAGCAGGCCCTAGCAACGCTCCTGCTGGATCTGGTGCACTTTTGGAAGAACTGCGAGCTGGCTTCAGGGCACTGGACAGCCACTTCGACACTCTCGAAAAGAGGATAAACACCATGAGAGCCAAACTAGATATTCACGACAAGCACTTAGAGAACGCTCATGGGAGGGTATCTGACTTGAAGGACGAGGTGGCCCAGTCCACTAAACGCCTAAACAAAATAAAAAGAATCCTGAAAGAAATAGTCACGAAAAACGAGGATTTAGAGGCACGCAGTAGGTGCAAAAACATATGAATTCTTGGCGTCCCAGAGTCTACCAACACCGGCCGCATGGACTTTTTTGTCAAGACCAGGCTCTCGGACCTTTTCGGCCTTCACCACTACTTTTCTGGTAGAATGCACCTACAGCTCCCTGGGCCCATGACCCAACCTAGGTTGTCCGCCGAGACCCACCTACTAAATCTCTGGGACAGGGACACTGCTTTGAGGCTGGCCGGAGAACTTGGCACCTTATCCTGGCAGGGCTCCACACTGTCTCTGATCCTGATTTTACAGCTATGGTGCAAGACACTAGGCGTAAATATAATGAAGTCAAGGTGGCACCCGGAATTTGGGGCTAAGAAATGGCATAATCTATCTGGCACAACTTGGTGTGAATATAGAGGGTTTGTATTGTATATTTTATATTCCACAGGCGGTACAGGAATTTTTCAAAGGCTACAAGAGAAAAGATGGACACAGAATCAACGATAAATCAGGAAGCTCCCCACCGCGCAATGGATCAGTGGCCCGTACGGAACTCTTTTCCAATGAGTAGTGTTGGGCCAGTTATGTTGAAATAACGTGGATGAGGCTCAATAATTACAGCATGCAGAGGTGCAAGAGTCACCTTGATAAATATTGAACCTTTTGGGTACTGGCGTGGCGTTTCCACACCCCCAATGTATAACACGTTTTGATTGTTACTAAGATGAAGATGTATCTTATTTAGTGGTTTCTTGCTCTATCATATAGTTCACATGATGCAGTTTACAGAGTTATCAATAGGGGTTTCCTTGCGAAGGGCTATGCAGGGATGGGATGGAGCTGGGGGAGGGGACCAGTTTTACGGGTTGGTTTAGATTATTTCTGACACTGTTAATTTACTGCTACTCATTGTGCACTAATATAGTTCTATGCTTGCAGTCTGCAAGTCATGTTACATGGGATGATGGCGGGTAGGCAGTCTACTATCTCAGACATTCATTTTGTCACCTGGAATGTTAGGGCCTTGAATAACACCAGAAAGGGAAAGCATATTTTAAATTATTTACAGCGTTATAAAGCTGACATTGTATTCTTGCAAGAAACCCATGTTTCCCCTACTTCTCCTACCGCTTTTGCCTCTAGCTGGGGGGTGCACCATTACTTTGCAAACTACAGTACATATTCTAGAGGTACTGCTATCCTCATACATAAGCACTTGCCCTTTCAACTATGTACAGTGCACAGTGATAGAGAGTGTTGTTATACCCTAATAACTGGGAGATTAATGGGATACTGCATTTCTCTACTGTGCATATATGCACCCAATGTTGATGATCCTGACATTTTCTATAATATATATGCACAGCTCTTCCCATCGGGTGCAGATTATATTTGCGTGGGCGGAGACTTTAATCTCATCCTTATTCCAGAGAAGGAGAGCACATCAGACTCCCCTGACATCAAACTCAGCGCTCGCCGCGTGCTTAGAGATCTTGGTGACTCATTGGGCTTGGTAGATATATGGCGCATGCGCAGCCCGAATGATCTAGCATTCACGCATTACTCTGCACCACATGACATCGGGACATGGCTGGATTTCTGGCTTGTCTCCCACAATATGGCCCCCTGGTTCAGGTCAACTCTCCATCTGCCTAGAAGGTACTCAGACCACTCTCCGGTGGTTTTGCAGGTTTTCCCCAGACCTGAAGGTAGTGAACGGCAATGGAGATTTCCGGTACAGGCTTTAAATGACACCGTTTTCTCAGCAGAGCTGCGTGAAGCCATAGTGGCATATTTCGAGCTTAATGAGGGCTCGGTGAGCACATGGGCAACCTTGTGGGAAGCCTTTAAGGTCTACACAAGAGGGGTGAGTATTGCTAAACCTTCCAGTATATTGAAGTCATTGAGAGGCCCTATTCCTCGCATAGAACAACTGAGTTCACTAGGTGCTGAGCAACTCGAGAACACTAACCCATCCAGACTTGGCCACCGATTGTTATTGCTGACTGAATTCAGAGAGGCAGCCGAGAGTAAAATTAACTTTCTTGGAAAATTGGCCACAGCTAGGCGTTATGGCGAGGGTGACTTCTGACGCATTGCATAGGGAAAGCCTACATCCTATCCATCCGTTCAGAGACTGGCCAAATACTCACTGACACACCCGAGATCAGAGATGAATTCCTAAAGTACTACTCTAACTTATATTCTGCACACATAATGCACAGCAATGATGGCTGTAAGGCATACCTGGACGAGATAGCAATGGTATTGTTGGAAAAATGTATGCAGCAATTTTTAGCTGAGCTGAGCCCTTCTCCAAGGAAGAAATAAGTTGCATCATCGAGGCCTTGAATAGCTCCACTTTCCCTGGACTCGATCACTTCACGGGAATATTTTATAAAACATATAAAGACATACTGGCCCATATCCCTTCAAGGTGTACAACAAAGTCCTAGAAAAAAAGCTACTGCCCCCTACATTGCACGGATCAGTAGTTATCCTTCTTCCCAAACCCGATAAGGACCCAATGAGCTGTGGATCTTATCGGCCACTATCGCTCTTAAATTTGGAATATAAAATCCTCACTAAAATATTGCGCTAAGACTGCCTTTGCTACTTGATCATATCCCCGGCACAATCAGAATTTATTCCCCATGGATCTAAGCCGATGAATTTGCATACACTGTTTGCAGTACTGCACAGAATTGCCCCTGAGGTGCCAGCCACTGATGTCCTGTTGGACACGGACAAGTCCTTCGACTCCTTGGAGTGGCCTTTTATATTGGCAGTGATGGGAAAATTGGGTCTCCCTAAGGCTTTCACCGACCATACCGCTCTACTCTACATCGTTCCCTCCGGTAAATGGCACGTTGTCCCCTTCGTTCGCTCTCACTCGTGGAACTAGACAGGGGTGTCCACTTTCCCCGCTACTTTTCACATTGACCCTCTAGTTAGGCCCTTCCAGGAAAAGCACCTTCATAGAGGCATACAGTTCAACACAGTTCCACTCCTGATCTCACTCTATGCGGATGATATTGTACTATGTGTCCGTTGCCCCCAGGTAAATTTAGTTCCACTCATCACAGAGATATTATCCGGTTCTGGAATGGGTATAAATTGGAGTAAGTCCGAAATTCTCCTTCTGATGACTGGCACATTTAGATTGTGAATGCCCGTTGACATGTTGTGAAGAATCAGTCAAGTGTTTAGAAATCCACATACATCGGGACACTGAACAGATTATCTTTCGGAATTACGGGCCTGCTTTAGATTATCTAGAAATGCACATCGAGAGTTGGTTGAGACTCCTGCTATCGCTGGCAGGCAGGATTAATTTAATGAAGATGATTGTGCTCCCAAAATTCTAGTACCTATTTCATAATATCCCCATTCCGCTTCAAAATAGATTCTTTGACACTCTCAAATCACATCTCATCAGACTTGCTTGGGACGGTTAGAGACCGAGAATATGCTCAGACACTATGACCCTGTGACCCTACCATATAGAGCACCTGTTTTCAGACTTTATTATCTAATTGCACAATGCAGCTTTGCTCACTCCTGGTATCACCCAGACACTTGTATTCCCTACAGAAGACATAAACTATCGTGAGTCACTGGGGGACCGCCCTCTACTCCTCGAAAATTCCCATCATGTATAATCAGTGGATCCCCATCACGGAGGAGAAATTAGTCCAGTGTATATTGTCATCCCATTCTATTACCAAGTTCGCTGACTTGTTCCCGGATGGTCAGGTATCCTCCAGCACTGAGGGGGGAAAGTTTAGTGAGGCATCCTTTATCGACCAATTTGTGTTTAATAGAGTCCGTTGTGCACTCCTTGCCAAAGTGCTGGAGTATCCACTTGAGCTTGAGTCCTTTATTCCTTTGACGCTTTTAAAATCCCTCATGAGCGGGGACCAATTTATCTCAAAGCTGTATAAAGCTAGTGTGGGCCTTGTCCATGACACGACGCTAAGATTCGAGAGGCATGGGAGCGTGACTTAGGAAACCCAATTTTAAATGACCAGTGGATATTCTGTTGCACTCAGACTAGAGAGGTATCCCTCAACAACAGGCATGAATTAATACACTTTAAGTATCTATGGAGGGTCTACATGATGCCTGCGAAGCTCCACATAATTGATTCCAATCGCCCTCATAGCTGGCTAAAATGTGGAAGCCCCCATGCTGACTATGCCGACCATACGTGGAATTGTCCTAAGATTGGGGACTTTTGGAAGGCCATATTTAGGTTAATTTCCCAGATGACGCACTTGGAAATAGATTGCACTCCCGAGGTTGCTCTGCTGCGCTATGTATTCAACATGCCAAAGAACCTACGCAAATTTAGCGCTCTGGCGCCTTTACTTGCTAAGTGTGACTTTTCTCTTGGGGCAGCAGACTCCCCCCTACGACTAACGCTTGGCTATTGAGCCTTAATTTCTGCAACATAAATTGTGAACTCTATGCCACGATGCATCCACCTACCTCCCGGGGTAAAGATATATGGCGGCATGAAAAGAATATCTATTGAGCTTAGATTCACCCTCACCCACACTGCAACCAACAGGGATAGTCCCGACCGGGGTGGGCTGAAAAAGAGTGTGTAAAATAGATCATTGAACAGGCTTTGGTAAAACGCAGTGGTCACAGACATGGTTGTTCAAGACATGGTTGTGTGTGAGGGTGAATTCATAATGCAATTAGAAATGTAGATGTTCCATAACTTCCTGTTTTTAATCCTTGACTGTATATGTGCATGATGTCATAATGAAGATATGTTAATAGTGATTAATTTGTTAATGCAGTGAATTAATATAGCCAGACTATGTATATGTCAGAAAATTATAATTAAAGAGGAAAAGAGCAAAACAGTGTACTGCAAGGTAATTACAACGTCTGTTTCACTCCAACAACATGGAGTCATTAAATGTTTGATTGGTCTGGAAGCGAATGTTAGGCTCCACAGCCATTTGAACCCCAACATCCCCCACTATACTAGATTTGAATCAGGGCCAGGATCCTATTGCAGTGCTGTACTGCCCGCAAGTAGTTTTCAAGATACAGTGGAAATGCTTAATAGAACCAGAACCAAATGCCTGTTACAGTACTAGGTTATACATACTGGGCTGGAACTTATATGACAGAAATACTCAAATATGGTCCCCATAGTATCTGACTCTACACCTGGATTGCAAGTTTTGAGCTCCACCTTCTTCTAAGTCAAGCTGCTTCGAAGAATTTTGCAACTGAGTATAGGACGCAGTACTGGTATCCACCTTACATATCCTAAGGGCCATTAGGTTTTGTCTAACCACCAGTTGCCTACAAAAGGGTGAGATCCAGTGCTTCCTTTGTCTTCTATATATCTTGCAAAAATAAAATAAAATGGGTCTCCGTTTTGGAAGCAACACCACATCTACAGCAATTATCTTAGCCAGAGGGGTGTGGCTTCAATCTGTCAGTGAAGTGGGTGTGTGGCAACATACCCAATCTAAACCGAACAAAAGTGACCTTACAATAGAGGGATTAATGTAATAAAAAAAACGTCCAAATGGAGAGCAGGTTTGAATTCCAAGAACTGCAGTGCTAATCTCTCTAATTTCGGGCAACTGTACAATTTTCCTCATTCACACTCCCAGTAACGCAACTTCATGAGCTTACTCTAGAAGAGATTGATTCTCCCCCTTCTGACCACAGTTCACGTATAGCGCATGTCATTTCTTGGATAATGATTGTGGGAGCTATTTAGCTGAATGAAAGAGTTGACATCTCCTGACTGTTATGCATGAAAATGTAGTACTGCACATAGCTATGTTGCAGGCGATAATAAGGCATTAGTACCATGAATTTGAGTTTGCTCAATAGTTTGTTTGATTTATTTGAAATCAGCCCCAGGATACCCTTACAGTTACAAATACACATAACTTAACTTCACTGAGTCAATTGTTTGGTATTTCATTATGCTATCGATATGTACGAGAAAGAAGGACCCCAATATATATTACCTACTGGCGGTCGCCAGTAGGTATATATAGTTAGGATTTTTTCTCTATGGGATTTTTGAAAATTCTATGTCTAATAACTTTGGCGTTTGTGGACGGAATTGGCTGAAATTTTCAGGAAAATGGCACATTTTGTTTCTGAGCAGCCCTTGAAAATTTGGGGGGGGGTTCGTCAAGGGGGGGCCGAGAAAAAAGGGGGGTCCCAAAACGTGTTTTTAACATTGAGTTTTCCATAGGGCGGTTGGCCTCACTTTTAGCCCGAACGGCTGAATGGATTTGCACGAAAATTGGCAAAATTGTAGGGACTGGTAGCCCGATGTGCCTTTGCTAGGTCTCAATATATGTGCTCCAGTGGATTTTGAGAAATTAACGTTCAAAAAAAGATATATATCTGTAACAGCGGACCGGGCAGCGCTCCGGTTCGCGGACTTTTCGCGGTACGGAGCTTTGTGAAGCGAAGCTGATTGGTTCTCCGGCGTCTGTGAACATTCCAAACAGTCCGTAGCGGCCGCCATCTTGTCTCTCGGTAGGATCGAGAGACAAGAGGAGGCCAAAGCGAAGGGGCAAATGACCATAAGGGGGCATAGTAGATCCTCGCTGACCCCCTAGGTTTGATGTGGAGGTTTTAAAAGGGTCCCGCGGGGCAAAAAAAAAAAATAATAATAATAATCGAACGGCTGAATGGATTTGCACGAAACTTGGTAAAATATTAGGGACTGGTAGCCCGATGTGCCTTTGCTAGGTCTCAATATATGTGCTCCAGTGGATTTTGAGAAATTAACGTTCAAAAAAAGATATATATCTGTAACAGCGGACCGGGCAGCGCTCCGGTTCGCGGACTTTTCGCGGTACGGAGCTTTGTGAAGCGAAGCTGATTGGTTCTCCGGCGTCTGTGAACATTCCAAACAGTCCGTAGCGGCCGCCATCTTGTCTCTCGGTAGGATCGAGAGACAAGAGGAGGCCAAAGTGAAGGGGCAAATGACCATAAGGGGGCATAGTAGATCCTCGCTGACCCCCTAGGTTTGATGTGGAGGTTTTAAAAGGGTCCCGCGGGGCAAAAAAAAAAAATAATAATAATAATCGAACGGCTGAATGGATTTGCACGAAACTTGGTAAAATATTAGGGACTGGTAGCCCGATGTGCCTTTGCTAGGTCTCAATATATGTGCTCCAGTGGATTTTGAGAAATTAACGTTCAAAAAAAGATATATATCTGTAACAGCGCTCCGCTTCGCGTAACGGAGGTTTGCGAAGCTGATTGGTTCTCCGGCGTCTGTAAACATTGCAAACAGTCCGTTGCGGCCGCCATCTTGTCTCTCGGTAGGATCGAGAGACAAGAGGAGGCCAAAGCGAAGGGGCAAATGACCATAAGGGGGCATAGTAGATCCTCCTTGACCTCTTAGGTTTGATGTGGAGGTTTTAAAAGGGCCCCGCGGGGCAAAAAAAAAAATAATAATAATAATCGAACGGCTGAATGGATTTGCACGAAACTTGGCAAAATTGTAGGGACTGGTAGCTCGATGTGCCTTTGCTAGGTCTCAATATATGTGCTTCAGTGGATTTTGAGAAATTAACGTTCAAAAACAAGATATATATCTGTAACAGCGCTCCGCTTCGCGGAGATAAAATTATATCTGTATTACCTAGCTGTTGCTAACACCAGTTAGCGACGGCTAGTAGGAGATAGCGACCATCTTGGGCCCCACTTTGCATGTGAGTGATATTTATCACTAATGACATGCAAAGTGGGCATGCCAAGATGTTAGCGACTGGAAACAGTCGCTAACATCGCTATCTCCTATTATCAACTTTTGGAAATATTCGCGATAAGCGCGAATATCTCCAAAAGCTAGCACCTGCCCTGAGCAGTTCTTAGCCATGTTATCCAATGGGAGGTGGATAACATGGCTAAGAGCATTAGCTCGGTAATGCATGAATATCGCTGAGTGTTCAGCGATATTAATGCATTGCGGTCGTTTTTTTATCGTATTTGCGATAAACCTTGATAATAGCAAGGTTTATCTGCGATAATTTCTGACGATGCTTAGCGGTAAAAAAATCGTTGCTAAGCATCGTTAGGGATAAATATCGCTTAACTTTGATAATATGCCCCAACGTCTGTTAACGTTCGATTCGAAGGAAATCAGGAAGTGTTGAAAAACATTGTCTGCGCCATCTTGTCTTTTTTCAAATGCCACACTTTTGTCGTGCACGGCAGCCATTTTAGATGCCTTGACCAGACCCACTCTGTGCACGCTGTCGATCCTTAGCATGGCTCCCCACCCTCGCAAGCATCTCCCCCAGGCAGTGGTCACCCCCGCTCTCTGTCTTATGCATGGGTAATAAACCTCCCCCCATCTGCGCTGCTCTTCCCTGAGAATCACACCCTGTGCCCGCCCGACACCTCCCTTTCGCCCTATTCACTACCGCACCCTCTGACACTCCTTTTCCTCTGTGTCCGATTGTCCAGGCCGGTCCTAGGGTATCAGCTAGCCCTGCAGATGTAGTTTATGGCCCCAGCTGTAAAGAATCACCCCTCTTCAAAGGAGTTATAGTAGATCAAGGCCCACACTCGATGAGATCCGTCACAGCAGACGCGTTCCTATTATCTGAAAACCATCCTGTATTGTGATTGGGGAGGGGACCGAGCCTGAAGCGGAAGATTCCAGGGATGACTCTTTGTACATCAAAGTTTTTACAATTATGTGTCACATTAAAAATATATAGCACTCCGACAAAGTAGTAAGATTATAAAACTTTAATATCTTATAAATATATACAAGAAAACAAAAACAGTAATAACATATAAACATTTTTAGGGAAAAACAACGAAGTAGCAGTCGGCTGTGCGAATAGTCCCAACGCAGCACAACGTCCAGATTTCCGGCGTGGGGCGTCGCGGGGGGTGGGTCATCAGTAGCAAACTGTTGTGCGAATAGTTCCAAGGCAGCAGAACGATGGCACCAAGGTGATGTCCAGTAAGTTGCCGCACTGGTTTTGGTATCCTACAATGCTGCTCCGAATAACGGCGTGGGGCGCCCCGGGGGAGGCGGCGTGAACGGGCCTCTCCAGGTGGAGTGTCATCTGTTGTAGTGGGGCGCCCCTTTACCGTTTCAGTTGCCATTCCGTCCGTTTTTGGTCCACTGTGTCAAAAGCCGCAATTCAGCTGAGTTGCGCCCACTCTTGCGGTGCAGCGATAGGCGGCTGTCACAGGACTCTCAAAATGGCGGCAGGCTGTTTCCTTTTTGGGCCTGGTCCACTGAAATGGCCCTGGGACACCTTGGAAATCGGACGCTTGTCTGCTAGGTCTTGGACCCCATTCTCGAAAGCGTCCCCTCCGCCTTGAGGATTCATCAAAAGTTTTGGGGGCCCCCGACTCCTGTAGGCTTCTGGTGGGGAGCGGTTGCCATGATTGCTCGCGGAATGACCACGACGGAGCTACGAGATGGTGGTGCTCTCATGCTGACGCCAGCTTCAGTCTGAAACATCCAGAAACAAGGTGGGGCTTTCATCGTTTGGGGAAAAAAAAAAGTTTCATCCAATGAAAAGTGTTGTTTTTAGGTCATATGATCAAGCCTTCCATCATTATGAAACCAAAAGTAAAATGAACCAATGAAAAGTTTTATAAACAAGTCACATGACCTGTTATGCGGCATAGGGTATAAAATGCGGAGAAAATACGTTGGCACGTGAGGCGGCGTCAGTAGCGGACCGATGTGCGAATAGGCCGAAGGCAACACAACGCGCCAAGATCCGGATGGCACCGAGGTGGTGTCCAGCAAGTTGCAGCACTGGTGTGGCCATCCTACAATGCTGAAAGTCGGCGTGGGGCGCCCCGTGTGCCTGTGAGTTTGCGTCAGTAGCGGACCGATGTGCGAATAGGCCGAAGGCAGCACAACGCGCCAAGATCCGTATGGCACCGAGGTGGTGTCTAGCAAGTTGTGGCACTGGTGTGGCCATCCTACAATGGTAAAAGTCGGCGTGGGGCGCCCTGTTGGCCTGTGAGATGGTGTCAGTAGCGGACTGATGTGCGAATGGGGCCAAAGGCAGCGCAACAATATTTTCTGACTGACACCACAAGGCGCTGAGATGCCAAGATCCGGATGGCACCGAGGTGATGTCTAGCAAGTTGCTGTACTGGTGTGGCCATCCTACAATGGTAAAAGTTGGCGTGGGGCGCCCTGTTGGCCTGTGAGATGGTGTCAGTTGCGGACCGATGTGCGAATGGGGCCAAAGGCAGCGCAACAATATTTTCTGTATGGAAGATACCACTAGGCGTTGAGATGCCAAGATCCGGATGGCACCGAGGTGATGTCTAGCAAGTTGCTGTACTGGTGTGGTCATCCTACAATGCTGAAACTCGGCGTGGGGCGCCCCATTAGCCTGTGAGATGGCGTCAGTAGCGGACCGATGTGTGAATAGGCCGGAACCAGCACAAGGCGCCAAGATCCGGATGTCACCGTGGTGGTTTCATAGTTGAGAGGCACTTCATCTGCAGTGGGGCGCCGAGATCCGGATGGCACCGAGGTGATGTCTAGCAAGTTGCTGTACTGGTGTGGTCATCCTACAATGCTGAAACTCGGCGTGGGGCGCCCTATTAGCCTGTGAGATGGCGTCAGTAGCGGACCGATGTGTGAATGGGGCAAAGGTAGCGCAAGAATATTTTCTGAATAGAAGACACCACAAGGCGCTGAGATGCCAAGATCCGGATGGCACCGAGGTGGTGTCTAGTAAGGTGCACTGGTGTGGTCATCCTACAATGCTGAAACTCGGCGTGGGGCGCCCCATTAGTCTGTGAGATGGCGTCAGTAGCGGACCGATGTGCGAATAGGCCGAAGGCAGCACAACGCGCCAAGATCCGGATGTCACCGTGGTGGTTTCATAGTTGAGAGGCACTTCATCTGCAGTGGGGCGCCGAGATCCGGATGGCACCGAGGTGATGTCTAGCAAGTTGCTGTACTGGTGTGGTCATCCTACAATGCTGAAACTCGGCGTGGGGCGCCCCATTAGCCTGTGAGATGGCGTCAGTAGCGGACCGATGTGCGAATAGGCCGAAGGCAGCACAACGCGCCAAGATCCGGATGTCACCGTGGTGGTTTCATAGTTGAGAGGCACTTCATCTGCAGTGGGGCGCCGAGATCCGGATGGCACCGAGGTGATGTCTAGCAAGTTGCTGTACTGGTGTGGTCATCCTACAATGCTGAAACTCGGCGTGGGGCGCCCCATTAGCCTGTGAGATGGCGTCAGTAGCGGACCGATGTGCGAATAGGCCGAAGGCAGCACAACGCGCCAAGATCCGGATGTCACCGTGGTGGTTTCATAGTTGAGAGGCACTTCATCTGCAGTGGGGCGCCGAGATCCGGATGGCACCGAGGTGATGTCTAGCAAGTTGCTGTACTGGTGTGGTCATCCTACAATGCTGAAACTCGGCGTGGGGCGCCCCATTAGCTTGTGAGATGGCGTCAGTAGCGGACCGATGTGCGAATAGGCCGAAGGCAGCACAACGCGCCAAGATCCGGATGTCACCGTGGTGGTTTCATAGTTGAGAGGCACTTCATCTGCAGTGGGGCGCCGAGATCCGGATGGCACCGAGGTGATGTCTAGCAAGTTGCTGTACTGGTGTGGTCATCCTACAATGCTGAAACTCGGCGTGGGGCGCCCCATTAGCCTGTGAGATGGCGTCAGTAGCGGACCGATGTGCGAATGGGGCCAAAGGCAGCGCAACAATATTTTCTGAAGAGAAGACACCAAAAGGCGCTGAGATTCCAAGATCCGGATGGCACCGAGGTGGTGTCTAGCAAGCTATGCAGTTGAGTTGTGTGCGCACTTGCGGCGAATAGGTCGAAGGCAGCATAACAATGTTTTCTGAATAGAAGACACCACAAGGCGTTGAGATTCGGTTACCACCGAGGTGATGTCTAGCAAGTTGCCGCACTGGTGTGGCCATCCTACAATACTGCTCCGAATAACGGCGTGGGGTGCCCGAAGGGGGGGGGGAGGCGGCGTGAACAGGCCTTCCTAGGTGGAGGCTCGTCTGCTGTAGTGGGGCGCCCCTTTACCGTTTCAGTTGCCATTCAGTTGAGTTTCGGCTGCTCTTGATGCTACAGCGACAGGCGGCTGCAACAGGACTCTCAAAATGGCGGCCTGTTCTTTGGATTTGGGCCTGGTCCACTAAAATGGCCCTGGGACACCTTAGAACTCGGACGCTCGATTTTTTTTTCCTTTCCTGTACATGCAAAAAAAGGTAAATGCCCGGTACGTTACACGCTTCATCTGCCACGATGAACTCTCCAGAGGAACCGAAAAAAAATATAGTTATGGTAACTATACCATGCATCGTCATATGGAGAGGTGGCACCAATTAATTATAGTGCTGCATAAAAGAGAGATTTGGAGGAGAACCCCTGACCTGCTAGTACATTCATCAAAGAAGTGGCACTGACAGCATCAGAGGCAAGGGAAACGGTCCCAAATATTTAGAAGAACTTTGGAAAGATTAAAATGACATGTTTAGATTGTGGCAAATTAATTTCATGTGGACAGATGAGTGTTACTCTAATAAATACAGCATATGAACATCATCATAGTCGATGGTTGGTAGAGACATTTTGACTATATCCTGGACCTGCCCGTCCTCGCCCAAAATGGCGCCGGAATAAATGGGACTCGTAACTCCTTGTTGTGTACTGGTTGCAGAACCTTGAAATCACGAGATACGTATGCAGTTTTGAAGCACATGGCGGGCGGGGACGAGAATTGATTGAATATTTCGACATCCCTATTGATATTAAGTTCTGATGTGTTATTGACTACTGTACTATTGAAAGTTCGAATTAACGTCACCCATGGTACTTGCCCACAAATGTATATCTAGATAATTTTATTGTAACTGGCCCTGTCGTATTTTAATTATAAAATGTACGTCCACCGATTCCGTAACTGTTAGACACCTTAGTTCTTGCAACCTAATGGCCCGCCCGTTACGTTCCTCTACAGTGTAAATGTCTACTCATCATATACGATTACAGTTTGCTCCGTGGCCGGACCACGTGGTTATAGGCTCGTATTTGTATAATGAAATTTTCACAATAAAGGTTTTTAAAAGAAAACATGGTAGCAGTATATACATTGGTAAAGTTTTTAATAATAGTCACTGTTTTAGAATCATTAAAAGGCAAGTGAAATAAAGCAGACCAATTACATGAAGGGTAAAAGGTATAATACGAAGGAACGCAGTAAAGATAAATGGTCAAGGACTGTTGTGTTTTCTATTCCTGCAACATAAAGTGATCGATAAGAATCTCATATTCAGGCGTATCGGCGACTAAGACAGCAGGTCGACCCTCTTTTGCTCAACGGCTCCGTCATGGGACGAAGAAACGCTCTTTTTCTCGAAAAAAGAATATATTTTACTTGCAGGACAGTTGTAAATTGTATATCTAGATAATTTTATTGTAACTGGCCCTGTCGTATTTTAATTATAAACTGTACGTCCACCGATTCCGTAACTGTTAGACACCTTAGCTCTTGCAACCTAATGGCCCGCCCGTTACGTTCCTCTACAGTGTAAATGTCTACTCATCATATACGATTACAGTTTGCTCCGTGGCCGGACCACGTGGTTATAGGCTCGTATTTGTATAATGAAATTTTCACAATAAAGGTTTTTAAAAGAAAACATGGTAGTAGTATATACATTGGTAAAGTTTTTAATAATAGTCACTGTTTTAGAATCATTAAAAGGCAAGTGAAATAAAGCAGACCAATTACATGAAGGGTAAAAGGTATAATACGAAGGAACGCAGTAAAGATAAATGGTCAAGGGCTGTTGTGTTTTCTATTCCTGCAACATAAAGTGATCGATAAGAATCTCATATTCAGGCGTATCGGCGACTAAGACAGCAGGTCGACCCTCTTTTGCTCAACGGCTCCGTCATGGGACGAAGAAACGCTCTTTTTCTCGAAAAAAGAATATATTTTACTTGCAGGACAGTTGTAAATTTTCCGGGAAAGTACATTAGCCTGGAACATTATAACATATATTTAAGAAAAAATAATGTTCGGAAGTAATAAAAAGCGTAATTTTTAGGTCATATGACCAAGCCTTTAATCATTAGAATAAGAAAAGTAAAATGAACCAATGAAAAGTTTTATTAACAAGTCACATGACTTGTTATGCTTACGTTACGCGCTGCGCGCCCCGGATGACTTCCGGATGCGCTAACGCGGCGCGTCATATGACACATTACGCGACAACGCAGGTCCAGAATATAGTCAAAATGTCTCCACCAACCAGCGGTCGGAACACAACCCCTTTCAGCAGGCTAAATAGTTCTGTTAAATGACAACAGAAGGGACAGGCAACAAGAACCATCAGTCAAAGAGGGGAGGGCTAGTTCTTCTCTACCGGGTTGCATTGGGGCACTACCGGAACTGATCGAATTGGTAGTCTACAGTGTTTCTGGATGTTTCAGACTGAAGCTGGGGTTAGCATGAGAGCAGTACCATTTCGTAGCTCCGTCGTGGCCATTCCGCAACCAATCATGGCAGCCGCTCTTTATCGTTATTTTGGGCGGGGTGGGTGGCGGAGCTGAGCTGTTTTGCAGCCATCATTGTGTGGAGTTCAGTTCATTTCACTAGTTTTGTATTTGTCATGAGGGGTTGTTCCTAATGTTTTTATTTTAGCGAGGTCAAAAAGAGATCCCATTAGTGGCCTACTGATTTTGCTCGATTCCTTTTCTTTTTTTTTTACACGATTTTTCGTTATCTGCAAAGACTAAACAGAGTATTGCGACTCTGTGTTTGTTTGTAAATAGAGAATGAACCAAAGAGAACCAATTCTAAAACAGTAAATACTTGGATAACAATCAATCAAATGGAGAGAGAAGCAGGCATGACGTATTACAACGGGGGCAAAGGCCTGCGTTAACTACCCTTCACTATGTGCAAAGAGAGAGTACTCCTAATAGAAATGAGGGGGGGGCACCATTCAAAGCAGATCAGTGTGCATAAACACGAAAATGTTTTCACTTACCACGTACTTGACATTCGACAGCTTATGATATTTGCTATTAAAAAACCATTGAAATTCACTGAAAAAACCATAGGTTATAGACCATATATAGTTAGGAATTAGCATTTACAAAACCTTGAAAATTCACTGAAAAAACCATAGGTTATAGACCATATATAGTTAGGAATTAGCATTTAAAAAACCTTATTTTACTCACACAAAACCATTGAAATTCCATATATAGTTAGTTGCACTAACTATATATCGTGCACCCACAATCCACTGCTGATGATGTCACATATTACATCATTCATGACATGGTCAGTGACATCACTGATGACATCACTGATGACATCTCAAATGACATCACTGATGACATCTCATTTGACATCAATGACCACATCACTGATGATATCATTCATGTGACAATACAATGCATCTCCTCACATTTTAATATAACCTCTGTTTCACCCAGTGTTAAATACAGAGTATAATTTTTGAAACCATTGACACACCAATAGTAGTTACTACATATGTACTCACTGATTCCTACGTCTACACACACATTCACTCATTCACCCATACAATCATTCATACATACAATCACTCATCTTTACAACACTATCATATGCACTCATACACCTATACAGACACTCACACTCTGCCACTCATCCATGGAGTTACTCACACACCTAGTCAGTCCTGTAAAGAATCAATCACACTTCCATTTTCTTGTCTATACAGTTAAACATAGAGCACCTTACATTTTCAAACATATACTAACACATACTTACCTTGTTATACAATCATTGATATAAGTACACATTGATCTGCACAGAGTCACACACCTCCCAGCCAGCCACACACACACTCAGTCTCCCATACAAATACTTGGACAATCAATCAATAACCCATATAGTTACTCATATAGCTACTGATCAACACATGCAGCAGTTTACAGAACAACAGACATAATGATGCACAAATTAAGACAGTTTAGTCACTAACCCATGCACTCAGTGAGACACATTTAATCACTCACTCATACAGTCAGTCATGCACCTACTAAATCCTTCGTCCAGACACTTATACATCCACTCATTCTTCAATATGTAAGACATATTTAAACTTTACAGAAACATAAAATCACTGGATGTTGTTATCAGTGATGTCATCAGTGATGTCATTTGAGATGTCATCAGTGATGTCATCAGTGATGTCACTGACCATGTCATGAATGATGTAATATGTGACATCATCAGCAGTGGATTGCGGGTGCGCGATATATAGTTAGTGCAACTAACTATATATGGAATTTCAATGGTTTTGTGTGAGTAAAATAAGGTTTTTTAAATGCTAATTCCTAACTATATATGGTCTATAACCTATGGTTTTTTCAGTGAATATATATATATATATATATATATATATATATTCATGTGGACGTGAGCTGTGCTGATGAAATGCACAAAATTTCAAGTTACAATCTACAATTATTGGGAATGAGTGAAACAAAGTAGAAATATATGAAGTCTAATAAAAATCTATTTCTAAATGGATAAATTAAATGCCTAGTGTTAAAATTGAAGTCACAAAAACTATATACTACGTTATTTCTCTACAAATATATGCTGTGCGGTGTGGGGTAGGAGAACAAGTAGTACATTTCAGTGTTATTGAAATGCCCAGTAGGTCTCAGATTAGTGCTCCAGGAATTTTCATTAAATTAATATATCACGGAATGCACTACTAACAATTAGGGGTGTGCGGACATTTCCGTTCCGCCCATGGAATGTGTGGAAATTTGCTCCTTCCACCTTCAGCAAAGAAGGCGGAAAAACAGGGCAAATTTCCGCACATTCGCGGGCGGAAAGGAAGTTGGCCGCCTGTTCGCCTCCCGCCTGCCTCCCGCCCGCCTTATTAAATTATATTTAAAGGCTAAAATATAACTTAAATAAAACTTACCTTATTGCGCTGCAAACTTCCCCATCGCGGCTTCATCTTGGAAACTGCACATGCGCGGGAGCCTGCGCACGCGCAGTCCTGGCAAGGAATGCGCATGCGCAGCCTCCCACGCATGCGCAGAATCCAAGATAAAGCCGCGATGGGGAACTTTACGGCGCAATAAAGTAAGTTTTATTTAAGTTGTATTTTAGCCTTTAAATATAATTTAAAAAGGCGGGCGGGAAGCGGGCGGGAAGCGGGCAGCGGGCGGGCAGCAGACGGGCGGGCTCGCGTAATGGAAATATCGTGGAGAGGCATGGAGATTGGTTCAATCTCCGTGCTTTTCCGCGATAGTCCCTTCCGCGACTTCCGCCCAACCCTACTAACAATCAATAAGGGTATAACTGTCCAACCCTTCAAAAGTGTTGCCACCAGAAAAGTTGCCCTTCTAAATACACCCAATGTGCCATTGAAAACAGAAAAGAGCAGCTACAATGGGCTTTATTATGGAATAATATCATAAAATGTTCTCACTAATGAAAAAAACTACAGAATCTGTTTCACTAACGAAGAAACTGGAAATAAAAGCCATCAATACGAATTTCTGCTTATAAGAATGATACGCAATGAACTACATTACTATTATAAAGTCCAGAAAATACTCAGAGGCATATTAACTTGGGCCATATTGCCGCTTTTCTGGCTTTAAAGGCCAGAAAAGTGGTGAAAATGTAATCGCCCTATAAACAATGCGGTACTAACATGCATTAGCGCATCTTAGCGGCCGTTCTCCACAAGCCTAGCCTTGCATCTCTAATGAGATGCAAAGAAGGCGTTCCCAAAGTAAACAACATGGAAAAAGTCAGTAACCCCACACCGCAGTATTTACAAGCCGTGCCCTGACACCCATAGCGTTATTAAAAGCCGCGCTAACCGCGGTTATCGCCAGTATCTAACTTCTGATAAAATTCAGACTTGTCTATCTGTTCAATGGGTGGTGGATAGAATGGCTGAGTCCACGTCTCCCTATTAACTACATTTCCTTTAGCGCCGTCCTGTTGTCACTGTTTTTTGCATAGTAATATGGAATATCACCGTCAATCGCCGGATTTCACATCGCCTGTTAGCCAAGTGTTGTAAATACGCCGCTAACACAGCGATGTGAACCGGCAATAGACGGCGATAATGACAAATGCGATAAACGCGTTCAGCGATTATTTTCGCCTTTTGTTGTTGATATGGCCCTAACTGTTTTGAAAACCCTACTCTGACCAACACTGTGCAAAGAAAAAAAGACAGTTTTAGAAGAACTGAAGGCTACTCTAATAAAATTAATGATTGTGTTTACCATTGAGGAACTAAATGCAACTTTTTTATTCTTTGGAATATGAAATCTAAAAGGTACCTACACAGTTGCTTTTTCAATTTAAACATGAAAAATGTATAGGAATATGGAAAAGACATGAATCCCAAATTGCTATTTATAGGAAAGTCGTGGAGATAAGAAAAATAAAAAAATAAAAAAAACAGATTGGCCTTCAACTGAACATTGCCTATACATGGACTGAATACTGAACAGAAAATAGTAAACGATTTAGGGGAATGAGTTGAGCTTCTCACTAGCAAGCAGTGATGGATAGCATTGTACAAACGGTGATTCAACTGAAAAAAAAAATACTCAGCATTTTGAAGACATTATGCAACATTCCCTCGTGACTTCAACACTGAACTATGCTAACAGCTTATACTTTGGCCTTCCAGAGTATCTGATCCAGCCATTCAGAATGCCATTACTCGCATAATCTTCAACATTCAGCTGCACCTATCTGTGTCACCCCACATGCAGCAACTTCTCAAGCCGCCCATTATTAGGCTGATTCGATTGAAGGCTCTTACCTTTGCTTACAGAGCACTCGAACATGAAGGAGCCCTCTAGCTAAGAAAGACAATCAAGGCATATATTCAAACTAGGTACTTAAGATCTAATAGCCAATAACTTCTTTATACTCCCAGGGTGTGTGAAGCTAGGAGAGTTGGAAGATCCTTTGGAAATCTTACTGCCAGGCTCCGGAACTCTCTCCTCTTAGGTCTTCATTCAGCTTCCTAGGAATCAATTTTTAGAAAAAATCAAAAGTTGTTTTTTTTTTAAACTCTGCCTTCTAAACCTGTTTGAATTACCTGTTGCTTGCTCCTAGCACCAGGACGCTTCTTCAGAAGCAGCTGCACCCTCAGCAAACTAATTTGTATTGTATTGTAGTGTAACAACCTAGAAATAATTACCAAAATTGCCTGTCAAGGTAGGACGACTGTCCTAGAGGCCCCAGCTTTCTATGACAAATAAAATACTATGAGGCAGATTTACAATAACTGGCGCATCCCTGCAGATCAGCAGGGATGCGCCAGTTATTTTACCTGAAGGAAGGAACCCTTGCGCCACCATGGAAGCGCCACATTTACAATGCGGCGCTCCATGGCGCAAAGAAAAATAGATGCGTGACGCATCTTTCAGAGTATAGGTGACGCAGTGCTGGAGTCGTGTCGCAGGCACGAAGCAACTCCAGCACTGCTCACGGGCATCGTATGCTTGCAATGCTGAGTCACTCCTTATGCCTGCCACAAGCACCCGTAAGGTATTGACGCAGCATATACGTAAAAGTAACTCTGAAATATTGGAGATTTCACTGCATCACTTTTACGGGGGTTCCTTGTGACTGAACGCCCACCCTGCATACGGTATATCTGACGCAGGTATAATGTAGCGCTGGGCTTTACAACGTGATGCATCTCACTAGATGCGTCACGTTGTTAATCTGTCACATAGTGGTGCATGGTTTACGATGCCGCTGCATCACAGAAGTGATGCAACACTGTCATAACGATGACACAAGGGGCTTGTAAATCTGCCACTATGATTTTTATAAAACTTTTTGAAGGAAAATGGTTCATCCTGTTTAAGGATAAATTCAATTCAATTAAAAAAATCTTTATTCGGTCTGGTGCACGGCTATAAAACCTCATAGGATAAAACAACTTATATACAGCAATGTATAACAAAAAGCCTTAAAAATATAATTAAATATCAGATAAAAACAAATCACGCCGTATAACATTGTCAATTTAATCTCATGATGCATACATTTTCTTGAATTCAAGACCTGAATAACAAAATTCAAGACAGCAAAACAAATTACTGGAGGTTCAAGGCGCTGCACAAAATTCAAGCCCTCATAGTGTGAATTAAAAAAAAAATCTCCTTTTAAGAATTGACCGTAAAAATTGGGATCTGTAGACTGCATACAGAGGGCAAAACAAATATCAAGTGCTTAGTACTTTGGCTGGAGGTCCTGTCACAGGGGAAGGGCAGCAAGGAAGCGAACCAAGAACCTGTGTATTGGACAGCCCCTAAATAATTAATCATATTAGTTTGAAAACCTGAAAGGTAACATCTAAGTTGAGGAGTTTTGATTCACAAAAGATAGGGGTCCATGCCATTGCACGTTGAAAGAGCTATGTAATGTTAAACCAATATCATATCAGTAGCTTTTTCTAAGCTTAACTATACTTTACGTTCTAAAAATTTCCACTCAATCTGCTCCTTAGAAAAAGTGCTGATATAATCTGTATTTGACCCTAGGTTTCCAAACTGAAATCTTGCAAGGATGATTTAACATACTGTACTAAGTAAAGAAGTCCAAATCGTAGGCATGGTGGTAGGTTCCAAATGTAATTTATTAAGTCCAGTTTCAGGTAAGTAGAAAGATGGTTTATAGAAGTAAGATGATAATAAGTATTAGCCCCACGAGGAGCAGCCTCCCTGTTGCTAAGCCTCTCATCTTCAACTGACACTCTGACCAAGACCACACACCAATATTCCCTGACATCATCTTACATTCTACCGTCATTCAGGCTGAACAGAAGGGAGAGTATAAGTGCAAAGAAAGAAGAGGAGAAATCATGTTACAACATATCCCCTTTCTTTACATCAACAAAGGAAATGTACAGAAGAAAAGAACAATGAATGGAAAAAATCGAAGAGGAACATTCAACAAATGAAAGAAAATGAAACAGGCAAAAAGATAACAAAAAAGTACTATCTTAAAAGCAATAATACAGTGGCAAGAACATGCAAAAATACAAAGGCATAAAAATGCAATGCAGAAATAAAACAATAGCAAGAAATTGCAGTAAAACAATGGCACGCACATCATCCCCTTATCTCACCAAGGAAAGGCAGAACCCAGAAAACAGAACATATGCCATGAAATACACACACCTGAAGGGACCAATAGACTCAGGCAAAACCATAAAAACCATGAGTAAAAACGTAAGCACAGGACACGTACCACACTCATACACCTGACATCTCATGCACCCCTACATTCTGTGTGTATGATCCAATCACCAGCAAAATAAGTTGTAGAGATAGATAAGCGGAAACGCACACAGCGAACCAGCATTGTAAACCAGACTGGACAAAAACATAGAAAGAAGAAAATAGCCTAAGTTTATAGTAAGTAGCACTTGTAGTTACCATACAAAACTGTAACGCAAAAACTGTACAGGACACCTAAAAAAACTGAAAAGTCTAAGGCAAACACTCCAAGAAAAAAACACACAATAAAGAGTGCTATACTGAGATACATTCACCCACAAAAACAGCAGAAAATGTACTGGGATACACTCAACCAAGAAAACAGAATACATATAATGGGATACACTCACCCACAAAAACAGCAGAAAAAGTACTGGGATACACTCACCCAGGAAAACAGAAAAAATATATATAATGGGACACACTCACCCACAAAAACAGAAGAAAGTTTACTGGGATACACTCACCCAAGAAAACAAAATAAAATGTAATGGAATACAGTCACCCATGAACACCAAATAAAATGTATTAGGATACACTAACCCATGAAAACATCTGAAGTTATACTGAGATGCACTCACTCACGAAAATGGCAACAAAAAGAATATATTAACAACCCAATCATGCAAAGACTGGTGAGGAAACAGAATAGACAAAATACTGCAACACCCACATGGTAGTGGCAGACAACACACACACTATGCAGAAAACAACCACTCATTCAAAAGGAACAAGGAAAAACAGACTCAAAACACTGGCATGAAAACCAACGCTCCTATAACAATGTACAGAAGAACAGCAAACGCATAATGCAACATACAGACACGAGTAACAAAATGAACAAAAGTGTGGCACTGAAGGAAGTACAGTAGCGTTAGAATATCATCAGCTATAGACAAATAGTTCTTTAACAGAATGTAAAATGTATTAGATAAGCAAGAACATAATTATTATTATCACCGATACCCGAACACTGGTACCCAAGTATCTTGTGGTGGGTTGCCAAGTATTCTGTTGCAGGTTGCCAACCATACAGTTCAGCATGTCCTCTGGCGAGATGAAGAATCCAGGGGAGTTAGTCAAGCAAGACGCAGCGCAATGAAACAACATTGAGAGAAGCAGGAAAATATAGCCGGGTGGCTGCCGGCATGTCCATTGTGCTTTGCACATATGGGTTCACATTCCATTCTCGTTGCCAAAATGTACTAATCAAAGAAGTCCTAATTGTAGGCAAGGTGGTAGGTTCCAAGATGTAATTTTTAAGTCCAGTTTCAGGAAAGTAGAAAGATGGTTGATATAAGTAAGATGATAATAAGTAGTAGGACCACCAGGAGCAGCCTTCCTGCTGCTCAACCTTTCATCTTCAACTAACACTTTGACCAAGACCACACACCAACATTCCGTGACATCATCTTATATTCTACCGCCATTCAGGCTGAACAGAAGGGAGAGTATTGGTGCAAACAAAGAAGAGGCGAAATCACGTTACAACATATACCTTAACCACAGTATGCCCTGCGCATTACTTTGTATCAGACAATCCTCAACAATATCATGTGTGAATTTCAAATACTGAGATAACCATGTTTTAACCAGTAGCATATTAGGAGCTATTAACTAAAAGATGGTATTCTCATTATTGGAATGCATCCCACAAAGAACGTCCTAGAACAGGTGTTTTTAGGACCGCTTGTCAGGATGTATGATTTCTTTTGGTTAACCTTGACCTTCAAATCAACCATAAAGGACTAAAACCTGCCCAACAAAATTTGCAACCTGTTTGTGTTGTGCGACAAAAGCACTGCATCATGTGTGTAAAGAAGTATGAGGACCAAACGGTTGCCAACTCTGGCAATGTTGATGGTTAACAGCCTTAAACAAGCATCTAATGCATTGATATAAATTGAAATAAAAAGAGGGACAAAATGCAGCCTTGTCAGCCCCCCTGAGTAACTTGAATGGGTGATGTCAAATTCGCTTTCTGTGTAAAACATACCTCCATGGTAGTATCTTGGTGTAGTCTTCTCAAAACCATTAGAAGAGGGGAAATCCATCCCAGCTCGACCCATAATATCCCATATCTGTCCAGTAAACCAAATGCCAAGAAGAGGTCCATAAAGACCTTATGCATGGCAACTGTCCTGACCTTGACATATTTACCTAAAATAAAGGATAGCTTGAGTGCTTGTTCTGAGGTACCTAAATCTGTATTGGATCTCCATAAAGAAGGCTCTCTCTTTTGTCCTGGCTTCCAATTCCCCCAAAATCACTCTCCCAAAGATCTTAGCAGAAGAGTCAATAAGAGAGATGGGCAGATAATTTGATGGGCCATTTTATCTCCTTTCTCATAAATGGGGATTGTCACTGGTTCCTTCCAGGAATCAACCGGGTATTTTAGAGACTGAACTTCTAAAAAATGTTGTAATCAATGGAGCCCAGAGATCTAAATTACTCTTGAAAAGCTCCGCTGGAATCCCATCAGGGTCTGAAGCTTTTCCTGTTTCTAAGCTATCAATTGCTTTTCACACTCCCCCAACTCTAATTGAATTACTGAAGGTTACCAGATCTGCACATCTAAGAACAGGATCTGATAGTACCACAGGGTTCACTTCCCTTGACTCTTAGGTGAATATTTGTAGAAAAATCAGAGACCCAGTCTTGCTCTAAAATAGGACTATCAGTTCCTGAAGGAGTTTTGCCAGCAAAAAAGGGGTGGTTTACTATCTCCCAGGAAGCCTAATTTTCTTTAAGGGAGGAGGTATGTTCCATATCTTCCCATGTCAAAGTTCTAATCTCTTGTTTTATTTTTTCAAGAATATCCGTATAATTCCGCCTCACCACTCTAACTGCCACATCATCACTGGGCACTTTATTAGTTAATTCTTTCAGTAATTAGTGCAGTCTTTATTAAACCATGATTGTACTGGGCAAGCCATTCGTGACTTTTCCACTCTTAACAACCCATAAATGTAAGTACAAATTTTCCCAAAATGATCCAGAATTGTCTCAGGGTTTGTACTCTCAGTCAGGCAGCACATAATCTAATCAAAGATAGTCGAGATCAGTCAAGTTAGAAATTAAGAACCAGCTACATTTTTCCATTTTCTACAGGCCCCTTGGTTTTGAGAGAATGTTAACGGTGCAATCTGACTTGGCGGTGGGAGAGTGTGGATGAAAAAGAAAACATGAGACTAATTGGTTGATGGTGAAATTACTTAAAAAAAGGGATCAAGGAAGAAGAGAATAAAATATGATCAATAGCACTCTCTTCCCACCTATGTCACTGTATAATCATCAGTGTCACCCTGATTTTCAGATGCGAATTGGAGGTTGTTCCTCAGCAATATCCTTGTCAGTGTTTCTCCTTAGGGAGCGGGATAGAAGTGTGTCACCTTATCGTCCTGCCCATTTGCTATCCCACACACCCAACTCCAGCTAAGAGTGCATTTAGGAATATTAAATTCACCTGCTCATATTATTTATGTATGTATTTATTTTATTTATTTATTAATAAAGCGTGATATTCATCCCTTAAGATATCACGCGCTGAGATAACGGAATAGTGTTGAGTAGGGTCGGTGTGGCTAGTGGATGTGGTGTCAGTCTTTAGGGAATAAGTATGTTTAGAGTCTCTTCCTGAAAGTGGTGTATTCTTTAGTCATCCTAGGTTCAACTAAAAGCTCATTCCAGTGCAGTGCTGCAAGATGCGAAAAGGTTATGCCTCCTTCCCTGGATTTTTTTATTCTTTTCGATTCGACAAGTGCTTGATGATGTGACCTTAGGCTTCTGGGAACGATGTAGAATCTTATTTTATTCTGAGGAATCTTAGGGCCCGTGTGGTGGAGTGCCTTGTGGTAATGCACTAAGAGCTTGAATCATGCTCTTTGGCGCATGGGCAAACAGTGAAGTTGTTTTAAGCAGTCCGTCGCTGAGCTATATTTGCCCTTGTTGCACACCAGTTTGGCTGCAGCGTTTTGCACCACTGGTAGGCAAAGCTTTTTTCACATAGTGTCCGTACCTGGTCCTGCATAGATAATTTGTTGTCAACTATCACACCCAAGTTTTTTGCACACTGCTTGGGGGCTGGAGGGTCTCCAAGTGAGTGGGGCCACCAGGATGCGTCCCAGTTGTGGTTGGTTTTGCCAAAGAGCAGAATCTCGGATTTATCTGCGTTTAGCTTTAGGCAGTGGTCCGACATCCAATTTGCCATTTCAGTGAGACATCTGTTAAATTTTCTTTTGGTGTCATCGTTCCCATCTCCAATGGCTATTGTTAATTGTGTATCGTACGCATAAGAGCACACACCGAAACCCCACTTTGTCACAATTTTTGCTAAGGGTGAGACATAGGTGTTGAATAAAGTGGGCCTAAGGGATGCTCCCTGCGGGACGCCGCAACTTAATATTTTTGGACTTGATGAGAAGGCACCCAGTTGCATGGTTTGAGTTCTGTTGCTCAGAAATGAACTTAGCCATTAAATGGCCTTTGCGTGCATCCCTTTCCCGTGTAAGTTTTCTAGTAGGAGGTGGTGGGAGACCGTGTCGAATGCTGCCGACAGGTCTAGTAGGATCAGGGCCACAGCCTTACCCTGATCCAGTAATGCTCTTATCTTAACCAGGACGGCCAGCAGAGTTGCGTCTGTGCTGTTGGCGGCCCTGAAAACCATTTCAGAGGGGTCTAGCAAGTCATTGTCTTCTAAGTAATTGGACAGTTGTCCATTGTCCAGCTTTTTCATTACCTTGGAGAGGTATGGGACTTGGGAAAGTGGCCTATATTTGACCAAGTTACTTACATCTGAGCCCGCCCTCTTCAGCAGAGCTGTAACTATGGCCTGTTTCCAGATCCCAGGGAAGACTGCCATTTCCAGAGATTTGTTAAATAGCTGTGTAATGAATAGGGTAAGGGTGGATATGATCTACCTAAAGTTGAAGTGTGGACAAGGGTCAAGGGGTGTTCCTGATTTGACTTCTTCCATAGTTTTGGCGACTTCTTTTTCAGTGAACGGGGCAAAACTGCCCAGTTGTGCATGGGATTCAGAATGAGGGTTCCTACTTTCCCAGCAGGTAGGGTCTGCTGGGGTGTTAGTGTTAAATGTTGAGTAGATTGTGTTTATTTTGTCTACGAAAATGTTACTGATTGTTTTGCAGCTTTCTACTGAGGGATGCAGAGTTTGGGACATGCAGGACGGTTTGCATAATTCCCGTATGATTTTATATAGCTCTTTTGTTGAATTGCTCTTTATTTATTAAACATAGATTGACAGACCTCAGGTCCTCCATAATATTCAGTGGTTGGGAAGTATAAAAATGATAGTAGAAATTTACTAGAGGTATACTGAGCTCTGTTGTGAAGGAAAGCTTCAGGATCCGAAAATGGGGGCTTTTAATTAACTCTGTAACAGACAGGTTTGTCTCAGTGCCCGAGAGTGCAGGCACGGCACCTTCAGGAATGCGCGTATCGCACCCAAAGCCAGATGCGACCTTGAGTTTCAGGACAGAGAAACAATAACGGATCTTCAGCTGTCTCCAGCAAATCAACTAAGTTAGGGCCTAACAGCCATTGGAAGGTAGCACGTGATTCACTGTTCATGCTTAACGCAGAGAAGAAAAGATGGCGTCTGTATAGTTTCGGCCTACACAAGGAAAACAGGACACACACGCACATATATCCTTACTAACTCAGTGAAAGAAGTTATAGATTACATTCTGTGTATACCTGTATACTAGAAATTTCTTCAGATGATGGAAGGCGCACTCATTCAAATGTAAGGTAGAACTCCTCTTAAGTCCAATTTGTAAAATTCTTTATTATAGCAAATATGCCAGACAACATGCACAGCCAACGCGTTTAGTTCCTAGGCGGAACTTCGTCAGGGCTGAAACAAAAACCCCCAAAAATGTATACATTACAAACATCACATTTCACAGGACATCTATATACACGATACATTACCTACTGGCGGTCGCCAGTAGGTATATATAGTTAGGATTTTTTCTCTATGGGTTTTTTGAAAATTCTATGTCTAATAACTTTGGCGTTTGTGGACGGAATCGGCTGAAATTTTCAGGAAAATGGCACATTTTGTTTCTGAGCAGCCCTTGAAAATTTGGGGGGGGTTCGTCCAGTGGGGGCCGAGAAAAAAGGGGGGTCCCAAAACGTGTTTTTAACATTGAGTTTTCCATAGGGCGGTTGGCCTCACTTTTAGCCCGAACGGCTGAATGGATTTGCACGAAACTTGGCAAAATTGTAGGGACTGGTAGCCCGATGTGCCTTTTGTAGGTCTCAATATATGTGCTCCAGTGGATTTTGAGAAATTAACGTTTAAAAAAAGATATATATCTGTAACAGCGGACCGGTTAGCGCTCTGGTTCGCGGACTTTTCGCGCAACGGAGCTTTGTGAAGCGAAGCTGATTGGTTCTCCGGCGTCTGTCAACATTCCAAACAGTCCGTAGCGGCCGCCATCTTGTCTCTCGGTAGGATCGAGAGACAAGAGGAGGTCAAAACAAAGGGGGAAATAACTATAAGGGGGCATAGTAGATCCTCGCTGACCCCCTAGGTTTGATGTGGAGGTTTTAAAAGGGCCCCGCGGGGCAAAAAAAAATAATAATAATAATAATCGAACGGCTGAATGGATTTGCACGAAACTTGGCAAAATTGTAGGGACTGGTAGCCCGATGTGCCTTTGCTAGGTCTCAATATATGTGCTTCAGTGGATTTTGAGAAATTAACGTTCAAAAAAAGATATATATCTGTAACAGCGCACCGCTTCGCGTACTTTTCGCGTTACGGAGCTTTGCGAAGCGAAGCTGATTGGCTCTCCGGTGTCTGTAAACATTCCAAACAGTACGTAGCGGCCGCCATCTTGTCTCTCGGTAGGATCGAGAGACAAGAGGAGGCCAAAGCGAAGGGGCAAATGACCATAAGGGGGCATAGTAGATCCTCGCTGACCCCCTAGGTTTGATGTGGAGGTTTTAAAAGGGCCCCGCGGGGCAAAAAAAAAAAATAATAATAATAATCGAACGGCTGATGACCATAAGGGGGCATAGTAGATCCTCGCTGACCCCCTAGGTTTGATGTGGAGGTTTTAAAAGGGCCCCGCGGGGCAAAAAAAAAAATAATAATAATAATCGAACGGCTGAATGGATTTGCACGAAACTTGGTAAAATATTAGGGACTGGTAGCCCGATGTGCCTTTGCTATGTCTCAATATATGTGCTTCAGTGCATTTTGAGAAATTAACGTTCAAAAACAAGATATATATCTGTAACAGCGCTCCGCTTCGCGGAGATAAAATTATATGTGTATTACCTAGCTGTTGCTAACACCAGTTAGCGACGGCTAGTAGGAGATAGCGACCATCTTGGGTCCCACTTTGCATGTGAGTGATATTTATCACTAATGACATGCAAAGTGGGCATGCCAAGATGTTAGCGACTGGAAACAGTCGCTAACATCGCTATCTCCTATTATCAACTTTTGGAAATATTCGAGATAAGCGCGAATATCTCCAAAAAGTAACAGCTGCCCTGAGCAGTTCTTAGCCATGTTATCCAATGGGAGGTGGATAACATGGCTAAGAGCATTAGCTCGGTAATGCATGAATATCGCGGAGTTTTCAGCGATATTAATGCATTGCGCTCGTTTTTTATCGTATTTGCGATAAACCTTGATAATAGCAAGGTTTATCTGCGATAATTTCTGACGGTAAAAAAATCTTTGCAATGCATCGTTAGGGATAAATATCGCTTAACTTTGGTAATATGCCCCAACGTCTGTTAACGTTCGATTCGAAGGAAATCAGGAATTGTTGAAAAACATTGTGTGCGCCATCTTGTCTTTTTTCAAATGCCACACTTTTGTCGTGCACGGCAGCCATTTTAGATGCCTTGACCAGATCCACTCTGTGCACGCTGTCGATCCTTAGCATGGCTCCCCACCCTCGCAAGCATCTCCCCCAGGCAGTGGTCACCCCCGCTCTCTGTTTTATGCATGGGTAATAAACCTCCCCCCATCTGCGCTGTTCTTCCCTGAGAATCACACCCTGTGCCCGCCCGACACCTCCCTTTCGCCCTATTCACTACCACACCCTCTGACACTCCTTTTCCTCTGTGTCCGATTGTCCAGGCCGGTCCTAGGCTATCAGCTAGCCCTGCAGATGTAGTTTATGGCCACAGCTGTAAAGAATCACCCGTCTTCAAAGGAGTTATAGTAGATCAAGGCCCACACTCGATGAGATCCGTCACAGCAGAAGCGTTGCTATTATCTGAAAACCATCCTGTATTGTGATTGGGGAGGGGACCGAGCGTGAAGCGGAAGATTCCAGGGATGACTCTTTGTACATCAAAGTTTTTACAATTATGTGTCACATTAAAAATATATAGCACTCCGACAAAGTAGTAAGATTATAAAACTTTAATAATTTATAAATATATACAAGAAAACAAAAATAGTAATAACATATAAACATTTTTAGAGAAAAACAACGAAGTAGCGGTCGGCTGTGCGAATAGTCCCAACGCAGCACAACGTCCAGATTTCCGGCGTGGGGCGTCGCGGGGGGTGGGTGATCAGTAGCAAACTGTTGTGCGAATAGTTCCAAGGCAGCAGAACGCGCCGAAATCTAGATGACACGAAAGTGATGTCTAGTAAGTTGCCACCCAGCAAATAACGGCGTGGGGCGTCGCGGGGGGTGGGTCATCAGTAGCAAACTGTTGTGCGAATAGTTCCAAGGCAGCAGAACGATGGCACCAAGGTGATGTCCAGTAAGTTGCCGCACTGGTTTTGGTATCCTACAATGCTGCTCCGAATAACGGCGTGGAGCGCCCCGGGGGAGGCGGCGTGAACGGGCCTCTCCAGGTGGAGTCTCATCTGTTTTAGTGGGGCGCCCCTTTACCGTTTCAGTTGCCATTCCGTCCGCTTTTGGTCCACTGTGTCAAAATCCGCCATTCAGCTGAGTTGCGCCCACTCTTGCGGTGCAGCGATAGGCGGCTGTCACAGGACTCTCAAAATGGCGGCAGGCTGTTTCCTTTTTGGGTCTGGTCCACTGAAATGGCCCTGGGACACCTTGGAAATCGGACGCTTGTCTGCTAGGTCTTGGACCCCATTCTCGAAAGCGTCCCCTCCGCCTTGAGAATTCATCAAAAGTTTTGGGGGCTCCGACTCCTGCAGGCTTCTGGTGGGGAGCGGCTGCCATGATTGCTCGCGGAATGACCACGACTGAGCTACGAGATGGTGGTGCTTTCATGCTGACGCCAGCTTCAGTCTGAAACATCCAGAAACAAGGTGGGGCTTTCATCGTTTGGGGGAAAAAAAAAGTTTTCATCCAATGAAAAGTGTTGTTTTTAGGTCATATGATCAAGCCTTCCATCATTAGGAAACCAAAAGTAAAATGAACCAATGAAAAGTTTTATAAACAAGTCACATGACCTGTTATGCGGCATAGGGTATAAAATGCGGAGAAAATACGTTGGCACGTGAGGCGGCGTCAGTAGCGGACCGATGTGCGAATAGGCCGAAGGCAATACAACGCGCCAAGATCCGGATGGCACCGAGGTGGTGTCATAGTTGAGAGTTCTGAGCAGCGGTTGTAACACTGTCTGAAGCTTATTTGCAGCTGCTGCAGCTTCACTACGCGCCAAGATCCGGATGGCACCGAGGTGGTGTGTAGGAAGTTGCCGCACTGGTGTGGCCATCCTACAATGCTGAAAGTCGGCGTGGGGCGCCCCGTTGGCCTGTGAGTTTGCGTCAGTAGCGGACCGATGTGCGAATAGGCCGAAGGCAGCACAACGCGCCAAGATCCGGATGGCACCGAGGTGGTGTCTAGTAAGTTGTCGCACTTCTGTGGCCATCCTACAATGTTGAAAGTCGGCGTGGGGCGCCCCGTTGGCCTGTGAGATGGTGTCAGTAGCGGACTGATGTGTGAATGGGGCCAAAGGCAGCGCAACAATATTTTCTACTATATTTCCGGTGTAGAAGACACCACAAGGCGCTGAGATGCCAAGATCCGGATGGCACCGAGGTGGTGTGTAGCAAGTTGCCGCACTGGTGTGGCCATCCTACAATGCTGAAAGTCGGCGTGGGGCGCCCCGTTGGCCTGTGAGATGGCGTCAGTAGCGGACCGATGTGCGAATAGGCCGAAGGCAGCACAACAATATTTTCTGACTGACACCACAAGGCGCTGAGATGCCAAGATCCGGATGGCACCGAGGTGATGTCTAAGTTGCGGACTGATGTGCGAATGGGGCCAAAGGCAGCGTAACAATATTTTTTGTATGGAAGATACCACTAGGCGTTGAGATGCCAAGATTCGGATGGCACTGAGGTGATGTCTAGCAAGTTGGTGTGGTCATCCTACAATGCTGAAACTCGGCGTGGGTCACCCCATTAGCCTGTGAGATGGCGTCAGTAGCGGACCGATGTGCGAATAGGCCGAAGGCAGCACAACGCGCCAAGATCCGGATGTCACCGTGGTGGTTTCATAGTTGAGAGGCACTTCATCTGCAGTGGGGCGCCGAGATCCGGATGGCACCGAGGTGATGTCTAGCAAGTTGCTGTACTGGTGTGGTCATCCTACAATGCTGAAACTCGGCGTGGGTCGCCCCATTAGCCTGTGAGATGGCGTCAGTAGCGGACCGATGTGCGAATAGGCCGAAGGCAGCACAACGCGCCAAGATCCGGATGTCACCGTGGTGGTTTCATAGTTGAGAGGCACTTCATCTGCAGTGGGGCGCCGAGATCCGGATGGCACCGAGGTGATGTCTAGCAAGTTGCTGTACTGGTGTGGTCATCCTACAATGCTGAAACTCGGCGTGGGTCGCCCCATTAGCCTGTGAGATGGCGTCAGTAGCGGACCGATGTGCGAATAGGCCGAAGGCAGCACAACGCGCCAAGATCCGGATGTCACCGTGGTGGTTTCATAGTTGAGAGGCACTTCATCTGCAGTGGGGCGCCGAGATCCGGATGGCACCGAGGTGATGTCTAGCAAGTTGCTGTACTTGTGTGGTCATCCTACAATGCTGAAACTCGGCGTGGGTCGCCCCATTAGCCTGTGAGATAGCTGTTCTTTGGATTTGGGCCTGGCTCATCTGCTGTAGTGGGGCGCCCCTTTACCGTTTCAGTTGCCATTCAGCTGAGTTTCGGCTGCTCTTGATGCTACAGCGACAGGCGGCTGCAACAGGACTCTCAAAATGGCGGCCTGTTCTTTGGATTTGGGCCTGGTCCACTAAAATGGCCCTGGGACACCTTAGAACTTGGACGCTCGATTTTTTTTTCCTTTCCTGTACATGCAAAAAAAGGTAAATGCCCGGTACGTTACACGCTTCATCTGCCACGATGAACTCTCCAGAGGAACCGAAAAAAAATATAGTTGTGGTAACTATACCATGCATCGTCATATGGAGAGGTGGCACCAATTAATTATAGTGCTGCATAAAAGAGAGATTTGGAGGAGAACCCGTGACCTGCTAGTACATTCATCAAAGAAGTGGCACTGAGAGCTTCAGAGGCAAGGGAAACGGTCCCAAATATTTAGAAGAACTTTGGAAAGATTAAAATGACATGTTTAGATTGTGGCAAATTAATTTCATGTGGACAGATGAGTGTTACTCTAATAAATACAGCATATGAACATCATCATAGTCGATGGTTGGTAGAGACATTTTGACTATATCCTGGACCTGCCCGTCCTCGCCCAAAATGGCGCCAGAATAAATGGGACTCGTAACTCCTTGTTGTGTACTGGTTGCAGAACCTTGAAATCACGAGATACGTATGCAGTTTTGAAGCACATGGCGGGCGGGGACGAGAATTGATTGAATATTTCGACATCCCTATTGATATTAAGTTCTGATGTGTTATTGATTACTGTACTGTTGAAAGTTCGAATTAACGTCACCCATGGTACTTGCCCGCAAATGTATATCTAGATAATTTTATTGTAACTGGCCCTGTCGTATTTTAATTATAAAATGTACGTCCACCGATTCCGTAACTGTTAGACACCTTAGTTCTTGCAACCTAATGGCCCGCCCGTTACGTTCCTCTACAGTGTAAATGTCTATTCATCATATACGATTACAGTTTGCTCCGTGGCCGGCCCACGTGGTTATAGGCTCGTATTTGTATAATGAAATTTTCACAATAAAGGTTTTTAAAAGAAAACATGGTAGTAGTATATACATTGGTAAAGTTTTTAATAATAGTCACTGTTTTAGAATCATTAAAAGGCAAGTGAAATAAAGCAGACCAATTACATGAAGGGTAAAAGGTATAATACGAAGGAACGCAGTAAAGATAAATGGTCAAGGGCTGTTGTGTTTTCTATTCCTGCAACATAAAGTGATCGATAAGAATCTCATATTCAGGCGTATCGGCGACTAAGACAGCAGGTCGACCCTCTTTTGCTCAACGGCTCCGTCATGGGACGAAGAAACGCTCTTTTTCTCGAAAAAAGAATATATTTTACTTGCAGGACAGTTGTAAAATTTCCGGGAAAGTACATTAGCCTGGAACATTATAACATATATTTAAGAAAAAATAATGTTCGGAAGTAATGAAAAGCGTAATTTTTAGGTCATATGACCAAGCCTTTCATCATTACAATAAGAAAAGTAAAATGAACCAATGAAAAGTTTTATTAACAAGTCACATGACTTGTTATGCTTACGTTACGCGCTGCGCGCCCCGGATGACTTCCGGATGCGCTAACGCGGCGCGTCATATGACGCATTACGCGACAACGCAGGTACAGAATATAGTCAAAATGTCTCCACCAACCAGCGGTCGGAACACAACCCCTTTCAGCAGGCTAAATAGTTCTGTTAAATGACAACAGAAGGGACAGGCAACAAGAACCATCAGTCAAAGAGGGGAGGGCTAGTTCTTCTCTACCGGGTTACATTGGGGCGCTACCGGAACTGATCGAATTGGTAGTCTACAGTGTTTCTGGATGTTTCAGACTGAAGCTGGGGTTAGCATGAGAGCAGCACCATTTCGTAGCTCCGTCGTGGTCATTCCGCAACCAATCATGGCAGCCGTTCTTTATCGTTATTTTGGGCGGGGTGGGTGGCGGAGCCGAGCTGTTTTGCAGCCATCATTGTGTGGAGTTCAGTTCATCTCACTAGTTTTGTATTTGTCATGAGGGGTTGTTCCTAATGTTTCTATTTTAGCGAGGTCAAAAAGAGATCCTATTAGTGGCCTACTGATTTTGCTCGATTCCTTTTCTTTTTTTTTACACGATTTTTCGTTATCTGCAAAGACTAAACAGAGTATTGCGACTCTGTGTTTGTTTGTAAATAGAGAATGAACCAAAGAGAACTAATTCTAAAACAGTAAATACTTGGATAACAATGAATCAAATGGAGAGAGAAGCAGGCACGACGGATTACAATGGGGGCAAAGACCTGCGTTAACTACCTTTCACTATCTGCAAAGAGAGAGTACTCCTAATAGAAATGAGGGGGGGGGGGGCACCATTCAAAGCAGATCAGTGTGCATAAACACGAAAATGTTTTCACTTACCACGTACTTGACATTCGACAGCTTATGATATTTGCTATTAAAAAACCATTGAAATTCACTGAAAAAACCATAGGTTATAGACCATATATAGTTAGGAATTAGCATTTACAAAACCTTGAAAATTCACTGAAAAAACCATAGGTTATAGACCATATATAGTTAGGAATTAGCATTTAAAAAACCTTATTTTACTCACACAAAACCATTGAAATTCCATATATAGTTAGTTGCACTAACTATATATCGCGCACCTGCAATCCACTGCTGATGATGTCACATATTACATCATTCATGACATGGTCAGTGACATCACTGATGACATCACTGATGACATCTCAAATGACATCACTGATGACATCACTGATGACAACATCCAGTGACTGTATGTTTCTGTAAAGTTAAAATGTGTCTTACATATTGAAGAATGAGTGGAAGTATAAGTGTCTGGACAAAGGATTTAGTAGGTGCATGACTGAATGCATGAGTGAGTGATTAAATGTGTCTCACTGAGTGCATGGGTTAGTGACTAAAGTGTCTTAATTTGTGCATCATTATGTCTGTTGTTCTGTAAACTGCTGCATGTTTTGATCAGTAGCTATATAATTAACTATATGGGTTACTGATTGATTGTCCAAGTATTTGTATGGGAGACTGAGTGTGTGTGTGGCTGGCTGGGAGGTGTGTGACTCTGTGCAGATCAATGTGTACTTGTATCAATGATTGTATAACAAGGTAAGTATGTGTTAGTATATGTTTGAAAATGTAAGGTGCTCTATGTTTAACTGTATAGACAAGAAAATGGAAGTGTCATTGATTCTTTACAGGACTGACTAGGTGTGTGAGTAACTCCATGGATGAGTGGCAGACTGTGAGTGTCTGTATAGGTGTATGAGTGCATATGATAGTGTTGTAAAGATGAGTGATTGTATGTATGAATGATAGTATGGGTGAATGAGTGAAGGTGTGTGTAGACGTAGGAATCAGTGAGTGCGTATGTAGTAACTAGTATTGGTGTGTCAATGGTTTCAAAAATTATATTCTGTATTTAACACTGGGTGAAACAGAGGTTATATTAAAATGTGAGGAGATGCATTGTATTGTCACATGAATGATATCATCAGTGATGTGGTCATTGATGTCAAATGAGATGTCATCAGTGATGTCATCAGTGATGTCATTTGAGATGTCATCAGTGATGTCATCAGTGATGTCACTGACCATGTCATGAATGATGTAATATGTGACATCATCAGCAGTGGATTGCAGGTGCGCGATATATAGTTAGTGCAACTAACTATATATGGAATTTCAATGGTTTTGTGTGAGTAAAATAAGGTTTTTTAAATGCTAATTCCTAACTATATATGGTCTATAACCTATGGTTTTTTCAGTGAATATATATATATATAGCTGGATGGGATTTAAAAAACAGATACACAAACCCAAAATTACATGTTAAACAAAAATTGAATAAGTACAAGAGATAACTTCTATGCAATTGCTTATATCAAAAATATATGTACGTTGCGAACATGTTCAACATAAATAAACAATCATAACCAACATAAATATGTACAGATAATTTCACTATATACCAGTCGGAAAAGAACCCCAATAGGCATCACCAAGATATATCTAGAAAGCTCACAGGCTGAGAACAAGAATAAGCCCCGCCACCATCAACGTGGTATGAGAAACGGATAAAGTAAAAATCAAAATAATCATGAGAGTAAGAATAAGAAAAGAAAACAAAAGAAGGAGAGAAGAAAGGAACAGAACAAATAACAAGAATTTGGAAACCATAGTGCGTTAAACCTAACCCTGCAGAATTGAAAAATTGACCAGAGTTCATCATAATAGATGAAGAATTAAAGAGACAAAAATAAAATTAGGTCGAAAAGTATATATATATATATGTGGGGACCATCTATAGCAAGTTAACTGTAACACTATACTAGTAAGTGTTACATGGGCAGCGTTCATCGATGTAATGCAGAGCGAGGACCGGGCGTTCATTGGCCAGAGATGGTCTGATCTAGTCAGAGATGGTCCGATCTATTCAGATATATCCAGAATAGAGCATAGAAAAAGGCAAAGAAGAAGGCAACGGAGCACTCACCAGTTCTAAGTATAAAGAAGGGAGTCTCGACGATGTGTGGATCTTAGCGTGGTTAGTCACACAAAACCCGGATGCCGGTGCAAGCGCACGTCCTCCCAAGATGGTCCAAAAACAGTAAATATAAACTGTAAAGAATAAAAAAACATATGTACACAGACTAAGAAATGTTAAGAAAGAGATCTGAGCTAAGCTCAATCAAACCATACATAGATATGACAGGTGACGGGTGTCATATGAACCGGGGTCCATGCGGAAAATTGAATAACCCACTAACGGTGTCACTAAAAAACTGTTTAAAAAGAATATGAAGTTTATACAAATCGAAAATCAAAGACTACTGATATATACACCCTTGATTAATGCCCCAAATCATACAAATGACAAGCACCTCTCACCTGTGTAACAGGAAGGTTCCAAATTTTGTAGATACAGTATGGTCACACAAATTAGAGTGTACCTGAAGAAAAGAACAACAATAAAAAAAAACATATAGCATATAGGCAAGCACAAAGTCACGCAAAAGACCCAAGTTAATAAAAGAGGCTTGAAACCGAGCAGCAAGGTCCATACAGCATATACAGCATACAAGGTGAGAGCTGCACTACTTTGGAACACCCTCCCAGTTGAAATCCGTCTGCTCGAGGACCTGTTGTCTTTTCGAAGAGCCATTAAAACATTTCTGTTCTAGTTATCACTTTTAGGTCCTATTTTATCCTGTTGTGTTATGTTTCTCCTTGTCTCTGCGCCGGGACGCTCCTTCGCTGGAGTCGCTGTGCGCATAATAAATTAATATAACATAACAATATAACATAACATATAATCAAGCCCAAAATTAAGTCAGAACCCAGACTTGAAATGGGTAAGAAGGAGCAACAACGTCAAACGAAAAAGGGAAAATTATTACCCCATAATCGTGTAACACGTCTCACCTAATGCAGAAGTAATTTCCAGATTTAAAAAAAGATCCAGGTAGTAAAGGTACAATGTGTAGAGGAGGCGCTTCTATTCAGCAACCATTCAGCACGATGTGGACCGTCAGCTAGAAATAATCGATATATACATCAACTCACCACTGATTAACGTCATCATACATGCATATAGATCTATATAACAACAACCCATGCCTGATAGTAGTATAACCAAAATAACCCGGCTCACGCAGGCTAATACCCAACCAGGATATCCAGTCTATGATTCACATGCCGTATAGTATTAGAAGAGAAACGCCATTAGAAAACCCCTAACGTTAGGCGTTAAGCTGCAAAGTAAAGTACTCAGTTACCAGCGTACATGAAAGATCTTTAAAGTTAGGCGCTCAACTAAAAGAATAAATAAGGCGGTCAGCTACCGGGGTACAATCCTCCCTTACCTTGAATACATCAAATGTTCCCGGCATAGTAACTAGGAAAGCACGAACGGCCGGTAAGGCAGACGTCCCCTTTTTTAAAGTCCAAAGGGTTCCCGCTGCCATAGTGCCCGGATTCAATGACGTCGCCCGCGGTTACGTTTTGCGTATATCACGTGGTAGTAATGGACACAACTAACGTACACAGAGGTACGACCGATCCAAAACCTCGGCGGCCATATTAACAAAGGCAAGTTTGTATGTATAAAAAGTATATCGATAGGCTATGTAGTCTATATTGAAGTCAATTGAAGCCGAAAATAAGCACAGAGTTCCTCGGTCATTATGTGGACAAATGCAAGGACCTTAACTATAATAGCAAGCACATTCTTATTTATATCGAATATCTTAAAACAAAGTATATATATTTAAAGCAACAACGAAGAAATAACCAATAATCCACAGAATGGATAATCTATGTGAGGCGCCAAACAATTATGTGAAAAAGCCTCTCCAGTACTCCCAAAATAGTAAAGGTAGGACTAGAGACACAGCAGCCATTTTCCAACGAACATCTGTGAGCAAATATTACCTAAGAACTGGTCCAGCCATACACGTTTTGACTGCTCACATGTCGCTCATTCTGACGTATGTGTGCATTTATAAACATCTAAATATATGGGAAAGAAATAAGGTGACACCTGTGAAACAAATAAAATATATATAGAAATGAAGTGAAGTGAAAAAATAGGCACACATACAGTGTTAAAAAATGCGGACATCATGTAGTGTATGTCACAACGGCCCATATCTGACCATTACGTCCATGGTAGAACGGAGTCACTCGGTCAGGGTATATTTTTAAGATTGATTTTCAGACATACCCATACCATATGTAGGTCTCCAAAAACAAACCCCCACAAGATTCAGAATTGACCTCCAAGTATAGTCACACTACCATCAGTCTAGAGAAAGAGGCGAGGCTCCTTCTCATCGTGACACAGAGTCACGTGGGAAGGGTATACTCATTAAGTTGGTATTTCATGCATACCCATGTACCATGGGAACTTTCCATAATGCACACACGGAGGTACGGAATTTACATCCTGGGACATACCCACTGCCATTATTTTAAAGCAAGTGGTGAAGCTCTTTGTCAGTATTGTGTCCCTTTGAGGTGGCCTGTAGACGACAAATCCATGGGCATGGGTTGTTGTTATATAGATCCATATGCATGTATGATGACGTTAATCAGTGGTGAGTTGATGTATATATATCGATTATTTCTAGCTGACGGTCTACATCGTGCTGAATGGTTGCTGAATAGAAGCGCCCACTGTACACATTGTACCTTTACTACCTGGATCTTTTTTGAAATCTGGAAATTACTTCTGCATTAGGTGAGACGTGTTACACGATTATGGGGTAATAAATTTCCCTTTTTCGTTTGCCGTTGTCACTCCTTCTTACCATTTTCAAGTCTGGGTTCTGACTTAATTTTGGTCTTGATTATATGCTGTATGGACCTTGCCGCTCGGTTTCAAGCCTCTTTTATTAACTTGGGTCTTTTGCGTGACTTTGTGCTTGCCTATATGCAGTATGTTTTTTTTATTGTTGTTCTTTTCTTCAGGTACACACTAATTTGTGTGACCATACTGTATCTACAAAGTTGATTTGGGGCATAAATCAAGGGTGTATATATCAGTAGTCTTTGATTTTCGATTTGTATAAACTTCATATTCTTTTTAAACAGTTTTTTAGTGACACCGTTAGTGGGTTATTCAATTTTCCGCATGGACCCCGGTTCATATGACTCCCGTCACCTGTCATATCTATGTATGGTTTGATTGAGCTTAGCTGAGATCTCTTTCTTAATATTTCTTAGTCTGTGTGCATATGTTTTTTTTATTCTTTTCAGTTTATATCTACTGTTTTTGGACCGTCTTGGGAGGACGTGCGCTTGCACCGGTATCAAGGTTTTGTGTGACTAACCACGCTAAGATCCACACACCGTCGAGACTCCCTTCTTTATACTTAGAATTGATGAGCGCTCCATTGTCTTCTTCTTTGCCTTTTTCTATGCTCTATTCTGGATATATCTGAATAGATCGGACCATCTCTGACTAGATCAGACCATATCTGGCCAATGAACGCCCGGTCCTCGCTCTGCGTTACATCGATGCACGCTGGCCATGTAACACTTACTAGTATAGTGTTACAGTTAACTCCCTATAGATGGTCCCCACATATATATATATATATATACTTTTCGACCTAATTTTATTTTTGTCTCTTTAATTCTTCATGTATTATGATGAACTCTGGTCAATTTTTCAATTCTGCAGGGTTAGGTTTAGAGCACTATGGTTTCCAAATTCTTGTTATTTGTTCTGTTCCTTTCTTCTCTCCTTCTTTTGTTTTCTTTTCTTATTCTTACTCTTATGATTATTTTGATTTTTACTTTATCCGTTTCTCATACCACATTGATGGTGGTGGGGCTTATTCTTGTTCTCAGCCTGTGAGCTTTCTAGATATATCTTGGTAATGACTAATGGGGTTCTTTTCCGACTGGTAGTTACTTATAGCCTATGTTTAATAGGACCTGCTTTATGATCATGTAAGATTAAAAAGTCTATGTGTTGTCTATTTTAATAAATGTATATAGTGAAATTATCTGTACATATTTATGTTGGTTATGATTGTTTATTTACGTTGAACATGTTCGCAATGTACATATATTTTTGATATAAGCAATTGCATAGAAGTTATCTCTTGTACTTATTTAATTAACATGTAATTTTGGGTTTGTGTATCTGTTTTTTAAATCACATCCAGCTATATATATATGTATCGTGTATATAGATGTCCTGTGAAATGTGATGTTTGTAATGTGTATATTTTTTGGGGGTTTTGTTTCAGCCCTGACGAAGTTCCGCCTAGGAACGAAACGCGTGGGATGTGCATGTTGTCTAGCATATTTGCTATAATAAAGAATTTTACAAATTGGACTTAAGAGGAGTTCTACCTTACATTTGAATGAGTGCGCCTTCCATCATCTGAAGAAATTTGTTGACCGTTATTTTGCCTTGTGGCTACAGGCATGGGAAGTGTGCTGCACCAGATTTACTCTCATTATATTTAGTTGTGGCTGTGCTGAACCTTGGTCAGGTCGCCTTTTTCGTGATTTCTATATTTGTATACTAGAAATATATAGATGCATCATGCTAACACAATATACATATACAACCTATACCACTAACATAGGGGAAATCAGAGTTTTATCCCTCAGAACCACCCTTTTAGAATGATATAGCTAACTAAAAAGAAGTCACTCTTCAAAATGTCCTTCATCAATCCGCATCAGGTCTTTTATTTCTTGCTGAACTAATTGAGCCTTGGCAGCCCCTGGGGAAGGAGTGGTAATGGAAGAGGAGAGTTTAGTAGCACAATAAGAACAACAAGCTGGCCCACAATGTACGCACAGACAGCAAGTAAATATAACACCCGCTATGCCTGCTAGGCTCATCAAAATTTTCCATCCCCAAGTGGACAATAGACCCCAGAACCATCCATACAATTGCCAGGTCCCTGTATCTGCATGTAATTCAGATGCCAAGCGATGTAACTTCTGGATAGTAAAATGAACAGAAGGGGCGGAGTCAGGGATATCTATGCAGCAGGAACTGCCGATCACACGGCATGCCCCTCCTCGATCAGCCAAAATAACGTCTAGCACCATTCTGTTCTGAAGCGAGACAAGTCTTGTAGCTTGAAGCTCTACAGTTAAAATTGTTAATATACCTGCAGTGGTATGTATTACCCTTTCAACTACCCTAGACAAACGCCTCACTTCCTTACTGGTGATAATGGGTCCCCAAATAGGAAATACTCCCTTCATTATATCAACAAAATGTTGTTCTGCAGTATCTGTTTGATCAATGTCAGTGGTGTTTATTTCCCTCACATTTCTAATAAGGGGTAGGCCTCGTTACTCTAATCAATCGATCAATACATTCGTAAAGCGCGCTACTCACCCGTGAGGGTATCAATGCGCTGAAGGGAGGGGGGGTGTCGCTACTGCTCGAATAACCAGGTCTTGAGGTGTCTCCTGAATGTGAGATGGTCCTGGGTCAGTCGTAGGTGTGCGGGGAGGGAGTTCCATGTCTTGGCTGCCAGGTAGGAGAATGATCTTCCTCCGGTGGTGGCTCTGCGAATCCGTGGGACGGTGGCAAGGGCGAGGCTGGTGGAGCGGAGCTAGCGTGTGGGGGTATAGAATGAGAGGCGGTTGTTGAGGTATTCGGGGCCCATGTTGTGGAGTGCTTTGTGTGCGTGGGTGAGTAGCCTGAACATGATCCTCTTGCTGACGGGGAGCCAGTGCAGGTTTCTCAGGTGGGTGGATATGTGGTTGTGGCGAGGGATGTCAAGGATGAGTCGTGCGGAGGCGTTCTGTATGCGCTGAAGCCGTTTCTGAAGTTTGGCTGTTGTTCCTGCATTTAGGGCGTTCCCGTAGTCCAGTCAGCTGGTGACGAGGGCCTGGGTACCCGTTTTTCTGGTTTCAGTGGGGATCCACCGGAAGATCTTTCGGAGCATGCGCAGGGTGTTGAAACATGAGGACGAGACTGCGTTGACTTGTTTGGTCATTGTGAGTGAGGAGTCCAGGATGAATCCCAGGTTGCGAGCGTGGTCCGTGGGTATTGGTGCGGTGCCCAGCGTCGTGGACCACCAGGAGTCATCCCAGGTGGATGGGGATTGTCCGAGGATGAGGATCTCCGTCTTGTCCAAGTTGAGCTTCAGGTGGCTGTGCTTCATCCATTCTGCGACATCTTTCATTCCATCCTGGAAGTTGGCTTTGGCGGTGCGAGGGTCTTTGATGAGGGAGAGTATCAGTTGGGTGTCGTCGGCGTAGGAGATGATGTTGATGTTGTGTTTGCATGCGGTACTGGCGAGGGGGCTCATGTAGATATTGAAGAGGGTTGGGCTGAGTGAGGAGCCCTGGGGTACGACACAAATGATCTTGGTGGCCTCGGTGCGGAAGGGAGGGAGGCGGACTCTCTGGATTCTGTCAGAGAGGAACAAAGTGATCCAGCCCAGGGCTTTTCCTTGGATCCCAGAGTTGTAGAGGTGGGTTATTAGGGTGCAGTGGCAGACGGTGTCAAAGGCTGTCGAGAGGTCCAGGAGGATGAGAGCGGCTGTCTCTCCGTTGTCCATCAGGGTCCTGATGTCATCGGTGGCTGCGATGAGGGCAGTCTCGGTGCTGTGGTTGGCTCGGAATCTGGACTGGGATGGGTCCAGTGAGTTGTTTGCTTCGAGGAATGCAGCCAGCTGTTTATTGACGGTCTTCTCGATTACTTTAGCCGGGAAGGGGAGAAGAGAGATGGGGCGAAAGTTCTTGAGGTCTTTGGGGTCCGCTGTTGGTTTCTTCAGAAGGGCGTTGATTTCTGCGTGTTTCCAGCTTCCAGGGAAGGTGGCTGACATGAAGGAGCTGTTAATGATGTTCCGGAGGTGGGGTACGATGGTGGTGTCGGCTTTGTTGAAGATATGATGAGGGCATGGGTCAGAGGGAGAGCCGGAGTGGATGGTGTTCATGACGTGGCTGGTGTCTTCCGTGCTCATGGGGGTCCAGGCACTGAGAGTGGTGGTGGGGGTTGTTGGTTCGGTGACTGGAGGCGGGTGTGATATCATTAATGCTGGCGCTGGGGTTGGAGAGCTCTTTGACGATGCTGAAGAGTTCCTTGCTGTTGTGGGAGTTGTTGTCCAGCCGCTCTTTGAACGAATTCCTTTTGGTGGTGCGGATCATCTGGTGGTATTCGCGGGTGGCGCTCTTGAGGGCTGTCATCTTTTCTGATGTCCACTTGTGGCGCCAAGCTTTTTTGAGGGTTCGGCATGATTTCTTTACAATTTTGAGAGCGTCTGTGAACCAAGAGGTTTTTCTGTTGCTAGTTTTGCCTGGGGGTCTCTTCAGTGGTGATCCACTGTGCAAGATTGTCTGCTGCGTCGTTGGTGTTAGGGGTGTCGGCAGGTGGGTTTTGGCTCAGCGATGTGGTCAGCAGGTCTGTGGTGACTTTGCTCCAGCATCTGTGGGGATCTGTAGCGTGTGGTGGTGGGATGTGGTCTTCTTGAAGGTGAAGTGGATGCAGCTGTGGTCGGTCCAGTGTAGTCCGGTGGAGTGGCTGAAGGCAACGTGGCTGCTGGCAGAGAAGATGGGGTCGAGCGTGTGGGCGGCGTGGTGGTTGGGGGTGTTCACCAGTTGCTTGAGTCCGAGGTTGGTGAGGTTGTCGAGCAGGGTGGTGGTGTTGTTGTCGTTGTTTTTCTCAGGTGAAAGTTAAGGTCCCCTAGGAGGATGTACTCTGGTGAGGCTAGGGCGTGAGGGCTGATGAAGTCGGCGATGGTTTCACTGAATTGTGTCAGTGGGCCCGGGGGCCTGTAGATGAGCTTTCCCCTGAGAGTGGTTCGGGGGTCGGTGTGGATCTGGAAGTGTAGGTGTTCGGCGTCGGTGAGTGTGTCTTCGGCGTTGGTCGTGACGCTGATGGTGTTTCTGTAGATGATGACGATTCCTCCTCCAGTTTTGATGACGCGGTCCTTCCGGGTGATTTTGTAGCCATCCGGGATGGCTATGGCGATGTCGGGGGCCGAGGATGCGTTCATCCAGGTTTCTGTGAGGAAGGCGACTTCCGGTGCTGTTGTGTAGAGGAGGTCCCAGAGTTCGATGGCGTGTTTGTAGACGGAGCGGATGTTGAGGAGGATGCACTTGAGGTGGTTGTTGTTGTCGTTGCTGTGTTCGGTGGGCGGGGTGCAGGTTCGGAGGCAGGGGAATTTGCATGATTGGCAGGTGAAGGGTCCGTGGGTGCGCTTTGGGGTGGCTCGGTGGCAGACGGCAGGTCGTCCTGTGTTGAGTGCGATGAGGTTGGCGGTGTTGTATCTCAGTCGGGTTCCCTGGAGACGGCAGGGCCAGGGGTTGTGGCGCTGGGCGCGGTCAAGGTGCGGACGGGCGCAGATGGGCTTGCCTTCGGCACGCCAGCGGCGCGGCCGCTGCGTGACCTTCATAAGAGGCGAAGTGGGAGGGAGGGGTAGCTAGGAGGCGGGAGCGGGGTGGCCAATGGGCAGGCATGCAGGATAACAGAAGAGAAAGGGGGCAGGGCTGCGGGGGAGCAGCGGCGGGAATCGGGGAGCAGGGCAGGGGCACACAAGGAATGCCTAACAAACCACAAGAATGGTACAGTAAATACAGGAGAGCAAAAGTACAGTGGGGGAAGCAAATGCAACCGGGGGCACACCAGCGGTGAACCCTCGGCAGCACTCGGGTCCCGGAGGGGTCGAGCGGCGTGGGGAGTGACCTGGGGTCAGGTCACTCCCCTCCCATCGATGAATCTTATGATAATTAGCAGGAGCTATATATACTGGATGGTACAGGAAAGACAGATAACAACGACCCGCCCAACCACGAGGGAGCCAGGTATATGCCTTTTCTCCATATACAAAATATACATTAGGAGGGGTCAATAATGGAGGGCTACTGAAAGTGCGTAGTCGATAAGTATAATTACACTGACTCTCTCCTACTGATATTTGCCCTGACCCCTGAATACAAAAAGCTGAAGTACTGTTTAGTATAGGTACTGGGATTGCCTTGTCATCTGTGACATTTCTTTCTTTAAATTGTTAGACATACTGGGTGAAATTAAACTCTGCAAAATCCAAGATCTCCTTCCTGAGCCAAGTAACATTTTCATACTCCGTGTATATATTCATACAGGCATTTGGATCTAATGAACCTTCTCCATTATTTCCCTCGGGGTAGAAACTCTGATGCAATTCTATGTATGCCAAAATCATCTTGTAGTCTCTTTCAGAATAACAAGCAGTATCTACGGTATAGTGCATATACATCATGGACAACAATTTGAATCAAGTCTCGCAACTTCCTAAATATGATGAGGGCAAAGAGATAAATAAATCATGTTGGTGCATCACTGAGGGCAGAAAGCCACAAACCCAACAATTGGTAGCATTTGTTGCACTGTGCGTCTGAGGAAGCATTTCTACAAACACATTAGTATAAGTTTGACGGTGCCTTTCTTTGTGCGGGGCCAAGGTATAGAATAGGTGCTCTAGGGGTGGGGTTGTTGTTCCCAGAATAGTAGGCATAGGATGTCGAAACTCCAAATATACAAAAACACTCATTAATATCATCAACAAAATCATAATAGTAATCACAAAGGCTATCTTTACACGCATGGTCCAACTGGTAAAGATGGGTACATATGTAGGGTAATATTGGGGTACAAAAGGTTGTTCCTCCTCAGGCAAAGGGATACATGCTAACTAAAAGTCCAATAACTAAACTCAGGCAATGCAGTCCAACCTGCAAGAGGTTTCTTCTTTCCTGTGTCAGTCTAGAGCCTCACAGGCAGGCTACTATCGTTCATCAAAGAGAACCAAAAGATAAATCCTCGCATTGGAGTTATGTCCTTAAACAACTCTGGAAGAGTACACAGCCTGGGCCCTTTACAAGAAGTTCAGTCTTTCTTTCTGAACAGAGCAAACAAAATGTCCCAGGCTCTAAACGTGTTCAGTCCAGTGTCCCGCTCAGCACCCCAGAAAGGTTTCTAACAAACCCTATCACTCAAGTCTTTCCCTATCTCCTGCCGTCTTCATCTGGGGTACCGCGTTGTCTTCTGGGCCGCAGGTTGTATCGAACATGACCAGGCATTTCCTGATTGGGGAAATAAACAGAGGAAGGTGCATTCTCTGCAACTGGAATATCATGGACTTGTTGATAAACAACCGGAGCAACCGAATTCGGGGCAATTGCTGATTCAGATGCCAAAACCCCTTCTGAGTCTGGTACTCCTTCTCCTTGCCCTTCTCTGATTTCCAGGGCGTCAGAAAAAGGAACAAAACGAGAGGGTCGTTCACTCTCCTGGGTCAAAATTCCTTCCTCATTTCACTGATCATATGGAAGCAGGAGGGGCACTTTCTTCACATGGGATATGTGAATCCAATGTCCCTTGCCGTCCACTTTCACCGCTGTCTGTGTAGTCAGGAGAATTTGATGGGGCTTTGACCAGCGAGGGTCCAAACTGGATTTCCGCTGATAGTTTCGGAATAGGACCCACTGTCATAGTTCCAAGCGATGTCCGGGACCCTCCAGCAGGGGCTGCAACACTGCTGACACCTGTTGGTGAATGGAACGCAGATCTTTAGTCAAAGCATACAAATAATCTGTCATCATAGGGTAGTCAATATCTCGAAAAGTTCTTGGTCTTGGGGCACCCCAAACATTGGCTGGTCGTCCAAAGATGACCCCATAAGGTGACAGACCAGACTGGGAATGTGGGGTAATTCGTAAAGACATCAAAGCTAATGGTAGGGCATTCCATTGTATTTCTCAACTAATCTTGCAGACTGGGGGTGTCGGGCTGCATGAAACTTCTACTTAATTTGCAATCCATTGCAAACATGACTGGTAAGCTCTGCATTAATGTGTCCTCAGTTATCTGTCCAGATCACCCGTAGTAATCCACAACGCGGAAAAAACTCCTTAATCAAAGCTTTTGCTGTTGCTAAGGCAGTGTTTTTCTTGGTCGGGTAGGCCTCTACCCATTTACTACACATACCATGACCAAGACATATTTCAGATTATTCACATGGTCCCATTGGGTGTAATCCATTTGGAGCACTTCAAAAGGCAAAGATGGTGGTGCAAAGTTCCCACTGAGAACTGGCTCCCTTCCCCCCGGATTGTGTTGCAAACAAACCATACAATACTGGACCAAATAGGCAGCGGTCTTAGAAATATTAGGATTGTTCCACACGGGGTCCAAAAGAGCGCACATGCCCTTTGCCCCTATGTGTGCTGGGCCAGGAGCCATGGTCACTACAGCGTTAACCAAGGCGTTAGGTAGCAACCACCTCTGTTTTTCAGGCAAATCAACCCAGCAATCATTTCTATCTAATCTTCCCACTTCCTTTTCCCAACGAGCCAATTCAGCGGAGTTTGCTTCTTTCTGTATTTCTCGGACACTCTCCATAGTATTATGAAACATTTGCGTTTCTGCAACCCACCTAGCAGAGGAGGTCAAAAACATAGATGACATTTTGGATTTTGCAGTTTCCTTCGCTATTTGATCATTAAAAGCATTTCCTTCACCCACTTCATCCACTAGTGCTTTATGTGTGCTGCATTTAACTAAAGCCACCTTTTCTGGTAACGTTAAAGCTGTTAGTAATCGTAAAATCAAAGGACCATGTTGTATTCATTGACCGTGGGAAGTGAGAAAATCTCTCTCTGCCCATAGGCGGCCGAAACTGTGAGCCACTCCGAAGGCGTATAGGGTATCTGTATAAATGTTTACTTTCAATCCTTCACTCAACTCGCAAGCTCGAAGTATTGCCACTAACTCAGCTGCTTGTGCTGACTGATAGGGAACTCGAGAAGCCTCAACTACAGTGTGGAGGGTCGTAATCGCATATGCAGCTGTTGTCGTGCCATCTGGTAACTTGAAACAAGAGCTATCAACATACAATTCCCCTTGGGGGTCAGATAGAGGAATGTCTGTGAGGTCTACCCATCCCTTTGTTTCTTCTTCGGTCCTAAATATACAATCATGTATGTCATTTGTTTTTTCATTCAAAGGGAGGGGTAGGAAGGTGGCAGGATTCAGAGTGGCACACCATTTAATCGTAATATGGGGAGCAAACAAAGTCAATTCATAACCAGTAAGACACACACTCGTAAGGTACTGAGTCTTAGTTTTGTTCAATAATGTGTCCACAGCGAGCGGTACCATCACTGTGAGGTCAGTATTCAGAACGAGGCCCTCCGATTGTCGAATGGCCACCCCAACAGCAGCAGTAGCCCTTAGACAGCTAAGAAGCGCTCTGGCGACATTGTCCAACATTGCCGAGAAATGTGCACAAGGTCTTTGCTTACCACCAACTCCTTGTGTTAACACTGAAAGCGAACAACCGTCCACCTTATGTACATAGAGAACAAAAGGTGTTTGGTAGTCAGGAGTACCCAAGACGTGAGCAGAGCAAAGTGCAGATTTCAAAGAGTCAAAAGCTTTCTGACATTCATCGGTCCAGGGTAAAGGCTCATGCCCATCTTTAGTGGTTAAGTATAGGAGAGGTTTAGTAAAAAGAGAGAAATTAGGAATCCATTGCCAACAGTTAGAGATTATGCCAAGAAATGCACGAACATCACACTGAGTACGAGGTACAGACATGTTAGAAATAGTATTCACACGTTCAGGGGTTAGTCTTCTCCCCTCTTTCGATAGTAGATGACCAAGATAAGTCACCTCCTGTCGACAATATTGAAATTTGGAGAGGGATACTTTGTTACCGTTGGCTGCCAAATGAGACAATAATTTAACCATGGCTTCCTTACAGCTCCCTTCAGTATTGGAAGCCACTAACAGGTCATCAACATATTGGAGGAGCACGTTACCAGGGGGTAGGGTCAACTCATCTAATACTGCTTTCAAAGCCTGGCTATAAATGCTAGGACTCTCGGTGTACCCCTGGGGTGCGCAGCAAAATCGAAAGCTGTGCCCAGATAAGGAGAAGCCGAAAATATGACGGCTATCAGGATGGATCGGAATGCTGAAGAAAGCATTCTTCAGATCAATAACCGAGAAATACTATTTTGTTAATTTCTCGTAGGTCAATTACAAAACGATAGGTATTGACATGGTCAAACTAATTTCCAACAGGGGCCTTCTTTAAGATCCGAAATATAGGGCTATTGAATACATTTGCAGCTGTTTCTTCCACTACACCTTTATCAATCAAATCCTGAATGATAGCAAGCAAAGCCTTTCCACCAGCTGGTGAAATCTTGTACTGAGGTATGCGGGGTAAACAAGCGTTTGGCTTTAATGTAATAGAGACAGGCGGAATGTTTAATAAACCGATATCCGTATCCCCCGTCGCCCACAGAGTCGATGGAATAACAGCGAACTGCGGAGGGAGGGGTTCATTCTTGGTGAAACATTGTCGGGTATGTTCACCAGGTGATTGTATAGTCAAATAAACACCATCAAAGAACAATACATTTTAGCATGCAATTTCTTTAGCAAATTCAATCCTAACAAATTTTCGCCGCAGTGTGAAGTTAACAAAAACAGAGAGTCCACTGTGACCGGGCCAATCGTAAACGTAACAGGTTTAGAGATGGGGCTCACTACCGGGATTCCAGAAAATTCCACTGAAATGTTATTTCGCCCAGACAGAGCAGCCCCCGGGACCAGTGAACGGGCGATCGAACTATTCATTGCACCAACTAAAAAGTTTTCAGAAGTCCCCATCAATCGCCCTTTCACTTAGGGCCCTTGCTGATCAACGGGTACTGACACCTGGCCCCAACTCTGTCCATGGCTGTCCTATGTATCACCCTACCCATCGGCTTCTTCAAACACACAATCCTCGTTGTAATACTGCCTTCCTCTTAGATTATCAAAGTAATTTTTTCCTGACTCACCAGGCGCTGCTTCTTCTCTTCGCATATCACTTCTATCCACGCCACCTCAGCCTCTTCCTCTACCCCTCACTGCTCCGTTTCGAGCCAGCAACAATGGACAATGAGCTCGCCAATGCCCTTCCTGTTTACAGTAAGAGCACTGGTTTATTCCCAAAGCAACAGCTGTACCTCCTCCTCATCCAGTTCCTACCCCCCTCGGGACAAACCCTCGATCTCCGCCTCGTCCTCTTATAATTTGTTGTAGCAATACTCATGTCTTAAGATCCTTTGCTTTCTTTTCTGACTTATCCTTACTCTCATTTTCCCTATGCTCGTAATACTGAGCCATGCTTAGTATAATCGAGGGGGTGCAAGTGGTCCAAGTACTCTCAGCGGCTTGCAGCCGTGCAGATAACTCCGGTAACAAATTAGTCACAAAACGATTAACAAATAATCGTACATCGCCTTCCACAGACAAATCATGGCCACTAAAGTCAATAAATACCCCTTCAAATCTAGTAAAGAAATCCGACACACTCTCGTCCTTTTTCTGTTTACATGCAGTCAATTTATCCCAGTCTACCTTACAAGGCGGAATCAAGGAGTGCATGTAAGTAATAATCCGACCTTGCAAAGCCAATACTTCAAGCCTAGGCTTATCGCCAGGCTTTCGTTTCTTGTCCCAGTCCTTATTTTGGTCCCAAGTCCCTCCCAACTCTGCGACATGATCCTGATCATGCACCTGACGCCATACGTCAACGGTGACTAGTAGGCCAAAAAATAATTCAATGTCAGCTAAGGTTATGACAGCTGAAGAGGCTGCCTCTGTGAGTTCCTTATAGTAGGCAGTAGGATTTTTATGAGGGTCGGGGAGTTGCGCCTTCAGGGAACGCACCTCACTTCTTTTCCAAGGGGTATAGATCAATTGCTCCTGAAACCGTGCCCCCACACGAGCTCTAGTTTCCTGATTCTGATTATCTCTGAACTCTGGTATCTCAGGATGATAAATAGAATGGACTTCCCGCATAGGATACTGGGAATCCAAATTAGGACATTTCAGGTGCACTAAAGTCTCCACATTCCTATACACATCGTCCAAGTCTAAATCAAATTTATGAGCCCGGTCCAAAATATCATACATTACTTGTGGGGCTCTTCCATCCGGGAAGCACTGTTCCCACAAGGAAATAAGATGTATAGCCATATTCTCCAGGGCGTGTTGTTGCATAACAGGCTCGTAATCTCTGAGAGTACTCCATATATCGGCAATAGTATACACAGGGTTCCGCATCCATTGGGATGCCTGATTCGCGACCAGCTGTTTCTCTTCCAACCCTACCGCTGATCGAGTATACAATCGTCGTGCATCAAGAACCCCGGACCACCAGAGGGAGTTTGATCGGCTAAGGCGGGGGTCGTGCTTGATGACTGGAAAGTCCAAATTGGAGAAGGAGAAGCCAAAACAACCGTAGCTACGGAAAGAGGAGACAATGTATCCGGTATTAAAGTAGCAGATCCCAATACTGAGGGAGACAAAACAGAAGGAGTTCCCGAAGTGGTAGAGATAGGAGCCACAACAGGAGCCGAGGCCACTGGGGCCGAAGGTGGAGTCAAAGGGACTGCAGGATATATGCGTTGTGGGGCATAAGGGGGAGGTGGAAGCATATCTACCAAATCCTCTATCTCATCCTCTGGTCCGGTCATAGTCACATAACTTTTATCCACCTGTAACCTATGTTGTCTATTTGCACAGTCAATATTTGTCTCAGTCTGATTTTTATCATACGCTACGGCCATCTGTGTGATCGTCTGACTTCCTTTCAATTTGCATAACTTCTCCTCCCTAATTTTACTGAGTTTCTTTAAGTGTTGTGTTGTGTTTGCCTTGTCAAAGCGCCAGGACGCCCCTTTGCTGGGGCAGCTCTGCGCGGTATAAGTAAAAATAACATAACATAACATAATGCGCCTGCGCTTTGCTTCCCTCTGCTACATATTCAAAGAATCAAGCATTGCTTGTCAACTTCATTTAGAAAATAATCGATCCTGCAGGTAATTACATTTTTTCTCATCAAAAGACCCGGTTAAAGGCCATTGCAGTTCCACATTATCTTTGGTATACTTGTGCCATAATGTAATAAACAAAATAGGAGAAAGACCATGTTTAACATACATATAATAACTCGACTACCCTCTGGTGGGGCAGGTTGACTTTGATCCAATTGTGCGCCCTTTCGGCGGCAACAGCATCCAAAACACAATTTACTAAAACACGACATCCTTATTCACTAACAATCTGATTTCATTCAGAAAACAATCTTTCAAACATGGCCATGTTCATACATTCTCACACCTTGTTCACCAATCAGGCTTCAAACAAGACAATACTAACAGAAACATGTTCAAAGGAGAAAAATTCAAAACCACATGTGTCTTAAATGCAAAAGAACAGAGCTCGTCGACTCCTGTTCATGGAGAACCAATCAAATGCAGATTTTCGGACCAACAGATACCAAAATCAGGCAGTCCGGAGACTACCAAGAGACCGTCAGACATGTTTTAACCACAAACCGACCTACGGACCATCCCGCAATCATCCTGGTTCACCCACGGGACTATTCTGACTTAGCACGCTGCCTTAGTGTCGCTCCAGATATGTCCCAAAGGCTACCCAGGTACAACCACAGGCTTTTCCGAGAGCAGTCCAGCCGGGTGCACACCACACGTGTCACACTAAGGCGTCCGATTGGTATCTCTATTATTCACCAAACAAGTCCGTGGAGCATCTACCCGTGCAGCCACGATGTTGCCCCGTCAGACCCCCAAAGTTCTTCGTGGTACACCGACCACCAAATCAAATGCAGTTAACTGCTACAAAACGCTGCCCAACAGTGTATTTCCAAAGGACACCAATCACAATTCCCTCACCTGGTGCACACAGGTACAATTGCATATTCCCCACTGCCAACTCCTGGAGACCAACACGGTCAGCTCCTGGGTTACGCCCGTAGGACTCCGGCGAAGGGTCACTAGCAGCTGGGGCTCCCTGATCGCGAGAGCGGAGTAAGTCAGTCCACCCACTCGACCAGAGCTCCTCTTTTTTTTTGTCCTTTTCTACCCGATTATGGGGGGACGACCCCAATGCAGAGTCCCACCAGAGTCACCAACTGACGTACCATAAAAAAAAAACATAAGGAGCTATACTTACTAATAGCCCCAATACCGATTACCCAATAACCAGTCAGTTGGCAGTGAAGGAAGTTCAATTGTTTATTATACAAAATACTCTATAGAGTAGCCTCTCCCATCCTCACCCATCCAGGTGCGTGAAGAAGACTGCTTGCTTACATTCAAAACGACACATATGTACTTTCGACATAGCGCATGAAACACCATAGATGGAAAAACACTACTTGGCTCTTGGCCCTCGAGGAAGGACCATATATGGCACACATGATTAGTACAAAGTTCTGCTTTAGTTATTATTGGGGAGGTCCGGAGGGGTGACTCCCATTCGTCTCAGTGCCCAGGAGTGCTGGCACGGCGCCTTCCGGAATTCGCTTATCGCACCCAAAGCCAGATGCGACCTTGAGTCTCAGGACAGAGAAAGAATACCGGGTCTTCAGCTGTCTCCAGCAAATCAACTTAGTTAGGGCCTGACAGTCATTGGAAGGTAGCACATGATTCACTGTTCATGCCTAACGCAGAGAAGAAAAAATGGCGTCTGTATAGTTTCGGCCTACACAAGAAGTGGAGAAGTGTGGCTCACTGGTTAGAGGAGGCAGACCCTGAAGCAGAGGTCAGACCCGGGACCAGGGTTCAATTCCTGACGCGGCAGGGTCTTGAGCCCAAATATCCACGGACTCGATAATTCTCGTTTCGGTGCCTACTCGAGTCACGGGTTCACACTCTGCAGCTCTGGACATTAGCTTGCTTAATCTCCACTATGGCCCCCCCGCGGCGGGATGCCTGGCTTTCACCTTGGGGATGGCCAGTTCGGGTATCTCACAGGGAAAAGCCAGGACGGGTTCCCAAGGCAAGCGCCGAGATGCCTACGGGTAGTCGAGCGCTATATAAGAACGCATAATAATAATAATAATAATAATAATAATAACAAGGAAAACAGGACACACACGCACATATATCCTTACTAACTCAGTGAAAGAAGTTATAGATTACATTCTGTGTATACCTGTATACTAGAAATATATAGATACATCATGCTAACACAATATACATATACGACCCATACCACTAACATAGGGGAAATCGGAGTTTTATCCCTCAGTTTCTAATCTTAGTCAATACAAAAACAGCCACGCCTCCCTTGCCCCTGCCACACTAGAAGGGCCCCCTGAAGAACAAAAGGATCTAAACCCATCTACTGTAACCTTATCAAAAACCCAGGTTTCTTGACTACAAATGACATTAAAGGGACCTATAAATAACAACCAATCAGAATTACTTGTCTTAGAATGAAGCCTCGCCACATTCCAGGAAATAAAGGCTAGAGCATTGTTGCATTTTGTGCAAGCATATATTTGTTTAATCAAAGTGTCACTTTGAGTCATACTAAATGACTTATTTAATTTAAATACTTTATTTCAGCCAAAGGCCATTAAAGTGTCATAGTAATACAATTGTTCATAAAATAATCTAAAATACATCCAACCATAAATTGTATAGTCTCGATGAAAAATAATTTAAAACAATGTAAGGCAATGTACACCGGTCACCATAACATTCCATTATTAACACCCCAGTCAGTTCTCTTTTAAAATCATTAAGCTTCTTATAATACGATAAAACAGGGAAGTGTCTTATTATTTATACAATTCAAAGATGTTTTCACAGACATAAGTATACTGGTCCATGGCACATCAAAGTTTTAGCCCCGCTTTTTTCCTTATTAACCCCTTCACTGCGGCGGCTATTCCGCCGCAGTGCTAAGGGGGCGGGGCGGCCGCGCGGCGGCCGCATGCTGGTGACGGAACCGCTCCGTCACCAGCGTCGGTTGAGCTATGCTGGTGACGGAGCGGTTCCGTCATGGCCCGCCCGGAATTCGCGCCGCGCATGAGCGTTCTATCGAGCGGGGCGGGCCATGACGGAACCGCTCCGTCATCAGCACAGCGCACCCGCAGCTGATGACGGAGCGGTTCCGTCATCAGCGTGCAAGGGGTTAATCCCACTATAAACAGATATATAAATAGGGCAAATATGACGTGTGGTACGGTGCTAGTTGTCAATACCCTCAGTGCCTCTTGGTACTTTCTGAATCCCATTGAATTGCATAATGGTTGTATCCATTTCCTCCTTGCCCTGTCCTACCCCAGGCAGAAAAACACTTTATGTGTTGTGTTTTCAGTAGACCCTAAAGTGCGTGTAGTGCATAGAGTGCAAGACTGATCTTCCTTGCCCCCCCCCCAGTTTGCAGTATGGCTCTTAATCTGTAAGATATTGTACCTTAACTTTAGGTATAAAGTTCTTGCTAGGTGCGTCTGTACATTGTCAAGAAGCTCCTCATGACTAGGACTTGGCTTGATAATGAGAAATTGAGATGTTAGCCTTCCTAGTCTCGGGTCACAATGGAGTGCATTTAGTATGTGTTGCCAATAAATTCCCTTCAGTGTGTCTTTACAGCTTGATGTTAAATAGTGCGGGTCGGTCCAATATGATTCAAGGCCAAGTTCTATTAGCCATTTCGGTACAAATATTAGCCATGAGAAGGTGAGGCATGTGTCAATAGCCAATTATTCTAGTACACCTTCTCTATATACTACTAGTTCTGGCATTATCCACAATCTTATCCAATAGAGCAATGGTCCCAGAGTGCGAGATGCCCTATGCGCTACATGTCTAAGTCATGAAACATTGGGACAGGTGGTGTTGATGGGGTGGCCCCAGTAGTCTCCTCGCAAATTTATTTCCCCCAATTATCAGTTGTTTGGTGTCACTAGTGCCCCGTAGCTCTGAGCCACACAATGCTGTTGCGTGGACCTTGTATGTGTATACCTCGAGCGCTGGTGTCACAGATTTGCATGAGGACAAACTGTACTTCTTAAGGAATGCCCCTGTCCATTGGGCTAACCGTAATACTAAATTACTCAGTTCTAGGAGATTTAACAGCAGGATACCAAGCCAAAGAATTAAAGATAATGTCAATATGTACAGAATCATCCTTACAAGCTAGTAGGTCCTCAACATAAGTAGAGGTGGTGACCAATGAATAAGATCCAGAGTCCTGTATCAAAGTGCTCTCAACCACTCCAAGATTATTACTAGGGGCATTATAAATGCAAATCCTTTATGCCTGGGCCTTCAGTGCCTGAGAGCTGATCTAGACCATCTCGTACTGAAAAGACAGTTGTTTCTTTAGGAGGGGAAAAGATCAGAATAGTAGCAGTTGGAGGTGCCAACATAGTTCCTCGAGCCTGAGTCAGGCATTGATGATCTAAATGGTATTCAAGTCCATCATTTGCAACCAAATAAAAAGTGCTGAAATCTATTGGTAGTTGGAATTGCACACAGACCCCCTCCTACAGCCTGAGGCAGAAGGGAGGGCCCATGCCCTGTCCCCCTGGTGTTGATGGCTCTAGGGCGATAAAATAATCCCAATAGTATAATAGAAAGGATAGCAGGCCAAGTATTCGGAGATTGCCTGCGGGCAGAGTTTATCAATCGGCATTCCAGTTCTGGAAGTCTGAAAGTGACTACTATGCAGTCTCCCTGTGTTGACTTTCTCAACTAGCCCACCCAACCTACGCTTCTCATCATAAGGATATCTTCATATTCCTTGATGAAAAATGAATGCAGTTTTTTGTCAGCCAATAACAAGCTATATTTTTTTAAATATATAAATGTCTCTTCCCTATCCTCTGGCAAAAGTGGCACCCCTACTATTACTGGCACATACAGGCAGCAATCTGATGGAAGATTTAGAATCCACTCGGAATGTCATACTCCAGGATGAGTAAGGTAGCCAATTTGCAACCGGGGCACTCAATGGTCTTGCAGAATTAGGAGGGGTCAATCTTTCATTCCTCTGGGTTTCCATCTTACATCTTTTAAATGGGGCTGGGATGTCTAAATCCGTCAATAAGGATGAAAGAAGAGAAATACTTCTGGTTGCCCTCTTAGAGCTTGATGGAAAATTCCCAGGCTTTTGGCATTCAGGGACATTTTAAGGCATGGGCAAAGTGTGCTCTGGCCCAGGGCCCTAGCCTTTCAGGGTACCCCCTGATAGAGCCAAATGGGAGGGTGTGACAGAGATTATTTGCACTAATATTAGTGAGCTGCTTATGTGTTACAATACTGAAAACACACATCACTATCCCTGAATATCAGAGGTACACATATTTAGAATTTGACCAAAGAGGGCATGAAAGAGCTGTCTGTCATTGGATCATAAAATCAAAGCTCTTCTGAACAGGGGCACACAAAATCCTTGAAACGTCCCTGTTAGTATTACTCGGGGCTGTACCGTGTAATGTAACCTCAGGAGAAGAAGAAGAATGAGTGGGCAGCAAAAGATTCAATGAATTCACCGGAAGCTGAGATTTTAACACAGTTCCTATGTCCTGGATTGTTTATTCTAGGGCCCAAAATTCAAAACCAGCTCTATCTCCTTCGAGACCACACTAACAGATCGATTAAGAAAAGCATCCAGAGTAGTGCCCATTTGTGGGTAGCCGGTCCCAAAGTCTTCCCATAAGAGTGAAAGTGTCTTGGAGGCAAACCAAAGGAAGGTGGCCTTGCCCAGCCTCTTTCAGCAGATGAAGGGCAAAGCTGCACATCTTGCAGCATGAAAAGAGTGTTGGCACAATGGGCTCTTCAGGGAGCTCCTCCCCCTGCCTCATGGGAAGTAGGTTGGTGGTGTTCCCTGGGTCAGGGAGTTCCATCAGGGAAAGAAGCGGCAAGAGTGTGTCCTGCAGGAAGTGTGTTAGCATTATGAGTGCTGCGGGGGGCTCCTCCCCCCTGCCTCTTCTGGAGCATGTCAGTGGTGCTCCCTGAGTCAGCGAGTCCCACCAGGGAAAAAAGCAGCAAGTGGTAAGAGGGCACCTAAAAAGTTGTTCAATGATGCATATGATATATATGTCTAATTGGATTGTAAAAAGTTGAGGCATTAGAAAAAAACATAAGGAAAATGGATGGAAGTTATGATATGATTACACTCAAGTTGACTATCAGTAGATTATCAAGTAACTACCTGATTTTAATGGAGAACTATCAAGATTAACATCTATAGCAAGTGTAGCAAGTTCTTTACGCAATGTATCGATTTGACCAATGAAACACATTCATACTCAATCTCTGGTAGGACATTCATCATTATCTCAAATAATAAAATTTAATTTTTTTTATCAGAATAAGCAGATTTAAGGATTGAACTATTAAAGAAGTGTGATAGGGTACAGCAAAGGTGATATCTTGCAACTATTTCTATTAGGAAAACGGAATAAACTAAATGAAACAGTTGATCCTAACTCATCATTAAGTAAAACAAATTAGACCCATTTTCATGAGGAACTCTAAAATGAATACACTCAAGTAACAAATTATGAATTGCTTTCAGGAACAAATTAACATTTCCATACAGGTTCAGTAACAATGTCAAAGAGATTTTAAAGACAAATGAAAAACAAACCATAAGGCCCACCAAATGCTGTGGAATTCTCGGAAAAAGAGTACCTACACTAGTTTGGGCCTTGGGAATGTGAGGTGACATTGCAAGCCTGAAAACAATAAAGCGGAAATTGGATCCTTCATTGTTGAGCCATCACTGCAATAGATAAGCCACCCTCCTTCATCATGTAGCTGTCAATGCCATTTGAAACCAAACTGGCTTAGATTAGGTTTGCACAAGCTTCCAAATGTATCATATTGGGGAAGCTTTGCCTGAGACAGAGTCCACACCATATATTCTCAACACCATAAGGAACCAAAAGAAAACAGCTAGTCAAGTTTCAAGTTTATTTTTATTATGTTTTGGCTCTCAATGAGGGCCACATAAAAAAGAGAAATAGACATTACATAGTACAATAATGACAAATAATATGAATATATGAACTTACATAATCAATAATACAGGACAAAACACAAGAGTTATCAGTTTTTAAAGTGAGCCACGGCATCATTACAGCAACCTAATAAATATTTAAGAACCCTTTAAAAAATTTAAAAATCCTACAACAAAACAATTCATTAGGAGGGCAGTAAAGTGCATGTATAAACAGTTTAGCATTTAAGATTCCCAATTGTAGACAAATAGGCTTAATCCATTTAAGTCGCAGAGAACGTAAGGCAGGGCAAACAAACAAGACGTGGTTACGATCTTGAACAGCGACATCACAAAAATTACATATCGGGGAGCTTCCGTGCCATTTTGCTAGGAGTGAATTAAGTGGGAGTAGATCATATCGTAGGAGATACCATAACCTACGCACTCCATGAGGAACATTCCAAGTCAAATATTGTTGGGTCAGCTTGGGGGAGTATGTCTCCAACAAAGGTTCCCTATTATATAATTTGGGTTGGACAAGGGTATCCAACCTATAACATAGCTCCCACGAGGCTCTTTTTAGTGAAATTTTAAGCTCAGAAGGAGAAAGTGAAAATAGGGTATCCTCATCCACCTCCAACAGGGCGACAGCTTTCCTAAAGTTTTTTAGTAAAGAGGAAAAATCATTAAGATTACCCAGTAATTCCTTTTTAACAAGCTCTCTTAGTGTACCTGGTTTTCCTCTAGCCAAGCATGCTACCCATCTTACTAATGCCACCAATGCCTGTGTCCAACAGCTGCGGAGTCCAAGTTCTAGTCTGCATGAAGAGGTAGAACATGCATTGCTTAGGGACATAATTTTCCGAAGCACCCGTCCTTCCATTTTTTGAAGGAATCCCCAATATTTCATTTCCACTAATTCTATTCCGTACAGAAGAGTAGCTGGCACTTTTGCTTTAAAGACTTCCAAAAAAAGAGAGAAATGTCTCTTCCCCGTAGCATTATATAACGAACATAACCCCCTTCCATGGGTCAAAGCTTTACGAGAGTTATGTTCGATATGAGGTGTCTCACTAAGATTAGATGATATTATTTTACCCAAGAACGGATATGTTTTAACCACGTCTAGCCTTTGCCCCCCTATAGACCACCTATAATTGCTTGATCTACATTTTCTTTTACCAAAAATGCACATGATTTTACTTTTAGACGAATTAATTTTCATATGGTGCACTACAGCAAATTCATGCAATGCAAGCAGGCGATTAGATAGACCCTTCGGGGTCAAATCCAAAATAAGAATATCGTCTGCGTACATTAGGATAGATATAGCTGATCCTCCAATTTTCGGAGCTGCACCCTCACAAGATGAAATAAAAGTTGGAAGGTCAGCTATATACAAAGAGAACAATATAGGTGCTAACATGCACCCTTGTTTGAGGCCGTTCTGAGAGGGGATAGATGTTGTAATACCCTCTTCACCACCTTGTAGTACCTTACACCATGTATTCATGTGCAAAGAACGGACCAACGCAAGTAAGTATCCTGGCATACCCAATGTCGCCAGTTTTCTCCACAGCGTTGGGCGGTCCACTCTGTCAAACGCCGCGGAGAAATCAATAAATGCGGCATATAAGCCACCATCACGGATACGTACATACTTGTCACTGATCACCTGTAGCATCGTCAAATTATCAAGCGTTCCGTGATCTTCACGAAAACCAGTTTGTTCCATTGGTAAAATCTTATTAGTTTCTGCCCATTCCATAATTAACATTAATACGCATTTGGCGAAAATTTTCCCTATGGCATCTAATAACGCAATTAGGCGGTAATTAGATGGCAGCTCCCGATCCCCCTTTTTAAATATAGGAATTAATATACTGCCCCTCCAGGAGTCAGGGACAGTTCTAGTTAAAAAGCAGGCCTGAAATAAGGGGAGAAGAATCCGACTCCAAGTAGAAATATCCTGCTTAATGATTGTCATAGGGAGTTCGTCTGGGCCCATGGCTCCAGTAGAGCGCATACTCTTTATTGCCGACATTATTATTTTTTCTGTAGGTAAATTGCATTTTTGTAAATCATTTGATTCCATCATACCAGTATCCTCCAATACTTCATTTGGGGCATATAATGCGGTTACAAATACTGTCCATACTTTTTCGCTTATGGATATAGGACGGGGAGTCATTATGGTACCACAACCTTTTCTTATTATAGACCAGAATTCTCTGGTTCGATTAAAGGTTATTGCCTCCCTCAGGCTAATCCAAAGAAGATCCTCTTTTTCTTTTTTCAGTTTCAATCTCAATCTAACTCTTCTGCGTTTTAATAATGCTAGTAAGGACTCATTTTCTACCGTTCTATTAAGATACTGGTTCCTGATTAATGCATTTATCTCCCTATTCAGAAAAAATAGTGGACTAAGTGAGAAGTGAGGTTTTTTTGGACCTCCCTTTTTCTTGGCGAATCCAATGATTTTTTTAATAAAAGTTTCAAATTGCAGGAATTCTGTTCCCTCCCACTGGTCAAGTTCTAGTAGGGTTTGAGCCAAAAGGCTTTGTACATCCTTCATGGAAGAGGAACCCCAAAAACATCTACCTGATCTTCGATCAATAGTAAGATCTCTATGCTTTAAGGACCAAGCATTAGTTTCAGAAGGGGTTAATAGAAGAGTCAGATTTATTATTTTGTGATCACTCAATATAGAATGAGTGACCTCCATATCCTCAATCAAGTGGAATGACTCAAAATCCGTAATGGCATAGTCCAAAATAGATTCTCCCCTATACGAACCATGTGTGAAATGGGCAGGACTATCAGAGGGCATTCTGCCATTAATAATAAGCCCTTCTAAAAGGCTTAGTTCCTCCAACAGGATCTTACCTCTTTTACTAGTTTTTATATTAGGAGGCCAGGACATTTGGGGTATATTATATACTTCTTCCTTCAGTTTATTTCTAAACTTAACTAGAGTAGAGTTGGATATTTTACTGTTTAGATCTCCAACCATTAGTATAAAGGGGGGATATTCAGCATTCATTAGATTCGCTACATAGGAAAACATTCGCTTCATGACACAATTAAAACATTCCTCAGGGGGAATATATGCGTTTAAAATAACAAACGAAGACCGCATTCCAACTTTGCCCAGGTTAGTGATAGTTACAGATTGAAAAAGATTACTAGAATCAGAATAATGCGTGTAATGCCATTGAAAAGAGGTAGATAACAAACAAGCGATTCCTCCTTTCGCATGGCCTTTTTTTGAAGATTTTGCAGGGGCCTCTAGGACATAAAACTCATTCCCTATATAGGGTAGCTTTTTACACCACGTCTCCTGCAAACATATTACATCGACATTTAATTTAGATAGAAAGTCAAATTTCTCAGGGGAATTAAACATGCCAGCAGCATTCCAAGAGACAATTTTTAAGTTATTGTTAAAGATGTTGGAAAAGTCTTGGGTTGTTCACACAGTTAGTAGAAAGAACCCCCGGCAGCCAGTTCCACCTCTGATTGTCTTCTATTAAAGGAACATCTGCATGTTCAGGCAATGGCAAGGCCTGAGATACCATTCTTTTGCCTTTTGAGATCCAGATTTTCAGATCTTTATTACCTGAATAACCATCATTATATATAGATGCTGGATTACTAATACTGTCTCTAAGGGCAGTAGATGTGGATCTATTATAGAATGGCAATACATCAATTCCTCTACATTTGAAAAATTCAGCTTGTTGTAAAACAAGATTAGAAATTATTTTTGAATAAAATATTACTCTTGTTCGCTGTCCAATGCTTGATTTTACTGGGAAAACCAGGTCAATATCATTCGACAAAATCAGTTTTAAATTTTCAGTTTCTTTAAAGCAGTTTAGGAGCCAAGATCTATTCATTTTTACATCTTGGTCAAACAACGGAAGAAAATCCAGTATTAATGTATCTACTGTTTTCATTTCACATTTTACTGGTTGAGGAGTTGGGCCACTAATAGTATTAAGTTGGGGTCGAAAAGTAAATGCAGTTGGATTTAGTACTTTTACTATTTGTGGCGGAATGTCTATAACATCAGTCAACACAGATAGAGGTTCCGGGACTAGTACCACATGAGCAGAAGACTGCTCATTTGTACAGCTCTTAATCGTACTATCATCTAATACATCGTTAAGTTCATCGGCCACTGCTTTATTTTTAGTTATATTCAATAGTGGATTTTCCCCATTTCCTGGCTCCTCTCGTGCATCAGCACATATGCTTTGGAAAATAATTTGCCTTGGTCTTTTTTTCTTATATTTACGTAATAACTTCCTATTTTTTCCTTTTATTCTTTCTTTTCTAGTTTTAGTCTGAGCCTGCACTCCGTCTTGGCCCTTTTTTTCATTGACAAAGATTGGGAAAAGATCATTTCCCGTCGTTTGCACCATCTCTATTAGACTATCATCTTTGTCAGTGCATTTTATAGATTTACTCTCTCCAGATAGGACAGAGCTCTTCGGGGGTGGATGGGTGTCTACTTTGACAATTAATTTCGAAGGAATATTGCCCTGCAAAGGATTAGTACAAATTGACAGGCTCTGAGCTGCAGATTCAGTAGAAGGTAATATAATCTTTTCTACTACAGGTTCAGAGGTCGGTGCTTGGACATTAGCACCCTTTTTCGCCAACATTTCCTTCAAAATCTCAGACACGGATGATAAAATACAATCAGAACTCACAGCAAATTTACCAAGGAGCAACAGTATAGATGACAATATTTGTTCAAGCGCAATCAACGATTCTGATATCGGTTTCTCATTTTTTGGGTAGCTAGATTGAACAAAAGAACAAATCCCTGATATATTAAGGTGAGGAGATTTCAAATCACTGTTTGTTAAATAGTCATCTTGAGATTTGTTTGATGGTGTGCTACTATATAGAAGCATTCCAGATGGTGTTGCTCTAATTGGAATTTTACTGTCCGCAACATGGGCAGAGGATTTCTTATCCATGTATCGACCGCAAAGTTCAAGATCAATACTGGTGGAGATGGATGTAGCAGCAAAGTCTTCACCTTCCTTTTCTCTCTCAGTAAAAATATTATGATCATGCGCCAAGAAAATACTATCCATCTTTTGAGGGGAAATAGATTGTTTAAATTCAATCGGTACACCAATATTTGAATCCATTTCTAACTTAATTTGTGATTGGGAGTGAGGTGATAAACCAGACTTTGAAATTATTGGGTCTTTTGCAAGTTTATTTCCTGATTTTTCCCAAATATGTTCCAGTTGCATCTGACCTTTTATTAACGCACTATTTTCTGATTTTTTCCTCAGGCGTATAGGTTCAGATATCACCTCTTCTTTATCCTTTAGTACTTTCCCAGAACGTAGTTTCTTGGTAGACATGATTAATCTTTAAGATATAGTCCTTCCGTTAAATTATAAAAATATAAATAGTCGGTTACGGAGGATAGCCGAAGAGATCACAATAAACAGATAACAGGAATATAGTCAAGAGATCATCCGTATATTGATGTATGTAAGTTTGCTGCAATATCAGAGCAGCAAAAAACAAATAAAACTAAAATAACAGGGCCCAGCCCGGCCTACCTCGGCCACTGAGGGCCACAGAGGGCCCGCCCTTTGCCCGGGCTTAGCCCGGCGTCCCGCTCGCGTCCCGCGAGACGGGGGTGACTCTGTATTTGAGCGCCTCCTGGCGCGCGTTTGGCGCGATTAGCGCCGCTAGTGCTGCTGGGTAATGTAGTTTTCTCCGACCTCCACCGCACTCCACACGGCTGCCACACCCAGGAATTGAGCAGGGGTCGGCGGCGGGAGGCGGGAGGACGAAGGCACCAAAATCAGCGGCAGCAGGTCAGTACAAAGCCAGCCAGGGGTCCACACAGCGCCAATTTTCTTCAGCAAAGAGTCGCCCCCTCGACCGGGGTGACTCTGTATTTGAGCGCCTCCTGGCGCGCGTTTGGCGCGATTAGCGCCGCTAGTGCTGCTGGGTAATGTAGTTTTCTCCGACCTCCACCGCACTCCACACGGCTGCCAGACCCAGGAATTGAGCAGGGGTCGGCGGCGGGAGGCGGGAGGACGAAGGCACCAAAATCAGCGGCAGCAGGTCAGTACAAAGCCAGCCAGGGGTCCACACAGCGCCAATTTTCTTCAGCAAAGAGTCGCCCCCTCGACCGGGGTGACTCTGTATTTGAGCGCCTCCTGGCGCGCGTTTGGCGCGATTAGCGCCGCTAGTGCTGCTGGGTAATGTAGTTTTCTCCGACCTCCACCGCACTCCACACGGCTGCCAGACCCAGGAATTGAGCAGGGGTCGGCGGCGGGAGGCGGGAGGACGAAGGCACCAAAATCAGCGGCAGCAGGTCAGTACAAAGCCAGCCAGGGGTCCACACAGCGCCAATTTTCTTCAGCAAAGAGTCGCCCCCTCGACCGGGGTGACTCTGTATTTGAGCGCCTCCTGGCGCGCGTTTGGCGCGATTAGCGCCGCTAGTGCTGCTGGGTAATGTAGTTTTCTCCGACCTCCACCGCACTCCACACGGCTGCCAGACCCAGGAATTGAGCAGGGGTCGGCGGCGGGAGGCGGGAGGACGAAGGCACCAAAATCAGCGGCAGCAGGTCAGTACAAAGCCAGCCAGGGGTCCACACAGCGCCAATTTTCTTCAGCAAAGAGTCGCCCCCTCGACCGGGGTGACTCTGTATTTGAGCGCCTCCTGGCGCGCGTTTGGCGCGATTAGCGCCGCTAGTGCTGCTGGGTAATGTAGTTTTCTCCGACCTCCACCGCACTCCACACGGCTGCCAGACCCAGGAATTGAGCAGGGGTCGGCGGCGGGAGGCGGGAGGACGAAGGCACCAAAATCAGCGGCAGCAGGTCAGTACAAAGCCAGCCAGGGGTCCACACAGCGCCAATTTTCTTCAGCACAGAGTCGTAAACAGCTAGTCATAAATGTTAAGGAGCGGACATTGCCATATTGATTTTTGACCAGGGAAGAAGAATTGTTTAACATTATTCTACTGTACCTTCATGGTACAATTCTGTCCCTTGGCCTCTTTTCCCCATGCGGCTTTGTGTGTGTGTGTTTGAATAGCAGTTATAGATTCAGGACATATTAATAGGGCAGTCACAAATTAAGCATGTGGGGCCAGATGTAGGTAGGCTTTTACCGGGTGGTAACGGCCGAATTCGGCCGTTACCACCCGGTAAAAGCAATTTGACATGTAGGTCCCTGTAATTTACAGACTCGGTAAATTTACCGATAGGTAAATTTACCGAGTATGTAAAATACCGAGTCGGTATCATTACTGATTCCGGACAATTGGTATGTAGGTGGGACTCTTCTGAGTCCCACAAGCAGTACAACATCGGTATTTTACCATCAAATACTACTTGATGGTAAAATACCGTTTCTGGTGTGCATGCACATGTGTGCATGCACACCTATGCCATATGACAGGCAGACCTGCCCTTAGGGCAGGTATGCCTGCCACATGGCACCCGAGCCTCTTTTGGGGGTGCCAGAGGGTGTCAAAGTGACACCCCCTGCACCCTTGTGACAGTCGGTATTTTCCGATGTGGTAAATACCGACCGGTATATGCCCAATCAATCCTATGGGCTTCAAAGCCCATAGGAATGCATGGGCATTAACTGGTCGGTATTTACCACATCGGAAATTACCGACTGTTTCCGATTCGGTAATTGCACATCTGCAATTACCTACATCTCGGTATTTTTATTTTCCGACCTCTTAAATACCGAGTCGGTATGACTCGGTATTTAAGAGGTCGGTAAATAAAAATTACCTACATCTGGCCCGTGGTGCTTAATTTGTGCAAAATATTAGGGCATGGACATATGAGGAGGAATTATGTGCCTTGCAGTATTTCTTTGGTTTACTTGCATTATGATCTGTGGTTATTGTCCAAGAACCTTTTCAATCCCTCTCCAAAAGAGACCTATGTGAGGAAGAGTGTACACTGTTTTGGAAGCCTTCGTTTCCATTTTTGAGTAGTTTGTGACCTATCATCTAGTGCATGAGAACTGATGGTCGCTATACCTGTGCAGGATCCATAGATGCTGCAAGGTAAGAAAAACACTGAGTGTTGTCTTGACAAGATTTACAATTGAGAGAAGGACATGAGGCGAACACTAGTTAGACATGGTGATATGTGACACAAAGTGACATAAGTGGCTGTCCCGTAGACAAGACGGAGTTAGACATAGCATGGGAAGACAGGTAAATTAGATTTCTGTCACAGAGGTACTGTGTATTAGTTGTTGGTGAAAAATACGACAAAATACAGGACGCATGAAAGTGTTTTGGGTGCAATATTTTATATTTATTTTTTATTAATAATGTAGTCATCATAATTAAAACACAGTTCGGAAAGCCAAAAATATAATTTGCAGTGCACTGAGGTTACCATTGCAAAACACCTAAGAATGGAACATATGTTATAATATAAACAAATGGTCATATTTGGTTTGCTGTTGGTGAAAGATGTAGGACGTAATTAAAGGAATGCAACATTTCGGTTTTGTGAAAGTTTTTTTTCTAGATGGTAGTAATTAACATTGGATGTTGCCACCTTAACATGGGATTTTTTTATGTCACTGACGCTTTATCTCAAAAAAGTGCCTGTCTTCCTAGTTTCAGTGATGAGATCAGACATTTACAGTAATTGCTTATGGGCATTTCACAGCATTTCTAGATGAAAAAGAACACTGCGTTTCCTCTCAGCTTGATTTTCACAGCTGCCATTCTCTCTTTTTTCACAGTGGATGTTATCTCTTTCTCTGCTCAGATTAGACAGACTTGCTGTATGTTCATTCTGCTACATGTCCTACATTTCCTCACACACATTAGGAACTAGCTTTTACTATCCACTCACCTGTTTGACCAGAATAGTGACAGTGGTACACCTGAATATTATAATTGCAATTACAACTTCTTTCATGAAAGATCAACATATGAAACACATAAAATCACTTAAAATCAACTAAACAAACTACATCAAACTGTTGGCATAATGTTGATGTTAGAGCCAACGTTTTCCAAGGATACGTTCCAGGAGAATGAAAGCAGACAGAAATTGTCCCCTCTTGATACAGACGCCCAGAATTTCTTAAAAATGTAATATTCTGCATGGCCCATGGGTCATTAAACCAGGCCGAAGTAAGTCCATTACCCAATATTTATTGTGTGCTAGTATTCATCAAACTCAAAGAAAATAAATACATGTCAGACATAATGGCACTCAAAAGACCGAAGAAATAAAGATGCGTGTGCGCTTGGCAGCGATGGGTTCTTCTGTGTGAAAGGATAAACATTTGATAAAATTGGCAAAAATTGAATCATTTCAAATAAATTGCAATCTCAAAGCCTGCTGCTCATCCAAGGGAAGTGTGCTACGCCTTGATTCCTTATGATGTATGGTTGTTTAAAATATATGGGTGTGATGAGACTACCTATGGCTCAGAGGCTAATATCTACAACCAGATCACAGGTACACCAAAACAAATTGCATATTTAACGGCTTCTGACATGTCAAACCTTTCCATCATCTATTTTAGTACATGTGGGCACTGTGAACCTTTAAATTCTATGCATGCCTTGTCTCCTCACCCCCAAGAGACTAAGGTGTGTTGTTAAACAGGATTAAACATAGTGCCAACTCCTGTTAAAAACAGAAGAACAATCGGGAAATCAAGATATTCTGCCAGGCCTCCCAATCAACCATTCAGAGAGAGGGCAGCTAATACAGGGTGCCAATGCAATAGTAAAAAAAGTAACCACTGCAGGCCAACCCCAACAGCAGAGCACAGGGGCAGTCTCCTCCTTCAGCTTCCTTGGTTCTTCTCCTTGGCAAAGGGTCCTCATTATTCCCAGAAGTGATCTAAAGTTCTGGGTTCTGGGTCCCCCTTTTTATACACACAAATTCTTTATCTCTGAAGGCAGAGAGTGTCTGTACCTAGTCCAAACTAGTTCTGGGTGCATTCTGCCAGTACACAACTTCTTCCTTTGTCAGTGTGGGCCAGGGTCATCAGACGCACCACAGAATGTAAATGTAAATGTAAATGTAGTATACTTGTAAAGCGCACAGCTGCCCCAGCAACGGGGCGTCCCGGCGCTGTATAACTCTGGGGAACCTGTCCTGGCTTTCCCTGTGGGATGGTCCCTGCTGGGAGTCCCCAAGGTGGAGCCAGGCATCCCCGGAATTGGTGGGGCCGTTGTGGAGATTAGGCAAGCTAATGCCCAGAGTTGCCGAGTGTGATCCCTGATTAGAGTAAGCACCGAAGCGAGAATTATCGAGTCCGCTGACCAAGGTCCACGACCCTGCCGCGTCGGGAATCGAACCCTGGTCCCGGGCCGACTTCTGCTCTCGGGTCTGCCGCCTCTAACCAGTGAGCCACACTACTCCACTTTGTGGAAGGCAGGCTCAGCCCTATTTAGGCCCAGGTGCTACTCTTCCCATCACTCCCAATGCAGATAAGTCTATTCAGCCTAGTGCTGACTCACCCTGCCTCCTGGAGCCTCCACAGCCCCTGTCACTCACAAACCAGACATGGAATACACAACCTAACAGAGGCAGGCTGGATGGTTAGGCAACAAAATACCCACTTTCTATATGTGGTATTTTCAAACACAGAATGTTAAAACCAACTTCACTGAAAGATGTATTTTATCATTCTGAGTTCAGGCATAGTAAACTCGAATTTCTACCTAGTTCCCTGAGTCAGTTAGGATTATAAGATGTTATAATTAAACTGCCCATTCTGGCCTATAGGAACAAGTAGCCTTACAATAGTGAAAAGCAAAATTGGCTGTAATTCATTATCAGGACATGCCACACACATCAGGGCATGTCCTACCTTTTACATACAATGCACCCTGCCCATGGAAGTACCTTTGGCCTACCATAGGGGTGACTAATATGTAAAAAAGGGAAGGTTTAGGGACTGGCAAGTGGGTGCACTTGCAAAGTCGACATGGCAGCCCCGGGCTGCACACATGCTCTGTAATGGCAGGCCTGAGCCACATTTTACAAGCTGTTTCTGTGGGTGGCACAACCAGTGCTGCAGGCCCACCCGTAGCATTTGATTTAGAGGCCCTGGGCACACAGGGTGCACTGTACCAGGGTCTGTCAAGTAAATCAAATAATCCAATCATGGAGACACTAATCCAATACAACATTTTACAATAGGGAGCACTTGAACTTTGGCACTGAATAGCAGTGGCAAAGTGCCCAACGCATCTAGACCAGCAAAACACATAGCAAAAATACAGGAGGCAACAGCAAAAAACAAAAGGGAGACCCATGCCAATGGTGCCAGGTCTAACACTCAGAATCAATACTAGGCCATGATACTTCAGAGGTTTGGGGCATGAGAACAGAGAATCAGGAAGTGTTCCATGAACTCTGTCAGCTTCTGGTTTACATAGGACTTTTCTGGTCTGTTGGATAAGTGAAAACACTTTTTCCAAATTCTTTAATTTACCATTTAGCTCTTATAAGTTAGTGGAGAGCACTTTTGTAACAGGACTGGCCCTTATATTACGGTATTACCATTGTTTAGTACTTGCTGGAGAAAAATCCCTTCTTAAGGAGTATTATGGCTTCAGAATATTTATCAACTATCATGGGGACGGGATCATTTTGAACTACTGTTTTAACTGCACTCCAGCACTTTTCTTGAAAACAGATATTTTTCACTTTACTCTGGACACTAAGAAGAACGCTGTGGATTAGGACATTTGTGCCGCCATGGTGATTCCATCAAAATAAATGTGGAAAATGTGGTTTTATCAGCTAAAGTTGAGGCTTGCAGGGATTTCTGGGTAGGGAAACATTGGGGGATCCTCACAAGCCATACCTTTTGGACTCCCCAGGATGTCTAGTTTTTAGAAATGTGTGGGTTTGGTAGTTTTCCCTAGATGGCGGTGAGCCCGGGGCCAAAACCCCAAGTGCCCCACCCACCAAAACCAGGTAGTTTTGTTATAGGTAATTTTGAAGTCTCCAAAGTATGATTTGGGCCATTTCCTGTGGCAGCCACTATGCCTACCCACACAAGTGAGGTACCATTTTTTTACGGATACCTAGGGGAATGCTGTGTGCGAGGAAATTTGTGGATCCATGCAGATTCCAGAACTTTCCTACACAGAAATTTGAGAAAAAAAGTGAATTTTCTGCTAAATTTGAGGTGTGCAGGGGATTCTGAGTAGGAAAATGTTGGGGGACCCATGCAAGCCATACCTCACTGGACTTCGCAAGGAACATGGGTGACTATAGTCACATTTTGAGGTTTGCATGGCTTGAGTAAAAAAGCATGTTGTGATCCATGAGAGGCACACCACCCAGAACTCTCCATTTTTTTTCACTTTACAGAAATATCTAAAGTTGGGAAATTTTCCTTAGAGACAGTCTACACCTTACACAGATAAACAAATGAGACACATATGGCTGCCTATCCACCTGTTCCTCAAGTACACACCCATAGTGGTTGGATTTGGCACGAGGGTGAGTAAAAGGTTCAAAATGTATATTTTATTAACAAGAGATTTCACATAAAGCAAATGCACTGTTAATACCGTATTTTCCGGCCTATAAGACGACTTTTTAACCCCTTAAAATTTTCTGGAAAGTCGGGGGTCGTCTTATACGCCGGGTGCCAAGATTTACGGTATGTATTCATGCGTTTTTACATAGCGCGGACTTCACACGAAGGTGTCAGACCGCTTCTCAATAGGAAAAGGTGCATTACAGGAGGAAAAAGTGACATGTGTGCAAGTAGAGGTACGGTATAATATTGCAATAAATGGAGGGCACTCAAACACAAGAACTAACGTTACGTAGGCGATGGTGGCACTGTGCAAGTATCAAAAGCAAACAAAAAGTAAGAGGCAAACAGAACAAATGACGCCGTGAGTCCTACCTAGACTGCAGCTGCACAGGCGCCACCAACCGCTTGCGATGCATGGTACTTCCACAATTAAGGCAGACTGCCTTGGAAGTGGGGGTAGTCTTATACGGCGAGTATAGCACGAAACCTACATTTTATCAAGAAAAGTAGGGGGTCGTCTTATACGCCGAGTCGTCTTATACGCCGGAAAATACGGTAGTTAAAAGGTTAAAAATCCGAACCAATGACTACCAGCGCGTGAGCTGTAAAGCCATTGCAAGGCCCCGACCTCTTTACAGGCCATTTACACACCTTTCATACTTGATACACTCTTTCACACCACCAACTGCGGCCCCAGCACATTACAACACTCACATTCACAGACAATGTTGAGACAACGTACACCCTGGCAGATAGAGACAGAAAAAAAATAATAGTCCTTCAAAATGAACAATTCCTTAATTACTCACATATACTGGTTGGATTTTGCATGAGGGTGAGTGAAGGTTCAGATCGTAAAATTCTATTAACAAGAAATTTCACAAAAAGGAAATGTGCTGTTAATATTTAAAAATGTAAAAACCTGAACCGACGACTCACGGCTTGTGAGCTGTAAAGCCACACCGGCAGCCAAGCGCCAGTCCACGCACACCGGTCGCCAAGCCGCAGTCCACACACACCGCCAGCCAAGTGCCAGTCCACGCAAACTGCCAGTCAAGTGCCAGTCCACACACACTGCCAGTCAAGCGCCAGTCCACGCACACTGCCGGACAAGCACCAGTCCACTCACACTGACAGCCAAGCGCCAGTCCACGCACGCCGCCAGCCAAGCACCAATCCACACACACCATCATTTATTGTTTTTTAACAGAAAAGAAAGCGCAAACTAGTTGCAACTAGATACAAAACTATAACTACAGAAACAACAGCAATAACCAAAGACATCATTCTATTGCCAAACGTGAAACTGGACAACAACTATATAAAACCATACAGACCAGGCAGTACACTATTAGACTCATGGTTGCTCCCAAAAAATCTTTTGAGTGTGATACAATTTGAAACATGTGGGCACACACAACCCAGGATTAGAAGGACAATTGGCACAGTGCATACAACTCTCCTTCTGCAAACCTCTTCGCAAGCAGACTCTACATCTCATACAGGCATTGGTTTTTTTGGGCGTGGAAGGAAATAATTCAGGAAAGTGGCGATCTTTCAATCTGGGCACATCCTCCACCACTCCAACCATAGGAACACTTGCCTGTTCTACAACATCAAGGCTGCCTATCACAGACTCCTCAAACTACACAACAGTCACCTTTGACAAAGGAGAACATTCCTTGAGCACAACAAAAGCATTGAAAGTTTCTAAATTGAAGAGATGGATGGCCAACTTCTTATACCAAATGTAAGATTTACGAACAGCAGTGTAAGGTTACAACCTCTGACCTACTCTATCGACACCACCCATGTGTTATTGTAGTGTACAAGGCACACAGGTTTGCGCACTTCAGCAACCTGACCCCAAGCAGTCACAGGTGAAGTACTCTCATCATGAATGGTAGTCAACATGTACACATCCCTCCTGTCCACAAATTTCATTACTAGCAGTACCTCACTATGCAAGGCACTACACTGTCCCCTCTGAAGCTTTTTGCAAACAAGCGATTTTGGGTAACCTTTACGGTTAGAGCGGATTGTGCCACAAGCAAAACTGTCCACTTTGAACAATTCATTAAACATTTGCACAGCAGTGTGGAAGTTATCAAGGTTCAAATGGTGACCTCTGTTAAACAGTCCTCTAGCAAGATCCCACATAATTTTCTCTGAAACTCCAAAAGTGGACGGACAACCATAGGGTTCAAAAGTGGAATCCCTACCAGTGTACAGCTGAAAATTATCGACATATCCTGTCAATTCCACAATGTGTCCTCTTGCTAGGAATTTACTGCCTAAAAACCAAATGGCCCTTGTACACGACCAAAGACCCATCAACAGCCATTTCTTTCCCTGGAGTATAGATCTCTGAAAATCGATCTACAAAGTGATCAAGAACAGGCCGAATCATAAAAAGACGGGCACAGTCAGGGTGATCTCATGGCAATGCCAAAGCATTATCAAAAAAATGCATCATCCAAAGCAAAAGTAAATTCTGATCATGACTCATAATTGCAGAAAATATGGCAGTTGCCATCAAGGAAGTGGTAGACCAATAAGAAGCCATAGAGAGCTTCCTTATCAAGCTCATCAAAAAAGTAAGACCCAAAACCTTCTTCATCTCATCTAGATTTATGGGGGTCCACCGGGTACCTCTAGAGCGAGGCCTAAGCCTGGCACTGTTGTCCCTCAAAAACTGTTCAGCATACAAATAAGTCTGCTCTTCAATCTCAGCCAAAAATACATCATCCATAAACAACTGAAAAAACTGTATAGGCAAAAAAATTTACAATTCATTATACACCCTGCATCCCCACTAAAGGCAGGCAACACTGGCTGCAACATGTTTGGATCAACTCAGAGTCCAGCACTTCCAGTAGGAAGCCTTGCAGCCTCAGGCTGCAATACCAATGTCTCTTGCTGCACCATCAGCACATCAGTATCCTCCTCTAAAACAGGCACTTCATCCACACTGAGAGTAGCTTCATCCACACTGAGAGTAGCTTCATCATCAGATGATTCCTCATGGACAGAAAACTCACTGCCAGAATCTTGTGCTCCCTTCTCTCCCTCAGACGCACTGTCAGAGTCATAATCCTACTCAGACGAACATTCATAAAGCGTACCAAGCACCTGCCAGGCGGTATTTCTACGGCTATCCATAATGTCTACTAATAAAGGTTACTTGTCAAAAAAAGTCAACAACAATAAATCCTTTGTAAAATAAGTAATAAACAAATTGTGGCTTTATCACAAAGACCCACATACTCAAACACTATACCTCTCACTTGCCAGAAGCAGCTAGAATCACCACCACCATCTCTGCACAGACACAGTAAGGACCAACTGTATCCCACTAAAAATGAAAAATAAAAGAAAATTATACATAAGACAACGCAAAACACATCACAAAGAATTTCATGCTCAAAACACAAACAAAATATGCTGCTATTATGACACCTCTTACAAAAAATCCATTCATGCATGACATTAATACTCATTTGGAGTAAACACAACAAAAATGTTTTTCTTACTAAAAAAATGCAACTATGCAAAGCTGCAGATCAATCACTGCAGAAACCACAAACAAGAATCAAAAGCTTTGCACTAGAATAAAAAGGAGAAATAAAACCTTACAATCACATATGCAAATAATGCACTAGTCCACACACTATCCAACAGCCAAGCAAGGGTGGGCCTAAAAAGCATAAGGCCAATCTGCCTTCACGGGGAGCAGAAACAGCCCCAAAATTAAACCTCAAAAAGGGGGAGCGACCCTTGCCCAAGGGGTCAATCTCTTACATCAACATTTAACAAGCCCTGGTGTGTAGTGGCTTCTGCCCCCCTAGGGGACAGATGAGCCTTAAAGCATATGGCCGATCTGCCTCCAAAGGGGGCAGGAAGAACCACAAAAATCACCTTATAGAGGGGAGCAACCCTTGACCAAGGGGCCGCTCCCAACAACACTTAAAACAATATGGTGGCCAAGTGGGCATACAATACGAATAATTGTTTATTTGGGCCGAGCTGCCCTCCCAGGGGGGCAGAAAAGGCCCAAATGAATGCTCCCCAAAGAGGCACGACCCTTGCCCAATGGACCGCTCCAAACCACATTAAAACCCATAACTGGTGTCTAATGGCTTCTGTCCCCTTGGGGGAAGATGTGCCTAGAATGACTCTGCAATCTGCCCCCAAGAGGGGCGGAAATGGTCAAAACAAATAATTCCCAAAGAAGAAGGCCCCTTGCCTAAGTGGGCGCTTCCTAAAAACATATTGCTCCCCCAAGGGGAGCGACCCTTGCCCAAGGGGCTGCTCCCCAACAACACAAACAATCCCTGGTGTCTAATGGCTGCCTAGAATAACAAGGCTGATCTGCCCCTAAGGGGGGCAGGAACAGCCAAAATAACTGATTCCCTAAGGGGTAACTCCCCAAAAACATATTTAAAAAAACAAAATAACCCCTGGTGGCCTAGTGGCTTTTTCAAATAAAAATGATCTGATCCCCAAGAGGGGCAGACCCATCGAAAAAAAATACTTCCCCAAGGGGAGCGACCTTTGCCCAAGGGGCTGCTCCCATACACAAAAGCCCTTTAAAAAAAATCCCTGGTGGCCTAGAGGCTTTAAATGTCTTTTTTGTTTTAATGTAAATGATCTGCACCCCTCAAGGGGGGCAGACCCATCCACACAAATTGCACCCCCAAAGGGATCGACCCTTGCCCAAGGGGCCGCTCCCATACACTAAGGCCATTTAAAAAAAGTAAAAAATCTCTGGTGGCCTAGTGGCCTTAAATTTGTTTTAGTGGTACTTATTTCTAATGATCTGCCCCCCCGCCCCCATCTCTAAAAATTACACCCCCAAGTGGCCTCTCCACCAAAATTCAGGCCATTAAAAAAAAAAAGTGCATTCATGGTGCACGATTGCGCCCCATGCGATCGTGCACCAGGAATTTTTAAAAAGACATATGATGAAAGGAATACACTTTCCTTTCCTCCGATGCCTTTTAAACACCCCTCCACCCTCCCCGAGGAGAAACTTACCTCCTCTTCTCCGGATGCACTGGAATCAAATGGCTTGCAGTGCATCCGGTATCCTCTAATGACGACAGTGCGGCTCGCGTGCTGACGTCATTAGATGGAGTGGAGGTAGGTGGGGGACAGGGGAAGGACTTCCCCAGCCTTCGCCAGTGGGGGCAGCAGAAAGGGCGGCCCATGGGGGATGCGTCAGAGCTTCCCCTGTTAGTGTGTGCTTGGACGGCCAGGAGCCATCCCACGCACACACTTACCGTGACATCAGACGGCTCACGGCCGTCCGACGCATGGAACGGGTTCACAAATATTTAAAACATACCATGAGAAACTGCTCCATGGCAAAATTTGATTTAAAAACATAATTCCATGATGTCTGGCGGCAGTTCCTCAAATGTATCTGACCTGGAATTTGGAACACAAAGTGAGAAGATGTATAATGCTTTGCAGATTGAATTGTTTTCATTTAAAAATGGTGACAGATGCATGGCAGCATGTCATCTGTGAGGAGAGAATATGCACCTTATGTTATGATGATGTACATACTATTGGACATCTCATATTTGACTGTCCAGCTTTGAAAGTTTATCAACAGAGATTTTTAAAACCACTTTTTTTAAGAATGCAACTGCAATAGCAAGTGCTGCAAGGGAGATGATGAATTGCCCAGTTAATGAATTAATGTGCTGTAAAATTCTGAGATTCTTTAGCTACTGTTTAAATTTGTATTAATGGATGTCATTTTTAAACTGTAGATCTCATTATAACATCTTAATCTTTAATAAACTTGAATTTGAATTAGCACTTATATTTTCCTCACAACTCTACCAGTTTGCATGAGTATCAAGAAAATGTTTATTTACTTTTCCTGTCTTAATTTAGTTTTTGCTTTGACTTCCAACAGCTTTTAGTTTTGTTTTTGTTTTGCCAAATACATTATTTTACTGTTGCAATACTACAATATTTTTTTCTTAAAATAGTTCCTTTTAGTGCTAAAAATCTAACATTTACAGTTGGGTTGTTGCCTTAAAATTCGCTCAAAATCCTTCCACAACAACGGTAATCAATTTTAACAATATGCAACAATGAATGCAACTGTGAAAGGCTTTCCAAATCACACAGATGCCTTTAAGGCTTTCATCAAGTGCATATATAAAAAGCTACTTTTGCTAGATGTTCTCAGGACAAACATGTAGGTTTACTACCCGAGCAATAAAGACATTTCAGAAGCCAAGCTATGTGAGGCAGATTTGCGTAGCAGCTGAGGATATACTTTACTACAGTAAATTCAATTAATCCAAATCCCATTCAAAGTGTCACTTTTCAAATGAAAGCAGGCCAGTGTGACAACATATATGTTTTCTGCGTGAAAAAAATACCTTTACTGAGAACATGTTTGTCGCTTGCTCCTTGTTATTCGTTGTAATGTTGTCATTTTTTGTTTATCCTGTGTAGTTTCAAAATGCATTGCTCGGCACCTTGGCACAAGTTATTCCATGATATCGCCCAACACGGAGAATTATATCTGTTAACTGGGCTATTGTATCATGTTATTTTCCTTTCATAGACAAAAGTATTACCAAGTCAGTGCCCAACAAGGACAAGTTTGTCATTGCACATATCCACTGTGAGATCTGTTGAAGGTGTCAAACAAATTCGCAGTAAACTAAATTTCACAACTATTGCAGAACAGTGGAAAATGTTGAGATGTACTTATTGCACCACATCATCTGCATGGCCTTCTGGTGGGTATTTATTTATTTATGTTCTTGATGTAGCTCATCAAGTCCTGGGACACAGAAACAAAGCATAATATAGGACATGCAAAGAACATGCCAAATATCATGGAATCTATTTCTTCAGAAAGGTAGTATTATTTTAGTTGTACAGGATTTGAAAAACCCAAATACAATATGTAGAAAGAAATTATGGATGGTCTTTTTGGAAATATTATTTATTGTCCATTTTAACATTAAAGATTGGTCAGTGCTTAATCTGAGCCAGTGGTTTCCAGTGGCTGACACCAGCACTTAATTATTAACACCGGCACTGATGACAGTCTGCCACATGATGGTGCTGTTTGTCTAATTTATAGACACGCACATCAATAGTTGCTTATTAATTCAGTATAGATTTAAAATGTCTAATTCGCATAGATGTGGTGGCCTCAAGTAGTCAGAATTGTCACACTCGTAGGAAAGTGATGGTTAGTAGTTGTTTGTAACTGTAGTTAGCAGATCTGACAGTGGCAATGAGTGAGGCAAGTGGAAGTGGATTCCTGACAAGGGCCCTGGCACTTCTTTGTTTCACAAATTAAGCCCTAGTGTGGCCTATTGTATATTTGTTTTGGTAAGAACTTCAAGTTCTTTGCGTGTTTCCAGAATATGATTTTTTCAGGGTGAAAGACATTTGAATCTAGGGGCTTCCAGGTTGATTGGGCCTGGGCTTTCTACAGTTCAAATTTTGCCAGAGAATAGAAGTTGTTGAGATAGTTTTCAGGGTTGTTCAAATACATCATCTTATGTGCAATACATTCAGTCTACAAGGCAGAGTGATGGTCCATTGGAAGCCACTCTAGTGAGGAAAGGACTAGTATGACAAGCTGAGATGTTCTTAAGAGATAATATGGGCTGTTAAGTGGAGAACTGCTTTAATGTGAGTTAGGTGACATTTAGGCAATCCTAATAACAGTGTATATTTTAGCCTAGATGTGAGATGAAAGGCATTGGAGTTCCACTTTGAGGTGTTGGGAGAAAATGCTTCTGGCTACATGGAAGCTTTAGTTGGAATCCAGACGTCTTAGCCATCTCTTTGATATGTAGATCAAGGTGTAGTAGTTTGTCAAACTTCATACCAAGTGACTTAGCTGAAGTGATGTTTTTTGGTGTGAGGCCAATGTCTGTGAGTTGATATGACCATTCGGAAGTCAGTTCCAGTTCCCTGTTCAGAGAAAGAAGAAAAAATTCAGTCAGTTTTAAATATTTTTTCATGTTTAACATTCAGATCTACAGTTCCAGAAATCAAGAGGTAGGTGTCTTGAGATGCTGCAGCATTAGATTTTAATGTATAGTATCATCAGTATATTGCACGCAAAGAGATACTATGGCACATATTTATGAAAGAGTTGTGCCGCCCTTGCGCCATGTAACATAGCACAAGAACGAAGCAGCTCTTAAGTTTGATTTCTCAACGGTCTCAAATGGCTTGATAAATCTAGACCAATGCAGCGTTGTGTTACTCTGCTCCATGGAGGCGTTTAATCGGTGGAGCATGGGTGTTCCCAAGCATGTACCCAAATATTTTGGCTCATTCATACATTTACCATTAGTGGCAAACTTGGAACTGCATTAAAATGCTACGCCTCCCTGGTGAGGCATAATGAAGGAAATATCTTTCTTTCTCCTTGTTACTTTCTATGTGTGTTGCATTCTGCAGCACACATAGAAAAAGCAAAAAGCTTCAAGGGATTGTTTTTGTGCAGAAAGGTGCCCCTTCCTCTAATCTAACCCAGAGGTCTAAAAATTGGATAGCTGTGGAGTCATGTGTCCCATGTTTGAAGCTTCGCCCCAATACTCTGAGGAGTTCTGCGCGTTGGTTCTCTGGAGGGGTGTGTTCTGATGTGTTGGTGTATTTTACTTCCATGTGTACACTGTATTTAATCATTGATAGTGGCAAAGCTGAACACAATCTATTTTGTAACTATAGGCTGTATTTGTCTGCAAATCTGTACATTCCATTTTTGTTGATTCATAGTTTGTTGTTCATTGAAGGTTTACTCTTGTGATTGTTATGTGTATTACACTTTGTTGCTCAAATTGTTGGTTGATAGCCACACAAAAGCTTTGGGCCTGTGCATTCATTTCAGAAACTTTTCGAAGCTATTTTTGATGGTCTTGGCTGACGTGTATTGCCCTGTTTAATGACATCCATTCTCTTCAGGATAAGAAGAAAACATGGCAAGAATATAAGTGTGACACTTGTGCCAGTAACTGAATCAGCTAAACACCAGGGAGAAAAGTTCCAGTTACCTCCTCAGCAACGGAAGGGCGGAAGGTCCATCCATGCTGCTTCAATTTCCTGCTGCAGACTCAATGGTAGAAACAATTAACATTATCGTATGAAAACGCTGGACTGGTAAACGTATATCAATCGTTGATAACAATTGGTTATCTCAATTTACCACCACAGACATTGTCATCCTTGATGAAAGAGATGTATCTTTTAACGATTGTCTATGAAGGTTCTGTTACATTCAAACTCTTTCCACTGGTGTTGTCTTGCTTAAGTTGAGCATTACAGTTAAGTGGTAGCTCCCCACTTTGTTACTCTAATACATTTCTCTATGGCATTAATATGTGTAAGCATGCTTTCTGTGAGATTTATCATTGTCATGTTGGTCTGTAGACTTTTACTTTTTTAATCCTTACACCATTGCATTGTCATCTTTTCACTAACCGGTATTGTGTCAAGGTCATATTCTGTGATAAGAAAAATATGAAGTTGTGAGGGTATCTGTATTGTGATTTGTGTGTTTATGAGCTCTACATTGCGTAGGATGTAACACTGTGCATCTTTGCTTTACTGCAAAATGTTTGGATATTTTCTCTTTTACAGCATAACTTTATCATATCTTTGATAATGTTTTGTCAAGAAAAGTACTAGGCGCGGCAGTTCATGGACCCCTATTGTAAATTATATCTAAGGACCTGATTATGAGTTATAGTATCCCAACTGGAGTAGTATTTTCTAGTGAGTTACCACTTTGGCCCATTATGAGTTGTCCATTGTCTACCTGCTTGGTGTTTCTAGGACCTGATACATGGGGCATAGTTTGACCACTTGCGGATCTGCACACAGTGAAACTGCTGCAGGGATAGTGTCTGAGGATGTGGACAGAAGTACTTTGGCCTGGAGTGTGCAAATGTTAAAAAACAATAAAGGTGCATTAATAATCAGCTCATAAAATTAATGTGTATTCACAGTTTCAGGATGGCATTGGTATTTTATTTTTTTGGTATTGAATTCTTTATTTGTGTGGTTACTTAAAACCATTACAAAAATACAATTCATATAATGACAGTAGTGCCTTGTGACTTCACCCTGACAGAAATTGTGGCTGCTGCTTGAGTAGGGTTTCAACCATTCAACCAGTAATCCAATATCCAACAAGTCCCATGAGTGGTGGTGATGCATACATAGTTATCATTCCAAGTTTAAGGAGCTAGTTATCTCTCTACACGTACTCATGAGTATGAATTGAATTCTCTCAGAACCAAATGAATTCCCCACGTTCCTGTTCCCCAATAGCATTTCAGTCTTCAGCTGCTCAGCCTCTGAATTTTTTTAATTTCAGTGTCATAAAAGTCTCAAATTTCTGTTATATTTGAATACAAATTTCTTGTTCTACCAGAATTGTGAATCATTCAAAAGTTCTTTAGTCTGCTTCAAAATGAATTGCTGTGAACTGCTGGAATCTGGTAGTTTCATGATGGGTCGCCCTGTAAGGAAATGGAAAGATATCCTGACATGGCCATGCCACTAAAACCGGATAACTAGGGGGAGAAACAACACACATGTGACTATATACCCACACCAGACTGTCAGAGGCCCTAGACTATAGTGGAACCAACTAATTTCCAGGTGTAATTTAAAGCAAATCTCTGCTATGTTTTCCATCTTCCCTTCACAAATGTTTATGAAGAGGCATAATTCTCCACTTTAAATGGAAGAATGTGATCCAGGGGGGGGGCGCTAGAGGGCGCACTTGCTGAATGGCCGCACTTGTGTGAGGCTCCAGCAGCCTGGCATAGTTATCCGTTGTTTATCCTTCTTTCCCTGCACCCACCCGCCCGAAAATCCCCACGGAGGGGCAGCGAGGGCCCCTGCACACTCGGCGAAAATTTGGTGGCTCTACCCCCTTGGACTCCAGGGTTGTACACTGCGGACCCCCCGGCCGGCGTAGGGCTTGCTGTGCCGGTGCCTGCTGTCGGCTCCTGGACCTACTCGAGCCCGAGGATCGCCACGAGGCGAGTGGGCCTCCAGCACTTAGTGAGCGGCGCAGCTGATACTAGCGGTGGGGCCAGCATCGGACGGGGGCTGAGGAGGTACGTGTTACACACATTGCTTGCGGCGCGGGGGAAGAGGTGGTGCGGAGCCCCCCGCTGATTTCGCCCTGCTGTGAGCCCCCACCGGTACTGTGCTTGGCGCGATATTTCGGCGCCATTGACGACTGGCTACCCACACCTGCAGGGGCCAGAGGCGTCCGGCGACCTGCCATCCCGCTGCCATACACGGCCTCACTGTCTGCTTTTTGCCGCCATCTGGATGAGCTGACGACTCCAACGGACTAGCGCTCTTGTGGGTATCCTCGAGGCGCTATATCTCTGCTGGTGTTCCCGCTCTGTCTCCTGGGGGACCGATCTACTCCCGAACTGAACTCTGCCTCACTGCGGGCCCCCCCCGCAGACGCTTGCTGTGCCCCCCCCCTCTGCCTGGCACCTCATTTGCAGCAGAGACACCGCTACACCGCACTGGGTAGTGCTGAGACACTATCTTCTCAACTTGCTCCCCTCCGGTGGCAGTATTGATAGCGCATAGACGCGTAAGCTTCCTACACCTCAGTGGCGGCATGGGGAAACCGGACAGTCGCCAACCCAGGCTGCAGTTTGAACCCGCGGCGCAGAAGAAGGCGACGCGACACACGGGAGATGCGGTGCCACCCCGGAGCCCGAACTCAGAGGCCTCGACGTCGGCCCCGCTGACCCCAGATATGGCCACCATGCTGCAGGAGATGCGCCAGGGATTTGCGACGGTGGTCGACAAAGTAGATAGACTTTCGTCTAGGATGGATGGCATAGCCCAAAAGATGGATGTCCATGAGGAGCGCATAACTGAAGTAGAACGCAGAATATCGGAAAATGATGATACGACCGCGTCACATGACTCTCGCCTTGCCAGAATGGACAATGTGTTACGAGTGATTGCCGCCAAAAACGAGGAGTTGGAAGCTAGGAGCCGGCGGAACAACGTTCGCGTCACGGGCATTCCGGAGTCGACCAACACAGGGAGGATGGAGTTGTACATAGAAAAACTGCTTACGGCGACAGTGGGGGCAGACGTTCTTTCGAATCAGTTTATTGTAGAACGCGCCCATCGCTCCCTTGGTCCTCAGCCCCAACCTGGAGCCCCACCGCGACCCATAATTGCGCGCCTGCTCAACTACCGAGATCGCGAACCTGACATATGATGGCGTGCCCTTCTCCATATACCCTGACTTTACCCCGGTGGTTCAAGAGCAACGGCGGAAGTTTCTTGCAGTTAAGAGGAAACTGCGTGATCTGAGCATTGACTATGCCCTCCTGTACCCGGCCAAGCTGCGAGTCACCCACCAGGGCACACAGCACTTCTTTCTCAACCCACAACAGGTCGAAGACTACCTTAAGACTTTGCCCAAACGACACAGAAAGCCTGCGGACGCTGGGGACCTGAACGCATCCGACCCCGAATAGTCAACGGCTGGCTCTCTATGGTTCTTATTCCTGTACTCAATTTGATCGTCCTCACTCCCTTCTCTGCGCGGGGGGTCCTATCCTTCTCAGTGATGGCTGCGGCTGCCCCTGGGGTGCCATGGACAGGTGCTGGACTGCAGGTGGTAATGTATGCCAGGCCCCCACCCTCTTTCTCCCTCTCTGCTCCGGATGGAGACCCCAAGGGTGGACTTGCACGGAGTGGGACGGCTGGGGGTGGTGGAACGTGCACCTCTGATGACCCCTACTGGGTGTTCCCCAATGACATTGACTTTGGTTTTTATTTGTTGGTTGGTTCTTTGTATTGTTTTGGTATGTGGGTGGGGGGCGGGCTTGGGGTGCTGGCGAGTTGGGGTAGCTTCAGTGGGTGGGGGGTGGAGGGCTGCCTACCGGGCGGAACGGGCACACACTGGGCAAGGTGTTGCTTCCTTTAGCAGAGCCGGAATGTTTCGCCCTGTATGGTTGAATACTGTGAACTGTTTTACTTTCTTCCGGTCAGGTCCTTTTGGTGGGACTGTTGGGGGAGGGTGGGGGTGAGGGGGGGTGCTGGGAGTTTTGTTGGGGTTCAGGTTTTAACAAGTGCATGATGTGTTGTGAACTCACTTGCTGCCCTGTGGAGGGCTCCTTGGATTTGGCCGGGGGATGAGGGGGTGGGATGGATGTGCTTTGCGTTGTCTGTGGCTGAGAGGCGGCATAGGAGATAGGGGCGTTCCCTCAGGGATCCGCTCCCTGTTCCCCCTGGGGGCCTGTTTATTGCTGAGGATGACTGGGCTACCCTGCACGCTTTCATCCTGCAATCATTGTTTCACACTTCCACATGGGTGACACACGGTTAAATGTGATTTCTTGGAATGTGCGAGGGTTGGGAGACCATAGGAAGAGAAGGCAAATATTAAGCTACCTTGATCGCCATAACGTTCACATTGCTTTCCTACAGGAAACGCATTTTGCACCCCACAGGGCACACGCCTTTGGAAGTAGGTGGGCTTCTCACACGATCTTTGCTAATTACTCCTCATATGCACGAGGTACGGCTATCCTGGTTAAGAGATCCACGCCCTTTAGGTTTGCTGGCTCCAGGGCTGATCCCCAGGGGAGGTATTGTTTACTATGGGGTAGACTGGGGCATATGACAGTGACACTAGCATGTTGTTATGGGCCTAACACAGACGACCCGCAATTCTTTACTTCTTTATGGGCTGCGATAGTGGAGACGGGACCCCAGCACCTTATATGGGGAGGGGACTTCAACACGACCCTTCACCCCCCCCTGGATAGGTCACACCCCGCCCCCCACCATTATACTAACGGGCGAGAAGTCCTTAGCGCAACCATTGCCAGTAACAATCTCATAGACGCTTGGCGTTCACACTGCGGGACTAGAGGGGAAGGTACACACTTTACAGCGCAGGCTACGTCGTGGGCACGGCTCGACTATTTCCTCCTAACCTCACAATTGTATACGGCGCTGCTTCACGCGTCGCACCTCCCCAGGACATATTCCGACCACGCCCCCGTTCTTATTACGTTGTCCGGTTCTGAGCTAGGCCCCCCAGTGACGGCATGGCGTATGCAACCCTCTATGTTATTGGACTCGGACTTCCAAGAAGAGCTCCGGGAGGAATGTTTAGATTTCTTTAAACGCAATAAAGACTCTGTCCAAGACGTTGAGACCATATGGGACGCCTTTAAGGCCACGCTCCGGGGCTTGTGTATTTCGAAAGGCTCGGGTGTGCTCAAGAGCATACTGACTAGATTACGCAGCCTAGAAGCTGACCTACGTAGTGCTGAGGCCCGCCTTAGAACAAACCCTGACAGTGCAACCCTTGCTACCATTCGAGAAACACTGTCGGAATTTTCTGAGGAAGCTGCCCGCGAAGTAAAGTTTAGGAATAAATACTGGGTGGCCAGGCGATATGGAGAGGGTGAGAGACCTAGGAGGGCTCTGGCGGCGACGGTTAAATTAATGCGTTCGCCAACGGTCATACTGGAACTTGAGACTGCTGAGGGGCAGGTACTCAGGGACACCACCCAAATCCTGAACGAATTTGTGCGGCACTATGGTGCGCTATACTCCTCTAACAGGGCTGGCGAACTCACACTGGACGATTATTTAGCGGATGTATCCTTAGGTTGGTTGAGCGATGCACAGAGACCCTTCCTGAGCGCCCTCTTTGAACTGGATGAGGTCAGGGAGGCTATTATGAGCATGAAGTCGGGTAAAGCCACTGGGCTGGATGGCATCCCTATTGAGTTCTATAAAACGTTTATTGACTTCATGGCGCCAGTACTGCGGGAGGTTTATGAGGACGCGCTAGAGGTGGGCCACCTCCCTGCTTCCATGAGGATTGCTCTTATTACGTCACTGCTCAAACCAGGCAAACCCGCTTCCAGCTGCGACTCCTACAGACCGCTGTCCTTGTTAAATTGTGACGTGAAAATTCTTGCGAAACTGATTGCAGCACGCATCAGCCTCCTCCTGCCTGCCTTGATCCTCCCGGACCAGGCCGGATTTGTCCCTGGGAGAGCGACGTCGCACAATCTCCGTACTTTTTTTACGGTCTATGACTCGGTCCACGAAGACCTCCCAATGGCTGCCGTTTTTTTAGACGCCACTAAGGCGTTTGACTCGCTCGAGTGGGACTATGTGTTCAAAGTTCTAGAGCCAATGGGTTTCCCACCTATATTTATTTCTTGGATTAGACTATTGTATACGCGTCCAGTGGCCAGTGTCCTCATTAATGGAAAATTGTCCTCGGACTTCCCGATCTCCAGGGGGACACGGCAGGGTTGCCCCCTGTCCCCCCTCCTCTTTGCCATAGCCACTGAACCCCTGGCTGCTAAGCTGCGACAACATCATAGGGACAGTGCGCTACGCTGCTTTCAGAGACAGATACTCGTCTCTATGTATGCCGACGACATCACCCTTTATGTTCGCCACCCTAGCGACAACCTACATCCCATACTCCGGGAATTTATACGGTTTGGTGCCCTTTCGGGAGTTCAAATTAACTGGAGTAAGTCGTGTATCTTTCCCCTTACTGCCTCGACGAGCCAGTTCCCGCTGGAGTTCCCGCTTGCCTGGTGCACGGGAGATTTTAAGTACTTGGGCATACATGGGGAAAAGAGTAGAGAGGAGCTGATCCGTGCTAATTATGGCACTGTGATGGACAAGATGAGTGACAATATTTCCAGATGGATTACACTCCCCCTTTCCATGGCTGGGCGGGCCTCATTAGTTAAAATGGTTATGCTCCCTCAGCTTCTGTACCTCTTTTTGAATATTCCGTATCATCCCGGATCCCATTTCTTTCGATTGCTACGCTCGGAATTGCTCCGACTGGTGTGAGGTGGGAAGACGCCCAGACTCAAATGGGAGATCCTAGTCCGGCCATTCTCACAGGGGGGCTTCAGCATTCCTGACTTCGAGCTTTACTATCGAGCTGCTCAGGCCCACTATGCGTACTTTTGGGTACGTCAGCAGAGATATATGCCTCAACTGGCGGCCGAACACTGGTTGGCCCACCTGACCCCCATCGAAGGCGCACTCTACTCCCAGGTTGAAGGTAGGGACAAGACCCCCTCCACGGTATCTAGCACGGTCACGACGTGGAACACCATTGTATTGAAACTTGATCTGCACTTCCTATATGCTCCTCTGCTGCCACTGACCTACCACCCGCAGCTTCCACTCCTACAAGAGGTTGGCTTCCAAAAATTGTTGAAAAGAATACATGTCACCACATGGGGGGACTTATATCGTGATGGCACCTTCCGTACTAGGGACCAGTTATACGAGGGCATACAACCGACACCTCTAGACCTATTTTATTATATCAGGCTTTGGCACGGATTACAGGCCCTTACCCCTGACTTCCCCTGCGAGCCCCCAGTGCTGCCTCCCCTACAGACCATGCTGCTTCAAGACACTCCTAATAAACTGGTATCCACACTCTATAAATCTGTCCGGGCCAACATGACCTACACTGCTCTGCCAGCTAGATACAAATGGGAACAAGATCTAGCCTTGACTCTCACAGATACACAATGGGAATTTTGCCTACAGCAGACCGAGCGCATATCCTCCAATAGCCGCTATAGGATAATTCATTATAAATTCCTGCACAGACTGTACCACACTCCAGCGCGCCTACACAGGTTCCAGCTTAGACCCACAGATACGTGTGACAGGTGTGGGGCTCCCGGGGCTGACTTCCTTCACCTTGCATGGGGGTGTGCCGAAGTAAGCGCATACTGGACTCAAGTGTTTCAAGCGCTGTCCAAAATGATACACATGACGGTCGATCCGTCCCCATTGGTAGCTCTTCTAGGGTATGTTGCACCTCTCCAGGCGGCGCACCGCAAATATGTGGCGCTGGCTATGCTTCTGGCTAAACGCAGAGTGGCCTGTAGATGGGGGAGGGGAAGGGCACCCAAGTTTAAAGATTGGATGAGTGATATGGTATACTGCCAGGAACAATTACATACCTATTCCGAACTGCTGCCACCTACTTCTAGGCCTACTGATATTTGGGCCCCGTTACAATGCTATTTGATCACTGACCCACTCGAGGACGACCGTACTTGCAGTTGAGATGTTGGGACCCTGCGTTGTTAATACTTGGTCTTGAATTGAATTTCCTGGGCTGACCTGTATGGCATGATGTGCTTGCTATTCCCCCCCCCCTCCCCTGTCTTCTCCAGCCTCCCCATTTCAGGGTTCTCTGTGGGTTGCTTCGACCACCACGCCATCGCCCGGGAATCTACCGGCCTACCACCCTCGATACCGAGGCCCGCCTTCCCTTCATTTGTGGTCTCATTGCTTTGCCAGCCTCATGCCTTCCACGGACTGATATGCCCGCCGGGCGCCCGATATGTCCGCTCCCCCCCCCCCCCCCCCGGGTTCGCCTAGACACTGCACATGTTACTGTTGACATAAAACTTAAAAAAAAAAAAAAATCTCATAGATTTAGCTGTGAAGACGCTGCACTTGTCACTTGAATTGTATTGTTTGACGCGATTGTATTCGCATTCATGCTCTTCTGTTGTTACTTGTGCTACTATATGCATCGATAGCGGCTGGCCTCCTGGTTGTTGGCGAGACGCTGTGTACTCCTGACAGTGCTCAATAAATGTTTTGCACCCAAAAAAAAAAAAAATAATAATGTGATCCAGGTGTCACTAAATGAGAGCAGATGTGGATGCTTCATTCAATGACCAACGGACATTTCTTAACTTGCACCGTTTGGTGTGCTCTTGTTGTGGTCACCAAATCTTATAGAGGTCACATCTGGTAGATTACCTGTTCCCCAAAAAGATATGCCTTCCTTTGTTGTGAATGTATCTAGGACCCTATTTAAATATTCCTGATTTATGCCCTTATATGGTTATAACAAATCATATCCTTATAAAGGCATAAGAATCATATCCATATAAAGTCATAGCCAATGCAGTCCAAATACGGCAAGGCTACTCCCATAGACTCCGAGAAAGTACAACGCGTTCTTAAAACAAACCAAACCTCCAGCAGCCCGGGAATTCCCCCTGCTTCTGTTTTGATTTGTCCAAGAACTCCTGGAGTCCTGAAAGAACTGCGAGTTCTTAGTGACTTCTTATGTCCAACCTTACGTCAAACTCGGCACCTTCCAGGTATAAATATACCAGCAGCTGCCCTAGCAAAACACACGGGAGATTGGAGCAGATCAGCTATCTACTTGCCCGACGCCCTGCTGCAGCAAGTGCCGAAGGAAGCCGACCCTCCCATTGACGCACTGAGAGAGACGCTGTCTTTTCTCCTGCCGAGAAATCCAGCTCCAGTGTTTCCAGTCACCCTTGCGGGTTGCTGGGAGATCGAGTCCTGAGCGAGAGATACAAGACCTCCTTCATTCTATAACCAAGGTACCGAGCTGATTAGATCCTTAGAGAATTATTGATTCAGATTCTTGGCAAAACTATCTTAACTTAAACTGCAGCTCACTTACTCCTTCCCACGTACTAGGCTTAGGTTAGGTACACCCGGGTAGGCGTATCTTAGAAGCACCAGTTGAGTATGTTTAGTCATGGTTTTATCTATGTATATATTTTATCTATTTTAGATACCGTATGGCTTAGAAACCGTACCATGCTTTTACAGTATTATTTTATAATACTCCTTTTACTGTACGCACTTTACTTTATGACAAGTATTGCTATTGTGGCAACTCACTTCTCTTGCATGAGAAAGAAGACTGTTCAATGAATAACCACTTTTATTGAAAACGCCGTCTCTCTATTTCTCTGCGCTTCTGGTGAAACTAAGTATGCACGGTTGACTGAGTGAAATAGTTATCTATTGTTTCCGCGACTATGGAGATATACTCCTTATTCTGGAGGGAGCAAAGTTGTCATGTTTATGCGGTTGTCAGAAACTAATCCCTTCTTGTCTATTCAGGAAAGTTAACACCTTCCTGTTTACTCGAGAACGTTTCTAGTGACCTCTGAGATAGCTGGCATTCATAATTAAGTCTAACATATTCAATAGACACCTAGTCAACCTAAGTCCTACGTCTAAACTATCGTTTATGTTATTCCAATGCGCAGAGCCTATTGGGAATATAGGAACTACACTAAACCTTGTCAGAAAAAAGAAAACTGTCAGATGTCTCTCACTTCTCTTCTACTGAGTTAGTTTCTGTTACTCAGAGAGTGTTAGAAGTCAGACAGACAAACATTTCAAAGAATCTCTAATAAGCAGGAGAATACTATTGAGTCCCATCCTTGTACCCCCAAATTAGTACATATACACAATGAATAGTTTTTTTTACAGATTTATGATTAATTATTACTTACTATTTGTCTACAAATCATATGCATCTGAATGATCATAACTATTAAAAACGACTGAAGAGTTATTTACAGCAAACGATTGGTAGACCCCATAAACACATCCTTAAAATATTAGTTTATTTCCTACCCTAAATGTCTAAGTATCAATAGCTATCCAAACTCACATAGCTCTTTCACTTTACCAGCATACCCTATGCTGTCTTTGAGTCAGCAGTCAGAACTCAATCATAATGTCATGATCAAGTCTGTGGTTCACAGAGGAGTTGACTTGACGGATGCTTTTGGTGCCCACCTTGCCCTAACCTCTATTGGCAAAATAAAAGAGTAGTACAAAAATGTGGGCAAGCTCATAACTCAGCAAGCCGATGGTGTAGATGCAATACTTATTTGTGAAGACTTAGTAATGCTTCTAGTAGCTAGGGTATTGCACAGATCTCATGGAATGAAAATGGAACTATAGCAAGATCCTGGCAAATCCTAACGTCATCATGGATCCAAGGGTATTTAGGGATGCATTTCGAGAAGTATGTCACTGGTTACTTTAAGTGGTTTGAGGTAGTACCAGTCAAAAGAAGCATACAGTGGCTCCATGCAGAAATTGCCCTGTTACATTCAAGATTCCAGCAGTTCACAGCAGTCCATTTTGAAGCAGACTAAAGAACTTTTGAATGATTCACAATTCTGGTAGAACAAGAAATTTGTATTCACATATAACAGAAATTTTAGACTTTTACGACACTGAAATTAAAATTCTTCAGAGGCTGAGCAGCTGAAGACTGAAATGCTATTGGGGAACAGGAAAGTGGGGAATTCATTTGGGCCTGAGAAAATTCAATTCATACTCATGAGTATGTGTAGAGAGATAACTAGCTCCTTAAACTTGGAATCATAACTATGTAGGCATCACCACCACTCATGGGACTTGTTGGATATTGGATTACTGGTTGAATGGTTGAAACCCTACACAAGCAGCAGCCACAATTTCTGTCAGGGTGAAGTCACAAGCCAATCCCAAATTAACCTGTGCTTAACCCTCAGGTAGCTTGCCACAAAGTAGTCAAGATAACTTAAAGGCAATGTGTAAAGTATTTATGCAAGCTTAAAACAGTAATAAAGTGAAAACACAACACAAGAAAAATCCCACCTAATTTAGAAAAATAGTGTAAAATGTAATAAATTACTTCACCCCAAAAGGAAGAAAATGTGCATATTAAATGAAAATATTGCCTGAAAACACATAGCACCAAATGTGTTTATCTGGATGCACCGAACCTGAACAAAGACACAAGTACAGGATGACCGCAATGGAGCATGGGCAAGATAGAGGGCCAAGTTATGCCCAATGAACAGAGTACCTGAAAACCTGGTTTGTGAAGCATTGTGACATGCTGCAGTCAGTATGCATCACTCAGTGGTGGTTCGGTGGAGATGTGAGGCTGCAATGCGTAGTCCAATGTCATCATCGAGGATGCAGTCTACAAGGTGCTTGAGGTGTGGAGTCATGCGCCAAAGGTCTATCATAGTCCCCTTTGACCAATACGTCTCAACAGTACTACCCTTTTGGAAGCTAAAAAGTAAATACTCTATTCCTCAGCTCATCGGACTGAAATAAACTAAGATACTCAGATGTGAGATCAGTTTGTCCCATTCTCAGCTGTTCTCTAACAGACAATATTGAATCACCCAATTAAATGTTTCAGAGAGCAAGGGACTAATAGTATTGAAGGATTTTGTCAGGTTGCTAAAAAAGACCCTTGCCATGGAACACACCTGTGCGAACAGTAAAATGGAAATGACAAATCTCAAACCTTTGAATTAAAAGGGTGATGAACTCTCGTTTCCTCTTGATAGCATGCTTCCTCACAAGGTTCATTCCTCACCATGATATGCTCTGTTGTATTGGTGCCCCTGCCTCCTAGAGAAAATATGAGCAAAAATATGCCAGAATCAGCCTAGAAACACAGATTCATGCGTGATATTCCTCAAACAAACTGAACGGGGAGTATTTTCACACCCCACAGACACAGATTCCAAGTGGGTGGAAAGTACCAAACCATTTATCACTTGATTTGTAATGTGCTGCTAACTGAGCATATCATACCTTACAAGTGTTTACCACCGATAAGAAAACAATACATTCAAGTACCAGACATTTTTCAACAAAATATTGACAACAGCAATGTAAAAAATAAGACAGCGTCATCTTGCTATGCAAAGCAACAGTAACTGAACCCTAAAATGTTTTTGGGCAGCCACGGCCCGTGGAGGGAGTTGCGGTGAGGCAGAGAGGTGGGGCGGGGGAGGGGCAGGGTGGGGGGGGGTACTAAAAACTAGCATATGGATAATTGGAGGTAAGTAAACAATTTAATTATTAAAACGAATTTCGTAGCGTGCCCTGCATCGCAAAATGCGACGCAGCGCGCGCTACGAAATTAGTTTTATTAATTAAATTGAATACTTACCTCCAATTATCCAATTTCCGGTTTTTAGCACCCCCCCCCACCCTGCCCCACCCCCGCCCGCCTCTCTGCCCCACCGCAACTCCCTCCACGGGCCGCAGCTGTTTTTGGGATCATATTTTAAAGAATATAAGAAAAAAACAATAATTGCTACCATCAAAATCAATTAATTGTGTTATTCTTTTAACTAAAATTGTATTCAAAGGTAAATGCTGCATAAACATTTATGTTTAAACACAAATCAAAGCAAGTATTTCACATTATACTTTTGGGCCTTAGACTTAGCGGAAGGGTAATATCAACCATCTGGTCTTGATTTTTAAGCCAGAGTAATGTCCCTTTTGCGATAATGCACACACTCATTAAGGAACAAAGTTCAGACTAGGACTGCATGGCCTATATCTTAAAAGTGATGAAAAAATTCACTATGTCCAGAGCGGAGCTGACAGGGAACGGAACAATGGTAAAAGGTAGAGAACAGTACTAGGTTTCACTGGGGGCAGAAACCTGATTTCCCTTTGGAAGCATCCTGTAAGTGTGGGCAGCCCCTCCCCCCCCCCTTGAAAAGGTTTCTGAGGGGTCTGTGGGACCTTCTCTCCCCTAGTCCAAAGAGCAATCTCGGAATATCTCTAACTGTATCCCACCACCTAAGTGGCACAGCGTTATTGCATTTCATGACAGTTATTTTGCCCACGCAACCAAATGTGTAAAAGTACGCAGGTGCACCCCACTTGCATGTGCCTGCCCCCCATGCAAAGGAGGGAATGTCCCCACTACATTGTGCTGGTGCGAAATTCAAAAACATATACTCAAGAATAATGAGTATTATTGCTAACAAGTGCAGAAGAACAAGTGCGAATACCCATGCCTTTTTCTCAGGTCTCTCTGTAAACTGGCATCAGACATCTATTGCTACTTTTGTGTAAACCAAATTGAGGGTCATATTTATGGAATAGTGGTGTGGTGCAGAGCTGGAAGGCACCTTGCTGCGCTGCGTCACTGGAAAATGACAGGAATAGGCTGTACTGAAGGCATACCGTGCATTCCTGACTTTTCTCCCCACGCTGGCGACTGTTTGGCAGCTTAGCACCAAAGCAGACACCCTTGCACCACTTTTCTCCCCACGCTAGAGCCCGTTTGGCAGCCTAGCACCAAAGCAGGCACCCTTCCACCATGGTGCAATTGTGCCTGTGTTGCATGCAGGATTGTTTCCATGCAGGAAGGGACACCTTCCTACACAAAAGCAATCCTGAGAGGCATTTTCCTCTTTCTCTGTGTGCTGCAGAATGCATCACACACAGAAGGAGGAAGTAAGGAGGAGAGATAAAGATATTTCTCGTCTATGTCTCACCTGGGGAAGCATATCTTTTTGGCGCCTTCCCAGGTTTACAGGTTTTTGTAAATCTGGGAATGCGTCAAAAACCACCCACGCAATGCCCATGAAATGCCTAACCAATGGCAGAGTTGCGCAGCGATGTGTGTTGCCAGATTTTTTGAGCCACTCAAGCCATGCAAAGTGACTTTCCATGGCTTCAAAAATCTGACTCAAGGTTTGCGTCGCGCTTGCACCACGCTGTGTGGTGGAAGAGCAACGAAACCGGGTCATAAATGTAGCCGTAAATGTGTTTCTCCATTGGCTTGAACAGCATATGTAAATGAATGTCAATATTTTCAGAACATCTCTCAGTTGCAGTTTATATTTAAAAGATCAGTCGGTAGGCATGGTATTAGGAAGACCACTGACATATTTTACTTTATGCTAACTGAATTAATAAATTGCCGAAAGAAGTAAAGAAGAACTGTCTGTGCAAGTGTGTACTGATTACATAAAATTATGAGTTGCTAATAGCGATCCGTAGCAATAATTATATGATCATGACCAGCAACCCGAAAAGTAGGTGCGTTTAAACTGTTAAATGTTACTTTCACATCAGTTACTTCTAATTGCAGTAAAGCAACTTGTACTGCACTTATGCATTACAGTTCGAGTAGCATTTATAAAAGGTTGCATTCCGCAGTTTGGCATTTTGCATTAAACATTTCAAAGTGAAACCCTTAATTATTACAAAGAAACGCTAATCCGGAAATATGCAATCTTAGATACAGAAATCCAGAAAAAATGTATTTACTGTGAAAACAACAAACCATTATGAATAGAACACTTGGCCAATCATTCAGAAATGTTCAGCAAAAGCACAGTAAAAGAATAATATTTAGATTTTTATCCATTCAAATTGTAAATATTTTCAGTACTAGAAACAAAAGTGGAAACCAATTTGAGAAAGTGATGTTAATGGTCTGATTTAGAGATGGATCCCAATGAAGACACTAACATTTGGCAGATGCCTACTCCGCCCAGTTCTTCAATTTTTCGTCTCATTAAGAGGGCTACGGATCACTTTGTTACTGGCAGCGGTATCTCAAGATCACGATTGCCATGGCATCAGAAGGCCCAACTTATTTATGCGGTGTATTATTTTTTACTGCGTGAATGAAACCACAATATCCATGAAGTGTTTAAATAAAACTCCCAGCGTATCAGCTATGTTGGTTTTTATATTTGAAAAGCGTAAAACAGACTGCTGTGCTGCTATGTCTTGGAAGGCTGAAACGTATTGTGCATTGTCAGCAAAAAAGAAGGTCTTTTAGTGAAAATGTCACCAATTTGTTGGAGAATTCTACATCTGTTAAGCGGACTATGACAAGGGCCATAACGAAGTTCTCTACATTTTGTCCAACATTTCTTTGATGAAGGAGTAGACCAAGTTGGTACAAAAAGGAAGTCCCTTGGTGGCACAGCTTAAACAAATCTACTATACACCAATAGTAGCCCATGTATGAGAAGTGGTCACTAACATAGGATAATACACAATCAGCAAATTCTATAAATTTCTTTATTTCTGGATAAATAGTCAGGAAACAGAAAAAAATGGTTGAACTTCTATCGAGCTGCCATATGCAATCTGCTAAAGGGGAACAAGACGAATAAATTAAAAAAAACAGCACAAAGAGAGACAAGAAATAGGAAAAACAGACTGTATCGTCCCCATAGTCGGCATTTAGAATTTTACAAGGCGGAGGAAAAGACTATTTATACAACACACGAAAAAGGAGACAAGAAATACGAAAGGATTTTTTTTTGAATTTACGACTAATAGATGTGGAAAGCAACCCAAGCATACTAAAAATCTAAGAATCTTTTCCTGATGATTGGAATAGAAAGATATGAAATGCGGAACAAATATAACGCATGTGCATAATATGATTTAAGGATTCGTATAAAAGTGGCAACCATCCAGTGCCTGTTATAGGAGAGACGTATCAAATGTGTCTTGAAAAAGATGGTGTATTATAACTGAAACCATCAAAACGCGTCGACGCCCAGAATTAACATAATCAAGGGATTGAGCCTTTTCTGTAGACACGATATTTCAAGTGTGTTCAGGATCAGCTTCTTAACAACTCGGTTCCCTGATGTGTTCATATATGACAAATAGGAATTGTCTGTTGTTTGTCTCTCGCCTTTTTCTTTGATTTTATATTGTTTTTATTGTTGTTTTTATGAAATATAGATACTAATGTGGTGCCAATGTACATGTTTTTAATGCAATTGTAATGTATTGTTTTTAGATTTTGCAACATTCGTAATCTGTTTTAAAAAAAACAGAAATAAAGACATTTATAGAATTTGCTGATTGTGTATTATCCTATGTTAGTGACCACTTCTCATACATGGGCTACTATTGGTGTATAGTAGATTTGTTTAAGTTGTGCCACCAAGGGACTTCCTTTTTTTACTGTCTATTAGTACTCTAATCTCCTGGTGTGCTAAGGGATCTCTCTCAAACTATTACCTATAGACCAAGTTGGGACATAGTGGGCAGCCTAGTTTTCTGATGTGTGGACGTTCATAGAATGCATGTTCTCCGAATGATGAAGCATCCACCCAATATCATTATACCACATCAAACCTTCCCCTTTAGCCGTATAACTGCTGCATCTTTTTCACCCCAAGTGCTGAGCCTTTTTGGCTATTTAGGATAGTTCATTCACACTTAGGTCTCCATAACTTTTTTCTCACATAAGGTATCCACGTCAAATTTACATCTCTGTTTTTCCAATATAAATACCCAAAATACAGCAGAATTGTGGGTATATTTGGGGAAAATGTGAAAACTGATTTGTTTCCAAAATATGACCTCAACAAAAGGCTATCTGTGCTAAGATTACCATCTTCTCAGTTTGCAGGAACATGCAGTGCTCATTTTTCTCATTTTTGTAATTTCAATCTAATTCAGATTGCGCTGGAAACAGGTGTAAAACCACCGCTGATGCCAGAAAGCTATAAATATCTGAAGTTCGGAATACAGAAAGGAGTCCTTTGTAGAGATCGCTCAAGGTTTTTGCACAATTATTGAAATAAAAAATATGAAAATGAGTAGGAAAAATTTGCCATTTATAAAAACGTTTTAATCTGTAACTTTTTGTCACTGATGGGCAATTTACAAAAAGCAATACACAGGTATTCTTGCTTTGCATTTCTGGTCACGGGGATATATAGGGATTGCTTTTTCCCCAAGAACCCGACATACCAAGAGCCAACAACTGAGCTGCACCCTAAAATGGTTTTTCATTGTGTGCTGAGTATAGAGAAATTCATATGGTAAAATATAAAGAGTGACAAATGGGTATGAAGGCAACCGATGCATTTCTAAAATGTATAGCAGATGATGAGTTGAGAAGCAGTTGTTAATTGTACATATCTGAATTTATGGTACTCACACTACCATGTGATTCAGAGGGCATATTGCAAAAATTATTTTTCCTTACACACTGTCTTTCATTCAGAAGGCAAAAATACAAAGAGAACCTATTGTTAATAACAATTGTTTGACTAATCTGTAGTGCCACGTGTCTCTTGATAAAAATGGTACCCCAAGGAGGGTGTGGCGTGCCAAGATGGCAAACTAGATGCCTTTTCTGTCCTCTCCCACCACAGAGCTTTAAATCCTTTGTAATTCAGTCTCCATTCATGCATTTCATACCTTACAACTAGCATGCAGGCACCGCTATTGGTTGGTGACTCGCTGGGGTCCTGGAGGTGCCGTTTAGAGGCTTGCAGTGCAGTGTGAAGGTAGTGGGACTGAGTGGGCCTGGGCGCTAGCACCGCGTGCGGTGAATCCAGTGGGGCCTTGACGCTGTGCGATGCTGGCAGCAAGGTGTCCTGCATGCCCTGAAGGGAGTGAAGAGCTGGGCAGACTCACAGCAATCCGCCGTCTGAACAGCACAGGAGGTTGGTAGTGTAGGTGCACCTTGAATCCAGGCAGACCACCCCTGAGAGCCTGCTGAAGCGTGCCATCAGGCCTGAGTATGAGAGGCCATGCCTGGGGTCTGCCTGGTGCCCGAGGCTTGCCGGAGATGTGGTGCCCTGATTGGCTGCAAGAGAGCCACTTGGAAGGGAGCGGTCCCCCTCAACTCTCTGTTGCCACTACATGGGCATGGGCAGCTACGTCTCCTGAATGGCCTGCCTCTGGGGGCCCAAACTTGTAAGCCAGCGGGCACGTCTTTGTCAGACTGGGCCTGAGGCAAGCCCTACACCTGTGGCTTGAAGGTGACATGGTGTGATGGTTAAAAACTTAAGAGTGCCGTCACAGAGTGGAACAGCAGAAGGCCCCCCAAGCCCTCCTGTTGGCAGTGAGTGAGCCTGGGTGCTAGCAATAGTTTCAGCCATTACAATCAGGAAAACACACAATGTGATTGACGGAATGTTGCACATTGGCAAAACATTCACTCCAAGTCACAGATCTGGGTTTCATACATCGTTATTTTGCTCACCATGCCACCCCAGTTCAGACAAGGCCATATGCAAATCAGTCTTGACCCTGTGCCTCATGCGAACAGTCCAGCCCGAACTGCCAAGCCATGTCTTCCCTGGACCGGAATCAAGCATCCTAGGACCGGTTTCTGGATATCAGTCGTCATCAGAAAGGATAGCTTTACTCCAGTGGCGTAGTGAGCATGGGACCCACATCTGGGCATACCCTTCCCACATTGGGCAAACAGCAAAACACACAAGGTGATGGACGAAATGTTGCACATTGGCAAAATATTCACCGCCAGTCACAGATCTGGGTTTCATCCATCATTATTTTGCTCACCATGCCACCCCAGTTCAGATAAGGCCATATGCAAATCAGTCGTGACCCTGTGCCTCATGGGAACAGACCAGCCCAAACTGCCAAGCCATGTCTTCCCTGGACCGGAATCAAGCATCCTATGACCAGTTTCTGGCTATCATCCGTCATCAGCCAGGATAGCTTGAATCCAGTGGCGTAGTGAGCACGGGACCCACGTCTGGGCATACCTTTCCCACATAGGGTGAACAGCAAAACACACAAGGTGATGGACAGAATGTTGCACATTGGCAAAACATTCACCCCCACTCACAGATCTGGGTTTCATCCATCGTTATTGTGCTCACCATGCCACCCCAGTTCAGAGAAGGCCATATGTAAATCAGTCTTTACCTTGTGCCTCATGGAAACAGTCCAGCCCGAACTGCAAAGCCATGTCTTCCATGGACCGGAACCAAGCATCCTAGGACCAGTTTCTGGCTATCAGCCGTCATCAGCCAGGATAGCTTGACTCCAGTGGCGCAGTGAGCACGGGACCCACATCAGGGCATACCCTTCCCACAAAGGGCGAACAGCAAAACACACAAGGTGATGGACGGAATGTTGCACATTGGCAAAACATTCACCCCCAGTTACAGATCTGGGTTTCATCCATCGTTATTTTGCTGAACACGCCACCCCAGTTCACACAAGGCCATATGCAAATCAGTCTTGACCCTGTGCCTCATGGGAACAGACCAGCCCGAACTGCCAAGCCATGCCTACCCTGGACCGGAATCAAGCATCCTAGGACCGGTTTCTGGCTATCAGCTGTCATCAGCCAGGAAAGCTTGAGTCCAGTGGCGTAGTGAGCACGGGAATCCACATCTGGGCATACCCTTCCCACATAGGGCGAACAGCAAAACACACAAGGTGATGGATGGAATGTTGCACATTGGCAAAACATTCACCCCCACTCTCAATTCTTGGTTTAATCCATCGTTATTTTGCTCACCAGGCCAACCCAGTTCAGAGAAGGCCATATGCAAATCAGTCTTGACCTTGTGCCTCATGGGAACAGTCCAGCCTCAACTGCCAAGCCATGTCTTTCCTGGACCGGAATCAAGCATCCTAGGACCGGTTTCTGGCTATCAACCGTCATCAGCCAGGATAGCTTGACTCCAGTGGCATAGTGAGCGCAGGTCCCACGTCTGGGCATACCCTTCCCACAAAGGGCGAACATCAAAACACACAAGCTGATGGACGGAATGTTGCACATTGGCAAAACATTCACCCCCAGTCACAGATCTGGGTTTCATCCATCGTTATTGTGCTCACAATGCCACCCCAGTTCAGACAAGGCTATATGCAAAACAGTCTTGACCTTGTGCCTCATGGGAACAGTCCAGCCTGACCTGCCAAGCCATCTCTTCCCTGGACCAGAATCAAGCATCCCAGGACCGGTTTCTACTATCAGCTGTCATCAGCTAAGATAGCTTGACTCCAGTGGTGTAGTGAGCACGGGACCCAGGTCTGGGCATACCCTTCCCACATATGGCGAACAGCAAAACACACAAGGTGATGGACGGAATGTTGCACATTGGCAAAGCATTCACCCCCAGTCACAGATCTGGCTGTCATCCATCGTTGCTTTGCTCACTACGCCAACTCAGTTCAGATAAGGCCATATGCAAATCCGTCTTGACCCTGTGCTTCATGGGAACAGTCCAGCCCGAACCGCCAAGCCATATCTTCCCTGGACTGGAATCAAGCATCCTAGGACCGGTTTCTGGCTATCAGCCGTCATCAGCCAGGATAGCTTGACTCCAGTGGCATAGTGAGCGCAGGTCCCACGTCTGGGCATACCCTTCCCACAAAGGGCGAACATCAAAACACACAAGCTGATCGACGGAATGTTGCACATTGGCAAAACATTCACCCCCAGTCACAGATCTGGGTTTCATCCATCGTTATTTTGCTCACCACGCCACCTCAGTTCACACAAGGCCATATGCAAATCAGTCTTGACCCTGTGCCTCATGGGAACAGACCAGCCCTAACTGCCAAAGCCATATCTTCCCTGGACCAGAATCAAGCAGCCTACGACCGGTTTCTGGCTATCAGCCATCCTCAGCCAGGATAGCTTTACTCCAGTGGCGTAGTGAGCACAGGACCCACGTCTGGGCTTACCCTTCCTACATAGGGTGAACAGCAAAACACACAAGGTGATGGACGGAATGTTGCACATTGACAAAACATTAACCCCCAGTTACAGATCTGGGTTTCATCCATCGTTATTTTGCTCACCACACCACCCCAGTTCAGACAAGGCCTATGCAAATCAGTCTTGACCTTGTGCCTCATGGGAACAGTCCAGCCTGAACTGCCAAGCCATGTCTTCCCTGGACCGGAATCAAGCATCCTAGGACAGGTTTCTGGCTATTAGCCATCATCAGCCAGGATAGCTTGATTCCAGTGGCATAGTGAGCACGGGACTCACTTCTGGGCATACCCTTCCCACATAGGGCAAACAGGAAAACACACAAGGTGATGGACGGAATGTTGCACATTGGCAAAACATTCACCCCCAGTCACAGATCTGGGTTTCATCCATAGTTATTTTGCTCACCACGCCACCCCAGTTCAGATAATGCCATATGCAAATCAGTCTTGACCCTGTGCCTCATGGGAACAGTCCAGCCGGAACTGCCAAGCCATGTCTTCCCTGGACTGGAATCAAGCATCCTAGGACCGGTTTCTGGCTATCAGCTGTCATCAGCCAGGGTAGCTTGACTCCAGTGGCATAGTGAGCACGGGACCCACGTCTGGGCATACCCTTCCCACAAAGGCGAACAGCAAAACACACAAGGTGATGGACGGAATGTTGCACATTGGCAAAACATTCACCCCAGTCTCAGATCTGGGTTTCATCCATCGTTATTTTGCTCACCACGCCACCCCCGTTCACACAATGCCATATGTAAATCAGTCTTGACCCTGTGCCTCATGGGAAGAGACCAGCCCGAACTGCCAAGCCATGTCTTCCATGGACCGGAATCAAGCATCCTAGGACCGGCTTCTGGCTATCAGCGTCATCGGCCAGGATAGCTAGACTCCGGTGGCGTAGTGAGCACAGGACCCACGTCTGGGCATACCCTTCCCACAAAGGGCAAACAGCAAAACACACAAGGTGATGAACGGAATGTTACACATTGACAATCATTCACCCCCAATCACAGGTCTGTGTTTCATCCATCTGTCTTTTTCTCATCACCCCCCCCCAGTGCCCACAAGGCCATATGCATATTAGTCTTGGCCCTGTGCCTCATGGGAACAGACCAGACCGAACTGCCAAGCCATGTCTTCCCTGGACCGGAATCAAGCATCTAGGACCGGTTTGTGGCTATAAGCCGTCATCAGCCAGGATAGCTTGACTCCAGTGGCGTTGTGAGCATGGGACACACGTCTGGGTATACCCTTCCCACATAGGACGAACAGCAAAACACACAAGGTGATGGACAGAATTTTGCACATTGGCAAAACATTCACCCCCAGTCACAGATATGGGTTTCATCCATCGTTATTGTGCTCACCATGCCACCCCTTTTCAGACAAGGCCATATGCAAAACAGTCTTGACCTTGTGCCTCATGGGAACAGTCCAGCCCGAACTTCCAAGGCATGTCTTCCCTGGACAGGAATCAAGTATCCTAGGACCGGTTTCTGGCTATCAGCCGTCTTCAGCGAGGATAGCTTGATTCCAGTGGCGTAGTGAGCTCAGGTCAAACTTCTGGGCATACCCTTCCCACAAAGGGCGAACATTCACCCCCAGTCACAGATCTGGCCGTCGTGTTGGAGCAGTGATGTCGAGGTACACCTGGGGGCATAGCAGCTTAGAACATGCCTACATTTGAAAATGTGCAGGTGAGATATATGGAAGGATGTCTTGCTTAAGTTGAGCATTACAGTTAAGTGGTAGCTCCCCACTTTGTTACTCTAATACATTTCTCTATGGCATTAATATGTGTAAGCATGCTTTCTGTGAGATTTATCATTGTCATGTTGGTCTGTAGACTTTTACTTTTTTAATCCTTACACCATTGCATTGTCATCTTTTCACTAACCGGTATTGTGTCAAGGTCATATTCTGTGATAAGAAAAATATGAAGTTGTGAGGGTATCTGTATTGTGATTTGTGTGTTTATGAGCTCTACATTGCGTAGGATGTAACACTGTGCATCTTTGCTTTACTGCAAAATGTTTGGATATTTTCTCTTTTACAGCATAACTTTATCATATCTTTGATAATGTTTTGTCAAGAAAAGTACTAGGCGCGGCAGTTCATGGACCCCTATTGTAAATTATATCTAAGGACCTGATTATGAGTTATAGTATCCCAACTGGAGTAGTATTTTCTAGTGAGTTACCACTTTGGCCCATTATGAGTTGTCCATTGTCTACCTGCTTGGTGTTTCTAGGACCTGATACATGGGGCATAGTTTGACCACTTGCGGATCTGCACACAGTGAAACTGCTGCAGGGATAGTGTCTGAGGATGTGGACAGAAGTACTTTGGCCTGGAGTGTGCAAATGTTAAAAAACAATAAAGGTGCATTAATAATCAGCTCATAAAATTAATGTGTATTCACAGTTTCAGGATGGCATTGGTATTTTATTTTTTTGGTATTGAATTCTTTATTTGTGTGGTTACTTAAAACCATTACAAAAATACAATTCATATAATGACAGTAGTGCCTTGTGACTTCACCCTGACAGAAATTGTGGCTGCTGCTTGAGTAGGGTTTCAACCATTCAACCAGTAATCCAATATCCAACAAGTCCCATGAGTGGTGGTGATGCATACATAGTTATCATTCCAAGTTTAAGGAGCTAGTTATCTCTCTACACGTACTCATGAGTATGAATTGAATTCTCTCAGAACCAAATGAATTCCCCACGTTCCTGTTCCCCAATAGCATTTCAGTCTTCAGCTGCTCAGCCTCTGAATTTTTTTAATTTCAGTGTCATAAAAGTCTCAAATTTCTGTTATATTTGAATACAAATTTCTTGTTCTACCAGAATTGTGAATCATTCAAAAGTTCTTTAGTCTGCTTCAAAATGAATTGCTGTGAACTGCTGGAATCTGGTAGTTTCATGATGGGTCGCCCTGTAAGGAAATGGAAAGATATCCTGACATGGCCATGCCACTAAAACCGGATAACTAGGGGGAGAAACAACACACATGTGACTATATACCCACACCAGACTGTCAGAGGCCCTAGACTATAGTGGAACCAACTAATTTCCAGGTGTAATTTAAAGCAAATCTCTGCTATGTTTTCCATCTTCCCTTCACAAATGTTTATGAAGAGGCATAATTCTCCACTTTAAATGGAAGAATGTGATCCAGGGGGGGGGCGCTAGAGGGCGCACTTGCTGAATGGCCGCACTTGTGTGAGGCTCCAGCAGCCTGGCATAGTTATCCGTTGTTTATCCTTCTTTCCCTGCACCCACCCGCCCGAAAATCCCCACGGAGGGGCAGCGAGGGCCCCTGCACACTCGGCGAAAATTTGGTGGCTCTACCCCCTTGGACTCCAGGGTTGTACACTGCGGACCCCCCGGCCGGCGTAGGGCTTGCTGTGCCGGTGCCTGCTGTCGGCTCCTGGACCTACTCGAGCCCGAGGATCGCCACGAGGCGAGTGGGCCTCCAGCACTTAGTGAGCGGCGCAGCTGATACTAGCGGTGGGGCCAGCATCGGACGGGGGCTGAGGAGGTACGTGTTACACACATTGCTTGCGGCGCGGGGGAAGAGGTGGTGCGGAGCCCCCCGCTGATTTCGCCCTGCTGTGAGCCCCCACCGGTACTGTGCTTGGCGCGATATTTCGGCGCCATTGACGACTGGCTACCCACACCTGCAGGGGCCAGAGGCGTCCGGCGACCTGCCATCCCGCTGCCATACACGGCCTCACTGTCTGCTTTTTGCCGCCATCTGGATGAGCTGACGACTCCAACGGACTAGCGCTCTTGTGGGTATCCTCGAGGCGCTATATCTCTGCTGGTGTTCCCGCTCTGTCTCCTGGGGGACCGATCTACTCCCGAACTGAACTCTGCCTCACTGCGGGCCCCCCCCGCAGACGCTTGCTGTGCCCCCCCCCTCTGCCTGGCACCTCATTTGCAGCAGAGACACCGCTACACCGCACTGGGTAGTGCTGAGACACTATCTTCTCAACTTGCTCCCCTCCGGTGGCAGTATTGATAGCGCATAGACGCGTAAGCTTCCTACACCTCAGTGGCGGCATGGGGAAACCGGACAGTCGCCAACCCAGGCTGCAGTTTGAACCCGCGGCGCAGAAGAAGGCGACGCGACACACGGGAGATGCGGTGCCACCCCGGAGCCCGAACTCAGAGGCCTCGACGTCGGCCCCGCTGACCCCAGATATGGCCACCATGCTGCAGGAGATGCGCCAGGGATTTGCGACGGTGGTCGACAAAGTAGATAGACTTTCGTCTAGGATGGATGGCATAGCCCAAAAGATGGATGTCCATGAGGAGCGCATAACTGAAGTAGAACGCAGAATATCGGAAAATGATGATACGACCGCGTCACATGACTCTCGCCTTGCCAGAATGGACAATGTGTTACGAGTGATTGCCGCCAAAAACGAGGAGTTGGAAGCTAGGAGCCGGCGGAACAACGTTCGCGTCACGGGCATTCCGGAGTCGACCAACACAGGGAGGATGGAGTTGTACATAGAAAAACTGCTTACGGCGACAGTGGGGGCAGACGTTCTTTCGAATCAGTTTATTGTAGAACGCGCCCATCGCTCCCTTGGTCCTCAGCCCCAACCTGGAGCCCCACCGCGACCCATAATTGCGCGCCTGCTCAACTACCGAGATCGCGAACCTGACATATGATGGCGTGCCCTTCTCCATATACCCTGACTTTACCCCGGTGGTTCAAGAGCAACGGCGGAAGTTTCTTGCAGTTAAGAGGAAACTGCGTGATCTGAGCATTGACTATGCCCTCCTGTACCCGGCCAAGCTGCGAGTCACCCACCAGGGCACACAGCACTTCTTTCTCAACCCACAACAGGTCGAAGACTACCTTAAGACTTTGCCCAAACGACACAGAAAGCCTGCGGACGCTGGGGACCTGAACGCATCCGACCCCGAATAGTCAACGGCTGGCTCTCTATGGTTCTTATTCCTGTACTCAATTTGATCGTCCTCACTCCCTTCTCTGCGCGGGGGGTCCTATCCTTCTCAGTGATGGCTGCGGCTGCCCCTGGGGTGCCATGGACAGGTGCTGGACTGCAGGTGGTAATGTATGCCAGGCCCCCACCCTCTTTCTCCCTCTCTGCTCCGGATGGAGACCCCAAGGGTGGACTTGCACGGAGTGGGACGGCTGGGGGTGGTGGAACGTGCACCTCTGATGACCCCTACTGGGTGTTCCCCAATGACATTGACTTTGGTTTTTATTTGTTGGTTGGTTCTTTGTATTGTTTTGGTATGTGGGTGGGGGGCGGGCTTGGGGTGCTGGCGAGTTGGGGTAGCTTCAGTGGGTGGGGGGTGGAGGGCTGCCTACCGGGCGGAACGGGCACACACTGGGCAAGGTGTTGCTTCCTTTAGCAGAGCCGGAATGTTTCGCCCTGTATGGTTGAATACTGTGAACTGTTTTACTTTCTTCCGGTCAGGTCCTTTTGGTGGGACTGTTGGGGGAGGGTGGGGGTGAGGGGGGGTGCTGGGAGTTTTGTTGGGGTTCAGGTTTTAACAAGTGCATGATGTGTTGTGAACTCACTTGCTGCCCTGTGGAGGGCTCCTTGGATTTGGCCGGGGGATGAGGGGGTGGGATGGATGTGCTTTGCGTTGTCTGTGGCTGAGAGGCGGCATAGGAGATAGGGGCGTTCCCTCAGGGATCCGCTCCCTGTTCCCCCTGGGGGCCTGTTTATTGCTGAGGATGACTGGGCTACCCTGCACGCTTTCATCCTGCAATCATTGTTTCACACTTCCACATGGGTGACACACGGTTAAATGTGATTTCTTGGAATGTGCGAGGGTTGGGAGACCATAGGAAGAGAAGGCAAATATTAAGCTACCTTGATCGCCATAACGTTCACATTGCTTTCCTACAGGAAACGCATTTTGCACCCCACAGGGCACACGCCTTTGGAAGTAGGTGGGCTTCTCACACGATCTTTGCTAATTACTCCTCATATGCACGAGGTACGGCTATCCTGGTTAAGAGATCCACGCCCTTTAGGTTTGCTGGCTCCAGGGCTGATCCCCAGGGGAGGTATTGTTTACTATGGGGTAGACTGGGGCATATGACAGTGACACTAGCATGTTGTTATGGGCCTAACACAGACGACCCGCAATTCTTTACTTCTTTATGGGCTGCGATAGTGGAGACGGGACCCCAGCACCTTATATGGGGAGGGGACTTCAACACGACCCTTCACCCCCCCCTGGATAGGTCACACCCCGCCCCCCACCATTATACTAACGGGCGAGAAGTCCTTAGCGCAACCATTGCCAGTAACAATCTCATAGACGCTTGGCGTTCACACTGCGGGACTAGAGGGGAAGGTACACACTTTACAGCGCAGGCTACGTCGTGGGCACGGCTCGACTATTTCCTCCTAACCTCACAATTGTATACGGCGCTGCTTCACGCGTCGCACCTCCCCAGGACATATTCCGACCACGCCCCCGTTCTTATTACGTTGTCCGGTTCTGAGCTAGGCCCCCCAGTGACGGCATGGCGTATGCAACCCTCTATGTTATTGGACTCGGACTTCCAAGAAGAGCTCCGGGAGGAATGTTTAGATTTCTTTAAACGCAATAAAGACTCTGTCCAAGACGTTGAGACCATATGGGACGCCTTTAAGGCCACGCTCCGGGGCTTGTGTATTTCGAAAGGCTCGGGTGTGCTCAAGAGCATACTGACTAGATTACGCAGCCTAGAAGCTGACCTACGTAGTGCTGAGGCCCGCCTTAGAACAAACCCTGACAGTGCAACCCTTGCTACCATTCGAGAAACACTGTCGGAATTTTCTGAGGAAGCTGCCCGCGAAGTAAAGTTTAGGAATAAATACTGGGTGGCCAGGCGATATGGAGAGGGTGAGAGACCTAGGAGGGCTCTGGCGGCGACGGTTAAATTAATGCGTTCGCCAACGGTCATACTGGAACTTGAGACTGCTGAGGGGCAGGTACTCAGGGACACCACCCAAATCCTGAACGAATTTGTGCGGCACTATGGTGCGCTATACTCCTCTAACAGGGCTGGCGAACTCACACTGGACGATTATTTAGCGGATGTATCCTTAGGTTGGTTGAGCGATGCACAGAGACCCTTCCTGAGCGCCCTCTTTGAACTGGATGAGGTCAGGGAGGCTATTATGAGCATGAAGTCGGGTAAAGCCACTGGGCTGGATGGCATCCCTATTGAGTTCTATAAAACGTTTATTGACTTCATGGCGCCAGTACTGCGGGAGGTTTATGAGGACGCGCTAGAGGTGGGCCACCTCCCTGCTTCCATGAGGATTGCTCTTATTACGTCACTGCTCAAACCAGGCAAACCCGCTTCCAGCTGCGACTCCTACAGACCGCTGTCCTTGTTAAATTGTGACGTGAAAATTCTTGCGAAACTGATTGCAGCACGCATCAGCCTCCTCCTGCCTGCCTTGATCCTCCCGGACCAGGCCGGATTTGTCCCTGGGAGAGCGACGTCGCACAATCTCCGTACTTTTTTTACGGTCTATGACTCGGTCCACGAAGACCTCCCAATGGCTGCCGTTTTTTTAGACGCCACTAAGGCGTTTGACTCGCTCGAGTGGGACTATGTGTTCAAAGTTCTAGAGCCAATGGGTTTCCCACCTATATTTATTTCTTGGATTAGACTATTGTATACGCGTCCAGTGGCCAGTGTCCTCATTAATGGAAAATTGTCCTCGGACTTCCCGATCTCCAGGGGGACACGGCAGGGTTGCCCCCTGTCCCCCCTCCTCTTTGCCATAGCCACTGAACCCCTGGCTGCTAAGCTGCGACAACATCATAGGGACAGTGCGCTACGCTGCTTTCAGAGACAGATACTCGTCTCTATGTATGCCGACGACATCACCCTTTATGTTCGCCACCCTAGCGACAACCTACATCCCATACTCCGGGAATTTATACGGTTTGGTGCCCTTTCGGGAGTTCAAATTAACTGGAGTAAGTCGTGTATCTTTCCCCTTACTGCCTCGACGAGCCAGTTCCCGCTGGAGTTCCCGCTTGCCTGGTGCACGGGAGATTTTAAGTACTTGGGCATACATGGGGAAAAGAGTAGAGAGGAGCTGATCCGTGCTAATTATGGCACTGTGATGGACAAGATGAGTGACAATATTTCCAGATGGATTACACTCCCCCTTTCCATGGCTGGGCGGGCCTCATTAGTTAAAATGGTTATGCTCCCTCAGCTTCTGTACCTCTTTTTGAATATTCCGTATCATCCCGGATCCCATTTCTTTCGATTGCTACGCTCGGAATTGCTCCGACTGGTGTGAGGTGGGAAGACGCCCAGACTCAAATGGGAGATCCTAGTCCGGCCATTCTCACAGGGGGGCTTCAGCATTCCTGACTTCGAGCTTTACTATCGAGCTGCTCAGGCCCACTATGCGTACTTTTGGGTACGTCAGCAGAGATATATGCCTCAACTGGCGGCCGAACACTGGTTGGCCCACCTGACCCCCATCGAAGGCGCACTCTACTCCCAGGTTGAAGGTAGGGACAAGACCCCCTCCACGGTATCTAGCACGGTCACGACGTGGAACACCATTGTATTGAAACTTGATCTGCACTTCCTATATGCTCCTCTGCTGCCACTGACCTACCACCCGCAGCTTCCACTCCTACAAGAGGTTGGCTTCCAAAAATTGTTGAAAAGAATACATGTCACCACATGGGGGGACTTATATCGTGATGGCACCTTCCGTACTAGGGACCAGTTATACGAGGGCATACAACCGACACCTCTAGACCTATTTTATTATATCAGGCTTTGGCACGGATTACAGGCCCTTACCCCTGACTTCCCCTGCGAGCCCCCAGTGCTGCCTCCCCTACAGACCATGCTGCTTCAAGACACTCCTAATAAACTGGTATCCACACTCTATAAATCTGTCCGGGCCAACATGACCTACACTGCTCTGCCAGCTAGATACAAATGGGAACAAGATCTAGCCTTGACTCTCACAGATACACAATGGGAATTTTGCCTACAGCAGACCGAGCGCATATCCTCCAATAGCCGCTATAGGATAATTCATTATAAATTCCTGCACAGACTGTACCACACTCCAGCGCGCCTACACAGGTTCCAGCTTAGACCCACAGATACGTGTGACAGGTGTGGGGCTCCCGGGGCTGACTTCCTTCACCTTGCATGGGGGTGTGCCGAAGTAAGCGCATACTGGACTCAAGTGTTTCAAGCGCTGTCCAAAATGATACACATGACGGTCGATCCGTCCCCATTGGTAGCTCTTCTAGGGTATGTTGCACCTCTCCAGGCGGCGCACCGCAAATATGTGGCGCTGGCTATGCTTCTGGCTAAACGCAGAGTGGCCTGTAGATGGGGGAGGGGAAGGGCACCCAAGTTTAAAGATTGGATGAGTGATATGGTATACTGCCAGGAACAATTACATACCTATTCCGAACTGCTGCCACCTACTTCTAGGCCTACTGATATTTGGGCCCCGTTACAATGCTATTTGATCACTGACCCACTCGAGGACGACCGTACTTGCAGTTGAGATGTTGGGACCCTGCGTTGTTAATACTTGGTCTTGAATTGAATTTCCTGGGCTGACCTGTATGGCATGATGTGCTTGCTATTCCCCCCCCCCTCCCCTGTCTTCTCCAGCCTCCCCATTTCAGGGTTCTCTGTGGGTTGCTTCGACCACCACGCCATCGCCCGGGAATCTACCGGCCTACCACCCTCGATACCGAGGCCCGCCTTCCCTTCATTTGTGGTCTCATTGCTTTGCCAGCCTCATGCCTTCCACGGACTGATATGCCCGCCGGGCGCCCGATATGTCCGCTCCCCCCCCCCCCCCCCCGGGTTCGCCTAGACACTGCACATGTTACTGTTGACATAAAACTTAAAAAAAAAAAAAAATCTCATAGATTTAGCTGTGAAGACGCTGCACTTGTCACTTGAATTGTATTGTTTGACGCGATTGTATTCGCATTCATGCTCTTCTGTTGTTACTTGTGCTACTATATGCATCGATAGCGGCTGGCCTCCTGGTTGTTGGCGAGACGCTGTGTACTCCTGACAGTGCTCAATAAATGTTTTGCACCCAAAAAAAAAAAAAATAATAATGTGATCCAGGTGTCACTAAATGAGAGCAGATGTGGATGCTTCATTCAATGACCAACGGACATTTCTTAACTTGCACCGTTTGGTGTGCTCTTGTTGTGGTCACCAAATCTTATAGAGGTCACATCTGGTAGATTACCTGTTCCCCAAAAAGATATGCCTTCCTTTGTTGTGAATGTATCTAGGACCCTATTTAAATATTCCTGATTTATGCCCTTATATGGTTATAACAAATCATATCCTTATAAAGGCATAAGAATCATATCCATATAAAGTCATAGCCAATGCAGTCCAAATACGGCAAGGCTACTCCCATAGACTCCGAGAAAGTACAACGCGTTCTTAAAACAAACCAAACCTCCAGCAGCCCGGGAATTCCCCCTGCTTCTGTTTTGATTTGTCCAAGAACTCCTGGAGTCCTGAAAGAACTGCGAGTTCTTAGTGACTTCTTATGTCCAACCTTACGTCAAACTCGGCACCTTCCAGGTATAAATATACCAGCAGCTGCCCTAGCAAAACACACGGGAGATTGGAGCAGATCAGCTATCTACTTGCCCGACGCCCTGCTGCAGCAAGTGCCGAAGGAAGCCGACCCTCCCATTGACGCACTGAGAGAGACGCTGTCTTTTCTCCTGCCGAGAAATCCAGCTCCAGTGTTTCCAGTCACCCTTGCGGGTTGCTGGGAGATCGAGTCCTGAGCGAGAGATACAAGACCTCCTTCATTCTATAACCAAGGTACCGAGCTGATTAGATCCTTAGAGAATTATTGATTCAGATTCTTGGCAAAACTATCTTAACTTAAACTGCAGCTCACTTACTCCTTCCCACGTACTAGGCTTAGGTTAGGTACACCCGGGTAGGCGTATCTTAGAAGCACCAGTTGAGTATGTTTAGTCATGGTTTTATCTATGTATATATTTTATCTATTTTAGATACCGTATGGCTTAGAAACCGTACCATGCTTTTACAGTATTATTTTATAATACTCCTTTTACTGTACGCACTTTACTTTATGACAAGTATTGCTATTGTGGCAACTCACTTCTCTTGCATGAGAAAGAAGACTGTTCAATGAATAACCACTTTTATTGAAAACGCCGTCTCTCTATTTCTCTGCGCTTCTGGTGAAACTAAGTATGCACGGTTGACTGAGTGAAATAGTTATCTATTGTTTCCGCGACTATGGAGATATACTCCTTATTCTGGAGGGAGCAAAGTTGTCATGTTTATGCGGTTGTCAGAAACTAATCCCTTCTTGTCTATTCAGGAAAGTTAACACCTTCCTGTTTACTCGAGAACGTTTCTAGTGACCTCTGAGATAGCTGGCATTCATAATTAAGTCTAACATATTCAATAGACACCTAGTCAACCTAAGTCCTACGTCTAAACTATCGTTTATGTTATTCCAATGCGCAGAGCCTATTGGGAATATAGGAACTACACTAAACCTTGTCAGAAAAAAGAAAACTGTCAGATGTCTCTCACTTCTCTTCTACTGAGTTAGTTTCTGTTACTCAGAGAGTGTTAGAAGTCAGACAGACAAACATTTCAAAGAATCTCTAATAAGCAGGAGAATACTATTGAGTCCCATCCTTGTACCCCCAAATTAGTACATATACACAATGAATAGTTTTTTTTACAGATTTATGATTAATTATTACTTACTATTTGTCTACAAATCATATGCATCTGAATGATCATAACTATTAAAAACGACTGAAGAGTTATTTACAGCAAACGATTGGTAGACCCCATAAACACATCCTTAAAATATTAGTTTATTTCCTACCCTAAATGTCTAAGTATCAATAGCTATCCAAACTCACATAGCTCTTTCACTTTACCAGCATACCCTATGCTGTCTTTGAGTCAGCAGTCAGAACTCAATCATAATGTCATGATCAAGTCTGTGGTTCACAGAGGAGTTGACTTGACGGATGCTTTTGGTGCCCACCTTGCCCTAACCTCTATTGGCAAAATAAAAGAGTAGTACAAAAATGTGGGCAAGCTCATAACTCAGCAAGCCGATGGTGTAGATGCAATACTTATTTGTGAAGACTTAGTAATGCTTCTAGTAGCTAGGGTATTGCACAGATCTCATGGAATGAAAATGGAACTATAGCAAGATCCTGGCAAATCCTAACGTCATCATGGATCCAAGGGTATTTAGGGATGCATTTCGAGAAGTATGTCACTGGTTACTTTAAGTGGTTTGAGGTAGTACCAGTCAAAAGAAGCATACAGTGGCTCCATGCAGAAATTGCCCTGTTACATTCAAGATTCCAGCAGTTCACAGCAGTCCATTTTGAAGCAGACTAAAGAACTTTTGAATGATTCACAATTCTGGTAGAACAAGAAATTTGTATTCACATATAACAGAAATTTTAGACTTTTACGACACTGAAATTAAAATTCTTCAGAGGCTGAGCAGCTGAAGACTGAAATGCTATTGGGGAACAGGAAAGTGGGGAATTCATTTGGGCCTGAGAAAATTCAATTCATACTCATGAGTATGTGTAGAGAGATAACTAGCTCCTTAAACTTGGAATCATAACTATGTAGGCATCACCACCACTCATGGGACTTGTTGGATATTGGATTACTGGTTGAATGGTTGAAACCCTACACAAGCAGCAGCCACAATTTCTGTCAGGGTGAAGTCACAAGCCAATCCCAAATTAACCTGTGCTTAACCCTCAGGTAGCTTGCCACAAAGTAGTCAAGATAACTTAAAGGCAATGTGTAAAGTATTTATGCAAGCTTAAAACAGTAATAAAGTGAAAACACAACACAAGAAAAATCCCACCTAATTTAGAAAAATAGTGTAAAATGTAATAAATTACTTCACCCCAAAAGGAAGAAAATGTGCATATTAAATGAAAATATTGCCTGAAAACACATAGCACCAAATGTGTTTATCTGGATGCACCGAACCTGAACAAAGACACAAGTACAGGATGACCGCAATGGAGCATGGGCAAGATAGAGGGCCAAGTTATGCCCAATGAACAGAGTACCTGAAAACCTGGTTTGTGAAGCATTGTGACATGCTGCAGTCAGTATGCATCACTCAGTGGTGGTTCGGGGAGATGTGAGGCTGCAATGCGTAGTCCAATGTCATCATCGAGGATGCAGTCTGCAAGGTGCTTGAGGTGTGGAGTCATGCGCCAAAGGTCTATCATAGTCCCCTTTGACCAATAAGTCTCAACAGTACTACCCTTTTGGAAGCTAAAAAGTAAATACTCTATTCCTCAGCTCATCGGACTGAAATAAACTAAGATACTCAGATGTGAGATCAGTTTGTCCCATTCTCAGCTGTTCTCTAACAGACAATATTGAATCACCCAATTAAATGTTTCAGAGAGCAAGGGACTAATAGTATTGAAGGATTTTGTCAGGTTGCTAAAAAAGACCCTTGCCATGGAACACACCTGTGCGAACAGTAAAATGGAAATGACAAATCTCAAACCTTTGAATTAAAAGGGTGATGAACTCTCGTTTCCTCTTGATAGCATGCTTCCTCACAAGGTTCATTCCTCACCATGATATGCTCTGTTGTATTGGTGCCCCTGCCTCCTAGAGAAAATATGAGCACAAATATGCCAGAATCAGCCTAGAAACACAGATTCATGCGTGATATTCCTCAAACAAACTGAACGGGGAGTATTTTCACACCCCACAGACACAGATTCCAAGTGGGTGGAAAGTACCAAACCATTTATCACTTGATTTGTAATGTGCTGCTAACTGAGCATATCATACCTTACAAGTGTTTACCACCGATAAGAAAACAATACATTCAAGTACCAGACATTTTTCAACAAAATATTGACAACAGCAATGTAAAAAATAAGACAGCGTCATCTTGCTATGCAAAGCAACAGTAACTGAACCCTAAAATGTTTTTGGGCAGCCACGGCCCGTGGAGGGAGTTGCGGTGAGGCAGAGAGGTGGGGCGGGGGAGGGGCAGGGTGGGGGGGGTACTAAAAACTAGCATATGGATAATTGGAGGTAAGTAAACAATTTAATTATTAAAACGAATTTCGTAGCGTGCCCTGCATCGCAAAATGCGACGCAGCGCGCGCTACGAAATTAGTTTTATTAATTAAATTGAATACTTACCTCCAATTATCCAATTTCCGGTTTTTAGCACCCCCCCCCACCCTGCCCCACCCCCGCCCGCCTCTCTGCCCCACCGCAACTCCCTCCACGGGCCGCAGCTGTTTTTGGGATCATATTTTAAAGAATATAAGAAAAAAACAATAATTGCTACCATCAAAATCAATTAATTGTGTTATTCTTTTAACTAAAATTGTATTCAAAGGCAAATGCTGCATAAACATTTATGTTTAAACACAAATCAAAGCAAGTATTTCACATTATACTTTTGGGCCTTAGACTTAGCGGAAGGGTAATATCAACCATCTGGTCTTGATTTTTAAGCCAGAGTAATGTCCCTTTTGCGATAATGCACACACTCATTAAGGAACAAAGTTCAGACTAGGACTGCATGGCCTATATCTTAAAAGTGATGAAAAAATTCACTATGTCCAGAGCGGAGCTGACAGGGAACGGAACAATGGTAAAAGGTAGAGAACAGTACTAGGTTTCACTGGGGGCAGAAACCTGATTTCCCTTTGGAAGCATCCTGTAAGTGTGGGCAGCCCCTCCCCCCCCCCTTGAAAAGGTTTCTGAGGGGTCTGTGGGACCTTCTCTCCCCTAGTCCAAAGAGCAATCTCGGAATATCTCTAACTGTATCCCACCACCTAAGTGGCACAGCGTTATTGCATTTCATGACAGTTATTTTGCCCACGCAACCAAATGTGTAAAAGTACGCAGGTGCACCCCACTTGCATGTGCCTGCCCCCCATGCAAAGGAGGGAATGTCCCCACTACATTGTGCTGGTGCGAAATTCAAAAACATATACTCAAGAATAATGAGTATTATTGCTAACAAGTGCAGAAGAACAAGTGCGAATACCCATGCCTTTTTCTCAGGTCTCTCTGTAAACTGGCATCAGACATCTATTGCTACTTTTGTGTAAACCAAATTGAGGGTCATATTTATGGAATAGTGGTGTGGTGCAGAGCTGGAAGGCACCTTGCTGCGCTGCGTCACTGGAAAATGACAGGAATAGGCTGTACTGAAGGCATACCGTGCATTCCTGACTTTTCTCCCCACGCTGGCGACTGTTTGGCAGCTTAGCACCAAAGCAGACACCCTTGCACCACTTTTCTCCCCACGCTAGAGCCCGTTTGGCAGCCTAGCACCAAAGCAGGCACCCTTCCACCATGGTGCAATTGTGCCTGTGTTGCATGCAGGATTGTTTCCATGCAGGAAGGGACACCTTCCTACACAAAAGCAATCCTGAGAGGCATTTTCCTCTTTCTCTGTGTGCTGCAGAATGCATCACACACAGAAGGAGGAAGTAAGGAGGAGAGATAAAGATATTTCTCGTCTATGTCTCACCTGGGGAAGCATATCTTTTTGGCGCCTTCCCAGGTTTACAGGTTTTTGTAAATCTGGGAATGCGTCAAAAACCACCCACGCAATGCCCATGAAATGCCTAACCAATGGCAGAGTTGCGCAGCGATGTGTGTTGCCAGATTTTTTGAGCCACTCAAGCCATGCAAAGTGACTTTCCATGGCTTCAAAAATCTGACTCAAGGTTTGCGTCGCGCTTGCACCACGCTGTGTGGTGGAAGAGCAACGAAACCGGGTCATAAATGTAGCCGTAAATGTGTTTCTCCATTGGCTTGAACAGCATATGTAAATGAATGTCAATATTTTCAGAACATCTCTCAGTTGCAGTTTATATTTAAAAGATCAGTCGGTAGGCATGGTATTAGGAAGACCACTGACATATTTTACTTTATGCTAACTGAATTAATAAATTGCCGAAAGAAGTAAAGAAGAACTGTCTGTGCAAGTGTGTACTGATTACATAAAATTATGAGTTGCTAATAGCGATCCGTAGCAATAATTATATGATCATGACCAGCAACCCGAAAAGTAGGTGCGTTTAAACTGTTAAATGTTACTTTCACATCAGTTACTTCTAATTGCAGTAAAGCAGCTTGTACTGCACTTATGCATTACAGTTCGAGTAGCATTTATAAAAGGTTGCATTCCGCAGTTTGGCATTTTGCATTAAACATTTCAAAGTGAAACCCTTAATTATTACAAAGAAACGCTAATCCGGAAATATGCAATCTTAGATACAGAAATCCAGAAAAAATGTATTTACTGTGAAAACAACAAACCATTATGAATAGAACACTTGGCCAATCATTCAGAAATGTTCAGCAAAAGCACAGTAAAAGAATAATATTTAGATTTTTATCCATTCAAATTGTAAATATTTTCAGTACTAGAAACAAAAGTGGAAACCAATTTGAGAAAGTGATGTTAATGGTCTGATTTAGAGATGGATCCCAATGAAGACACTAACATTTGGCAGATGCCTACTCCGCCCAGTTCTTCAATTTTTCGTCTCATTAAGAGGGCTACGGATCACTTTGTTACTGGCAGCGGTATCTCAAGATCACGATTGCCATGGCATCAGAAGGCCCAACTTATTTATGCGGTGTATTATTTTTTACTGCGTGAATGAAACCACAATATCCATGAAGTGTTTAAATAAAACTCCCAGCGTATCAGCTATGTTGGTTTTTATATTTGAAAAGCGTAAAACAGACTGCTGTGCTGCTATGTCTTGGAAGGCTGAAACGTATTGTGCATTGTCAGCAAAAAAGAAGGTCTTTTAGTGAAAATGTCACCAATTTGTTGGAGAATTCTACATCTGTTAAGCGGACTATGACAAGGGCCATAACGAAGTTCTCTACATTTTGTCCAACATTTCTTTGATGAAGGAGTAGACCAAGTTGGTACAAAAAGGAAGTCCCTTGGTGGCACAGCTTAAACAAATCTACTATACACCAATAGTAGCCCATGTATGAGAAGTGGTCACTAACATAGGATAATACACAATCAGCAAATTCTATAAATTTCTTTATTTCTGGATAAATAGTCAGGAAACAGAAAAAAATGGTTGAACTTCTATCGAGCTGCCATATGCAATCTGCTAAAGGGGAACAAGACGAATAAATTAAAAAAAACAGCACAAAGAGAGACAAGAAATAGGAAAAACAGACTGTATCGTCCCCATAGTCGGCATTTAGAATTTTACAAGGCGGAGGAAAAGACTATTTATACAACACACGAAAAAGGAGACAAGAAATACGAAAGGATTTTTTTTTGAATTTACGACTAATAGATGTGGAAAGCAACCCAAGCATACTAAAAATCTAAGAATCTTTTCCTGATGATTGGAATAGAAAGATATGAAATGCGGAACAAATATAACGCATGTGCATAATATGATTTAAGGATTCGTATAAAAGTGGCAACCATCCAGTGCCTGTTATAGGAGAGACGTATCAAATGTGTCTTGAAAAAGATGGTGTATTATAACTGAAACCATCAAAACGCGTCGACGCCCAGAATTAACATAATCAAGGGATTGAGCCTTTTCTGTAGACACGATATTTCAAGTGTGTTCAGGATCAGCTTCTTAACAACTCGGTTCCCTGATGTGTTCATATATGACAAATAGGAATTGTCTGTTGTTTGTCTCTCGCCTTTTTCTTTGATTTTATATTGTTTTTATTGTTGTTTTTATGAAAGATAGATACTAATGTGGTGCCAATGTACATGTTTTTAATGCAATTGTAATGTATTGTTTTTAGATTTTGCAACATTCGTAATCTGTTTTAAAAAAAACAGAAATAAAGACATTTATAGAATTTGCTGATTGTGTATTATCCTATGTTAGTGACCACTTCTCATACATGGGCTACTATTGGTGTATAGTAGATTTGTTTAAGTTGTGCCACCAAGGGACTTCCTTTTTTTTACTGTCTATTAGTACTCTAATCTCCTGGTGTGCTAAGGGATCTCTCTCAAACTATTACCTATAGACCAAGTTGGGACATAGTGGGCAGCCTAGTTTTCTGATGTGTGGACGTTCATAGAATGCATGTTCTCCGAATGATGAAGCATCCACCCAATATCATTATACCACATCAAACCTTCCCCTTTAGCCGTATAACTGCTGCATCTTTTTCACCCCAAGTGCTGAGCCTTTTTGGCTATTTAGGATAGTTCATTCACACTTAGGTCTCCATAACTTTTTTCTCACATAAGGTATCCACGTCAAATTTACATCTCTGTTTTTCCAATATAAATACCCAAAATACAGCAGAATTGTGGGTATATTTGGGGAAAATGTGAAAACTGATTTGTTTCCAAAATATGACCTCAACAAAAGGCTATCTGTGCTAAGATTACCATCTTCTCAGTTTGCAGGAACATGCAGTGCTCATTTTTCTCATTTTTGTAATTTCAATCTAATTCAGATTGCGCTGGAAACAGGTGTAAAACCACCGCTGATGCCAGAAAGCTATAAATATCTGAAGTTCGGAATACAGAAAGGAGTCCTTTGTAGAGATCGCTCAAGGTTTTTGCACAATTATTGAAATAAAAAATATGAAAATGAGTAGGAAAAATTTGCCATTTATAAAAACGTTTTAATCTGTAACTTTTTGTCACTGATGGGCAATTTACAAAAAGCAATACACAGGTATTCTTGCTTTGCATTTCTGGTCACGGGGATATATAGGGATTGCTTTTTCCCCAAGAACCCGACATACCAAGAGCCAACAACTGAGCTGCACCCTAAAATGGTTTTTCATTGTGTGCTGAGTATAGAGAAATTCATATGGTAAAATATAAAGAGTGACAAATGGGTATGAAGGCAACCGATGCATTTCTAAAATGTATAGCAGATGATGAGTTGAGAAGCAGTTGTTAATTGTACATATCTGAATTTATGGTACTCACACTACCATGTGATTCAGAGGGCATATTGCAAAAATTATTTTTCCTTACACACTGTCTTTCATTCAGAAGGCAAAAATACAAAGAGAACCTATTGTTAATAACAATTGTTTGACTAATCTGTAGTGCCACGTGTCTCTTGATAAAAATGGTACCCCAAGGAGGGTGTGGCGTGCCAAGATGGCAAACTAGATGCCTTTTCTGTCCTCTCCCACCACAGAGCTTTAAATCCTTTGTAATTCAGTCTCCATTCATGCATTTCATACCTTACAACTAGCATGCAGGCACCGCTATTGGTTGGTGACTCGCTGGGGTCCTGGAGGTGCCGTTTAGAGGCTTGCAGTGCAGTGTGAAGGTAGTGGGACTGAGTGGGCCTGGGCGCTAGCACCGCGTGCGGTGAATCCAGTGGGGCCTTGACGCTGTGCGATGCTGGCAGCAAGGTGTCCTGCATGCCCTGAAGGGAGTGAAGAGCTGGGCAGACTCACAGCAATCCGCCGTCTGAACAGCACAGGAGGTTGGTAGTGTAGGTGCACCTTGAATCCAGGCAGACCACCCCTGAGAGCCTGCTGAAGCGTGCCATCAGGCCTGAGTATGAGAGGCCATGCCTGGGGTCTGCCTGGTGCCCGAGGCTTGCCGGAGATGTGGTGCCCTGATTGGCTGCAAGAGAGCCACTTGGAAGGGAGCGGTCCCCCTCAACTCTCTGTTGCCACTACATGGGCATGGGCAGCTACGTCTCCTGAATGGCCTGCCTCTGGGGGCCCAAACTTGTAAGCCAGCGGGCACGTCTTTGTCAGACTGGGCCTGAGGCAAGCCCTACACCTGTGGCTTGAAGGTGACATGGTGTGATGGTTAAAAACTTAAGAGTGCCGTCACAGAGTGGAACAGCAGAAGGCCCCCCAAGCCCTCCTGTTGGCAGTGAGTGAGCCTGGGTGCTAGCAATAGTTTCAGCCATTACAATCAGGAAAACACACAATGTGATTGACGGAATGTTGCACATTGGCAAAACATTCACTCCAAGTCACAGATCTGGGTTTCATACATCGTTATTTTGCTCACCATGCCACCCCAGTTCAGACAAGGCCATATGCAAATCAGTCTTGACCCTGTGCCTCATGCGAACAGTCCAGCCCGAACTGCCAAGCCATGTCTTCCCTGGACCGGAATCAAGCATCCTAGGACCGGTTTCTGGATATCAGTCGTCATCAGAAAGGATAGCTTTACTCCAGTGGCGTAGTGAGCATGGGACCCACATCTGGGCATACCCTTCCCACATTGGGCAAACAGCAAAACACACAAGGTGATGGACGAAATGTTGCACATTGGCAAAATATTCACCGCCAGTCACAGATCTGGGTTTCATCCATCATTATTTTGCTCACCATGCCACCCCAGTTCAGATAAGGCCATATGCAAATCAGTCGTGACCCTGTGCCTCATGGGAACAGACCAGCCCAAACTGCCAAGCCATGTCTTCCCTGGACCGGAATCAAGCATCCTATGACCAGTTTCTGGCTATCATCCGTCATCAGCCAGGATAGCTTGAATCCAGTGGCGTAGTGAGCACGGGACCCACGTCTGGGCATACCTTTCCCACATAGGGTGAACAGCAAAACACACAAGGTGATGGACAGAATGTTGCACATTGGCAAAACATTCACCCCCACTCACAGATCTGGGTTTCATCCATCGTTATTGTGCTCACCATGCCACCCCAGTTCAGAGAAGGCCATATGTAAATCAGTCTTTACCTTGTGCCTCATGGAAACAGTCCAGCCCGAACTGCAAAGCCATGTCTTCCATGGACCGGAACCAAGCATCCTAGGACCAGTTTCTGGCTATCAGCCGTCATCAGCCAGGATAGCTTGACTCCAGTGGCGCAGTGAGCACGGGACCCACATCAGGGCATACCCTTCCCACAAAGGGCGAACAGCAAAACACACAAGGTGATGGACGGAATGTTGCACATTGGCAAAACATTCACCCCCAGTTACAGATCTGGGTTTCATCCATCGTTATTTTGCTGAACACGCCACCCCAGTTCACACAAGGCCATATGCAAATCAGTCTTGACCCTGTGCCTCATGGGAACAGACCAGCCCGAACTGCCAAGCCATGCCTACCCTGGACCGGAATCAAGCATCCTAGGACCGGTTTCTGGCTATCAGCTGTCATCAGCCAGGAAAGCTTGAGTCCAGTGGCGTAGTGAGCACGGGAATCCACATCTGGGCATACCCTTCCCACATAGGGCGAACAGCAAAACACACAAGGTGATGGATGGAATGTTGCACATTGGCAAAACATTCACCCCCACTCTCAATTCTTGGTTTAATCCATCGTTATTTTGCTCACCAGGCCAACCCAGTTCAGAGAAGGCCATATGCAAATCAGTCTTGACCTTGTGCCTCATGGGAACAGTCCAGCCTCAACTGCCAAGCCATGTCTTTCCTGGACCGGAATCAAGCATCCTAGGACCGGTTTCTGGCTATCAACCGTCATCAGCCAGGATAGCTTGACTCCAGTGGCATAGTGAGCGCAGGTCCCACGTCTGGGCATACCCTTCCCACAAAGGGCGAACATCAAAACACACAAGCTGATGGACGGAATGTTGCACATTGGCAAAACATTCACCCCCAGTCACAGATCTGGGTTTCATCCATCGTTATTGTGCTCACAATGCCACCCCAGTTCAGACAAGGCTATATGCAAAACAGTCTTGACCTTGTGCCTCATGGGAACAGTCCAGCCTGACCTGCCAAGCCATCTCTTCCCTGGACCAGAATCAAGCATCCCAGGACCGGTTTCTACTATCAGCTGTCATCAGCTAAGATAGCTTGACTCCAGTGGTGTAGTGAGCACGGGACCCAGGTCTGGGCATACCCTTCCCACATATGGCGAACAGCAAAACACACAAGGTGATGGACGGAATGTTGCACATTGGCAAAGCATTCACCCCCAGTCACAGATCTGGCTGTCATCCATCGTTGCTTTGCTCACTACGCCAACTCAGTTCAGATAAGGCCATATGCAAATCCGTCTTGACCCTGTGCTTCATGGGAACAGTCCAGCCCGAACCGCCAAGCCATATCTTCCCTGGACTGGAATCAAGCATCCTAGGACCGGTTTCTGGCTATCAGCCGTCATCAGCCAGGATAGCTTGACTCCAGTGGCATAGTGAGCGCAGGTCCCACGTCTGGGCATACCCTTCCCACAAAGGGCGAACATCAAAACACACAAGCTGATCGACGGAATGTTGCACATTGGCAAAACATTCACCCCCAGTCACAGATCTGGGTTTCATCCATCGTTATTTTGCTCACCACGCCACCTCAGTTCACACAAGGCCATATGCAAATCAGTCTTGACCCTGTGCCTCATGGGAACAGACCAGCCCTAACTGCCAAAGCCATATCTTCCCTGGACCAGAATCAAGCAGCCTACGACCGGTTTCTGGCTATCAGCCATCCTCAGCCAGGATAGCTTTACTCCAGTGGCGTAGTGAGCACAGGACCCACGTCTGGGCTTACCCTTCCTACATAGGGTGAACAGCAAAACACACAAGGTGATGGACGGAATGTTGCACATTGACAAAACATTAACCCCCAGTTACAGATCTGGGTTTCATCCATCGTTATTTTGCTCACCACACCACCCCAGTTCAGACAAGGCCTATGCAAATCAGTCTTGACCTTGTGCCTCATGGGAACAGTCCAGCCTGAACTGCCAAGCCATGTCTTCCCTGGACCGGAATCAAGCATCCTAGGACAGGTTTCTGGCTATTAGCCATCATCAGCCAGGATAGCTTGATTCCAGTGGCATAGTGAGCACGGGACTCACTTCTGGGCATACCCTTCCCACATAGGGCAAACAGGAAAACACACAAGGTGATGGACGGAATGTTGCACATTGGCAAAACATTCACCCCCAGTCACAGATCTGGGTTTCATCCATAGTTATTTTGCTCACCACGCCACCCCAGTTCAGATAATGCCATATGCAAATCAGTCTTGACCCTGTGCCTCATGGGAACAGTCCAGCCGGAACTGCCAAGCCATGTCTTCCCTGGACTGGAATCAAGCATCCTAGGACCGGTTTCTGGCTATCAGCTGTCATCAGCCAGGGTAGCTTGACTCCAGTGGCATAGTGAGCACGGGACCCACGTCTGGGCATACCCTTCCCACAAAGGCGAACAGCAAAACACACAAGGTGATGGACGGAATGTTGCACATTGGCAAAACATTCACCCCAGTCTCAGATCTGGGTTTCATCCATCGTTATTTTGCTCACCACGCCACCCCCGTTCACACAATGCCATATGTAAATCAGTCTTGACCCTGTGCCTCATGGGAAGAGACCAGCCCGAACTGCCAAGCCATGTCTTCCATGGACCGGAATCAAGCATCCTAGGACCGGCTTCTGGCTATCAGCGTCATCAGCCAGGATAGCTAGACTCCGGTGGCGTAGTGAGCACAGGACCCACGTCTGGGCATACCCTTCCCACAAAGGGCAAACAGCAAAACACACAAGGTGATGAACGGAATGTTACACATTGACAATCATTCACCCCCAATCACAGGTCTGTGTTTCATCCATCTGTCTTTTTCTCATCACCCCCCCCCAGTGCCCACAAGGCCATATGCATATTAGTCTTGGCCCTGTGCCTCATGGGAACAGACCAGACCGAACTGCCAAGCCATGTCTTCCCTGGACCGGAATCAAGCATCTAGGACCGGTTTGTGGCTATCAGCCGTCATCAGCCAGGATAGCTTGACTCCAGTGGCGTTGTGAGCATGGGACACACGTCTGGGTATACCCTTCCCACATAGGACGAACAGCAAAACACACAAGGTGATGGACAGAATTTTGCACATTGGCAAAACATTCACCCCCAGTCACAGATATGGGTTTCATCCATCGTTATTGTGCTCACCATGCCACCCCTTTTCAGACAAGGCCATATGCAAAACAGTCTTGACCTTGTGCCTCATGGGAACAGTCCAGCCCGAACTTCCAAGGCATGTCTTCCCTGGACAGGAATCAAGTATCCTAGGACCGGTTTCTGGCTATCAGCCGTCTTCAGCGAGGATAGCTTGATTCCAGTGGCGTAGTGAGCTCAGGTCAAACTTCTGGGCATACCCTTCCCACAAAGGGCGAACATTCACCCCCAGTCACAGATCTGGCCGTCGTGTTGGAGCAGTGATGTCGAGGTACACCTGGGGGCATAGCAGCTTAGAACATGCCTACATTTGAAAATGTGCAGGTGAGATATATGGAAGGATGATGTCAGGCTCCGTCTCCTATACTCCTTGGGGCTGTGAAGAATGTCCTATACCCTCACCCACACGACGACCCTGAAGCCTGGGAATAAAATACAGACCCCAGAAAAGTCCCGTGAGCGCGGGAAAGGAAGGGAACAGCGGGGAAGGAGATCTGAAACGACAAAGACAGATGTTTAGAACAACCCCCCCTTTTTGTCTCCACACGAATAAACCTAGCTCTATTCCTCTATGCTCGCATGAGCGCATTTACATCCCCCTGCCTGAAAAGGAAAAGTATAAGGTCTTTAAATACAGGAGCACAGGCACAGGGGTTTACCAGGGGCTGTCACCAGCTAGAAGAAAACAAGGAACAACACACCATGAACCTATACCTCGTTTTGTGAGAGAGATGTATGCACTGATTAACATAGCTTACATACCACAATATTTCTGTGTGCTAATCTTGGTCACATGCTCCCTCTGATCAAGTACCCCCTGTTGAGTCTCTCCTAAACTGAAGGAAATAATCCAATAACTGTGTGCAAATAAATCATATGTAAATGCGTGAGGTTAATTCACCATATCACAACTCCTTCCATAAACAAAAGAATAAAGTTCACATTTGTAAACGTGTTATAGTCTTTGCACTTCTTGAAGTAACCTGCGAGAAACTCGCCCGGCGAATTGAGCCCAAACCGCCAATGGAATCCAGCAGGCGAATGAAGTGAGCCTATAAATAATAAGACTAATCAATAGTCCATACCCCAATGTTGTTTGGCCTGGAAATAGCGTTTTCCCCCTGCAATGAGAAAGCGAGCCTTTCTCTTCCAACAGGGGAAAACAAACGATAACGCTGCAGAGCAGGGAAACCAAACAGACCAAAAGTCTACACGCAGCCGTGTGTACTCTGAAAGCAGGAAATCTGACACGCACTCGGTCCACTCCGAGAGCGCGTGCCAACCAGAAAACAGTGTTTGTACTCTCGATTTCTCCTGCTAAGCCTCGTCTTACCAACCATACCAGATCACACAGCAAGAATTATCGGCACCGTCTTTCCTCTGCCGCCGGTATTTAGTTCCTGCATCGGCGGAGCTCACGTCACCACGCAGCTCTACCGCTAAGGTTCTTGGGTAACGTAGTCTTTGGGTTTTGTGGGCTGTATATACCACGCATCTTGCGGACAGCGGCACCACATAGTGCCGATCCTGACAGTACATCCCCCTTCACAAGGGGCGCTGTCCAGCAGCAGGTTTGGATGTAAACCTAGCATGGAATCAAGCCACAAGCCGAGGTGCGTGAACCGAACCCGCCGGCTCCCATGAGTTCTCTTCCGGGCCAAACCCTTTCCAAGCAATCAGATACTGCAGATGCCCCCTCACCTGCCTGGAGTCAAGAACCCTGCGTACCTCATACTCCTGATCCTGCTGCACCCAGATAGGTAGAGGAGCCCTGCATACCGGTGCCACAGAGGACTTCAGCAACGTTACGTGAAAGACAGGATGTATCTTGAAATGAGCAGGCAAACGCAACCTCACAGACACAGGATTCACTCTGCCCACCACCCGGTAGGGACCAATAAACCGAGGGTTAAACACACTATGTTTCCGAAACCTAATGTGCTTCGTAGACAACCATACAAGGTCGCCCTTCTTATACTCAGGGCACGGCCTACGATGTTTGTCAGCCTGTGTTTTGTACCGCACTTCAGCTTGAGCTAGATTACACGGCGTCGCTAATAGTATTCGGCGTATGCGTGATACTCTAGCTCTGACGTCTGGCAGCCTGACTGAATCGTTCGGGAGCACCAAGGGATTCACCCTATGATGATGACCGTACGTACTGAAGAAGGGTGAGTGCTGTGTGGAAGAGTGTTGAGTGCTGTTGTAAGCCATTTCCGCCACCCACAGCCAATCCACCCAGGAGTCCGTATCGGCCTGCACATAGCAACGGAGGTATTGTTTTAGTGTTTGATTTAACCTCTCCGTTTGGCCGTCCGTTTGAGGATGAAAGCTAGTGGACAAAGAAGATGTTATTTGAAGAGCAGAACACCAGACTTTCCAGAAGTGAGCCGTAAATTGAGCTCCTCTATCTGAAACTATCACGCTCGGGAGTCTGTGTAACCGCACCACATGCACCAACAGCAGCTGGGCCAGACGACCTGCCGTAGGGACCTGCTCACAAGCTATAAAGTGTCCCATTTTCATGAGATAGTCCACTACCACCAAGATGGTCGTCATGCCTTGGTCTTTCGGAAGTCCAAAGATGAAATCCACGGAGAAGCTTTCCCAAGGTTCTCCAGGTGTGGGCAATGGTTTTAAATATCCCTGAGGTGGTTGACGGTCTGACTTCATTCGGGAACATTGCGTACAGTCTTTTCCCCATTGACACAGATCGAGTCGTATTGAGGGCCACCAGAATTGTCTCAAAGCCTTCTCAAGTGTTTTCACGTATCCCATATGGCCAGCACTAGGCGACTCGTGGCACCAAGAAAACACCATTCTTTGCAGGGATTTTGTGGGGACCTGCACTTGCGTTCCTTTCATGGCCACCCCCTGTTTCATTTTCCACTCTGGATGATAACGAAACCAGGTTCTCCAAACACAGGATTGAGTTTCAGTTTGTACAGCTTGCAGAAAGTCTCGAGATTGAGCAATGCACACCACGTTTGAGGGATCGATGATGGAACGATTCTGTGTCGTAGTATGTAGAGCAGGATTTTCTTGCCTGGTCAGTGCATCCGCTTTTTTATTGTTGATACCTGGTCTGTATGTAACAACAAACCTGTATTCCTCAAAAAACAACATCCAGCGTAATTGTCTGGGAGTAAGATGGCGGGCTGATCGCATAAACTGTAAATTGCGATGGTCTGTATAGACAGTGACTAGATGTGTAGCTCCCAACCAGTGTCTCCACTCTACGAACGCATCCCGTATGGCCAGCAGCTCTTTCTCTGCTATGGTGTAATTTATCTCGGCTGGACTGAGTTTCCTTGACATAAATGCAATAGGATGCATGTTTCCAGTGGTTTCATTCCTCTGTGACAAAACAGCTCCTAGTGCAACTTCGGAGGCGTCTGCTTCCACCACGAAGGGTAAGTCTGGATTGGCATGAGTCAGGATAGGAGCACTGGTAAACGCAGCCTTTAATCCAACGAATGCATCTTGTGCTTCCGCCCCCCAGAGAAATGGAACGTTCTTTCTTGTAAGACGAGTTAGGGGAGTTACAAAGGCAGAAAACCCACGTATAAAACGCCTATAAAAGTTGGCATAGCCTAGTAGGCACTGTATGTCCTTGACATTACAGGGACGGGGCCAGTCTTTTATAGCTTTCACTTTTCTTTCCGCCATCACCTGAACAGACGGTGTAAGCATCACCCCAAGAAATTCAACGGTGGTCACGTGGAACTCACATTTCGTGATCTTACAATATAGATGATGATGGAGTAAGGCCTGTAACACCTGGCTCACGTGGGATGGATGTTCCTCTGTTGGGTCCGAGTACACCAAGATATCGTCGATGTACACGACTACAAAGCGATCCAGAAAGTCTCTCAGCACCTCATTCAAAAAAAATTGAAAGGCGGCGGGGGCGTTACAAAGCCCGAAGGGCATCACCATATACTCAAACAGCCCATACCGCGTCTTGAATGCCGTCTTCCATTCGTCCCCAGATCTTATTCGGACGAGATGGTATGCACCCCTCAAGTCAAGCTTGGTATACACCTTGGCAGATCTCATCTGTTCTAACAAAATAGGGATCAATGGTAGCGGGTACTGGTTCTTAATAGTGATAGAATTCAAGGCATGATAGTCGATGCAACACCGTTTGTCACCATTTGCTTTGGGAATAAAGAACAAAGGCGACGACGCAGGAGATCTTGAAGGTCGTATATACCCGATTGCCAGATATTTGTCCAGATAAGTACGTAAGTACTCGTTCTCGGGCACCGTGAGTGCGTACAGTCTTCCATTTGGTACAACCGATCCTGGAGTGAGGTCGATCCGGCAGTCGTAGGATCGATGCGGTAGAAGAGCCTCGGCTTGTTTATCACTAAACACCTTTTCGAATGATGCGTAACAAGAGGGCAGTACCACTTCCTTCTCTTCAGCAGTGGCGATGCTATGAAAAGAGGCCAAAACCCGGGACGGGTCGTCAGACCCCAACAGACACTTTTCTTTTAAAAAATCAGACCCAAAACTGATCGTTTTCGTCGTCCAATGTATATGTGGTTCATGACGTTGAAGCCACGGAAGCCCCAATATGATTCCGTATTGCGGGGCCTGGATAATGTTGAAGGATAACATCTCATGGTGTATCCCCTTGTTTTCGAGCAAATACTCTGGCGTATGGTGTTTTATAGGCCCTGCTAACAATTCGCTCCCATCCACTGCATATACCATTTCTGGTTTCTTCTTGGTAATGAGTAGGATTCCCAGCCGTTCAGCCTCTGCGTAGTCCATGAAGCATCCAGTCGCCCCAGAGTCCACCATTGCGTTAACTTCTTTCTCTTCTGTTTCCACGAACAGAGACATCTTCAAAAACACATGGCTCCTTTCCTGATCACTGCATGGTGCAATTGAAGGGATTATTATCCTACTTGAGGGGTCCCCTTCTTTCATCCTCAAGCATGGGAGTTTTCCGACGTCTGGTCCGACGCTCCAGCTGCAGCTTGTCCAGTTTTATATCTTCCAGTTTTAGGCTTCACTGGGCATTCTCTCAGAAAGTGGCCTTTTTTGCCACAATACAGACACAGACCATGTTTTCTCCTATATTCTTTTTCACTAAACATCAGGGAAGGCCTCACAGCTCCGATCTCCATGGCGTCTTGGGCAGAGGCTGGTTTTTCTCCCCCTCTATCGTAAGCCATAACCGGCGTTTCTTTTTTCTTATGTTCACCCCTCCGTTCCTTTATTCGATGATCCAAGCGCAAAGCAAGTTCAATCAGAGCGGAGCAGGTACGGGGCTGTGGATCGATGTGTGCCAAAACATCTTTAATTTCGTCATTTAAGCCTTGATAGAACAACGCAGATTGTTTGGCTTCTGGCCAATCTGTTTCTGCCACCAGGCGGCAAAAACTGTTCAAATAGGTGACAAGCTCGGTGGTGCCCTGTTTCAATACTAACAGTTCTCTGTCTGCTGAAAATGTTTCTGCCCTGCGATCAAAGGTTTTCTCGAATTCCACTCTGAATTCGTCCCAGTCATAGAGTAGAGGATCATCCCTTCTAACGACAGGAACCGCCCATTGTGCTGCTTCTCCCCCTAAATAGGAAATTAGAAAAGCCACCCGAGCCTGGTTGGTTGCAAACATCTTTGGTTTGCACATAAAGTGCAACAATACTTGGGTCATGAACACCTGGACCTTCTTATTGTCCCCATAAAACCTCTCTGGAGGAGCAAGTGGTATTTGAGTTGGCATTTCTACTACCAGAGAGGCGGGAGGCGTCTGACTAGTTCCAGCGCTAAAAGGATTCCCCTGGATCCCATCCATCCTTGCCCTCAATTGTGCGTTTTCGGCTCTAGAAGCCGCCACTTCTCTATTGGAGGCTGCTAACTCTGTTTGTACTAAGGCCAGGGCTGCCAATACATCATCCAAGGACGCCATTCCTATTTCTACACAGCCAAGAGGAGAACAGTATACGTGGGCCGATAATTCTGTCAGGCTCCGTCTCCTATACTCCTCGGGGCTGTGAAGAATGTCCTATACCCTCACCCACACAAAGACCCTGAAGCCTGGGAATAAAACACAGACCCCAGAAAAGTCCCGTGAGCGCGGGAAAGGAAGGAAACAGCGGGGAAGGAGATCTGAAACGACAAAGACAGATGTTTTGAACAACCCCCCGCTTTTTGTCTCCACACGAATAAACCTAGCTCTATTCCTCTATGCTCGCATGAGCGCATTTACATCCCCCTACCTGAAAAGGAAAAGTATAAGGTCTTTAAATACAGGAGCACAGGCACAGGGGTTTACCAGGGGCTGTCACCAGCTAGAAGAAAACAAGGAACAACACACCATGAACCTATACCTCGTTTTGTGAGAGAGATGTATGCACTGATTAACATAGCTTACATACCACAATATTTCTGTGTGCTAATCTTGGTCACATGCTCCCTCTGATCAAGTACCCCCTGTTGAGTCTCTCCTAAACTGAAGGAAATAATGCAATAACTGTGTGCAAATAAATCATATGTAAATGCGTGAGGTTAATTCACCATATCACAACTCCTTCCATAAACAAAAGAATAAAGTTCACATTTGTAAACGTGTTATAGTCTTTGCACTTCTTGAAGTAACCTGCGAGAAACTCGCGCGGCGAATTGAGCCCAAACCGCCAATGGAATCCAGCAGGCGAATGAAGTGAGACTATAAATAATAAGACTAATCAATAGTCCATACCCCAATGTTGTTTGGCCTGGAAATAGCGTTTTCCCCCTGCAATGAGAAAGCGAGCCTTTCTCTTCCAACAGGGGAAAACAAACGATAACGCTGCAGAGCAGGGAATCCAAACAGACCAAAAGTCTACACGCAGCCGCGTGTAGTCTGAAAGCAGGAAATCTGACACGCACTCGGTCCACTCCGAGAGCGCGTGCCAACCAGAAAACAGTGTTTGTACTCACGATTTCTCCTGCTAAGCCTCGTCTTACCAACCATACCAGATCACACAGCAAGAATTATCGGCAACGTCTTTCCTCTGCCGCCGGTATTTAGTTCCTGCATCGGCGGAGCGCACGTCACCACGCAGCTCTACCGCTAAGGTTCTTGGGTAACGTAGTCTTTGGGTTTTGTGGGCTGTATGTACCACGCATCCTGCGGACAGCGGCACCACATAGTGCCGATCCTGACAGATGACACCCCAGGTGTTTTTGCACTTCTCCTGGTAAGATAAGAGGGGTAGAGATTGAAGCTTTGGCCGGCAGACAACCCATGAGCTGAATGTGGCTCATGCTGCTGGGCCAAGGGAGCCTGGGGGACATCCTGTGGTGGCATATAGATGACTAGTTGCGTCTAAGGCCATTGGGATGACAGGAAACCTGTGCTGAGCCTTAGAGGTAGGGACAGTGACCCCTGATGAGTGCGATGGGTTCTCCTTACCTGAGCCTCCGGTGTGACCTTGGAGACAAGATGTACAGGTCACTGAGCTGGACAGTAAGGTTAGAGGCACTGGTCCTGGAATGACTGGCTATGCTGTAGGGGATTCTAGCACAGGGATTTGGACAGGTAGGGCAGTGCTTCTCATTTGAATGCTAGTTGAGCTGCGTGGAATATGCAACATACTCCCACCTATAAACATTCCTTATAGCTGCCCCTCCAGGACCAGTGATCTGGGGTGATGACTGTAAAGGGGATACACCAGTTACGTGTGGGGCAACGGACAGGAGGTGCCTGATAAAATGAGGAGTCCCTGTCAACTGCATAACATGGGCAAACACAAGGGGGGGGAATTCAGGCCAACAGAATCGATCAATATACTGTGACTCTACTGGAAGCTATGCTGGCACACCAATTTGGAGAGCAGTCCACGGGTTCACTGATACCAGGACCCACAGCTGCAGAGCTCCTGGTGGCAATCCAGGACCCCCATGTTGTGCTGGAGGGCAATATGGACTCAATTGAATCATTTGTGTTTGTATCTACGAAAAGTTGCAGATTGACCACAGCAGTGGAGGATGATGTGTATGTCCTAAAAAGAAAGTCAAGTCGCTGAGGGTTAAGGTGGAAGGTTTAAATTGCAGTGCCACACATTCAGAGGAGCGCCTAGAGGATGCAGAGGGCTGGTTGTGGTACACTAATCTGTGCAATGTGGACTTCCTGGAATTGGTGGAAGGCCCTTCGGTGGAGTTCTTTCTGAAGCACTGGATTACAAACACTCTCAGGCCTCTGAGCTGTCAAATCTCTTTACAATGGAGAGGGCCCATAGATCATTGCCTCCTGTGTTGTGTCATGGGGCTCCCCCATGGGCCCTGATTGCTCACCTTTTTCACTACTGCAACACCATTCTACAGCATGTAAGTACATGTGTGATGTATTCCTATAGGTTCTGTATCGATCCCCCTATTCCTGACCCTGTTCTGGTTAATAATTACAAGCAGCCATCCCACGGTGCAAAAACCGTTATCTGATTAAGCCACACCACGGCACAGGAACGCGTTATCTGATTAGGTCATAACGCTTGCCATCTAATTAGGCAAGCACTATTCCTCCAGCCCCTGATATGGCATACGGAGTTCTCAAAACAAATCAAACCTATGACAACCTGGGAAAATCCCTGCGGCCATTGTTTTGATTTCACCGAGAACTTCAGTAAAGAATGTGCTAATGACCAGTCCGTATGACATCCTTATTGACGTATCTATGTCCATCCTTACGTCAATCTCGGCACCTTACAGGTATAAATATTACCGACATTGCCTTAAGCAAACACACGCGGTGGTGACGAGATCGGAGCAGCGAGACTTGCCGAAGAGGCCAGCACAGAGCGGACCCCGCTGGCGCTGCCCCGCCTTCCTGACGCGCTGAGAACGAGACGCTGCTTTTCTCCTGCCGAGAAATCCAGCTCCGGCGCTTCCAAGCGGCCCTCGCAGGCAGCTGGAATATCAAGACCAGAGACGAGAGATACCAGCCCTCAACCATTCTAGATCTCAGGTACAGAACTGAATAACCCCTTACAGAGAATTCTTGAGTCAGTCACTTGGCAAAACAAACTTAACTTAAACTGCTACTTATCTACTCCCGCCCACGTATTAGGCTTAGGTCAGGTACACTGGGGTAGGCATAGTTAGAAGCACCAGTTGAGTACGATTAGTCAAATGTATACATGTATGTATCTATTTTATAAATTTTAAATATCATATGGCTTAGAAACCATATCAATGCTTTTACAGTATTATTTTATACTCCTGCTTTTATTGTATGCACTTTACTTAACCATAAGTATTGCAATAATATCGATTCATTTCTCTTGTACGAGAAAAGAGACTGATCAATAAATAACATCTTTTATTGAACACGCCCGTCTCTTCCTTTTCTCTACAATCTGGTGAAACTAAGAATGCACTGAACTGACTGAGTAAAATAAGTTGTCTTTTGTTTTCACACGACTCTAGAGATACACTCTTGACTAGGGGAGAGCAAAGTTGTCATGTTCTATGGTTGTCAGAAACTAAATCCCTTCTTGTCTATCCAGGGAGGTTAAACTCCTCCTTGCCTATTCGAGAAAGTTTCTAGTGAACTCTGAGCTAGCTGGCAAACCCAAAACTTTAAGTCTAATATCGTCAGTAGAAGACCTATTTAACCTCCGTCCTAGGTCTATACTATTGAAGGTATTATTCCAATGCGCAGAGCCTATTGGGATAATAGGAACTACACTACATGGCGCCCAACGTTTGGAAAGGCGATAAAACTAACGCAAGACATTAGAGTAACTCAGTCGTGCTTTTTCACACAGAACCCTTTTTTCCCATAATACTCCAAAGACGTCTGGAGTGGGTGAAAGGTCATATCCGCCAAACCTCGCAGGAGGAGACTCCTATGTATGGTTCTTGGTTTAGTCAACGTTGAAGGATACACTGTTCCAAAATATTGTGCATCTAATCTTTGTTTCCATAAGAAACCTGATCTGCAAACAAACGGAATAACCTTCCTGTTGGTAAAATGGTAGACAGGGATGAAGAAAGAGAGACAGCTAGAATAGCAGCTGAACTCTTAGCAGCTGATGCTACTATGCAGGAAAATGACCCGGATATAATACTCATCCCGGTCAACATAAGAAAATCTATAACTTTAAAACTTATAAAAAATGGACTGACATCGAGAGGTGGTACAGTCATATTCGTAATTGAGGCACACGAATATCGACAGACAGAGGTATTCTATTCATGGATAAACTTTCCAGCAGCAAACGCTGTAACAAAGGACTTCCACTATTACAAAATAGAGGAACCTCCTGAGGAGTACACTCCTTTCGAGGAGGTGGAAGTACCACTCAAATTCCAAGAGCACCTGCTCTTGTTTAATGGCGCCCTAAAACATAATAATCACATCACCAGGCTCGGTCCACTAGGTAGACCAGGAGCAACGTGGCCGGTCCTAGCCGGATACACACCACATCCAGACATTGAAGAAATGCCTGCAGCAGAGCTTTTAATACAGCTAAAACAACTAATCAAAATACATAGACAATTAGTCCAATATTTATTTATTTATTTATTTATGGCTCTTATAAAGCGCGCAGCTACCTCCGTCGGAGGTGTCCCGGCGCTAAAAAACTGTCAGCAGAGATAAGGAGAAAATCTAAGATGAGGAGAATAGCCAAGTTTTCAGGCGGTTACGAAATTGTGCTTCAGATGAGGCAAATCTAAGGTCCAGGGGGAGGCCGTTCCAGTGTTTCGCAGCAAGGACAGCAAAAGCTCTGCCGCCCATTCGAGCGCGGCAGAAGCGTGGCACCACCAGAAGGCGTAGGCTGTTGGAACGTAAATCTCTCACAGAATGAGATAATGTGAGTCTCTTTCTCAGGTAATCTGGGCCAGTACCGTTGAGAGCACGGAAAACAAGAGTAAGTATTTTAAACTTAATCCGAGAGGCTATGGGAAGCCAATGGAGCTTTTTGCGAAACATAGAAATCGAATGTCGAAAAGGGATGTTGCCAATCAGTCTGGCTGCCGCGTTTTGAACTGCTTGAAGGCGTTCAATTAGGTACAGAGGGGCCCCAGCATAAAGACTGTTGGCATAGTCCAAATGGGACGTTATTAGCGCCTGAGTGACTGTTCTACGCGCATCCATTGGCAAGAATGGAAAAAAAATTTTCATCATTTTTATCTTACCAAAGCAGGCAGCCGTGACTTTATTAATTTGCGGGCCGCAGGAGAGCGTGTCATCAAACTGGAATCCCAAGTTACGGGCAGTGTGCACCGGAATAGGAGGAGGGTTAAGAACCGAAGGCCACCACAGAGAGGGGGGAATAGTCATTTTTTGATTAAAAAACAAAACTTCCGTCTTATCCGCATTCAGACGAATTCAGATGTAATGCGGACTTCAACAATCCAACCAGCAATCACAATTCCACAGCTGACCCCTCATCAGGGGAACACAAATAAAATTACACCACAGAACATACAGTCCTGTCTAGGAAAAGTACCCGCAAAACGGGAACAAATACCTTTCTGGCTAGCACAAAAAATCACTCAAATAGAGGCGGTGTTTCCGGACACCACCCCGGTAGAAAAACACAGGATTCTGACTATCTGTCTTCCAATGGGAATCGCACCACACGTGGAGGACTGTGACACTTGGGGTACAGTCTTTGCTTCCATATACACAAAAACACATGGGGTACCATCCATGTCAGTAATACCAGATGTGCTAAAACAAATTCAAGATGAATATGGTCCAGAACCCGCTTTAACTCTTGGTATGAAATTACTGAAAGACTTCAAGCAGGTCTCGGCTATATTATTAGCCAACATAAAGGGAGAAGCAGCAAACGTGGCGATCCGCCAAAGGTTAAAAGAAACAGATATAGCAGACCAACCAACTGAAATTGCCAGAATCATAGAGAAATCCTATGAAGAACTAGGAAGAGATAGTCTGGGTGGAATACCGGTAAAACCTCAACTGATTGAAAGTCCTGAAAAGGTATTCATTAAAAATAATTTAACAACACAAAAAAAGAGCTGGGAAGGAAATAAACAATCCTATCCTAAAGAAAAAAGATTCCAGACCAGAGGAAGGTCTCCTCGGCAGAGAGAAAGATCTCCTGACCAAGGAAGCAAGTCTCCCCAAAGGGAGCCCTCTGTGAAAAAATACAACCTTAGAAATAGGGATAATATAAAGAAACCTGTTAGATATCAAGATAATAATACACGTCCCTCTCAATCTTTTCAGACTTCCTCGCAGAAATCGGAAAGAAGAGGACGATCAGAACACAGGGAAGAGCACGTCAAGTCCAAAGACAAGGAACCTGCTCATCCAAATAAAAAATTACAATTTCCAAAAAAGAAGGTAGCCAGCATTAAAGTAATCAATAATGCCGAGAATACTGAGGACACAACTGAAAAACGGAGAATGGGCTCAGACAATGCTAGACAGCGCAGCAGAAGTGAGCATAGCTCGCAAAGTCCTTATGAATCATCTGGAGACAGTGGACACGAATGAATATATTCAAGTGGAAACTGCAGACGCCAGAGTTAGCAAACCTCACAAAATATATGAAATAACATTACGTGTAGAGGGGGATAAGACTAGAAAAATAAGGGGTCTATTTTGGGATAATCTCTCCCAGGGCTATGACATCCTTCTAGCTGAACGAGACTGGCCACCCGAGTTTGTCAGAGAGTGCCCTCATGGGGAAGAAATAATTATGCCTGCCTTCTCAAATCATATTCCAATTCATAAAAAATATACACTTGCAAGAAAGTGGGCAGTAGCTCTAGCTCCTGCTTTATATAAAAATCATGTAGGATGGGATAAGGACTCTCCTCATAAAATACAGTTAAAATCACAACCTACTGCACAGAGGCAGTACCCAATTAAGCAAGAAGCTAAAAAACAGGTAAAAGAGATCCTAGATCAACTTGAATACCAGGGGGTGATTGAAACTTGCACCTCACAAATGAACAACCCTTTGTTTCCTGTCTCCAAACCAGACAACTCATATCATCTAGTTTTGGATTACAGACACCTTTACTCATGTTGCAAAACCTTTGCAGTGCAAAACTCGCATAGTGCTGCACTAATGAATAACATAGTGCGCAAAAAATACAAAACAACATTAGACATCTCTAATGGATTCTTTTGTCAAAATATAGCACCAGAGAGCAGATATTTGACTGTGTTCTCGGTAAATGGCTCGCAAAAAAGTTTCTGCCGTTTACCCCAGGGGCACAAGAACAGCCCAGGATTATTCTCAACGAGAGTAACAGAATTACTACAAACATACGATGACGAGGCATTATCATATGTCGACGACATTTACCTAACAGATGATGACTTGGATACTCACTTGAAGAGAGTGAACACCATAATACTTGGGTTCGCAGCAGAGGGTTACAAATTCAACTTTAAAAAATCAAGAATTGCCCATCTAACAGTCCTGTTTTTAGGATATGAATTATCAAGTGAAGGCAAAAGCCTGGCTGACAATTTCCTAGAGAAATGTGCTGTACTCCAAGCTCCTAGAACACTAAAAAACTTACAATCAATTCTAGGCTTCCTAAATTTCGGAAGAACATACATTGCAAATTACGCAGAAAGGGTCAAACCCCTTTATGATCTAATAAAACCAGATTTTAAAAGAATCAATTGGACTCAAAAACACACAGAAATTTTGAGATCTTTACAAACAGACATGTTAATTAAAACAAAATTAGAAACACGTGATAACACCCGCAATCTTGTGATTCGAGTCATCCCAGGAAGATGCGGATTCACATACCTGACCTCTAATGAGGGAGAAAAGGTACCAATTGCATACAAATCACACTTGTACACAGAAGCTGAAAAGAAGTTCAGTATTAAAGAAAACATTGTTCATGCAGTTCAAACGGCTATAGCAAGAGAAAAAGACAACGCTGACGGTAGACGTATCACAGTCAGAACAGCGGAGTCAGCCGTTGAGGCATTAACAACCCCATGTAATTTACCAACAACAGCGTTGAATCCAGAATGGATACAATGGGTGAATTCAATTACAACGGAGAGAGTAAAATACTACTTTGATCCAGAATTAAAGGAATTAAAATATCTAGAATATGAAATGACATACCCTCTGCCAATCGACATTCTGCCCTTACGACAGTACACCTGTGTAATCTATACAGAAGGGCTTGCTCAACCACCAGGGTGGGCAGAACAAGCATATAACCCCACATGTGAAATCAGAAAAGAAGTGTGGCACGGAGGGAAACTGAGACCTCTGCTAATAAAAACACACTCAGTAGAAACTAATTCAGAAGAACAAACTGAAATAATAGCATTGAAAATGGCGCTAGATAATGCAGATCGTGAATTCCCGACACTTATAGTGTCCGATTCATATTACTGCGTCAAATCATATAACAACAATTTGCAGAAATGGATTCAAAACGGTTACAAAGATGACACAGGTGCAACAATAAAGCAAAAAGTGCTTTGGAAACAAATAGTTCTTTTAAAGAAAGAACTACCAAAAACTCACGTGATACACTCACTGAGTCATCAGCGTGATGGCGTTCACGTTGCAGGGAATTCATTGGCTGAGAAAGCCACAACGGTAGCAACTGAATCGGCTTCCGTAGTTAGAAAAAAGCGTGCAGTAAAAAACATTGACGGTGAAACATTGTTGGCGGTGAAAACGTCATCAAAAGGCGACTGCTCAGCGTTACCGATCAACTATCCACTCAATTATACATACATGCAAACTCCGTTCCTTTTGCTCGAATCCCTGGAGTGGGGGATAGAGTAATTCCAAACATGGACAAGAGAGGCTTGTTAATAGCAGACGCACATATGGGTGAGGGTCTCAGACACCTCAAACTAAAAGATTCCCTGGAAGAATTACAATCAGTGTACTGGTGGCCAGGCATGAGCCTGCATCATCAAATCTTTGTAAAGAACTGCCCAGACTGCAATAGAGATCGCAGTGGCGAGAGAAACGGTATATTACCATGGCGTTTCACTCCAGAAAGGATCAACAATAAAAAATAATGCGTCCAATTAACATATAAAGACTAGTTTACACGTGTAATGTAGACCCCAGCACTCGGCTGACGTCTGGACTGTTATAAAAAGATTTGCGAGTCTATAATGGCATATACGCTAGAAGCATGCTACGTTTGGCTAAATGTTTTTTCCTCTTGCCCTAAAGCGTGTGGAAAAACATGGCCAAATGAGCATAGCATAGCGGGACTCTTCTCACTTCCTACCTGAGGGAACGGGATGGTGTAAAGAAAAAACCAAAGGCATAAAGCAATCTATAACAGCGAAGGTATTAGGTTCGGGAGCTGGGTGGGTCAAACATCTAATAAGTGTCCAACGTAGTCTAAACAACCTGCCAAGAAATTCTCTGAGGGGATTCAGTCCGTACGAATTATTGTTTGGAACTAGAATGATGGTCTTAGATCTTGACAGTCAGACTTCAGTGGTTAAAGAAAAAAGCTTTGATATCAAAGATCGTTTGGCTATTTTGCAGGACTTAAACGAAACAAGGAAAGACCTGAGCAACATAAAGTTGAAACAACAGCCAACGACCACTGAAGAAAAACCACCTGTCCCAGCAAGACCTGTCTGGATTCCAAAAGTCGGGGATCTAGTCAGAGAAAAGATCGCGGTAAAGAAGGAATTTGGGCCTTCTTACAGAAAAGCAGTTCCTGTCTTGTCTATCAACGGGACAAGATCAGTAGTACTACCGCCCCTTGCTGGTAAAAAGGAGAACAGAGTTGTATCAATCGACCTGATAAAACCACAATCATGTGGCCGATAACAAACAGTAGGCCAAGTGGACTCCCGATAAGTAGTAGAACACCAAGGTTTGCTACAAACACAGAGGTTCAATCTAAGAGGCTATTCACATTTGAAATGCCAACAGAACAACAACAAGGACTATGCAACAATGCTATGGAACTTAAACCTCTAAAAACCCAAATAAAAACATTTAGCAGAGACACACCAATCTACAATGAAGTAACAAATGACTATGCTGCTGCAACAAAACACACTAATAAAGCAAACAGCAATCCTGAAGCAATAGGAACAATAGACAGAACGGCATCCGGTTACTTCATCAACTTCAATGATTCATCTGAAGATCTGAGTGAATCAAAGGAACAAACATCAACAAAAACCTTTAAAGATAAAGCTAAGGAACTTTTTCAACATCTGAAAGAAACCTATCTGATTTCTCCATGGATTGAATTCTGGGTGGCCTTAGGTGCACTTATCCTCATACTTTGGCTCATCATGGTACTATGTTTGGGACATTTCATTGAGGGAAAATATGCTAAAATGGACACAGCAAGCCAGAAAATCAACTTGGTCCTCAAACCACACACGTCTTCACACGTCGAGAAAAGAGAACTTTCTTCAGTCAACTTCACAGCCAATCCTATACCCGGTGGGGTGGCATGGGACAATACTGATTATGAAATCTATGGTCCGGTTGAAATCCTGAAGTATCCACATCAAATTAAGATCTCATTGAGTGACTTTGTAAAACCAAGCTCATTTGCTGATGATTGGGACTTTGAAAGTATTAATAATATGATGTCTGACCTAGTGATGTCTGCTAAATTTACAAAACATGATTATTTGCAAGGTTCGTCTAATTATGATAAGATGTTCTGCTATAACCACTTTGGTAACCATTATCTGCATAAATCTGCACAACCTAGAAATGTTTTAAATTATAATCAATGGGAACACTGTGCAACCCCTCCAAAAGGTAGCTCAAGAACTTTTTATGACAAATATTCATATTTTTCAGGGTTCAACACAAGTAATGCAGAAACATTTTATTTCAAATTATCGAATAAGACAACAGGTACAAAGACCATGCTTACAAACACTAAAATTGATATATTCAGACTCATTTTTTGAGCAAATGAGTACATTTGGTTTTGATTACACTAAAAAGTGTTTGGGGTACAAAAGAATGGCAAGTACAAGGTATAGAATCATTGTTTAGAGCCTGCATGATCCCAGAACAAATTATATTTTTGAATGACACTGTTCAACAAACTATCTGTCTTGGCCTAGCCAAAATCAAAGATTTAAACAAACCGTCTATTCCAAAGCCAACAATGAACAGTAATAGCTCTATAGATGAGGAGATAGACGTAAACCATATATTAAGCCAAAACAGAACACATCCTGATTGGAAACAGTGCTTGATCTGGCCCACAGATACTAATAACTGTCAAGACAGATTCCTGAACAAAATCCATGGGTTCACATTGACCAGGCCAGACCCTAGATATTCCTAAAGACAACACCCAGGGATAATTACCACGTACAGTGTGGGCAAGCTCTGCCTTCAATGGCTACAAACATCCACACTGGCAGAAATGAAGCAACACCTAACTTTACTTACTGATGGTGCTGACTTGCGTGATTTCATTATGGGACCACGCAAACAGCGTCAAAAACGCTTCATAGCAGCCTCTATATATGCAGCTTATAACGAAGCCTGGAAAATAACTCAAATTCAAACGTCAGAGAGAATACGGGAAATTGACCGTATTAATTTGGAAAAATCACTTTCTGTAGTGGACAATGGGTTAATGACTCTGTCCTCCAGAATATACTCTTTGGACAGCATTGTGTCTTCAGCAATCGACATAATATCGCAAGACTTACTGTTGTTACAACACAGTCAGTCCCAATTGCGTTCTATTGTACAACTTGGATGGACGTTAGAAAATCTGCGTTCAGGCTATGTGCCTTGGCGTTTAATCAACACAACGTCACTATTCAATATCTTTAACCTTACTGATAAACAAATCAGTATGGCACAGAAGGGTGCTGATTATACAATCCTGAGCATTGAGAAACTCGAGAGATTACCATTGACAATGTCAGAACGACCTGTCAGTGAATGGATAATACATGGGATAATTAATATTCCAATATCTACTTTCAGGTTTCAATACTGCCAAAAATATATACAGGCTGGCATGTACGAAAAATTGGGTAAAGGGTACATTAAGTCAACATGGAACTTGCCCTATTCACATGCATGTGTCAGTAATAAAGGCCGGAAAGTGTTCCTTAGTAGCAATAATTGTGCGATGTCACTAAGCGGTACACTTCTGTGTAATGGTATTAGTTTACACGAAGCCTGTGAAGGGTCCTCAAATAACCTTTCATGTCACCAGCTAGGCACACCTGCGACACAAATAGAACCATTCTTTAGGAGACTATCGAACGGGAGTTACATTATAATTGTAGACCGCAGATGTTGTAGCTTGGTGCCCGGAATACCTTATCTCATAACTACGACTGCGAAGGTCATGTGCTGTGAACGAGTATTGTTCCCCAGCGCAATGCCAGACAGGGAGGAAGGTTTTGGCCGGCTTTGAAAATTGCTTCTATTCGAATTGATACTTTAAGCAGAATGAAAACAGTGCTCCTTCAGATGCCGACCAGGCTCACGTCATCAAAAGAAACGTATGATCTCCTAGTTGCAAGGACAACGGCAGAGATTCATTCATTATTATCAACTAATTCCCCCATACATTTCGCAGAAATCCTGAACGAAATCTTAAATATTTCTGATACCAGTGGAGTCTCAAATGTATTTAAGACAGTGTTTTCGGGGGCTTTAACACCATTCAAAGCCATTCTGGGTATTTTTCCAGACTTCGTCCATTCCATCTTTGGTGGACTTCCTCTCCTTTTGGAACTAGTGGCAGGAATCCTATTTTTGATCCTGTTATTTCGCTATGGCAAACCGTGTCACAGACAAAACACCTGCGACAAGGGAAGAAACAATCCTAGCCATTGGATACCGGGACCGGATATCTGAAATCCTTGGACTATCCCGGCTTAGAGACCTGAACATGACTTGGTTTCTTTCATTTAGACCAATGTGGCAAAGCTGTGTTTTACCTGTATTAAGGTGCTTGCTATGCGGAGAAGAATGCGTGTTGGACACCTGTCTGACGCTACAATCGGATGCGCCAATGGATGCAGAAACTTTGTTGGGTCCGGTCACGGCTCATGCATTGTGCTGTCCCCAGCGGCTACCAATCCTGATGACGGCATTCGTGGAGACTTCACCACTACGATTGAGGGGTAGTGAAGTTCAAGATGAAAGCAGCATCGATCAGGTACGACCTTCTGTCAGCTATGCTGATCAAAACAACAATGGAGGCAATCATGCTCATGAATGCATGGTAACATCTTTTTCCGAGTTAGTGGAACTTTTCACAGGAAGCTGTTGACAGCTTTTTCGACAGTCTAAATAATATGATGTTCTCACCAGAGCAGAAATAATGACTTTTGAGCAAGCTAGCACACGGCGTTCCCATCACCCTGAATTTGGCCTTCAACGTTAATGATAAAGTAACATGAACAATTTTTTTCTCCAGTTTACGGACAGCAGATTTTTTTTTTCACAAATCCCCAAAATTCGGGACACTTATCTTCTGCTTAAAGTAGAATCTATTCTTAGAGAACTAAATTTCTATTGTAGGAACTTTAGAGACATTAGCTGCCCTCTGGCATGTTCTTGGGTATTTTATTTTGTGATGAAATGGTCTCGCATTTTTTCTTCTGTATTAAGAGCCATATCATGTGTTATTTTTCAATATTTTATTAATAATGATGTATGAATATGCGTGATTAATTTAGCATTTTTCTACTGCTTGAGTGCATATAGTGCTTATGATTATTTTTTTCTCGTGTATTACATAATATCAAAATGCATATGGATGTATTTTGGGGTGGTACGGTATACACATACACTACTGTATATTTACTATGCCTAGATTTGTAAATATGGACATAGTCTGCGTGGAGTGGGTGTGATGTATTCCTATAGGTTCTGTATCGATCCCCCTATTCCTGACCCTGTTCTGGTTAATAATTAACTAGCAGCCATCCCACGGTGCAAAAACCGTTATCTGATTAAGCCACACCACGGCACAGGAACGCGTTATCTGATTAGGTCATAACGCTTGCCATCTAATTAGGCAAGCACTATTCCTCCAGCCCCTGATAAGGCATACGGAGTTCTCAAAACAAATCAAACCTATGACAACCTGGGAAAATCCCTGCGGCCATTGTTTTGATTTCACCGAGAACTTCAGTAAAGAATGTGCTAACGACCAGTCCGTATGACATCCTTATTGACGTATCTATGTCCATCCTTACGTCAATCTCGGCACCTTACAGGTATAAATATTACCGACATTGCCTTAAGCAAACACACGCGGTGGTGACGAGATCGGAGCAGCGAGACTTGCCGAAGAGGCCAGCACAGAGCGGACCCCGCTGGCGCTGCCCCGCCTTCCTGACGCGCTGAGAACGAGACGCTGCTTTTCTCCTGCCGAGAAATCCAGCTCCGGCGCTTCCAAGCGGCCCTCGCAGGCAGCTGGAATATCAAGACCAGAGACGAGAGATACCAGCCCTCAACCATTCTAGATCTCAGGTACAGAACTGAATAACCCCTTACAGAGAATTCTTGAGTCAGTCACTTGGCAAAACAAACTTAACTTAAACTGCTACTTATCTACTCCCGCCCACGTATTAGGCTTAGGTCAGGTACACTGGGGTAGGCGTAGTTAGAAGCACCAGTTGAGTACGATTAGTCAAATGTATACATGTATGTATCTATTTTATCAATTTTAAATATCATATGGCTTAGAAACCATATCAATGCTTTTACAGTATTATTTTATACTCCTGCTTTTATTGTATGCACTTTACTTAACCATAAGTATTGCAATAATATCGATTCATTTCTCTTGTACGAGAAAAGAGACTGATCAATAAATAACATCTTTTATTGAACACGCCCGTCTCTTCCTTTTCTCTACAATCTGGTGAAACTAAGAATGCACTGAACTGACTGAGTAAAATAAGTTGTCTTTTGTTTTCACACAACTCTAGAGATACACTCTTGACTAGGGGAGAGCAAAGTTGTCATGTTCTATGGTTGTCAGAAACTAAATCCCTTCTTGTCTATCCAGGGAGGTTAAACTCCTCCTTCCCTATTCGAGAAAGTTTCTAGTGAACTCTGAGCTAGCTGGCAAACCCAAAACTTTAAGTCTAATATCGTCAGTAGAAGACCTAGTTAACCTCTGTCCTAGGTCTATACTATTGAAGGTATTATTCCAATGCGCAGAGCCTATTGGGATAATAGGAACTACACTACACATGCAGCCCCTCAGATATGAGAACAAATCTATTTTAATTTATCCTTATTACTATTGCAGGGTCCAGACTTTACACAACAACTTCTTGATGGCGAAAAGGAGACTAAGGGACTGCAATATCAAATACAACCTCTTGATCCCTGCTATACTCTGTATACAGTGTGATGGCCGTGTTTACTTCTTCAAGTCCCCTCAGTCCCCTCACAAAGTGATGGATTAGTTGACACTCTGGAATGGAAAGGTAGCACTGGTACCCCAGGGAGATGTAAGTCAAGGATGGGGAGGTGCAATGCTCTGCCCATAATAGAAAGACGCTGATGGTACTTGTGGAGGGGAGTGATGCCCCAACTGTGCACTGTATCCTTGGCTGTCTGGATGACACCCTGAACTCGCAGTTGCCAGTATCACTGGATCAGAGCACTTTTTCTCAGAATAGACTGGTGCACGATACACTGAGTGACAGTGCTAATGCTGGTTAGCCTTTCTGTATACTGGAGGTCATCTAGCACAGCACCTCTAGGAAGGGCAATTGGAGTAATTACAGCTGGAGACTGTGAGACGGGGTCTCTCCTGCACGACTTGCTGGACCCACTATCTAGATGCCCAAAAGGACCAGGGGCCATATGTAGGTAGCTCAATTGCGATTGCAAATGCAGAAATTTGCAGAATTTCAGCGTTTGCGATCATCGCAATTTGGGCAGTGTACTATGTAACACACAAAAACACACACGAAAAATAAGGAATCGTAAAATTTGCGATTCCTTATTTTCCAAATGCATTTAAGGAATCCCAAATTGAGATTCCTTAAATGCAATGTAGGAAGCACCCAAGTTGTGCGATTTTGGCTTAAGGAATCGCAAATTTACCACCAACTTCAGCTTGGTGGTAATTTGCGATTTCTTTTAAAAATTCACTTTTTTGCATTTTTCAAAGTGCCATATGGCGCACATACATGCCCTTAACGCATGTATGTGTGCCGCATGTATGTGTGCCACATGTGCACACATGATTATTTAAGTGGTGCAAAAGGGTGTCCTATTGACACCCTTACAACCTTGAAATTGCATTCTCAATTTGCGATTCTCTAATTGAGAATCGCAAATTGAGAATGTCTTCCCATTCATTCCTATGGGCCTTCTAGCCCACAGGAATGAATGGGAAGATATTCATTATTTGCGAATCTCAATTTGCGATTCGCAAATAAGGAATAGGTGGGATTCGCAAAATATTTTGCTAATCCTACCTACATTGCGTTTTGCGATTCTCTAATTGTTATTCACTGAAAATCGCAATTTGAGAATCGCAAAACACATATTACCTACATATGGCCACATATGACTTGTGGTTTCTTGATGCAGCTGGAACTGTGTAATGATGAGGCGAAGGCAGTTGGTTTAGGTTCAGGATTTATTCAGGAGAAGAGAGCCGTCCAGCTTGAGGGGAAGACACAGCAGTAGCAACTGCCAGGCAGGGAACACAGGGAAGGAATCCTCACTACTGGACAATCTAAATGGTGACATCACTGGGAGAAGGGATGACAGCAATAGCAGTACAGGTCACCACACACCTCCCCCCTTTTTAAAAAAAAACAACAATTCAAGGAACACAGTAAAGACAAATCAGATGAAATCACGGTATTTGTTGGGCCTTACGATAGCCCTCGAACTTCTTCTTAAACAATTGTCAGCATTAACGTTAGAATCAACTTTTAAGCCATTGTCAACATCAATTTTAAAAGAAGGAGCAGTTGTACGGGAGGGATCTTTGGCAACCCGAGAAGTGCTCCACCAATTGCCATTAGATAGTTTTACAGCATTCTTGCGAACATCAACAACCTGTTGGGATTCAAGAAATTTAGAAAAACCTTTCTTAACTATAACTGGATTCTTGATTCTAACCCAGTCACCAGGATGAATGTTATGGAAGGACTCTCTTTTAGGTTCAACAGGACAGGATAGAGAACTAGAAGATTTTTTGTTGGCACACTCCCACACCGCTTCCAAATCACAGCCCCGGTGGAGACTCTTGACCATCCAAAATGGGACAGCTTGGGAGCAAGCTTTTCGTCCTCTCATTAGCTCGAAAGGAGAAAAACCTGTGGCAACATGGGGAGAAATGCGATAAGACCATATAAGATCTTTTACAGCTTGAAAGATACAATTATTTGACCTGAATGCAGCTTGTACACATTCGACAATAACTCTGTTAAATCTCTCGGTTTTGCCATTGCTTTGAGGATGGTACAACGGAGTTCTGGTGTGTTTAATACAGCAATTGTTAAGAAAGACACTCATTTCTTTGGAAATGAATTGAACCCCGTTGTCGGTAAGGATTTCTTCAGGACACCCTTCCCTGAGAAAAATTCTGCTCAAACAATCAATTACACTCTTGGAATTTGGAATATTTATAGGTTCAACTTCGACCCACCTGGAAAGATGATCAACAAGGACCAAGAAGTATTTGGAAGTATTGGGAAGGACATGGAACGGACCTAAAAAGTCCAGACCAATTTTTTTGCCAGGCTCTGGCGGGAGGGGGAACAACAGAATTAGAAACACCTTCTAAAATGAGAACCTTGTCACTGGTGTTGCAGCGTGAACAGAGTTTGATGGTTTCAATAATCTGGTTGTCCATTTTTGGCCACCAAAAATTCGATCTGACATTTCTCTTGGTGATGGTGGCACCAAGATGACCGGAATGTGCATCAGTAATAATTTTCTCTCTGTAAACAGAAGGGGGAATAAACTTATCACCTCTAACAATTTTACCATTCTCTAAAGAAAGTTCAGGGTTAATTTTCCAATAAATTTGAAGTTCAGGAGAAAGAGTTCTCTCCTTAGGCCAACCTTTTTTTATGAAGGAGATAACATCTTTGAGAATGGCATCATTCTCGACAGCCTTGATCCAGTCACATTCAGCAAAAGAAACAGACGTTTGGGAGATATTGGCCACAAAACATTCCTCAATATCAGTTTCTTCATTCTCATCAGGCACTTGTAGAGGTAGCCTTGACAAGCAGTCTGCTCGTTTGTTTTTTCCGCCAGGGATGTAGACAGCTTTGAAATTGAATTACAATAGTTTAGTGGAAAGTCTAGCCAATCGTGCAGTGGTGCGATTAATGTTTCTGCCTGATAAGATATCAACAAGGGGACGATGATCAGTTTGAAGGATAAACGATCTACCCCACAGGTAAGACTTGAATTTCTCAACACTCCAAGTACATGCAAGCAGTTCCTTCTCTATAACAGAGTATTTCCTTTCGACAGGACGGAGAGTCCTGGAGGCAAATCCGACGGTAAATTCTTTACCATGGGCCATTTGAGAAAGAACTGCCCCTAAGCCATATTCGCAAGCATCAACAGTAACAATAGTTTCTCTGTTACCATTGAAGGGTTGAAGAGCAGGAGCATTGGTAATGTGCTTTTTAATAAGTTGAAAACCTTTTTCACACTCATCAGACCAGCTGAATGTAGCACCTTTTTTTAGTAAAAGTCTAAAACACTCTGTGGTCTTGGCATAGTCTCTCATGAATTTTGAATAAAATTCACAAAGACCCAGGAAAGACAAAAGCTGTTCCTTGTTGGAAGGAGCGGGAGCTTCAATGATGCTTTTGACCAGACCAGATCTTGGCCTGATGCCATTTTCAGAAATAATATGACCCAGATATTCTACTTCTCTAGTTTTGAAAACACATTTGCTCTTTTGTAAGGTCACACCTCTATGTTCCAAAATGTGAAAGACTTGGTCAATGACTTTGTCATGTTCGTCCTCAGATTGAGTAAAAATAAGAATATCATCTTGAAAGACGACTACATTGGAGAGTTCCTCAAACATTTTTGACATAATGCGCTGAAAGACAGCAGCCGCAGAAGCCAAGCCGAAGGGAAGACGGCGAAATTGGAATACGCCATCAGGTGTGACAAAGGCAGTGAGGTGACGTGAGAGGGGATGCAACTCAATCTGGTGGTAGGCTGCTTTTAAGTCAAATTTTGAGAACCAAGTGGAAGAACCTACTTTTGCTATTAAATCCTCAATGCGAGGGAGGGGAAAACCATCGACCCAGATAGCTTGATTGAGACTGCGTAAATCCACACACATCCTAAGGTCACCAGACCTCTTCCTGGCAAGAACGATGGGAGAAAGCCACAATGTCGATTCAACTTTCTCAATAATTCCTTGTTCGCACAGGGATTTTAGATGTTTGGATAAGTCTTCCCTGATACTGAGTGGGACATTTCTAAGTTTGTGTTTGACAGGAGTAATGCCATCTTTGACTTTGATGAAATGTTGAAAATTGGTGATTTTACCAAGGCGATCTTCAAAAACTTTTTTAAATTTGAGCTCCCACAATTTATCATTCAAAATGTTACATACAGGGACAGAAGGTGAAGACATGGAATGAGGAATGTTGTACTCCTCAATAAATACAGGATTGGGCAGACCAGGCTTAATGGTGACACCGAATTCTGCCTGATGGATGAGACCCAGTACATTGATGCCCCGTTTAGCAACATAAACTTTTCCTTTGATAACTTTATTAAAAATAGAAATTTCAGCCCAGAAATAACCTAAAAGATTAATTCTACTTCCTTCAAAGGCTACTGAAAGAACGTCAGGAGGAAGTAAACACTTGTCATGCCAAAAGTGAGAATACTTATCGTAGGAAACAATGGTGATACGAGCACCGGTGTCTACAAGTAGCTGAATATGACATTTGTCAATAGTGGCATCAACCTCGGGATCGGGAACAAGAAAAGTGCGGCAAGCAGTATTGTTGTCCTTCACAACAACCACATATTCTTGACTGGTAACATCATATTCAGAATAATCAGTTGAATGCTCAAAAGAATTTAAATCAGGGGAATAGTCATTCTCATTTATAACACAACGTATATCATTTCTTTTGCCTCTCATACAGACCTTTGAAAAATGACCATTTTTGCCACATTGACTGCATTGTTGGTTGGCAGCAGGACAGTTTTTGAAATTAGAAAAGTGGTAAGAAGAACCACATCTAAAACAAAAAGTGTTCCGGTTGGATTGTCTGTTAGGTATAAAGGGTCTCCTGGTGCTAGTATTTCCCATTCTCCTAAAATAACCACGTGAATCACGAGGAACAAAGTTAGGATTTTTGATGGGAGGGGGTATTTTAGTGGAAACAGCACCAGAAATAGAAGTATTGGAAACTGCACCAGAAATAGAAGTATTGGAAAGTGAGACTTCTAGTTGTTTGGAATCTTCCAAGGAAGTCTCAATACTCTTAGCTATGTCAATAGCTTTATCAAGAGAAGGATCCTTGCATGATAACAACTTTTCCTGGATTTGTTTACAAGAACAACGAGCAACAAGTTGGTCTCTAATAGGTTGAGAGGTGAAATTGTCAAATTCGCATTTAGAAGCAAGAATTTTCAAAGCAGTAACAAAAGTGTCAATGCTTTCTTCAGGTTTTTGAGCCCTGGTGAAAAATTTGTAACGATGAACAACCATATTTTTGGTTTTAACAAAGTACTTGTCTAATTTGGCTATAGCTATATCGAATTCATCAGGAGTTTCGCCAGGAGGAGGAACATAAGGTGGGAGATGATCAAAGACGTTCTGGCCTTCGACACCGAGATGGTAGTACATTAAACTCTTTTTCCTTTCAGCGCGATATCTAAGACCATCTATTGCACCCAAATAGGCCATAAAGGATCTTAACCATAGTTTCCATTCAAGAGGAGGATCACCGGGAGTTTGAAGAAATGGAGCTGGAGGAGAAACACTTTGCATTGTGGTGTCTTCTATTTTCTCTTTGAATGAAGGATTAAAATAGAAAGAAATGAGTTAACCAAAAAAAATTAATAAAATACACAATAGCTTGTAAGAACTATGCACCAAAATATGCAAATGCCGCGCACAACGACGTATAATTGCACAAAAGTGTGTAGATGCTGTGCACGTTAGCGAGTAACAAATGCTGTGCACATCAGCGTGTAGTTGCACAAAAGTGTGTAAATGCTGTGCACATCAGCGAGTAATTTGTGCACAATGGTGTGTAAAAACTGTGCACGTCAGTGTGCAAATGCTGTGCACGTCAGCGTGTAAACGAAAATGACGTAGACATGAGCTTGAAGAACATAAGTGTGGATAAAAGCTGTGCGCGTCAGCGCAAAGTTGAGTGCCTGATCAGCTATGAGTAATTCAGTCTGTCATGCGCTAGAGCTGTGCGCATCAGCGTAGTGAATGAATAAAATGCTTAATCCGCTGTGAGTCAATCTGCCATGCGCTAGAGCTGTGCGCATCAGCGTATTGAATGAGGGAAACCTTTGTGACGTTGCAAACTTCGATGTCAGAACTGCTGAGTGCAACGAAGGAAATTCTTTATGACGTTGCGAAACCAAGCAGTGACTAGAAGACGGAACAGCGTCAGAGTTGCTATGGTGATCGGCGTGCGTGGTGGACGCCTGATGCGTAGGTACGCTGGATTGCCTGACGGTGCCTGGGCGTGGGTGTTCTACGACGTCATCAGTTTGAGGCGCAGCCCGAGGAGAGAGGAACAACGGAGGAGAATGCGCACAGTGTTGAAGGCGCGGAAGAAAAGGTAGGAAAATTAAAAAGTTTGGCAAAAAGCGTAGTGAAAGTTAGTTGATGGAGGGAGAGCGGGCTGGTACTGAGAAAAAGGCGAAAGGCACAAGGTTGAGTGGTGCGCAATGAAAGACGTGCAGAAAAGTTCAATTTGTCGAATAGTAGCAGGGTCGATTGCGGTGAAGATAGTTCTGTGGCTGCGACGGCTCTCAGTGAGTACAGGGAAGAAAGTAAACTGTAAAAGTACTCACATGACAATGAAGATCATGAGAAGAATAATTAAAAGTCCTGAATATCAAAACGTTTCCGTGATGAAGTAGTTCTGAACGTTTCAACAGTAGCTGAAGAACTGTTGACCATCCTCTGTCGCCAGTGTAATGATGAGGCGAAGGCAGTTGGTTTAGGTTCAGGATTTATTCAGGAGAAGAGAGCCGTCCAGCTTGAGGGGAAGACACAGCAGTAGCAACTGCCAGGCAGGGAACACAGGGAAGGAATCCTCACTACTGGACAATCTAAATGGTGACATCACTGGGAGAAGGGATGACAGCAATAGCAGTACAGGTCACCACAAACTGTGAATGAAAAACGGTACTTTTTATTAGCTATACACTTGTTCTATATTGATAATTTGTTGCTGTGAGCTGCCCTTGGGCTGCTCTTCATGGGTTAAAGGGGCACATGTGGGGTTGACCCACTTATTTTTATTTGCAGAAAATGCATGAGAATTAATGTATTCGACTGTCCTGTGGTGGGAGGTTGCAGGGGGCCAGTCATCTTGTGGTCTGCTGAGCACCTGCTTGTGGCTCATGGATCGGGGGTGGCACAGCTGCTTGGCCTGTATTTACACTTACTACCTGCTCGAGTAGGTTAAAGGGTGGGAGGAGAGGGGTTGTGGATCAGTGACAGACACCCTAGTGACCGTTAGTTGAGCTGGGATGAGTTCTGTATATTCTGCCTGTGTGCAGGGGGGGTTTTAGGGGTGATATTGACAGTTATTTTCATTGTTCTTGTTCTTTTGATGAAAAGAGCTCTTGACGTTCATGTGCTTCAGCTTTTATCACCTGTATTCAGAAGGCCCAGTGGGAGGGCCCAGTGGATTAGCTCGCTGGGAAGTGCCTGGCCAGGGAAGTGACTACAAATTCCTTATGTGGAACTTCAGGGGGCTGAAAAGACAGAAGAAATGCCATAGGTTCCTCCGTTACCTTTAAATGCAATCAGATATCAATTGTGTTCATTCA